>NC_090932.1:1407175131-1408425131 GCF_040938575.1 Ambystoma mexicanum | reverse complement strand
TTTTAAAGTTACAAAAAAAGCATTTCCATTGAAACCAGTCCATTTATATTTTCCATGGACTGGTTTAGATGGAAAGGCACTTTTCCATATTAAAGAGACTGTCGATGCTTTGGCATACGATGCATTTTTTTTTAGATGCTTTGGTATGTCATTCCTTTTTTTTCGACGGAATGACTATAAACCCTCTGGGCCAGCTCACCTGCACTGGCTCTTGTATAAATTCTAGCTGCAGACCTCTGACGGTTTGCAATACCCAAGCGTCGCTGGAAAGCTCGCCAGTTCCTCCAAAAACGCTGTGTTCTGCCTCTCACAGGGGGATATATTGGCGCTCTAACCTGGGGTAAAGTTCTGGCCTCTGCCGGCTCCTATTCCTCTACGCCCTCTTGGAAATCGTCCTCTGGCTGGAGTCTTGTTGTTTGTTCTCCCAGTATTGGGCTCTATTGTTCTGGGGTCTTCTGGCTCAGAGAAGTCAACCGGCAGCTCGACCCCCCCCCCTCCCCCTACCCCCCTGTAGCAGCCGGCCCTGGCGAAAACTCTACAGGGGAAAATCTTACGTATCGACGCCTGGGCCTTCTCTAGGGAGGCGTAGGTACCGACAAACCTGCCCATCTCTTTCCCAAAGGTCTCTCCAAAGAGAAGTCCTTGGGCTGCTTCTGGGTCGACTTCCTCTCCGGTATCTCTAGTCCTTTCGGCTAAGTCCATGATCTTGGCCAGAGGGCCAGCAATATCAAGTACCTTCTACGGACAGCTCCTCCAAGGATCCTTGCTTGTCTTCGACACAAAGGCTAGCATCTTTGTATCCAATTCCGGCGTTACCGCCACTTTGCCCGGGAGGTCTGGCCGAGGACATTCCGCTCGTAAGTGCAGCCTCACTTCCTTGTCCAAAGCATTCCTCAGCCTCTGGACCATGTACTTTGACACCCTGGGGGAGGGCTGCCAATCTGAGGATCTCGGGTTCCGGATGCTGTCCAGATTAAGCATGTCCGCTTCTTCATCCACCTCCTCATCTAGGTGCTTCTCTTTTCATGCTCTTTTCCCACTGCTGGGCACACCCTATTCTTCCTCCTCTCTCTCCTCCTCTTCTTGGGAGGATGGGCTGCCTTCCGCCGGGTCTTCTTCCGAGCCTGGGTCGTCTTTACACAAATTTATCTTCCCCTGCTTCGTGAGGCTTGGCACTGCCGACCTTTGCAAGAAGGCCTTTCTACACTTATCAAATGCGTCGGCTGCCTCTGGGGTCTTTTCTTCCACTCCGTAAGGTTGACCCGGGGGGGTCGGCAGAGGCTTTCCTCTTCCGGGTCTGGTTACTCTCCTTCGTGCCTCTTTGTGGAGGCTGTGTGGGCGTGCTAACTGGCTCTAAGGTGCTCTCTCTGGGCTGGCTATGGATTGACTAGGGTTGCCAGCCTAACTTGTAGCGGTTTTACCCCTTGCGCCACTGCATCCACCAACGAGCTTTCAAGCACCTCTTTGGAGACGAGGTCTAGTGATTGTTCCTCCTCACTCCATTCAAATTCCGACATCTTAGTGGGTGCTTTCTGCCTTATCCCTTTGTCACAGGTGTTGTGTGCACGCCCACTGCTGCGTTGGATTTTGATGCCTAATACTCTATCAACTCTGTGTGGCAAGAGGCTCTTTCACTCCCTCTTTCTTTATATATATATATATATATATATATATATATATATATATATATATATATATATATATATAGTTTATTACATATGTCCTCATAAACCCTGTTCTTTTTTTTGCCAAAATTATATTCACAACCTCTTGTCTGTAAAGTAATTACACAAGTGATGTCATCAGTGATGTCATCAATGACATTTGTGATGTCATCTTTGATGTCCTGGGTGTTAGTGTTAGCAGCGCACAGTGATGCGGGCAGTTATGGTTGCTTAGCCTACCATAACTGGCGAATTTCAGGAGTTTTTCGGTTTTACTTTGAACCATAATGGCACGTTTGAAAATTTTTGTTAGTAAAGTGCACAGGTTTTTGGTAGGGCAATTTAAGCATAATGTTCCCTTAACAAAGTTTTTTCGAGTGAATTTTCGGGTTTTTAGTACGTCATTTTATGTATAGCGACTTGTGAATAAATGTTGTACTGAATGTTACTGCTGTAACAAAGAAGCACAAGAAACAGTGCTGCTGCCTTGCAAGTAAGAAACGTGCAAAATGTGTCGCCGAACATCTACCGACCCATATTCCCGTTGGTGTGCTCTTTGTTCATTGCTGTTCGCAAATTGCCTTATTATCTGGCGTTTCAAAAAGCAAAGCCACCCGTACACAAAGTAAACATTGTGTTAATAGAGCCCTTTCACAATGCAAATAAATGTATTAAAAAAAAATTACATACACTCCAAGTACTGCATATTTGTCAATAAAATACATAGACGCAATAATCATTGCCAGTAAGAGTGTAAATTTGCAACGCAGTAACGAGTGCTACTAAAAAGGAGGATTACTTGTTAGAAAATCCGGGCCGCTTTGTGGGGTCAGATTACAAAACAAAATCCTTTTTCAAGATGGCCACCATACAAATAGAAGGCAGTTATTTGATACATAGTCCCTCTTCCCTTTCCATGGTAGTCGGAAAAAAAACACAAATATGTGACGTGACGCAGAATCTGTAAATAAACATACAGCGACGTACAACCTAATATCTTACATTTGCAAATAATAGAGTCGATTGTTAAAGAAAACAAAAACATTTTAGAGTTTGTAAAGTAGGTTTATTTAACAACAAACTGTCAGATGTTCGGAGTAATCCCATTGTGAATGCAATGATAACAATGGTTGACAGAGGGACATTGCAAAAGGTAAAGATGAAGAACACGTTGGTTTTTTTGCATACAAAGATTATGAGTTCTTTGATAAAGCAGGCGCTTTGTTTCAACAGTGATTTTCAAGAAGGCGTTGCAATCTTGAGCCTACAGCACCATAAAGCACCATAAATGATGTTATGTTGCTCCAAGTAGCGAGATCAGCGTACGGACAAAGCGGGCTTAAGATATCGTCCCACATAATTGTTATGCACAGGAAACCGCTCACAAGCAGTTGTATTTGACAGCCGAAAAAGCCTTCACTCGGCATCTGAAAGCCATGGCACGAACAGTACGGCAATATATACCTGGGGGGCAAACGTTACAAAAATTACATGTCCGTAACCAACCTGTACCATTTTACAAGAAGACACAAAAAAGTGACCAAGTAATACAGAAATGTAAGCGTTCAAACATGACATTTTAGTGAAATGTTTCTAATGACCATATGTTACTATGAGACGGCGAGAATCTGCATGCGCCGTAAGAAAAAAAAATAGCAACTACGCAGAAAGAAGATAGTGTAGTTAGGAAAGCAAAATGAATGGACATTGTAAGGAAAAGTACGGCTCGTGATTTCAAAGAAGACCACAAGAACGTGCAAACTGATGCACAAACCTATGTGCACAAACATAACGTTGCAACTAATAAATAGCAATGCTAAAGAAGGAGCAGTGTACGCAGACCCTACAAATGGGAAAACCTGTGCACTTGGCAATATTGGAGGAGAAATGTAACAGCGTAGAAACATAAAATGTCACTTATATTGGCACAATTATAGTTTTGGTAATGTAAAAATAAAGGGCGGTCCGCTGGAGAGTGGGCAAAAGTAAACTTACATAATATGTACTGCCTCCATTCTGTAACTGAAAATCAGACACCAATGTATTTGCATCAGAGAATCTTCGTGGAATGATATTGCATGTCCCTAACAAACCTTTTAAAACATAACCTTATCAAGTGCTATTTTTTTGGACCCTTTCATTCCTTGATTTTCTTGTAAGGTTTCAGTTTCGCTCAAGGTCAAAAAACAAAAGCACCTTGTACAATCACTCAGATGCGCGGGTGTATTGAGCGTCCAACCAAAAAAACAACTCATGTGACCTTCATGCAGAAGGCACAAAAATTCCTAGTTTGCAACAACATATTGCAATTCAATTATGAGAACCGCTACTCGCATACACCTCCAGAGTCACTGTTTCCAGCAAACTGTGCAGACGGTGGCCTTAGTTTTCAAAACTTAGAATGGCAGTCTGACGGCAATATTGTTCCAAAAACATTTCAACCCATGCGCACTAATTGGTAGTGGTACAGTGAACACAAAGTTGCAATTAAACCTATGAGGTTGGAGACAAGAAAAATTCACTTTTTCATTTTGTGCTCCCACATCCCATTCCAACCCCCTCAATGGTGACCTTTTGAAGTATTATTACATAAGTGTGATCAGTGCAATGCTGTCTAGTTTTGTATGTGGGTATGGTCATGTGCACATACACCAAAACATTATTTAAAGATTGCAGGGGGACCGTACAAAAGTGACGTACTTGATGCTGTTGCACAACCAATCATAGAAAGTGGCACATGTTCGTGGGCACACATTTTCTTTCCCCCATTCAGTGTAAGGGGAAAAGAGACGTTTTGAGAAACTCCCCGTCCTTATAATTTCCCCTCCCCCTGAACTAAACATCACCAAACGTTCCAAAGAAATATAAAGGGTCTGAAATTTTTTGTTTGGAAAATTTGGTGAGGAATCGTCCAAGGGGAGCGCAGTTGTAAAACACCCAAAAAGTGCTCCTCCTATGGAAACAGCAACTTCACCTTAACAACACAGCCACTAACGTGCCTGTGTGATATGCTGCAGTGGTTGTGGACAGGACCTACAGAGTTCTATATTTCTCCATACGTATTTCACTGTAAGGGTGTACATTGGCTTATAACAGCACTGCTTATAAGGTTGTTTCTGGGTGCATGGCCTTCAGGCATGCACCCAAGACTGTACACCCTCCCCAAAACCATCAGAATACTAAACTATAGTATGGGTGACTGCATTCCTGTAATGTGATGTACTTAATCTGGGCAGGGCCTAGAGTTTTACGAGTAAGGCGTAAGGCCTACGGTTACAGCCATTCATCCAAAAGTCTGCATCCTGCCCACAACCACCTGAGTGATGTGTGTAAGTATGGGTGTATCCATAGGTGCGGTATGCCTCACTTGTTCTGGCCAGAGGCTAGACTCCTAGCTGTATGTTCATAGATATTACAGTATGTGATTGTGCAGTGGCTGATACCTCCAGTGCTTATAAACTTAGTGCTTGGGTGCATGGCCTTCGTCCATGCACCCAAGACTGTACACACTCCCCACAATCATCTAATCGACAATCAGTAGAACGGGTGTATGCGTGGGTGTGACATGCTGCGGTGGTTGTGGCCTGGGCCTATAGTCTTGGAAGTATGGCCTTCGGCCTACAGCCATGCATCCAAGACTAGGCATGAGCCACAACCTCTGCAGCATGTCACACCCATGGCGGCGCCCTATTCAGTGGCACGCCCATAGGCAAAAATAATATAATAACGACATTTACTCAATTGCAATGGTCGCTAACGCCACGCGTGTCCTTACAAAAGTGTCAAGGTGCCTTTACACACCACAGACAGAAATACTACCCTTATGAGTCCACTCATTTTCTGCACGTACAAACATCACGAACAAGGCGGGCATAGCAATACATCATTGGCACCTGCCGCCCAAACAAGTACATTTTTGCAGACATCTCATACGCTGAACCTTCCCAAGCACTGTAGGACATCAAAGTAGTTTCCGAACCAGCATTTCAGGTGGCGAATACATCATTAACAACTGCTGCCCAAACAAGAACACTATTTAACCCATCTCTTACTCTGTGAACCTCCCCAAGCACTGTAGGAGAGCAAAACAATGTCCGAAACAGCATTTCACCTTTGGTGGTGACTGCGCTGTCTTTGGATCCAAGATGTCGTGTGCAGCCAAACCTTCTGACGCACATCACAGCTCTCTGCAGCCAATCGTCGAAGACGTTGCGTGTCTGCGGTCACAACGCCACCCTCCTGGCCAAATCGGTATGTTGTCCGCGGAGCGAACAGGGAAGTGTGACCACGGTGCGGACATGGATATCACTAATTTTTTAGACATTTTCTTTAGTCGTTTTAAAGGAAACTAGTGGACGGATTGGCACCAAATTTACAGAAGCACGCTTTTGGGACCAAGCCCCTGCCCCTGCTGCAAATTTGGTCAAAATCCGTCCAACAGTTTTTCCCCCCATTCAGTTTATGGAAAAAAAAGACGTTTTGGGTCCCCCCCTATAACTTTTCTCCCCCTGCATCATGTGGGATGTTTTTACCCATGCATCCAAGCCCTACCACAGAACTGTGCATTACTGGCATTGAAAACATCATGATGGCCAGAACTCCCCAGAAAATGCACAGGGAAAACATGAAAAATAGGTTGCCATCCATTTTTGCCTCTGTTAATGTTAATACAAGAGACCATTGCCAGGCCCTATCCTTTGGCTACACACAGAGCAAAAACCAGTGCAAAGAAATATGGTGCTGTTCAAAATCTGAAATGTATTAATTCAAGACAACTCCCAAATAGGGGTGAGGTACCGGCGCTCGACACTAACCGGCGCTAGCGGTCTAAACTCTGACAGGAGGCCTGTCTTTCAGGAGCTGACAAGGAACCTGAGTTAGCTGGAAACTTCAAAGCATTGCTGGTTAATGAGAATTCTCAACACCTACTGTTCCCAGGCCCCACATCAGAAGGCAGTCTGATCTAATTAAAAGTTCAAGAGGCCTCTGTCTACGGGAAGCATTCACAACTGCCCTTACCAGCAACACCACAAGGAGATCACAGGTTTCTGGTAACCATATGCATAGTGGCACCCTGCTCTGCTGACCTCAGTCAACACAATACACTTTTCAGCTGAATAGGATATGCTGATTTGAGGTGTAATTGCCAACAGTTCCTCTGGGGGAAGGAAGACATTTGATCTCTGAGTCAAGCCAAGCTCCTGGGGGCGGACCCAGACTCAGATGTGAATTCCAGTAAGGGCAAATGTATGTTTTATAATTGCTTATAAAATATTGTATTAAGCTTACAGAAATGTACAATTTGGAGATTCTTTATATGAAAAATGTATCTACAAATTGAGACTAAGTTCAACTCTGTGTGATGTTCTGAGACCGAACCCCGGGATTTATGAATATTGTGGATACGGTGTTTATGCTAGAGACATGAAAGCTTATATTAATATGCTCAGGGAGAGGGTGCAGGTCTCTATAAATTTTGAGGAAAAACCAATATGGCGAAAGTCACTAAAAAGCGAAAAATGTTGTAGTTTCTAAACCCAGGCTCGTAGAAACATGGGCCTTGAACCAAACTGTACCTTAAGCAATCTGTGATGTGTACATATAATTTCAACGACTTGTGTATCTGGGAAACCTGTTAGTTATGAAAAATTCATTTTCTAAGTAAAAGCAAAGGGGCGTTTCTTCAATAGATTGTAAATTGGTAGCCCTGGATGACTCACAACTCTGTTCCCCAGTCAGGCGACAGAGAATCCTATAGCCTATCAGGATCCTCAGAGGGTTGGGCATAGAAAGTCAGCCTTCCCACCACTTTCACAAGACCTAAAAAGACCCACTGAAACCCAGGTAGACGGTCACTTTCCACCTTCTTGCGAAGCACTTTGTCGGACCAGACAATATCCAGAAGGACCATAGACTCCAGAACTTGAAGCAGAGAGGCCTGAACCAAAAGCTAAATCCTTCTCAGCAGGCCTCAGAATCCAGCCACCTAACCAAACTATTCAACAGCCGGACTGTGCTGTTCGCTTCTGGCTAGAACTTTTGCCGGAACCAGAGACCCAGACAAGACCGCTGTGCAGTGCCAGAACCTTTGCCAGAAGCAGAGATCCAGACCAGCAGAGCAGAGAGAACCGCAGCTATACCTGTTGACCAGATCTGTGACGAGGCCCGTTCCTTCCAAAATTAGGAGTGAGTATCCAGCCAGAGCTGTGCAAAACCAATCTCTTAGTTTAAAATAATCTAATTCAAACCATTTCCACCTATTTAGAACTGCATAGAAATCGTGTGTCCATTCTGTGATTTCAAACCTGTGAAAGTGTCATTTGTCATTTGAATCTTACTTTTTTCTGAGAATCTACCTCCACTAAATTGTCCGTATCTTTTGAACCATACGTGCTAGGAACGAGATTTTAAAGCTAAGATCCTCAGCTTTCCAACAAGCCCTAAACCGACTTTCTACTCCTTATAGTTTTTCTGTAATCGCGCTCGACGCACTTGGAAAACGTGCTGCGAATTGCAATTTGAATCAAATTTCTCCACCTGTCAAAATCGCCGTCTTTTGCTGGCAACTGCTGAAATCCGTTTTCAACCTGATAATCCCTCATGAATCACTGATAGTGTTGACCTGAACCAATCTTAAGTAGCTGTCACCTACCCTGAATCTCCAAAGGGGAATTAAAATCATTTTTAGCGTATGTTCACTTCATTGTAAATCACATTAAAAATATTTCTGCATGTTTTAAAAGCATATCGGTTGCTCTAAGCTTGCTAGGGGGGACCTGAATTGGTATTGCATTTGATTGTATTCCTGAAAAATTGTGTGCTCTCCTTCCATCTCCTTATATTGCATAGGGGGGGAGTGAATTGTCAAAAGAAAAAGTGATCATGTTATCTCTTGTGGAAACCATCTCCGTTTATTTCTGTGCTGCATTCTTTTCCATCATTGCATTTCCTTGAAACCATAAAAGCATTCTCAGCTACTTTATCCTCTCTATACCAACTCCTAAGCAATTAAAAAAGTGTGCTAGTGTAATATTATCCATTGTTGATCACTGTCATATTCATAAGTGTGCTATCAAATATTAATTTATTTATAAAAGTGTGATATATATCTTTAATTTTTCAATAAATCTTTTAATTTGCAAAACAAACCTACTTCTTGGCTCAGTGAGGTCAGGGGGATTCAAAGAGAGGGGCGTTATACAAGGGATTATCATCCAGATCTATGAACTTGTCATCAAAATATATAAATAAGGGCTTCCCTTGGGCATCCCAGACTAGGCATTGACTCAATTCGAGTGCTGAATTGAAGTCACTTAACAACCAAACATCGCCAAACTTTGCAAAAAAAAATTCAGAGTGGCCCGTATTCTTTTTTTGCAAAGTTAGGTGAGTATTCGTCCAGGGAGAGCGGAGTTATAAGCCGCCCAAAAAGTGCTCTTCCTATGGAAACAGCAACTTAACCATAACTACACGGCCACTACTGTGGCCGTGTAATATCCTTGTCAACTGTAATGTATAAATATATATATTTTTTTCCTTTCTTTTTAGTGGCTAGCACCGTCTTTCATGAGCTTCTTTGAGTCTTGGAGGCTCTTTCTGAGCTTTCTCGTGTAATTTCTATGGCTGTGTAGGCCTGCGATGTCTTCCGTCAGATAAATCTGATTTTTGTTAATGTATAGAGCTGATGACAGCTCGCCATGTATCAGAGCTTCTGCGCTCTGTTTACTTGCTGCAATTGCGCTGTTTTGGTCACGCGCTGCTCCTTTAATGTCTTCAAACCGGAGCGTTCTGAGTTATTCACCACCGGGCCCGGCTCTTGCGTGTGTAATGCGGCTTTGCGACGCCGCTGAACTCCGCCTCTACAAAGGAGGGAGTTGCCGTGTCGTGTCCGCTCCAACTCCGCCCCCACAAGGGTGGGGGCTACGTACTCCTGGTATGAGGGAAAAGCGAGCCCCCGAGCATGCCTGCAAGAAGACACGGGGCTCACCTCCCTCTCGCCGGTGATCCGCGCTTATGCATTAAACTCCATCCTCCCGCTGCGCTTCGCTGCTCTAGGCGTGATCGCGGCTGCTATATGGAATGCTGCGCTCACCCCCACAGCTTAATCAGCGCTCCTCATGAATATCATGAACCCTCCCTCTTTCCTCTTCCTTAAATTGGCACCCTGGCTATTATACGCATTGTAATCAATCATAACACATCGACAAATTAGCCATAAAACGTATTTATCTAGTCACATTCTAGACACATTATACACATAGAGGACAAAGTGCACTTATCTGCTTGAAGAGCAGGAAAAGAAGAGGGGGTCTTCAGGAAGTGGGTCATGGACTGGGCGGACCCTGACAGGACTACACAACAGTGGGACTTGTAGTTCATAGTAAAGATGAAAGACGTTTTTTGTTCCAATTTTCTTATGTTTTGTTGAAACTGCTTAAGAGTAATAAATAAGAAGTTGAAGCATAATGCTTGCCTCCAGTCTTAACATAGAACGGTTGTGACCGATGTGTTTGTTCCTCTTTTCAGTTTGTGGTCAATTAACGGAGACACAAACTCTATCCAAAAACATGTGCATTGTCCTGAACAAGGCTGGTCCCTGCTTTTGCTGGAGAGACTTGGTAGCCTGAAACGCTAGTCAGCAGTTATCAAAGAGACTTAACAACGTTTGTTAATTAATGCTTCGAATGTGGGACTTTTGATGTGTCTTTAAATAATTCAACCACTACACCAGCCAGTCCTGTACATTTCTTGGCAATTGTATGTGAGGCACAGGCGGTTGGTAGATTGTAAATAGGTTTCAAATATTATTGGCACACTCCAGCAGTGCTGGAAGCCGACTTTTGTTTTAGATCGTTGGACTTGCATTGTTTTTTTTACTTTGTGGATGTATTAGTATGAATGAAGTGTCTGTGATGTGTGCGTGTGGGATTGGTAGAGTTGTGCTTTGTATAATTGGAAGTAAGAGGCAATCACTTTTACAACGTAGAGAAATTGTTTCATGTTTTTGTACATTGAAGCATTTATGTCACAATGTTTGTGTAATTTTGATTATGGTGTTTCTTTTCGAATATGAATAAATTAACATTTTCATTATAAACACAGGTTGCTCAAATTGCTTCAGCTGTATATTGACAGCAATTTTAATAATGTAAAGTTGAGGTTGGGGTATATGTAATGTGTTTGGGTTTTTGATAAGCCTTAAACCCCAGTCAGATCCAGCTTAGGTTGGCTTGACCATATGTTTTGTGTTATTGCATTAGGAAAAGGAAGAGGCTGGTACTCTGGTTATCTGTTGGGCTCTGTCTGACCACTCCAATCAACACTCAATTAACGTGATATTGGCAGTGTTTAGAGGGCACAACAAAAACCGAATTGACCTATTGCCAACATAACTATATTCATGTTATCATCCTTGGAAGGAAAGGCATGCTGTGCTTCGTAGTTCACCGAGCTGCCTCACCTGTTCCTCCGAGATTTTGTGTTTGTGCAACACTGAAAAATTTACCAAATAATGTTTAAAATCTAAGTGTATTTTGATGACCCTATCACTAGTTTGCAGATACGTCTTCATGCACAGTTAATTGATTCAAGCGTGTTCGGTTTTACAGTAATAAGCAGTAACCTCCTGATGGCAGCTTGAATCACGTTGGCCATAAATTGGAGAGAGGGCGGGGATCCAATAATACAAATGTGGTGCCTGAAAGCGTGGGACATATCGGCAGCTGAGAAAATCACAGCAATGGTCTGCAATCATTACACACGTTACCATAACGTGTGGCCCCCGTTTAGAGAGGCATACCCACTGTTGGCACACAAGCCAAAGATCTGGGCACAATTTGACCTCATGTGAATTGCTATGTGCCCTCTCTGCCCCCAATCTGCCTCTGAAGTCAATGGGTGTCTAATTCGGGGGCTGGAGGGCAACGAGTGGATTGTGGGTTGGCCATGATATTTGGGGGAGTATCTAAAATGAGGTGGTCCCGGACTTCCACGATCGCTCTCAGGTTGAATGTGACTGGCTGTTTATGACTAATTTTATGGCATTGGCGACTTAAATAAAGTTGTTTAAAAAAAAAACTGTACTAAACAGTATATTTAAAATTACCAATGTGTCTGTAAAACCTGCCGTGCAAACTTTTTTTATTTCATTTTCCAGGTGTAAAATTATGCAAAACTGGGGCATGATTGGAGGGATTGCAGCTGCTTTTGCAGCAGGTTTATATGTCCTGTGGGGGCCTATCACCGACCGGAAGAAACGGAAAAAAGGTGCGACTTTTTACTCTGTTGAAATGTCTTCTGTATACTTTCACACATGACCCTGAATTCAATGCACACTAGGCTGCATGATGGATTTTTCTTATTGTAATCTCGAACACATGTCCTAACACACTCGTAAATAGAAAGGCAGTGCCACGCTTGCTCGGGAGAGCTAAAGTAGCACTTGGATACAGGACATCACCCAGACGTTAATTCTAAAGAGTAATGATGTAGGGCGTGTGTGTATTATGTACGTATGTTACCTTATGATATATTTAGTGCCATGCAACGTCACTTTTTCCAAGTGTAATAGCGTGATTGACTCGTAATGTTTGAGTATATTGTGGATGATACCAAATGCAGTAATGATAAAACGAAGGGGGAAACATTATACATCTGAAGATTATGCACCGTAAAAACAGTTGAAGATTGGTTATCTGGTCAGTATTATGCCAATTACTAAAACCTGAGGTTGATGTGCTATGTATTACAAAAGCACACAAGGGGAGTTGTTAAGCGTCTTACTTGATTTTGCCTAGCTTAAATGGAAAAATATTTTAGCACATAGGAGTGCCTTATCTCATTATACTTTTTTGAAAAAACTTTATTAACACACTTTGCATCCTACATCACAGATCACATCAACTGAACATATGAAGGGTGAAAGGCATATAAAAATACAATGGTCAAGGCAACAAGGGCTCCATGGGGGCACAACACAGAGGCATGGATGGACCAACAGGATCACAGTCCTGCCTAAGTCTGAAGTTAGGACGGCTATGTGCAGGAGATATGTTTTGAGCGGGCCCCATATGTCCTTTGGGTGGGATTTGGCAGGCTGCATGAGGTCCCCTTGGTCCTCCATAGCATTAGCCCGGACAACTGCCCGTAGCCAATGGTCCTTAGCGGGGGACTTCATTTCATCCATCGTGATGGAATGCAGCTATTGGCTAGGAGAAAACACAGGCTCACAACTCTACCCATAAAACCTATACTGGGTTCAGAAATATGGAACAAACCTTGCATGGGAAGGGAACAATGCCCATGTCTGTCATTTCCGATAGCATCATACATGCATCACTTGCAGAAAGGAATAAGCAGCGGGCACTTCCATTTCATATGGAAGTAGTTGGCCTTTGCAGTTGGCCTTTGCACTTTTACACTTAGGGTATGTGCCCGTTTCCCCCCTGTGAAAATGGGCATTGCCTATCCGGCGTGTAATGGTAGCAGTGTAGCACATTTAGCTGTATCAATTTGAGTTGTACGATACCCTCCTCGTTTGTGCACACATGTCCGTCCATAGGTGATCCGTGGTGTCTATTTGCATGGCCCTTGCCTATTTAGAGCGAGCATTAAGGTGTGGCATTACCATGGGGCTCTGGACCAGGCAGGTTAAAGAACACACCAGACCTTGGTTTTTGCTCGACGACAAGATATACCTTAAGACCCCATCACTCTAGGGCTCCACTGGGAAATCATCCCAATGCTTCTTGCAGGCCTTGCGCAAATGCTCGTACTACATCCACAGCAAGGATTTACATTGTACGGGGAACGGTATGTCACTAGCCAGTACAAATTTCCCTGCAGAGTACATGGGGACTATCGTGTGAAACCCATGTTGTGTTGAGGTGCGTCGAGTGCCAGCATCTATATGAAGTAGGGAGGGCATGGTTTCTGTGGTACGAGAGGATACGCCCATACCCTTCCATATCTTACGCCAGGCCAGGGCAGTTATGCTGGCAGGGTCGATCTTGCAACTATCTGCATATCGGGTGGGAAAAATCAGTGACCTCCGGTCCCTATCCCCAGCGGAGTGTCTTTCTGGCCTAACGTGGAAAGGGGGAGTTGGACCCTCTGAAAACCAAGATGCTGCAAACTGTGCCTGTGCCGCCATCCAGTATAGGCTAAATCTGGAGCCGCAAATGTCCCTCCCACCCCCATCATACGGCTGAGCCAGCTTGGCCCATTTTGGTTGCACCGCGCCAAAATGCCATACAAATCGGCAGATTTCTTGATATTGATGTTGATATTTTATTTGTATCGCGCTCGTACACAATTGTTTCCTGAGTGCTACAAGGCAAGGGAGGGGAACAAGGGAGAACAAAACAACTATTTTATTAGGCTCCGTGACGTTGATAAAGCGCAAGTGCATGAGGGAGGGAAAGGGGAAAAGTGCATGGAAGGGGGGCGAAGTGGAAAGTGCTTAGTAAAGGAAACCAGATCGATAATAATTAAAGAAAAAGCAACAAACGGTGGTAGTGCAGCCAGCAAGTGCTGGTTTGAAGGCAACAGACAGGGTGTGAGGACTGTATGGTTACATATACAGACCCCAGATGCCATTGCCTCCAAGTCTTGGAAAAGTGGCCCTGATTTTAAAAAAGACGGGAGCACTGTCGAAACACGTGTCATCACAGAGGGCATTGTCAATACATAAAAAATTAACTGAACACTGAGAAAGAGGTCATTTGTCTTCTTTTCGGTACATTGTGGGGGCATGAGTGATTTTTGTGTGTAACTGCAAACACAATTTTCTACTTAAACGGAGTTGACGAGCCAACGACTCCGTCGTTACTCTTTCTCATGCGAACGTGAACAAGAGTATTCTTCAAAACAAAGTGGGGCGTTGAGGTCCACCACAAGATACCCCCAAAAAGGTTCCTCAACAGCTTCAATATTCTATAACCATGGCAAATATTACTGGTGACAAAGAGCAACCTTGGCGAGTGCCTCTGGCAATCGTAAATGTGGCAACAGTGTTCTGTTGGTGCTGTGTTTAGGAGACTAATATAGTAAAGAAAACCCCGGGCCGGACCCACACTTTCACAACACTGCTTACATGAATTGCCATAAGACGGAGTCAAATGTGTTTTGAATATCTAGTGCAGCCGCTACTGCCTGGGCCTCAGGGTCTATCTGCGCCAATATATCAGAGTCTTCACAGGTTCAGTACCGTGGACCTCCCTGGGATGAAACGTGATTGGTCCAGATAATAATGTGTGGCATGAACGGCATCAGTCAGGTGGCTATTATTTTTGTGAATATTTTACTGTCTGTGTTAATCGGGGAAAGAGGCCAATAGGAGCCGCATAGACCGGCAGGCTTATTCGGCTTCAGAAGCACCAAGCTCACAGCCTCCCACATGGTGTCAGGGAGCATCTGCACCCCGAGAACCTCCTGCCACAGCCGAAGCAGGTAACGGGCCAGGAATGCCTTATACTGCTGTGAGACCATCGGTACCTGGCGCCTTCCCATTCGCAGATCTTCAATTGCACGGGCAATCTCATCTAGGGAGATCGGAAGGCCATTATGGGCTCTAGCCTCTCGTGACAATTGTGTAATCGGGAGGTCTGTAAGAAATGTATCAATGGGCCTCATTATGAGACCAGCGGTATCCGTGCCAGTAATTGCCATTGCAGCCCCGACGGACCCGGTAATTGCCTATTCCCGGGCGCCGGAAAAGAAATGCTCCCCATTCCCATTGAGCCCCATAGGAATGAGGAGACCAGATGCACCAACATCATTCTGAATGGTGCTGGTGCATCCGACATGGTCTGCTCGCGGGTGCAGGTCCGCCCGCCAGGTCAGACCTGGCGGGCGAAAAGGCACCTGCGAGCAGAACTCGTTGTTTGCTTGTCCGGGAACTACAGTACCAGCAAGCTTACCGGTACCGTAGTTACTGGTCCGGCAAACTTATCATGAGGCCCAATATCTTCTAGGGATCGGGTATCTTTGTTGGAGTACAGATCCAAATAGAATTTAGTGAACACCCCATTGATTACTGTATGCGTATGCACCGGGTTGCCCACCTCATTTACCACGACTGGGATACACGCAGTACCCCCTCTTGCCGTGCTATGTGGGCCAGCAGCCTGCCCAGTCTGTCGCCCTCTGAGTAGCGCCGGACCGCCATCAGGGTGTCGAGAAATTTTAGCTCACTCTCTGCATTCTTCCAGAAGTTGTCTACTGAGTCTTTTATTTACTTTAGCGTGGCATTTGATGGATTAGCCGCCTGTCCCTGTTCTAGTTCAACCAGCTTAGCCTTGCACCATGCTATGTCCCTCCTGATTGTTTTGAGCATGCTGCACTTAGTAGACATGGCAGTCTCACGTATGTACCCTTTAAATGCTTCACTTAATGTGCTGCTCGAGGTTACTGAGTCCACATTTGTTTAGAAATCATGGTCATCAAAGCCACGTCAGTCAGTGATTGCGGCTTAAATCGTCAGCTGCTGCAAGGTCTAGTGAGTTTGTGTAGCATTTAGCATCATGGAGATGCAGACAGAGGAATGGTCAGAGTAGGTTCTAGGGAGTATACAGGTCTCCACACCCACCCACCCCCCAGCAGGACATCCGAGATCAACCACATATCGATGCGGGAGAAGGAGTCATTGACCGATGAGTAAAAAGAGCAGACTCGGTTACGGGCATGCATTGTTCTCCCAGCGTAGGCCTCCTAACCCGTGCGCTGCTTTTGTCACATCTCTCTGGGTGTGGGTGGATCTGTCTAATTGTAGATCAAGAATGGTTTTGCAATCCCCACCCCTCCACCCATAGATTTGGTATCAGTGGATACCGGGATAGCATCGCAATAATGTCTGTGTAGAATTGGGATTCGTCAATGTTAGGACTGTAGACATTTAAGAGCAGGAGCTCTCTCCCCGCTAAGGACCCATAACCCAGAGCATACCGACCCACAGGGTCGATGTCAACTTTATGTTGAAAGGGCACTGACATGTATTAAAATCATTACACCCCTGGATTGCAAAGAATGTGGTGTTGAATCTATTCCTCCCCGAGCCTCTGGCGAACCCTTCACAACCCGCAGGAAGGGCATGTGTGTGCTGCAAGTGCAAGATTTTAGCATGGTTTTCTGTATGGAGAAGTCCTTTCCTCCTCTTGATCAGGTTCCCAAGGCCACGCACAGTCCAACTAAGCATATCACTTCCCCCATTTTAGTAACAGTAGAAATGCATCATCAACCATCAGACAAAGTATACTCTGTTCCAGCCCAGACCTGGGACAGATGGTCCCCCCATATGTCATCAAATTACATGCCACATGCTTTTTTTAATGAACCCCAACTCTTGCCCCCTCCATCCATCCACCCCCCCCATAACACTGGGGTGGTGAATTCTCTGCCATTACATATCCAACCTATAACACAACATTGTATGGAGAGGCCGGTACGTGGGAACAGACCTGAGCTAACCAACAGACTTCGAAAGATGAAAGTACAGGTATTCACAAACTTGCAATTACTTCACATTTCTATATGGTACTGAGCCCTTAACAGTTCAAAATAACTCCCATCGCTGCTTATAACAGACCTCTCATAGTACACCAGATATGAGCAACTAGGCTGTGGATGATTAACAATAACTGGGAAAGATTAGGGAGGAGATACAGTGGACAAGTCTTACACCAACCATAGGCTTTTGACTCTGGGCTCATAGTGGCGACAAGTTTCTATCCAGGAACTTCATAGCTTCTCCAGGTCGCGTAAAGCAGTAGGTCTTGCTGTGCCATTCGATTTGCCGTTTGTCAGGATAAAGCGTTGCGTACTTCTGTTACGCTCACCTGACTCCCACGGAGGCGCAGGCCTGGTTTGGAGTGCTGTTGCCTCTTCTATGGTGAAGCGCAGGACTCGGAAGATGGACAGGACCGGACCTTCAAATCTGGCTTGTCTGACTCGCAGAAATATCCTTCTGTGTGTGAAAAGGGAGTATCAATAATCTGCGGGATAATGTGTAAGCCTCCCACTCCCTTCTTACCCTCCACGAAACCCTTCTGCGATGCCCCGTGAAGTCTCACCTTAGGGTCTGAAAGGACAAGCTCTCCATCCTGCTTCTGATGCAGGGGCGCGTTGTAATCCAATTACTTCACTGGATCATGGATTGTAGAGAGTTCAAGTTTGCTTGACCTTCCCGGGTAAGTACTGTGAGAATTCTGTTTATAAGTATGAGCCCGAAATAATAATTGTCCGTTGTCTCTATTTCAGGTGCAGAACAAAGATTCTGAGATGAGCAATGGAACAGACGAAGGAAACTCAGGTGAGTTGTTTGATGAGAGGTTCCTTTAGTGTCCTTGCATTAATGCACTAATGCTTGTGTCTTTTTTCCCCATAGAGGCCGGGGTTCGGAAATGCCAGAGATGTGGCACTGACCCGAAGTGAAAGGTGCAGTTCCAGTAGATATCAGGTAAGTCTTTAATGAGCGTTCAGGTAATGTCTTAGCATTCGCTCACTAACGCGGATGTCTCTTTTTCCCCTTAGGGGCCAGGGTCCGGAAATGCCAGGATGTGGCACCGACCCGAAATGAAGTAGGAATGACCCAACAGGTAAGTCTTATGATGGCAAATTAAGGTTTTCTTATTCTCTTCCCTAGCTCACCTTTGTTCTTGTCTTTTTCTCCCTAGGCGCTGAAATGTGGTTGCGGATCCAGATGGTCGCTGATGAACATGGAGGCGCCTAGTAAAGGTGAGTGGAATGCGGCGCTGCTGCGATCGATGCAATGTGCTTTTAAAATGAATTTCTTCCTTTTCAGGATCGTCGGCGAAATGTCTCCGGAATGCGGACTTAGCAGGTAAGGACTCTTCTTTCTCCTATTCTCTTCTCTTCTCCCTTTGCAGGTGTTCCAGGATCTGGCGGGCGTGGCAGAAGTCAGGATGCAGGAGCAGATACGGTGAGCGTCCAGCTGCTAGATGCAGAACAACGCGAAGCGTGAGTTGCTGCTTGGGCTTGGCTTAAATAGCCTTCAAAGTAGTTCCAGGTATGTATCCTTCCTCTCAGGTATGTATTCTTCCTCCGGCCACACCCGTGTGGTTAAGTAGTCCCCAAAGATAAAGTAGTCCCATTCAGGCCTCTAGATGGCCCGGATGTTGCAGCATGGTCTGCATCAGGTAAGTTTACACCAAGCACCTTTAAACACAAAGTCATCTTTTATGAGCCTGGCGCCTATGGCGCCAGGACTGTTGTCCAATATGAGCCTGGCGCCAAAGGCGCCAGGACTGAGTCCAAAGGGCCCCTACTTGGGGCTGCTGAGACTTTCCTCGGGGACATGATGTCCCCCTCTGGGGTAGCTGGGCTTGGTATGGCTCCTTGGAGGTAGGCATCATGACACTTCAGGCTTCCTGTACCGCAACAGTTTCTTCACCACCAAAAGGGTCTTCCTCTTTTGCTGCAAAGCCACTGAAATCAGGATAGATGTGCACTCTGCTGGACCCCAGCATAGGGTCTCCCTGCTCCTGAGCAGCACGGAGGATGGCATCAAGGTCCTGGTAGTTAAGGATGCAGACTAATATTGGGCATGGTGGGGGCTCCCGATTTGGGTTTAGGCACGGTCCACTGCAAATTGCAGTGAGAGTGTGGGGCTGCCGAGCAGTGTAAGGAGCACACCCTCTATAAATGACTCTAAAGGGACTTCTGTGTTGCTTTCAGGCACTCCAATGATGCAGATATTATTGCGGCGAGACCACGATTCAAGTTTGTCATTTTTCTTAGCGACCATGTGCACCTGCTTAGAGAGTGTCACCACCTCTTCCTTTAAAGTGATCACATCGTCCTCCACAGCACCCAGCCTCGTCTTGGCCTCAGTCAGCCTCTGGGATCAGTTTTTTCCAGGCGTGCCTTAATGGATCTGACCGTGCTGGTTATACCGTCCAATTTACCAGTGACTGCCAAGAACCCCTCTTGCATGCATGCCATCATGCACTCTGTTTCAGTGAGCTCTGCATCTGTGACCTTAGGCTCACTGGCACTGACTCCTCATTGGTGTCTGTTTTTCGGGGTGGTCTTGCCATGTAGATTCACGGAGCACAGTTTTTTGGTGCCCTCTTTTGTCATTACTGTAGAGTGTAATGGCGGAAGACACAGGGAGGCGGGCTAAGGCACAACAAGAAGTACCAGTGGAGTTGGCCCCTCCATGCAGCGCTGAGACGCCCATGCCTTGCTGTAGGGGGATAGCAGGATCTGGCAACTTTGTGGTCGGGGGGTAATCTGGGCCGCATATTAATACTGGCGTTCGCACTGTCCTTACTTGGCAGCTGTTAATGTGCAGCCTGCGACCTCCCACATCTGACACTCACCGTCTAGATCTCCACCAAACCATAGACTTAGGATGTCGCCACGCAATGAGAGCTCAGTAACAGGTGACCATGTGGTTAACAGAACAGGCCCCATCCAAGTCCAGGTATAATAGTATACATTCAAGTCCAGGTATACTATTCTGGCCAGCAGCAACATGGACAGGCGCCTCTTCCCCATTGGTTTAGTTCATAGTTAGCGACTTTGTCACTATATTTAGCGAGAATTCAGACCCCTCTAGCCACTCTTTTGCAGGAAAACGATTAGCAACAAATATAGCAGCCTTTTCTGTTATTGTAGACTTTTGGAGACTTTGTGGTTCTATGCCCCGCCCAGTCAAAACTGAAGCCCTTATAGGTTGCAGGATAAATGCCTCTTTTATTGTGACCGAGATTGGCTACTCTTCAGTCTGTGTGTGAACAGAAGGAGGGAGAGAATGAGCCAAGTTTTTTGTGGAGGCAGAACTTCCTATTGGCTAGGACTCCATGTCAATGGGAAGCTGCAGCAACAATTTCACTTGGATGTTTTATAAACATTGGGGTGGCGCGGCGGCACACATGCTTTTAACATTTCACGCTTGCTCGACTATATAGACTAAAGAGAGTAGAGTGGAACCCAACTGCGACCGATGACCATTTCTGACAGGATGGTGCAGGGCCGGATGGGCAGCAGGTACCGGCACCCGAGCGCACACACCGGCACCACAGGTAGAGCAGGGGCAAGCTGGGACGCGACATGCTGGAGCTCCAGGACATCTGGCCACATGCAGCGAGGCAGAGGTGGCACAGGAGCGGCGGTGGCAGGAAGTGAGCTCTTGGCCAGGAGCTGCTGCCAACATACTGACCGGCACCCGGTGAGTGATGGGAGAGGACTGGCGTAGTGTATGGCAGCAACAAGGCTTCCTGGGAGGGCAACTGGGTGTCTTTGTTGGTAGAGGCACGCGCACTGGGAGGCAAGTGAGAGAGGAGTCAAAGGGAGTAAGTACTCTCAGGAGCACAGAGGACTTTGTTGTCATGAAACAAGTTGGGTAAAGTGTGCATGGGGGAGTGATTCAACCGTTTTGAGTCTGCCATTTGGCGAGGTGCCCGTTGACCTGCCAGCCTAGAGACACGCATGGAAGAACAGAGGTGGCTAGCAAGGATTCAAAAGTGGGATTGCGCGTGCTCTGTGTGCAAAGGGGATTAAACCGATGAAAGGAGGCAGAAATGGGCAGAAGTGCATAGTAAAATAATACAAATGTTGCAGGACTGAAATTAACAACCTGGTCCCACGACTGTATTCCTGTCCTACAGCGTCCATCACACAACATGCACATGGGCAATTGTGCAAATTAGGTGATGACATCATTTGGTGACCTCTGGCGACTTCTAGGACAGCCAATAGCTACTTTCCTTACTGAGGAGTTGGCAACACTGGGCTTTGGCCTCTGGGCAGCACAGTTTCCCAGGTGCAGGGGGCTCCCTGCCACAATACTGGGCCGTGCTGGCGCTCCAGCTGCTTCACAGCCTGTCTGCTGCTTCACCCCGGTCGCATCAGCCACAAGGCACGGGTCTCCCAGCAGCAGAAGAAACTTGCAGGGCAAAATCTCGGTACCCCGCCGCCTATTCCTTGCCACCTGCGGTCGGCCGCCTTCACGTGGCAACGCAGCAGCTCAAGCCAGCAGTCTCGTAGGATGCCGGCAGTTGCGCGCCCACAACCATGAGGCTGCCTTCACTTCCCCCACCCCTCTCTTTAGCTGCTGCCGCTCGCCACGCATCTCCTGGGCCGGGCAGCAGCACGAGTTCCAGCTCAACTTTACGCCCACATTGTCTTCAGTTACCTGCACCTGGTAGACTGGTTTTGGTTCAACATGATGGCTTCGGGGTGCAGGGCTCTGCTACAAAGGCGCCATCTTGAGCTTCGCGCAACAGCGCACCCTCCACTGTATGATTTTTAAAATAATCTGCTTTATTTTTTTTTATTATTAAGTTTATTGAAGTTTATATAAAACTATACAGAACATCAAGTATATCAGTGTTATAACTGTAGAATTCATCGCAAACAATCCACACAAATACTACCACCCCCAACCTTAATAGAAAGTAATGTAAAACAGACCAAACCATCATTACAAGTCTTCCAAAAATCTACCCCACATTTGATCAAACAATTTCATTTTTTTGTTTCTGCGAAGAATAATCTTCCAAATCCTGGAAACCTGTCTTAAGTCCTCCACCCATTCTAAACAGGTCGGCCTCTCATCACATTTCCATTTTCTTCATGGCAACCTATACTCCTTTAATCGAATGCACCTGGTGTGGTGCATTGTTTATACACCCCCAGGCTCGTAGCGCCTATATTTATTGCAGCCAGAATCAACATTGTTGAGCACTTCATATTGTGGTGCGCTGCTTACTCTGTACCATGCTTTCCGTCTCTATTTCAATCTGCATATTCTGTTTAGGAACGCAATTGTATTTTTTTGTTTAAGCAAACATACCTTTTCTGCAATTGCTTACGTGTTCACATGTTTTATTTCTCTAATTTATATTATTTTCAAGATAAGCTTTATTACAAACCTTAATCCACAATACATGTAAAGCAGCAGATTTATTCAGCTCATACTATTAGCCCAGGGACTTAAATGAGCGTACGCTTAGCCACATACGATTATATGTGATTTTTGCAAAATCATCCTTTTAACAACTTATATTGTGCTTATAGCTTCGGGCAACAGGAATTGCGAAAAGCATCTCCTTTCTATCCCGTCACCCTTGGCTCCACAGTCGTCTTGCTCCCTCTACCCCCGTCTACTCTGCTTACCCCCTTCCTCCCCTACAACCCACTTAGTGCTCCCTCCCCCCTCGCCCCATCGCTGGCCTGGCCTATCCTGCCTCCTTTCACTGCCTTGTATTGCGCAATGAACGTTTTGCACTTGTTATATGAATAAATTAAATTGCAAAACACAAGTGGCACACCCACATAACCTCTCGATGTATATTCAGTATCGGGGCGCATGGTGGAGTGAAAAAATGGCTGTAAGGGGGGAGGAAACAGGTGAGGGTGGAGGGGAATGCTGTCGGACATCGTATGCTAACACACTGGGCCAAGACTTATCACTCAAGTTCAGCGAGCAGATGCCATCATACTTCTGTTATCTTCTTGAATCCAGAAGCATTTTTCTTTTATTGATGTCAGGGTTAGCAGGTCTGAAAGCTATGTCTGTTTTGTTTATATTTAGACTCCTGTAGACCTTGCAATGATTTGTTTTCACGCGCAAATCCTCGTCGTGCCCACAGTATTTTTCGTTTTTTAAATCTGTTGGAGGGAGCATGTCCCATGCAACCATAGAACACGTCCATCCTTTCCTCTGTCTCTCCAGAACTCGGACACTCCATTGCGCTGCAAAAGCATGTAGAACAAGTTTGAATTGGATGCTGCACACGAAAAACTGTGGTAGTTATCTCTCATCTGAGTTTTATGCCGCTTTACCAAGAACCAATATGTTCTGAAAATTGATATTTGCTCCACCAGCCTGATCTTTAGGTCACACAGGCATCACTGCAAGACTTCCAGAATTTTGTTCCACGGACTCTCTGGCAGGTCATGACCCAATTCCAAATCCCACTTATGCTTAAGCAGGGTCAGATGTTCAACGTTATGCAAAAACAACTTGGATCAACTTATGGCTACCATCCTCCGGAGGGGGAGACAAGGTATGGCTTCTTGCGGAACCAGGTTCATGCTGACCTCTGACGGCGTCAAGCGCTATCCCGCTCGTGCTGACCGCTGAGGTTCGGTGGAGTCAACCGAACTCTGTTTCTCCCCTGTTACAGAAATTCCAGAAAAGCATGTCTGTGTTGGTCAAATCTACATCCCAGTAGCTGTGCTTGTGCCGCAGCAGTTGTGTGTCACCGGTACTCTACCCAGAGAACAGACTGGTTTAGCTTTTAGAGCCCGGGGTTGGGAAGTGTTGAGGACAAGATGCATACGGAGGAAAGTAAAGCCTGCAACAGCTCCTGTTACTGCTCCAGATAAGATGGGGGTATTTTACTCCCTATTTTTTAAAGTTGGGAATAAAATGATTTTTTCGGGAGTAAACAAGCAAATCCCATTCCCAATGGGGGTATTCCACAAGCGAGTAAAATTTGTTTTAGCTGGAAAATGGAAATGTTATGTAATAATATTTCTTTGCACTTAGTAATTCATACACATTAAAAGTTACAGGTTCACTTCAGGCAGTATAGTAATTTCTTCCTCTGGTAGTACGTGCCCTACTGGTCCAAACATATCTATGGATCTGTGTGGGTGAAAACTGAGGCACAAGGTCCTGTTTTCCTATTTTTATCATGGGAGTATTTTTACTCAATATATTTCTTTTTTGGGGAGTATTTGCCTATTTTTGTGTAGTAAAAGTGGCTGATACAACCCTTAACTGTAGGGCCGGCTCCTAGAGGTTAGAGAAACGCACATTTTGTTTCCGCAAACTAGATTGTGCATGCATGATTTGGGCAGGGAAGTGATTGGACAAGACAAGATGCCTGGGCTCACATCCAGAATTGTTTCTTCTCATTCATACAAAGTTCACATACTCAAGAGCCTGTCTTGCACTACTCTAACTGATATTCTTTGGTATCATTCATTCTGTTTCAGCGTTGTGCCTTATGTCCACTTCTTAGATGTTATTTACTTTATTAGTGCGGTAGCCAGCCGCTTCCTAATTTCTTTATCCAGACTGATACAAAAGCAGGCTGGGTCCTATGAGCGTAAAATTAGACGAAAGGACTTGAGTAGTATTGGAAACGGGCAAAGCAGGACTGCATTTATTGCCTGGTTGCAACCATTATAAGTATGACATCCTATCAACACACCACTCAAATCAATAACCCAACTAGCCTCCAATTCGCCTTCCCTTTATATCTCCTCACGATCTTGTCCCCTTACATTGGTCGTACGTTTCTGTAGGTATCCCGCCCCCTTTTCATAGCAATAGAACACATTGTAAACCATCTTTGTCCTTCGGTCTCCGTCTATCCACCTTGGACCGCGTGGTTCTTCACCTCCGGGTCAGTCGCTCTAATCTGACTATATCCTGCATGATCATCATCATCCTCCTCATGTGAGGAGTGTGGGGTTGACTCCCGCTGACTACATCCAGTTGAGGAATAGTACCCCATTGCCCAAGCAGGTTTAGGCCATTACAATTCGAAGATGAAGGTACACGTGGCCTTCATCCAGTGCACCCGAGAGCTTTCAAAAGCACTGTCTCAGCAGTCCGTTAGCACATATCCGTTTTAATAGAAGCTCTCGGTTATAGGATTACCAACAGCCAATAGGCAGTGTTGTTCCTATCCAGTATCTCTTTATAAAAAGAAAAATAAACTCTTGGGCGCATACATAATTATAACATTGTAGGTATAGAATACTGTTCCTGGACTTCTCATCTATCACGGTTTATTTACCCATTATGGTCATAGTCATCCAATAGCTTTTTATAGCAACATTTTACAGTACAAATCGGAGTCCCTCTCCCTCGGGGTCCATCACAATTAATTGGCACTCCTTTTGCGCTTACTGCGCAACTAACCTAGCTAATCTAATACTCCTATAATATCCCCAATTCACCTGTTTTTCATTTGCACTGGGAATCCTATTCTAAACCTACCATTACTATGGCCCATTCTGGCTTTTTGTTTGTGCAGGTTTACCATCTACTTTACCACACTATCAGGGTAATTCATGGAAATTCGCACAAAAGTGTTGCACGCGGCTGGCGCACAGCGTGCCCGTGCGAATGTCTGCGCCAGCCGTGTGCGATAAAATCAATTTCCGCGCACAGCGTATTCATGGATTCTCGCCTCCAAAAGCAGATGTGGCGCAGCGACCCTGCAGCAGCGCCAGTTACGCCCCCAAGAACGCCCTCGCGCAAGGAAAAGCCATCAAGATCGCAAAACCATCGCAAAGGGCTGCGCCAACCCTGTACCAGTTTACCGGACTGGCAAACAGCAAACGCAAAGCGGGGAACGTGTATTACAGGTTTCGGGAACAGGCGTGCGCGAGAAGTCTCACACGCGATCGGGCCTGGGAGAGCGTGAGCGTGTATTTCAGGGGTGCGCGAGAAGTCTCACACGCGATCTGGCCTGGGGGAGCGTGTGCGTGTAGTTCAGGGGTGCGCGAGAAGTATTACACAGGAATGGCCTGGGTGCGTGTATTTCAGAGGTGCACGAGAAGTTCCACACGCAATCGGGCCTGAGGGAGGGTGTGCATGTATTTCAGAGGTGCGCGAGAAGTTCCACACGCGATTGGCGTGGGCGCGTGTATTTCAGGGGTGTGCGAGAAGTTCCACACGCGATTGGTCTTGGCGCGTGTATTTCAGGGGTGCGCGAGAAGTTCCACACGCGATTGGCCTGGGCGCGTGTATTTCAGAGGTGCGCGAGAAGTTCCACACGCGATTGGGCTGGGCGCGTGTATTTCGGGGGTGCGCGTGAAGTTCCACACGCGATCTGGCCTGGGGGAGCGTGTGCGTGTATTTCAGGGGTGCGCGAGAAGTTTTACACGCAAATGGCCTGGGTGCGTGTATTTCAGGGGTGCGCGAGAAGTTCCACACGCGATTGGGCTGGGCGCGTGTATTTCAGGGGTGCGCGAGAAGTTTCACACGCGATCGGGCCTGGGGGAGCGGGGTACGTGTATTTCAGGGGCTCGCGGGTGTTTTTACACGCGATCGGGCCTGGGGGAGCGGGGTACGTGTATTTCAGGGGCTCGCGGGTGGTTTTTCACGCGATCGGGCCTGGGGGAGCAGGGTACGTGTATTTCGGGGGCTCGCGGGTGTTTTTACACGCGATCGGGCCTGGGGAGCGGGGTACGTGTATTTCAGGGGCTCGCGGGTGGTTTTACACGCGATCGGGCCTGGGGGAGCAGGGTACCACTCACCGTCTGCCTTGCGTGTAGCAGAACGCGTAGCCAACACCCACCCACTGTGAAGTAATAGCGTGTGAACCCCAACGCCTGCAAAACACATGCACCGCACCCCACGAAAAGCAACGCTAATGCGCGATACGTCACAGAGGCGCATACGCGCTAAGGGCCTTTGGTCCAATGGAATCGCGTATGCGTGCTGACGCGCTTACGCGCTAAGGGCCTTTCCTCGATTTACACGCTGACGTGCAGAATTTTCACGTGCCAAATCACTCCGTATCAAGCTGGCCATGCGTAAGCACACGGAAGACCACTCTCCTGCCCAAAAGGCCGAATTACTGCCCCCCAGAGCCCCGAGCAGCCTCCCACAAGCCATCTGCTGCTGCCTGCCGGCTGCCACCGTGCCCTGCCATTTGGTGCCTGCACATCAGCCATCTGCAGGGGTCCAGTTGCTGTGTCCACCCCTGCTGCAACAGAACACTCCCGACTGGGATACCATTGCTCCACAGCCCAGCCCCAGGACCCAGTTGCCCACCCACGCCTGCCTCGGGGGTCGCCATGTCGGGGCAAACGCCATCCGAGACCACTGGCGACCCCCAGCCAGAGTGGCAGAGGGCCACCAGCCTCAGTCAGAAGGAAGTTGGTGTCCTGGTGGAGCTTGTCCTGGGGCATTATGATGCCCTCTTCGGATCACCACGCGCCGACAAGGAAGGACGGGACAGGATCTGGGACGACTTTGTGGTTGCCATCAAAGCGGAGGGGGTGGCAACCCGCAACATCAAGCAAGTCAAGAAGCGCTGGGAGGACTTCAGGTCCAGGACCCTCATAAAGGCCCGGTGCCTCGTGGAGGGGGGCCGGGGCAGCATGAGTACCATCCAACTGAGGGTCCTGGAACGCGTACGCCCAGCGCTCCATGCCCAGATCCTTGAGAGGCAGACCCGTCTGGAGTCGAGCGGTAAGTGGCCAAGCATTGCTGTGTGAGACAGGGCATGTTGCAGTGTGCTGGTTGTCTGATACTTGCCTGTATGTGTGACATAGGCCATGTACACGTGTGTGTGTGCAGGGACATCATGGTCATGCATGTGAGACCAGTAATGTGTGAAGCACACGGTTGGTGTATGTGTTTAAATGCAACATGGGGAGCCCTATGCGGAATGGACAAATGAGAGCATGCCAGTGTCTGTTCCTGGACATGGGTGGGGGTGAGGGATGGGTGCTGATGCCATGTACATGTATGGTGTCCATGTCTGTGTTTCTGACCTGCGTGTCTGTGACTTGTGAATACCATGGATGCATGACACATGTCTGTGACAATGTTCAGAATCACTGATGCAGCCTAGTTATCCTTGCATCCACTGTGTCTGGGGTGTACGAGTCCAGATGGATGAAAGTACGTTGAAGTGTGTGCATGTGATAGGCATGACCCATGATGCATGTGAGTCCAAAAACAACATTGTATGCTTCAAGAGTCCCTTGGACATGTTTGCTCATGTCCATAGCATGCGCCATGCCTGTTACTGCATGTGTTTTGCCTGCACTGACCCATGTGTTGTGGAGGGACATGATGGAAGTGATCTTTGACAGTGCACTCATCTGCTATTGCTTCCTGTCTAGGGGACCATTGTACAGTACCCTGATGCTTGTGTTCTATGTCTCCTCTACACAGCGCAAAGTGAAGAAGAGGGCGGAGACGGCGCTGTAGAGCTCAGCGGCGGGGATGCCCCCACGGCTGCAGCAGAAGGGGTGGGTGAGCCCACACAGGGGCTTGCAACGGCGGAAGACGGTGTGGAGCCATCCAGGTTGGTGGTTTCCACAGAGGAGGAGGAGGCCGCTACTGAGCCGCACATGGGGCCTGGTGGGGGCATCCCTGCTGGTGCAAGTGGTGCAGTCCAGGGGCAGGAGGCAGCACAGGTCGCCGTGGAGGTGCCTGTGCATGTCACTGTCCCTGACACTGTGACTGCACCACCATGCACCAGCAGGGATGCCCCATCCCAGGCCCGTCCGCAGGTAGAGGGGATGTCCATGTCATCTGACTCCCCTCCACCTGCGGACGAAGGGACCCCTGGCCGTATGGAGAAGGTCCTGCTTGGTGTCGCGTTGCGCACGGCTGTCATTCGTGATGAGGTGCGTGCTTCCCGCAGGGAGCACGCACGTCATCACGAAGAGCACCGTGGCAACGTGGCCCAGTTGGGAGCGGTCATGGTCGGGGGTCTCGTACATGTGTCGGGCACTCTGGCGACCCTCTCCTCCTCTGTGGAGGCTATGCGCCAGTCGTACTCCATGCCGTCTTCCGGCCCAGATGCCACCAGGGCCCCCTGTGGACCTGCCCCGACCAATGCAGCCACCTCGGTGGGGATCCCATCCCTGCCACAGTCGGGAGTCGGAGGTCCAGCAGGGGTGGACACACCAGCAACTGGACCCCAGCAGATGGAGGATGTGACGGCATCATCGGGCAGGGCACGGGCACGACGGCGTCGGTGGATTCCATCAGCCTGGATGCCGTCGTGCTGGCACAGGCAGTTGCGTCGGAGGCAGCGGCAGGCTCGACGTGGGAGGCATCATGGCTCGGGGCCATCAACATCAGGGGTGCAGGCATCGGCCGGAGGGCAGGAGAACCCTGGAATGGGAGTGGCTTCCGTGTGGGAGCGGTTGGGCCAGCAGATAGGTGCGGAGTGGCAACGGGCAGAGGAGGAACGGCTCACAATGGTCAGGGCGGAGAACTCCATGCGGAGGGCGCTGAGGCGGGCTGAGTGCCTCGAGGGTCTTCGCAGGGATTTGGAGCTGGACACTGCATTATCCCTGCGGGACCTCGGGGCCAGGGAACATGCCCGCCTCCAAGCCATTGTACAGGAGTTCGATGATGCCCTGGCCCATGACAACAACCAGTGAGCCGTCGGACTAGCCCGCTGCCCTTGTAAATAGTTATGTAGTTAGTGTTAGGTTTCCTTTGCTTTTTTATTTATTTTGGACCTTTGGACAATGGGCCACATTTTTGTATATAGTTTTTTTTTTATTAGGTAGTGTTGTTAGATAGGTTTCATTTCTTTTGTTGGGATCATGGACCCTGGCTTGTTCATCTGTACATAGTTCACTGTTGGATTTTCTTTTTATTTTACAATTTACCCATGGAGCAATGGCTTTCGATTATTATTTTCCATAGGATTTTCTTTTGTGGAATGTGACTTTGGACACCATTCCTTTGGATTATGATTTTTGGTTTTGCGTTTTTTCACGGACATGCTTCTTTTTATTTTTTTACATTCCCATTTCTGTTTGTTTATTTTTGATTCAATTTATGTTTCCTTTAATACATATTTCTTGATCAAACTTCAATGTGTAGTATCATCTCATTGGTTTCATGCATATCATGATATGGGTTTTGAGATTCACTGACGCCCATTGGGTGTATGTGAGGGACATGTGTTCGTTTCCAAACTTGCAATTGGTGTTCTAAGTGGGTGGATGCAATACTCGGGTGGGTGTTTTGCATTTGGAGGCTGACCATAGGGACCAGGGATCTAGATTGTGATGACATGTTGGCTGGGGAACATGAGTTGGGGCCTGCTAGCAGGTGCCCCACAGTGCTGGGGGGTCGGGGTGCAGGGGAACATGAGTTGGGGCCTGGTGGAGGGTGCACCACAGTGCTGGGGGGTGGGGGTGATGGGAGACATGAGTTGGACATGAGTGGGGGCCTGCTGGCAGGTGCCCGACAGTGCTGGGGGGTGGGGGTGCAGGGGAGACATGAGTTGGACATCAGTGGGGGCCTGCTGGCAGGTGCAACACAGTGCTGGGGGGTGGGGGTGCAGGGGAACATGAGTGGGGGCCTGCTGGCAGGTGCCCCACAGTGCTGGTGGGTGGGGGTGCAGGGGAACATGAGTTGGGGCCTGGTGGAGGGTGTACCACAGTGCTGGGGGGTGGGGATGCAGGGGAACATGAGTTGGGGCCTGGTGGAGGGTGCCCCACAGTGCTGGGGGTGGGGGTGCAGCGGAACATGAGTTGGGGCCTGGTGGAGGGTGCCCCACAGTGCTGGGGGGTGGGGGTGCAGGGGAACATGAGTTGGGGCCTGGTGGAGGGTGCCCCACAGTGCTGGGGGGTGGGGGTGCAGGGGGACGAGTGGGGGTGCAGGCTAGTCCCCCGTGGTGTGGGCTGCCTGCAGGTGCCGTGGAGGTTGTGGAGCAAACACCTGGGAGGACCAACACGGCCAATTCACGTGTAGTACTCCACGGAACCCCTGAAATAAACGCTCCCAGGCCAACCGCATGTGAAACTTCTTGCGCACCTCTGAAATACACGCGCCCAAGCCAATCGCGTGTGGAACTTCTTGCGCACCCCTGAAATACATGCGCCCAGGCCAATCGCGTGTGAAACTTCTCACGCAACTCTGAAATACACGCGCCCAAGCCAATCGCGTGTGGAACTTCTCGCGCACCCCTGAAATACACGCACACGCTCCCCCAGGCCCGATCGCGTGTGGAACTTCTCGCGCACCCCTGAAATACACGCACACGCTCCCCCAGGCCCGATCGCGTGTGAAACTTCTCGCGCACCCCTGAAATACACGCACACGCTCCCCCAGGCCCGATCGCGTGTGGAACTTCTCGCGCACCCCTGAAATACACGCACACGCTCCCCCAGGCCCGATCGCGTGTGAAACTTCTCGCGCACCTCTGAATTACACGCGCCCAGGCCAATCGCGTGTGAAACTTCTCGCGCACCTCTGAAATACACGCACACGCTCCCCCAGGCCCGATTGCGTGTGAAACTTCTCGTGCACCTCTGAATTACACGCGCCCAGGCCAATCGCGTGTGAAACTTCTCGCGCACCTCTGAAATACACGCACACGCTCCCCCAGGCCCGATCGCGCTTGGTACTTCTCGTGCGTGTAGGACTTTGGCGCACATTTTTTTCCTGCGCAGGGACGCTATCGCCTGCTTTATTGTGCTGGACATGTATGGGCCTGTGCGCGTCTTTGGCCGTGCGCTGTTTTTCCCTATTCCATTCCATGAATACGTGTTGTAGGCGAGCGTGTGGGCGTTCCGCGCACTTGCCTCCTGTACTTCCCCCGTGACGCCCACATTTTCACAAGTTGTTCCCCATTCTGCGTGTAACGCCCCGTGTTACGCCTACTTTTGTTATGTGCGCCGCGCTATGTGCGAATTCGCTGTGGCCTTATAGCACGGCGTTCGATGACCTGTGCGCCAGCGTGTGCCAGCGTGAGCCGCGCACTTTTTCAGCGCACATCCCACATTTTGCGCGTGCACAGACTTCCATGAATAGATGTGCGCTGTTTTCTGTGCGATAATCGCACTTGCACTGCGATTTTCGCTCTTTCACTGCGAATCGCACGTTTGCGCCGAAATTTTCAGCGCACATTAATTCCATGAATCGGCCTGTGAGTCTCAGTCATCATGATGTTTTTGTAATAATTTCCCCAGCTCCTGTTGCAGCACCATACCTTCTTGCTGCATTTCTATCACAAAAAAAGAGGGTTGGGAATCTGGGACAGACCGATGAGAAGGCATGCTGAAGGGTCGGCTGACCACTGCTACTGAATTACAACAACACAGCATACAGCACCAAATGCACCATGCCAGTAAAAGAAAAAACGCTATGAGACATACTATGGGGGTAATGTAAGGTTGCTGAAATACATCCTTCTTTACAGCGCCATCACATATCTCCCTCATTACAAATTGTGGCTGTATGTTGTTGAACCACTTCAAACACCTTTTGTTTCCTCCCTTTCTATGCACTGTCTGCTACACGTGCAAGCTCTTTGTCATATCTGTCACATGTCATGCTGCTTCTTCTCCTTCCATATCCTTAAACCTTTGTGGTACTAACTTTGTCCAACGCTTCAAAAATTCAACAAATACCTTTTTATCTTCCTTCTTTGTGTAGCTGTCCAAAAAACAATAAATTGCTTTGTGCTAGTATGAATGGTAAAATGCAACTCAAACTCTGGCGGTGCCACTAACTCTACACATCAATGCTTTCCTCGCAACAACCTTCTTCCTACCAAACTATACCCAACACTTTCACCTTCCCAATTCACCCTGTCCCCAACCAACACTGTATGTCCTTCTGTTAATTTACTCGAGCATTGCAGCAATGGGGGCTGTAGAGGCCATAACTCCCAATTTGAACCAAAGCTAAACCACAGACCGGGCGTCAGTCCCAGGGAGGAGATAAGATATCGAGAGGCATTGTTTGGTAGCTTTATTTGCCATATTGCATGGTGTGTCACCCATTCCTAGGTGCACCCTGCCCATGGTCCAGGCATGATTCCGCTGGCCAGCGCCCATAGTCCCTGTATTGGCCTGTGTGTTCCGAACAAGCATTTTTTGTCCCCAACTGCGGTATTTCAAGAAGTTCCTCCACTGCCACAAGCGCTCTAGTATGCCAGAATCGTTCTCAACAGTCTGGGCCAACTGTTCTGGTGCACATCTTAACGGATCAATATCAATTGGGCCTTCAGATAATCTTGTACCTCTTTACACGCCATGTCCCATTCAGATTTCATCCAGTTTCTAGCACGCCATACATCAGTTTTCCGAGGGCCTCCCTTAGTAAGCTGCCTCAAAGTCCCTATGACATGGGCCTGCCGATTTGTGCCTTGTGTCCCGTAAGTTCTGCCCCAGATATGAGCCTGGTGGCATTCTGTAGACAATGTAATTGAACCTCTACATTTGAACCCTTGTATATCCCCCATGTTGAAAGTGCATTATTAGCTCCATTACACAGTTTGTCCAATACTTCCTTTTTCTACCATCCTTCCAAGATCTCCTCTTGTTGCTGCGCTAATCGGATATCGGCCCACTGAGAACCATTCCGATAATGAGTGGTCACCTGAAAAGCAGACACAGGAACAGTAAACAAAATCGTTGCTACAGTTGCATTGAACACCATATATCTATAACCCATTCTTTCTGGGTTTGACACTGCATTGTACCATAACCTTTGATTATTTACATGAGTGTATTTTTATAAAATCTTCTATTTCTATTTCCGGTGATTGTAAATGCTGAATCATAGTGCATGTGCTGTTCTCTAAACTATTTGAAATATTACACTGAGATTCTGTAGAATTCGAACACACCGTCACAGAACTGGTACTGTTACACTCATGCCCTATGGTTAATACAAAACACTCCAACTGTACTTGCTGTCCCTTCCCTTTCCCTATTATAGCACTGAGATCTTCCATCTCACAATATCCTGGATCCACCACCCGGTGCATTGCCATGGGCAAGTTTAGCACATCTGGAACTCTGCTTGCTTTACCACCAAGTTCTCTACGTGCTGTCATTACCGTTGTCCCAGTCTACTGCTTATACCAAATATATGATTTTAGACATCCTTTTATTTCTCCTCCTTAGGCAAAGAACAGAATGGCAATAATATATCAAATCTGAGACATAGTTCAGGGTACAATATAGTTAGTATTTCAGTTACTGTAGTAGGTATTCATATCTCTAAGGTTGGGTTGGGGTTCCTTGTTGGTTCTTCTATTGGTGAGTTCAGAACTTTCAAATAGTCTTCCTCATTCATCCAATTAGGTAGAGTTTCACAGGGACATGCTACTTCCCCCACTGGACACTCGGCTGGCCGTGGTATAATTCCCAACCAAAGATCTACTGCAGATTTCCATGATCCATTTAGATTGCAAGTTCCTCCTTGCCACTGCACTATCCACCGTTTCTTATACCATTGCCAAGCCTTGACATCTGCAGATGTCACATTAGTCTGGTTTTTCATTGCTAATATGCTTTATACAATAGAATCATGTTCTCCTAAAACTACATTAATGTAAGCCAGTACAGAAAAACAAATCGGCCAGAAAACAGCTACGCTGCGCTGCCGCTCGTTTGCAGTGGCTTACATGCACCCATGTTGGGTGCCCCTGAATCTTTACAGCCGAGTAGAATCAGGTAAGGCCACTTACACCTTGGGGCTAGAGCAGTCTTTCTCTGGTGGACCTTTACCATGAAACTGTCGCTGGGTTGTAAGGAATGACCTGTAGTGTTTGGTTCCCTTGGCAGAGCAGCTTGAACCTGATGGTGAATAAGACCTACAGAGGACCTTAGTGTCTCGATCAACTGATAATTGCAAATGATCTCGTACACATTTCACAGGTGGTGATACAGGTAATCGCATAGGTCTTCCATAGAGGATTTCATACAAACTCAACCCAGTTTAGGGTGTGCTTTTCATGCTAAACCGAACTAACGGCAGGACGTGTAGCCATTTCAACCCTGTTTCTTGGTATAGGTTGGCCAATTTTTTTTTCAATATTGCATTTTGTCTCTTAACTGCCCCGGCTGATTGAGGATGGTGAGGGCAATGCAAATTATGCTGGACCTTCAAAGTAGACAACAGTGTTTTGATAATATTATTATCAAAATGAGTTCCCTGATCACTACTAATACATACCAGTATCCCAAATAGAGACACACATTCCTGAATCAACATTTTTGCGACCGTTACTGCACCTTGTTTTTGACAAAGGTGCATCTCCACCCATCCTGAAATACTATAACTAGCAGGTATTGCCACTGATAAAATGTTGGCAGTTGGAGAAAATCAGTTTGTAGCTTCACAAATGGGCCATGCGGTGGAGAGTGTCTCCCGGGTCTGATCGGCACATTCTTCCCCATGTTATTTTGATAAACATATTACACAACGTTTGTGAGCCATAGTTGTAAGATCTGTTGCAAACCAGGATTGTCCCACTAGCATCGCCATTCCATCTCTTCCAACATGTCTGCCCATGATGCTTTCTTATTAGGTTCAACAATAATATTTTTGGAGCCACTAACCCACTCTGTACGTCTCGCCACAGAGTCCTCATGCAACCGGCACCCCTTTCTTATCCAAAGGCGTATCACAAATCAGTATAAATATTAACAGATTATGGAGCCGCTGGATCCAATTCTTTACTGTAGTATTCTATGTGTCTGTGATACATCCCGTGTTTCTGGGTAATTACAGCTAAAGCAAATCCTTTCCTTTCATGGCAATACAAGATAAATCCAGTTTTGTGCTCCGATAGACCTAATGCAGGGGCTTCAGCTAATAACCGTTTTATTCTTGGGAAAGCCCCTTCCCCTTCTGACGTCCATTGCAATGGTTCAACAGCATTTAATCAGGTGCAATCTTGTAGTGGTTTAGCTATCTCAGTGAATCCTGAGAGCCATTGCCAGCAGTAACCCACGCCCCTGAGGAAAGCTTGCATTTGCATTATTCTCTGTGGCTTTGGTATGTTGCAAACTGTATATTTCCGGGAAGCGAATATCATTCTACATCCCTTCATAGTGTCATGTCCCAAAGAGTGCACCCTAATGGCGCATAACTGTAGCTTCTTTTTTACGCCTTATGCCCTTTTTTTTGCCAATGCTGTTAGTAGTATCTTCTTTACAAGCCTCACATGATGGAGGAGCTTACCAAATCATGGACATATTGTATGAGCTGTGAGCGCATCTTGAAGTAAGACACCTACAACAGATTCAAAGTAAAAACTTTTATTAACTTGAATGTCAGGATGGAAAAACACCTATCTTCCCCTATACTATTGTGGGATTTCCCAACCAAACCAGGGAAAGTCAAAGTCAACAAGTTGAACTTGGGAATCTGTCTCTGTCCAAAACCTATACTTGCCCTCACAACTAATCTTATACAATGTGTAGGGGGGTCAGTAACCAACAAAAAATAGCATTTAGTATAACATTCAGAGCTTGCTTCAGCTTGCAGCTTTCTTTCAGCTCCCTTCCCCAAGTATGAAGCAGTTCTTATAAAAAGTCTTAAGATTGCCTTGAGTTCCAAAGTGATATAGGTTTGTCCAATACTCTAGGTTTCCTTCCCAAAGTTCCAAAACATAGTTCAAAACACAAAATATCCTGAGGCTCCGTCCTCGGGACAAATAAACCATTCCAATCTCAGGGATCCCTTCCGCAAGACACAATTTCATTTGATGTATTAATAGGAGGCTGTTTCCTTAATGTTCTGTGCGACACTTGCACCCTCTGCTTATTGCTGGTCTTTGTACCACAAAAGATTTTCTTTGAAATTTGCAGTTCAGTTAAATTCACCTTTTTAAAGATCAGTTATGTTTATGCTCCTAACGCGCCGAATCCCGCAGGCATGAGGGTGCACATATACTACAGGATAAACAACTAAAAATACCAACAAAACACATATAAGGGAAGAGGCTAAAGCATAGTGAAGGTACTGGTCAAGAGATGGCTATTATAAGTGGAGGAGCATAATGAGCCCCATTAACACCAAGGGCGCATAACAGGCCGCAGATAACCTACTTAGGCCACGGAGGTCATCGAAACGGGCCCAGTGAAACCACACCACTGCACCCCAGATCCTGGAATCATTCTAAAGGCATCCTCTAATGAACTTGCGCAGCAAGACACCATGCCTGGCCTCCAAGGTCAGTAAGCAATAAAGGGGAGACCCAATCCACCTGTAACGCTCACCTGATTCCCGTAGAGGCGCCGGTCTTGACTGGGCGTATACCGTATCTTCAAAGGTGATGTGTAACACACGGCTGGCTCTTTGGGCTGGACCTCTGTGCACTGTATGTCTGACTCGAAGGGTAAGATGTCTGCAGATAGAAAATATGGGATTAAGGAACTGGGTTATTGAATGTCTCTCTCTTCTTCCCTTTCTCTTCTCCTGTAGAACCCCAAAGGTTAACGCTCTCACCTTAGGTAAGTGAACGCCGTGCTCTCCATCTGCCTCGGGGCAGGGTGCTGTAACCAGTTTCTTCACTGGATAAGGGGAGCAGGCCTCTTGACTTCAGAGGACTGCTGTCCGTCGTTTACTGCACGAACGGTAAGTTTCGAGTAATCCTAATGTCTTTAAAGTCTTTAGTAATGATGTCTCTTGTTTTGCAGGGTTCCGGCGATGGCGGATGACGGGCTGGAGTGAGTTGAAGATGGAGCCCGTGTGATGAATAGAAGCGCCTGGAAGCACGTAAGTAAGCGCTTGTTGCCTGCTTCACGATGCGCTCTGTCTTTTTATTTTGCAGGTACAAGTTCGGAGCGGCTGGAGGGTGCCGGAATACCCACTGGGTTAGATGTGGAAAGGAGTAATGGCACGTGAGTATTAAAGTTCCCCAATGTCTTTAAACGCACCTTGTTTTGTCTTTCAGATGCGGGATGCAGCGCCGAAGGCCTCCGGAGCGTGCAAAGAGTTGGTAAGCTTTTGTCTTTCAGATGCCGGAATGCAGTGTGAAGACCTCCGGAGCGCACGAAGAGTAGGTAAGCCTTTGTCTTTCAGATGCCGGAATGCAGCGCGAGGCGTTAGTGACAGCCGATGGACCAGGTAAGTGAAGAGCTGTCACTGAAGACCGTAATGCTAACCTGTTCTTTCTTGTCTTTATAGGTGTTGCTGAAGACTGGATTCAGGATGGTAAGCCTTTTTCCTTAGGCCCAGGATCAGATGCAGAAGACACGATGAGCGTTCTGCTGCAGAGGATGCAGAATAACGCAAAGCAAGATTCATCCATCGGGTGTGGTTTAAATAGCCTCCTGTAGTGCTTAGGTGTCTCCTTCCACAGCCATGCCTAGGTAAGAAAAGAGTTCCTGTTTTCCAGAAGAGTTCCAGTGTTCTGAATCTAGGGAGTGGCTCCTGCCCCACCCAACAGGAAAAGTAGTTCCAAACAGAAGAGGATCAGAGGCTCAACTGGCAGGCAAGTAAGCAGCATGGTCTGCTGCAGGTAAGTCCACCCAAGCATTATGAGCCCGGCGCTTCCAGCGCTGGGACTGGGCATATTTATGAGCCTGGTGCCACTGGCGCCAGGACTGGGTCCAAAAGGTCCCAATTGGGACTGGTTGGCACTCGGAACCTGGGTTATGGATCTGCTTCCAAGGGAGTTGGGAAAACCCTGACCTTTTGGAAGCAGAGATCATGACACCACCATAGCTTGGTGCATAGAGCCAAGAAAGAGCCAAGAAACACACTGCACAAGGAGTACCCTAGTGCCAGCCAAGGAGAAGCTGAATAAACTTAAACAGCGGGGGAAAACAACGCCACACCTGGCAAGAACTTCACTATAAGTACCCTACACAAGGATTGCAACAGGCCCATACTTCCCTAAGCTTCAAGGCAAAGCGGCGTCATTGCACCTGAAACCCCCGTGTGCAAACAATCCCACGAATCCCCACGGGAACCCTAACGCTACACCAAGACCATCTTCCGGACGCTACACGAGTGTGAAGCAGAAACTAGCCCCTTTTGCGTATACCTCCACACCTACAGGAGCAATAAACCCCAAAATGGCGACTGGCGAAGCCACAGGAAATGAACTCACAGCCACAAAAGGCGACATCGCAGCCCTGCTGGGAGAAATCAAAAATATGGGAGCCAACATAGGGGGCAAGATAGACAAAATCACGCAAAGATTGGATAATATGGAGGAGAGGCTAGAAGGAGTCGAAAACAACCAGGCATCCATAGACACTCTAGAAACACAACTTGACCAAAGGATGACCGAACTGGAACAACGGGAAGAAGACTTCAAACTCAAGCTTACGATTTAGAAAACTGGGAAAGACGAAACAACATTTGCATCTTCTGAATTCCGGAACGGGAAGGCGAAACCAAAGCCGCTCTGAGAAAAACGCTCCATGACATCATTAAACTCCTGGTTGCCAACAACGCTATTGACGAGCCCATAACAGTACGATCCACAGGACCACCGGTGCCCCCCCGGGTGGCCCGAGAGCGGTCCTTTCCCGATTTCACTGCTTCCAAGACAAGACCAGGGTACTCAAGTAAGCAAGAAGAAGCAAGTCCATCACTCTAGTAGGTGCACAAATCTCAATATACCAAGACCTCTCCTCCATGACGCTGGTCCTAAGGCGATGAAGGAAAAGAATATCCGATACAAGTGGGGCTATCCCTTCTCCCTCTTCTTTGAATATGAAGGGTCCAAGATCAGATTGAGATCCGAAAAAAAAATAAAAGCCTGCATCACCGACCTAATCGGCCCGTGAGAGGAAGAAGAAAACAATCAAGGCGAACCAAGGCGAGAAGACCGAGAATGGCGTATCCAAGGCGCAAGAAGAAAATGTGTGAAAGGTTCAAGGAAATACCGAAGAGGTAACCTCTCCCCGGAGGTGGACAATTGAACACTCACGAAATGGGTAAGGCAGAACTTAACCCACTGATGATAAAGTGTTTTTCTAAAAAATAGGGTCCCAAATCCAAGACACCACTAAGCACCTGACACGATCACTTAAGGGGGGGGGGGACACTGGGAAAGCTCAATGAAGACTGTGATGGTACATCAGAACAAGGGGCGTGAAGAAACGGCCCCCACAGGTGGTTCAATGCAGACCGGGTGCTTCCAGCCTGGCTCGATCGAACGCCGTCATCTGGGAAGGGATGGATGGAGGGAGGGAGGGAGGGAGGGAGGGAGGGTAAGGTTAAGAAAAGGGTCGAAGCAGCACCTTTGGCAACCCGAGACATTCAATACAGTGTGAAAACTAGGGTAAGAACACAACAGTCATCTCACAGAAGCCATTCCCTCAAACGAACAAACAATGACATTGAACGCTGAAGCAAGAGGGAGGGATTCTCTAAGGGTGGCGACACTTATTGTAAAAGGGCTCAACTCACCAACCAAGAGATCGCTTGTGGCTAGGAAATTCCAAAGAGCCGAGCTGGACATTCTATTATTACAAGAAACAAAATACGTGAAGGGAGAAGAAAGGCATATCCTCGGAAAGCGCAAGGGCGTGAAATTCTGGGGATCGGGGCCGCTCAGAAGGGGAGGTGTTGGAATCCTTATCAGGAAAGGTATAGATTTTTCCGAAACCAAAACATGGTCCGACAAAGATGGTCGAGCCTTGTAAGTAACAGGAAACCTAGGCAAGGTGAATGTTACGATCGCAACACTTTACTCACCCAACACAGGACAGATCAGGTTCCTTACCAAAACAATGTCCAAGATATTATTGGAAGCCTCAGGCCACGTCGTCCTGGGAGGTGACTTCAACCAATGGGCTGATCCGGCCAAAGATAGAAAATCTGTCAACCCTGACACAAGAAATCAAGTTAGGGGCGACCGCACAGACCTGGCAGGAGTGATGGAAACATATGGAGTGATAGATGTGTGGAGGGTCATGCACTTAAATTATCAAGGCTACACCTTCTTTTCTGCCCCATAACACTTATAACCGAATTGATTTACATATACCTATCCAAAGATCTAGCTGATACCACAACACACTCGCACATATCCCCAATCACATAGTCAGGTCATGACATGGTGACGGCAGACATCCAATGGGACAATTTACCGACCAGGGGAGGGAAATGGCGATGCAACGAAAGTCTCTGGAAAGATGCAGTGTTTAAATTAGAAATGGAGACTGAAATCAATTCCTCAAAATAAATAACACCGGGGAAGTGTCCAAGCAAACAGTCTGGGAGGCGGGGAAGGCCACATGGAGAGGGATCCTGATACGGGAGATAACGACCAAGAAGAGGGAGCGCAAAATCATAGAACACAGACTAAGAACCAAACTGTGTCAATTGGAGGAAGAGAGTAGGAGAGGTACAAGATGTGACCAAATCAAGATTGACAAAGCTAAAAGGAAGAGGGAAGAATTGAAATTGTTAGAACATGAACAGGTAGTGCGCAAACTTAGACTCCTGAAACAAAAATTTTACGAAAAGAGAGACACGGCTGATGCACTACTTGCAGCTATACTCCCACAACAGAGAACTGAGAGAAAAGTAGTAGAAATAATAGAAGATACCCCTTCCACAACCAACACTCCCCCCACCATCCCAGAATGCTTTGCCAAATTCTATCGGGCCCTATATGCCTCAGAAACAAACTCTGACCAACCCGAGACAGAGGCTTATCTATCCTCGATCAACATGCCCAAGATATCGAGCCAAGACTCGGAACTCCTTGAATCCCCTAAAACTGAACAAGAAGTCAAAGCCGCAATAAAGAGGTTAACCATAGGCAAATCCCCACGTGAATACGGCTATACAGCCGGATTCTACAAAACCTTCACTATGCAACTAACACCCTTTATGGCGGAACTCTTCAACGAAATACTAGAGACAGGGAAAGCCCCAGACTTTCACTCAGGCATTGATCACAGTGATCCCTAAATAGGGGAGGGACCCCAAAAAATGCGGTTCATACCGTCCCATCTCCCTACTTAATCTCGACGCAAAAATCTACACAAGAATCCTTGCTGCCAGACTAGAAACATTAATGCCACAAATCATACATCTTGATCAGGTTGGATTCATACTGGGGAGACAAGGAGCAGATACAATGCGCAAAACACTCCACCTCATACATACAGCCAAGACCATGCCTAATAACCCAGCCCTCCTCTCGATCGATGCGGAGAAGGCCTTCGATAGAGTAGAATGGCGTTTCCTGATTGCAGTCCTACGCAAGATCGGAATAGGCCCCAGGTTTAGAAAGGGAATAAATGCAGTCTACACGTCCCCTGATGCATCCATATTTGAAAATGGGGAATACTCCAGATGGTTCAAATTAGAGCGCCGAACCCGGCAGGGATGCCCCCTCTCCGCAATCCTCTTTGCACTCTCTCTAGAACCCCTGGCATTGACAATGAGAGCTGAACCCTTAGTAGAAGGTATTCGCCTTGGAGAAATAGAGTACAAAGTAGCTCTCTATGCGGATGATATACGCTTACATGTTACCAATCCCACGACATCCATTCCCCGAGCTCTCCCTACTAGAAAAATATGGTCAACTCTCCGGGTTCAAAGTAAATAAAACAAAATCCACACTCTTTCCCCTGCAGGGACAAACAGAGGAAGTTTTCTCCACTGGGCCTTACAATCGAGCATTCCAAACTAAAATAGCTAGGCATACAAATTACCAAAGACATTATGGACTTATATGAGGCCAACTTCTCCCCCGCTCCTCCAACGATTCCGTGCCGACCTAGCAAGATGGAATAAATTAATGATATCCTGGCTTGGGAGACTCAATGCTGTAAAAATGGTGTCCCACCCCCGGTTCTTGTACCCCTTCCAAAAATCCTGAGAAGGATCAAAGACCACCCGATACTGAGCACCATATGGGACATCTGGAGGGAGGGATAAGACACCCACGCAATTACCACATGGCCATCCCCTCTGAGCCACTTATGGTCCCCTGGCATCAACGATCAAATCCCTAATGTAGAGCGTTACCAAGCCTGGTACGGGGCTGGCTTGGAGAGGGTGGGGCAATTATGGAAAAAGGACCACTTTATACCCATACGCCTTCCGGAATTAACAGAGGTTCTGGGAATAGGCCCCCTGCCCACCTTTCAATATATTCAAATAAAAGGCATCCTAACAAAACCAAAGTGGGAAACCAAATTGAACAGGGACCTCACCTTCTTTGAGAAGATACTCGACACCAAAACAGAAATAAAGGGTCTAATATCAATAATGTACAAAGAACTGATGGAAGCGGGAAAGGGGACCACTCAGCCCTTGCAGGGTACATGGGAGAGAGATCTGGAAGCACGGATTAGCCCAGACCTATGGGGAGCTATGTGCGCAGCTGCAACACAAATATCCATTTCCAATCAATATAAATTACATGCAATCAAACTCTTACATAGGTGGCAATACAACCCCATCAGACTTTCCAAATGGCAAACCCAAAATGTTGGAAGGGGTGTCGGGAAAATGCGGATTACTAGCCCATGTGGTGGGGCTGCACCCGAATAAGGATGTTTTGGGACAAGGTACTTGGATGGATCAAAGACATAGATGGAATTACCAGAGTGACCGACCCCTACCTCATACTATTTGGTCTTGAAAAAGAGGAAGACGATTGGGACAGAGTCAGAGGGTTGGCACCTCAGCTTTTATTAGCCGCCCGAGCCACACTAGTAATGAACTGGAAATCCAAATCAACCCCCAGCAAAAGTGAATGGATTAATGTCGCCTCCAACATATGCGTGATCGAAAGAATAACAGCAACACTGCATGGAAAATCGGCTCAATGCGAGGCATTATGGATGGACTTTATAAACAAAAACCTTTCAAGCGAACCACAGTCCCAAGATGACTAGCCACTTAAGCAGGCATATTACACTGACTGCTTTCATGAGCGATTCACCAAGACCAAACGCTGCTCACCCCAATGTGAATCCCTTACACCCCAAATTATCCAAAGCTGATGACTCTCTATTGTCACACACTGTAAAGACTCAGTAAATGCTTGCTTGACCCATGGAGGGAGGGGGAAGGGAGGAAGAGGGGGAAGTCATGTTGTAACACAGTAGTGTGGGACCAGAACAAAGTAGAAGATGTATCTAATTGACAGCACTCTAATTTCTGACCCAACTCTGTATTTTGAAGTTTGAAATGTTTTTTATGTAATGTGACTCATAATGAACAAAACTCAGTCAAATTTACTAAAAAATAAATGGACGGAGCTACTATTGGAATAAGAGCGTCTTAACCCTTTTTTGGAAAATGTGCAAGCTCTTCTCTGTACACATCAAACTGGGAGGTCATTCCAGGCAAGAGTAGCTATAACTGGAAAGGAACAGCCTCTACCCCGGCTTCTTCAAATCCTTGGGCAAATGAGACGATGTCATTTAATCTAGTTGATCTCCCCTGTGTTTGTGCGGGTGAGGGAGTGTTTCAGGTTGCTAGGCCATAACGACCGCAGATGGAAACTGAGGCACAATAACCATATACTAAAGTGACATGTCAGACACAAGGTTCGTTTTCCAAACAAGTCTGGTTTATTTCAAAGTATTCTCAGCCGTCCGACTGGGTCCCGCCGCCTCACGACGTGTGTTCCCAAACACTGTGAGATGCGAGAGAGAGCGAACAGTGCTCAAGCAGCATTATATATACATTAGACATAATCTTTGTGAGGGCAATTCAATCCGCCCACATACACGCCATACAGGCTAGGGTTCAGTGATTGACAATTATGACACGTTATGACAAGTCTTCATTCAGCCTAAACATAGTTATTATAACAAAGGCAACAGAGACAGCTTTTCAGTTATGGGGAACATGGAGCTCTGGCTCGGCAAGGATATCATGTTCTTAGCAGGGAAACGTTCATTACTACGTTATCTGTGTGTCTTGGTTCATGAGCTAAGGGTCAGATAGTTCTGAAGCAGAAAATACCATTCAACGCGAAGGGGCACCGCTAGAATAATTTAATTCATGTTTTAACTGCCTTTTACTTTTTACTACAGCGTTTGCAAGACAACCCGGCACCTGATCTGCTGATTAGATGCAGCTTCTGCTCGACTTCAAGGACTTAGTGAGAGAGAAAAACAATGTATTTCTGCACAGTTTGACATTCCTGTCTGTTAGTATTTCAGCATTCAGGCCGTGGCCTCGCACTGTGTGTGAGTTCGAAGCATAGAATATATTTGCAAAGCGTTTTCAGAAAGGAAAAAAGTAAATGGCTAACACTACACAAATTGGACGCCCTTTGGTTACATTGACGATTGTTAGGTCGCGATGTTTGTCACATGATGCAATTGGTTTCAGGCCAACATACTATACATATCATTCGACTATAGGGTTACTTTTCTGGACTAACAAACCCTCCTTTTGGCCGTAACCCAATAGCATCATCCACACATCGCGTCTTCATCGGACCATGTGTCTGATTACGAGCTACCCATACTGCTGTAATCGTCATCAGAAATATTAATTGCCATAAATTCTTTTAATTATTTCATTTTCGTGTTGTGCACCTTCACTTAACATGCGAGGAGGTTTCGTTCTAATCGCATGTACAAACTCATTTGTAATTTGGGAGCAGAGGACTGGCAGGCATTGTATGCAACAACAGCAGAACATGAGGATTCCAAATATTTTTTTTTATTTTTATTTTTTATTAATTTATTCACACTACAAAACAATACAAACCAAACAAGCAGTACAACCTTCAACCGCTTCATTACGCATCCATAATTTCTATTCGCTGCTTCCCTTTCCCTCCCCCCTTTACGAGTCTATTTCTTTCAGCCTTCCGTTAGTGCATCCTGTGGTACGGTCTCCCCTTCTATAACATCTGCCAGGACTTCAATTGACCCAAACAGCTTGGCTATCAATAGTTTCCAGGCTATCGGGGACTGCGTCTCCTCCTCCCCCCCTGCCTTACTAGCCTCTTGCCACACCATGGTTTCTGCCTCGGCCCATTTTTGTAAATCTCTCCACCACACCTCCACATTTGGTACATGGCAGGTCTTCCAACCCATGGCAATTCTCCTTTTTGGAAGCACATAAGCCAGGTCCTTCAATTTACTCACATGCTTGAGCTTATGTGGTCTGGGGAACCCCCCCAGCAAACAGGACCACGCTGTGTCCACTACGATCTTAACCCCTTTTCTCTCCAGTTTCTCTTTTACTGCACTCCAGAACTGTTCTATAACTGGACATGACCAGAACATATGAACCATGCCTGCGTTCTCCTCATCACATTTGGGGCATGCCTGTCGTCCTGCATTCTCAAACCTTGATATCCTACAAGGGGTCATGTATGCCCTATGCGTGACATATAGTAACTGTTTCAGTCTCGCATTCCTAGACACCTTCTTATGATACCTCTGCGCCCGTTCCCACATCCCATCCTCCATCGGGGCACCCACTTCTATTTAGTCCGTCCTCAACTGCGTGACTTCCTTCCCCACTTTAGACATCAACATTTCATATATTCTGGAAATATTGTGACCCCCTTCTGCTATATCATATATCGTATCTATGGTGGCATCTGGTTCCTCCCCCAGCACTGTTTCAGGCCATATTCTCTTAATTCGCTGTACCATTCTGTGATATGTAATGTACTGGCCTTTATGCAACCCAGTTTCTTCTTGCAGCTCCTTGAAAGTAATACTAGAGCCCTCCCGCCAGATGTCTCCCATAGTTGCCACCCCGACCGGTTCCCAGTGGCTCCTGATGGTCATTCTTAGCTGCACATCTCCCCTCGTTAATACAACCAGTGGCACCTGCGGTGAGCATGGGGACGGATTCTCCATCATCTGGCATGTTCTGTGCCATATTTTCCACCCTAATAGCAGCATCTTAGGGCGCCCCATCATTTCAGCCCTGGGTGCCCACATCATTTCTTTTAAGTAAAATGGGGCACAGTCTCGCCCAAACAGCCTAGATTCCAAGCTTCCCTCATCAGAGCCATTTGGCGACATATTGTAATTGGCTTGCTATATAATACACCTCATAATTGGGCAGCTTTATCCCACCTTTGTCATGGAAATTCTGTAACTTCCATAACGCCACTCTATTCCGCGTGCCATGCCACAAAAAATCTCTACACATGCTATTCCGTTTGGTTAAAAACTTCTTAGGGATCAGGTACGGCATATTCACAAAATAGTGCAAAAGCCTTGGCAGAACCACCATCTTTAGCATTGCTCCCCGGCCCATCATTGCTAAGGGTAACCTGGCCCAGAATTGCATGCACTTCTCAATTTTTGTAATAGCTACTTCTGTGTTGCACCTAGGCTCCTCTTCTACATTATGGTATATGTTGATCCCTAAATACCGAAATGTACTGACCGCCCATGGCACCCGCAATACAGGCAATCTCTCTGCTGGGATCCCTATGTACCTCCCTAATGGGAACATGCTGGACTTCTGGGGGTTTACCGCTATGCCGGACAACCCAGCGAATCTCTCCATCACTTCCAAAATGTACTGGAGATTTTCTTCCGGGTATCGGAAGTACAGTAACATGTCATCGGCGTACAGGGAAATCAGATGTCTCTCCCCATTTACCGCAATGCCTATGGTGTCATATTGCTGTCTCAAGTATATTGCGAGAGGTTCCAGGGCCAATATGTAGAGCATTGGGGACCACGGGCATCCCTGCCTGGTACCCCTGCTAAACTGCCATCTTCCCAATATCACAGATCCCGTCTTAACCCTGGCCAGTGGTTCGCTATACAATATCTTTGCCCACCTTAAATATCCAGGCCCTAACCCATAACACTCCAGGGCCGCAAGCGGCCATGGCCATTTAACTGAATCGAAGGCCTTTATTGCGTCCAAAGTCACAATCGCCATATCCTCATCATTTTCGCCACCACTCTCAACAATTCTATGGAGCCGTCTATGATTATTGGTAATATTTCAGTTTGGGACATAGCCCGTCTGATCCGGGTGTATTTGTTTGTTAATGACCTTCTTCAGTCTATTTGCTAGGACAGCAGTCAGTATCTTGCTGTCTTGATTCAGCATCGACAAGGGTCTGTAGGAGCCGCAGCTGTGCCCAGGCTTGTTGGGCTTGGGTAGCAGTATTATGACGGCTTCTCTCAATGATTCGGGTAAGCATCCAGTCTCAAATGCTTCGTTTAGCATTTCTAGCAATGGGGGAAGGACCTCCTCTATGTACACTTTATAAAACTCACTTGGGAGTCCATCAGTCCCAGGGGTCTTGCTAGTAGGCAGCTGCCTCATCACCTCCCCTAGCTCTTCTAGGGTAATTGGTGCATCTAGTTCCTCTCTCTCTTCCTCACTTATCTTTGGCAATCCTATGTCCTCCAGCGCTTCTATGATCATAGCGCGACTACTTCCACCATCATCTCCATATAATACCCTATAATAGTCCATAAATGCTTGATTGACTCCCTCTTGGGTGTCTGCTACGCTACCGTCCTCCTTCTCTATGGTCCTGATTGTGACTCTGAGAGTCTCGCTTTTATATAACCACGCCAAAAGTCTCCCCAGTTTATCACCACCCGCATGCTGTCTCTCTACATATTTTTTATAATTGAGGTTACATAATCTGTCCCAGTATTCCACACATTTTTGCTGTAGCTTGAGTGTCAATTCCACCTTCTCTGCTGTATCATCCCCGCCCCTCAAAGCCTCCTCCAGTTTCTCCTCTGTCTCCCGTAGTTCAGCTAAAATCCCACCTTGTAGGCCCCTGGATTTTGCTATGGCTACTCCCCCTCATCACTACTTTGAAGGCCTCCCATAGTGTTCCCGCCAAGTCCACACTCCCAGTGTTTGTTTCAAAATAATTCACAATCTCCTCCCTCAAGTCTTCCCCAAAGAAGAGGTCTCTCAGCGCTTCCGCTCGTAGACGCCATGCCGGGATCCTCGCTCTCGGGGGGGCAGTATTGCCATTCAAGAATCGGGGCCTAGCCTTGTACTCTATTTGTGTGATCTCCTCTATCATTTCAGGCGAGGTAAAGACATAGTCTAACCTCCTGGATAACTGCTGTGGGGCAGAGTAATGTGAGTATTGTCTCTCCTGGGGGTGTCTGACTCTCCATGCATCTTCCAGGCCGAAGTCCACCAGCAATGCCTGCAGCGCATTGGCTGCCGGGGCCGGTCTGTCCCTCTTCCCATCCGATCTGTCCACCCTTGGATTCAGTACGCAGTTAAAGTCCCCACCCCAGATCATCGCACTTCCCACACATGCGCTCAACTTATTACACAATGTTCTAAAGTACGCCGCTGTGTTCTGGTTCAGGGGCGTACGTATTGACTATACTTATTTCCCTGTTTTCGACCAGTCCCCTCAATATAACCAATCTCCCGTCTGTCTCAGCTAACACTTGCAATCGCTGAAAAGGGACATGTGGCGCCACCCAAATAAGCACTCCTCTCGTATATGCAGAATATGATGAGCCCACCATCACTCCCTTCCATTTCCCAGCTATCTTATCCATTCTCCCTCGTGTGAGGTGGGTTTCCTGCAGCAGTGCAACATCTATTTTTTGCCTACGCAGGTACAACATAATTTTGTTCCTCTTTAAGTAGCTGTTGAGCCCCCGTACATTCCATGTGACTATTTTAAGGTCTCCCATGGTCTAGTCGAATTCCATTCCACCTTCCACAGGTGCAGTCTGTCTCTAAGTTCCATTCCAATCTGCATAGACTCGTTACTCAATTTGAAACTCCCCTTACCCAAAAACGCCCCAAACTCCGCATATCCCCCCCTCCCACCTCCCGTCCCCGCCCCAACATCACTCCCCTTAACTGTTGCCCAGCTCCATCCCTGGATCTCAGGCTCCCCCGCATCTATCCCTTTCCAGCCTCTGCCTGTACTCGAAGCTCCGCAGGGTGCGGCCACCCTAGTGGCTAACCTACTACTACAACTATACTTCGGGGGGTAGGGTGCTTCGCCCTGCCGCTCCTATTCGCTTCAGTTTAACTACACGTAGCTACACAATTTACGCATGTTCACTTATTGCTATAGTCCAATCCTTAAAATTCGTACGAGACAGTGGTATCCTATCAAAATGTTAGCCATATTTAATTACAACTATAATTTGGAGGGTAAGGTACTTTCGCACTGTCGCTCCTGTTTTACTACAGTTCAGCTACACATTGCTATATATTTACGTATATGTCTATATTCCAGTTCTTAAAGTTTGTTACAGTCAGTAATATCCCAGCCAGCTATCAGCCTTACTTAGCCGCATTTCTTAATCTCAATCTCTATCCCAGGCACCGTTGGGGTGCTCGCTTTGCGCCATATCCACATGCATACAATGTACTAGTCACTTATCGTGTTCCTCTTGAGCCTGCTCCGTGTCTCGTTCTGGGCAGCCCTGCAGGTCCAGCCATGTCGTTGCTTCCTCCAGAGTATCAAAGAAAAACATTTTGCTCTTGTGCACCACCTTCAATTTCGCGGGGTACAGAAGCATGTATTTAATCCCAGTCATGCGAAGCCTCCTTTTAATTGCCACGTAGCTATACCGTTGCCTCTGAACTAGCATTGTATAGTCAGGGTACGCCGCGATGGTGCTTGAGGCCCTTTCGATCGTTCCTCCTTTCCGAAAGTACTCCAATATCTTCTCACGGTCTCTATAGTTCAGTATTTTTACGATTATCGCCCGGGGAGGGGCCCCAGGCCTTGGCTTTCTCATGAGGGCCCTGTGTGCCCGTTCCACTGCAAATCCCTGCGAGAGTTTTTCAGCCCCTATTTCTTGTAAGAGTAGGTTCTCAACGTAGTCCGTCGGGTCTTATCCTTCTTCCCCCTCCGGCATGCCTACCACGCGGATGTTGTTTCTCCTAGCTCTCCCTTCCGCTTCCTCCGCCCGATTCTCCAGGTTAGCCACCTGTTTCAGTACATGAACCTCCTTTGCGTTGTTTGTACTAGTGTCCATGTTGATTTTGACCGAACTTTCCAGGCTGCTCACTCTCTCTGCCAACCCCCTAACATCTTGCCTCAGCAGGGTGACGTCTATTTTGGCCTCCAAGGAAGTGCGCAGATCCGACATTGCCATCCCCCACGAGTCCTTAAGCTCAGTGATGGCAGCTAATATTTGATGATTTTCAGTCGCTGCGGTGCTCTCCACTGATGCTGTCGGGCCTTTGGACGCTATGGCCGCAGGAGATTGGTGCATTTTGGCGAATGCCTCCATCGTAAGCTGCTTGTTCTTGTTCTTGCTCATGGCCCCTCGCCCCGTCATCTCGCGACTTCAGTTATGCGCCCGGGGTTGCTTGACCTGAGACGTGGCAGCCCTGCTTGTCTATATTAGCCCGGCACCTGCGTGTCCATAGGGGTCTAGGGCAATTGTCCCAGAGGAGCCCCAACGTGCGTTTGTATGTGCTGGGTTCTCATTCCAAGTGGGCTGTCTACTCCCACGTTTCAGAACGTCTTGTCACGCCCTAGAGACCTCGCTCTCATTCAATGCGATCTCCTGCTTCCAGGCCCTTTATATTCTGCCCATCACCGTCTGTATTCCCATCCACTTAAGTTTGCCCCACATGCCGTGCCCTTTTGTGGTGGCATCCACTGATTACTTCCTTAGTTTCTCGGAGGTCATCTATATATTTTCAGCCCCCCAGAGCGCCATCAGCTTCCAATGTTGTATTATCTTTTGCTGCCCGGAACATCAAAGCTTTACACCAGAGCCAGCTCCAAGTTCCTGCCCTGTGCCTTCACGTGGCCGTCGCTTCCATGTGTCCTCTTCCACCTTTGCTAGCCACTATGTGCTTCACGAGCAGTAGGCTTTCGTTACACACTACCTTTCTCTGTGGGCATTTGTTCATTGATCCGTGTCTGGGGTCTGTATGTTACGAATTCAGCACGGCCCTTCCTGCTAGTGGCGCTGCGTGTGGTGCCTTTCATTTATTTAGTGTATGGGTGCGCACCTCGCTCCTCAAACATTTCACGATGCTCGCCGCCTGCTTATTGGCGAGATCGCTCACCGCTCTTTCGTTTATGTGCCGCCCCAGCACAGTCTGCATGCGCTCGGGGACTGCACAAAACTGTGTGCCAGTCTTCCACTCCGCGCTCCTATTGTTTTGCTGCCGGGGCCGGTCCGCCCGCTCCAGCACGCTCTGCGTGCGCTCGGGGCTGCACAACACTGTGTGCCAGTCTCCTGCAACACACTTCCACCGTCTTGTTGTCGGGGGTGGCCCGCCCGCTTCAGCATACCCTACATGCGCTCGGAGACTGTCCAACACCCGAGGGACTCCCGGTGGATCCCGCACGCCGGCGTCCATCTCTGCTCCCCGCTGCCTGCTTCATGAAGCTGCACCGATGGCTTTCGTAATATTTCCTTTGTGGTCGGTCATTTTGGATACAATGTATCTTCACGGCCGCATTCTTAATTAAGTGATACTTTCGCCGTGAAGCTTCCGATTCACTCGATCCTCGCGCTGCGTGCAGAGCCCACGTTCCGACGCCTGTAGTGCTAATCTTGAAGCCTTTAAAGCATTTTAAAGGTAGTTTCCACGGATCGTTCGTCAGATCATCCGGAGCCCTGGTGGAAAGCACGTCCTACTCCATGGCTGCACAAGTCACGCCCCTCTTCCAAATATCATAACCTAAATTGCAGTTAGTTTCCATCACCGTGATCGCAGCAGTTCCCAAAACCATGAACTTATATTCAGATTCCAACCACCTGTGGGAACATGAATTTCAGAGTTTAGGACATGTAATTTTTTTATTGCTTCAAATATCGTGGGGGAGGAGTCACTTAAGAATACACAGCACGCTGACCCCACCAATTTGCATACTGCTCCACGATCAGCCAAAATTCCATCAAGCTCCATTCTATTCTGAAGTGCAATTAATCTGATTGCTTTTTGTTCCAATGTCATATTATAGAGTATATCTGTAGTTCCATTTATCGTTTTTTTTAACGCCCTAGACAGTTTCCTTATATTCCATGAATTTATTGCTTGTCCCCAAAATGGTATAAATGATTTCGCAATATCCCCTATGATCTGTCCTGCGGTATCATCTCGACGTGGCCGAGATCTAGATAGTTTTGATATTTCAGAAGTTTTGGAAAGTAATACACCAGGTAAAAGTATACGTAAATAACAGGTCTCTTACCAGGTACTAGGTAACCATGGATAGGCCTGATGTCCACATATAAAATAGACAGAACCTCCTATATATAATGTTTTTTCTTCTTGTTCAAGCACAGCAATGTTCATGCATCTAGTAAATGTTCCCACTGGGTGGGAACGCTTTTTCCATAAGCTTAATGGGACAGAACGCGGACTATAATTAATAGTATAAGAGGGAGGCACAGCATCTTTATTTCCTACAGGGGCCATCTTAAAAGTGATTAGGGACTTGTAAGGCCTAGAGAGCCTATCTACTGGACTCGTGGTTACTGGGTTTACTTTGCTTCTGCTTGTAAATATGGAACAACCCAAAGGTTCCAATACCAATCTTTCAAATTCATTTATGTTTGTTCCATCAAACTGACCAGTGACACTATCATTCCATTTTCCAAAAAATAGTGCTCTTAATGATGCGTAACAGGCAGTATTAAGTGGCAAAGGATGTACATACCAACCCATTCCTCTTTCCCCATGCTGGGGTAAATGGGAACAGACCCAACAATTGGACCTATTCAACATAGCATGGGTCATATTCATAATCAGTAGAAATGTATTATTGTCCTACCCTTTTCTATGTTTCACATCTTGTGAGGGGAGAGTATAAGAGAGTACATGCACTGGGCTGCTCATAGTAGGAGCATTGGTAGTAGTCAAGAGAGTTCAAAGGCTGCACAGTTTCTAGATACCCAAATATTGGGACCAGTGTAATCAAAATGCAAAGCGGTATCATAATCATTAGCATATTATTCTTTCCGAACCAAGTCTTTCTTGCAGTAGGCTTAATCTCTATCTCTATATCATTAACAGCATCGGTGCAGGAGGAAGCAGGAGCGAATATAGGCATTGTCTGTAATGTTTATCCCAGGAAAAGTTTTTCAGTGTCCGTCTGGGAAAGTTCTCCACAGCAACACACATTAGCAACAAATTGTTCAGGCCAGTCCAGGCTAGCCTGTCTATTGATGATAGCAAGCTGGTGTGAATTTGCACAGAGCTCCAAAAAAGCAGGAGCAAGTATCAATTTGATAGTGTCGGTACCATATGCCCCCGCTTGTCCGTGCTAGGTTGCAATGGTGCTTCACTTTTCGATGGTAGCATCAGGAAACAGTGTGTCAGAGCTTTCAATTTGAAACATCTCATACGCTCCTTTTCCCTAGGCCTCCGTTCCCAGCTTCATCCATGAGCTAGGAACAAAGGCGAAACAAAAGCTGATCATTTCCGATTTTGTGAACGTAGATTCTACCTCACAGCTCCAGGTACAGTATGGTCAATGAACAATGCACTCTCATTTCCAGATGCAGGATCAGTGCCAGCTTGAGATTCACTGCGTGATGATGATAGGGCAGCAGTCAGACAAAGTTGAGGCACCTTTTAGCTTTTCGATCTTCGTTGCAATCTCCACAGGACCTTTCTCAGGCTTAGGAAACACCTCTAACCGAGAACTGGCAATGATATCTTTGTGCTCAAGTGCAGCAGTCTTTCTTTCGATTTCAGGATCATCAAGCCAAGCTCTTTCTCATGTGGCAATGGAAACTGAACATTTGTCATGTGTGTTGCGTGAATCCAATGCTTTCATCCATTCACTCGGACTGCAGTCTGCGTAGCCAGTAGCACCGGGAAGGTTCCCCTCCAGCGCGGTGCAAGTGAAGACTTTCTTTCAAAAATGTTTACAAGCGTCCAGTCTCCAGGCTGCAGACAATGTCCTGGGCCGGTATATCTGACGGGAAGAGCCTCCTGCACCTGCTGATGACTCAAACGCAAGTTTTGAGTCAACTGTTTACAGTAGTCAATAAGTAATGGGTACTCTATATCCCTCAACCGTTTCGGCCGAGGGGAATTCCAAACATTTGCTGGTCTCCCCATCACGATTTCGTAAGGGGAGAGACCAGTCCTCGCCTGTACAGTTGTTCACATGCAAAGTAAAGCTAGTGCTAATGCATCGGCCCATTTAAAATTGCTCCCGGCACATATTTTGCTAAGTTTGTTTTTCAGGATACCGTTCTGGCATTCTACTAAACCGGCACTCATCGGGTGTCTGGCCAAATGGAATCGTTTATCAATCTGGAGACCTGCACAAATTTGCAATATGACGGCCGCAATAAAGTGTGGTCTGTTATCTGACCATATGATACTGGGTAGCCTGATAGCCCAAAATGGGAAAAGTATTCTTTTAGCATGGCTTTAGCTGTGGACATAGCTGTACAATCTTTCAGGGGATAGGCCTCTACCCATTTACTGAATGTGCATACCACCATGAGGACATACTTATAGTTTTGGCACCTCCATTTCTATGAAATCAAAATGGATGACTTCAAATGGCATGGACGGTGGGCCAAAACTTCCAACTGGCGTCATTGTTCCCTTTCCAATGTTATGTTGTAAACAAGTCATACAATTCTGAACCAATCTTTCAGCAGTTTTTCTAATGTGTGGATTCTGCCATACAGAATCCAAATGTTGAATCATTTTTCTAGCACATGTGTGTTGGACTGTGGGCCATGGTAACCATAGCCATCACATAGGCATTTGGTACCATCCATCCGTTATTTTTTTTGTCCACCCAACAACCTTCAGAATTTAATTCTGCTGGACCCTCAGACCAGTTTTTTATTTAATCTACAGTAGCTTCAGCTTGCATTTCCTTAACTGTTGCAATTCCATTCTCTATCATGCAGGGTACTTCTATTTTTTCGACATACATTTTTGTGTGTAAATCAGTGGCAGTTTGTTTTGCAATTTTGCCTGCAAATGCGTTTCCCTTTCCAACATTACATGTTATTTTTTTATGTGCTTCACATTTCAATATCGCTAATCGCTTGGGAAGCGCAAGTGCTGACAACAGTTTCACTATCAAAGTGCCATGTTGGATTTTGGACCCCTCTGTGATGTTGGGAAACCTCTTTCAGCCCATAATCGACCAAAATTGTGTACCAACCCAAAGGCATATTGACTGTCAGTATATATGTTTACATTGAGGTTTGCAGAAATTTCACATGCTCTTGTCAACGCTATTATTTCTGCAGCCTGTGCTGAGTTATATAGGATTATTTTGCTTTCTACAATACTTTTCAGTGTAGTGATGGCATAAGCAGCAGTTGATGTGCCATCTGGTAATTTAAAACCAGAACCATCACAAAACAGTTCTCCATCTGGCTTTCTGTGGGGTATCCGTTAGGTCAATTATTCCTTTTGTCTCTTGTTCAGTAACCATTAAGCAATCATGGGGGAATTGTTTTTCACCCCCTTTGTCATGTGGAGGGGGCATTAACTCGGCCAGATTTATAGTGCAACACCTCATAATTTGGATATGTGGTGCAAATATAACTATTTCATACCTTGTTAATCTGGCTGATGTAAGGCGATGCGTCTGCGTTCTATTTAAAAGAACGTCCACTGAGTGAGGTACCATTACGGTTAAAGCGTGACCTAAAACCATTCCCTCGGTTTGTTTTACTGACGCAGTGGCTGCAGCAACAGCTCGCAAGCAACGCGGCAAAGCACATGCCACAGGATCCAACGTGGAAGAGAAGTAGCCACATGATCTATTTCTCCCCCCGTGTTCCTGGGCCAAAACAGCTAAAGCACATCCATTATTTTCATGCACACATAACTTAAAACTCTTGTCGTAATTTGGCGTGCCCAAAACTGGAGCTGAACAAAATGCATCCTTGAGCAGGTCAAATGCTTCTTGACATTCCATGTTCCATGGCAAAGGTAAGTTAACATCTTTCCTTGTCAATGCCACTATTGGTTTCACAATCATCGAAAAGTGAGTGATCCACTGCCTACAATATGAAGCCATGCCAATTAAAGCTCTGACTTCTTTCTGCGTATTTGGAATAGGCATATCGGAGATTCTTTCTGGTGTCAATCTTCACTCCTCGAAAGGAGGTAGCCCAAGTAGGCCACTTCCTTTCGACAATACTGGAATTATTTTGCAAAGCTTTGTGCCCATGTGCTGCTTAATATGTCAATAATGCAACTGTACTCTCTTTACAAATATCTTCTGTGTCTGCTGCTATCAATAGATCGTCTATGTACTGTAGTAACACGCAGCCTGCTGGTAGTTCAGGCATATCTAGTTGTTCCTTCAAAGCTCTACTGTAAATACTTGGACTTTCAGTGAAGCCCTGCGGACTTCGTGTGAATGTAAATGAACGTCCTCCTAGAGTAAAAACAAACAAATATCTGCTATCTGGGTGCACTGGGATACTAAAAAACACATTTTTCAAATCAACTACACTAAAATACGATGCAGAGGCTGGGATCATAGTCAAAATTGTAGTCACATCTGGGACTAATGGAAATTGCGGATAAACCACTTTATTTACTCTGCGTAAATCAATTATAAAACAGTAAAGTATATCATTACCTCCTTTCTTGGAAACCGGAAGAATCAGACTATTGCAAGTACTACCAGAAGTTTCTTCAATTACGTTTCTTTTAATCAAATCTGATACAATGCATTTCAACGCTTTTTCTCCCTCAGCCGAAATTTTATATTGCCAATACGCGGCAATGTAATACCTTCTTTCAGAACAATTTTCACTGGCTCTACTTTTAAACAACCAACATCATTATCGTTCACTGCCCATATACAAGCCGGTACTTTACTCAATTCAGTCGGTAGTGGCTTAGATACAAATTGCGATACAGGAGTCTTTTGTGGCGAGATTGTCAAATACACTCCATCAGGAGAACAATAAATGACTGCATTCAATTTCTTCAACAAATGTAATCCCAACACATCTTCGCCGCAATTCTTCGTAAAAAAAAATGGGCAAGATTCAGTGAATTGGCCTAGTGTTATAGGTACTGGTTGTGACACTGGACTAATTACTGGTGTACCTGAGAACCCTACTGAGACATTCTTATGCCCTGACAGTGGTATTTCTGGAACCCGCTCATGGTCAATTGAACATTTTTGTGCACGTGTCCACTAAAAAAAATGGGCTCCCTATTCCCAACCTTCATTTCTACGTAGGTTCCTTTCTGGTCTATGGGAATAGATACTGGCTCCAACCCCTGTCTCGGGCTGTCCTAGTAGAAGAGTACATCATCAGATGTAAAGTCACCAGAGTAATATGCATTTGACTGACTGTCAAAAATATTCCCACCATTTGTATTGTTTCTTTGTTGATTCTGGTTCTGATTACCCTGGTTATCCTGAAATTGTGGCGCTCTTTGGTTTCTATTCTGTCCTTGTATTCCCGGACAACCTCTATTCTGTATTCTCGGAAAAGTCCCATTTCTATTTTGTATATGCGGGCACTGTGCTCGCCAATGGCCTTCTTGTCTACAATAGGCACATTGATTAATCCCTATTGGACCTCCTTGCATATTGGACGCTAATGAAAATTGGACTCTGGACGGTGCGTTCCCACCACCTCTATTATTGTTTGCTACTTGCTGTAACAGTACTCTTGTTTTCAAATTCCCTTTGTCCCTCAGTTCCTTATCCTTTTCTGGATATGAATTTTCGGTAGCAACCCTCGCACAAACCTATCGACAAACAATCTCTTCCCGGGTTCAGTACTTAGATCTTGACCACTAAAATCTGCAAATACTTCTTCAAATCGATTAAAATAATCTGTCGCTCCTTCCTTTGCCCTGCAAACAAGCAGTCAATTTATCCCAAACTATTCTCTTTTCGGGCACCGAAGTTTTCAATTTCTCTACTATTCGCGATGGTAGAGCCAACATTACTTGCGGTGGCTTCTCTCAAGCCTTTCTCTCACTATCAATTATAGTCAATTTCTCCCATTTATCACATAACATCAGCGCGTCATTTATATTTCTAACCTGTTTCCATATGTCTACAGGAAGAATCACGGGAAACAATAAATCAATGTAAAAACAGATGAATTCAGAACAGATTCAATTTCCTTATAGAATCCGGACGAGTTCTTCCTAATATCAGGGATCGTCCGCTTTATAGTATTTACCTCTTGCCTCGAAAAAGGGACATGTACAAACTGTGCGATATAATGAGCTTCTATCGTTCGCGCTGGAGTTCCTCCAGAGGCAGCAACTTCTACTTTCGGGACAAACGTGGGAGGCACCTCCCTCAAGGGTAATTGCAAACTAGGCGATTCTACATTCGTTCATCTATTAAACAACAAAGCTAAATCAAGTGAAAAAACAGTCGTTCCAGTTTCGGGCGAAAATGCTCTTTTATAAATTGTCATTAAATCAGCAGGACAACATATCTTGTTCTTCATACATTCATCCTGTAAATACACTACCATAACCTGCAATACCTTCCTCTGCATTTCTGGTGTATACTGACTAAACGTATCGTGCACTTCAATTGGGCAAATTACAGCATCTGTAATCCATCTAAGCGCATCTCGCGTACAAATTCACATCTCTTCACTAACAGGTTTCAATGGTGAAAAAACCATTGCTGGACATACGACATATGTGGTTTATCTTTTTTTCAATAATTTTTTATGCAATCAATCAAGTTCTCGCTTAAACACAAATATTCGTCCTACGTGTTCTCGTACTTTCGTCGCATTATCTCACAAATTTGAAAGAACAACCAAATCACGCAACTCTTGCGGTACCACTGTATTGGTCAAATCACTCCACATTTTCACAAGATAATTCCCCATGCATTCTAACAATACCTGCTGTTCACCAAGGCCTCTATGATCAGATATGGAACTTCATTGTCATCATCAATATACGTTTCGGCCCATTCCTTCAGTTCTTCTTTCCTTTCTTTGCTAATTGTGCTACGAGTCTGTCTAATACTTCCTTGCACAGGCCCTATCTCTGTAGAACCGCCTGCTAAAGCGGCTAACTCCTGCTCTGGCGGTGGAGAAAATGATGTCACAGGCACAAGGGGAGAGGAACTGCTTACTGCAGGTGCAGATGGAATAACGGGAATGGGAGGTACATAAGGAGGAGGTGCAACTGGGTCAGTACTTTGATGTTCGTTTCTTCGCTCATTTTTGTTTATTAGTTCATCTGATGTATGCAAATCTTGCTGAGGATATATTTTCTGTACATCTAATTGGAAAGCCCTGTCCATGTTCCTAATGGCTTCTGTCTGCTGATGTTGGTCATGCTCTACCGCTTTCTCTACATTCGTTTTATGTCTTCACGCGTGTTTCTCCCTACGTCTCAATCGGAGATTAGCTTCCTTCCTCCAGTCTCTTACAACATCGAACGCTGCTGGTCGGGCCTTCTTTCGTAGCAATACTGATTCTAGGTGTTCTATACGTGCTAATTCAAAGCTCCCTTTATAAGGCCACTGAAGGTCTGACACACGTCTGGTCTGCCCATGCCAAATCCCATTAAACACTATTGCCCCTATACCGTACTTGATATACATTTTGTGTGCCGGCCAGTTTCCAAAGATTGTCTACCGCAGTGAAAAAAACGTACTAAACAGGAAGACAATTTCCCAGGCATGGTTAACTCTTACCCTTTTCTTAGCCTGGGCGTTGGATCTTGCAAGAGCAACACTCGACCAATATCAGGACGTTTAAAAATTGGGGCACGACTCACCTGATTAACCAATTCGTCACTCAGGACGCAATTCGCCCGTATACAGACGCAACCAAGAATCGTGGTGACTGCATGTCTGGCTCAATCTGCCTTGTTCCAGGACCCTCACCTTGATGCTCTCTGGGGGCTGCTCGTCGATCAGGGATCGGCTGTGTACAGATCTGCAGAGGAGTCTCTCATCACTTCAACAGGGGCGCCCCCAACACCTTCCGAAACCGGCTCGACAGCTTCGTCCTCGGCTCGTTTTTGCCTTCTTCAACTTCAACGTATACGATGGAGCATTAGTGGGAGGGTCACTATTCGGGCGCCATATTTACTAGGCCATAAAGACCTCAAATGGAAACTAAGGCACAATAACCATATACTAAAGTGACACGTCCGACACGAGGTTCGTTTTCCAAACAAGTCTGGTTTATTTCAAAGTATTCTCAGTCGGCCGACTGGGTCTCACCACCTCACGACGTGTGTTCCCAAACACTGTGAGATGCGATAGAGAGCGAACAGCGCTCAAGCAGCAATATATATACATTAGACATAATCTTTGTGAAGGCAATTCGATCTGCCCACATACATGTCATACAGGGTGGGGTTCAGTGATTGACAATTATGACATGTTATGACAAGTCTTCATTCAGCCTAAACATAGTTATTCTAGCAAAGGCAGCAGAGACAGCTTTTCTGTTATGGGGAACATGGAGCTCTGGCTCGGCAAGGATATCATTTCCTTAGCAGGGAAACATTCCTTACTATGTTATCTATGTGTCTTGGTTCATGAGCTAAGGGTCAGATAGTTCTGAAGCAGAAAATACCATTCTCTGTGAAGGAGCACCACTAGAAGAATATAATTCATGTTTTAAATGCCTTTTACTACAGCGTTTGCAAGACAACCCGGCAGCTGGTCTGCTGATTAGATGCAGCTGCTGCCTGACTTCAAGGGCTTAGTGAGAGGGAAAAACAATGTATTTCTGCACAGTTTGACATTCCTGTCTGTGTTAGTATTTCAGCATTCAGGCCGTGGCCTTGCACTGTGTGAGTTCGAAGCATAGAATATATTTGCAAAGCGTTTTGACAGAAAGGAAAAAGCAAATGGCCGACATTACACAAAATGGACGCCCTTTGGTTACATTGACGATTCTTAGGTCGCAATGTTTGTCACATGATGCGATTGGTTTCAGGCCAACATACTATACATATCATTCGACTATAGAGTTACTTTCTGGTCCAACAAGGTAGCTTGGAGCGTGTCCATTTAGGCATTTGTGTGTCAGAGTCAGGATCTTGTAGGTAATCCTGGAAGTGACAGGGAGCCAATCCTGACCGAAGTGATGAGTTCCCGTTTTGAGGCACCTTTTATAATTCAGACCGCGTCATTTTGAAAAACTTGGAGCTTCTGTATGCAATTCTTACTAGCTCCCACAAGCAGAACATTTCAGTAGTCAATATGGGGCATTATTATGGCTTTGACCTGGATCTCGCAGTTCTTGCTAGTGACGCATCCTCAGGTGATTTTATGATGGTTTCTACATGGGTGTCTGCGCCAAGTGACTGATCCACTATCACTCCTACAGTTCTAACCTGGTCTATATTATTTTTTTTGTAACTTCATTTTATTGATTTTACAACACAGAAAAAAAAACATTTCCCAACTCCCTCCCCACCAAAGGCAGCTGCGTTATGTCCGTAGTCCATTAGCGCCATGGACCAGTCACTCCAAGTTGTCAATTATATAACAGAGAAACAATGCCCCCCCACCGACCACCCCCTGCCCTCTTTCTCCTGGGACGGCTCCTCCTTGTCCATAATCCATTACCGCCATGGGTCATTCGCCAACGCTCACTGCAAGTCCCGTAATCGCAGGCGCTGAGGGCGCCACCCGATCCGGAAGTCGTCTATAAGAAAGGCCAAAGTTTCCTCCCAGTACCCTGCAAACGACTGTAGATTGTTATCCTTCGCATATGTTGCCCATTCAAGTACCACAATTTCCCAGAGCTTCCGCAACAAGTCCTGTAGAAGAGGGACCTCCTTACTCTTCCACCTCTGTGCTATTAGTGTCATAGGTGCATTTATAAGGATCGCTCTTGCCTTCCCCCAGGATTTAGGCTCCCCCGTGCTGATAACCCGCCCCACTCCTAGAAGGACCTCCTCTGGGGGTCTGCTTCTTCCTGGTCCGTATGCTTGCTCCTGAGCTCTCTGGACCTCCAGCCAAAAGGGCCTAATTTGTGGGCATGTCCACCAGGTGTGCTGCGTCGTGCCCTCCATCCCACATCCCCGTCAGCAGTTCCCAGAGGTAGTAGGATATATCTCCCGAAGACGGGCTGGTGTATAATGCCACCCGAACAAGATCTTGTACCACATTTCCTGCAGCTGCGATGCTTTAACCAGTTTGGTGATTTTCTTCCATAACCTTTCCCACTCTTCTTGCTCGATTGCTCTTCCCGAGATCTGTTCCCACCTCAGCATATACGGCCATTGACTTCTGGCAGTTGCTTCGTCCAAAATCTTATATAAATTAGATATTAGACCCTTGGACCCATCATTAGACAGAAGGAACCTCTCGAGCCGTGTCTTTTCCTTTGTTGCAGCCTGTTTATTCACGGGGTTCAGGACCCAGTGGCATAGCTGCGCGTATCTGAGCCTTTCCCACTCCTTCACTCCATACTCCCTCTTACACTCCTCGAAGGAAAGAATTCCCCCCCCGCGAAACATATCGCCAGCCATTTACAGCCCCCCTCTTGCCACTGCTTAAATGCTCCTCCCTCCATCCCTGGGGTGAAGTCTCCATTGCGAAACAGGGGTGTAAAGGGGGAGGGAAAGGTTGTGATTCCCTTGTTCTTCACCAGTTTGTGCCAGTTCTCCACGATCAAGTTCATGATGGTGCTTTCATATACATGCTTGGGCCTATGGTGCTTTGGGAGCCACAGGACCTCCGCCAGGCTGCTATGTGCCACCGCTCTGTCCATTGCCACCCATTGCTTATCTTGTGTGGCCTCTCCCTCCCGGAGCCAGTCTCTGATTACCGGTAACTGTGTTGCCGCATAATACTGTTGAAAATTCGGTAATGCCAGATCCTCCTCCCGTCTATGAGCCATCAACAGATGCCTACTGACCCGCAGTTTTTTCCCCCTCCCACAGGAAATCTCTAGTCAAAGATCCCAGTTCCTTAAAGAAGCCCGTAGGAATTGCCTGAGGTATTGCCTGGAAGAGATACAACAAACGCAGGAGGGTTACCATTTTGACCGTTTCCACCCTGCCTAGCCACGAGATCCGAAGGCCCCTCCACTTACGGATGTCCCGTTTGATATCCTTCAACAACGGTGGGTAATTAGCTCGGTACCAACCTGCCAAGGTCGGTTTGATTTTCACACCCAGATACCTAATTCCCCCCGGGCTCCATATGAATGGGGTAGCCCCCCTCAGTGATTCCCGATCCTCAACCCTTAGAGTCAGATTCAAGAGCTTCGATTTTCCAAAATTAATCTTGAGGCCAGAGGCCTCCCCGAATTCTTCCAGTAATTTCCTGCTTAGTCGAATGGACTGTGTTGGCGCCGTCAGGGTTAATAACATATCATCGGCAAAGGCCGCTACTTTTTGTTCTACTCCCCAAATGGAATGCCCTTTATCCCCTCCGCCTCCCTAATCGCCTGTAGTAGGGGCTCGAGATAGATTGCATAAAGCATAGGAGATAGGGGCAGCCCTGTTTAGTACCCCTGCTCACTCTAGAGGACCTAGACATAGCCCCATTTACCGCTATTCTCATAGTGGGCGTTTGATAGTTGGCCTGTACCATGCGTAAAAATTCCCAGTGATACCCATCTTCCGCATTACCTTAAACAGAAAAAACCACTCCAAGCGGTCAAACGCTTTTTCTGCGTCCAAAGATAGGAGAACCGCAGCAGAGTCCGTTCTGTGAGTCTTTTCCACCAAGTGGGCCACCCTCATTATGTTGTCCGCTGTCTGCTGGCCTCTCATAAACCTCGGATGGATCAGGCCCGGGAGAAGACCCTCCAAGCTGTTCGGCAATTTTTTTGTAAAGATCTTGGCGTCAATGTTAATCAACGCAATGGGTCTAGAAGATGTTCTCTCCTCAGGGTTCTTATTGGGCTTCAGAACAAGGGTTAGTCTAGCTTCCTCCATAGACGAGTTATTTTCCCTGTTGTCCTAAATGTATTGAAAAGGTAAGTTAAGTGTGGGACCATTACAGTTGCAAAAGTTTTATAAAAGGCCGCAGTATAGCCATCAGGGCCTAGTGCCTTATTCAAAGGTAAACCTCTGATCACCTTCACTACTTCCTCTTCTTTGATCTCGCTGCTCAACAGATCCGATGCTTCCTTCCCAGCTCCACCTTATCTAGAAACTCTAGCTGCGAGCAGTCCCGGGGGTCCTGTGACGCGTATAGAGATTCATAGAAAGCCACTAACGTCTCTCGTATCTCCCCTGCCTCTGTTGCCCTTTCCCCAATCCTGTTTTTAGAGCTGTAATCGCGTTTCTAGATTTCACTCCCCTTAGTAAGCGTGCAAGGAGAGTATATGCCTTGTTCGCTTTATGTTCACTTTAGCATAGAATTATGACGAACCCTTAGAAGGGCCCCCTCTGCCTTTTTGGTTCGGAAGACCTCCAGCTGTCCTAGTGCCCTGCGATAGTCCCTCATAGAGGTTCTAGTCGGGGTCACCCCCGCCTTTCGCCTCGCTGTTTCGACTTCCTCTTCCAACCGTGCTTCCATCTCTTTCAATTGCTTCTCCCTATGGTCGCTGCCGCTATTAATTCCCCCCCTCAACGTAGCCTTGAAGGTGTCCCATCTTGTCTCTTCCCTTGTATGCCCCCTTTGGTTAATTACGAAGAAGTTCCTAATCTTATCTTCTATTTCCTGCCTAATTATCGGGTCTCTGAGGAAGTGTCCTGGATACCTCCACGTCCGTACCCCTCTTTGCCTATGACCGAAGTCCATTACCATAGACACCACTTTGTGATCTGTTATACCGATGGGACCCGTTACTACCTCTCGAACCTGGCCCACTAGACTCGAGGTTACCCAGATATAGTCAATTCTGGATTGAGATCCGTGGACCCCAGATAGGAAGGTGTACCCTTCTTCCACCCCCTTAACCTCCTGCCACACATCTCGCAGCTCTGCACCGCATATTCTATCTTATCACTGCTCCACCTCCTACTACCGGGCGTCCTGACCTGTCCCGATCCCTTTCCCAGGCTATGTTAAGGTCGCCCAACAAAATGATTTGCCCCGGGCCCTGTCCTCTAGTTTTTCCAGGACCCGTTTCAGAAACTGCTCCTGACCTGCATTTGGTGCGTACACTACTGCCAGAGTGTACGAACTGCTCTGGTACATCCCTATAACTATTTATATACCTACTTGTCTCTTATAATTTCAGAGATCCTAAAGTCCACCAAGTTTTTAATAGCTAGGGATACCCCATCCGACCTGCTCCCCCCGATGCGTGCAGAATCTGATCAAACCCCGTAGCTTGAGGCGCTCCTGGTCTTTGGGTCTAAGATGCGTTTCTTGCAATCCCAGAATGTCTGGGTTCTCTTTTCTCATGAATTGTTCTAATTTTTTCCTCTTGAGGGGGGTGTTCAGGCCCCTCACGTTATGTGTTAGCCACTTAAGAATGGGTTAATGAACCTCTACTTCCATGACACCTTGGATCTCCCAAGGGCTTCCTCCTTTATGGGTGCCCAAGCGGCGGGACATTCTAGTCCTCCCCCTTGATTCCCCCTTGCATCTCCTGCGTTGGATGGAATCTCTGCTCTCCATACCTTCATCCTTGCGCGAGGCCTCCGCTGCCCTTCCCCCCAACCCCCCCCCACCCCCAGAACGGCATGCCCTTCCCGCCTCCCTCTCCCCCCCCCCACTCCTCGGGTATACCCACCCTTTCTGGTTCATAGATGGGTGCTCCCCCCCCTGCCAATTACTCCCTTAAGTGGCCCATATATATAGCGTTTTGTGATTTAGGTCTCCTCTTGTGCATCCCGTCCCGCCTCCCCGGAGCATTTCTTGTTGCTTTCCTTGGTCGGCTTACCACTCAACTTCACCCTCCTTCTCTCCCACTGTTGTCCAGGCCCATGGCCTTAATTCTGGCCCAGCGGTTGTGGTTTGCTTCCCAGATCCCATGGGGGCGTCGTCCATGTACAGTCGCAGAGTGCTCGCCCCTTCCTGTAATGTGGTTATTCGCCTCTGATACCCCTCCCACTCGAACAATCAAAAATGGGAAGGTCCACCTGTATTTAAACCCTCGCTCGTTAAGCACTTTGAGAACCGGTCCCATTTGCCGCCTCTTCGTCAGGGTACTGCTTGCTAAATCCTGAAACAGTGCAACAATGCAGTGTTCACAGAACATGATTGTCTCTTGCTTCCTTGCCTCCTGAAGGATTGCTTCCTTTTGGGTGTACCTGGTGAACGCTGCCAGAAAATCTCTAGGTCTCGACTGTGACCCTGTGCCCCCTCTGCCCACTATGTGACTACGATCAAGCTCAATCTTTTCCGGAGGCGAGACTCCCATGATCTCTGCGAAGATAGATTGGGCTACCCCTTTTAAGTCTTTATCTTGGACGGTTTCCGGTAGCATTTTGACTCTTATGGATTTGACAGGACATGTTGTCCATGTCCTCCATTTGAATCTCCAAATTATGCGTGGTTGCGTCCAGTCTTTCAATTGCTTCGCCGCTGGCCTTCACCTCCTTGTCCAATTCTTGCAGGCCTCTCTCCAGCAGGTCCGTCCGCTCGCCCTGCTGTCGCAGCTCTGGTTTTATTTCCCCCAAGGCCGAATTGAGGTCAGCTCGAAGGAGTTGGAATTGGTCCTGAAATGTCTGTTAGGTATGTCTGCAGGGCGTGCATCTCCCCCCTAAAGTCCTGCCTTGACATTGTGGCTGTGCTCTCCCCTTCAGTTGGTGAGACACTTCTCACTAAGTCCTCTCTTGTGGTCTTGGCTGACTCCCTCGCCTCTTGCTTCTGCCATATGGTAGGGAGAGTACCCGGGGCGTATCCTGAGGTTGTTTGCGCTCTCCCACTCTTCCCCTTAGCTTTCGCAGCCATGTCAATGCAGGGTCCGACCATGCGGTGCACTCCTCGCCCCACTGAAACCTCACCTCTGCTCAGGGCGCCCTGCTTGCACTACAGGGGGTTTTCAAGACTCTTCTCCCCGCCGCGCCTCCTTCAGCAGTTTGCTTCTCTGGATGCCCAGTTCAATGCTCCACACCTCCTTGGGCTGTGGGGGGGTTATGCTTTGCCCCGGTGGCTGTCCGATAGGGGCCCTTCAGTGGTGGGCGAGACACCCTCACTTGACTTCTCTCCTAATGGGGACCGGGGGGCTAACAGGAGGGCTAACGGGCTCCGGGGACCCTGGGTGCTCTGCTCTTCCTTTGTGCTACTTGAGTGCCTCCCTTCTCAGGCTTGGACCCTCTGCAGCTTCCCGGTCCGGTGCTTCCCCCAAGCACCTCTGTCATCAGTGTTCCCCTTCTCCTAGGGGCAATCACTGCAGCGCCGCTAGTGGCCCCTTCTACAGATCCCCCAACAGGATCGCCTTCAGCCCCTCTGCGCTGTTGGCCTGGCGCTGCTCTTTTTTCCCTACTCTGCTGGCCTGTTGTGGGGCCATCTGCCAGCCCGCCCTCTTCTTTGCAGAGAGTGGGCCCCCACGATGCTTGCCCTGCTGGGCCTGTTCGGCGACGCTGCCCAGTACCTTCCGCGGCCCCAGATGGGGCCGCCTTCTGCTCCTTCTCAGTGCCAGCTCCTCCACTCCTCACTGCACTGCTGCCGACGCAGGGGGCACCCGCTGGGCTCCTTCCCAGCCCCGTGCCTCCGCTGCTGTCTATGGGGCCTTCAGCTCCCTGCGGGGCGCCCCCAGCCTGAGTTCTGTGGCCGGCCGGCACCCTTTTCAGGTCTCTCCAGGCGCCGGCGCAGCTGTGCACCGCCCCGCCTCCTCCTGAGCCTAATGGACCCGGGCGAGCTGCAGTCCCGCAGCTGGCCGCGACCCGCTCTTCTGCCGCACAATTGGGCGCTCCCCGGCCTTCGCTGCAGCTCCTCCTCCCTTGGCACTGGCGCGCAGCAGAACGCCACGCGCCAGGATTCCTCAGCTTCCCCGATCCTCAAGCCTGACTCAGCTGCTCCAATGCTACGGCAGTCGCCGGGGACGGACCGCTGCACTGCTCCCAATTTGCTTCATTCTGCCGGGTAATTGCACAATGTCTGTGCCTCTGGTCCACTGCCACGATTCCTGTCTCAGTCACTGGGTGGTGGGCATTCCCCAGTTTCAGGACCCGGGAGCTCTGCCGGTGCGTCTATCCCCTGTGGGCGGCCAGCCGGCCATCTTGAATCACTGGTCTAGAGTTTTAATCGAGTGGCCATCCATGACAAATCCCGCATACCCCAGCCCCAGTTTCGACCTCGCTTGGGGGAATACGAAGACCAGTAGTTTGGTCTTTCCACTATTGAGGCAGAGCCAGTGTTGAGTCATCCAGTCTTATAATTTGGTAGATATTCTGTATGGTCTTTGAGTCCTCAATGTAGTTTCCACTCAGTTCCACCAACAACTGAGTGTCATCAGTATACTGTGTGAATATGACGCCTGCTTTATTCCAAATATTGCATAGAGGGCATACATAGATATTAAAGAGTGCGGGGGACAGACATGCTCCCTGAGGCTCACCTCAAGTGGACAGTAATTGCTCTGAGGATGCTTGGCCCCAACACGCTCTCGACATCCTGTCTGACAGGAAGGAATTCAACCATTTCACAGCTAAGGGGGAGCAGTGATCTACCGAGGACAATGTGGCTAAAAGTTTCTTGTGGTCAAGGATGTCAAAGCTTCAGAAGGCCTGCCTTGTTCTTGTCCATCATCTAGCTCTGGACTCTGGAGATCAAGTAACGCAATCAACTTGCCATGATATTCTCTGAAACCAGATTGTCTGGAGTAGAGGATGTTAGTCTCTTCCAAATGTTTTTGCAGGTGAATGGTGGCTACTCGATCCATGATCTTCAAATGAAAAGGAACATTAGTAATGGGTCTATAGTTAAACTTTTTAGGGTCTAGACCTGCCTTCTTTAGCAAGGGAGAAACTACGACCTTCTTGACCTCTTTAGGAATGGTACCATGCAAATGGTATTTAAAATGATTTTAACTGCCAAAGTATCATCATTACAGAAAGTGGGGCGCATCTTCTTGAGGACTTCCTCCGTAGTCTGTTCAGAAATAATGGAGACATTAAAAAGCATAGCATAAAGGGGACGCGGACCATGATGGTCGCATGAAGACCTGCTCTGCCGTCAATCGTCCTGTGGCTGACAGAGGAGCCTCCTTCCCCTGAACAGACCGGCCCCATTACACCCGGAGAAGCCCACATGACCCCAGAAGGGCTATGGTGTGGCGCCTCCTTTGAGCTGGGGGCCCCGTTTGATGGACAAGAAGAAACGCGGACGACCAGCGCCGCCTGACCCTGTGAGAAGGCCGGGAAACGGCTGAGCGCCCTGCAGCTTTAAGGCACCAAAAACCCTGCGGTGCGGTTATAGCTTCATCGGGACCACTGAGCTCTGGGGTTGTGCAGCATAGCCCAGGCGGTCCGACTGTGGGAGGAGTAGCACAGGTCCATCAAGCCAGCCGGAGCAGTGAAAAGGGACGGGCGGCCTCTGGAGTGCCGGTCTCCCGGCTACGGAGCGGTGAGGCGCGAGGAGCCGGTGCCCCGGAGGCTGGAGGTGGCATCCCTCACCCCCCCATGGTGATCGAGGTAAGGGGGTGAGCCATCCCGATACAGACGATGGAGGGACGCTGCTGGCACCCCTCCAGCACGGAGCAGCCCCTGAGGTAAAAACTGCCAACCCCCGCGGGAGAGTGAAAGGTGGGAGATGTGGCAGGCCGCAGGACTGGTTAACACCAGCCGTGGGGCCCCCTCCAACACACAGAGGGACCCTGAAATTTTGGATGCCCCCCAGGGGGAGTGAGGGGCAGGAAGCCCAAAGGGGGACAGGAGGAGGTACAGACAGGGGGGGGAGGGGAGGTCCAGGACCCCATGAAGAGAGGAGACCCTCAGCGGGCAACGCAGAGGAGACCAGTGGACCATTGGAGTGGAGCCTGCAGTGGGGGCGAGTGCGTGCTGGACCAACGTGGGGTTGGCTGGAGTGGACTGGAGGTCTGGGGGGGGCGGGTACAGTGGAAGCACCAGAGGAGTTCAGGGGCACAGGGCCCCCTAGTTGAGGGGCAGAGGGGCTGCAGACACTGAGGAAGGGGCGCATACCCAATAAGACTCCACAAATACTTGCACCCCCAGGCTCTGAAGTAGGGCAAGGAGGTGGAGAGGAAGACAGGACTGGAGAACACAGCGCCCAGCAGGCCAAAGGACCCCCCCTTGAACCTGCCGGGTGACATGTGCAAAGTTGGTTAACTGGCGCTGGGGGCCGCACATGATTGAGACTGGGGTACTGTGACTGAAGTTTGTGGGGAAAGGGCCCAGAGAGGCCTACAAGAAGGAGAGGGTGGACGGGTGAGTTTGAGCCCCAACACCCCACCTGCATCCATGCACCAGAGAAACTGGAGAAGGACGTCCCCAGAGAGTATCATCCCTTCAGCGCTTTAGAAGGGAACCTAGGATGGAGACAGGATGCAAAGGGAGAGAATAGGGTGAGGAGGGAGACCTGCCGCGTCTAACGAGGGAAGATCTGAAGGACAACTTCCATGAGATTAAAGCCATCAGGGGAGATATTCAGGCCCCCATCTGTGACCTCAAGAGGAGGGTGGACAAGCTGGAGGCGATGGAGGATAACCATCTACAGGTAGACCTTCTAGAGATAAAACATGAAGCTAGGTTGACAGATCTAGAGACTCTGGAAGAGGACATCCTTCTGAAGGTTGATGACCTCAAACCGAGAGCGCCAAAACAATCTGCACATACTGGGCCTGAGTGAGCAGAAAAGCGAGACGGCGGCAGATGTGGGAAGGAAGGTGGAAGGCCTGATCAATTCTCTTTTCCTCCCAGAGGGAGGCAAGACAGTCCAGCTGGAGAGAGCCCACAGAGGTGGTGGCAGCAGAGGTGGAGGCCCGAGAATGATAGTCATTCGCTTCCTTAGATATAAGGTCAGGGTGGAAGTCTTGGAAAGGACGAAGCGCCTAGGAACCTTGCAATATGAGGGGAACTCGATCAAGGTGTTCCAAGACCTCTCGGGGCTCACTTTGTCATCCAGAAGAGACTGTTGGCCCCTTACACAATGGCTGACAGAAAAGTGCCACCGATATCGCTGGTCATACCCTTTCGCCCTGTGCTTCGACCTGGGTGACACGGAATAACAAATCACGAACGGCCAGGAGGCACAGCAGGTGCTGCAGTCCCTGCGAGAGGTGGCTTCGGCCCCAGATATGAATGCAGAGAAGGGTCAGACGAGTGCGAACTTGGAGCGAAGGAAGGAACTCATGGCAAAGAAAAAGATGCCAGATGGCAGGAAGTATAAGAAACTGAACACCCCACCCCCGGAGAAGTGACTGGAAACACTCTGTTTGGATGCAACAAGCCTTCTCATGGCCTTAAGTGTTTGTTTTTAAGTGTGGGATGGGGAAACAAGTTTTTGGACGGCCTCAGATATAGGCCTGAAAGTGGGAGAGGAGAGAAGGGTCGGTCCGGACGGTCCCATGACCTCAAATGTTGGTTTCAATGTGGGGGAGGAGAGAAGTGATAGTTGGGATGGACGGCATGGCAGAGTCATCCTTGGTGGCCCATCAGTTGATGGGCATCTCTGGTTCAACTGGGAGGAGAGGGGGCTCGAACAGGAGGGGAGCGGAGGGGAGATGAGATGGAGATGGAGATGGAGGGGTGTGGACGCGGGGTAGTTGGTGGGGGGTTAGTTGGGGCGGGGGGAATGTTGGATGTCACTGCAACGGTGGGGCCTAGAGCTAGTTGGAGCATCAGCAATGGTGCACAGGGATGACGAAGGGCGTGTGGACGTGCTCATGGTGGTTACATTAAATGTTAAAGGGTTGAATTCACCCACAAAGCGCTCACTGGTGTTGAGGAAATTCTGGAACCAGGAGTTGGATATTATGCTCCTGCAGGAAACAAGGCTGGTGGCGGATGAAGAGAGGTGCCACCTGGGGGGCAGATAGGGCAGGTATTCTGGGCTTCTGGCAAGGTTAAAAAGGGAGGCGTTTGTATTTTGCTCCATGGACAGCTCCGGATGGGGTAGAGCCCTGCTCATTTCAGGCATGCTGGAGGGGGTTCAGATTATTCTGGCCTCTATATGTTGCCCAAACCAGGGTCGGCTCCTATTCTTTCAAGATTCTTTAGCGGAATTATTGAGGCAGACTAGCGGCGTGGTCCTCCTTGGGGGCTATTTCAATAAGTGGCCGGACGCCACGGTCGACAGAAGCGGCAGTGAGGGCCTGATGGAGGGAAGGGGCCCGCAAGTGGGGCGTGGGCTCTGAAGTATCCTGGCAAGGGAGGGAGTGTTAGATGTCTGGAGGGAGCTACACCCAGAGACCTTGGGCTCCACATTTCTATTCCCCGTACATGGCACTAGAACGAGTATCGACTATTGGTGTATCCAGAGGCTGCACATGGAGAGAGTGACCAGTTGCGACCTCACCCTGATCAGTTGGACGGACCATGATATGGTCATAATGAGATTTTCAATGGTGGGCTTACGAACAAGGGAATCCCTATGGAAGTGCAATGATATGCTGTTGAGGGATGAGGATTTTTTAGAGGCAATGAGGAAAGCTTTAGGGGATTTTTTCACATACAGTGATACAGTTGAGGTCGAGACCTGCATGGTCTGGGAAACAGCAAAGGCGACATGGAGGGGGTTGCTGATTGGGGAGTGGGCGTGGACGAAAAGGATCAGGACACTCCCAGCTGACAGGTTGAGGAGAGAAATCCGAGATCTCTGGTCCGAAAGGCCAGGCGGTGAGGGGGCCACTCAAGAGAGGCTCTGGTGCAAGCCAGGACGCAGAGACAGGAACTGAGGGAACTGGAGGTGGGCAAGGTGGTGTCAGGGTTACAGTGCCTCTGGCAACGCTACTATGAAAAAGGGAACAAAGTGGATGCATCCAGTTTGAGGGGCCAGCGGGCTGACCGGTGACTGGAGTGGATTGAGGATGCATCGGGAGAGCTCCACACAACCACGATGGGAGTGTTGGGTGAATTTGTTAGGTTCTACGAGGAGCTCTATGAGCAGGACACGGTGGTGGGTGACAGTCAGGTGGAGCAGTACCTGCAGGGAGTTCCCCTGCCGTCTTTGACCAGGGGGGAGATGGAGGAGCTGGAGGGGCCCATCACGGGGAAGGAGGTACAGGAGGCGATCCGGTTGATGAAGATAGGGAAAGCGCCGGGTGACAACGGATATACAGTGAGATTCTTTGAGACATTTGCTAACGAGCTGGTCCCGCACATGGTCCCTAATTGCCGAGAAGACTTTTGATAGATTGGGGTGAGCTTTCCCTCTATGGGGTCCTTCGGAGATATGGGTTCGGGGATAGGATGATGCAGGGAATTCAGGCACTATATTCCGCACCCACAGCTAGGGTGACGGTCAGTGGTAGGCTCTTGAGGGCCCTGAAGTTGTCCGCTGCCCCCCCGGTTAAATCCCCCCTCTCCATGGAACCATTGGTGAAGAAGTTGAGGGGGAAGCCAAGAGTGGAGGGCATTGTGGTGGTGGTGGGGGGGGGGGAGTTTAAGCTGGGGCTCTATGCCGATGACATCCTCTTGCAACTAAAGAACCCATTGAGCTCGGTCCCAAAGGCAATGAGTTTAATTGAGAAATATGGGTCCATCTCTGGCTTTAGAGTGAACCGCCAGAAGTCTGCCCTGTTCCCATTTGCTGGAGAAGGCTTGAGGGATGTGGGGGTTCTCTGGGGTTTGGGGATGGACATTCAGGTGGAGAGCATTAGTTATCTCAGGCATCAACCTTACGAGGGCTTTGAGTGACCTTAGCAGGGCAAACCTGCTCCCCTATTGAACGAATTGTATGGCGAAATGGTCGAATGAGGGCAGCATAACATCTCATGGATGGGGCGGCTAAATGCTCTGTAGATGAACTTCCTCCCAAGGATACTATACCTTTTCCAAATGCTACCGGTGAAGGCCCGAGGAGCTTCTGAGAGAGGCTAAGGGCCGCATGCTACGCTTTCTCTGGCAGGGACAAAATCGATGGTGCTACCCAAGGAACAGGGGTGGAGGGTGGGCTTTGCGCTGTTAACCCTGTACTATAAGGCCTTCCAATTGAGGGCAATGGTGCCACACCTTCAGGAGGGTGCAGATAAACAGTGGGTTTTCTTGGAGAATGACCATCTATGTCCTGCCACAGTGGGGGAGTGGTAATGGGTCCCCAGAGAAAGGGTCCCCAGGAGAATCAGGGAGCACCCGAAATTGGGGTTCCATTGTGATGTTTGGAGATGTGGTAGTGCTATGAGGGTGGGGTCACTTCCTGGCCCACCCCAATGAGCCACATCTGGCCCCGCCGATCTGGGACCACATCCCTGAACCCGAGAGATACCAAGGATGGTTTGAGGTTGTGCTGGCAAGGGTGGGCCAGTTGTGGTCAAACAGCATTTTGTGGGGATTCAGGACCTTGAGACAGCCCTAAATGTGGGCAAGCTGCCGGTCTTTCTCTATTTGAGGTTGAAGGGTGTCCTCATGGCTGAGAACTGGAAGGATTTGCTCCAGAGAGATTTTACCCAGATGGAGAAAATCTTGGACACTCACACTTGCATGAGGGGACTAATTTCTTAATGATATGGGGCGCTGGTGGGTGTGAGGGAGAATGTAGCGGAGGGTCTCAGCCGAAAGTGGGAAAGGGACCAGGGGCAGGAACTGGACGACGGCTTGTGGAAATTAATGTGCAGGAGGGCCTTCAAGACCTCCGTGTCCTACCAATTCAAGCTTCATGGCATTAAGCTGCTGCATAGATGGCAATGCAACCCGGTAAGGTTGTCCAAAATGTTCGGGGATTTGAGCCCCCAGTGTTGGCATGGATGTGTGGCTCGAGCGGACTTCTGGCACATGTGGTGTGGGCGCTGAGAGGTCCAAGCCTTTTAGGCGGAGATCCTAGGTTGGATTAAAGAGGTTGAAGGGGTGACCCGGGGATTGGACCCAATGTTCATACTTCGGTTTGGTGAGAGTTGATGATCATTGGTGACCACTGCCCCACATGGTACACTTTTTATTGTTCGCGGCCAGAGCCTGCCTCGCTAGACACTGGAAAAGGGCGCACCCCCGAGGCGGGAGGAAGGGGTTACGAAAGTAAAGATTATATACCTCATGGAACACATCACAGCTGCAATACATTGGGGTAGTGCAGTAATAGAGTGTGAGTGGCTGAAATGTCATGATATCTATGGGTATCAAGTCCTGGAACAAATGGTACTCTGAGCTCGGTGCCCAACACTCAGGAGCATAGAACGTTTTCTTTAGGGTCACTGTGGTTCCCATACATTGCAGGACTGCTGGCTGTTAAGTGACTCAAAGATAAGATGTGTGGGGATTTGGCGGGGGGCGGGAGGCAGAGGTGGGAACTGGAGTGGGCGGTTACCAGATAAACATAACTGTGATTATTAGACTTCTCAAAATGTTTGTTTCACTGTGGCTCCTGCTTTGTTAAAATAAATTAAAAGTTTATTTACAAAAAAAAAGCATAGCATCCTCACTAGGGGGGTCCTCAATGTTATCGGGTTCAGAGACTGAAACCGGATCTGCCATAATTTTCAGATGAGCTATTGTAATTTTATCTTAGTAGGAGAGGCCAGATCTTCAATTTCGGTATTATACACTTTTTTTTTAGCAGTGAGACTTTTTCCCTGTACTCTGATTCTAATCAGAGACCTTCGAAAACATGCCTTCCATTCACGCGATCACTCTGATACAAAATATTCTCATGCGTAGCATCAACCACTCGCATACCGGGTTTCTGTTTGTCTCGAAAACTCACTGGTTGCTTTTGATGCAAGTTCCTGCAGGTCAGATCTTCCCGGCTTCAGGTCTTTGCTTCAGGGCTCCACCTCCTGCCTCTCAGGCACTCCTGGGTCGGCTTCTGGCCCCAGGAGAAAGAGCACCTAGAGCAGTAGATCAATGGGCAGCCTTCCAGTAGGGCTTCCATTTCACGCTTCCCTTGGTTCCACAGAGCCCCAGCTCCTGGGCTGTTCTTCCCTGAACCATAAGCATGATGCACATGCATCGCTGTTCTTCTTGATGCCTCTGTAGCTGCAGATTCACTGCCACTGCTTTTGTCACCATTCCCTCTCTTACAGTCATTTGGTGTTTTCTTTTCTTCTTTTTTTATACACCTGCAGCCCTTTTAATAGGCTGCATGTGCGAGTTCACAATTAGCCCTGCCTGACCATCATGAAGGGGACATGCCTGACCTCTACTGCTCTCAGCAGGCCTCTTCTTCGTCTAAGTACCTAAGTGGTGAAAGCAACTAGTCTTTACTGCTCTTAGTTGCCTCTTCCTCATCTCGGTACTTTTTATAGTCCTGTATGAAGAATTCAACAGAGTTGGTTTGTAATACCCTGTAAAGATGTAGAATGGGTTGGTTTGGTCATTATTCAGGAAAGGGGGAGGTACCATGTCTCGCCCAAGGGTATCCCACTCCCTGTCCCCATAGACCCTCCACCCAAGTGATCCTCCCTCGCTTGTCAATACCCAGGGTCAGGATCCAAGAGCAATGGCCTTTCCCTGGCCACCTGCGCAGAGGATCCCTGGGGAATAGGAGTGAGAATACCTTCAAGTTTCTCACAGAGCACAGATTCTCTTGGTCATTTTAGGTCTTCTAAAACTTTCCTTAACTGTTGTGAGAAATGGGTTGGGGGACTCTGTTTACCTCTGGGGTGCACTGTTCCACGTATACTGGACCCCCATATGAAAACACAAATACTGACTTTCCTGTGGGAACTGAAAAGAAAGCTGAGCATAAGTTGACAACCGTAAAATGCATTGCGTCTGGTGGAATGCATGATAATATGGTTGCTGGGTTTGGTACCACAGGAAAGGAAAGTATCACCATGGCACTAACAGCATGAAGGTCTTTTACAAAACGATATACACCCTTTCTGGGTTTCTTCACGGGAACAATAGACGTATTAAAATACTGCTAGACTGAACGATGATTACCTGACTCAAAAATGATTGGATCACTGCAGTAATTCCTTCCTCTGTCTCCGGTTTCATTGGATAATGGGGTGTACGGGGCAGCTACTTTTATCCTTACTGGTTCAGCTGTATGTATATATATTCTACTTCATTGTCATGGGTAGCCCATAAACACCCTGGTAGTGGATCAATTAACTCCTATATGTCCTCCGACCATTGCTTCTCTATCTGTTACTCCTCCTTCTGTGTCTTCACCTAGTGAGGCCATCATTGTCACCTGTATTTTCTGCAGGCACCCTTGGAAACACCTGTATGGAGTGTAGTATATAGTGCATCTCTTCTTGCACAGCCAAATCTCTTCTCAACAAATTCATGGGAGACAGTGGTTTTCGATATTCCTACTCCTCTTACTGTCTCCCCAGATGTGGGATGTGTGAAAAAGTATTCATTCGTAAATCTGATAGGTTTGGACCCGTATCTACCAGATATGGTACTGGTATTCCCTGAACCTGCCACTGTACATAAGGACCCTCCTGGTCAATTACTATCACTAGTTCTTCTAGAGTCCACTCCACTTCTGATTGTCAATACCCAATTACAGGTACCTCTTGCCCTTGTGGGGTTTCTGGGATAAAAGGATTGGAGTTTGAGTTTGGGAACTGGAACATCTGGACCATGGGCTGGGTAGGTCTCCGGACCTGTCCTCCCAGTGGTTGCATTTGTGTGATACTTGGGAGGATTCCCCCCAGTATCCATTGTCTTACGTGCGGTCTGAATGGACATTCATTTTTCCAATTGCCCTCCTGCTTACAATAATTATAAATCAATGGGGTTGGTGCAATAGCTCTAGGAGACTGCTGGGTATTCCAATCCCTCTGCACCTAGTGACCCTGTCCTGCCCATGCCTGTTGTTGATCAAACTGTCCCCATTAACTTGATTGCTTCGGCTGCCTCCATTATCCTCCCTGCTGGTTCTGATCTGTCTGCAGGGCCACTTGACCTTTGCCTCTAGGTCAGCCCCCTTTTTGGCCTTGGTTCCCCTGAAAGTTTCCCATTCCCTGCTGCTGTCCCTGAAGACTTTGCATCTGTAATGTCATAAGTTTATTATCAAACGTTTCTTTTCTCTGATCATGGCAAGTGACGCAATGATTTGCCGATACCACTAGCTACATTAATGGTTTAGTCTGCCATCCTATCCATGTGTTCTTAAGCTGCATCTGTACTGTCGGGAGCAATCCTGCAACAAAAGAGTTGGCTATAGCTTCCTGCACTGTATCTTCCCATTTTGTAATACCCGAGTGCTGGGTGCACAGCACTTTCAGTAAATAGTAGGCTGGTGATCCGCCCTTATTTAGTTTACAATTCAATATTTTTGCCCAATCAGATTTTCTGGGGCATACCTTGGCGACCATCGTCACTATCCTATCCCTTGCCTGCACCAGGACGTCCCCTGAGCCTGAATCGACGGCTGGCCAAACAGCCTATTCCGTTAATCGCTGTCTCCCCTCTGGTGGCATCACTAGTCTTTTAAGTTGAGTCATGTCTGCCCACAATGGGTCTTAACACTGCATTATTGTGTGTAATTCCTCCACAAATCATTGTGGATCTTCCCTTTATTTTAGAGAATTATTTAGCTAATGTCCTAAGGTCTCCCAGTGTCCATGGTACATGGACTGTCGATGCCTGTGGATTGTCCCCATCTCCCTGTGTATATGGTATTTGTCTGAGTGGCACTTCAAATGTATGTGAATCCCTTCTGTATACTCTCACTCCCCTTGTTACTGAGGGATCGTACGCTGGTGGAGGTCCCATGAGTGGTGGCGCTCCACTGGGTCCCCATCCACTCTGCCCCAGTGTTTCTGGTACTGTGGCTACTATCGGGGAAATTTCCTCTACAATTGGCCCTTTCTCTAGTTGTTGTCTGTCCATATTGACAAAAAAATCAAGTAAATCCTCTGGTGTCTCAATATCCAGAACCTTTGCCCTACTCGCATCCAGGGGTCCCTCCTTCTCTAGTATCTGTGGGCACATTCAGCCTCACTCTAGCGCTCTCCTACCCCTTAAGATGTTTATTTGACTTCTCAATCGGGCATTACTCTCTTCATCCCCTGACTTTCCAAACATCTCTTCTAGCTGAGGACAATCAACATTGTACTGCTGGTATTTTAATAATAATAATAATAATAATAATCTTTAATGTGATACAGATTGAAAAAATTCAAACTTTACACATATTACATTTACATAGCCAGAAAAAGAAAGAAAATGAAACTAAAATTTCACTTTATGCATTTGTGTAGATAAAAGAAAAAGTGAATTATAAATACTGCTGGTATTTTCGTAACTTCTTGGAGCTCCTAGTTTATCTAAGTTAAACACTCCCTCAATCAGGAATTGAGTCTGACTGTTTTGTTGCATCATATGCATCATATAATGTCATGAGTCCAAAAAGTCACATGGCAAACTGTTAAAAAGCCTAAACATATAATGGGCCGGTGACCCGTTAAGCGGTTTCTTCACCTCTTTTGACTGTTGTTTGCCCATCTTACTTTCCCTATTTAAGCCTGCTTTCACTCCTCATTTGCCTTGTTACCCAGGCGCCCCTGCTCCACTCATTCTTTGACTCCTCTCCTTTGCATTTCAGAGAGGGAAAACCTCAATAACCAAAGGCACAGCGGAGTGGCTCTGGTAGGAATAAGGGCTCTCACCATGCACTTCACCTCTCCCTACTGATGGGCTCTGCCCTGTCCCCTGACCTGTTACTTTAACCAATACCTGTGTGTTGTACCAGGCTTCGGTCCTAAACTTGATATTTTGTTATGGTAATCTCTGGATTAAAAAAAAGATACCACTAAAATAATCACAGTTTATAACACATGCAAACAATGCTCCATATCCCGCCCAGAATCTCCATCCCATTTCAGCATATCCCCGAAATACACCCTATCTCGCGTTGTCCATTTCCTTGTCCCAAGCATGCCCCTTAGTTCCCTGTACGACTTTGAATGCACCATCATTAGCCCTCATCTCCTCCTCCGGAAGCTCCCAAAGGAGATTTTCAAGTAGGTCTGCTACCTTTTCATGTTGAGCGCTCGTGGGGGTGTCTGAATTGGAGGCCCTGAGGGTCCAGTGATCTGCAGCGTTGTAGGAATGTAGGAATGCAATTAGTACATGCCACTGCTTACTGTATGCTCCTATCCTTTTCCTCTTTGCCTGGTTGTTCAAGCCCCTAACATTCCACAACTTTATCTTAACACTCCCCATTGAAAGGTGTCCAAAAATGCATGCATCATTGGTTTGGCTGCATGGTAGAATTCTCCACAGAGGGGCGGCATATCCACACTCAACAAAACAAACATTCTCCCCCTGGGAACACCCCTGTCCACCTGCACACATAACAATCTGATCTTATTCTAAATCACCAAGGCTTCAAAGGACACAATGGCAAGCATGCCACTACTCCGTGTCACTCATAGACCGATGCAGAGACTTTGGAAGACCCCAACTCTTTGGACCCATAGCCGTATGATTACCAGATGACATGTCTTTCCAATCATTCCCTGCCATCTGTATAGTTCCATCTTCAGCAACTAGAACTTTCTCAGAGTTCGGTTGATGGCCCTATGTTCTCTTCTCAGTGACCCTCAACCGGTTCCTCACATATTGTTGTCCACCACTCCTCCTGCTTTTCAATATCATTTGTGCACTGGAGCTTTGATTCCCCTCTGAATCAAACTATCCCCGCTCTTCTTGCAGCAAAGCACAGAACCATTGCCGTTGACCGTGAATTATTTTAAGTTTGACAGGCTATAATAGCATGTAACGTATGTCGTGGTCCTGCAAGTCTCCTTTAATCTCATCGAAGCTTTAATGTAGATGTTGACTGTGTTTCGCGTAGTCTGGTAACACCAGCACCCAGCTATTATCTTTAGAGATCGTGCCCAGACGTCACGCAGCATATAGAACTAATCGTGTTTCCTGAAATGGAAAATCCTGGCTATCATCGGCATGGGTCTCTCACAAGGAGGTTTTTCTGTGCCTGTACCATATGGGCTTGTTCCACAGCAAGCCAACAGGAGATAACCTTCGATCTGAAGGACTCTCTCGACCACTGTTCCAGGAATAGCTCCACATTTCCATCTTCAGCCCCCTCCAGAAGATCCATTACCCATATCCCTACTTAAGGAGCCCTCCAGCCTCTTTTCCTTTGCAGATGGGGAGCAGGTGCAAGTGGATCTAGGTCACCTGGCCTAAGCACCACCCATCGTCTTAGCCGTGCCTCTTCCTTCCTGCTCTTAACTCTTAGATCAATGGCGTCTCCCACCCAGGCATCCGAAGGGCAGACAAAGAAAAGGGCAATTCCTCTTTGGAACTGTTCGGCCCAGGAGGATCCAGGGCCCGAACCCCTGGTGAGACAGCAGGTAAGCATGCACCAACATGTGTTTACTCCCTCTTTCCCCACAGGCCATCCCCACCCCTCTGCCCCCCCCCCCCATGATGTTCCTTTGTGCCCGCCCTCGCACACAGGTGTTACCGGTTTTGCTTGAGTCTTCTACCCTGCTCCCCCTGCCGCCTACTTCTGCAGGAGTCTGTCCTGATGCATACTGGTTTCACCATCACTGTCTCGATGCTGGATTTGACTTTTATGGACTTTGTTGATTTACAGTGCGTCACCCTTTCTCATGATTGCCATGAATCATGCTGTCCCCATCTTCATCTTGTATCCAGTCTTGCAACATTATGTGTTCATACTGACTTCTGCAATTGTATTCGCTCTCCCCTCTTGCTTCTCCACTCTTTTTCACTGCTTACTCTCTGTTCTCTCCTCATCTCCCTTTCTCCCTTTTCCTATCTCCTCCCCTCCTCCCCTTACTTTCCTCTATGCACTTACTCTATCAGAATTGTCCCTGGACCTAGTATAATAGCAATCTAGTCTGCTCCCCCCTTCTCCCCTCCAGCACTATCTGAAATGTCGTCAGGCCTAGTACGATAGTCGCTGGTTTTGTTCCTCCCCTCCCTTCTGCAGCCCTCTCCCTCACCTTTTGTTTTCTCCGGCTCTACCAGAAATGTCGTCAGGCTTAGTACGGTAGTCGCATGTCTGTTTCCATTTCCTTCCCCCGCTCCCCCTTCCTTCCTTATCTATGTCTTAGCTCTTGAACTATCGGAAATGTCGTTAGGCCGAGTACGATAGTTAATTTCACATCCTTACTGTTCATGGCCTGTAAGGATGTCGTCGTATTTTCCCTTGTCCCCTCCCTTGCTTGAAGCGTTTTGAAACGCATTGTGTATATAGTCGCTATATAAATAATCATATATTGTTTCTTCTTGAGCATCCCTCTGTATCTTCAGCCCTCAATTCCAAGATTTTCATGGTGTGCAAAAGAGACAATTTCCATAGTGACATTTTTGGATTCCCCGCCCATTGTTTGTCAGCTATGGTATGAACGTCTGCCTTTATGAGATTCACTTCCTTGTCAATAGACCCTCGTGTGAGGCAGAAAACCTTGGTGTGCTCTTAGTCTCCTCTCCTTCTCTCCTCACATCACGGACCTTACCAAGAAGGGCCACTGTCAGCTGCACCTCCTCTGAGGCATTCTCCCTTTCCTCACCTCCCCCCAGAAACTCGATGTCTCCAGAACTCTGTCCTCTCAAGACTGGACTATTGCAACAGCCTCTTCCTCAATCTGCCAAATTTCTCCCGTAAACTAATCCACAATAGAACTGTAAGATTTAGCCTTGGCCTCAAGCCCAGGGACTGCATCTCTCCAACCCTAAAATCTCCGCCTTGGCTCCCGGTTGCTGCAAGCATCAAGTTCAAGACCCTCTGCATCATCCACAAGGCTTTCTGGGGTCTGGGCCCTGCTACATCCAACTCTCTCTCTCCCTAAGCACCTCCCTGCTAGAGCCCTTCAGTCTTCTAGCTCCAATTCTTTGCAGATCAGATGCTTTCCAAGCAGAGAGTGGGGGGTAGATCTCGCTCTTCCGCTGGAGCCTGCCTCTTGAATGGCCTCCCTGTCCCTCTCAGACTTGAGCAGGATCTCCTTACCTTCTGGAAGCAGCTCAAGCCCTTCCTTTTCTCTTCTTCCTTCTCCCTCCCCCTCCACTGCTAATGTCGCCATCTGCCACATTTGAGCGGCTGCCTGGTTCCTTCGGATTCTTACAGGGCACCAGGTCCTCCTCGCCCAGGCAGCCCGGTCCTCGCACTTAGCATGTGGATATTCATTCCCCTGCTTTCCCCTGGCTCTGTCCACCTGTCCCCACCCCCCCATCACTTGACTAGCCCTAGCCTCCCCAGCCCCCCAGCATTTCAGCACTCTCCACTCTGATCTGCACTTCCTCCCTGGCCTGCATTTTCGATCCTGCTCTGACTTGTACTCCCCCCCGCTCCCCCTCACCTCCCCATGCCCCTCTGCACTTCTTGTTAATGCACTTGCACGATCCGAATGTCACAAGGCCTAGTAGGACAGTTTTTGCCACCCCACTCCCCCTACACCCCCTGTTTTGTTGAGCCGTGAAACACCCTTTGCTGTATAGGCACATTATAAATGCCCAATAAATAACCTCCTGAGGTGGCAAGTTTGTCTGGCAAGCATTCACATCAAGGGCCTTCAGGGTGGAAATCTAAATCTACAGCAGGTTTCATTTGGGAGCCTTACTAGGTAATGAGCTAAGGGCCAAGTGCAAGACAAGCCACTTTTATGGGAGCAGGCAGGTTTTGGGAGCCACGCAAGAGTGACGTTTCTATAGCACAGACTAGAAAGAATTAGAGGCTTGCAACACAACGCAAAGGGTTTGGTTGATATATGGGATGTTTCATGGTTTTCTGGGCGCTGAGTTGGTGCCTTTGAAATGATTAATGATTTATAGGTAAGGAAATGGTTTGTCAAGCATGGTGCCAAATTATTTGGCACTGTTTACAATAGGGGAGAGAGGCGGAGTTCAAAGAGTGGTGACATCATTCCTGGACAGGTAAGTCTGTGCATGTTGCAAAACAAAGTAGAAAAACTGTTTCTTTAATGTGTAGTCCTTTGGGTGCTGATCTTGAGATAGTGTGGGTCATCCACTGGTGGTGTTACCATTGTCCTTGGTGCAGCATGTTTTTGATCGGGACACCTTGTATATACTGGTTTAAAACATTGGTACACTGATTTGTAATTGTATAACTACCGGAATGCTGAAAATAAGTCTCCTAATTTATTGTTTAGGACTTGTTCCTGGTCTGCTCAACTTAGGAAACACCTGTTTCATAAATTCTCTGCTCCAAGGCCTGTCTGCGTGCCCCTCTTTCATCAAATGGTTGGACACATTCACAGCTCAGTTTTGCACAGATCGGAATCTGGAAACAAAGTCTCGGTATCTCTCTCTGACTTTATTGCATCTTCTAAAAGGTATGAGAAAGTATTGTGGCATGGAAGACACCAAACCGCAGAACCTGTAACATGCCAATTACTTCTAATAGTAAATGAATCTTGCCTAGCACATAAAACATTTGGAACAGTTCCAAAACAAAAATATTGCTCTGCATTATTGTCTTCTCTTAAATTCATATTATCCTAAATGTATCATGAACCATAGAGCATGTGTCTGAATAATAATTTGTAAGTAATCTTGACAATGGACACAAAGTAATTGTTTTTGGGCACTTAAATAATTTATATTATATTGCCTTTATTTGTTCGCAAAAGGATGAATGGCCAATTTGGGCCTGTCTGCTTTCCAGCTTTTTAGCCAGCAGTGATCAATGCAGTGCACTATCATACCGGCTATCATTCCTTAGGTTTTTTTATGTGTGTAGTAATTATATCATTGTACAGCTTTGATTACCATTAGAATGTGTGTGTATATAATATTATTGCAAACAAAGGGGGTCCGGGGGTGAGGGGCGCACTCTGGTTCCCAGCTCACTCAACCTCCCACAGTCCAGATGATCATCTTATCCAAGCGCTTTCGTGCCTCTCGCACTCATCAAGGAGGCAGTCTGTTCAGGTGTTGCTGTTTGGGGCACGTTTGTAGCCTCAGGGAATTCTGGTAGCAGCAGTCCATGAAGGCAGCCAGGAACCAACTCTCCCTCCCATTACAAAATGTAAATCCCTTAGTTGGTGTGTGTGTGTGAGGGGGGGTGAAAACCAATAGTGTGGCTCTCCAAAGTGGGGCATGTGTCACCCGGGTGCTACCCCTCTGGAGTCCAGAGCACCTACATATTTTTGCAAACCAAGGGGTATGAGGGGCGCACTCTAGTTCCAGCTCATTCAACCTCCCACAGTCCAGATGATGTCCTCTTCCAAGCGCTTTCGTGCCTATCGCACTCATCAGGGAGGCAGTCTGTTCAGGTGTTGCCGCATGTGTCCTTTACTTGTGCCCTGAAAAGCAGCCACAATCAGGAGAAAATAACTACTACACCATTATCCAGGATTCCAACCTCTTGCCACATCCTGGGTAAATACTCATGACTTAATTGTCCTCTTTCCATTTCCCCTCCTCACCCCCATGTCTGGCTTTCAACAATATTGTGCTTCATAAAAATAAGTTGGAAAATAACAGATACCATAGTGTCATTCAAATATTTAATTTCGTTATAGGCCAAAAGTGTACAATTTTGGCATTATTACCGCCCCACCCATCTTGACTGGGAGGCTAGAAAAAACAGAATTCAATCAGCAAAAGGCAAAAAATGGTCTTTCAGAGAGCACTGGGAACATAGATCTTTAAACCATATTGGGGCATCATTTATTTATTTTTGAATTTATAAAGCTCTCAAAAACCCACAAGCATCGAGGCGCTGTTTGCAGGAGGGTTAGGAGGGTTTGTTTTGCGTCTGTATGCTTAAAAATATAAAAAAATCTTTTACATACAAAAATTAACCCACATTTGAGATACTCTCCGTGCCTCTTTTTGCACAAAATGAATTTTCATAAATAATTGTGATATATACAACATATTGAGTTGTTTGCAGCCTGGACACTTTTTTGTTTATCACTGCATTTTCAAAGTCAACAGATATTTCACATTGCGACCACTCTGGTTGAAGTGTCATAATCACACTCTGAATGTCCAGACTCTATACCTTGAAGACAGCTATGCTGAGCCAACTTGATGTACAAAACTCTGAATATCGCAACTCGACAATTAATTTGCAAAAGAAACCCACAGAGCCGGCGCACTGCAAGCTCCACCTCTTAACATACTCCATTGTAAGCGATTGACATCCGAGACTTTTGCAAACTGTGCAACCATAACCCGATGGCTGATCTTGATACAGTTACTATTGATGTGCTTAATACTGCACCATGTTCAGTTGGTCATGTTATTGGCGCAGAACATGCTGATGTGATTTACTGAAATTTCTGACACCGCCATGACGGCTTTGCTCCTACATTGAATGCAAAGCCGTCGGTTCCAATTTTGCCCGAGGATGTATTGATCACTGAAACTGAAATCGGGACAACAGTCGTGCACATTAATAATGTAACTGCTCGGCTTCAGATACACTCAGAAAAAAAACTCTGATTTGTCAATTAATAATTCGGATGCGACATGTGATACGAGAGAAAGTGGTTGTGATCAGGACCTGGCAAACGTTCCAAATCTAAGAGGAAACAAGATCATTCTTACATCTTCGAATGTCGTAAGCAATCAAAAAATCCCAGAAGTCGTGTTAGTCCCAGACGCACAGGTCAGTTTGCAGGGTCCTCAATCGCCCAGTCTTTCTCGTTTCCCTATCCTATATGCTGACTCTTTTGATGTGTATCCTCTCACATCTTGTATGCAAATCCTACTCCAAGAAGACCAATGGTCAATAGACAAGATTCTTCGAATATGATCGAAATCACGCTTGCTGTAATGAACACGACCTTGACATCCTTGGCTAGACTATATGAAGCCTTAGGTGCCAAGGTCCTTACCCAAAATACCACGTTGACTGACCATGTTGACTGACTTAACTGCCATTCTTGCAGTGAGACATGAGGCTATTAACAATAATATCCAGAGGGCAAAAATCTGTCAGTGCACACAAAATGTGGTCTTGCACCAGTCGCAGACACCCCAGCGAACATCCAGTTCTACTACTACTGAAATTGTACAAGCTCCAATCATTGTGGATATAAATGAACCTACTGATAGTGGCGTTCTAGATCTGAGTGAGAAAGTGTCAGAATTCCCATTCTCAGCAACTGAACCTGCCTTTGACATTTTTGTAAGCAAAAATATTGCTACTAAAAACAACAAAATTAAATGTACCAAAAAAAGTTTTTAATAAATCAAAGGTTGCGGTCAAAGGCAGTTCAATTTGGTTTCAGAACGTTTATTCAGTCGCTAACTACTCCCCTAAAATCCTCACTATGATCAACTATGGTAGCTTCTAGGAAAAATAAGACGATCATTCAGAAACAAAAGGGGAACTCCTCAAAACCCTGAGCTTGCCCAACTAGACCAATGATTTTGACTAAGAACCCTTAGATTAATTAATACATGAAGCAGAAGTATTAAATTCAGCTCCGAACAAAGCATTTTCCATCTGCTACCACAGACAATGACAGTAAGACTGCTTGTGATTTATACAAACTTAAAGATCAATCGCAACTACCTGCCTTTCTTACTTTAGAACAGAAAAGACAGGGGATTGAGATATCAGTGGGATCCTTTTCTAGCAAATCAATCGAGAAAACAAACTGATAATAAGAATTATAAGGAACTCAAATTACCTAAAACGAGAGATTTATAGATCAGCACCCATCCCCAACTTAAAACAAGCCCAAGTGTCTGATCAGCAACTAGAAACGACTCACAGGCAAAACTAATGTCTTAGACTGATGTTGCAATGTAGAGGGGGACCAGAACAACAATATATCCTAAACAGAACAAGCATACTGAATGTGTTCAGTGATATTCTGATCTTGGAAGACATACAATCCTCAGACATCACACAAGTTGAATTAATCAATGATACTGACCTAGGCAAAGTCAGATTGTGTATTCAATCAGGCATAGTGGTAAATCCACTCTGGCAGGCCAGATTGCATCTATACAATCTGGGCTTTCTCCTAGAGCAAGAACACATGAATGATCAGCTTCTCAAATTTCAAGACACGCCTAAATGTACAAGCAAGAACCTAGAACTGAGCCAGGATCGTTTTTATAACGACAGTAACATGCATGATAATATTCTTAAAATCACATGCCATCAAGATATATCAAATACGGATAGGCAAGTTAATTATGTACCCTCGGGCAATACCGCCGAAATATCTACAATAACTATGGCACAAAACTCTAAAACTCCATATAGGACATGACAATTCGATAACCCGATAGCTGTGTCTTATAAACGTATTAGCTGGAATACTAGAGGGTTTAGGCATTTATTGATGGGTCAAAATGCAACGCTTGGAGAAGCGGATATTATCATGCTTCAAGAGACATGGTTGACCGAATCATCACTATGGGATGACCATGTTTTGCTGACGCTTCCAGCCATAATAAAAATGCTCTTGGGGCGCCAAGCAGCAGGTCTGATGGTTGCAGTCAAGATTAATTGAGGAATTTCCCTTGAATCATGGGCTTCCCCTAATCCTTTCACACAATTGGTTAGACTTGTAACGGGAACCATTCGGAACCTAGCCCATATGAATCTCTATTGGAACCATGCAACCATTAAGGACAATAAATTCATAGGAGTAGAACAAATGTTGGATGATCCAAGCAACAATTTAAAATGATCAGTGGAGTGTAACGCTCAACTGGTATCCACGGGGACGTCACTCAGCCTGTTCTGACCTCTTACGACCCCAAACCCTTCCCTGGAGTCTACTCGACTGGGGACTGGGCCTGAAACACAAGATTGGTAGAGTTTAACTCTCTATTGTCTCTGTGTGCTTGAACCCCTTCTTCCCCGGGGTCCAACCCTTCCCTTTGATCCACAGCTCACCTTGTTTTCTTGGAAAGTGTGCTCTCCGTCCTGCTTTCAGCACAGGGGCGCGTTGATTGATGCGGGCTCGTTGCTGCTTAGTTACTTCACTGGCAAGAGTGTCAGGAAACTGAAGTAGTGCCTGCTCAACAATCCTGCTTCTTTAAAACTATTGGCCAGGCAAACCCAAGGGGAAAGGGGAATGGAGAAAATAACAAAAGACAAGAACTCCCACTGCAGGTAATTCAGACCGTCTTCTCGGAAAGTTTTGACTCAGATGGGATGTTCCTAAAAAGGAAATACAACTTTAAATAAATCAATCTTCTAATCACTACTGACTACTCTCTAGATTATATTTTCTCCATTTACATTTACCTGTTGCCTAAGCTTGATTTGCCAATAGACTGCTTCAGGAAGATGTATGTTGACTGTAGATACTCTTAGCGATAGCTCTTCTATTTGTTTGTCTTTCTGCTCTCTTGATCTCTTTTAATAAAATATACCCAAAAAATATTGTTGTTACTATTGTCTATTATACCTTTTACCGTATGCTCTAGGAATCATATACTGTATAAATATGTGTAGGTAATTACCTTTTGTATTCTGAAAAATCTTTGTAAAATATTCAGCTTTAAACTTTTTATACTCCAATTTCACATACGGAGTGCTTTTCAATAAATGTCTCTTGCTACACATGTATTTCTTCTGAATACTCTCTCAATCAAGGAGGAAAGCAATTGCTCGCAAAACGCTGCGTAATCAGGCTGCAAAACACTGTCCTTAAATAGATTTCTCTTCCGTTACGAGCAACAAATAAAAAATGAGGAAAACAATGAAAATCCAAATGGCTGCGACGCACACGTGACGTCGTTAGGTCCTTTCCTCTAAAGCGCGCTTGCAAATCCACTGAAATACGCGACGCAGGCTCGAAAACAAGACGAACCTGAAGTTCGTTAAATATATATTAAGAATTAGGTTAAATGTTTTAAACACGACGATACGAACCGCGCGCCTTATTAGTATTAAAGAAAGATCAAATGTACACAAAAATTAATTGCTGAACCTTCTTCATATATTGTTCATTAAAGATTCCTTGACTATTTCTTAATAAATAATATAAGGATTCTATTGTTCAAAAAACAAAATGCTCAATTGAAAGTCTTTAAATAATTAACTTTTCAAAATGTTTTTAGTCTTCGCTTAAAAATTCAGAAGTCCACTTAGCTTATCAATGTTCATGGAACTTGACTCTTCTCTGGCTCAGCAACTGAATCTCACTGGAATTCTTCTTCTGCAGACTTCTTCTCCTGTTACTTAACTACAATTACTACTATATTATTGGAACTCTTAAAAGGATATTACTCTCCTTAAAAATGAAACTTTAAATGAATTTTACTGGAGCTAACTAATATGTGACCTACTCTGAAGCATACTTTAATGAAAGGCAGTTGAGAATTGTTATTAACATTCTAATGACATCACAATGCTGCATGCTGTGAACTAAACCAATCACTGTTGTGAAAATGTTCCACCATCTTGGCTTGGGGGCATTTCATCTTTCTAATTGAAAGTTAGTTAAGGGAAATAGAACAAACTAAAAGAAATGCTCTATTCACAAAACAGAATTTATTTAATATTTCAACCACCTTCCCTTTCTAACTTTCCTGGAATGGTATTTGACATACCCTATTCTCCTAAGAACCTTGTCAAAGTGAGGTACACAATGTGAGAACCTGACAAAGAGTCCGACAGGTAAGTATAATGAGTCTTTTGAACAGTTCTCTAACTTAGTTCCTTTCCTTCCTTAGTTGATGGCCGGCATCCGGGGATGGTGACATGCTGCTGAGATGAGTAGCGCTGAAGGTGAGTGAGAGCGTGGTGCGCGATGCGACCCTTTCGTATTTGTATTGAACTGAGTTCTTTTTCTGTGTGTTTTAGGTGCCGCGACGTTTTCAGCGTGGATGCCGGTTATGAAGAAGAAATGCAGTGAGTAAGCGCAGTTTGTGGCGCCTCTAGATGTTTCCACGCTAACCTGGAGGGTCTTTTCCCTCTTGCAGATGGATCAGAATTTCCGGAGACAGAGTTCCCCCAGGCGGCTGGGATTCAGGTAAGCGTTTGAAGCTTGTACAGTCTTTAAAAAATAAGCAAAGATTTGCTGAATGCTTACTAATGCCTTTTTTCTGTTCTTTTCCCTTTTCCTTAGGAAGCAGCGTGCCGGATGGGAATGACACCGCCGAAGATGCCCACAGAACAGAAGAAGCGATGAATGATGGGCAGAAGCGCTGCAAGGTGAGGCTGCTCCTAACGGTGTCCTTGCAGGAGCTGAGCGCAGAAGAAAGATGCAGGCCTACTGGAGACCGATCCGAACACGGCGAGTGTCACGCTGCAGGTGCAGAAAACACAAAGCATGTTTCTCAGCCTGGGCGTGGCTTAAATAGTCTCTGGGTATCCCAGGTGTCTCTGGGCTGAACCACACCCAAAAGACTAGACTGCACATGCAGTTCCGGGAACCGAAATATGTGGGGGCATCCATCTTGTCCCCATCAATGCACTACAAGTCCAATCCCCAATGTTATCCTATGGGAGTGAGTTAGTCTGGTGCCACAAGCGCCAAGTCTGACTCCAAGTGGGTCTTTGGAGGGATGGAGAGGCCCTTGAGGGCCATGTAGGTGATTGTGGCCTGGCTCCAGCCTGACATCTTGGAAGGCTGGGGACATGAGGGGCAGGAATCGTGACATGGAGCCACCTTAGGAGACGTCCCTCCGCAGCCTACATGGAGAAAAGGCACCTCATCTTCAATCATTGATTTGTTTGTACGAGATGGTATGCTTCAAGCTACCAAACAATTTCAGGTTATTACACAGCAACAAAGTGATCATGATATCCTGAGTCTCATTTGGGAATGGCCACAAACACGTCTGAAACCGTCCATTCAACATCATGGCCACTTAACTTTAACAGGTGGTCGAAACAGGTTTAGATGGACAGACGCATCCTTGGCCAAATTCAGCACTCGTCTTCAAACCAACCACCTAGATCTGAACACGCACATTTTTGACCTAGAAGGTTATTACAATACTTACCCTCATATTTGCTCAAATATTGAAACCAAAGCCAATACCACCTTCCTGGAAAAAATCTATTGTGATCCTGATATACAAAAAGGGTAACGTACTCATTAACTACCGTCCGATAGCATTATTGGATGTTCCAGGACAGCTATACGCGTGGCTATCACTTAGAGACTTTAACCAATGGATAAAATCTAAGGCCCTGGCAGATGAATTTCAAACAGGGTTTGTACCTGGACTGGGAACTGCAGTAAATGTATTAACTATTGCAATAGTCAAAGCTCAAGGTCATTCTTCGAATCACCCCATTTACATGGCCTTTGTTGATTTTAAGATGGCCTTTGATTCAGTCCCGAGAGAGAAATGAAAGAAGCTGCGTGCCCATCATATATACAAGCATTAATTATGCAATTTTATTTGGATACTTCGGTCCAAATCGCCTCTCTCAAGATGGTAAGCTCACATTACCCATTCGAATTGCAAGAGGACTTACGCAGGGGTGCATTCTGGCGTTGGCTCTATTAAAATTTTTTCATAGCCGACATTGGAAAAGACTTCAAAGCTACGGTATCAGATTCTCCAAAAATGGGCACATCTCTTCCATGGTTATTATATGCCGACGACTTAGTTCTTATGGCAAAACCCCCTAAAGGCCTCCAGAATCTGTTAAGAGCACTAGAGGGTTATGCAATAGTGAATCATCTAGTTATCAATGTAGACAAAACAAAAATAATTGTTCAAGCGTTGGCTACTTCACGAGACACTGGTTAAAAAAGTTAGAGTATTGTTATTTAGGAATGAATGTAAACAATAGGCCTCATTACGAGTTTGCCGTAAAGTAAATAATTACCGGCATGCCGGTGCTTCCGTGTAGCACTGTTGCCGGAATCTACGGTAGATTCTGAATCAGCGTGCACTGAATCAGCTGTAACTGTCCCAAAACCCTTGACACCGGTATCATCTATGCCGCAGACTCTGACACTGAAGAGACCGTAATTACCAGGGCTGTTATTACCGGCACTGGAAATAACGTCATTGCACCGGAACAGGAAATGCACCGGCGGCCATTATAAAAACACAATCCATTGCAATCCTCAGTCCACAGGAGTGACACTCAAATTCTGAGCACATACCGACACAGAAGAACATGGCTGCAAGGCAACCTGTCGTCCGTCGCCGCAAACCCAGATTCAGTGAACCAGAACTGAACATGCTGGCCGACACCCTTGTGGAGCACGCAGATGAGGTATTCTGCGCATATCTGATGCGCTAAGCCCAAATACGGAAGAAGGCCATATGGTAGGATGTGGCCCGTAAAGTCTCAGCAGTTGGGACAACACCCCAGACTGTGCGAGACTGTAAAAAGAGGTGGGACGACCTACATCTCCGGTGAGTGTCAGTAACCCCAAAGTCACATGGCACACCTTGTAGCCCCAATGCCAATGCAAGTCAATATGTCAAGTATGTGGCACCTGTTCCCTGCTGCCATTCCACCCACCGACAACCTCGTTTCACACATGTACAATGTACCTGGCTGCAACACCTAGAACAAAACCAACTGACACCACCCACATGACCTCTGTATTGGCCACACAAGTAGCATCTGCATGCACACAGACACACATCACCCAGACAATGTCCAACTCCTGTTGTCACCGCCGACCCACCACATGGCCAAGGCCACTTCATGACAAGATGCACAAATCTTTGACACCTGTCACACTTGTCACACCCACCTTGTCCCTTCCCGCTGATTAACCATCAACGCAGCAACGGCCACAAGTGAAACACATCAGTTTCACAATCAAACTCAACATGTCACACAGCTCGTGTGGCATGCCCATGACATCCAAACCAGTAAACACTAGTACCCCAGGCAACAGACACTGCGCACTTCATGGATGCACTACAAATATGCACCCACACTGCTCCCAGTACACATTCATGTGTGCACCATGCCATGCCCTCCACCTTGCCCATGACAATGCACATGACTCGGACTGTACTAGCATTATTGTCTGTCTGATGGATCCACACCCATTACTGATGCCCTGCTTCACTGTCCCCCACAGGCACATCATCTGTCAGCGAAAGGGAACATGCAACCACATCCAGGCCCACTGGGGCACGTCCCCGCCACAGGAAATCAACCACCTCGAGCCAGGAGCCAAGCACATGCACCACAAGACTGGAGCATGCCACAACACTCTTAGCCCAGCAGCGCCCGCCAGCCACCAACATCTTCTGCCAAGCAGCCACCAACACCTGCTGCCAAGCTGACCCACCAGCAGGATGAGCCTGTCTTTCCCCGACCCTAGCCAGCAGGATGAGCCTGTCTTTCCCCGACCCCAGCCAGCAGGATGACCCTGTCTCCCCTGACCCCAGCCAGCAGGATGACCCTTTGTCCCCCGCACCCAGCAGCAGGATGAGCCTGCAACACCATCACAAGTGGCTGGAGTCCAAAGCAGTGTGGAGGCCAGTGTGCTGGACACACTCAGGTCAGCCATGTGGAAGATGCAGGGTTCAGGCCCTCGGAGCCCACCACCCATGCCACTACCTGGACTAAGTCATATACGAGACATTGAGGGGCGCCTCACCAGGATGGAGGAAAGACAACAGGCAATGCATGCATTGGTGACGCAATACTTAACCTAGGCACAACTCGTGCGCCAGTACATGCAGGACACATCCCGTAACACGGCACGGTTGCTGGGCAGGGCCACGGAGGCGGTGTACCACCTGGCGAGGTGTGAGGGAGAGCAATAGTATCATGTCAACAATGGTGGAGTCCATCAACATGTTAGTGAACGCTATTGCGGAACAACGCCACATCACCCACCCCACTGGCTCCATCCTCTAGCACAACACCAACAAGTTCCATCCAAAGTAGCCTTGTGTGACGTTCACAGTGACTCAATCACTCGACCTAGGGGCACCCCCATCCATCTAAAAGAGGGCGTAAATAGGCCAAGGTTCCAGTGCATGTGGGGAGGGAGCAGTTGGGGAGGGGGAGTGGGAGCAGTTGGGGAGGGGTTGGGGGTAGTTGGGGAGGGCGTTGGGGGGTTAGTTGGGGAGGGGGTGTGGGGTCTGTACAACGGGGTAGTAGTGGTACGGAATGTCATTCACAACTGTACATAGTCAATCCTGTTGCAATACACCTGGTGTTTCAAACAAACATGACTGGACATTGCTTATTCATTGTGAGTGTATTTCATCATGTACAGTGTCCAGAGCTCAGTGCCATCCATGTCCAGTGCTCAGTGTGACCCATGCCCAGTGGCCTGTATCTGACAGTCCATCAAAAGTAGTGTTGAATTAACTCTTGCTGTGTGTCACGTCCATCATTGCCATTGTGGCGCCGAGCAATTCCTACATCTTCGTCATCCTTGTCCTCTGGTGGCATCATGTCCATGTCAGGGGGCACGGGGACGTTGCGCTGAATGCATGTGTTGTGCAGCATGGTACATACAGGTGCAATTTTGCCCACCTTCTGTGGCCCGTAAATGAGTGCTCCCCCCGATCTGCTTAGGCAGCGCAACCTGGCCTTCAACAGGCCAAACGTCTGCTTGATGGTGCAGCGACTGCGTATATGTGCATGGTTGTAGGCCTCTTCGTGCCTGTAGTGTGGTTGTCATGAGCCATACCATCGGGGGATACCTGGCATCACCTGCATGGGAGCAAGAGAAAGGGTACTTGTGATTTGTTTGGTAATTCCATGTTGACACAGACTGTATAGTGTACATTTGAGAATTCAACAGAGCACATGGATGTATAACTGTACATGGCATGTGTAATTGGCTATGAACCCAGTAAGTGAACTTAGGGCAGATGCATGGGGGTGGGGGGTGTATTCGCTATCACATGGCCCATTAACTGTGAACCTGCACTCTCACAAATTAAGTACAGCTCACAACAATGGACTCAGATCTCATTTAGGTGTTAGGGATGAAAGTGGACTGTGCCTATACATTGGCAATTCACACATTTGCCTCAGTTACATTTGTTATACAGTGGTCTTCACAGTATGCATTCTACATCTACAGGTCTTCATGTACATATCCATGGATGACATTACCCATATGACTAGGTCAGATATCCATTGGTAGTATGCGCCACGGATAAAGGGTTACGGAGCAAGATTACGGCTGGATGGATGTTGGCATGGTTGAGTGAAGCAACATTGGTTGAGGCCGGCACCTCACAAACATGTATTGGTGGTAGTCCGGATTTCGTTGAATTCTTGTATCTTGGACTTCACGCATTCTACTTGAAGGTGTACCTTAATGTGACATGACAGGTGTACTGACCAGTGGTGTACGTGTGGATTGTGAGTGCAGTCATCACTGTTCAGTGTGCCAGATAGTCTTCTCTCTGGCTGTGCATCATGACTTATGTATTACTTTACTGTGTTTTTGAATGTCATTAATTGACACTACTGAGTGGTGCATTGTGGTACATGTGGTTTCTGTTTTGTAATCCAAATACATGTGCTGATGTGAGCACTGTCTGTTGAATGCATGGAGACACGGCTGGAAGGCCTTGCGCTTCGGCATGCTATTGCTGTGTTGCACATTCAGTTACATTAACAAAAGACCAGGTTCAAAGCACTCAGTATGCTGCGTTTGGTCATGTTCCATTCTATGTGTGAGGTTTGATGTTGTGCAGGTTGTAAATGATGAGGTTGCTTGGTGTTATACCTCATCTACCCTAGCCTTCTATTTGCCTAGCCACTTCAATGGATACCAGGTAATGGTTACGGAATATTGCAAAAGGGATGATGATGGATTCATGCATGCAGTGTGCACATCTGCTCTTCATGCATGCCATGCTGTGCTATGTTTGAAAACTCTTAATGGCCCTGTGGTTAGACTCACTCAGCAGCCAGGTTGCCTATGCTGTTCACTGCCCCCCTCTCCCTGCTCCCCAATTCAACACTCCTCATGGCCCTATGGTTAGACTCACCTAACAGCCAGGTACGATATCCAGCGTGTCGTGCCATGTAGCGGGGCAGCGTGGAGTTGCGCAGCACCAAGGAGTCATGTGTGGAGCCAGGGAATCTTGCGCAGCAATGTGTGATTATTATGCGGGCATCACACACCATCTGTACATTGAGATAATGGTACAGCTTCCTGTTGCGGTACACTGCTTCCACAGCATGCCGGACAACCAGCTCCACATGTGTGCAGTCAACCGCACTTATTACATTGGGCATGCCTACAAGTGCATGGAATGCTATTTTGTTTGCATTCACCTCTCAAGTTAATGTGGCCATGTACGTTGCACAGGAGTGCATCTAGCACCTGGATGAGCACACAGGAGAAACTGGGTTGGGAGATTCCATGCAGCTGATAGGCTGTGTGCTTATATGTGCCTGTGGCAAGGAAGTGTAGCACCTTCAGCAAGGGGGAAATGGCTGTCCGGATATTTATTAGGCTCACCAGGACATCCTGTATGAGGTCCACTATAGTGGTGATGGTGTCCCTGTCCAGCCGGTACAGGGCGTGGATCTGAGCACGGGTGAGATTGAATGGGGTGGCCCTTAGGCAAGGGATTGCTGGCTGCCTGCGGGGTACAACTGCCTGCACATTTGGTAGCTGCTGTGCCGTGATGGTCCTCCTCCTCATGCGCCTCCGCTGCATCCTCTGGCTCACTGCCTCCTCAATGAGTAGCTGTGCAGGCATGTCCTCCAGCTCCAGTACTGCTAGTGCTAATGGTGGCATTGTGGATTTGGAAGGGGTGTGGTGTGTGGGAGTGGTCACTTTTTTGTTTATTATTATAAAATGTTATAGTTTACATAGAAACTTTTCATTCTTAAAAGACTCAGTACATTATTCATAATCTTGAGCCAGAATTGAATAACAATGTAGACCAGTCTTTTATCTTGTCCTAAAAGTATCTGCACCCATCTTGTTTCGGTGCCAATTGTAATGTTGCTGATTTTAAAGTAATTCCTACAGAGTGCTCTCTCTTGTTGTAGCTCAGGGCATTGCATGATTATATGTTGGACTGTCTCTGTAATTTTCTCATTTTTGCAAAACCTGCAAAACTGTAATGATGGATCCAGTTGTTTGATTCGTACTAATCTTGATCTTGTGGGCAGAATGTTCAGCCGTAGTTTCATAAACAATGACCTGATAGTTTTATCTGGGAAGATCATCAGGTACGATGGCAGTTGGTTTACTGTTCTAGCCTCCAGTTCTCATGTTCTGTTCTCTCGATAGGTGGCTCTGTCCTTCATTGTGATCATCCAATCGTTGCGCATAAGTTTGCGCTTTGCTTCTTGTGGTCCATATATTAGCATTTGTGCTGTTATCTCCTCTTTTTGCTGAATTTTGGTCATCTGATTCTTCCATTCCGTCAATGCTCTACAGCAAATGGCGTTAGATCTCGGCCTCGAGATTTCAATCGCTGGAATCTCGTCCTCAATCATAGGTTTGCGATAGAGGTCAAGTTTTTTCCAAGTTACAATTGAGGCTAGTGATTGTGTGACGACTTTGTAACAAATTCTTGAGACAGGGAATGACGACAGTAACCTCATGATTTTCCTCCAAAACACTGCCTCATTTTGGGCCATATCGTCAATGGGAGATTTATTAAGGTTTCACTTCTGTAGACTATACATGGAATCACTTTATTTCTGTAAAATGTTACAATGGGTTTAAAGGAAAATGTTCCATATTTTCCATGTAGGACAGATCCTTGTCGGGCCAATGATTGAACTTTTCTTTGGAGTTGTGCTGACCATTCTCTTTCGTCAGTCGTTTTGTTTATCAAGATACCTAAGTATTTCGGGACTCCCTTTATGTGTAACAAAGGAATCTTGACTTTTGAGGGCCGTTTATCATAGACATGATTTTCGTTTTGCCAGTATTGATTTTTAGCTCATTGTGACCCATGTAGTCTCCCATCAATTCGAGGCTATGTTGTAGGCCTCGTGGTGTTTTATCAAGTAAAACAATATCGTCTGCGTACATCATCAATGGCAGTGGTGTAGAGTTAATTCTTGGAGGGTTTGTTATGATCAATCTCATCTCCTGTTTGTTGTCCACAGTAAGAGTGCAGCAAGCGGACGGCCTTGTTAAAGGCCATTCCATGTCTCAATAAAGGCGGTTTGGATACCTTCTTTTGTTAGCCTAACCCAGCTCTTTGTACTCGACTACAGTAGTTTTATTGGCTCGAGGAGGTGGGTGTACAGTACAATTTTTTTTATTTTTATTTTATTTTTTTGGTTTAGTCCATAGTAGTTGGCGATTAACTGTGTCGAAGGACACATGGAGATCGACAAATGCTGTCCAAACTGCTGTCTTTTTTAAGGTGGCTTCTTGCTTGATAAGGTTAAGTAAGAACAGGTTGATGTTTATCCCCACTTTCCGGACAAAACCTGTTTGTCTTGTGGCAAACCACTTTGTTTTTATCGGCCAGGCACATAAATCCATTAGCAGTATTATCCCGAAGATTTTCCCCAAAGCATCCAGCAGGGGTATCGGTCTATAATTCATCGTATTGTCTTTATCGCCCTGCTTAAATATGGGGATCAGCATCACTAATTTCCAAGTAGATGGGTTTTGGTTTTGTTGGTTAATTAAACTGAGGATTTGGATCATGTCGGCCCATGTATCAGGTGCTTGCATAATGATTTTGTTCGATAGTCCGTCGGGACCAGGAGCTTGCGAACTGTTCAATTGGGTAAAGATTTTTAGGATGTCGTCTTTTGTCCTATTCACTTTCCATTTCTCTTGACTAGGCGGGCCTTCGACCCGTGAGCCCTCTTTTATTATATAAATGTGAGAAATGGTCTCTCCATTTTTCTTCAGAAACATTTTGTATGAGACGATGTTGGCTCATATACATTAGGTTCAAAAGACTCCATAAATCACACGTTTTTCTGTTCTTAAGGGTATCCATAATTCTTTCAGCATCTAGCTGATTCAGTGTACTTCTGTACATTTTACATACATTTCTGTATCTCTGTTTCGCTGCTTTTAATGGGGTTTGGTTCTCTTCAGAATGTGTCTTCTGCAGCTCTCTACAGAGTTTGTGTAATTCGTTTTTTTTTTTTTTCTTTGATTTGGAGATTGAAGCAATGGTTGTGGGTCTGCATGTGTTTTAGGGGGTGCTTAGCTGTTTGATGAAAGGGTTGAATAGCCATTCATAGTTTAACTTATCCAAACCTTCTTTCTCAGTTTGCTAATATTTCGCTGAGAGGTGTTCTAATTGGGCTGGCTTAATTCGTGTCATATTTCTCGCTACTGTTGGAGTGTCGAATATACGTACATCTGGTCTTCTAGTTGGGAACGCGAGTCATCACCAGCTGAAGATGCTGAATAAGGCCTTATGGCTTGTGGTTCCCGGCGTATGTTCTTGTTTTCTCTTCGACTCTCATCTTGTGGGAAATTTCGATGGCTTACATTCTGGCCTTCTCCTTTAGTACAGAGAAATCCTAAAATTGCAAGCTGTTTGTCCATCTTCAGGATATCAGACATTGTCGTTTGGTTGAAAAATTCAATATCTATCCTGTGAGCAGATATGTTTTAGGTCTGGGATTTCATTAAATAGTCGTAAGGTGTTAGCTCGATTAAGGATCACTGGCTCCTTCATACTCTTTTAGTGTTATAATGATATCACTCATTTTTCATGGTCTCTTCTAGGATCAACAAAAATTGGGGCTATCAAGTGTGGGTAGGGCAATTGACAGTCATCAGGGTTTGGTAATTGCGTGCTCCTGGTGTTTAGTTTCTTGTCTCGGTAGAGAGGAGGTTTCCTCGAATTCGAGTGGTTTTGTATGGATCTGTTTGAAGGTAACTTTGTAGGGCTTCTTGAAATTTCAAGTTCATCTTCAGTGATCTCTTCGCATGAGAGGTCAATGGTCTGCGGTATTACAGTATGTTCGTCTGGGTATTGATCCAAGATGATCATATCTGTCTCATTGGGGTCCAGTTCATTCGACTCACCGGAGAGAATGTCCTAAGTATATGTTGAAAGAACCATTAATTCGGCTAACTGTCTCGCTTCCTCTTCTTTCTGAGGTTTTTGTGATGTTATCTGTAAATCAGGTAATTGTTTCAATAGCGTTATTTCTTTCGTCTTATTTGGCCCATGGGTTAATGTCGCACATTTTGGTTGTGTGACACGCGGCAAAGCATGTGGCGGAAATAGATTCCTTAGAAAGGCACATGAGCCTGTTTGGCGTTTTCATGGTTTCTTAACATTGTGTTAAGAACCTTTTGTTGTCAGTGTCATTGGGTTGGGTAAAATCTCAAAATTCTGTGGCTCCTTCGGTACTTGTGCTTGCATTTGAGAATTATTGAATGCAAGCGGATTGGTATGCAGCTACAGATTCTTCAATTTATTTAGTTTGTTTTGTTGCATATTCAAGGCAGGTTGCGGCTGAATCATCACTGGTTTCTGTGTGTCACTGAGTTTGTTTGTTATTTTTGACATCTCCTTCATTAATGTCATTAAGGCCGCTGTTGTGTGAGTTCTCTGCTCTATCCGCGCTTGCAATATCTCCAAGCCTCGTTTGCCGTTGCTGACTTGTTTCCGCTTCTAGATCCAGTTGCTGTTGAATTTGTGTGATGAAGTTTTCTATGTGGATCTGTTTCGTATGCATAAAAGCAATCGAGGTCGCTTGATCTTTAATTGCTTCCACATTGGCTTCATGGAGTTTAAGGAAGGGTATTAATGATTGAGAGGTGGTTGCTATCAAAAGATTCTGGAGGTCAAGCATTGTTGTTGGAATGCGAGCAAGGGTTGGTTTTTCAGGTTGGCTGCACTGGGTCCTGTTACCAGATTAGTTATTTGTAGTGTGCTGTGATCTCTCAGGCTTAAAGTAGTTTGGTACATCTAGAATGTACTTTATTGGCTTTACTGTTCACCAGGCTTTCTTGTTGGCGGGAGAAGTTATTCACTTCTTTCTGCATGTGGTGTGGAGTTGTTTCATGTGAACTCATGATCGAGTCTATCTCCATGGTATCGAGCGACAGTCGGGCTGTACGTAGATGCACCTACTGGTCGATGTCATCTACATGTGGTTCTTTTTTGGTCTTTCTTGATTGTAATTGGAGCCACAAGGTCCTTGCTCTCATAGCTTTTTCGTTCCTTTCAGCCGACCTCGCATTCAAAGATTCTTCCATAGCCAAGCAATCTTGACATTGCGGGATGGCGTTTACTGCAGCCTTTTTGTCGAGGAGGGGTTGGAGGACCCTGGTCAGATACATGTGGTGAGCTAGTTGCCTTTTTGTCTACTTGCGCTGATGTAGCTGGTCCTGTAGACTTCATTAGTTTGTCAGTTTTGATAAGGCAGACGTATTTGCTCGGTTCATGTTTAGATTGTAGGATTGGTGATTTACTTTGTAGGAGATCGTCAAGCAGCAGTAGAGCTACATCTTCTTCCATTGTCCGATCGACATTCTTCAGCTATAATTTTCCCTGGAGCGCAGCTGCTCCACTTGCGTCCCGCAGTGAGGACTGCATTCCCTCTCCTGGCCTTGCAGCAGCAAGATCCTCGTCCAGATCGAGTAGGCGTGGCTGCGATCTCGCTGATGTCGTCGGTTGCTGCGGCACAGAATGGTTTGATCGGTCCTAACCAATAGCCATTGTTGAATGGTAAGTCTCTTTCGGCACAGTCATGTGTTACGCTCACCTGGTCTCCGCAGGGACGTTGGGGCACGGTTGCAGCCCTCCCTGGAAGTGAATTCCCCTTGTCAGGCTTCTTCCCCTGCTCGTGTGCTGTCGACTGTGCTGGTTGTGGACACTGCTCCTGTGAGGATATGAAAGAATGTGAGAATTCTGCTATATGACTGCTGCCTCTTTCAAACCCTTCTTCCCAGAATGTGGTAAGCATGCTCCGACCCATATAGTCTGACCTGTTGATTGATGATGTCTTTCCTCTGCTTTCTCCCAATAGATGATATGCGGCCTGCGGTAGTTGCGGTGCATGAGCGAGGCCAAATGGGAAGATAATGGACTCCACAATGCTCCGACAGCAGGTGAGTGTTGGTTTAAGGTTAAGCACAAGGATTTGTCTAAGCACAACCTCAAACATAAAGTCTCAGCGAATTCTAACCTTGTCTTTATCTTTTTCTTTTGCAGGCACCGTCTGTCACGACGTTGGGCTGGAGCGCTGATTTCTGGAGGTCTGGAGAAGGAAGATGAATACCTGAGTCCACGATGATGCGTGCCAAAGGAAGCAGATTCCTAGGTAAGTGTTCTGGCTGGTAGCTGGAAACAAGGTAAGATGCACTCTGGCGAGTAGCTGAAAACAGGTAAGGTGCGCCCAGGCCGGTAGCTGGAAACAGGTAAGATGCGCTTAGGCGGTGGTGAGCGTTACGCTGCAATAGCAGAATAACGTGAAGCGCGTGCATGAGGGCTGAGCAGGCTTATATAGCCTAGCTCTGGCCACGGCCATTAGTCCTGACTCATCGGCCCCACCTTGCCACTCCTAAAGGATGCTTACACGTGCAGTCTGACTCTCCCCAGCAGCCACGCCCGACCGAATGCACTTGGGGGCCCCTGGAGGGGAAACAAAGTACTTGCACCAAATAAAAATGTGCTAGTGCACATTTATTTATGAGCCTGGCGCTAAAGGCACCAGGCCTGAGTCCAGCTGGGCCCTCCATGTTGCATTGTCCCCAAGGGACAATTAAAGGTTGTCTTACCCCTTGCTCTCGTGCCCTGTTGGTGCAGGGTCTGGGGTTCCGGGACCATGGCCATGACATCATTGTGTTCGTTAGTAAATTGTGGTGATTTTGAACATCGGTGAGATTGTCACTAGAGGGTATTGGTTCAGAGATGGCGCATACAGTTTTCAAAGTAGGGAGAGACAAAATCTCGTCTACGCTTACCTCTGTAAGTTGGTGGGTTCCCTCTGTTGTCGATTCTGCTGTCTTCCTTGCTGAGTTAGCAAGTGATTGCATAATGGAGAGTTGTCATGTGGTCTTCTGGGCTGTCGACACCCCGTTCGAATCTGGATCTGCTTTTCCTCGTTGCCGGGTCCAAGGGTCTGCAACGTTCGGTATGGAGATTTAGTTGATACACAAGTCATACCGAAGGGCAGTTTTTTTTTTTTTTTGTTGGATGCTCTCAGGTTCTGGCAAAGCAACGATAACAACAGCTCGTTGGTGTACAATTTGCTGAAAACTAGTGAAGCCCAATGAAACGCTGCACAAGAAATCACGGTGCGCGTTCAGGAGGCTGGGGCGCCCGCTGAGCCCCAAGACCCAAAGACTCAGCGTCTCCACACCGCGGCCACTCCACGGCTGTTTGAGGGTTTTGACTAGAAATTATAGTCGCAGTAGAAAGAGGACTGTAAACAGGGTCCTTGGAGAAAGAGTCAAACACAGGTACCACAGCTCCCACAGACTCAGCGTCTCCACTCCACCTTTTGTGCTGTGCCATGGTCCATTACCTCCACCTGTGCTGATTGTGAGCACCTGTGGCAGGTTTCTACACACCAGATTCCTTTTAACGATTGGTCCGCGATGCCGGTGTTTCTGGCATCATTGTACCCGTTATTACGAGCATATACATGCCGGTGGTTGCATGTCTGTATGCCTTTTAATGTGGACTTACTTGCGCAATGCTGGTATCACTGGCACCGCTGCCGCGTGTGAACGCTAATACCGGCAACAGTGTGTCAGGCACGGCGGATCCATGCCTATGCCAGTAACACTGGCATCGCGACTCAGACTACACAAGGCCGGTAAAAGATGCCGGTGCATTAATAACGGCAACGCTATTTCCGGACCGGCATACTTGTAATGAGGCCCTCTGACTCTGCAGACTTGGTTTACTATCTAGGATTAAGTATTCATAAAAGATGTGGACCAATAAATCGAGGATGACAGGACATATTTTTAGTTAACTCTTCACAAAAAGGATTTGATTTCATTACACAGTTTAAAATACACAATTTTAGTACATATATAGACAATCTCACATTAATTTACCCCACAGCTCATACACATTCATACATTCATCCCTACGATCTCTCTATCTAAGTCAATACATGGTATTTTCATTAATATACCCATCTAACAAAAACATCTAACACAAAGTTCTTACACCCTTTCCAAGATACAAGTGTGTCTTTCTGTATATGCCACAGATGGTATACAAAACGTTGACACGTGTTTCAGTCGGTTATCTCCGGCTTTATAACTCTCACCCTTGTGTTGATCCAACCTTCATCAGGACAGAAGCTCTATGCCAGATATATCTTGTTTCAAAAGTGGATGTGGTGAGAGACATCATCCCCAGTATCCCCTCAATATATTGGTCCATATCTTACTGTATCTTAACCTGGAGGACTATAGATTATTTCCAGGTACCGTTTATATTTTTGAACTATCTAGGATTGAGAAAGAAAGTTTATTATTGCAGCCTCCCAAGCAAGAATAATCCATAGGAAATACGACAAGTTCTCTTGTAAACCACTCATATATTAAAAACAAAAGATGATCTCTACATTAATTTATGACTGTGAAACTAGGCCTATAAAGGAGGCTTATTCTGGACTACGATAGAAGACCTTTTCTGGAAAACACTATTAACTCTTCCCTTGAACCAGCCTATGAAAATTGTGCTATTTGAACTAGGCTTGCTATCACTGCACATAGTAATATTGTGGAAAACGTTAAGCTTATATATGAAATGTAACATCATCTACTCCACGGTCACTCTTATCTCTAATACCGATGAAATTGCAAGCCGATAATTATACCTTCTTACGACAATGGAAAGATCAGATAACGACTGCAATGATTAATGCTGATATTTCACTTGATCTACTGGTGAATAATCCAAACAGAGCTAACTGTGGATATACGATAGGCAAATGACCTGGCAGCAATGTGGGCGATATCAGTCTTTTTCAACTGGTAGCTTTAATTAAAAAACGTATAACCAACCAGAAATGTATCTACTTAAATTCCCGGCTGTTAGGGAGAATTCTCTGGTAAGGCTAATTTCCCAAACCTAGTGCGTCCCCCAGCAGCTTTGCTGGATGTTTGGGGTTTATTTTTTTCTCCTGCTAAGAGTGAGACTCTTTTTCTCCCACTCTTAGGCATGATTTGAGAATGTCCTTTGACTGTGAATGTGTTTTATGGGCTATGGGGTCTTTTACTCCATAGGGCTTCATGTGTTTTTGGTATGTGTCTTACACAGCACCCTCTGTGCAGTAACATAGGGGTGTCATAGTGACCCCCAAACATAGACTCCATACCCTGGGACTGACTACTGTCTCCCAGGGCATGTAAAGTCACCATTGGCTTTACTAGTCTCAAATTGTGAACAGAACCAGTACAAGCAATCATATTGTGGAAGTACTGGTAGGGGTAATTCGATTGCCCCTGGGTCTGTTTTCCAAGGGGGCACTGTCCAGTCCCCCCTTGTCGAGTTTCTGGCTGGTGGCAGTGGATGCCACGCGAAATATTCAAATTTTCCCATTGATTTTAAACGCACTACTTTTTGGTGCAATGTTAAAGATACCGCCGGGTTATTTATTTAATATTTATTCCCCGGGTTGGGTGTTTTTGCCAGGACTCTGTTTTAAAATGGCGTTTGTGTTCGCCTCTGAAACTCTAACCCAAGTCGAGCCCTTTGTTCCACTTTTTGGTGGGCTTCTGCACAGAAGCCCTCCAAATGGTTCCACTCTGTCTGGGGTCTACAGGATGTGTGTGAGGGGGATTAGGCACGCTAGACTGAGTTGCCTTGGCAACTCAAGTCGCACTCTTGTGTGATTGGCCCAGTGGTGAGCCGCCCGGCTCACCACTTAGCATGTTTGAGTGACAGCTCGGCTGTTGAATAGTGGGTTTTCTGCATAAAAGCAGGGCTTTGGGGACTGGAACTTCAGAAGTCGCCACAGGACCTAAAGAATCCGAAGAGGGGAGAAGCTGAGCCATCTACAACGACGATACCACCGGTGGAGCCCTGCTGTACGAACTCACCACTTCCCCGACGACAGAGGAGATCTTCTTCCAGGAGAGTCTTCTTCCCTTTGAGCTGGTGGGACCAACCAGTTCACCTTTTTCGCCTTCCTGGACGTCTCGTGGTCGAATCGCCCATGCCAAGCACCCCGGCAGCCGGATAGCCACGCTTCATCACTCTCGCGAATAAAAGGGTTCTACCTTTTAATTGGGAACTCCGCGGCTGGTTTCTTCCCTGCAGTGCAACGACCTCCAGCTTTCTTCCTTGTCGAGATCATCTCTTCCCCTGGTCGTAGCCATGACTTACACCCGCTGCCAGGAACAAATGCCACCGCTGGAGCTTTCTCACCATTTCAGGTACTGTGTCCTGCCTGGCCTCCCTTGCAACGGATTGTCCAAGGTGTCTCGTAAATCCTTGACCTTCCAACTGGGTTGACCTGAGACCTGTTAACTTTGCCTTTCTGAACTGATCCAGCCTCTTTTTGACTTTCCTGCAAAGACTTGAGTGCATTTACACTGTGTGATCTTGGTCACATTCCGCCTTGCTCTCCAAGAGTGGGCCTGGCCTATGAACTTTTGGCTCTACAGTAGACCCTGCCTTTCTTGACTTGCTGTGGTTTCAAAAGTGTTGGTACTGTGTTATTTCCATACTCTGCCTTTTCTCTGTCTTTTTAAACCAATTATTAGAGTGCCACCTACGGTTACGCACTCGCCTCTGTTTTGCTAAATAAGTGGTGTCTTAACCTAGACTTGTCGAATAATTAACTAGGGAGGTGTATATACTTATAGTGACTGTGTTTGAACTTGCTTGATATATTAGTGCCAGTGTATTTTCATAAGTGTGTTTGTAAATAAATAATGATATACTTTTATACCAAAGCTCTGGTCAGTGTTTGCTTGTTCTACTGTATTTTTAGCCCTATTGTGTATACTCTATATACTGCCCTACTCTTCTTGAGAGAAGTCTGACTGCTCAGCCACAGCTACCAGGTAAATCTGGGTGGTACAGACTGCTACCAATTGGGTTTACTGCTTACTCCTGTAGTCTTAAACTTTTTGCAGTGGTCCCTAAGGGAACTGCACAGATTTCTGCCTAACACCGGCCTGTAAGTATCATACTCTCTTTATGAGGTTTCGACACAATCTCTGACATTTTTGGAATCATTATTGTTTGATAACATGTCGTATGTTCTTTTTAAAATGTAAACCTGCTTTGTACCAAATGAGTATGAAATAAGTATACAAATTCGAATGCTAGCAAAAGAACTTGAGTTCAATCACCAACTTTTATATATTGTAAAATTAATTTTGTGTCAACTTTATTTTTTATCAACAAGCGCATAACTTGTATATTGAAAGGTTTAATTTAAAAGCGAACCAATAAAAAAAAAGAAAATCTTTCAAGGTAGGACTGTATTTGAGAGTAGGCTATTCGGTCCAGGGTTTTCTTTTTTTATAACTCTTTTTATTGATTTCTTGGCGATACAGGTTATGCTTGCAGGACCTTTTACTGTCCAATAGAAAAAACCAAACCACACAAGACAGCTCGCAATACAAAATTTGTTTAGTCACATATGTAAGATAGCTGGGACGGTCCAGGATTTTTAATGGGAGCGCTACGGTGGTGATAGGTCAGTAGTTGGTAGGAGAGGTGGTATTGAGAGAGGGTATATATATATATCTGAAGCTTGTGGATCTGCTTAGATCACGTGCTATATATAGACAGACACCTAGTGGTAGTTGCAGAGTATTACGTGATTTGTTTTCGAAACTCGAAAAGGGACGTCAACTGGGCGTGTTAGTAATACTATCCCTAGTGTGATGTCTACTGTACCCATGGACAAATATTAAACAGGGCGCCTGTTTGCTGCCTTGCTCTGCCCAGGTCAGTAAACTTATATAAACAACACAATTGAGCAAGGTCATAGAGGTCTAAATGCTGATTTAGAACTACTCACTTCTGAGTTTCAAAAAGCATCTGAGTAGACACAAGTCTTTTGAAAAAATACTGCAGTTCTTATTTAATTTGTGTGTAGTGAGTGTAAAAATACATATGAATATTAAGGCACAAGATATTCAACATATATACATAGTGTATTACATGAATAACACATTTCAAATGACAAATATTTGAAGTATCACATTTTTGCAATTACATTCTCTAAATCTCCTGGCAGAGGAGACTTGAGAAATCAGTGTGGTAATAGTCAGGTAAAGCAGCACATTTATGTGAAACAATCAAAAGTTGAACAACAACATCAAAACAGGTCAACACAACAGTGTTTCGGCCATTTTGAGCTAAACTTGAGAAGCAGTGGTTTAGTAGGCCTTCATCAGGACGGATACATTCTTGTGAGTGAAGTATCCTATGTCATCGTAATCAGAAAAGCACAATGGCATAAGTCATCTTAGTGTCTGCGTACACTGTTGTGGGCAGCCTGTGTATGGGAGTGGGTCTTACAGCAGGCGGCGCATTTAATGCGATTGGAGTCCGGGAGTACGCACAGTCAGCCACTCAGGAAACGAGAGTCTGACCCCTCACAGGACTTAAATATTGTAGACCCTTCAGACTCACAGGATCCAGGTACTCGGGGGCGATCCGTGTTTTCGGGACCAGGACCAAGACTATGACAATCCTGATATTTACGTCAGACAACCAGGACCAGCCGTTGGATGACTCCCCCATATATAATCGTCTCCAATATAACAAGCTGCTCCTAAAAGCCTCCCAACACTTTACTCAACAGGTCCAACAGGTTAAGGATTTTGTGGACGACATTTTGGGGGACAAAAAGTCTGCAACGCAACTCATACCTATCCTTCAGTCTTTACAAAGGCGCATCCACCCCTCCCTAACACTCAATCTCACAAGGGCGGTTAACCCCTGCATTGAGAACTTTTTCAGTCCAGCACCAGCTGACACTCTTTATATCAGAGGTCAACTGAAATCTGACTCTCTAGTCGTCACCACAACTAAGAAGAGGGGAGGGACACCTCTAGCTTCTGCCGGAGCACCTCCTGATAAGGAAAGTAAAAGGATTGCCACTTTTAGCAGGAAAGTGTCATCCTCTGCTGCTCATCAAACCAAAATCGCAAACAATACCACTCTTCTGGCTAGTTATGGTTGCCATGTGTGTGAGTTGTCCGCTGTGGCAGTTGGGTACTCCCTAGAACTTCTGCAGAAACTCCTCAACCATCCGCCAAGACACAGGAAAATGACGCCAAAAGAAAGACTTATACTACTAGAAGAAGTAAAGACCCTGCTGTAAAATGACTCAATTGAAATAGTCCCAGCAAACCAGGTAAACAAGGGTATCTATTCAACGTACTTCCTAGTGCCAAAGAAAAACGTAACCATGTGCCCTGTACTAGACTTGCACCCAGCGAACACGTATGTCAAACCACAGAGATTTTGCATGACAATACTGCAGGAGGTAATCCCTCTCTTAAAACAGGGGGATTTCATGGCAACATTGGATATGAAAGATGCATACTTTCATATTTCAATGTTCCCAGGGCACAGAAAGTATCTGCGCTTCCAAATAGCGGGAGAGCATCACCAATTCACGCTACTCCCCTTCAGCATAGCCTCAGCTCCAAGAGTGTTCACAAAGGTACTAGCAGTGGTGGCGGCGCACCTACACAGACAATCAATCCCAGTGTACCCTTATCTGGACGACTGGCTAATAACAGGTGAGACGTCACAAAAATGCAAGCTCAACACCCAAAAAAGAATCAACCTGTTGTTCCAATTGGGATTCTCCATCAACCAGAAAAAGTCAAGCCTCGTCCCCAGTCAAGTAAAACAATTTCTGGGATCAGTCACAAAGACTCAGGAAGAGCTGGTATTCCCCTCATGTGAAAGGATAGAAAACCTGTTGTTTCAAGTACCTCATTATCTAGCCTGTCGCAAGGCAACGCGCCTGCTTTGGATGAAGGGCTCTTGCATCTACCTTGTTCCAAGTGCCAGGGATGCCAGGAGGCAGTGCGGGTGGGTGGCAGGGTGGGCAAGTACCTGGGCCTGAAATCAGAGGGTAACCAGGTGCACAGTGCCAAAGCAGGACAGATCAGCAGGGGGGAGGAAGAGAGAAGGCAGAAACAAAGAGGAAGGTTTTGAGGTGCTTCTGGAACCAGAGATGGTTCTCCTCAAGTTTCAGAGTGGCAGGGAGGCTGTTCCAGAGGGTGGCTCCAGCCGAAGACCGAAATCTACCTCCAGCTCATTTCTTTGAGAAACGACTGACCATGAGGGAGTTGAAGAAGCGAAGAGCTTGAGTGGGAAGGTATTTACAGAGGGAGAGTTGAAGGTATTTTGCACCCAGGCCCCAGAACGCCTTGTGGACAATGCAAAGGGTCTTGAATTTAATCCTTGCAGCCACTGGGAGCCAATGAAGAGATTTAAAGGCTGGAGAGATACAATCCCAGGTCTTGAGGCCAAGTACAAGTCTTGCAGTCCTGTTCAAGATGAGTTGCAGAGGACAGAGAGTAGAAGCAGGTAGATTTAGAAAGAGGCTGTTGTAGTAATCCAACCTAGTGAGAACCAGGGCTTGAGAGACGGTGAGCTTCTGGGGGAAGGAGACGAAAGGCACAATACCTCTGAGGAGGTGCAGTTGGAAGTTTGACTTTTTAGAGACATCAGAGATGTGGGCAGAAAAGGAAAGCGTGGAGTCGAAGATTACCCAGAGGTTCTTAGCCTCACAGGTGAGGGTAGGAAGAGGGCCAAGGGAGGCCGGCCACAGAGTGACCGGAAAGGAAGGTGAAGGTGTGCCGATGAGGAGAATCTCTGTCTCGCTGGCATTAAGGCAGAGATCATTGGCGACACGCCACTCCTGAATAGCAGACAGACAATCCGAGATGAGAGGAGAGAAGACGTGGCCGAGGGAAGCCTGAAAATGAGTTGATTGTCATCCGTATAGCACTGAAAATTGGAATAGAGAGTGCCAATGCAATGGGTGAGAGTTGCCAGGCATTGGTTGAAAAGCTAGGGTAAGAGCTTAAACCCCTGCGGAATACCGCAGGTAGAGAGATGGAGGAAAGGAAGGACCCAAGTTGGACCTGGGAGGGTCAATCGGAGAGGAAAGAAGTCAGCTAGGCCAGAGCCTGGTCAGTGATACCTAGGTTGTCACAGAGACGGTTGAGCAGGATGGTATGGTTGACCGTGCCGAAGGAAGAAGAGTGATCTAGTAGGATGAGGACAGAAGGGATGTTAGAGTCAAGGTTGGAGAGCAGGTCTTCAGGTGTTCAGGAGAGCTGTTTCCGTGCTTCTGGCAGTTGTAAAGCCAGACTGATGGTCATGGAGACAACCAACAGAATTGGTGCAAAGGTTAAGCTGTGAGATGGCCAACTTTTCTAGCAGTTTGCCCAGGAAAGGAGTGATGGAGATCGGGCGATAGTTAGCCGGGCAAGAAGGGTCCGCTCTGGGTTTCTTGAGAAGAGCGTGCACAAGAGAGTTCTTCAGAGGAGTGGGGGAAAGCTCCTGATGTGGAGGAGAGGTTGAAGACATCGGCCAGTGCAGGAGCAAGGGTGTCAATGTGGTCCTTGATGGTTTGGAAGAACAGGGAAGAACCTGTTTTGACAAGACTTTCATAGATTGGACTTGTCTAGAAACCTTGTCGTGGGGGAAAAAGAGGAAAGGAAGAGCAAGAGGGTGGGGGGTGGCTGCAGGAGGGCCACAGTTAGCAGAGGGAGAAGGTGAAAACCTTCTGGAACTCCTAGCAGTACTCTAGGCACTACAAGCTTTTCAGGAACCTCTAGTAGGTCAGACTGTACAAGTCCTCACAGACCGCACCACTGTCAGGCTTTATCTAAACAAGCAAAGAGGGGCACTCTCAAGTCTGTCCAGGTTATCCAATCCCAAAAGACTTGAAAGCGGGCACTCAAGAGGAACATGTTCCTAGTCTGCAACATATTCTAAGGGAACTCGGTGCTCTAGTAGACACTCTAAGCAGAAGTCATCTACCCGAGGAACACGAGTGGCAAATTCACAAGGATATTTTAAATGAGATCTTCAACCAGTGGGGAAATCCACCACTAGATTTGTTTGCAAGAAGCCTCAACGCACAATGCCCAAACTTTGCATCCAGGTTTCCCAAGGGGATATGATATGACGGGTAATTTATAACGTGCTTAATACCCAGAGGTTTCTAAGCGCGGCCCCTGGGATCGAACCTGTATCGCTCCGTGTCGTCTTGCTTCCAAGGTGAGCATGTTGCTGCTGAGCTATCATCCTGAGACAAAAGTATTGTGGGTGAATTGGTCAGGTATATTTGCCTATGCTTTTCCACTGACACCTCTCCTCAACAAGATAGTGCACAAGATGCACCAGGAACAAGCCATTCTAATCCTAATCTGTTCAATGTGGGCACGACAACCATGGTTTCCACACCTACTCAAACTAGCAATGTGCAAACCAATCATACTTCCGTGCCCCTTCAATATGCTGTCCCAGCACGAGGGGACAATACTCCACCCATACCCTCAAACTTGGCACCTGAGGTCATAGAGTTTGGGCACTTAAACATTTCACAAAGGTATGTGGGTGTCCTCAAAAAAGGCCAGAAACCCAACACCAGACACTGCTACTTTAACAAATTGCAAAGATTTGTCATTTGGTGCAGCTCATAAAACATAAATCCAATTGTATGTTCACCATCTAACATTCTTCACTATACGGTTTACCAACTAGATTCAGGTTTAGTATTTAATTCCATCAAAGTACATCTAGTGGCTCTGTCCGCTTACACTACATTCCAAAACAAGGTGTCATGGTGGAAGGTACCAGTTATCCAAGTATTCATGGATGGAGTAAAGAGACTATATCCTCCTATTTCAAATCTTCCACCAGGTTGGGACCTTAACATTTTCCTCACAAAACTCTTAGGATCCCCCTTGAGCCTATGCACAAAGCCAGCCTAAAACACTTAATTTCCAAGACAGCCTTTCTAGTAGCGATCATCTCCATAAGATGAGTCAGAGAACTACACCTAAATTCATATATAAGCTCCATGTTAACTAGTCCATTGAACTACCTTCTTTTTTCCCAAAACCAGCAAACTCAGCTGAAAGAAGTCTCCATACCCTAGATCTAAGGAGGATGGTTTTGTACTACATAAGCACAAAAAGAAAACAGACCAACTCTTTGTTTCCATAGCACTTGGCAGGGAAGGAGATCATATTTCAAAGAACTGTCTCCAGATGGATAGTCAAGTGCATACAGCTTTGTAACTCTTTATCAAAAAAGACCCTGCCTTTTACACCAAGAGCTCACTCTACAAGAAGAACAGAAGCTACGTTAGCATTTGTTGCAAATTTTCCCTTAGACGCAATTTGCAAGGAAGCTACTTGGTGCTCCATACATACATTTTCTCAGCATTTCTGCATTGACACATACTCTAGAGCAGATTTGCAGGTGGGACAAATAGTGCTAAAACATCCATTTGCCACTGTACCTTCTTACAACCCATCTCCTTCCCCAGGTACTGCTGGCTAATCTATGCATAGCATGTGATCCAAGCAGATCCACAAGCCTCAGAAGGCATACCATTACTCACCGTAGTCGTATTTCTGATGCTGGTATGTGCTTAGATTCACATAGGCCCACCCTTCCTCTTCTCCTAGAGTCGAAGGTGCATAGATGTTTCTCTATCTACCTTTCTACTTGCTTATTTTCGAACTCACGCTACACTTCATGCAACCTCATGTCAGAACCAAACCATCTGAGGGACCTCGACGTGTGAAGGACCATGGGTAGACCATGGGTACAGTAGACGTCACACTAGGGATAGTATTACTAACCTTCCCTACTTGATGTCCCTTTTTTGAGTTTTCAAAACACATCCTGTTATATTCTGCGACTACCTCTAAATGCCAGCCTATGTTTAGCATGTGAATCTAAGCAGATGCAAGCATCAGAAATACGATTATGGTGAGTAATGTATGCTATATACAAATAACAAAAGGTTATTCTAGTTTACAAGCTGGATTTGCATTTCTCCATCTATTCACCGCTTATTAGCCAGAGATAGAATCTCTTTTCATGTGGGCCTCATGACCACTTTCAAGGACTTAAAGTAGCAAGGTTTAAAAAAAAAAAAAAAAAGAAATGAGGATGCCGTGTGTTTTCTTAGTGTGTTCTGAGATATTTCAAACTAAGGAAACCACAGCATCCAGGACTGTGGACTGTCTTCCATCCGTGCAGTAACAGAGGCTGACTCTGCTTAGCTTCAAAGCGAATAACTGGCCACCCCCTCAGGTCATGTTGCTCTAAGTGGTTTTGTGACTTGTGCTCATTTATTAGGCAACATGGCCTCAGGGGGGGCCAACTTCTTCCTCGCTTTCAAGCTAAGCGTGGCCAGTCCCGGTTTCTGCATGGATGGGAGTCCCGTATGCCTAGCGCGTTACTGGACATGGCCTTTGGCTATGGGGACGGTGATTTTCTTTCACGCCCCAATGTCCCTGTAGCTCACTTTTTTCCGTAACCGCAGCTATGAACTACAAATACCCTTGGTAGTTATTATACCCACAGCTATATGTAGTCCGTACTAAACCCGGCATCCAGGTCTCCCATCCGTGCAGCAACCAAGAGCTGACCCTGCTTTGCTTCAAAGCAAGGAAGTGGCCGGCTCACTCAGTCCATGTTGCTCTAAGTGGTCTTGTGACTTACTTTCATTTATTAGGAAACATGACCTGAGTGGGCTGGCATCTTCCTCGCTTTGAAGTTAAGCAGGGTCGGTCCCGGTTACTGCATGGATGGTATTTGCGGAGGCCTATTTCCAGTGTATGGACTACAGCTAGCCGTGGCTATGTGTAGTTTTATAGCTACCAATATCGAAAAAAAGGTTGAAAAAATAATGCTTTTTTGCACCCCCAGGCTCTCACCAAGTGGCCCCCTCATTGTGCCAGCTCCACCCACTCCCCAGATGGCCTCATCACATCCTCTGCCCTCTCTCATTACCCAACAACATAGTGTTTCTGTGACGCAGATTGCTTTGAGATGTCAGCTATTCGAGGTTACAGAAAAGCTTTGTGTTGCAAACGCAGTCACAAGACGCCATCTGACTCCCAATTTAAACTTTCTTTATTGGCACAGCGAAAGAACAGACAATCAGCAAAGTGTACAAGGTAAATATGGTAGCAGGTACATGAGCGACTACATAATGCATGGTAGATACAAGTGGGGGTAGATGCCAATCGAGCAGACACATGGGGCTCGGGGAAGGACTAGTTCACCTCACCAGGAGGGGGGGGAAGACAACAGTTCTAGATCATCCTTGTTGTTCAGATAGGTACAAAATTCTGACCACACATTCTTTGCATGTTTTTTTTTTTACCTGCAAATGGCTTTTTTGTTGCGTTTTTATTTTCCTATATCCTCAGCTATCTCAAGCATTGAGAAAAGAAAAGATGACGGATGTCTCATTTAAGAACACCAGATTCTTGGCAACCTACCGGAGCTATAGCTAGGTATTTTGGAGAAGGTGGCACCCCATTTTCCATCAAATAATTAAAAAACGATTGGACGGAATAACCTGTTTGCGAGTCAACGCTTTGCACCCAAGTTGTTTCGGACTTGGCCCAAATCTGTCCAGCAGTTTGGGCTGGGTGGTTGAGCAAAAATGTACCTTTTTTTTGTCTATGGGAAAATTAATGGGGGCTAGGCCGCAACTTTGTTTTTTTTTGTTGTTTTTTTTAAATGTATATTTTTTGTTAACTGAGCTTTCCCAAATGTTGCAGTCTGGGGGGGTCCCGCACGTCCCTCATTGTCTTCAGAATTTCTGCCTTTTTTCGGGTTTCCTATTGGTGTCTGACTCACCTTAACTACAGGGCAGCGACTACCGCCCTATTATATATCTGGAAAGGGACGGAGCAGGGCTGGGTGGACTTTGTCAACCGTTTGAACCTCAACAAGAACAATCTCCAATTCACAGAAACGCATAGTCGCACATTAATCACCTTCCTCAATGTCAACGTGAGAATTATGAATGAGAAGATAACTTGTGAGCTGCATAGAAAAGCTACAGGGTCAAATACACCACTGCATGCGAACAGCGGACACCCCAAAAACCTTATTTGGAGTGTTCCGTATGGAGAATTTATCAGGTTGAGAAGAAACAACACCACACTGGAATCCTACGACAGAGAAAGTAAAATTACGGCTCATGGCTTCTCAAAACAACTGTATCCCAAGAGAGTGATTGAGAGAGCGTATCTCAAAGCCAGATCGAAAGAACGATCAAGTCTCATAGCAGGATCCGAGAGGAAGGACCTGACGCAGACGGAAAAAGACAGTACTTGCCTGATCCCAACTTTTGACACTCGGGCACCTGCGATTAGGTGAATTCTCAACAACCACTGGAAAATCCTCATGGTGGACCAAGATCTTCGTAGTAACCTAAAGACCGGCCCTCAGATAACTTTTAGAAGGAATCGATCTATAAAAAACACTCTGGTTCAAAGTTATATGATCAAAGAAGAAGACACCAACAAGAAAAGCTGGTTATTAAATCAAAAGAAGGGTTTTTTCAAATGCACTCGATGCAGCATCTGCAAGTATGCTAAGAACTGTGGTTCTTTTAAACCCCCCATTACAGGCCAAACTGTTTCGATATTGGACAAAATCACATGTGAAACGGAATATGTTTATGTCCTCACATGTTCCTGCCAAAAATGGTACATAGGCAGTACGAAATGTAAATAAAAGATTTGCATACAACAGCACGTACGAGCCATCATCAATAGTGATGCTAATTACCCTATGGCCAAGCACTTTGCAGATTGCCACAACAAAAACATGGAGAGCTTTGGTTTCTTTGGAATTCACAAAATTGATACAGGTCCCAGAGGTGGTAACAAAGAAAAACTTTTACGACAAAAAGAGACTAGGTGCATTCTAGACTTTGAAAGCAAATTCCCGTATGGGCACAATATAGACGAAGAACTGTACACTTTTTTAGGACAATGATGTCTGTACCACCTGGATTTTCTTCCCTCTTTTGAGTCAACAAATGTATGAATTAAGACAGAATGTTATAATTTCTGCTATAATATGCCACTTTGTAAGATTACAAAATGTGCTTTGTGATGAGGAGTCAAAGTTGGACACTACTATTTTAATATTTTTATGATTTTTTCAGATTTTTTTTCAGATTTCTTGGTGATTGTTTCTTTCGTTTTTATATTTACACGTGTGATAGTTGATATTTTTAACATGTGGTGCAGAGATGTTGGGAACTGGTGGATTTCAAGGAGCCTTAAGAAATGCAGTGGACAAAACTAGTAAATGTGCAACTTGGTAAAGAATTATATGATTAGGTTCCGTGCGAGACACACTGGATGCAGCAGTTCAATGCATTTTGCAATGGGAAATTCAGAAATGATTTTATGGAATAAGTATGCAACTGATGAGAATTGCTGCTATTGCACCTTGCACTTTATGGATATGTATGCACTTTGAGTCTAATGCAATTTTGCACAAAACCAACTATGCTGCTAACTGAAAGTTTCAGTCGTGATACATTGTTATGCTGACCAATACTGCTGCTACTGCACTATGCACTTTACACATTTTAGAACATCAGAGACAGGAACATGATCACAATCATTGCTACTGCATGATGTGGTTTCCCGATATATTGGCCCTTAAGGATTCCAAGGCTTTTATATGAACAATACCATGCTGCTAAATCGGAAAAGGTTTGGCTCTTGTCGCTATTTGAACTATGCACCTTATGGAATCATCATAATTGTTGCCATTGCGCGATGTGGTCTATCGACATGTAGGCACGTAAGGATGCCAATGCATTATTTACGAATAATATCATACTGCTAAATTAGAAAAAGTTTGGCGCTTGTCGCCTTTCGCACTATGCACCTTATTAATTGGAGAGCACTGAAGACAGCCACACTATCGGAGTGACTGCCATTGTAGTATGCATCATCTTGCTACCCACATATCATAGGATCCCAATGTACTGCGTAGTATAAGAACTGTGCTGCCAATTGTAAGACAAAGATGGGACAACTGGATCACTAACCAACATAGGCATTGGTGCAATATGCATTTCCTGAAATACAAAGGTTTCTGAGAAAGTCAATGCTATGCTGATCAATGAAGCCACTAGGTGCTAATCGCACATTGGGGCTGGATGGCCCATAACCCTGTTAGTGCATTGTGCACTTGTTTGGTAGAACTCTGTGTCAAAATACCGTTAAATGTCTATGTGGCTGTTTATAACTCTGTGGCAAGTTGGGCATCTATATGACATTAGATTTGAAATGTCAGATACTGTGTTTTTTAAAAATGCACGGAATCCCCAAAACAGTGGATACTCGAGCACAATTCAAAATATTCGATGCACGAGGGGTACTGTTCATGTGTCTTGTGAAGGAAAGCTGCATATAAGAGTCAAAAGACCTACCTCTGTCACATTATAAGATGGTCACCATGCTTTTGCTAGACAAGATGTGCATTGGCAAAGGGAGTCCTTCTTCTATTTTGACTAAAATAATCTCCAGTGTTTCCCGTATGCTCTGCACTAATGTTTTAAAACTCACTGGTTGTTGGGGGCTTGCAGTTATGAACAAGCAGCGAGATTTGCCGCGAAACGCGTTAACGCCCGAAAACGCGCACTTTTTTGCACTATGGGAGGGCCATATTTTGATGGCCTGTAATTTTAACTTTTAAATTTTGCTTGCCGAGTTGTAAGGATCCAAATATAGAAAACTTTTTTCTACCAAACAACATTTTTGAATCCGGATGCTTTATTTATCAAAACGACTGTGAAGATATATATATATATATATATATGTATGTATATATATAGTACCCTAATTTTGCCCTTGCTCTGTGTATGCATGTCCTGAAATCAGTTGGGGGTGCTAGGGTGGCAGGCGTTTGAGTGCATCGGTAAATAATAATGTCTGTTCTCCAAAGTCTCAGGGGACCCCTGGAGCACAACATTTACTTGCCCTGGAATTCTGGATCCCTCCTGTGGGAGTGGGTAGCGGAGAAAGTGTTAATTTAATTTTGCTGCCCCGCTGTTAGCCACCCACCTTCTTTCATAAAATAAGCCCCTACATTAATACTGCCTTTCCCAACTTCTATCCTGTCCTTTTCTTAACATATATTTCTTTGATTTCACTGGGAGCATAGAATGTGACTCACATTACCGTTCCACTTTTCATACACTTCGGGACATGGCCTCGAAGCATTTATATCTTAATTTTGTAAGTCGTTGCACAGTCATCAATATTTTTTTCTTTTTTTAATTAATTTGTTTACCTTACCACCTGTCCCCAGTGTTCTATACTTTATGCCATGGATGAACTATGTACACTTCAAGGCCTACTGCTTCCTCTGTGCCTTTATCCTGCTCTACTTGCGTGAAAGGAAAAGTAAGCTTGGAATATGCCTCATTGCACCATCACACTACCAATGTGCTCCAACGTCATGGTGTTCATACCCTGTGATGACTAGCCAAGGCCCGGAGATGTTTTGTTGGCCTCTACATTGTGTACATACAATATATAAAGTAGCTGAACGTAGCACACGCACAAAACGAATACACATTTGCAATGTTTCAAAAGTAACTTATGTATGCCTTCACTGCCAATATCCATATAATCTACAGAAAGCAGTGGGTACATCGATACATCTGCATGAGGCTCTGTCATTAAGAAGTCTGGTTTTGTTTTTGAAACCTGCACTTTAGAAAAGTAAATGCCTACAAATATTCCAAGTTGCCACTCAAGTGCCAGAGAGGACAAAAAAGGGGGTTATTAACAGGATGATTGTAAAATTGGTCCATATTGTCCTGTGTAATAATTCTGAAAACAGCAAAAATGGACTGACATTGTATCACTTTAATCTTTTCAGCGTTATCCAATCAAGATGCGGCAGATGATGAACTCCTGGATGCAAGTTGTCTGTTGGAGGTATTGCGAATGTACAGATGGCAAATCTCTTCTTTTGAAGAGCAGGTAATTAAATGAAAGAAGCTGTACCTATCAGACTAGTTACTGAAGTTAATCTCTTAAGGAGGCTTTCTGTCGAGTGCAAGAGCATCACTACGGGTTTTATAGGTACTCTGTCTCTTTGACATTGCTGTGTAATCATTAGACTAATTGGGGAAGAATAAGGAAAGCTTGTTGAAAATCTTGAGGGTTGTTTAATTGAAACTAAAATATGGTTTTCGCACACATTAACTGCGCCACACTCAATTGATTTGTTGTCAAGTGATTTGTATTCAAGAAAAACACACAGGTGAAACAAATGATGTGATGCCATTAGGTTTACACGTGTTTCGTGTTCTCACGAGCCTTTTTCAAAACAAAATAGGGCTTATATTTAAGAAGTTGTACCCCGAACCAACCCCACAGAATCGACTTTGTTTAATTGAAATATAGATTTGTGTACTACATTCTGTGAGCATCTCTGTTTACACTATTGGTTATGCCTTTAAACCCAGTTCTCTTGCTAGGCTACGTATAGCTGCAATATTTGACATTGGTGCTGAAGAGGTAACGTTTTTAACCTGTTTATAAAATTGTGTTGCAAAAAAGGTAACAGGCGGTCCTCTCCAGAAAGAACATGACATGATAACCTGTTCTGAGATGAGTTTGCAGCACACGCTTTTTGCTCACTGTACCTTTCACAGATGGAAAATACCCATTTGCATATCCGTCTTTGTCCCGCCCACATGGGCAGTCCAGCACCGAAATGCTATGGCAATTCCTCTCTGAACAAGAATACCAACAGCAACCCCATACACGTGTTTCAGCCTTGTTGGGCTTAAAATTGTGTTGCACGAGCGGAATTATGACCATAATTGGAACATGCAAATTGACAAGGGGGGTCCTGGGAGTCTCTCTGCCAGACATAAGTCCTGGTTACGAGAGACTTACCCAGAGTCTTTAGCTCACTATCTTTCACAGAAAAGAAATATCCCAAACATATCAGTCTTTGTCCTGCCCTGGGGCAGTCCAGCACCGAAATGCTAGGCAATTCTCCTCTGAACAAGAGTACCAACAGCATCCCCAGACACGTGTTTCGGTCTGGTTGGACCTCATCAGTAGGGAGGAGCTGTGCCTCTCTAAGAATAGTGAGCAAGGGATCCACGTCTGGATTCCCCTAGTAACTTAGGGTGAGACCCAAAGTTACTCAAATATGCAAATTGTCAAGGGGGTTCCTGGGAGTCTCTCTGCCAGACATAAGTCCTGGTTACGAGAGACTTACCCCTTGCTCACTATTCTTAGAGAGGCACAGCTCCTCCCTACTGATGAGGTCCAACCTAGGGAGGACAAGAGCGTGACTATCCATTGCACGTTCTTGGAAAGTGTGATTTTGTCTGAACCCATGACGAGACTGTCGTCTAGGTAAATGATTATGCAAATGCCTCTCTCTCTTATGGCCGCTGCTACGGGCTTCATCAGTTTGGTGAAAGCCCAAGGAGCCGAAGCTAGGCCGAATGGAAGACATTTGAAGCGCCACGTCTCTCCTCTCCACCGGAATCTCAGATATCTCCGAAATTCCTGATGTATCGGAATCGTTAGGTAAGCGTCTTTAAGGTCTAATCGAGCTAGCCAGTCCCCCGCTCGGAGAAGATCTCGAAGAAGATGAATTCCCTCCATCTTGAAATGATTGTATACAATCCATTCGTTCACATTCTTCAGATTTATGACTGGGCGTACTTTGTCCCCTCTGTGTACCAGAAACAAATTGCTGAGGAAACCAGGCCCTCCTTGTGTCTCTTTCTCTATAGCATTTTTGTTTACTAACTTGAGAATTTCGCTGTTTAACAATGCCGCCTCTTCTCGGCACATCTGAAGAAGATGCGGTTCTGATCTCTGAATGGGGTCCCCGATCTTAAGAAGTACACCTCTCCGTCTCTCGGCGGACAGGGCGCAATTTGCATTTCCCAAAATGCACACAGCTCTTTGAGCCCAACTGGCTAATACAGAAGCATCCACTGGGGTTCCTGTGTCCTTTGCCTTTTCAGCGAGATCCATTATTTTTGCTAGTGGGCCAGTCAAGTCGAGGAGCTTGTCTTGGCACCCTCGCCAGGCTCGATCCACGCCCTTCCGAATATCTTTTGCTGTCTTTGTGACAAAAGTGACCATCTTTGGGTCTAGTTCAGGCGTATCAGCCAGCTTACCTGGCAACTCAGGTCTAGGGCATTCTGAACGCATCCGCAATCTTATTTCTCTATCCAGTGGTTTGCGTATACGCTGCGCCATATAGGCTGCCACTCTGGGCGATGGAACCCACTCTGAGGACTTCGGGTGTCTGATAGCCTCAGGGTCAAACATATCTGTTGAATCATCAGGTTCCTGAGGATCCATCTCCTCCTTGTATAGGTGATTTTCCTCCACCTCATCACCTTCATCATCGGGCATATAACCCTCGTCATTGTCCCCTGCATTAATCACCCCTGGGGCAGGGTGTCTGTCCTGGCTCTTTTTAGCCTGGTGACGGGGTCGCTAATCTCTTGGGGAGTTGAATCCTCCCTATCCAGGTTGCTCGGGGGGGTCAAAGAGTGTTTACTCTTGCGAGCCGCTTTCCTCCCCCTAGGTTCAACCCCATTGGTGGGGTGTCTGGCTGACGGCTCTTTTTCCTGGCTTTCTGTCTTTCTCTTTTTTGTAAGCAGTGCTTGCTGTTCATTAAATACTGCCTATATATATATATATATATATATATATATATATATATATATATATCCAGCCTCTGGGTAATGGGCTGCACACCTTGAGACACTGCTTTGGTTAGGGAGTCCCCTAGAACCTGCTTAAAGCTATGTGACAGGTCTGAGTCCTGCTGATAAGGACTTTCTTCCCACTCCTCCTCCGACCATTCTGGTGAGGTAGGAGTGGAACCGGGGCTTTTGTATTGGGCCATAATGTTAGCAGTGCTAACTTCAATTGCTGTCAGCAAGGGATGACTACTGGGCACCTGCAGCCTCCAGTAAATTATTCTGCACTTGCAGGTTTCTTTACTTACAGAATAAATCCTGTAATTATCCCTTTTGCTCCGGTGCAAATTAATTTCTTCTTTTTTTTTTTCTAAACCTTGTCACAATGCTTCCTTCTCTCTTGGCATCGGTGTCGCAATGAAAAACTGCACGCTGCTGGCGGAAGAATTCCCAGGGGATACTGGGGAAATTTAGATGCTCCCGCTCCCCTGGGTCCTGCCCCACGCCATATTCGACGGCGCAGCATCGAGGAATCAAGAAGCGGGGCCTGGAGCCTGATGCGAGCGCGTTCGCTTGCGGCGCCGGCCCCGCCTCCTTTATACTGAAACACAAACTCCTCAACTCGCGTCATGGACGAGCGAACGAAACAAAATCCCCGGACGGATTTATATGCTGTAAAAAGCATTCCTACGCTGAACGGTATCACAGTATGATAAAGATAAATACAGTTGTGCAGCTTAAAAAGAAAAGAAAGAGAAAAGGACCTGGGACAATGGGGTTCTTATAGGATGGCCTATCACCGCAAGGGAGCATGTGATAGGGTCAGAACTACTGCACTCCTAGAGGTGCTGGGGAGTTTGAGTTTGAAAGGATTTCTAAAGACATAAGACTCTAGTTTGAAACTTTAAACCTCGGATTGGCTATTTTATGTCTAGAGAGAAAAAAAACACCAATGTTCATGTTTAAAAGTGATAAGTTGAAAAGCTGTTGTGGCAGTATTAAAGAAAGTTAAAGCATAATGCGAGCCTCCTGTCTTGTCATAAAATGAAATATTCCTGCACCTTTTAATTAAGGAGTGCCCATATACTCTTTTCTTTGTACTTCTGTATTGCGTTTATTTCCTCTTGAAAGAGTTTTACAATTAAATTTCTTTATTCTATTGGACTGAGATGGATTTTCCTACCCCTTTTACCATAATATGTTAGTGTATTATTACTTTTTCGTGATCTAAATGTCATTGAGGATTAGTGGTCGCATTTACTGGTAGTCCGGCTGCTTACTTTAATAGCAGCTTGTGTTTTTCGTCATATTTGTTTGATTTGGCTATTCAAGTTTGCCATGATTGTAACATTGAATACAGTCACTCACTAGCTTCTTCATAGCTTTCTAGATGCACTTATAAGTGTTCCCAGCCACCAAGGCTCCAGATAAGAATTTTAATTGTACTCCCTGCTTTGTAGAGATGGGATAGAAGGAATTTTTCGGGAGTTTCTAATTCTCATTTTAGGCAAGGAAACATACTTGAGTTTTTAAAAAGAAACTCTTTTTCTTGTGATGCAAATAATTTGTGCAGCTAATAATTTCTTTAAATAAAAAGAATTCGTTTTTAGGATGTAGGTAGTTTCAAGCCAGGCAGAACTATAGCAGACATCATTTGTTCAGTGCAGTGAAAGCGAGCAGCCTTTCTCACAAATCCCCTTCACTGTAGGGTGGTATAAAGAGTCAGACATTCATTGTACAACACTGGCCTGATGCAGGCAGTAATATAGGCCCCTATATTTGGAACTCTTCTTGCCACATTTACCCGTCCTAAAAGCCAAGAGGGACATTTTATAGCATTCATTGCATGGAATTGGACAATTCAGTAATTTAAATAATATGAACCTCAATGAATGTAACTATATTTATTGAGGCACGTAAGTTACACAATGAAGGTAAGATGTGAACTCACAAAGAGGTTTTACAGCAGTTAAAAAGGAACTGATGAAAATGTTATCAAATGACTGGCTTTTCACAACTTTGGAACACTCTCTTTAGGTTCCCTATAGTCCTCCCACCTACTAACAGAGAAAATATCACTGATCCGGAGCACTACCGAGGGCAATGACTGAATCACTTCTTCCTCCCTATTGCATTTCTTTTTCCTTTGCCTGTAGGAAATTCACAGGTTCCATTGTGCAGGACACCATCATAAAAGCAATACCAGAATCCTTTTCCAAATAGTAGGTGGGAGAAAAATGTTTGATAGCTTGCAGGTTGAAAATTTGCATTTGAACCAGGAGGCTGATGTTTTGTCACAACCACATCTGTATGAGTGCCTAACAGAAAGGCAGGCCTCATATGGTGCCTTAATATCAGTAGAGTTAAAACTCACATGTGAACGTGCCCTTCAGGTTGCTTTTGGCCTAACAATCGCCCAAATCACCTCCTCTCGAGCCCCAGGTCCCGATGGCCTTACAAACCAAATGTTAAAAGAAAATCCTGAGAGTGGGCTAAATTCAGCACTTTATTGTTCACTATAATATTGAACAATCGTGCAATTCCGGAATCGTGGAAACCTGCAGTCGTGGTGCCCATCTTTGAAAAAGTTCTAAGATCCGAGCCAAAAAATGATCACCCGATTTCCCTCCTCGACATCATAGGAAAGGTTTTTGCCACCCAACTTCAACATCATTTAACAACATGAATGAAAACCACTTACACATACGATCTAAGGCAAACTGGGTTTGTTAATTGCGTGGGATGTGGGCTGAACTTCTTACTGATTTACCTGTTGAAGATGGAGGCAATTCGGCAAGGAACGAAAATATATCTTGCATTCGATCTGGCTCATGCCTTTGACAGTGTGGATAGGGAGTTCTTGTGAACAAAATTGAAACAATAGAAATGCCCATCAAGCTTGATCGTGGCACTGAAAGAACTGCACTCGGGAACAGAAATAAGAATTCACCTTCACCGTGCAGGAACCCTGTCTGCTCCAATTAAGACCTATAGAGGTGTCAAACAGAGGTGCACACTGGCTTCTATTCTGTTCAACTTGTTTATATCGGATATTGGTGTAACCTTGGGGGAGGAGTGGCCGTGTTCCCACCAAAAATCAATGGGACCAATCTTGGTTGGATGTTATATGCAGACGACTGGGTTCTTCTAGATGTCGCCCCCATTGGTCTCCCACAGAAACTGTCTGCCGTGGAAAAGTATGTTGATTTAAATGGACTTAAAATAAATCCCGTAAAATCTGAAATTCTATTCCTCCAAAATCTAAGAGGAAGACAGGGAGCAGCCAAAAAGAAACATCAGTGGCACCTGGGTAAAGAAATTCTAAAATGTGTGAATCACACCCAATATCTAGGTATGTGGATTAACAGCAACATCAATGATGCTCCCTGGGTGGAAAAGAAAAAAGCTAAATGCAAACAATTAACACCCCAAGGCATGGTAATGAACAAAAATTTGGCAAGTTTTTGCTAAAGCCAACATGCGCCTTTTACAGGCAAAAGGTTGTGCCAGCTCTGATCCATGGAGCAGAGTGTGCATTGGGCAGTTCGCAATCATTATGGGCAATTTTTTAAAACACCTTTTGGCGAAGAGTGTTGTGGCTTCCAAAAGGTGTTCAGACTGTGTGCATCAGATACCAGCTGGAGCTCACATCTATAAATGCGAGAGTGGCCTGGATCATGTTGTCGCTGTATAGAAAAATGGTTGCTGAAGATCGGGCACCACAATTCAACATATTACATAACCCAAGAGGTAACCAGAAGGAAAACCTTCTGTGTCAATGGGCTGACCAAAGCCAAAACATTCTAGATGAGCTTGACACTGATAATAATACACTGCAAGTGAATCCGAATTCTGTTAAAGAAAAATGGTGGCTTCAAGATTCGGTGGACACTATTGAACAGAGATCACGACACAAATTAATGCAAAATGTAGCCTCGGAGACCAAAGCCCTGAATAAGCTACCTTGCTACCTAGAGAAGTTCCCAAGTAAACACCAGAGAGCCATTCTTATGAAATCTTGGTTGAATTTACTTGAAACCAAAGAGACACAATGCCTGAGGAAAAACAACCTTCCATTAGACCCTACATGCAAATTGTGCAACAGTGCTAATGACCGTCTGAAGCATTTAACTTTATATTGCCTGTCACTCAGAGCCTTGAGAACGAAGCATTTGGGAATCTTTATATCGGAGAGACCATCCATTTGTGTAGGAGAATGCTGGTCGGTGTTTTCTGATGGAACAAATAAAAACAAACTTATGCACTGACGTTCTATCTGGAGCAAGTGAATAACCTGCTAACAAAGGATGGCATGGAGATAAAAACCTCAATTGGTTGCAACAAAAAAAATGAAAAAAAAGAATAAACTTGTCACTTTGAGACAGAACACATCGCTTTCAAAGGATGAGTTGAAAAAACTTGAATGATAAGTGAGATTTAATGAAATGCTGTTTTAATGAGATGAAAGTAGATGTATTTTAAAAGTTTGTATTAAACAAAATAAAATAAAAAATAAAAATAAAAAAACTGTACATTTCATACTTCATAGAAAATGTACCAAAGCTCCTTAATCCAAAGAGGATATTTTTTTAAAGATCTTAACAGAAGAGCTTACGAATTTAAAACCTTTTTGAGAAGTAGGCTTAGCATTGTTTTTTATGCAAACTGGAAGTATAGCAAATTCTACAACTTTGAACATTGAGATCACTGAACCTGCAAGAAAATTGATGATGCCGATGCTGCAATGGTTGGACTCCTTAAATGATCCGAGGAAAACAAGTTCTTATCCTGATTGTTCTAAACGTCACTGTTATCAATTCAACATTGCAAGAAGTTTGGAAAAAAGTGACTTACATTTGTGTTCTGCCAATCATACCAGATACCCCAAAAGATTGTTCAACTCAATCAATAATAATATAGCAAAACATGTTCAAAATGTGTTGTGACATTAGATGTTTCTCCCTACCGTCCTGTGCAGCAACTAGTAATGTCTCAATAGTGTCTTTGTGATCGATTTGTCTTGCAGCTGAGTGATTTAAATATATTTATAGCATTACATTGCACTATTGAGTCTTTCATTGATGGGTATGGTATTCCTGAAAAGTTGGACATCTGTTACAGTAAGACCACTGGGCAACAAATCATCATTGGCAAACCTATTCGTCGTGACGAAGAAGCACACAAAGGCTTGTTTTGCTTTATAAACTTTATTATGTTTCAACAAGGGAAGAAATAGTTTCAAACCTATATCACAGATTTTCTTTTATCTTGAGAGGAGGGGTGAAAGGGGGGGATGAGGGGGCAATGTGTGAGGGATTGGTGGTGGGGGTGCATCAAGGTCCAAAATATCTCACAGGTCTGACCTAATTACTCATAAAGAAAATTAAAAGTACCCTAAATCTCATCATAGTTTTCATTCTCATCTCGTCTTTAATAAAAAAAAGACTTTCTCTTTCGTTGAAAGAACCACCAGACTATGCAGGTATTCGTTAGAATGTTTAGTTCTTTTCTTCCATAATCTTAATATTTGTTTCTTGAATATTGTTTAGGCTCTATAAATCAGTTTTGTTTCACAGCATTCATGCCTTGAAGTCTTGGAATCAGGCCCAGCATACATGCAATCAACATGGGAATGGGAGGCATATAAGGCCATTGAATGACTTCTTCCCAAAATGATCTTAATCTCCTTCAATACCAGAAGGAGAAATTATCATGGGTTAGCTTGCACATCAATATTTTTCTTGGAGAAATGTTTTACTATATGACTGCTACCTGGAACTGTTCAATATGGTGACCGGAATGTGCACGTTTCATTGATAGAAGCAATCGTTGGATATTTCTTTGCATTAAACATTCATAATTGCTCTACAATGATGGTAGACTATATTGCAGAAAAGAGTTTTCAAAGTCAAATTCTACAATATGGCAAGAGTTTGAAAAAGAATGCTGCGCTGTGAGGACATATCATATTTCATTCTGTGATCTTGGAACAGGTGAAGTGCTTGATCATCAAAACAGAGCTGTAAAGGTTAAGGAGGCATAACAATGCCCTGGTGCACTTGCAGACTGTTTTTCAACTCTGCCAATACTTGACCATTTATTTGAATAGACATTGAGCATGGCAGAGATGACTGAAGAAGCAGCATCACGCAAACCAGCATCACATTGACCTCATTACGACTCAAAAGACGCATTAAAATTGTGGCTATTACAATAAACAAATTGATTATGGAACTAAACAGATTGGAAATCTCTTTCCATATGATGGAGGTCAACTAGTCAACATTTCAACTAAGTCAGGTTTTAGTGAACATTACAAAAGTTGTTAGTCAGCGCCAATGTCTTTGTATTCGATTGTATGAGGAGTACAAAACACAAACTTCTCTCTTAAACCAGCACAATGAATGTCTGTAGTCCTGCCAAGAACAAACCAAATCTTTTTTCAAGCAACAAAAAATAAGTGGCTGGTACTGTTGGAGAGTTGAGAGCAGATATCACTGTTTGCCCAAAAACATTTTCTAAGCAGAGCATAGTGTCCAGTAGATTTGTGAGACGTTGGGGCTTATACCACAATCACAGCTTAACAACATTCGAACTATATTTCTTTTCCAACATAACTACAAACCAATCGAAATCTTTACTTATTTCCCACCATCACTGCAAAGCTGCAGCAGGAACACCAAAGCAAACTACTCCCATCAGCAATTACCAGTACTCCATATCAAAGGATCTTATCTGCTGCAATTGTTGATGGCATTTCAGAGGTGCATGCATTGGAAACGCATTCAGACATGCAAAGATCTGGCTGAAATATTCACCAATAACATGTACTTTTAGTACTTGGAGTAAATGCAAAGAAAACTCAGGCAAGTGTATGACCAGGCAAAAGAGGCACCAGGACATTGCTCCAAACCACTGCAAAATTGTGGATTGCACAAACCTAGCTAATGTTACTATGAAGAAGCTTCTTTCCCAATTTTAACCTCAAAGCTGAATTAACTGCTATCCTAATTCAAAAAATGCATATGCATGCTCAAATGACCAAAAGACTTTTAGTGGCGTGGCGTGGCGTACAGAGGTCACCACCACACATTGTTCTTTGCACTGTTTTGGTAGCAAACGAGAGGCAGACACAAACCGGGTTCTGCATGATGAATGACATAAAGATAAGCTACAAATAGGTATTTGCACAGGAAACAGGTGTCCTCATTTATGCTATAATTAGGTAACCAAAACCACCTTCTGAAAGCAAGCGAATAAGCAACACGCAGCAATTGTACTGCATAGTTGAGCGCTGTGTCAGGCTACCATACCTGAAGCTATTTTCAGAAAGGACATTACAAAAATACTTGGTGATTAATCAACATAAGTGGATGTATACTCTGAATTTCAATACTGAATAGGAAGTGGTATCAGCCAAAGCTGAAAAGAGGATAAGGAAAAACTGATTACCCTCATATAAGTTATCCTGCTAGTAACATAGTTGTAAAAAGAAAAAGACCCTGAAGAAGCACGTGATGTGGAAAAACGTATTCCATGAAGTGTAAAACACGTGTTGGTGCAAGAAGATTTCTGTAACCAGGGATTCGATTCATTTGTAATCCTTAAAGTTGAAACAATTGGTGTAAAAAAAAATCTTTTGCAATAGGGATGAAATTATGTTGGTGCTAGTAGACTTGTGCAAATGATTTAATGGTGTACAAAGAGTTGCTGGAGTATTAGGTTTTAATTTAAATATGCAACAAACATTGTTTGTTCTCTAATTCTTTGTCATAAACCTATCTGGAAGGTTATAATACTTATGACTTTTGCTTTTTAATTGCACAAGTGCATTGGTATACATAAAATATTTTATTTGCTAACTATTGACTCTGAAATATTGTGTTTTCAAGTAGGCACAATTGCACAGATATTGCTGTCACTAGGCTCCTTGAAGGCTTCTACATTACCTGTATTTCATGCCTTGTCTGGATCTAATTGCAGTTGTACTTTGTCAGGAAAAGCTACATTTAGAAAGCATTCACTAGTCAATGAAGACCCCCTTTGGTACGTAATACACCAGGAACACAGAAAAGTCCTTAACAAGTACTGGATATACTGGAAGCATACATTTGCCATGTCTTATACACCTAGAGTCAGTCTAACTAAACTTGCAAAGTTGCACTGGGCTGTGTTTTCTAAGAAACAGACAAGCTTGGAAAGGCAACCACCTAAAATAATTGCTTTCATGCCTGTAATGAAAAGTTAGCTACCACGGCATGATCTGAAACCAAGATGAGCATTCACGGCTAACAATTAATTCTCCTAGTGGACACGGATGGAACACAAGGACGGAGAAATATCTCATATTCTCTACTAAATGTCATTTACTACATATTCCATTCTGCAGATTGTTGTGTGTGAAGAACAGATCCAGACCACTGTGTGAATGTTTAGCAAACAACCTACGTTTTAAAGGAAACAAAGAACTATGTGATAATGAATCTCGCACTGCACCAAATTTAGACTGACCGTGAAGATGAGTTCAGCAAAGATCATGTTGATCATAATTGGTGACCTACTAAAGGACACTAAATAAATACTATCACAAGGATAGCGATTTTCCTCATTTTAGTTCTAGTATACTATATAATTTCATGAGTTAAAATAAAGTAGCAATTGCTCAAATTGCATATGGATAGGTTTTTAATTTCTGTGGCACATCTTATTAAAAGGACAAACTGGTTTTCATAACATGAATACGGAAATGTTTGATACCCCATTCATTTCAGAGTAAATAGTTTTAGGGCCACACTTTTAGGTCTGAAAAAAGCTTTCAAAGGAGACTCTGAACATTCAAATCTGCCTGTAAATAATAAAGATTGCAGATTTTATTAAATTTGTTGGTAGCCATCTTGATGGCATCATTAATCCTCCATGCCATAGTGGCACTATGGACATTATTCCTATGAGTACTTTTTGATGACATAAGACCAGTCCCACCTTTTCCTCACGGAAACCAACATGCATACAAATGCTCCCCTACATGCCATCAATTACCAACATACTAGCACCAAATAATTAAGATTGCAAATACTAAATGCAATTGATTTGATGTTATCCATACAGTGCGTACAAGCAGAGGGGTGGTCCTTCAATCAGCATAGGAGACTATCGTCATAGCCTTTATTTGGGAAGGTTGTTGTGGTTATTTCTCAGGAATTAAGTATAAGTGGACCAAACAACTTTAGGTATAGAATTTAGGTGAGAATATCTACAATTCTCTTATTTTTCTATGAACCACACTACTTCCATTTGCCATGGGACAAATGATGGAAGTGTAATTCATCTATAAGCAAGCAGTTTGCTATCTGGCTAAAAGCTTTGATAGTCCAACAAATATAGGAACTGACTTATCAATGTCAAAAACTGTGAGGAATCCAGGGAGTTTGTCACCTCACTTCTCCCCAAGTCGAGGCCACCCCCTTTGGGACTAGGGAGGTGAGCTTGCTGCACTTAACATGGGTTCCCCTCCCCTCCACCCCCAGTGCCAAGGCCTTTTTTGGTGATTTTGGTATTGCGCCATTCAATGCCTTCTAATGTTTTCTCCTTCATTAACCCCTTAAGTGCCAAGGACAAGGTTTAATACCAGTTAGGGCACCGGGAAAGAGGGATCCTTCTGGAAGTGACTCCCCGTTAGGGGACAGAGAAAACCCATAAAGAGACTTAAGTCGCCCTCTCTTCTCCCCCAAACTAAATCTTTTATGGGGTATGCAGGAACAAGGATGCTTAAGTACCCTTTAAAAATGGCTGGCTCAGCTTCTGACCAAAACATCTCTATAGGGATAACCACAAAACAACCAAAAACCAGCCCCTGATGTCACGTCGGACAGGGAACCAATTAGGAAGAAGTATCCATGCCGCCTGCAGATTTTAAGTACACCTCAGCACACATTTAGTAGAGAGATGCTGGGAGAGGCAGAACACCAGGCGTGGCGTTGCACCAGGAGGTCTGCCCTAGGCACAGCCCAGGAAGCGACCAACGTGAGCTTTGGGATGTGGCAGCCAGAGAGAGAACGGAGTACCTCAGCGGGCTGAGGCGGATCCCGGAGTAGGAGCCGTCCACAAGCTCCTCCACTGAGCCAGCAGAAATCGTGAGGAGACTCGCACCACTAGAGAGTCCAGTTGAGGAGTCATGTAAGTAGCTCTGCTGCGAGACTAGCGGCAGTCGTCCTTCATAGCTCTCCCAAGTACCACCACTCATCAGATAGAGGTACGCAGTGGCTTCTGAGGAAAGGAAGGCAGGTGGCAAGGCAAGGCCAGAGGAAGGAGCCCCAGTGTGAAGAGAGACTGAGAACTTCTCAGAGTGGGGAGTGTGAAGGAGAAGGACCTTACAGTGGGGAGCGACTGATCACACCCCAGAGATGGGGAGTACGAAAGAGAAGATACCCAGAGTGGCGAGAGAAACTGAAAGAGGCCCGGTGTGGGGACAAAGTCAAGAAGCCCAGGAGTGGGCAAAGAATCGGCAAGACTCCCTTAAATACGGAAATGAGACAAAGAGAAGCCTGGTGTGGGTGAAAGAACTGAGGAGCCCAGAGTGTGGAATGAGCAAGAGCAAACCCCGGAGGGGGAGAGCAAGAGACTGAAAGAACCCCAGACTGCGCAAAGGGGAAATTGGAAAGTCTCACCAAAGGGAGATGGACAGTGAGACACACAAGTTTCAAGGAGAACCAGACAGACCTGTCTGGAACACCGGGACAGTCGTACACAAACTATATCTTTTCGACTATGAACTTAGGCAAGGGCCTTTTGGTAAAGAGACACAATGTCGGGGGTCAGAAACGAGCAGCCAACCCCTTGTGTCTTTTATTTTAGTTTTTTTAAATGGCACATTTTGCAAAGACTGTTTTTGCAAAAACTGCTGTTTGTACTTTTTTTATTTTTTTTAAAAGCTGCCCATTTGTTGTGGCTTGTTGAGCGATTGCGATAAGCTGGAAGGTATAGTTTATAATCCCACTCCCATGTCATGCCCAATTTGCAGATCTCATGAAGTTCGATGTTATCCCATATAGGAGCTTGTAGTGTAACCTTTGCACCTACAGCCCACCACCACAACTGTCTCCCGTCTGGCCTTAATCCACTACATTGTTGCAGGCAGCATGGCGACTGTTCATTCCAATCCATAAAACACCTACATCTTGGATTGGAGGCGAATATGCAGGCTTAGTCTGTTGGTGTAGATCTATTCACTGGTGACCAACATCTGGGAAGCCCAGAAATATCTGCATGATTGGGGCGGTTTGATTTCTCCATCGCCTACCAAATCCGTCAACATACTCAATGAAATTCTAGGGGTGCCGTTTTTCCACAGAAACCCTCTAAGAAGACCCTCTAACGTCCTAAATGAGTCTGTGGGAATTAGTAACTGGGTATTCCAGAGGAGGTACAACAGACTCAGTAGCATCATCATCTTAAACCTCGCTGCACGGCTGAGCAGGCACAATGGTAGTTGTGATCAGTGTTCGGCATCTGCACAAAATCTCTGCACTATTTGGTCTAAGTGAACTTGCAAGAAGGCGGGACCTTGAAGGCCTACCTGAATCCCATGTTACTGAAGAGGTTCCTCCACAGTTAGGGGGCAGTCTTGCTGGACCGCCTCAATTCACCCCGCCCCCACACCCTTAATTGAGAAGAGTCCACTAATCTGGTGCTCACTCTGCTTCCTGAATTCCATCTGACTATCCATTGCTCTAGATTTTGACCACACCAGAACTCCCCAAAAACGTTAAAAGATCTGTATACAGCGAGACCCTATCCACTGTCGTGCTCAGCCACACAAATCCTTTAAGCAGAGGATCATTAAGCAATCATTCAGGCAGTGGTTACATTGCGAGTGTGAACAGGGCGGGGGTACAGCAGAGATTCCTGCTCTAGGTGGGAAGGACCCTGAAAGTCTTACCATTGACACTCATCCACTCGATGGGTTTTATTTATAAGAACTGGAAAAGCTTGGGACCAAAGCCTGATTCACTGAATATTTTCCACAGGAAATCCAACTCCAGTGAATCAAAAGTATTTTGGCATCAAGTGCCCTAATCCCTAGATTACTTGGGATCAAGTACACTATAGTTATGGCATTCTGCACCCTCCTGAAGTTCATCCTCATCACCCTAGAAGGCATAACACCACCTTTTGGTTGAGTTGGATCCTTGTATCAGTGAAAGTGACCATCCAATTCGCAAGGACCTTCACTGGCATCTTAACCTCACCATCGATCAAGGATATCAGTCCGTACGGGGGAGTGGCATCTGGCAGTTTCCCTTTCTTGGGCTGCACCACATAGTGACAGCCAGACATCTTTTGGCAGTTCTCCATTATCTTGGTTGGGTAAAATCATTGTGGCTCTGGCTCTTCCTGGATTGCAGCCCTGAGCAGGCCAATTCCTCTCTTCCAGTGGTATATCTCTTTTCAAAGGGGTCAACTGCTGTTATGTCAACTGTGCAACCCTCATCCCGCATGAAGGCATCCGCGCTATCATTGGCCCGGACCAGCTTACTTGGGTAGAGGGTGCGATATGCCACAAATATTTTGGCACTTTGGCCTTTTTATGCATTTCAAAATCCTGCAGCTGGCTGTAGCTCCCTCACAAGCATGGACTCTGTCCCTTTTTTTCCAAACCCTGTCAGCCTAACCGCTGTATATCCGTCTCATAGACCTTACTATTGCTGTCCCAATAAGCCTATGTGACGTTATCTGTACCAATATGTTCATATCTATTTGTTGCTCTCAGACATTCCCTGCAATTATTGGGGTTGCAATCCACCAAATGTGCTGCTTCCATTTGAGTAAGTTTGCCTCTTGCAGAGTAAAGTTGGCAGACCTTGATCCTGTCTTCCCTGCAATGAGTACCATGGCTCTTGCATAATCAGTTTTGTCAGCCTCCCACACCATAAGATCAGCCTCGACTGTCCCCGCTTTCTCAGAAAAATATAAATATTTGTCGGTGGCCAGTAGGCCTAAACATAACATAACGGGCGTATTTGTAAAGCGCACGTTCACCCCCGAAGGGGCATCTTGACGCTAATAACAGATGTATGTTACACAACTTAATGGTACACATTTTATCTACCTCAGAAGGATGAAGGGCCGAATGGAACTGCTGCGATTTGTGACCATGAGGTAAAACAGAGGCCCTTGTAGTGGATGCATTAGTCCACTGAGCCACACACCCAGCTCCTACACCTCCAGTACTCCCAGGTGATATCAGTACAGTCTCCATATACCCTGAGATTTTGGTTTACCACCCCTAAACCACAACAGGAGCAGTGTATGATCAGAAATCTCTCTTGGGATGAACCTAATGTGTCCTATTCAGTGTGATGTTGTTGCATGGCACATAAACGTAGCCTAATCTTGATCAGGGTTTGTGCACCCCTCAGATAGAATTAGTAAGCATGATCTGATGCGTGCACTACCCTCCAAGCATCTTTCAGTCCCATGGCTTTTACAAACATTGCATGGGATGCAGAGAAACTAGACCCAGGCCTGACAACCTAGCCCGACAACCTAGCACTACCAAGGCCAATGAAATGACGCCATTAATGTCACCTTCTCAGATCCACAAATTTGCATCTAAATTTGCAGAGGTTGGGGCACTTCAATCTATGTCATGCCGCTAGCTCTGCAACCCATGCACATCCTGGGTCCAGCAGTCAACACCCCTGGGGATCCCATAGCTGCTTATATCCACTCTTTGCAGCTCATAAAAAAGCAACTTTGTTTGCCCTCCAGGACTACGTGGCACCGACCGTATGCAGCACTTCCTCAGTGTAAAATGTTCCGTAGGTGACAGACTTAATTTAAAAAAACGAGTACTGACCCTTTGCCATTAAATACCATCACTCCTTATCTACCAGTTGGTTTGTCCCAACGAATGGGCAGCCCTTATGAAAAGCAATCTCCATGTGTTTTGCTGTGTTCTATGACCGTATAGTACCTATGTTTGAACCTCAAGTGATCTTTTTTAAGCAAATGTGTTTCCTGAACACAAAAACCATCTAGACTCCCTGTTAATGGGTACTGCAGGGTCTTCTTTTGTTCTAAAGGAGAATTTAGCCCCTTATTGCTTAATATTAATATCTTGACCATATGCTCAATAAGTGAGCAATTCTCCACTATGCCTCTGGCAAGAGAAAACGTTTAAAATGTCCTCATTGAGTCTTCCTGCCTAATGTCGTGTGATATGTAAAATGAAACTATACACAATAATGTCATTCAATGTGTGTTGTGGTGAGAGGTAGGGAATAGTGTCATTGTATTTGTGTTGTGGTCAGCGGTAGGGAATAGTAAAATATTGTACAGCACTTGGCTAATGTCACGTATCTTCTAATTATTTTGCATTCCTTTCTGGTAGGACGCTCATGAATTATTTCATGTTTTGACATCCTCCTTAGAAGATGAAAGGGATCGTCGGCCACGGGTCACACATTTGTTTGATATCCACTCATTGGAGGTAAGCAACATCTTAAAACCCAAGTACTATAGCATAACCTAGATTGATATTTTTAATTTGTAGTTCTTTGGTAATATCAAAAGTAAAACATTGAGCAGTTTTGTATCTTTTTTTATTTTCCCATTATCAATGAGTAGTACAGATCATTGTCTCAGACCGCGATTGATAATTATTACTCCATTCTGTTTTTTCACTCCCAAGTTTCATTTTGCGAAAAACTAACAAACAATCTTTTGCTGGTGTCACCTGTTTTCTGTGGCGCAGAAAAGCAACCAGTCTCTCTGAAAGATTGACCACTGGACTTTCCCACTCAGTGTAGATGCAGGCCTCCTCAAATTAAACGTCGATGGAGGCAATACCTGTTGCCGAAGGCAATATTCGCCAGCATTAGATATTTCATAGATTCACATGCTGTGAATATTCCTCAGCGTCAAGCTGGGAATCCTTGTTACCTTTTTTGATTGACTTTAAAAGAAAAATCTTGGTCCATTTTGTATGCCATCACCATCTTTAGGGGTGTTTTAAGACCCATGCAATGGAACATCGAATAGTAAGCACCTCCTCCACAGCCCTTCCTCAGATTTTAACCGTGTGTCACGCTGCAAGGATTCCTTGAGTTGTTGTCTGCAGTGAAATAAAACGTTTTTCTTCTAACATATTTCCAGAAAAGAAATCCATCACTAAATCCATCAGAGAGGAGGGCATTAGTGGTGTGGGCCACTAAGACAATAAATGGAAGCCAGAACCAAGGAAAAGACAAAGGTCGTTATTCAAGGCCTGTAACACCAGTGGCTTTAAAAATGTCTTTGAAGGCGACAAGCATGGTGAGTACATTTACTGCCTCTACCCAAACCACTCAGTGGAGGATTGTGAGATTTGCAAAAGGTTTAGTGCCAAAACCCTTACAGATGGGCACAGACGACTAATGTGTTGGCTCGAGGAGGGGAAATTACCCATCTTCAGAGTCAGAATCCACAAGTAGCATGGCTGTGCCAAGGGAAAAAAGACCACCCTCTAAGGAAAGGGCAAGATCGGAAAAGAAAGGCCCTCTAAAAGACAAACACCTCCACGGGCTGTCGTCCATACACAAGAGGCCCAAAAACATAATTGTCAACTGTGCATGGAGAAAGGCCTACAAAGAGTCCTGCAATACCCTCATTGTTGTTGCACTCCAAAAGACCCACGAAGGATTCATCGGGCGCGTCAACAGTCGTGGGTGACTGCTCGGTGACCACAGCCTACATAACAGCAAGGCAAAAACCTAATCAGGGGCATCTTTGTCACCGTCCACAGGAAAAAAGCATAAACCGGTCATCAAGAGCTTGTCGGCTATTACAACTTCGACCGAGGGAAAACAGTCATCAAGCAAAAGCTTGTCGGCGGCGACGTAGTCGATGAGTATACAACTTTCACCAAGTTTACCTTCTACCACCAGAAAAACCCTTGTCCACGACCACACTGACAACCTTGTTGACAAGTAAACAACTGTCAGGGGGAAAAAATAAACAACAACCTGGGAGAAAGTCACCACGCTCATCCTCTGACATTAAAATATGCTATTATCCGTCCCAAAACAAAATCAAGACTTGTTATCAAAAATATTGTCATTAGTTTGTTGACACAGAAACAGGGTGGATGTTATTTGATTGCTTTCACACTTTAATTAGTTGGTGGTAGAGACAGATTGGCCTGAGAGAAGAAATATTCTGTTTTATCTGGGTCGATAATATGACCTAAAGGAAATGTTATTGCAGGTTGTTGACCTATGTCCCACATATAAATGGCTTATAGATTTAGTAGTGAAAATATATCCTGGAATGACAGACTGATGGGTACATTAGGAAAGGAAAGTTGGCTTTAAAATGGGTAAGGCTCCAGGAGAAGGTGATTAAAACACCAGTAGAATAGACCATTCCTAATGCAGATAGGGTGACTTTGGAGGACGTTGATGTAAAGGTGAAAAGGACAGCTCGGAAATTGTCTTTACAGTTGGAAGTCCAGCCATTTTACATGGTCAAAGTAAGTACTTACGTCATGGAAACTCAAGTGCTCTTGGGCAACAGAACATTTCTTAAACGCAAAGTAAAGTAAGACTTTAGTATTCCTGCTAGAAGTAAAATGTGTACCTTCTCTAAGGGTACTTCATGGAACTAATGTAAGCAAGTCCCATCACTAATCATACGGACATCTGATTAATGTCCTGTTTGACATGATAGACATTCAACATTATAAATACACCACAATTTCCGACATACTAGAAATTCAGTTCATTGATTGGGATAATAAGAACATTAGTTTGACTCAACTTATTTTGCCTTCAGTGTGCTTTGCTCGCAGTGAACTTCATTCAGAAGAAATATAAGAACACAGGGAACTTTTTAGGAAGAATCACTCTTGGACCTCCGCGACTTGAGTTCTAATCACCATTTAGGTGGTGTCGCAATGGTGCGTGCAGGAAGACCGGAGACACTGAGTTCCCCCACTCCGATTGTAACAATAATCAAAGAAGCTGCACGCATCTGTTTACTGCGCCACAATAAGATTTGAAAGCCTTGAAGTTGTTGCCAAAAAATGAAAAAATTATTTAATAGCCCTTTGTTTGATGACACGTGTTTCGGCACAATCCCTGTGCCTTCCTCAGTTCAGGGCAATGTCTATTTGATGCCACAAAATTGTATAATTAAAGATGTGCAAAATGTCATAACGTGACGATACAGCAAAAAAAAACAAATTGGGGCAACACAAAAAAAAATGATTATAAAATCATATGTTTTACACCATTAACATAAACACAAAAGACACAAATGGAACATTCATTGTATGATAAATTAGATCACATCCAGTAACATTACATAAAAGTCATATAGAGTTCAAAAACAGCAAATCAAATAAATTAAAAAAGTTGTGTAAGTAAAAGACAATTGTAATTAAAACATACCATTCGGTCGTCGAGATTTCATTGGAAGAGGGTGGAAGTGGGGGTGAAGAATAATTGAAAATATAAGGAGGAGAAGAGGATAGGAGAAAAAAGAGAGAAAAGACATCCAAATTAGACGATATATACTAAATAAAACTGCGGGGATATGTTCAGTGTATAATCAGAGAAACCCAAGTGGGTACAAAAAGCTTACCCATCAATTTATTTGTCAGCTACACATTAACGTGTTTATCAAATGAGTCCCATCAGACTCTATTCGTCTTCTAAAAAGTAGAGGTAAGACATAAAGGTCTGTTTTGTGCATCAATAAATCTGTGTGCACTATGACATTTCAGCCAATTGATTTAAACAGATATATTATAACCAGTCCGTGAGTACGGTTACATGCTAGTACCGGTTAGTTTTAGTGTCGCATTGTTTACCTCTAACCGCCTAAGCGTTCGTTTTCGCGGTGCTCCAACACGATTATTTAAGGGTGTATTAGATTACCTGAAGTGTGTGCATGTTCTTTAAATTATTGTGACCATGCTCTGTCTTAGGTGTTCATGTTGGCGTGTATACAACCATGAGGGTTGAAGGCAAGCGTCCCCAACCAGCACGATCCTCCCCTCAATGAGAGACAATAAAGGACTCTCCCAGGATGGGAATAAAGCCAAGACAAGTGCGGGTGAGCGTAAATGGGAGTTTATCATTCAGAATAGGGCATGCAAAGAACTCTGCAAACTCCGAGAGCGCTCTGTCTGACAATAGCAAAGACAGGCGTATATATTTACAAAAAACGTCATCAAAACCTACACACTATAGGGGGCACAAGTTCAATGGGATTGGGTGGCGGCGACTAGCTATAGGTGCTGCTGCGATGTGGTTGGCCTTGGCTGGAGGACGTCACTGGTTCGCCTCGTGGGTTGGGCTGGGCCTGGCAGGGCTGCTGGGTTCATCCGGACGGTGTTGTTGTGCCATTGTGGCCAGTGTCAGAGATGAATGTCTTTTCCTGACTTATATGCCCTAGGCCATGCACACCGCAGTCATTCAGTCATTGCAATATTATCTTGTTTAGTAAATCTTTCAATAGGTTATTCTACAGGTTAATGCAACACAGGAGGAATGCACCTTGAAAGGGGTTTGATGGCGATTCATCAGTACCTGGTTACCAGTGTCCTGTTGACCGGGTATCATAGGTCGTGGGGCTAAGTCTCAGGGCATGGGACAGGCGGTACATGTCTTTCTGTCTTGTTAGAAGTCGTTATGTATGTGCTGCTGCATGTTGCCATAGTATTGGGTGTCCTAGTTTTATAGGGGCCATGGACCTAAGGTGATCCGGTGGGTTGTGGGGTTTAAGTGTGGGCGCCTTGGGTTTGTGTATTCAGGCTGAGGTTTACTACTGGGCTGTAAATAATGCAGGTGGCGGGCCGTGGCCTTGGGTGCTGCAGAGGGTACTACAAATCTTTGAAGCGGCTCCAGCCTAGTTGGGGGAGGTGGAGCAGCGCGGCGCAGGCCTCTGCTCTCTCGTCTGGCAGGCTCCACTGGGTGGGAGGGGGAATGGTCTTGCATAAACTCACAAAGGCATCTTCCTCGTGTGTTGCCGATTTGAGGTGAAAGCATCATAAACATTCAAATAACATACAATACTAATTGAGTCATTTCAAATCTCACATCTTAACATTGCTATGTTTTAACAACTACAGCATTGTGTTATATACATACACATTTGCAGTAAGTGAGGTAGTAGTGAGGTTGGTGGAGCACATAGAAAATGACTTGCCACCATACATGACGGTAGTGGCACATAAGGGGCTTGGACTCACACACATGGGGGGTGCATTGTCGCGTATCCTTCACATAAGCCCTTAGTATGGTTGCATTTGTCTTTCTTTGTACTCTAGCAGCATTAGTTCGGTTGTGGCGCGGGACCGTGGGGTGTAAGCTCTTCAATGAGGCACATAACAAATAACCCCCCTGGGACACTTTCATTATTTGCACACAACTGCATTGGTGGGGGTGCTTCATTGCTTATGCCATGTGAACATGTATTCTGCCATGTCTGTACGTTCTACAAATTTTCTAATCAAAAGGGGTTGGTGGAGAAAATGCATGTATAGCAAGTAGTTTTAGCATTAGTATTAGGGAACTTTTGTTTTTATTGAAGGGCCATTTTTCAGTTCTCTTTCCACCCAGGCTCTGCTGGCCGGGTCATGCTGTCATGCTGGGAGCAGCGATACACTGCGGAAGGTGAAATGTTACAGTGTTGGTATCTTACACTAGCTCATGTCCGTCTCGTTCGTGGGAACAGGCTCACAGCGGATCTGCCAGGGAGCTGCGGCCACAGGCATAATTGAAACTCTCAAAAGGTGGGGGCCGCGCTACAGTGCGCCAAGCTCACGCCATCTTTTTTAGACAAGATGGTTTCTGAGGCCTAGCTAGATTTAATACGTTAGGGCAATGTCTTCAGCAGGTGAGCCATCCACCACCTGGGCCCTGGTGGTAAGGAGGGGACGCCCGATGAGCCATGGCCCTCACCTGGGGAGGGGATGTAGGCAAGGGGGGGTCTTTTGGACCAATCCTCCCCTACATTTCCCCCCTTTCGTTACTTAAGTAACAAATTCTTTAAACCTTCCAATCTTCCGCACTCCTCTTCGTCCATTATTGCTTCATCCCATGCAGGTGTACCCTTTATGGGCATCCACGCTCTGCACACCCCCCTTAAGCTCTCACCTCTCCTAGCATACTCATCTGGGGTACAGGTCAGGTATATACATCCGCCCTTTCCTTCCAAGTCTACCCATACCTCCTCGTACCATTCTAGCATACGAGGCTCTCTAATGGTGGTATGCCACAAGTTGTCTACTATATCCTTGTCGTGATACCTAGGCACTAGCTGATATCTTGGTGTGTCATCTGTTCCTGTTTGTACCTGCACTTCCTGCATAGTTTGTATTGTACCACGGGTGTTGCCCATTGTCACCATCATCATTGCACCATTCGGTACTGCGTTAGCACAACATCGAAGACCCACCTGGCACAGGCAAAAAATAAAGTGGAGGAGCACCACAGCCGGCATCAAAAATTTCAGTCATTCCCAGCCATGACGGAACCCAGGAGAAGATGTTGTTGAACCACGTGCTTTCTTCTGCTCCACCTTCCAGTTTCATTCTTTCTCCTAGGTTATGCACTGCTTCGATCACATGGGACAGGGAGCCATTGTCTGCGTCTTCAGAAGGTACGAAAGTGCAGCAGGCACTTCCGATTTTTCGGCAAACACCTCCGTCCATCGCTGTCAACAGGTCCAAGACATACCTGTTTTGCATGGTCATCAGCCGTAATGCTCTTAGTTCCACTTTTATTACGTTGAACCCTTCTTCAGTGTCATTTGCCAGCTGGATCAGCTCCCAACGTGTTATCTGGAGCCATTTTGCGTTTACTCTTGCCTGAATACTTGGGGTCAGTGAGGCAAAGAATGTTTCTGCAGAGCTGAATAATCTGTATCTGTCTGGGATCTGTGCCAGCAACTCTGATGATGCTTTTGATATGTAGTTTGATGCTCGTCTGTTTCGGGACAGCACCTCTTCCTTGTTCCCAAAAGACAGGACATAGATTTGTGACTCTGTAGTTGGCTGGGCCGCACTCTGTTGGGTGTTTTCTCGCATCCTTTTGCTCCCATCAATGTGGCTTTCTGGTATTACCATTAGTGCTGAGTGCAGAGTGGCCATTGAGCAGCTGCCACTCCATGATTGTGGGAGGTGCAGGTATGCCTGGTTGCCACATACCCAATACGTGTCCATCAGGGCCGCTGTCCCTTTTCTCAGATCTGGGATGGTAAGGGTCTTGTTACAGTTCTTGTTTGTCCCCATGGAGGTTTTCCCCTCTCCTTTAAAACACAGTTCATAGTCTATTTCGTTCTGCAGCTTGAAGGGTTTTTCAATGGCTGTTACCCAAGTTAGTTTTGAAATGTGATCCTTCCATATTGGTGTGCATGTTTCTTCTATCCACTGCAATTTTTCTGGTGCCACTCTCCTCAGTGCTTCAGCTTTACACATTACTTCTTCGCCTTTCCACTTGTTGCCTGAAAAAAGTGTCCCTTTTATCACAAAAAATGGTTCTTCCAGACATACCACTCCTACCGTCTTTGGGTAGCAAGTTTTCTCGTTCTGCAGCATTCTAAAAGTAACTTCATGTGCCTGGAAGGTGTTTTTAATCCTGCACAATGTGAGATGGAGACATTGGGCATCCACAATAGGCAACTCATTGGGTAACAATACTTTGGGCGTGCCTGAAGCATGGGGAATGAGGGAGCAGACATAACAGCTTTCATTTGTTGTTTGTTTAGCTGTTGCACTCATGTCCGCATACCATTTGTTTGTCTGGTGGGGGTGTCGTGGGTCTTGCATTTTATCTAGTCCTAACCCATAGTACTCATCATACTTCCTCCTCCCCGCTTCCCTTTTTCGTCTGTTATCTCTGTTCCTCATGTACTTTCCAGCTTCATGAGCGATGGACAAAGTAGGCCCCCCTTTCTCCTTCCCGCCCCCCTTTACCCAATCATCATATAATATTTCATGTGTTGCTGTCATTCTTTCATTTTCTTCCTTTCTGTTATCTGACAGTGTGTTCTTGGCTACGGGGGCAGGCTGGCTGGTGGGGGTGTTACACAACCAGGATATGGCAGAGGGGTTTCGGTCATTCAAACTGCGGGCATTGTAATTAGATACTTTTGGCGGAGACACTGTATTATTTTGCATTTCACCTTGTAGCCCTTCATTTTTTGAGATGACAGCATTGGACGGTGTGGTATAATAACCCCATACAAGTTTAGTTCCGTCCCATACCAAAAAATCACCTTCTTTAGTATTTGCACGTGCTGTTGTATTGGTCACATTAGTGCTGTTAATCCCTCCCCCCTCGTTCATCTCGATAGAGATGAACGCTATGAACCAATACGTAACCAGGCCAAACATTATTGTAAAAAACAATGAAATGCACACAGATACTCCTCACTCATATGAATATCTGCATCTCTCAGTTAACAACTCTCTATATCTAATAAATATATCCGTTGCAGGCTGCCCGTTAGATGCCATGGTAGCTCCTGTTTGAGATATAAAAGTGCATTAAGTGCATGAATGTAAACATTTTGTACTACCAGTGCTAGTATATATTGAAAGGGAATGGAAGCGGGTAGGGCTGTAGGGTTGGGGATGCACAGACAAGGGAGTAGACACTGCATAATTTTATCACATCATTAATTGCATATAAGTTCACAAAAGTATTTTTTTAAATTTTTTTATTTAAATACCCTTAGATGCAAGTATACTTGTCAGCCACTTTCTCATTCAGGTGCATCTCTGCCACACACACAGGTTCATATCTCAGACATTCTTTTCATTTGCATTGTTTTCTGTTGTCTGTGCCTCCTCATCTACCTCTTCCTGCACATTATTATATGCCCTTCGTACATCTGTCAAATGTATCCAATACTTTAGGCCCTTCACTTTTACAGCTGTGGGCGTGGAAAACACCACTTCGTATGGGCCATGGAACCGTGGTGCGTTCCACCGGGGCACAAAACTTCTGACATAAATTCACCCGGCATCAGCTGTAGCTGTGTTTCAGGCTTCGTAACAGACCCTGTGGTGTTTCCCTCCTCTCTCGTGAAAGGTGGAGAGAGCCGCTTTGATATTGCGCGCTCTGCGCTTGTTAATTTCTTCAAATAGTCTGTGAACTCGTCTCCCAGTATCGCAGCGCTTCTGTGTGCATCTGAGTGTTCGCGCAGTGGCGAGTGTGCTGTGTGCATTCGTCTCCCAGTCACTATTTCGTGCGGGGACAAATGGTGGTCCTTGCTTGGCTGGTTTCTCAGCTCAAACAGCGCAAGGGGTAAACAGTACACCCAGTTCTTTTTTAATGAAAAGCATAGTTTGGATAACCTTCCTTTTAACAAGCCGTTCATCTTCTCCACTACGCCATTATTTTGAGGATGATAAATTGAACACAATTTATGTTTTATTCCCAACAGTGTTGTTACTTCCTTGGAGAGCTCATTTACAAAGTGAGTGCTGTTGTCTGAGCGAATCACGTCACAAATTCCCCAGCGCGGAAAGACTTCCCTCACTAGGAACTTCGCAGCGCTTTTAGCATCAGGTCGTGCACATGGGCCTGCTTCTACCCACCTTGAAAATGGGCATACAACCACAATCATGTAACGTGCCCCATTACACCTTTCTCCCATGTCCGCGTAATCGATATGTAACTCTCTGAATGGCCCAATCGGTTTTGGAATTGTTCCCCTGAGTGTACGCAATTTCATTCCTGAATTGTATATCTGACATGTTGTGCACTCCAGTGTTAATCGAGATAAGTGCTCCTGGAGACAGGGCACGAACCACTCCTCCTGTATCTCTGCTGCAATGTGTTGTTTCGTGTTGTGTGCTGGGAAGTGTAGTTGTTGGAACGCTATTTCCAATAATTTTACTGGCATTACCACCTTTCGTGAGTTATTTTGCCGCCACAGCAAGTCTGTTGCTGATTGGCTGCACCCCCGTTTCACCCACATCACCTTTTCATCTGCACTTGCTCCTTCCTGTAACTCTAGTATCTGTGATATCGGCATGGCATTGTACCCTTCTGGGAGCTCCTCGTTTGTCTTGTGCTGTATCATGTACTCACCTGCTTCATATTTTTGAAAGTAAGAGGCTTCTTTGGCTGCCGCGTCCGCTGCCGCGTTTCCTAAAGACACAACGTCTGTGTTCGACATATGGGCTTGGCATTTCACTATTGCTACCACTGTGGGGTCTCGTAGGGCTTCAATTAACTCCTTCAGTAAGTCTGCATGTTGCACGGGAGCCCCATCTGCTCGACGAAACCCCCTTCGTCCCCATCTGGCCAGACCTCCATGTACTGTTGTCGTCATATAGGCTGAATCTGTGTAAATTGTTACCGCGCACCCTTTAGCTGCATGTAGTGCTTCTATTAGTGCAATCGGTTCTGCTGCTTGGGCTGAGTAATGTGATGGAAGGCGGTACTGCACTAGTGTCTCATACTCACCGTCTTCTAATCTCACCACTGCCATACCCACATGTTTTTCTCCTGTGTCCACGTCAATTGATGCCGACCCGTCAACAAAGTTTACTTCCCCCTCGCTCAGAGCATTCTCACATACCACTGTGTCCTCCCCTCTTTCTCCTGTGTATGTTGCACAATCGTGTTGATGCATGTACTGTAATGTGCACGCTTCCGTAATGAATGTTGCTGGATTCACGGTCCTGCTTCGCACCACATGTATGTTGGCGCTGGACAATATTATTTCATAGGCGGTTGCTCGCTGTGTTGTCAGTGTGCTTTTTGACCTTTCCAGTATTGCAAATAATGAATACTCCACAAACAACGTCACAGGACATCCCATCACTATTGTGGCACTTTTCTCAATTGCTCGCACGCGAAATGTCCTTGCATCACAGCATCCAAAGTGCCACTATAGTAAGCCAAAGGTTTGTGTCCTAGTGACGTCTTCTGTGTCAGTACAGCTGTCATGAGTGTCCCCTTGCAGTGTGAGAACAGGTAAAACTCGTGCCCATAATCAGGATTTGCGAGCACTGGAGCGCTTGAAATAAACTCTTTTAATGATTTGAAGGAGGCGCTCATTTCTTCTGACCATTCTATTTTCTTGTTCTCCTGTTGGGCCTCCTTCAGTGCTTGCAGTAATGGTCTGGTGTATGCTGCATAATCTAATATCCATGCTCGGCAATAGTTGCACATTCCCAGGAATTTCTGCATATCCTTCACAGTTGTGGGTTCCCCTACTGATCTTATTGCTTCTACCCTGTCAGGGATTATTCTTTTTCCATCTTTTGATATAAGCTGTCCCAAGTATATAACTTCTGTCAGACAGTATTGTAGCTTTTCCTTGTCTACTTTATACCCCTTATTGGCCAACAGGGCCAGCAATGTTATCGAATCTTTTCGGCATGCTTCTTCATCCTGTGCACAGACGAGTAAATCGTCTACGTACTGAATAATTGTGCTTTCTACTGATAAGTTTCCTAAGTCTTCATGTAGTATGCGGTTGAATATGCTCGGGCTCTCACAGTATCCCTGTGGTAGTCTGCAATGTTCATATCTCTTCCCCCCTAGTGTAAATGCTGTCAAGTATCTGCTCTCTTCAGCCAGGGGGATGGAGAAAAATGCGTTTTTTAAATCGACCACCGTGAAATGTGATGCCGTTTTTGGGATGCTGCATAATATTGATGCAGGGTTCGGGACCAAAGGGAACTCTTTCTGTATCATCATTTAAGGGGCGTAAGTCCTGTATCATCCTCCAAGACCCTCCGTTTGCTTTTTTGATTGGGTAAATGCATGTGTTACATGGGGAGTTTGAAGGCACTATTATCCCTTGTGCTAGTAGTGCATTTATTGTCTCTTTTATTCCTTCTTCAGCTTCACGGGACAATGGATACTGTTTCACTCGGGGTAGAATTGCTCCTTGTTTGAGCTTTATTATCACAGGTTGTACTCCATGCAACAAACCTACATCATGGGGGCCTGTTGTCCACAAGGTATTTGGTACGAGCCTCATGTCATCATCGAAGAATGACGGTGGTGCTCCCACCACTGCCATCAGCTGGACAGGGATTTCTCTAGCTTGAATCAAAATGTCACCGGGCATTGCTATCTCCATTACAATTTCACCATCCCCTTCCGAATCTGAAAAGAGATCCTCATCAGTTAAGTCTCTCAGGGCAATATTGGCATTTGTACACAGTACTGTACGCCACTCACATCCTTCCATATCTATCCCAATCACAGAGATCCTTTTCGCAGATACCTGTACAGCGTGCAAATCTAATGATACTACTGATCCTGGTGCTGTGTCAGGGTACACTATTGGGCGGAAGAGGAACTCCGCTGGAATCCTCCAATCCATTCTTCTTAGCTCCGGAATTATGAGGGCCAGTGTCTTTAGTCCTTCAATAAACATTTCCTCGTTTACTGGCAATCCACGTATTTCTGGTGTGGTTGTGTGAGCCTGTACTACCAGCATTACGCGTAATGGGCATATTCCTGGTGTTGAACACACTATACCTCTCTCAGTGAATTATATCGTCATGTTGAGTTTGCTAAGAAGATCCCTCCCTAATAAATTTATTGGTGAATGTTCATAATACAGTAAGGGTGTTTTTACAGTTTTACCTCCTACCGTCACAGCCAATGCTTCTGTGTAAGGAACTTCAATTACAGCCCCAGAGAACCCCTGCGTCTCTAGCTTCCGGTTAGATAACGGGAACCGGCCCTCCCTTATACATGATTTCTCCGCTCCCGAATCCACCATGAATATGAACTGCTTGTCTCCTATCTGCGCCCCTACCAATGGTTCCTCTGCTGCATTGTAGGTGGTAGATAGAACTGGACACGCAAGTGTTCTCTGTGGGCTGTCCTATGCGGGATGTCTCATTGCCCCCCCTTGGTTGAACACACTCCCTGAAACCACTGACACGCCACTATAGGGGGCTGGTGCTGGTGCTCCATTTGATGTTGTTGTGAAAGGGTTGCCTGGCGTGTAATGCATATTGTCATTGTTTTGTGGGTTATTCTGTGTTCTGTATTGGTGTCCCTGCTGTTGCTCATTGTACCCCTGACTGGCGTTTCTTTGTTGTTGTCCCATTGGGAGACCATATGGGCTCCCCGGATGGGGATGACCATAATGTTCTGCCTCTGGAAATCCGTGGCTTGGTCTACTTCTGCACTCCCTAGAGTAATGTCCCCACCTCCCGCAGTTCCAACAACTCCCTTGCGCACCTCTGGGACCCTGCGATCCATTTCCTCCCATTCCCCCGTACCCCGGTCCACCTCCTCTTCGGCCCCTGTAGCCACCTCGTCCCCCTCGAGGGGCCCACTCTTGCCACTGCGGACCTCCGCCCTGCTCCTGCTCATTCCACTGCCGCTGTCCTGCTCCTGCCCAATTAGTTGCCACCCTTCCCTGTATTGCTACCAGCCCCTCCTCTTCCTCATCTCCCTCCCTGCTGTGTGGGAGCGCGGATACTGCTGCTGCGACCTTCACTAGCTTTGATTGCACTAATTTCGCTTCGTCTGCCAATCTTTTCTGCGCCACCTCCTTCTCCCTTTCTTTTATTCGCTTACAGTGGTGCACTATTATGCTCTGAATTTCAGGCCAACCTTTCGCTTCAATACCTGCTATCTTGTCGAGCGCCTTTTGCACCTTCTTTTGGGAGCCCCCTCTTTATAATAAAGTAAAATAACGAAGTCGATTGGTACCAGGGCGTGCCCGTTTCTGCTCTCCACATCTCTTGGACCCTAAAAATGTAATCCATAGCATCTTCCCCGTCATTCATTGTACACTGCATGACTGACTGTAAGTCTGGTGTATCTGGAAACGTTTCCCTCAAAGCGTCCCACACCCTTGCACGCACTGTGTTAAAGGAGGCACCATCATGACGATTGCAGTCTAACGTTACTCCCGGGAAACCAGCTTTAACCCATACTCTGTCAGCCTGATCCCCCACTGCTGATACTAGCAAGCTCTCCACGTCCCCTATTGCTAGCAGTACCCCGGCTGTGTGTTTCTCAAAGGCATATATCCACTTGCTCGCCCCTCCTGACAACGGGGGCAATAACTTTAGTAAATTAGCCTTAGCCATCTGCGCCCAGGGTATGTAATTCGGCCTCTCTCCTCCCCTATGTATCAGTGGGAGCTGCAACTTGCCCTTTGTCGTCGTATCTGTACTCTCCTTCATTCCCGATTTTCCTAGTGATGCCATTTTCCCCACTCGGTTCCTTAATCGCCCTGTCCACTCCTCATCCAGTGTTCTCATTGAGCATGCACCATCCAATCCTTCGCTTCCCCCTCCCATTGCCATACTTAACCTTTCGCTTTCTTCCAAATCATCCCTTATATCACATAGTAGCTCCTCCCTGTCCTCTATAGGTCTCTCTTCAGTGTCAGTGCATCCCTCTATTCCCTCTAGTTCAATTATTCGAGTTGGTGCTTCCTGTATTCTGAACAGTATCTCACCTTTTTCCACCCTTCTTCAAAAGTTCTACTCCCGCTTTGTGCTCTAGATGCACGCTCTGAACCGGCCGCATTAAGTGTGGTCCGCTCACATATGCTTTTTATCCTCGAGAGCTCATCTTTGGCTATAGAGAGCCTTGATTCTAGATCGTCTGTTAGTTTTTCTATATCCACCCTTGGTGTGCTCACTTGTGCTCGCTCCCTAGTACTCTCGTATGGCGGGGGTGCCGTTGGCCTTTGGGTTGTTGTAGTCGTCGGGGGAGGCACATAAGTGGGGTCGCTGTACCCCACTGCGGGCACTGGTTTTTTTAGTATTGGGTATAGACTTATCATCTCTATTGGCGGCTCTTCGTTTGGCAATGCTTTATCATCCTTGGGTATCATTAGTGGATTGTCAGTGGTAGATGGTAGATCAGGATTTGACTCTCTTGCCTTAGGTGGCGGTATCTCTTCAAACAACCTCCAGAGATCTAATATTTCTCTCCTATTATGCAACTGCTTCCCCTTGTATTTCAGACAAATGCATGTGGCTACCATATCTAGAACACTTTTGTCAAATGATCCCCCTTCGGGCCAAATCTGGGGCAACCCCTCCCCCTTTAACTCTGTGATCCATTGGTCATGATATTTCTTAATCCGCTCCGTGTACCCAGGTAGGTTCTTGCAAATATGTGATAAGGGTGTTTCTGCCCCCATACTTTGTGTCCTCTTAGTACTTGTGTGTCTCTATGTATCTTGATATCTTAATATAAAGGTATCACTGTGTGTAACGCTCACCTGATTCCCGTAGAGGCGCCGGTCTTGACTGGGCGTATACCGTATCTTCAAAGGTGATGTGTAACACACGGTTGGCTCTTTGGGCTGGACCTCTGTGCACTGTATGTCTGACTTGAAGGGTAAGATGTCTGCAGATAGAAAATATGGGATTAATGAACTGGGTTATTGAATGTCTCTCTCTTCTTCCCTTTCCCTTCTCCTGTAGAACCCCAAAGGTTAACGCTCTCACCTTAGGTAAGTGAACGCTGTGCTCTCCATCTGCCTCGGGGCAGGGTGCTGTAACCAGTTTCTTCACTGGATAAGAGGAGCAGGCCTCTTGACTTCAGAGGACTGCTGTCCGTCGTTTACTGCACGAACGGTAAGTTTCGAGTAATTCTAATGTCTTTAAAAGTCTTTAGTAATGATGTCTCTTGTTTTGCAGGGTTCCGGCGATGGCCGATGACGGGCTGAAGTGAGTTGAAGATGGAGCCCGTGTGATGAATAGAAGCGCCTGGAAGCACGTAAGTAAGCGCTTGTTGCCTGCTTCACGATGCGCTCTAACTGTCTTTTTATTTTGCAGGTACAAGTTCGGAGCGGCTGCAGGGTGCCGGAATACCCACTGGGTTAGATGTGGGAAGGAGTAATGGCACGTGAGTATTAAAGTTCCCCAATGTCTTTAAACGCACCTTGTTTTGTCTTTCAGATGCGGGATGCAGCGCCGAAGGCCTCCGGAGCGTGCGAAGAGTTGGTAAGCTTTTGTCTTTCAGATGCCGGAATGCAGTGCGAAGACCTCCGGAGCGCACGAAGAGTAGGTAAGCCTTTGTCTTTCAGATGCCGGAATGCAGCGCGAGGCGTTGGTGACAGCCGATGGACCAGGTAAGTGAAGCGCTGTCACTGAAGACCGTAATGCTAACCTGGTCTTTCTTGTCTTTATAGGTGTTGCTGAAGACTGGATTCAGGATGGTAAGCCTTTTTCCTTAGGCCCAGGATCAGATGCAGAAGACACGATGAGCGTTCTGCTGCAGAGGATGCAGAATAACGCAAAGCAAGATTCATCCATCGGGTGTGGTTTAAATAGCCTCCTGTAGTGCTTAGGTGTCTCCTTCCACAGCCACGCCTAGGTAAGAAAAGAGTTCCTGCTTTCCAGAAGAGTTCCAGTGTTCTGAACCTAGGGAGTGGCTCCTGCCCCACCCAACAGGAAAAGTAGTTCCAAACAGAAGAGGATCAGAGGCTCAACTGGCAGGCAAGTAAGCAGCATGGTCTGCTGCAGGTAAGTCCACCCAAGCATTATGAGCCCGGCGCTTCCAGCGCTGGGACTGGGCATATTTATGAGCCTGGTGCCACTGGCGCCAGGACTGGGTCCAAAAGGTCCCAATTGGGACTGGTTGGCACTCGGAACCTGGGTTATGGATCTGCTTCCAAGGGAGTTGGGAAAACCCTGACCTTTTGGAAGCAGAGATCATGACACCGTGTGAGTCCTTGTATTTAATGTGTTACTGAATCGTGGGGGCCTTCGTGTTTCTCCCCCCCTGCCTTCACACCATAAGAATGGCTGCACACAGCCTCTATTCTATTCTCTTCTGGGGGGGGCACGTACAAGAGCAAACCAAATTGTAATCTCAACAATGCTAACCCAGAAATCAGAAAGGTACACACTCACTTCTCCTTATTACTCTTGTCTTTATAATGTTTTGTCTGGCCACACTTACCATGACCACTCAGTGGCTATGCATTTGTGATCATTTTTACACTCCCATCACACCAAAATATCTCCCAACGCATACGATGTGCACACACCCCTCTGTAACACTCCGGTCACAATTCAATTTGCCCTCCCTTTCCTCCCTGGCCGGCTGTCCCTGTCCGTTTTATTCAGATATATATATATATATATATATATATATATATATATATATATATATATATATATATATAGTTGACTTTCAGTTTTAGGCTAAATAATCTATCTCCTACGTTATCTCTTTTGTTTTGTACTTACCCACTTTTATTTTTCCCGTAACCCTAAAGAAAAGAATAGAAAGAATAGCAGTCACTAATACATTCTCTGTGTCTCCCTTTGCCAGACACCCTTATCTTATTTTCAACTTCTTCATATATTCCCAGTACTAGTCAAGATAGCACTATGCGGCGCCGCCTTCCACCCCCTTTCGGAGCTAGGTTCCCGTCACTCTTATCTCTTATTCACCTCTGAATCCTAATGGCCATATGCAAAGAAAGTTTAAGATGGTCCTTAGTAGACCCACGTGCCCCTTTTTACCCCGCCTCGTTCCCTGTCCTAAACTTCCCCCTCTACTCCCTTTACGATCGCTCGCACTCAATACTCACGTGCCCGTCTTGAACCGAGAGTCTCCGAAACTGGGTCCGTCCAGGCAGTGTTGCCGTATGCTCAACAGTCAGCCCCGGCTCCGGCGAACGGTACTCAAAGGGGATTTTTCAACCGGGATCCCGTACCCTCTCTCTGTTGAGTGCGCACTTCTGAGCGTACCGGTCGCCGTTGGCGGGTAGCCTCCCGGAGCCGGCGCACCGTGCGTATCCCTTTTCGACCGGGGATTTTCGTGCCAAAGGGGACGGTAGGGATATGTTGGGAGAAAAATAATAATCACGCTTTCGGGGTCACCACTGAAGGCAAGCGTCCCCAACCAGCACAATCCTCCCCTCAATGAGAGACAATAAAGGACTCTCCCAGGATGGGAATAAAGCCAAGACAAGTGCGGGTGAGCGTAAATGGGAGTTTATAAATCAGAATAGGGCATGCAAAGAACTCTGCAAACTCCGAGAGCGCTCTGTCTGACAATAGCAAAGACAGGCGTATATATTTACAAAAAGTGTCATCAAAACCTACACACTATAGGGGGCACAAGTTCAATGGGATTGGGTGGGTGCGACTAGCTATAGGTGCTGCTGCGATGTGGTTGGCCTTGGCTGGAGGGCGTCACTGGTTCGCCTCGTGGGTTGGGCTGGGCCTGGCAGGGATGCTGGGTTCATCCGGACGGTGTTGTTGTGCCATTGTGGCCAGTGTCAGAGATGAATGTCTTTTCCTGACTTATCTGCCCTAGGCCATGCACACCACAGTCATTCAGTCATTGCAATATTATCTTGTTTAGTAAATCTTTCAATAGGTTATTCTACAGGTTAATGCAACACAGGAGGAATGCACCTTGAAAGGGGTTTGATGGCGATTCATCAGTACCTGGTTACCAGTGTCCTGTTGACCGGGTATCCTAGGTCGTGGGGCTAAGTCTCAGGGCATGGGACAGGCGGTACATGTCTTTCTGTCTTGTTAGAAGTCGTTATGTATGTGCTGCTGCATGTTGCCATAGTATTGGGTGTCCTAGTTTTATAGGGGCCATGGACCTAAGGTGATCCGGTGGGTTGTGGGGTTTAAGTGTGGGCGCCTTGGGTTTGTGTATTCAGGCAGAGGTTTACTACTGGGCTGTAAATAATGCAGGTGGCGGGGCGTGGCCTTGGGTGCTGCAGAGGGTACTACAAATCTTTGAAGCGGTTCCAGCCTAGTTGGGGGAGGTGGAGCAGCGCGGCGCAGGCCTCTGCTCTCTCGTCTGGCAGGCTCCACTGGGTGGGAGGGGGAATGGTCTTGCATAAACTCACAAAGGCATCTTCCTCGTGTGTTGCCGATTTGTGGTGAAAGCATCATAAACATTCAAATAACATACAATACTAATTGAGTCATTTCAAATCTCACATCTTAACATTGCTAATGCCTCTCGAATATAGCCAGTCCGAGCACGTTATTTGTACACTATGTTTTAACAACTACAGCATTGTGTTATATACATACACATTTGCAGTAAGTGAGGTAGTAGTGAGGTTGGTGGAGCACATAGAAAATGTCTTGCCACCATACATGACGGTAGTGGCACATAAGGGGCTTGGACTCACACACACGGGGGGTGCAGTGTCGCGTATCCTTCACATAAGCCCTTAGTATGGTTGCATTTGTCTTTCTTTGTACTCTAGCAGCATTAGTTCAGTTGTGGCGCGGGACCGTGGGGTGTAAGCTCTTCAATGAGGCAAATAACAAATAACCCCCCTGGGACACTTTCATTATTTGCACACAACTGCAGTGGTGGGGGTGCTTCATTGCTTATGCCATGTGAACATGTATTCTGCCATGTCTGTACGTTCTACAAATTTTCTAATCAAAAGGGGTTGGTGGAGAAAATGCATGTATAGCAAGTAGTTTTAGCATTAGTATTAGGGAACTTTTGTTTTTATTGAAGGGCCATTTTTCAGTTCTCTTTCCACCCAGGCTCTGCTGGCCGGGTCATGCTGTCATGCTGGGAGCAGCGATACACTGCGGAAGGTGAAATGTTACAGTGTTGGTATCTTACACTAGCTCATGTCCGTCTCGTTCGTGGGAACGGGCTCACAGCGGATCTGCCAGGGAGTTGCGGCCACAGGGATAATTGAAACTCTCAAAAGGTGGGGGCCGCGCTACAGTGCGCCAAGCTCACGCCATCTTTATTAGACAAGATGGTTTCTGAGGCCTAGCTAGATTCAATACGTTAGGGCAATGTCTTCAGCAGGTGAGCCATCCACCACCTGGGCCCTGGTGGTAAGGAGGGGACGCCCGATGAGCCATGGCCCTCACCTGGGGGAGGGGATGTAGGCAAGGGGGGTCTTTTGGACCAATCCTCCCCTACAGGGTACGAAAAGAGTAATGCGGTTTCACCCGTGTAGGGGAGGGAGGGGCAATCTATTGCCGTCTGCAGTGCGGACCCTGAGCTGATTGGTGTGCTAAGGGGTGGGCTAGATAGCCCCCTTAGGGCTTACCTGAAAATTTCAAGATTCACGCATCACGCGTCGGATTACCAGGATAGGAGTCGCCATACCGTTTCCTTTGTATATAGGATGTTACTATAGTAATCCTAGTGGTCCTACCTCTATTTCCATCTTGTCACTGCTGTCGGCCATGTTTAAGAGCTAAAAACATTATTGTTGCCAATAGGCACGTACGTTATAGCGAGGATACTTGGGTCCTGCAGGAGTGCGTTCCTATGATACATTGAGAGATCATTTATCTCGTTACATGACTTAATTACAGTGTCTCAATTGATATTCCTGCAACGGAGGTAGTCAATATACACCTTATCCGGATGAGCTCCCAGAGGAGCGTGCACTCCTCCAGAGGCATTCTGGGAGATGTAGTCTTATACGGCTCTGGAATCAGGGCAGTCATTCAAATGCCTTGCAAACTATTTCATAACACTGGGTCTGGTGTTCCTCATAAAAAATGTGAGTGTTGCTGGCTTTAAGGGAGGCATTTTATGTTTCTACGCGAGACGTATGCGAAACCATTGTTTTTGTGTGTCATAAAGATTTTATCTAGATCATATTTGAAAAACTATTATTTGCAGTTATCAGTTTCCATTGTTTGACGCTTACAATCATAGATATAAACATTGTTCCCAATTTACATCGTTACATCATTATTCTTAGTGCAAAATGCTCCCTTGGCGATCTGTTCAATGCAAAGAGCAGTCTGCAAAAGTCATAGAAAGTATGACATTTCATTGTCTGTGTTGAGGCCAGTTTCCACACATCTGAAGAAATTGATGAGTTTGGCCTCCTCCTGGCGTAATAGCAGTTCCTGGTTGCCTCCTCTGCACCCCAGAGTCACTTTTTTTAAACCAATGAATTTGATATGTTGCTTGTTGTCCATCTGGTGTGCGCGCTGCCAATGATCAGCGAGAGGCAGATTCTTGTCCTGGCTTCCGATCACTGCCAGGTGTTCTCTAATCCTGAAGCGAAGTTCACGAATCGTACTCCCTATGTAGATTTTCCTGCAAGTGCAGATGATTGCATATATGACAGGTTTACTTTTACAATTTATCTGTTCACGTATCCTGATTTGAAGTCCGTTGTCTGCTTTAAAAACATCTGTCGTCGGTGTAGCGTGTTTGCACATCGTGCAGGTGCCACACTTTCTAAAACCTGGACTCAATTCTTGTAGCCAGGTCACAGTTGCCTCTTTCCTCTCTTCTGGTAGTAGTGACGGGCTGAGACTCTGTTTCAAGGTTTTTGCTCTTCTGTAGATCGACGGGTGATCATGTATAAGTGCCCCAATATGGGGATCCAACTTAAGTAGATGCCAATATTTTCTGAGAGATTTCTTGATAATATGCTTGTCTGCAGAGTATGTGGTAATAAATTGTACCTTGTCAGATGGAATAGGTTTAGCCCGTTGTGTCAAAGTCTGTATTCTCGGTATTTTTTGTGCTTTATTATGTGCAATCTCAATGCTCTTAGTCGAATAGCCCCTGGCTTGAAATCTTCTTGACAATATTGCACATTCTTCATTGAAATGAAATATTTCTTTACAGTGTAAGGTGTATATTGACTACCTCTGTTGCAGGAATATCAATTGAGACACTGTAATTAAGTCATTTAACGAGATAAATGATCTCTCAATGTATCATAGGAACGCACTCCTGCAGGACCAAAGTATCCTCGCTATAACGTACGTACCTATTGGCAACAATAATGTTTTTTGCTCTTAAACATGGCCGACAGCTGTGACAAGATGGAAATAGAGGTAGGACTTCTAGGATTACTATAGTAACATCCTATATACAAAGGAAACGGTATGGCGACTCCTATCCTGGTAATCCGACATGTGATCCGTGAATCTTGAAATTTTCAGGTAAAACCTAAGGGGGCTATCTAGCCCACCCCTTAGCACACCAATCAGCTCAGGGTCCGCACTGCAGACGGCAATAGATTCCCCCCCCCTCACCTACACGGGTGAAACCGCATTACTCTTTTCGTACCCTCATGGTTGTATACACGCCAACATGAACACCTAAGACAGAGCATGGTCACAATAATTTAAAGAACATGCACACACTTCAGGTAATCTAATACACCCTTAAATAATCGTGTTGGAGCACCGCGAAAACGAACGCATAGGCGGTTAGAGGTAAACAATGCGACACTAAAACTAACCGGTACTAGCATGTAACCGTACTCACGGACTGGTTATAATATATCTGTTTAAATCAATTGGCTGAAATGTCATAGTACACACAGATTTATTGATGCACAAAACAGACCTTTATGTCTTACCTCTACTTTTTAGAAGACGAATAGAGTCTGATGGGACTCATTTGATAACCACGTTAATGTGTAGCTGACAAATAAGTTGATGGGTAAGCTTTTTGTACCCACTTGGGTTTCTCCGATTATACACTAAACATATCCCGCAGTTTTATTTAGTATATATATCGTCTAATTTGGATGTCTTTTCTCTCTTTTTTCTCCTATCCTCTTCTCCTCCTTATATTTTCAATTATTCTTCACCCCCACTTCCACACTCTTCCAATGAAATCTCGATGACCGAATGGTATGTTTTAATTACAATTGTCTTTTACTTACACAACTTTTTTAATTTATTTGATTTGCTGTTTTTGAATTCTATATGACTTTTATGTAATGTTACGGGATGTGATCTAATTTATCATACAATAAATGTTCCATTTGTGTCTTTTGTGTTTATGTTAATGGTGTAAAACATATGATTTTATAATAATTTTTTTTTGTGTTGCCCCAATTTGGGGTTTTTTGCTGTATCGTCACGTTATGACATTTTGCACATCTTTACTTATACAATTTTGTGGCATCAAATAGACATTGCCCTGATCTGAGGAAGGCACAGGGATTGTGCCGAAACACATGTCATCAAACAAAGGGCTATTAATAAATCATTTTTTCATTTTTTGGCAACAACTTCAAGTCTTTCAAATCTTATTGTGGCGCAGTAAACAGATGCGTGCAGCTTCTTTGATTCATTCAGAAGAAAACACATGCATTGTGACAACAGTTTCAATTTCAGTTGCATGTGAACTCATTCAAGGAAGTTTAACAGCCTACCGCCAAACAAAATGCTGACAGTTAATTATTTCAGGTCTTTTTTACAGACACGGGTAACCTTTAATGAATTGGCATACCACAATCTCCCTCCCACTTTCTGGAACAAAAAACTAGCTATGTAACAATATTTTTCATTCATTTTATGAGACCACAAAATAAATTATGAGTGGCTCCCCACGCCTTATACAAGGGAAATGTGCCTGAAATATTTATGCCGGAAACGAACCTTGCCAGTCTCGAAATTAATGTGTTCTGTATAATTCTACATTTCTATGAACCGTTCTAATACAATTGCATTTAATTTTCAGTCAGAACAAACATTTTATAAGTGGATGGGCATTTATTCAGAATAAGACTTTTTAACATTATAGGTAAAACAAAATCAAAGCATCAATTTATATTTAGTGGTCCTCTTAAATTGTTTAGGAAAATGCAAAGAACATCACTTCAGAAATGCAATGCAAGCACAAATGTAGGATATTATATTGGCGAATTAATCAAGTTGCTCGCTTATAGGTCTCAGGCATTTACTTATGGTGAAAACCATGACCTCGGTGCGGTTTTCAATTGCAGTCCAGTTGAAATGTTCCTTTTTCGAATGATGTTCTATTTCCTATAGAAAAATGAGGGGGAGATGCATACCCACCCATGTTCTGTCTTGATGGTCGTGCAGATACATGGAACCTCCGTCCCCAAGTACCACACGGGAAGCAGTGAAACCACTACCCATGCAATCTTTGAGGCCACAGGTGTAGAGTGCCGTCAGCCTGGAACCGGGAAGGCCGGAAGAACCCCTCGACCACTGTAAGGCAAGGAATGGTTAAGTTACACACAGTGACAAATGAGAGGTATACAGGATGACCAAGGATTGGAACCAGGGGCTTACCTAATTGAGGTGGGGGGCAATCTGAGTAGTACAGTGAAGCAGAGCTTCTGATTAGCCGGCGGCAGCAGCAGGCTGAAGATCTGGTAGCACTCTGGGAAGCACCTGAGCCACTGCGCAGAACAGCGTTGTTGATCCTTAGGCAGTCCAGTCCACAAATGAGGTCGAAAGCCAGAAAAACGACAAAGCCAAGGGAGTCCAGTTCCAATATCCAGGTAGCAGCGTTAAAGGTCGAAATCCAAAAGACAGGCTAGACCGGAGGAATCCAAGGGAAAAAACAAAGGCAGTCCGTGAAACATTCCGTGGTCGTGAATATCAGAAAATCCAAGAGAGTTCAAACGCCAAACAGAGCTCAGAAGAAACAGCTGTGAAGCGTTTCTTCCGCATTTCCCTGCTCTATTTGAATGAGAGGCACAGTCACATGACACGGGTCACGGGACCGCGAGCTGAGCATCACTTGACCCGCGATGTAAACAGAGGCTGCTTCCTGACCACGTGACGCGGGGAGCACCGCGTGCCAGTGTAATGCTGATAGCCATGGGGAAAACGCCACGGCAGGTGCCAATGAAGAAAAGGCCGCAAGGACCCTGGTTTGCCAGCTGGGAATCCCCATTTCCTGGCGAGCAGCTGCCGCCGCCGTCGGGTATATGAGTGGGAACAGGGAATGCAAGGGGCTTGGTGGCGGGTAATGTGAGAACAGACATGACAACCCATGTGTATGTTGCAATCCTATTCTCCCTTTCACCATCCATTTGTGTAGTCCCTTGAAGAACTAGCAAAAAATATTTAATTCAAGACTTTTATTGAAATGATAGCCATCACAGGGCAAACGTTTTTCATTTTGTAATCACTTGTAATGGTGCAGAAGTAAGACTCTGACACAGAGGGTCATGTTGATTATTAGAAACTATTATTCAAGTGTAAAAAGGAAAAGAAAACCCTATCTCGCCCTAACTCTACGAGGAGTTTCCCTCCGCCAACTAAAATAACTAATGTCAGAATGCCCAAAGCAAAAGTCCCAATGTCAGAATCCTAACTCTGTCTCCCACACTCTAACTAAACAAAAAAAGGGGTCCTTCTATCCCAAAGGGAGTGCTACCCTTCCACTGGATGAAAGACTATTCTGAAATCTTAGACCTTGAAGTATTGGGGAATATCTCTGTTCCCCGACCTTGTTCAGGCTTCTCGAAAAGTTCAACTATTTTAGGGCCAAACTCGGTCCCCTAGTTGGCCCTTCTCTGGCTTCTTTATTGTTCCTGGATGCCTGACCCTGATTGGCAAACCTGGTTCCTTTTCAACGGTCACCCGGTACAGTTGCAAAAGCAAAAGGAGTTTAGACATCGTTCCGAATTGGCAGACATGGTTTTCCCTCTATCAGGGACTGCAACGAAGAAAAACAACCTGGATTTACTGCCAAGCTGTGGTGGGTCCCTGTCTCTGGTTGGCAGCCCTGGCATCCTCCCACGAGGTACTGTGACGAAGAACAGCATGGGTACATTCCCCGAGCTTTGGTGAGTCCCTGACCATGGTTGTCAGTCCTGGTTTCTTTCCACCAGGAACTGCGACGAAGAGCAACAACCTGAATGCACTCCCAGGCTATGGTGTCCCACATGGACTTGCTTTACTCACCTGCCAAGTACTGCATGGACTGTCTTTTAGTATAACAGTTGTCTAAGTGGGTGCAAGTCCCAGACTCTCAATTCCAACTTTAGTTTACTACTAGTAGTTCACTCTCCTGCCAAGCCTTAGCACAAGTCCATGTTCAATCAACCGTTTCTCCCACGGTTTCAGGCTCAAAGAGCCTCCTGACACATCCTCTTAGCTCATGCCACCACCTCCTTGGGCCTCAAGCACCTCTCCGGCTACCCGCATACCTTACAGCGCGATCTGTGCAGTTATCGGCTTCTCGAAGGCAACTGGGCACAGTCACTGGGTTCTGGTGGCGTTCTGGAGCCTTGCTCGCTCTGCGACACAGTCATCTTCTCCTGCCTGGAAGCACGGTTTTGTCCCTGCACCCTTCCCGGGTCTCGGGGATGCCCGGAGTTTCAGCCTGCCTTTCCGGCCATATGGTCCTCAAGTCCTGGACCACCTTTGGACTCTCTCCCCCCGTGACAACTTACACCTTCACTCCTGGTTTGTGCTTGCTCTTGCGGCCCCTCCAAGGCCTGAGCATCGTCAAGACCTTCTTTACTCTTAAGAGACTTATTTAAATCCGCTGTCGTGAACCACTAGAATGGTCAGAGTGTTTCTGATAAGTATTCTGTACTGCTATTAAGCAGTGACCAGTATCATATTAAATTATTATGGAGATGTACGTTTAAGTATTCATTTAGAGCATTAATCTACTTTCTTTAGAGGACACAAGGCTGAAGGACTCTGCAAGGGGTGGTCCCTCTACTGGCTCCCTCTGGCAACTCTCACCCCACTTCCTGGATATCAGCTCTCTCCCAGGGCCTTTAGGTAGTTCCAGGAACCAGCTCCATCTGAATGTAATCATATTCTGCCACCTAAGCATTGTGCACTTCCTTCTGATTCAGTCCCAGTCTGGAATGAGCCTCCCCTGGATGGCTTTGGACCTCTTGCAGAATGACTTTCTTCCAAATCAGCCAGTCACCATATGAGATCCCTGGTATTCTTCCATGACACCGTTTTTCTGCACTTGATGTCCTTCTCTGTATAGTTACAGCCTTTTAAAGAAAATAGCCCTTCTCTTTAAGAGGTATTCATGACAAAATGGTCTGTTCATTCACAGTTTTCATTGGATGCGTGCACTTCAGGACACGTCGCCATAGTACGTCCTCTGCCCCTGATTGGATAAGAGTGTGTAGATCTTTCTGGGATAGGTGGATTCCTCAAATTTCTTCCTCCCCTTTTCCGGAGAAGGAATCACATGCTCCTTTTCATCCCTCCTCTTAGCAAAATGACATTGTCAAGAGGTCAATTGGGCAAAATAAGTGTAAAGTCACAATGCTTCCACCTCCTTTAAAAATTACTGCATCAAACGTTTCTAAGTGTGCTGCTAACTGAGATGTGTCTTGGATTCCGATAGACAACTTTGCTTCTATTTAATCTAAAATATATGTTCATATTAAAATATGGCAGTATCCCTGTCAAACTAACCTATTTTGTAAGTCCTTTATTTGCAGATCACATTCATATTTTCGGTTTTTATTCAGCGGATTTAGTTGTTATGCAGGATTGTAGCTCTTGCAAACATCCCCTTTAAAAGTGCATGGTTTCATAATGTCTTCCAGTTTAATTTCTGCTGTTCACAGCGCCCACTTTGGATGCATCATTCCCAACAAGATACAAGCCTATTCAACTACCCAGAGCCAGCTGCACCTATACTCCATTAACGCAGTACCAGAGTTTACCACCATCTATTGTTAATGCAGCCATGTGTAAAGCTCCATGCAGGATTGTCATAATGTATTTGGATTCTGATTGTGTCACCCACCCACACTTTTGCTAGCTAAATAAAAATAGTCAGATGATTGTGATCATATCCCCCTTGCTTGTGCAAGGCTAGAGGTTACTTTGCTACTCTGTATTTCACAGAGAAATCCAACTGAACAGTGGACTAATGTTACACAGTGGTTGTTTGGTAGCTGGGCAATTGTCTGTACCAGGACTAGATGTTGGAAGGAAATCTTTCTTTAGATATAACATGTGCTTTTATTTTTGGAGTCATCATCACTCGATACATAATGTAGCTTATTTCCATTGTGGCATAACATGATTGAAAGGCGTGAAGGCCTTGAGTAAGGCTGTAACGCTTTTCAAACACTTAACGCCATATTTTCATGCATTTGTATGGCAGAGAGGAGAGACGGAACGCAACTTGCATTTCCACCACCTCCCTTTCTCTCTGCCACATATATGCTCCAGCATGGAGTTTCTTGTCGGTGCAAATGCTGGAGATCTCGTTGAGGTCTGCCAGCTTTATGCACCTGGATAAAGCAGGCGGACCCCATAGAGATCCATTGTAAATGATGCTTGTATGGAAGGCAGCATTCGTTAATATGTAATTGTGAACACTGCTTACAATGCGTGCACGACAAGCAGTGCTCACGAGCATTTATCACAGCATAGCGTAGGCAAAAGGCAGTTTACACATATGAACATTACCTTTTGCCCTGCACATTTGCACCCTGCTATGCAAATGATGAAAATGTTGGGGTGAGATGGGGTGCTGCTTACATCTATGTCAACATGTACCGACCACCCGCTGCCAAATTACACTTTGGAGCAACATGCGTTCCAAAATGTAATAAACAGGATTATGTTAATTTATTCCCATGTCTTCCTTTAGGCTCATCAAGAAGTCCCTGAAAAACAGATAAGTTGCAGATCTCAAGGTAATTCTGATTTGTTTCTCTCACTGCTAAATGTAACAATTAGAGACATGTTTTTGAATCCGTTGTTAAATAAGCCAAAAGTTTGTGATGTCGTATGAAAACGTGTGAAAACGTGAAGTTCACAAAACAATCCTGTTGTATGAGACCTCCCACTTAAACTTTGCTGTTCCCAGATCGTATTGCTAGTCTAAATTCCCACCAGTTTTCACCTCTATTATACATTTCAAAAAGTTCCAATACCATTGCACCCGGTCCGCATGGTACTTAAGTATTCTGTGTGGCTTTAAAGACAGCCATTCTGGCGGCAGCTAGTTTATTTTTATTTCTGCCAGTCCTTTCAATTATGGATGGAAGTTAGATGAGGCTCCCAGTAAAATAAATTTGTTCTTTTTTTGGTAATTTATGTTTGAATTAAAATATGTATGGGCATTTATTACTGTGTTTGTCTTTATTGGAAACAATATATACTAAGTACATATTCTGTTTAGGAATTCAAAGCTCTTCTGAAGGGGCCCCTGAGGGACCCTCATGTATGGAAACAAGGCACAATCCCCACACACGAACTGATATGCCAGGCACGAGGTTGTATTCCCAAAATCTAGGATTTATTGCAAAGCAAATAGTCTCAGTTGGCCAACTGGTCCCACGTCCCGCGACGTGCGTCTACCAGACCTCGGGGGATGCAAGTGAGAGAAATTCGTACAACAGTTACATATATACAAAACAAGCATCTAGTAATCAGTAGTGTCACAACTTATACCGCCCCTACTGCATTTCCTTTGAACTAGGCACGATGATTGACAATGGTGACGAGTATGACACCTTCAAACATTCATTTAGTAACAGTTTGCAATTTTGTAAGCTCACAGACATAAGTCTTTGTTTTAAAGAACACAGTGCTTCTGTTTCTACAAGCAAGCTGTGCGTAGGGAGAGACACATTCCAGGCCTTGCTATCTTCTCGTTTCTATTCGTGTACTGGGGGTCAACTTGCTCTCCAGGGCTCTACCGGACTCAGGAAAGGGGGGCCGCAAAGAAGAGCATAATTCAAGTCATTTAATGTTCGCTCTAGCATTTCTACTGTGCTTACCCAGACTAGCTGGCACCTGCTGTACTGATTAGAATGCCTTGCTGCTCACTCTCCAAGGATATGCGAGGGAGGGGACCGGGTATTTCTATCCGGGTTACTGCGTTATGTTTCAACATGCCACTCGCGGCCTTGCATTGTGCACCAGTGAAGCAGAATAATATTTCAGCAAAGCAGTTTTACATGAGGCAAAAAGGCAATGTTAGAGAAAACAAGAAGAAAACAAAATGGCGATTTCAGTCACCTTAAAATGGCGGCACCTTGATTAAGCTTTTGCTACACCTTTCTATTACTAAACACATGAGGCGGTTGGTCTTCGGCCAACAAAGTATAGTGCCTTACGATCGAGGGGGTGTCTATTCTTTCTGGACTGACACTTCCACGTGTGTTGTGATTCCCTATTTTACTTCAATTTAAAGCAGGCTTTTGACACATTGGGGCAGATCGAGGGAGGCAGACTAGAACAAGCCATGTGAATGAAGATTCATTGTTCTTGCCAACAACCTTTTGTCTTTTTCCACACCTCCGGTTTATGGATACGCCTGTAGCAGGGCCTATAAGCCCGCCCTACAAAAAGCATTAATAATATTTAGAGATACATGTAAAGCATTGCTTTCCACACTGGTTGACATTCATGCAGATTTGCAAGAGTTACACCTCATTCATAGGGAAATGTTGCAATATACAAATGTTTAAATACAAATATTCTATCTATAGCACAATGCGAGCTATGCTGAGCATGACGGAAATGAGATGCTGGACTTGAATCTTGAGTGAAGTTAGTTCAGTAAGTCTTTAATAGTAGCACTGCACGGTGAAGGCAGGAATGGGCAGCATGGAATCCCCAAGCAATCCTAATAGTTACCCCACCCTATTATCAAAAATGTATGTAGGATTTAAATACAATTACTCCAGTGCAACAAATAGAAGTATCAATGGCGACTAAGTTTCATGTTTCGATGAGGTGATATGTGACCCTAAGGTAGATGTCAACGCAGATGGGTATTCATAATACGATTAAGACTCCCAATGCCTTCTCTTTCTTTTAAAGCTGCTTCGGTTGGTAATACATGAATATGCTGTTTACAATGTAATTTAGGTTATGAATAAACAGGCTAAGCAGCAGAAAGCTAGCATGCACGGAAATACTGGTTAGTGTACCAATCTTCTTCTTCGCCACCCTGACTGTAAGCATATGATTCAAAATGGAATTTATTTAAGCTATACTAGGTCCTTAAAATTAATAGTCAGTACACTATTACTATTTTCATTCTTTAGGGAATAATATATTTTATTTCTTGGTGTGATTTAGTTAAATACACTTTCCACACTTACTATACCTCGTTTCTTTTATACATATGTTATTATTTATAGTGCAATACATCATAATATTAGTACATTAACTAGATAAAAATTCATAAGGTTTTAAAACTGTGGTTAATGTCCAAGTTTTTCATGATTCAAATAGCGATCTTCAATTTCGAACCCTTGCTTAGTCACAGGTAGTAAGAAGGGCAGTGTATTTTTACCCAATTAGCACATCCAAAATACATCAGATTTCTATGGACTCTGAAGGTGTTTACATGAGGGTTACAATATTTAAAATAGGGTCATTCTCAAGCATCTCTTCACTGGTTTTAATCATCATAAGCCTTTCTTGAACTATCAGAGTATAGACAGATACATTCGAATGGATTGTATCCTCCCACGTATTCCTCATCTTGTGATATTCGTTATTGCCAGCTTCGCTGCTTCTGAAAAAATATTTCAGCAGAGGTTGCTGTGCTCGAGGTCGTGTCGTTGATTGTCCCTCGACGGGCTCCGTACCATGTTGACGTCACTGTTGGTATAAATAGCTTGAGCCGCGTCCGTTGGCTTCAGTTCCGTTTTTCCGATTGCTTCGCTCTCGAACGGCGCGCTTCGAGATTTTCTGTCAAAAAATGTCATCATCATCTACTGCTTATACACCCAAGACTGGGTTTAAGAAGTATTTTGAATGCGGTTCGAAGATGTCAGTCACCGATCCTTACTGCATCTGTCTTTGGTGCCTGGGTTCAGATCATCGAACCGGCGACTGTGGCTCCTGTCAGTCTATGACGGAGAAGGCCCTCTGTGAGAGGAAAGGTAAACTAGCGGTGGGGCATGAGGCTTCGAAGGCCACTTCGAAGGCATTGTCGAAAAGACATAAAAAATCGTCCAATTCAAAAGAATCGGAACGTCACAAGAAACACTCCAAGAGATCCCGATCTCGTAGTAGATCGAGGTGATCTTCAGCTTCTAAAAAAGTTAAAAGGAGACATGGATCTCCTTCATCATCATCCGATACATCGACCGAATTGGTTCGATGTCCTACTAAATCGGATTCCCCCAGAAAATGGGAGGACTTTAGAAGAAAGATGATGGAGGTCTTTGAGAATGCGGCCTCGACCCGCTCAAAGAAACCCCAAAAGAGCCAGGCCCCGGTTGCTCCATTGGATGACACAGCGAAGTCGGGAACTACTGCGGTAAGACCCATTAGTATGGATGAAACCCGTAAAACTTGAGTCGACAAATCGTCAAGGAATCTTCGAGAGTCGAGTGTTTCACCGGCACCTCATAAAAAATAGAAGTTGTCGAAAACATCTGCAACTTCGTTGGCGCCGACAATTTCGATATCGAAGCCTAAAACGTCTTCGACGCCTTTGTCGAAGACTTCATCGGGGTCGTAAAAGATCCCTTGGACACTTTCGAAGAATCCTTCCATTCCTTCGACGAAAACTCAGGAGGAGGAGAGGAGATTTACGCCATTACCAAAATCAGACTTTTTTAAGTCTATGTCTTCAATTTTTGAAGAAACTGGCTCTGAGGATGAGGAAATCTCAATGCAATATGGCACTAGACAAGTTCCAGAAGAATTTATAGACCCAGAATCTAAAATGAGAGACCTGTGCAAGACTCTGCATTCTGCTAGTGGCATTGACACAACACCTATATTAGAGTTTGCAAGACCTGACCCTGCAGAACATACAGATCCAGGGTACAGGAGTTTAATGAAATGAGTGGTAGAATATAAGGGCTGGGGTAGAGCCTCCCCCACTTTTGAAGAGGGCGATATGACGGACATGATTGTTCGGGCCCCCAGAAGGATCCAGTTCTCGCCTTCCATAGGGCGCTTCAGAGAACAGTGGAAAAGAACTGGGAAAGCCCTGACAACATTGCTCCGGTAAACAGCAATTTTCATAAGAAGTATAGAACTTCTACTTCTGATCCCGAATATCTGAATAGACATCCCACTCCAGAAAGTCTGGTTATTCAAGCTGCAACTACTTCGAGACAAACTGCATATCCAACCATACCTCCGAATAGAGAGGATAAGAAGGTTGATGCTTGGGCCCGTAAAGTTTTTACTTCGGGTAGCATGGCCTTAAAGTCAACCAGTGTCACCTGTACCCTAGCCAGGTTCACACATACCCTGTGGGAATGCATTTCGGCGGCGGCTGAACATATTCCGGAAGGCAAGGAAAGGGAAGGCTTCCTGAATATTGTCAAAGACGGGAAGGAGGCAATGGGGGAATGTCTCCAGTCTGGACTGGATACTGCTGAAAGTATTAGCAGATCCATGGAATCAAGCACAGTGCTACGCAGATTTGCGTGGTTGAGAAAGTCAGGTTTTGCACTAGATGTGCAGGCCAGGCTTCTCAACATGCCTTTTGATGGCTCGAGGCTTTTTGGTGGTAAGGCTGATAAGAGCCTAGGAAAACTACAGACCTCCAAAAGCGGCAGCTAAATCCCTTAGTGCCTCCATGCGACAACCTCAGAAACCCTATTCGGGCTCATCTTCCTGGAGGGGTCGTCCTTTTCGTTACTAATCTTCTTTTGGAAGAGGAAGAGGGCAGGCTTTTGCAAAGGGGCAAAGAAATCTCACTCGTGGTGGACGAGGAAATACTACAAAGCCATCTTCAGGAACGGCATCTTTACCCTCAGCCACCTCCAAATCACTCTGAGGCCTTATCATACAAAACACCAGTGGGAGGCAGAATCTCTCAGCATCTGAAAGAATGGCGGGACATTACTTCAGATGCTTGGGCACTGGAAACAGTAGCTCACGGTTACTGCCTTCCCTTCCTAATAAGGCCTCACGATCATCCACCGGGAGCCAACTTGACCAAAATTACAGAACCGCTCCTTTTGCAGGAAATGTTTACCCTGCTAGATAAAGGTGCAATAGAACATGTACCTGAAGCGGAGAGGAACAAGGGTTGGTACTCCCCTTATTTTCTCATCCCAAAGAAGGACGGAGGATCGAGACCCATCTTGGACTTAAGAAACTTAAACAAGTTCCTCAGGAAGGACAAGTTCAAGATGGTAACCCTTTCTCAGATCCTTCAGGCTCTCCAACTCCAAGACTGGTTGGTATCATTGGACCTTCAGGATGCTTACTTTCATGTGCCAATCCATCCCAAGCACAGAAAGTTCCTGAGGTTCACAGTTGGCGGTTCTCACTATCAGTTTCGAGTTCTGCCATTCGGGCTGTCCTCTGCCCTGAGGGTTTTCACCAAGCTGATGGCGGTAGTGGCAGCGAGTCTCAGGAGAGGGGGGATTCACGTCTACCCCAACCTGGACGACTGGTTGATCAGAGCACATTCTCCCAAACATGCTCAAAAACATCTGTCGATCACCTGTCACTTCCTTCACAATCTGGGCTTCTCCCTCAAGTTCAAGAAGTCCCACATGAAACCATCCCAAAAACTCCAGTTTATCGGAGCAGTCTTGGACACTTCCTCGGCCAAAGCCTTGCCTCCCGAGATAAGAGCTCTCCACATTCTGCAGATGGTAACAAAATTCCAGAAAGCCCAACATCTGCCGGCCTTCGATTTCCTGAGGTTGCTAAGCCTCATGGCACCCTGCATTTTTCTGGTGCCAGAGGCCAGATTGAGAATGAGATCCCTTCAATGGGCCCTCAGGACTCAGTGGTCCCAGTTCTCGGGGAGTATGTTGGATCTTCTGCAAGTCCCGAGCGCAGTTGCGCAGGATCTACTATGGTGGTCTTGCAACGACAACATCCTCAAAGGGTAATCTTTTTGGCAACCATGGCTGGAGATAACAGTAGTAACGGGTGCCTCACTCACTGGGTGGGGAGCTCATACCAACAATCTGACAATCAGCAGTTGTTGGTCTCCATCAGAGTCCAAACTACACATCAACCTGTTGGAGCTGAGGGCAATCAGACTAGCGCTGAAGGCCTTCCTGCCCTCTGTACAAGGAAAGAATGTCCTGATAATGACAGACAACACAGTGGCCATGTACTACCTCAACAAAAGAGGAGGTGTAGGATCACTCCCACTGTGCAGAGAAGCAATGGAGCTCTGGTTCTGGGCAATACGGGAAGGAATCTCTATCGGCAGTTCACCTAGCCGGAGAGCAGAACACGGCGGCAGACACACTGAGCAGGCAGAGCACAGTCTCCCACGAGTGGGAGTTAGCTCATGAAGTCCTTCTGGAGATCTTCACCCTTTGGGGAACCCCTCAAGTGGATCTGTTCACGACCGAGGTAAACCGGAAGTGCGAACAGTATTGCTCAAGGGACTGTCCCCCGAGAGGAGCTCTAGGAGACGCGTTCGTGGTGGACTGGGATTTCCCCCTACTGTACACGTTTCCTCCAGTCCCCGTGATTCCTCAAGTAATCAGGAGGTTGAGAAAGTTCAGGAAAACCATGATCCTAATTGCCCCGGATTGGGCCAGGAGGACATGGTACCTGGACCTTCTGGACATGTCCATCTGCCCTCCAAAACGTCTTCCGCAAAGCGAGGATCTTCTCTCGCAAGAGGAAGGTTGGGTTCTCCATCCAGAGGTCAAGACACTCAATCTTCACGCATGGTTTCTGAGAGGTTGAGATACAGGGATTGGGACCTTCCGGACAACATAATGGAAATTTTGCTTTCGGCCAGCAACAAAATCCTTGTATCGGTGCCGTTGGAACAAATTCAGTAACTGGTGCAAAGATAAGGATGTGGACCCTTTTCAATGTGGCACCCCAATGGTGCTTTCTTTCTTATTGCATCTAGCCAATCTGGGGCTCCAGATCGGAACAATGAAAGGATATCTTGCTGCGCTGTCCATTTTCAAGCGCTCCTCGGAAGAGGTTTCTTACTTCAAAATGCCATTAATCATTTAGTTCCTGAAAGGACTTACCAATGTATATCCACCAGTACGGTTTCATGTCCCAACTTGGGATTTAAACCTAGTTCTTAAATATCTAACTTGTATACCTTTTGAGCCTCTGCACTCCTGTCCATTGAGGCTTCTAACACTAAAAACTGTCCTTTTTGTAGCATTAACATCAGCCTGCAGGGTTAGTGAAGTACAGGCTCTCTCATGTAAACCTCCATATACCACATTTTACAAGGACAAGGTAGTTCTTAAGGTTAAACAATCTTTTTTAGCGAAAGTAGTTTCTGACTTCCATTTGTAACAAAAAATCATTTTACCAACATTTTATCCTCCTCCTCATTTGGGTAAAGAAGAGGAGAGACTGCATAGACTGGACCCCAAAAGGGCCCTCAGTTTTTACATTTCAAGAATGTCAAAATTACGTCAAGATGACCAACTCTTTGTGGGTTATACAGGTCGTAAATTGGGGTTGTCGGTGACAAAACAAACTATATTCCACTGGATCATTTTAGCTATATTGGAATGCTACAGATTAACAGGAAAGGACCCACCGGATGGGCTACGGGCCCATTCCACTAGGGGAATGGCTACTTCTGCGGCTTTGAAGAGGGGAGTCCCTGCAAAAGATATTTGCTCGGCTGCAACATGGGCATCAATGCATACCTTCAACAAGCATTACTGCTTAGATGCCTCCTCCTCCAATGAGGGTTTATTTGCCAGGGCGGTACTTCATTCCGTCCATTAAAACAATAACTAGTACTCCCACCTCCAAATTGACCACTGCTATGGGAGTCTATCACAAGATGAGGAATACGTGGGAGGACACAATCCATTCGAAGAACAAGTTACTTACCAACTGTGTAATGTTCTTTCGACTGGATGTTCCTCCCACGTATTCCTCATCGACCCTCCCAGCCTACCCCGCAGTACAGTTTACGTTTCTTACAGTTTCCTCTCACGGTGGGCCTATCAGTCACAGGACACACCTGAGTGTTCCACGAATATTTCCTCGAAAAAACAGAACTGAAGCCAACGGTCATGGCTCGAGCTATTTATACCAACAGTGACGTCGACACGGTACGAAGCCCGTCGAGGGACAATCGACGCCACGACCTCGAGCACAGCACCCCCTGCCGAATTTTTTTTTCCAAAGCAGGTGAAAACGAATATCACAAGATGAGGAATACGTGGGAGGAACATCCAGTCGAAATAACCTTACAGTTGGTAAATAACTTGTTCTTCTCCAACAAATCCAATTAGTAAGTGTATGCAGTAAATCACAAAAGTATCGAAAAATCAACCATAGATTATAGAAACTCCAAGCGTGGGGGTCTCCCCCTAGCCCCCCACCGCCACATATAAAGTGCAAAATAAAAATAAAAATTATCTTTTTTTGCCGCAGGATTTTTGCATCGACCTTATCGTATCACATAGAACCCTTGAGTAGCAGGGCTAACTTGAGAATCTGGTCTTTCAGCTTGGTGCCTATTCCAGTCAGTAAGTATCCCATGCCCTCAATAAAAGTGTCCCAACCCGATTTTACCTTGTCTCTATGATGTGATGGCGGTTTAGGAGCATGTCTAACAGCAGGAAGAACATATTGCATATAACTACTTCCACCCCAATCCATAGATAACCAGCTATAAGCTAGAATTCCACAGATGAAATAGGACCAGCAATAGGTGTCCCAACTAAATTTAGTTAAAGAAAATCCTTTATCAAAAGAGAAGGTAACCTCTCTCTCTTCCCAACATGCTACAAACCTGCAATGTGGCATGTGGGTAGGTTCCATGGTGTGGGCAATGTACAGTATAAAATATAAATTTTCTAATAACTTTTTTTAAGCTGTCTGTATTGCACTGCCATAGCTCTATATATTAAAAAGGTACATTTGTGGATATATGTGTGTGTGTCTGTTCGAAATTGTCAGCATACTTCCCAACATGCTACAAACCTGAAATGTGGCTTGTGGGTAGGTTCCATGGTGTAGACAATGTGACAAGTCTAAAATATGCCTTTTTCAGATTGATAGATTTTTTTTAGCAGTCTGCAATACTTACCCCTGCCATATGGCTCTTCATGCTGTAGTTCTGCTGTAGTTCTACGTTCATTGTTCCTAAAGTTAGGCAGTTCATGTAAACATCAGTAGTTCATTGCTCCTAAACTTTCCACACTATCAGGATTCTAGCTGACATTAGTGGCACTCACTTTTGAAGGTTGTATACTAATTGACGTTTTCACAATTGACCTCTCGAGAATTGACCTAATTTAGAAGGTCAATTAGGACATCTATGTGGGGGGAAACCCCCTGCAGTCCCCACCCAATCCCCTTATATTATTTATCATTATTATTATTATGATTATTATTATTATTATTATTTCTTTATTTGTTTAGTTTCAAAGAAACTTTACAAAACTTTACGAAACAAAGAAAATAAAAACACAATATATCGAATCCGTTATACCACTAAAACCAACACAGTATGTCCTACATAAAAACATCATATATTTGCCAGAGCATCAAATATCCAACTAAAACAAATAACTTTTTATAATGGACAACAATTTCATCCTGACAAAAATGATCACTCTTTATGTATTCATAGTTATGTACAAATGGTCCCAACCAGTTCATATATTCTGGACCCAGTATCCTACATTCAGTGAAAATGTGCTTGGCTGTCTCTGCATATAAAGTATTGTGACACAAACAACAATATCTGTCTTTTTTAGGTAAGCCCAGCTGTGGCCCTATACAGAGAGTATCTGTAACTGATTTATCCTCTGCCTTAGCCTAAATGCCCGCATTCCCCTATTAGGGCATTGTCAAAGATAGGTTTGCTGCTATAATTATTTATAATCCAAAACCAACCCAATACATATATAAAATAACTAAAATAATATAAAGGTCAATTGTGCAGAAGGTCAATTAGAGCCACTATAATTAGGTCAATTGTGCAAAAGGTCAATTGTAAAAGGTCAATTTGGGTAATACCCTTTTGAAGTCATGCGGGTGACACAAAACAGTGCTTTTGTAGTAATGCGGGTGACAGGAAATGGTGCATGTCTCTTCAGTAGTGTCCACAATGAAGTTGTCCATCACATCGTGGCAAATCTTGCATGATAATTACAAAAACTTAATTTCCCATGAAAGTTGATGAATACGAAGCTTGCTTATGTGAGGTAGGCATGGTATCACAAGTTAGACACAGACACAAATATACAGGTTTCAACACCTTTATTAAGCTTTGAATCGGGGTTGGAGACCTCCTAGCTGGCCCTAAATCTATAATGGTAGTAGTCTTGACCATTAAATAAAGGTAATCAGTCAGTCTAGTCAATATAAAGAAATGTCTATATTCGAAACCTACGCTTGCCCTCACGCTTTTACAATAACTATAACTAAGTGGTGGGAAATAAGTCAAAAGAGTGTTTCCAAAGAAAGTCAGGATGGCAGTGGAGTTGGATGACATTCCCTTCCCAAAGTATGAGTAATAAGAGTTTGTTGGACACTTGGGTGGCTTGTTTGCACAGTTCAATGGGGCTCAGTTCTTCCAGGCTTCCCTCGCCTGGCTCGGAATTCACACAGTTCAACAGCATGCAGTTCACTCAGGCTTCCCTCGCCTGGTTTGGTATTGTTAGTTTTTTTGAAGTCCAACTAAGGGCTTAGTAAAACCATTCAAATGAGGTAGTTCAAGACTCCATAAGGAGTGTTGAACTGCCTATACTCGGGTGGTACTAGCATAAGGCTGTACCACCTGAGTATAGGGTAGCGTAGACAGAGCAGCAAGGTTTATCTTAGGAGGGAGAGAGGTCTGTAGAATCGGTACAATGAAATTGTGATACAAATTGTCCAAAGAAACACTGACACACTATGCATTGTAAAAATAAATGGTTTATTTAAATACAAGTAGGCCCAGATAAATTGTGGGGGAAATAAGTACCGTCACATTATATATAGGCACATTATAAAAACACAACATTATGCTTTCAAGTGCACGGACCAAAGCATAGACCTAGTTATAGATAAGTCAGACATTTTTTTGTCTCCATATAACTTTTTAATTAACATTTTCAAACTTTTCCAACACAATATGAACCTCCCCCTGTAGTCCGAACTTGATCCCTTCCCTAGCCCCTCTATCCTCCCTTTCTTGGTCTCTCACTCCTTTGTGCATTGAGCCCATTTAGAACAAGGGATGGCCTTTGCTTCGAAAAGTCCCCCAACATGAGCTCCTTATGGTCAATGTCCCCATCTGATCACAGCAGTCTCAGCAATCTCATTCTCCTCGAGCACCAGCTCCCCCTGGTCCCGTTACGGAGGAACCCCAATACCTGAGACCAATCTGTTAAAAATCCTTGGTGATCACCTTTTAGAGAGGTTACCCATTCCAGTGCAGCCAAGTTCTAAACTTTTCACACCCATTCGTGTTCCCTGGGGGGGTCTTTTAATTTCCATTTTTGCACCACCCCAAATGCCCCTGCCATCATTAATATGATGTGCACTTTACATTCTGCTCTAGTGGTTAGATCCTCCAGAGGCCCCCCCAAGACCAGCATGTGCATGTCTCTGTTGCCGCCTCCCATCATTCCCAGGGTCTGCAAGATCTTCTTTCATTATAATCATCTGCTTCTGGACTGCGTCTGTAATCCTGTCCCCAAAGTCACTGAAATATAGTTTAAGCAGTGTGTCACGTTAGGTCTTGGTCTTCTATTCTTGGTCCTCCATGCTCTGTTTATTCTTGGCTCTGTTGCATTCCCAGGGGTGAGCTAGCATCTCTGCTCCACATCTTCTGAGGACTGCTCTCTGGGAGATTCCTGGACCCCCTTCAAAGTTGTTGGGGTATACTTTCCCCTATTTTTGGACAGTGTCCCTCACTGCCCTTTCTCTTGAATTTGCCTGGCCTTTCTGGGGCAGTGTTCCTTTCCCCCAGGTTTCACTTCCTTGCCCCTTTCCTTTGTTGTGGCTTAGGCGATTGCCGCCTTGTTCTCTTAGTTATACTTGTGCCCGGAGGAGGAAATGCTCAATTCTGCGCTACAGGTGCTTGACTCGTGAAAGCCTTGTTTGATGGATGTTGTTTTACACTGTGGGCCTATGGAATTCTCTCGGGCACTAGCCTTCCTTCCCCTTTTTAGGGGGAGAGCGTTTGTACTCCCCTCGCTCTCCAGACCTTCACTTGTTAAGTCCACCTCTCCAATGAACGGATCTTATATGGGGTGTCGGGGGTAGAACCGCTAGGTGCCACCATTCTGGTCTGGTTTAGATCCCAGAGCTTTCCCAACTACTGAGACATGTGCCCCTGCCAGTCCCCCTTGCCAGGTCTTGTCACTGACCTGGTGATTCCCCCCCACCACCGCTTTGGTCTCCTAAAGGAGGATAGTTGGCTCTGTCTTCCTTGCCACTTGCCTTGACTCCTGTCGTCCTCCCCCACGGTTTCACTGCTTCTGCTGGCTCCTCCTCTCATTCCCCTGCTTACCGCTTAGCTTTTCCCAAACATTGCGGCTGGAGGAAGCCGGACTGCTTCCACTCTTCTTTTAATCATGTGGTCCCTCACACGCCAGGCTGATCACTGCCCTTCTTTCGCCTTCTCACAGCCTCTGGCTGGGACCCTGCCACGAGGGGCTCAGGGGCCTCTTCTTTTCTCCTGCGGGGTTTGGGAGCTCCCCTCTTGTTCCTCTAGTTTCGGGATCTCGGATTTGCTCTGTCGCGGGGTCAGCGAAATGCTCCCTTGATTACAGCCATGGCCGGATCTGCAGCCTGCGGGCCGTGTCGGCGTTTCTCTTTGCCAGTAGTTTTGCTCGTCTTTGGATGGAAGGAGAGGAGAACCAGCCCCCTCCTGCCCAGGCTCTTCCACCGCGATGTACAAAGCCTGGGTAGGGAGTTCTTGTTCAAATAGCAGTGATTTTGATCCCGGGGTTCATCAGATCATTGATCACAGTGCTCTACTACTGACTGGCAGCCATCTTGGAAAAACAGGTCAGACCTTTTTATACACATTCAGTATAGGCACACATGTTCTTGGAGTAAAACCAAAAGCTACTTTCTGATTACTTTCAGTAATACATGGGTAGTAGACCCTAGCAGTTGTACCGTGACACTCAGTAAGAAATCAACTGGACAATATACTTTTCCGAATAGTGGAACACTTATTCCAGGAACAGTAAAAACCTATAACCCTGGTTCAGGATAACACGGTTATTCTAGGGGAGTTGGACCTAGGGTTGTAATACACAGTTACGCTTACTTTTCAGCTCAGTGAAACACAGTCTAAGATCAGTAAGAACTTATTACACTATTTTTGGATGGCTTAAGGCAGACCCAAGTTAGCTACACCTAAGAACACTTTTCAAGAATGGCACGCTGTTCTAGGCAGGTAAAATCTAATGTTGTAATATACTATTACAGTTTGCTTTTCAGATCCGTTCAACACAGGTTAAGGTAAACAATAACTTAACTAGTTTTGGGATGGCACACAGCTAAAACAAGGTGAGTAAAACCTAGTTTCTTTTTAAAGGGGCTATCAGCAACTTAAAGGTAAGTATAACCTAAGGCAGACTTATTCTAGATGGGCTAACAGCAATTCAGGGGAAGCGAGACCCAATTGGGGGCACTCATATGTTTATATCCTAACAGGAATAGTAAAGTGAAACCAATAGCATTACTTTTGGGGAAGAGGCACAACCAATTTGCAGGTGAGTAACTAAACCTTCCGATCTACTTTCTGTTAGAATGGCAAGACAGTTTCTAAGGAAAGTAAGACTTTGAGAATACTTATTTAAGAAGGCACACAGCTTATTGAAGGTACGAAAATCCTATATATACTTTTCAGAATGGCCGAGCATATCTAAGGTAAGTAATAACATTTTGTAACTATTCACTCTTAGAGTTAGTTACCAACCAACTTCTTTCACAAGTAAGTAACTTTTCAACCCTTGTTATTCTTTTCAAGGCAGACCATTTAAAGTATCTAGCCCTTCCCAATTCTAGTACGAGTTCTCTCAGAATCAGAAGAGGGAACCTAGTGATATGATATGATAGGTTATTTATAACATGCATAATAAGCAGAGGTTTCTAAGCGCGGACCCGGGGATCGAACCTGTGTTACTGTGTTGTCTTTCTTCCAAGGCGAGCATGTTGCCGCTGAGCTATCCTCCCGAGACCAGGCATGGTCTAGGAGGCAGCAGTAGGCAGGGTGAGATAGTGCTCAGTTGCAGGCAAAGTCAGAGTTCAAGAGGAAGACTGTTTAAACAAGTAAGTGTTTCACTTTAAAGTTAGTTGGGGGGTACAGGGACTTCAGGGAAGACACCGTAGGAGAATTCCAGCAGTGGGCCTGGGTGAACTGGACGGGAGATCTCCCAATCACAGTAGCACTGCAAGGATACACAGGAATCACAAGCGACTGAAGGTAAGTAAATACCCCAGTCAGCACAGTACCAGTTGCAGCAGGAAGACTTCAAGATATGCAGCCAAAAACCTGGTCGATGGATTCCTTTGTCTATAAGATGGAAGACAGGACTTTGGAAGGACCTTTGCAGCAGGGATCATGGAAGAAAGCTCCAGGCAAGCGTTTCCTCGCTGCTGGATGCAGCTTTGTGGATTTTATGTTTTTTTCAGGAGCACCGAAGAAGACTGAATACTCCCGGTCAGATTCTCGTCGTCTGCAAGGACCAGCACTCTGGATTAGGACTCAAATCGTATCTCTGGAGTTAAGCAGGATGCCACCAAAGTTTCAGCTCAATTCGGAATTTGGACGACCGTACAGCGCACAATGGCTTGAGGCACCAGGGTATTGTGGTATTGCAGCCCTGCAAGGTCACAGCACGACGTGGGATAGCTCAGAATGCGGGTCTTCCTGAGTCTAATGGATCTCACCAGGCTCTGTCGTTTTCGGGGTCCCCAGGTCGCTTGGAAGAAAGTAACTGCAGGCTCCGGTTACACAGCAAGCTCTCTGGTCGCTGGAAATTGCTACAGCCTTCGTTTCTTCATCATCCTCTTCGGTTTCAGTACCACTGGTCGACTTGTCAACAGCTTCCATGTTCAGTTTTCATCAGGAACTACAGCACAACCTACAACCTACAGCAAAAACTGCCCTCTTCAATTAAGTATCTATGCCCGCTCACCCACCTTCTGCACCTCCATGTCCCACAACTTGGACTGCCATGCCAGCATGCTAATTTCTATTGTATATATTGTATACAACTAGGCGATGTCTCTCCATGGCAACAAGCGCATCTGATGCTCCACTGCACCTACTGTATGTTCTATGTAACCAAGACTTGAGTAAACACTGTAACCAGCATCACGATGCTTAAGGGCTGCTGTGCGCTTAACAAATGTGAATAAATAAATAACCTCTTCATTCTCTCCCCGCATTTTACAGCAAAGGGTGGTCTCGCTGTCCAATCAGGACAGCCAGCCCCCCACTGGGAGTTGTTCCCTTACAGGCAAGGTGAAAGGCAAAGAGCTGTGGAGTTTTGGACTCCTCCCTTGCTTCTTGCCTTTCCAAACATTCTGAAGCCTGGGCGGGTAATCCAGAGTATTCCCACCGAAGACAAAACAGCCAGTGAGGTCGTTCCCACCTTGAATGGCAGGGCAAGACCTCAGAAACAGCAAGCACACCAGAAATGGCGATAAAAGAAGAATCCCACTATTTCAGTAAAATGGTGGCCCTTCTGTGCATTACTGAGGCTGAATTAACAACCTTCGAGTAATAAAGACTAAAAGTTATGACAGTAAAACCATTGCCACCAGCCATTCATTTAAAACTCACAACTGTAACAAAAAACAGGTAAGTAAGAAAGGGGATACATGATATCCCCCAGCACTTTACATAAGGTGGGATGTGCTGGATCACTATATAAAATGTAAAGGGGGATGAAAATCCTTCTTTAGTACTTGGGAACTGTAATTCTCCCAAGTATATGAACATGAAATTAACAGAGGAGCCCATAGGGGCAACCCAGCCTAACCCCAAAAGTTGTAGGAAACTATAACTTTAACCATACACTATGGAGAGACATTAAAATGTCACCCATAAAGAGTAAAAGACTAGGTAAGTGGGCAAAAAGATTCCCCTTCACCTAGGGACAAGGTAAAATAGTTACCTAGTCAAAGCAAAAAGTTCTGGTGTTGACACAGGTCAGGAAGATGTATCATTGATATGCATTTTACCTAAAGGGTATCAATTTCTCAAAACGCAGTTTTCTCAGGCTTCCCTCGCCTGGTTTGGCATCAACTCTAAATGTTTCACAATGGGGTTCCCTCCCCCAACATTCAATGGTTTACATGACGGAGACCTTCACAAACGTGCAGGATTCGCTAGCCCTGTGTGGGACCACCCTGTCAGTGAGGCTTTCACACAACCATGCCCCTGCCACTTCTTTACTTCATAATACAGTAACAGAGACGTTCGCAAATGTACAGTATCTTGGTTGTCCCTGTGCGGGATCACTCTGTTACTAAGGCTGTCTACACAGTTTGTGTTCCTCGCATTATACTTTACTTGGTCGTGCCCCTGGCACGGTCCTTCACAATTCTCCTTAGGGGTACATCTTCTCAGTTCTCATCACGGGTCCCAGACCCTCTTCGATGACTCCACAAACATAACCGTTTGTATTTCACTTTCGCTCATGCTTCGAGCCCTCTGTAATTCACAATCTCAAAAAGTCTCTCTTTACTTGTGTAAATGTACACGTGGCCTTGCTGCCACTTTGTTTCTTAGCCCTCTGTAATTCACAATCTCAAAAAGTCACTCTTTACTTGTGTAAACATACACGCAGCCTCACTGTCACTTTGTTTCTTATCACACTCTTTCAACAATGGACAATCAAAGCTTTCATCGTCATTGCATCTCTCGCCATATGCGTGTCCTTGTTTTGCAACATTGTATTTCACTCACGCCTCATGGCCTTCACCAACTGAGCTCCCTTCTGCTTCAAACTCACCGGCTGTAGTTTCCTTTATCGCTTGTTGCGTGTCGAGGTTAGGGGTCTCTGACACTCCTGGGCCTTCTCCCACGCCCTGTGGAATGAGCACCTGTGCCAGGTTTTCTCTTTGGAGTTTGTTTCCTCGAGTGACCACATTCTGGCTCCTTGGAGACACGGCTCCCTCGCTACGCTTTCAGCAGCCTTTCCACTTCTCAGGCCCTCAGCGTCTCAGCGTTTCGTTCTCCAATGACCGATTTCGGGGTACACCTGCCTGCTCGACCCCCAACCTGTGGTCCTTATCGGGCTCCAACTCGCTCGCTGTGTGCTTCTATGCTCCACCTCTTATACTCTGGGTAGCTGTCAATTTGTTTCAGGTGTGTGTGATTATGACTGAGTGCCTGACCTCATTACTGGGACAGGACCATTGCATGTTACGAGTGGTAATCTTCCTGATCTCAGTCTTCCTCTTCCTGGTCTCAGTAGTTGGGCTGACACAGAAAGGAGGGGAATTATGGGGGTTGTAGTATCCCATAAAGGTAGAGGGAATATGGGGTAAACAGTTGTCAGGAAATGGGGGCTATCATGGGTCAGGATCCATTAGCAATGGACCCTTCCCTAGCCACCTGAATAAGGGATCTCAGGATTTTAGTAGTGAAACACCCTCAGGTTTTCCACACATGCTTCAGCCGTACATGTACGGTTACAGCACTTCAAGCTTACACGCTACAGTCCTACACATACAGCACTTATGTTGAGGTCGCTGCTGCCTCGGCTGTAAATTGGGACACCAATAATGTTGCTGCGCAATCTCAACGCTCCAACTCAAAGTAGCTTGAATCGATTTACGGGATTTATGCTTTTCATATAATTGGCTTTATGTGGCTTGCTCCAGAGTTAGAAACAAATCTAATTTGTTCACACTCGTTCATACAGGAAATACTTGCAATATTGTCTACAAAGAAGCATTGCTTTAGTTCATTCAATAAACTTCATACTAGGACTGAAGTAGGAATTACTGTACAAAGCACAGGTACACCTGCTAGTTGTTTATAATAACGCTAGTGGTGGTCGATATAGAATATGTGCACTGTGAGGTTGGTATCATGGAAGGAGACGCGGACAACAGATTCCAAGCTGAAAGGTAGTATTTTATTAAAGAAAAGGTCATGATGGAGTAAGGCTTAACTTGCCCTATACTAAGGTGGTATTTCCATACCTAAAGAAACTAAGGAAAGTCTGTGTCAATAGGTTCAACATATTTTAGTGCATATAGTTAGAAACAAACCTTCTGCACAGTTAAAATCCAAGATATTCTATACAGAGACACAGAAGAGCACATAAGAGCATATTACAAAGTACATTTCATAGTTATCAACGAATACACTAAAATTTAAAACAGTTAATTTCCATACAGGCATTACAATTGTATAAAAATAACACAATCTCATTAAATGAAGAAAAAGAGTATAGAATTTAAATCAGTTCGGACAAAACGGTGCAGACTGTTAATTCTTTGAGGGTCTCTTTCCAGAAATATGCAGCTGAGCTCTGTATATTGTACTTCAAAACTGATCTAAGTCAATAAAATCAGACTTAATACTCTGACTCCTATAACTCTTTGTATATAGAGATGATGGCTTGGGGCAAAGGGTATGTTGTGCTGATTCAATTGAGTGGTTGCACAGACAACAGATATGCTTCTCAGAAGGTATTTTGCTCCAACAACCCGTATGTTCAAAGAAGGGTAGAATATTTAGACGTAAATATATAATAAACCTATGTATATTGAAGGCAAGCGTCCCCAGCCAGCACGATCCTCCCCGCAATGAGAAACAATTACGGACTCTCCCAAGTCGGGAATAAAGCCAAGACAGAGTGCGGGTGAGCTTAAATGGGAGTTTATCAATCAGAATAGGGCATGCAAAGAACTCTGCAAACTCCGAGAGCGCTCTGTCTGACAATAGCAACGACAGGCGTATTTATTCACAAAAAACGTCATCACTACCTACATACTATAAGGGGCACAAGTTCAATGGGATTGGGTGGCGATGACTAGCTATAGGTGCTGCTGCAATGTGGTTGGCCTTGGCTGGAGGACGTCACTGGTCAGCCTCGTGGGTTGGGCTGGGCCTGGCAGGTCAGCTGAGTTCATCCGAGCGGTGTTGTTGTGCCATTGTGGCCAGTGTCAGAGATGAATGTCTTTTCCTGACTTATTTGCCCTATGCCATGCACACCGCAGTCATTCAGTCATTGCAATGTTATCTTCTTTAGTAAATCTATCAATAGGTTATTCTACAGGTTAATGCAACACAGGAGGAATGCACCTTGTGAGGGGTTTGATGGTGATTTATCCGTGCATGGTTACCAGTGTCCTGTTTGACCGGTACCATAGGTCGGGCATGGGACGGGCGGTACATGTCTTTCTGTCTCGTTAGAAGTTATTATGAATGGGCTGTTGGTTGTTACCACAGTATTGGGTGTCTTCGTTGCACCGGGTTATAAGTCTGAGGTGTTCCGGGGGGTTGTGGGGTTTACGAGGGGGCGCCTTGGATTTGTGTGTTCAAGCGGAGGTTTACTGCTGGGCTGTAAATAATGCAGGTGGCAGGCCGTGGCCTTGGGTGCTGTAGCGGGGACTACAAATCTTTGAAGCGGCTCCAGCCTAGTTGGGGGAGGTGGAGCAGCGTGGCGCAGGCCTTAGCTCTCTTATTTGGCAGACTTTGCAGGGTGGGGGGGGAGAGAATGGCCTTGCACATATTCACAAAGGTATTTTTCTCGTGTGTTGCCGACTTTTGATGAGAACATCATAAACATTTGAACATTCTTATAATACTCATTTGGATCACTTGAAAACATACATTTCAACTCACTACATGTCTCTCGAATATAGCCAGTCTAAGCACCTTACTAGTACATTATATTTTAACAACTACAGCATTTAGTAATATGCATATATATTTGCATTACGTGAGGTAGTAGTGTGGTTGGTGGAGCATAGAGAACGAGACCCGCCATTGTACGCGGCGGAAATGGCATATAAGGGCTGTAGATATGTACACATGACTTGGCGCATTTGCCCGCGTCTCTTCACACGAGCCTTATGTACAGTTGCATTCGTCCTCCCCTGCACTCTAGCAGCATTAGTTCAGTTATGGCTCGGGACCGCGGGGTGTACGGTTTTCAATGATACATATAGAGAACAATCCCCCGGAAATGCTTTTTATCATTTGCACACCCCTGCAGGGGTGTGGGTCCTCCATTGCTGGTGTCATGTAAACATGCGTTTCATACAATAATTACACAATTTTACAGGTTTCTTTAGTAGAAGTAGTTTTATGGAAAGGATACACGTATTACAAGTAGTTTTTGACATTCATATTTGGGTATTTTTCTGCTTTCATCGGATGACCATTCTACAGTTCTCCCCACCACCCAAGCCTCGCTGACCGGGTCATGCTGGGAGCAGTGATACACTGTGGACGGTGAAATGTTACAGTGTTAGTATCTTATGCTAGCTCATGTCCGTTTTGTTCGTGGGAACGGGCTCACAGCGGATCTGCCAGGGTGCTGCGGCGACAGGGATAATTGAAACTCTCCGAGGGTGGGGGCCGCGCTACAGTGCGCTGAGCTCACACCATCTCTGATAGACAAAATGGTTTCTGGGCCTAGCTAAATTCAATACGTGTGGGCAATGTCTTCAGCAGGTGAACCCTCCACCACCTGGGCCCGGGTGGTCTGAGGGGACGCCCAATGAGCCATGGCCCTCACCTGGGGAGGGGATGTAGGCAAGGAGGGTCTTTTGGACCACTCCTCCCCTACATTTCCCCCCTTTCGTTACTTAAGTAACGAATTCTTTAACTCATTCAATCTCCTACACTCTTCTTCGTCCATAATTGCCTCATCCCATGCTGGTGTGCCTTTTATCGGCATCCAGGCTCTGCACACCCCCCTTAAGCTCTCACCCCTCCTAGCATATTCATCTGGGGTACAGGTTAGGTATATACATCCGCTCTCTCCTTCCAAGTCTACCCACACCTCCTGATACCATTCTAGTATGCGGGGCTCTCTGATGGTGGTGTGCCATAATTTGTCTACGATATCCTTGTCATGATACCTGGGCACTAGCTGATACCTAGGTGTATCATCAGTTCCGGTTTGTACCTGCACTTCCTGCATAGTTTGCATTGTCCCACGGGTGTTGCCCATTGTCACCATCATCATTGCACCATTAGGTACTGCGTTAGCACAACATCGAAGACCCACCTGGCACATGCAAAAAATTAAAAGGAGGAACACCACAGCTGGCATCAAAAATTTCACAGTCGTTCCAAGCCATGAGGGGACCCAGGAGAAGATGTTGTCGAACCACGTACTGTCTTCTGCTCCACCCTCCATTTTCATTTTTTCTCCTAGGTTGTGTACTGCTTCGATCACATGGGACAGGGAGCCGTTTTCTGCGTCTTCGGACGGTACGAAAGTGCAGCAGGCACTTCCAATTTTTCGGCAAACACCTCCATCCATCGCCGTCAACAGGTCCAAGACATACCTGTTTTGCATTGTCATCAGCCGTAAAGCCCTTAGTTCCACTTTTATTACGTTGAACCCTTCTTCAGTGTCATTTGCCAGCTGAATCAATTCCCAGCGTGTTATCTGGAGCCATTTTGCGTTTGCCCTTGCTTGGACACTTGAGATGAGGGAGGCAAAGAATGTTTCTGCTGAGCTGAATAATCGATATCTGTCTGGGATCTGAGCCAACAGTTCTGATGATGCCTTTGATATGTAGTTTGATGCTCGTTTGTTACGGGTCAGCACCTCTTCCTTGCTCCCGGAAGACAGGACATACATTTGTGACTCCGCAGTCGGCTGGGCTGCACTCTGTTGTATGCGTTCCTGTGTCCTTTTGCTCCCATCGATGTGGCTTTCTGGTATTACCATTAGGGCTGAGTGCAGAGTGGCCATTGAGCAGCTGCCACTCCATGACGGGGGAAGGTGCAGGTATGCCTGGTTGCCGCATACCCAGTACGTGTCCATCAGGGCCGCTGTCCCTTTTCTCAGATCTGGGATGGTGAGGGTCTTGTTACAGTTCTTGTTTGTCCCCATGGAGGTTTTCCCCTCTCCTTTAAAACATAGTTCATAGTCTATTTTGTTTTGCAGTTTGAAGGGTTTTTCAATGGCGGTTACCCAAGTTAGTTTTGAAATGTGTTCCTTCCATACTGGTGTGCATGTTTCTTCTATCCATTGCAATTTCTCTGGTGCCACACCTCTCAGTGCTTCAGCTTTACACATTACTTCTTCATCCTTCCACTTGTTGTCCGAAAAAAGTGTCCCTTGTATTACAAAAAATGGTTCCTCCAGACATACCACCCCTGCCGTCTTCGGGTAGCAAGTTTTCTCGTTCTGCAGCATTCTAAAAGTAACTCCATGTGCCTGGAAGGTGTTCTTAATCCTGCATAACGTAAGATGAAGGAGACACTGGGCATCTATAATTGGCAACTCTTTGGGTAGCAATACTTTGGGTGTACCTGAAGCATGGGGAATGAGGGAGCAGACATAGCAGCTCTCGTTTGTTGTTTGTTTAGCTGTTGCACTCATATCCGCATACCATTTATTCATCTGGTGGGGGTGTCGTGGGTCTTCCATTCTATCTAATCCTAACCCATAGAACTCATCATACTTCCTCCTTTCCGCTCCCCTTTTTCTTCTGTTATTTCTTTTCCTAATGTACTTCCCGGCTTCAAGGGTGACAGACACAGTAGACCCCCCTTCCTCCTTCCCGCCCCCCTTCACCCAATCATCATATAATATTTCATGTGTTGCTTTCATCCTTCCATTTTCTTCCATTCTATTATTTGACAATGTGTCTATAGCTATGGGGGCAGGTTGGCTGGTAGGGGTGTTATACAACCAGGATATGGCGGAGGGGTTTCGGTCGTTTAAACTGTGAGCATTGTAATTAGATAACTTTGGCGGGGACACTGTGTTATTTTGCATTTCACCCTGTAGCTCTTCGTTTTTTATCATGACAGCATTGGATGGTGTTGTATAATAACCCCATACAAGTTTCGTCCCGTCCCATACCAAGAAGTCACCTTCCTTAGTATTTACACTCGTGGTTGCATTACTTACAGTAGTGCTGTTAGTCCCTCCCCCCTCGTTTATCTCGATAGAGATAAACGCTATTAACCAGTATGTAACCAGGCCAAACATTAGTGTAAAAAACAATGTAATACACACTGATAGTCCACATTCATACGAATATCTGCATTTCTCAGTTAACCACTCTCTAACTCTAGTAAATGTATCCGTTGCAGGCTGCCCGTTAGATGCCATGGTAGTTCCTGTTCGAGATATAAAAGTGCATTAAGTGCATGAATGTAAACATTTTGTGGGCACTACCAGTGCCAGTTATATATTGACGAGGAATGGAAGCGGGTGGGGTTGCAGGGAAGGGTATTCACAGACAAGGGTGCATAATTTGATCACTTCATTAATTACATATAAGTCCATAAGATAAAAAGAAAAAAAACTTTTTTTTTTTTTTTTTCCAGTAACATCTTAAAAAGAATGCAAGTATACTTATCAGTCATTTTCCCATTCAGGTCCGTTACTGTCACACATACACAAGTTCATATTCAGACATTCTGCTCAGCTGCACCGTTTGCTGTTGTCTGTGCCTCCTCATCTACCTCCTCTTGCACATTACTGTATGCTTTTCGTACATCTGTCAAGTGTACCCAGTATTTTAGGCCCTTTACTTTTACTGCCGTGGGCGTGCAGAACACTAACTCGTATGGGCCATGGAACCGTGGTGCATTCCATCGACGCACAAAACTCCTGACATAAATTAATTCGCCCGGCTTCAGCTGTAGCTGTTGCTCAGGCTCCGTGACAGACCCTGTTATGTTTCCCTCCTCTCTCGTGAAGGGTCGAGAGAGCTGCTTTGATATTGCGCGCGCTGCCCTTGTCAATTTCTTCAAATAGTCTGTGAACTCTTCTCCCAATATCGCGGCGCTTCTGTGTGCGTCTGAGTGTTCGCGCAGTGGAGAGTGTGCTGTGCACATTCGTCTCCCAGTCACGATCTCGTGCGGGGACAAATGGTGGTCTTTGCTTGGCTGATTTCTCAGCTCAAATAGCGCAAGGGGCAATTCTTTTTTCATTGAAAAAGAATCCAATTCTTTTTCAATGAAAAGCATAGTTTTGATAACCTGCCTTTTAACAGTCCGTTCATCTTTTCCACTATGCCATTACTTTGAGGATGATAAATCGAACACAATGTTTTATTCCCAATAATGTAGTAACTTCCTTGAAAAGCTCATTTACAAAGTGAGTGCCATTATCTGAGCGAATAACGTCACAAATTCCCCAGCGCGGGAACACTTCCCTCACTAGGAACTTTGCAGCGCTTTTGGCATCAGGTCGTGCACATGGTCCTGCTTCTACCCACCTTGAGAATGGGCATACAACCACGATCATGTACCGTGCTCCATTACACCTTTCCCCCATGTCCGCGTAATCAATATGTAGCTCTCTGAATGGGCCAATGGGTCTTGGAATTGTTCCCCGGAGCGTGCGTAATGTCATTCCTGAATTGTATATCTGACATGTTGTGCATTCCATCGCTAATCGAGATACGTGCTCCTGGAGACAGGGCACGAACCATTCTTCCTGTATTTCTGCTGCGTTGTGCTGTTTGGTATTGTGTGCAGGGAAGTGTAGTTGTTGAAACGCAATTTCCAATAACTTGATTGGCATTACCACTTTCCCTGAGTTATTTTGCCGCCACAGTAAGTCTGTCGCCGACTTGCTGCACCCTCGTTTTGTCCACATCAATTTTTCATCTGCACTAGCTCCTTCCTGTAATTCTAGTATTTGTGATATAGGCATCATGTTGTACCCTTCTGGGAGCTCTTCGTTTCTCTTGTGCTGCAGCATGTACTCACCTGCTTCATATTTCTGAAAATAGGAAGCCTCCTTGGCGGCAGCGTCCGCTGCCGTGTTTCCCAAAGACACAACGTCTGTGTTGGATGTATGTGCTTGGCACTTCACTATTGCTACCGCAGTTGGGTTTTGTAGGGCCTCAATTAACTCTCAACAATTCTGCATGCTGTACTGGTGTTCCGTCTGCCCGTCGAAATCCCCTCCGCCCCCATCTCGCTAGACCTCCATGTACTGTCGTCGTCATGTAAGCTGAGTCTGTATATATTGTCACTGCGCAACCCTTTGCTGCATGTAGTGCTTCTATGAGCGCAATCAGTTCTGCTGCTTGTGCGGAGTAATGTAATGTGATGGGAGGCGGTACTGTACTAGTGTTTCATACTCACCGTCTTCTAACCTCACCACTGCCATACCAACATGTTTTTCTCCCTTGTCCACATCAATCGATGCAGACCCATCCACAAAGTACACTTCCCCCTCGCTCAGGGCGTTCTCACACACCACTGTGTCCTCCCCTCGTTCTCCTGTGTAAGTTTCACAATCGTGGTCCTGCATGTCCTCTAGTGTGCATGCTTCTGTAATGAATGTTGCGGGGTTCACTGTCTTGCATCTCACCACATGGATATTGGCGCTAGACAATATGATCTCATAGGCTGTTGCCCGCTGTGTCGTCAGTGTGCTTTTTGACCTCTCAAGTATTGCAAATAGTGAATGTTCCACAAACAATGTCACAGGGCATCCCATTACTATTGTGGCACTTTTCTCAAACGCAGCTGCAGCGAGTGATTGCTCGCACGCACGCACGCGAAATGGCCTTGCATCACGGCATCTAAAGTACCACTATAGTAAGCCAAAGGCTTGTGTCCTAGGGACGTCTTTTGTGTCAGAACAGCTGTCATGAGTGTTCCCTTGCAGTGTGAAAATAGGTAAAATTCGCGTCCATAATCAGGATTTGCTAGCACTGGAGCGCTTGAAATTAACTCTTTTAATGATTTGAATGACACGCTCATTTCTTCTGACCATTCTTTTTTTTTATTTTCCTGTTGTGCTTCTTTGAGTGCTTGTAGTAGGGGTATCGTGTATGCTGCATAGTCTAATATCCATGCTCGGCAATAGTTGCACATTCCCAAAAATTTCTGCATGTCTTTCACTGTTGTGGGTTCTCTTACTGATCTTATCGCTTCTACCCTGTCGGGGATTATTCTTTTTCCATCTTTTGATATCAGCTGTCCCAAGTATAAGACCTCTGTCAGGCAGTACTGTAGCTTTTCCTTGTCTACCTTGTACCCCTTATTGGCCAATAGAGTCAGGAGCGTTGTTGAATCCTTTCTACATGTTTCTTTGTCTTGTGCACACACTAGTAAATCGTCTACGTACTGAATGATCGTACTCTCAACTGATAGGTTTCCCAAGTCTTCATGCAATATGCGGTTGAATATGCTTGGGCTCTCACAGTATCCCTGCGGTAATCTGCAGTGTTCATATCTCTTTCCCCCCAGTGTGAATGCTGTCAGGTATCTACTCTCTTCAGCCAGGGGGATTGAGAAAAATGCGTTTTTCAAGTCAACTACTGTGAAGTGTGATGCCGTTTTTGGGATGCTGCATAACATTGATGCAGGGTTCGGGACCAAAGGGAACTCTTTCTGAATTACATCATTTAGGGGGCGTAAATCCTGTATCATCCTCCAAGACCCTCCTTTCGCTTTTTTGATTGGATAAATACATGTGTTACATGGGGAGTTTGAAGGCACTATTATCCCTTGTACTAGTAGTGCCTCTATTGTCTCTTTTATCCCTTGTTCAGCTTCACGGGACAATGGATACTGTTTCACTCGGGGTAGAATTGCTCCTTGCTTTAGTATTATTATCACAGGTTGTACTCCATGCAACAGCCCTACATCATGGGGGCCTGTTGTCCACAAATTATTTGGTACTAGTCTCATGTCATCATCAAAGAATGACGGCGGTGCTCCTACCACTGCCATCAGTTGAGCGGGGATTTCCCTAGCTTGAATCAAAATGTCACAGGGCATCGTTATTTCCATTACAATTTCACCATCCCCCTCTGCATCTGAAAAGAGATCCTCATCTGTTAAGTCTCTTAGGGCGATGTTGGCATTCGTGCACAGTACTGTACGCCACTCGCATCCTTCCATATCTATTCCAATTACCGCAATCCTTTTTGCTGATACCTGTACAGCGTGCAAGTCTAATGATACCACTGACCCTGGTGCTGTGTCGGGGCACACTATGGGGCGGAAGAGGAATTCTGCTGGTATCCTCCAATCCATCTTCCTCAGCTCTGGAACTATGAGGGCCAATGTCTTTAGCCCTTCAATAAACATTTCCTCGTTTTTCGGCAAACCTCGTACTTCTTGTGTGGTCGTGTGGGCTTGTACTACCAACATTGCACGTAATGGGCATATTCCGGGTGTTGAACACACTATACCTCTCTCAGTGAATGATATGGTCATGTTGAGTTTACTCAGGAGATCCCTCCCTAGTAAATTTATTGGTGAGTATTCATAATACAGTAAGGGTGTCTTTACAGTCTTACCCCCCACTGTTACGTCCAATGCTTCTGTGTAAGGAACTTCAATTACAGCCCCAGAGAACCCCTGCGTCTCTAACTTCCGGTTAGATAACGGGAACCGGCCCTCCCTGATACATGATGTCTCCGCTCCCGAATCCACCATGAATATGAACTGCTTGTCTCCTATCTGCGCCCCTACCAATGGTTCCTCTGCTGCATCGTGGGTGGTAGATAGAACTGGACACGCAAGTGTTCTCTGTGGGCTGTCCTATGCATCGCCCCTCCTTCATTAAAGACATTTCCTGAAACCACTGATACGCCGCTATAAGGTGCGGGGGCCCCGTTTGCTGTTGTCGCAAAAGGGTTGCCTGACGTGTACTGCATATTGTTATTGTTTTGTGGGTGGTTCTGTGTTCTATACTGGTGCCCCTGTTGTTGCTCATTATTACCCTGGCCTGGGTTTCTCGGTTGTTGTTGTCCCATTGGGAGACCATATGGGCTCCCCGGGTGGGGATGGCCATACTGTTCTACCTCTTGGAACCCGTTGTTGGGTCTGGCTCTGCACTCCCTAGAGTAATGCCCCCATCTTCCGCAGTTCCAACAACTCCCTTGTGCACCTCTAGGGCCCTGCCATCCATTTCCTCCCATTCCCCCGTACCCCGGTCCACCTCTTCGGCCCCTGTACCCACCTCGTCCCCCTCGAGGGGTCCACTCTTGCCACTGCGGACCTCCGCCTTGCTCCTGCTCGTTCCACTGCCGCTGTCCTGCTCCAGCCCAATTAGTTGCCATCCTTCCTTGTATTGCTACCAGCCCCTCCTCCTCCTCCTCTCCCTCCCTGCTGTGGGGGAGCGCGGCTACAGCCGCTGCGACCTTCACCAACTTTGTCTGCACTAGTTTTGCTTCGTCTGCCAATCTCTTCTGCGCCACCTCCTTCTCCCTTTCCTTTATTCTCTTACAATGGTGTACTATTATGCTCTGAATCTCAGGCCATCCCTTCGCTTCAATACCTGCTATCTTGTCGAGCGCCTTTTGCACTTCCTTTGGGAGCCCTCTTTTTATAATGAAGTAAAATAAAGATGTCGATTGATACCAGGGCGTGCCCGTTTCTGTTCTCCACATCTCTTGGACCCGAAAAATGTAATCCATAGCCTCCTCCCCGTCATTCATTGTACACTGCATTACTGACTGTAAGTCTGGCGTATCTGGAAACGTTTCTCGCAAGGCATCCCACACCTTTGCACGCACTGTGTTAAAGGAGGCCCCGTCATGGCGGTCGCAGTCTAATGTTACTCCCGGGAAACCGGCCTTGACCCATACTCTGTCAGCCTGATCCCCCACTGCTGATACAAGCAAGCTCTTCACATCTCCTATTGCTAGGGGTACCCCGGCAGTGTGTTTCTCGAAGGCGTATATCCACTTACTTGCCCCTCCCGATAACGGGGCCAATAGCTTTAATAAATTGGCTTTATCCATCTGAGCCCATGGGATATAATTCGGCCTCCCTCCTCCCCTATGTATCAATGGGAGCTGTAGCCTTCCTTTTGTCGTTGCATCTACACCCGTTTTGGCTGCTGATGTTCCCAGTGATGCCATTTTCCCCACCCTGTTCCTTAATCGCCCCGTCCACTCATCATCCAGCGTTCTCATTGAACATGTACCATCCACCCCTTCACTTCCCCCTCCCATTGCCATGCTCAACCTGTCGCTTTCTTCTAAATCGTCCCTTATATCACATAGTAGTTCCTCTCTGTCCCCTATAGGCCTTTCTTCATTATCAATACCTCCCTCTCGTGTTCCTACTTTGATTATTCGTGTCGGTTCTTCCTCAATTCTGAACAGTATCTCACCTTTTTTCCACCCGTCTTCAATTGTTCTATTCTCACTCGGCGCTCTAGACGTGCGCCCTGATCTTGCTGCATTAAGTGCTGTTTGTTCACATATGTCTTTTATCCTTGCGAGCTCATCTTTCGCTATTGAGAGTCTTGATTGTAAATCATCTGTTAGCTTTTCTATGTCCACCCTTTGTGTACATGCCTGGGCTCGCTCCCTTGTACTTTCATATGGCGGGGGTGCCGTTGGCCGGTGGGGTGTAGTAGTTGTCAGGGGAGGGACATAAGTGGGGTCACTGTACCCTTCTGCGGGCACAGACTTGTTTAATATCGGGTACAAGCTTATTACCTCTATTTGTGGCTCTACATTTGACGATTCTTTAGCATCTTTCTGTATCATCAGTGGTGGATGGTAGGTCAGGATTTGATGCTGGTGCTTTAGGCGGTGGTATCTCTTCAAATAACCTCCAGAGATCTAATATTTCCCTCCTATTGTGCAATTGCTTCCCCTTGTATTTCAAACAAATGCATGTGGCCATCATGTCCAGAACACTTATCAAATGACCCTCCCTCGGGCCATATCTGGGGTAACCCCTCTCCCTTCAGCTCTGTTATCCACTGGTCATGATATTTCTTAATTCGCTCCGCGTACCCTGGTAGGTTCTTACAGATATGTGATAAGGGTGTTTCGGCCCCCATCTTTGTGTTTTCCTAGTACTTGTGTGTCTCTGTGTGTCCACAATTACAATGTAAACCTATTACCAATATGGGTTTCGTCTCCTACTTCACATTCAATAATGGGCTCCTTTGTGCTCTTCCCCCTGCCTGCACAATGCAAAACTGGCTGTACACAGTCCCTATGCTATTCTCTTTGGGGGGGGGGGGCACATACAAGAGCAAACCATCAGTGATTTTGACAATATTAACCCGGAAATCAAAAAGGTACACACTCACTTCACCTTGTCATTTTTGTCTTCAAGAAGCTTTATCCGGCCACACTTACCATGACCATTCAATTACTATACATTTATAACCATTTTACACACCCACAGCACCAAATTGTCTTCTGACGCATACGAGGTGCACACACCTCTCTGTAACACTCTATTCACAATTCAAGCTGCCCTCCCTTTCCTCCCTAGCCGGCTGTCTCTGTCCGTCTTATTCAGATATATGGATGCGCATATATATATATATTGGTCTGCTCTTCCCTCTTCTAGTAGGACTCTCTCTCTTTTACTTCCTCCCTAACGTTTTGTACTGATCTCACTTTTATTTTCCCCAACCCTAAAGAAAAGAATAGAAAGAAGAAATAGCAGTCACTAATATATTCTCCGTGTCCCCCTTTGCCAGACACTTTTATCTTATTATCCACTTCTTCATATATTCCCAGTACTAGTCAAGATAGCACTATGCGGCGCCGCCTTCCACCCCCTTTCGGAGCTAGGTTCCCGTCACTTTTATCTCTTATTCACCTCTTAATCCTAATGGCCATATGCAAAGACAAAGCAAAGAAAGTTTAGGATGATCCTTAGTAGATCTGCGTACCCCCCCTTTTCTACCCCTCTTCGTTCTCTGTCCTAAATTTCTTCCTCCACTCCCTTTACGATCGCTCGCACTCAATACTCACGTGCCCGTCTTGAACCGATAGTCTCCGAAACTGGGTCCGTCCAGGCAGTGTTGCCGTCCGCTCAACAGTCAGCCCCGGCTCCGGCGAGCGGTACTCAAAGGGGATTTTTCAACCGGGATCCCGTACCCTCTCTATTGAGTGCGCACTTCTTAGTGTACCGGTCGCCGTCGGCGGGCAGCCTCCCGGAGCCGGCGCACCGTGCGTATCCCTTTTCGACCGGAGATTCTCGTGCCAAAAGGGGACGGTAATGTTAGGTCGGGAAAAAATAATAATAATAATAATAATCACGCTTTCGGGGTCACCACTGAAGGCAAGCGTCCCCAGCCAGCATGATCCTCCCCGCAATGAGAGACAATGACGGACTCTCCCAAGTCGGGAATAAAGCCAAGACAGAGTGCGGGTGAGCTTAAATGGGAGTTTATCAATCAGAATAGGGCATGCAAAGAACTCTGCAAACTCCGAGAGCGCTCTGTCTGACAATAGCAAAGACAGGCGTATTTATTCACAAAAAACGTCATCAGTACCTACATACTATAAGGGGCACAAGTTCAATGGGATTGGGTGGCGATGACTAGCTATAGGTGCTGCTGCGATGTGGTTGGCCTTGGCTGGAGGACGTCACTGGTCAGCCTTGTGGGTTGGGCTGGGCCTGGCAGGTCAGCTGAGTTCATCCGGGCGGTGTTGTTGTGCCATTGTGGCCAGTGTCAGAGATGAATGTCTTTTCCTGACTTATTTGCCCTATGCCATGCACACCGCAGTCATTCAGTCATTGCAATGTTATCTTCTTTAGTAAATCTATCAATAGGTTATTCTACAGGTTAATGCAACACAGGAGGAATGCACCTTGTGAGGGGTTTGATGGTGATTTATCCGTGCATGGTTACCAGTGTCCTGTTTGACCGGTACCATAGGTCGTGGGGCTAAGTCTCCGGGCATGGGACGGGCGGTACATGTCTTTCTGTCTCGTTAGAAGTTATTATGAATGGGCTGTTGGTTGTTACCACAGTATTGGGTGTCTTCGTTGTACCGGGTCATAAGTCTGAGGTGTTCCGGGGGGTTGTGGGGTTTACGAGGGGGCGCCTTGGATTTGTGTGTTCAAGCGGAGGTTTACTGCTGGGCTGTAAATAATGCAGGTGGCAGGCCGTGGCCTTGGGTGCTGTAGCGGGGACTACAAATCTTTGAAGCGGCTCCAGCCTAGTTGGGGGAGGTGGAGCAGCGTGGCTCAGGCCTTAGCTCTCTTATTTGGCAGACTTTGCAGGGTGGGGGGGGAGAATGGCCTTGCACATATTCACAAAGGTATTTTTCTCGTGTGTTGCCGACTTTTGATGAGAACATCATAAACATTTGAACATTCTTATAATACTCATTTGGATCACTTGAAAACATACATTTCAACTCACTACATGTCTCTCGAATATAGCCAGTCTAAGCACCTTACTAGTACATTATATTTTAACAACTACAGCATTTAGTAATATGCATATATATTTGCATTACGTGAGGTAGTAGTGTGGTTGGTGGAGCATAGAGAACGAGACCCGCCATTGTACGCGGCGGAAATGGCATATAAGGGCTGTAGATATGTACACATGACTTGGCGCATTTGCCCGCGTCTCTTCACACGAGCCTTATGTACAGTTGCATTCGTCCTCCCCTGCACTCTAGCAGCATTAGTTCAGTTATGGCGCGGGACCGCGGGGTGTACGGTTTTCAATGATACATATAGAGAACAATCCCCTGGAAATGCTTTTTATCATTTGCACACCCCTGCAGGGGTGTGGGTCCTCCATTGCTGGTGTCATGTAAACATGCGTTTCATACAATAATTACACAATTTTACAGGTTTCTTTAGTAGAAGTAGTTTTATGGAAAGGATACACGTATTACAAGTAGTTTTTGACATTCGTATTTGGGTATTTTTCTGCTTTCATCGGATGACCATTCTACAGTTCTCCCCACCACCCAAGCCTCGCTGACCGGGTCATGCTGGGAGCAGTGATACACTGTGGATGGTGAAATGTTACAGTGTTAGTATCTTATGCTAGCTCATGTCCGTTTTGTTCGTGGGAACGGGCTCACAGCGGATCTGCCAGGGTGCTGCGGCGACAGGGATAATTGAAACTCTCCGAGGGTGGGGGCCGCGCTACAGTGCGCTGAGCTCACACCATCTCTGATAGACAAAATGGTTTCTGGGCCTAGCTAAATTCAATACGTGTGGGCAATGTCTTCAGCAGGTGAACCTTCCACCACCTGGGCCCGGGTGGTCTGAGGGGACGCCCAATGAGCCATGGCCCTCACCTGGGGAGGGGATGTAGGCAAGGAGGGTCTTTTGGACCACTCCTCCCCTACAATATGCAGCGAGCATTGTTTTGTTAGATAGGAGCATGGGCTATTTCGTGAGCAGCTTTGTGTGCTGTAAAGAGTGTATAACGTCTTTTTTGCCAAATCATCGATATTGATGATGATGTCGTTGTCCTTAGATTTCTTTTTCAAAATAAGTTCAGCATTTGGTTCAAACATCAGATCTTCAACAGTCATATCAATACGTATCAAAAATGTAAGAGCGGAAGTGCTCAGCTCCGCTAAAAATGTATTCTTACTGTCATATTTCAATAATTTGGCAAATAGGTTATATATAGTGTATATATAGTATTTGGAATGTGGAAAGCTAAGTTTATCATGCGATACAGAAGGCAGTACCAAATAAACCACAGTATATAAACAGATGACACACACAACTCGCAACGTAGTGCTACAACTGGTACGCCTCTAGGTACTCCCAAGATAGAGCAAAGCAGTTTCCCCTCAAGTTTTTCAGCCCACTGCATCATCGATTCGGGCAATATGTCAGTGTCCGAATCCTATGCTGGCCCTCACAACTAATGAAAAACAATGTCTAAGGATGTCAACCCAAAGCAGTGTTCCAAACTTAAAGTTCTGAGCTTTTTTCTAGCTCTGGCTTACTCTTCATCTTCCTTCCTCAAATGCCAATAAGTTCACCACAGGTTCACTGTATCTTCATTTGTATGGAATAAAATACAGTTTTTATATCTTTGTGACGATCGGGGTGCCCTTCCCCAAATTCAACACAGTTCCAGGGTAACACCGTTCCAAAGCACCAATACCTGGGATTCCCTTCCTCAAGCTTAAAGTAAATACCAAAAGAAATATCTTTGAACTGGTCTTTGCAATTCTTTGTAACTCAGGGTTCCCTTCCCCAAGTCTGATATTCATCATCAGTAGTTTTCTTGCTTTCATCAAAGTAAACTTCCTTGTTGGCATGGATGTGTTCTCTGGTCTAGGCTCAGTTTCAGGACTCAAGGTTCACCCACAACAGGTCAAGCAACCAGGAAATTCCAGGCTTCTTTCAGAGTTTTGATTGATTGTTTATTGGTATAGCGCCAATACACAATGTGTTTCAAAGCGCTTCAAGGAGGGGAGGGAACATGGAAAAAAATAAAATGAACATTCTTTCAATCCTTGAAACAGTCAGAATGTGAAAAGAACAAAGATCAACTATCATAATCAGCCTGACGACATTTCAGATAGTGCAAGTGCTAAGGGGATGGGGAGGGAGGGAGAGTGAAACGGACAAGCGGCTACAACTTGCCTGCGCAAATTGAGGTAGTGCCGGAAAGTAAACAGGAGGAAGGTGGGGCGGGGGGGTTTAGAAAGACGGGAGAGAAAGAGGGAGAGGGAGAGGAACAAACAAGCAAGAATTTTACTATGTCAGACGACAATTCAGATGGTGCTGGAGGGGGCGTTGAGGAAGGAACATAAAGGGAGGGGAGAACAAAAAAGCTGCAACAGATATGTCTGGGGGAAATATCTGAAGAGTAAGAGCAAAATAAACAGTGATTGGGAGGAGGGGTGGGCAGGAGAGTGAGACAGACAATCTAAGTTCAATAGTTTGATCAACAGGTAGTCATTTCAACCACAGCTTCACAACTGTATCACATATGTTGTTTCTTAATCTTGATTCGGCTTTATTCAAAGTGTCTTTCATTCAGGTAAGTAGTTCAGTTTGCCCAAAGATGTTGCTTTCACTTATAATTGTGGCTTTCACTTAATAAAGTATACCTTTGCTTGTTTCTTTCAATTCAGTATTCAAATATGTGCCTCCTGGCTTGTGTCATTCGGTGCAGTATTGAATAAAGATAACTTTTACTTAATTTCATTCAATAACTTACTTTCACTTGTTTCATTCAGTTCGGTATTCAGAATTAATGTGCCTCGTTTCATTCATTTCAATAAGTTCCTTCCGCTTGTTTCAACTGTTACTGTATTCAGTCTTCTTCGAGCGCCCCGGGCATTTTAAGTGTACCCAACACATACCCAATCTTGGCAACTCCTGAGGGAAAGCCAGATAGTCGGGCGCTCCACTAAGCATTCGCCGGCTGATATGCATAGCTTTGTCTTTGCCCTCCAGCAGCGCCTGTTGCCTGCCTTCCCCTCTGAGTCCTCTGGTCTGCATTCACCATCCAACCAGGACTCCCAGGGTCTTGTTCGGCATACTGGCGTCTTGGCTTCTCACTCTTGCACGGCTTCCACTTTCCTTCTCCTTCCTGTTCCAGCAACTCCTCCTTTTATACACCTGTGTTGGGCTAACGGGCTGCAGGTATAAGTTCGGGTTTTGCATTATCTGACTTGCCGGACCACAATTAAGCAAACCAGTGGTGACATGCCCGATATCATCTTCTTCCCAGTACTCGGATGAGTAAAGGAGGTAAACCTAGTGGTTTCTTCCTTGTCTCAGTACTGTTATGCATTTTAAAGGGGTGATGAAGTGGAACACTTTTATAATGGCCCATAGAGGTCAGGGTGAGGTTAGATTGGTTATGAGGATAAGGGGGATACCATGTCTCCCAATCCCCAAGGACCCTCCACCCAGGTGATCCTCTCTCGCTTGTCCACCACCAGGGTCGGGATCCAACCGCAATGGCCTTTCCCTGGCCACCTGCATAGAGGATCCAAGGGAAATGGGAGTGAGAATACCTTCCGGTTTCTCACAGCATCTACTACTGCCCTTAAACTCAGAACCATGATTAGTGTAATAGAGAAGGCCACTGGTGGGAGACAATAATCATATTGCAACAGGTTTCTTCTCAAGCTAATTCAGGGGAGGAAAATTCAAAAAGCTTGGAAAAACCCACATTTGACTAATGACCACAAAAAGATTTAGGAGCATTGGATCCCGAGGCCAGCCCCCTTTTACTGCATATGCCTCCAAAGTTAAACGCAACTAGTGCCATATGGAAACCAGAGTCTAGGTCATGTGGGAGATGTGTAAAGACGCAGACGTTGAAGACCCTAAGGTTGCAGGCATATTGCCAAGTAACATGCAATAAAGCATTCTTGCTTTCTAGCCACACATGACCGTTGGGGCACTGTGAACAAGTGGTGTTAATAATTCCCTTCAATCAGAAAAGTTCTTGATACAGGATGAGCAGTGTTGTGCATTGTTAGAAATGGCCGTATATATGGACATGAATTAGGATACCTATGATGAACAAGAAATAACCCAGTAGTACAGTTGTAGAAAGGACACCACAAGAGCCTCGAACAAGCTATTTATTTTGCGTTTCTCCAGTTTCATTAAAGGTCCCCTTGTTCGAATGGCAACGTTCAATTGCGTGTCGTGGGCAGCAAAGCATGCTATATTGTTTCAAATTGCTACTTTATCCTCTACGTAGAATGAAATGGCATCTACACTGGAAGGTTGAATCTGGTAGAAACGGAACATAAGGGACATGAGCAGAACATTGCTGCACCTCTTCCTCGTCAGCACTCATTGCTGTTGAGACTGCACCATTGACAGAAGCTGCCTGTGAAGCTGGCGCTGAAGCAGCAGCACTACTCTGAACAGGTGTCGAAGATGGGGCACTCGAAATAGTGTTTCATACAGAAGTAGATTTGGTTACAGTTGATCCTGGTGACTCCATCTCTCCAGGATTGATTGAAGCAGGTGCCTCTGCAAATACGCTTCAGGCGGAGGCTGCACCTTCTGGCAACTGGAGACATGGGCCCATGCTTGATGCCCCTTGCCTTTTAATTGGAATCTGCATGGTGAGAAGGATCTGGAATTATGCATGCCATCTTGGTCGCATCTCAACTTTCTCTGATGCACTCAGAGGTACACCTAGTACCTGAGTTCAAGGGAATGGCAGGTTCCTTCAGCAGGTTCCGGCATTGCTTCTTTCACATGCAAATAGAGAGATTTGACATCCTTCACAAGGGACTTCCCATGCCTATGCATGGACCAGGGCTGTTGGCTTTGCCAGTTCTGTTTTTTTACTTGAGTTCTACCTATCCATGTACATGTGTGCACATTTTACCATATTGTTGCCGCCTAGGTTTTGCTAATCCATTTATGCAATTGCATTGTAAAAAAACGAGGTTCTGTATATCTGTTGAAGTATGTGCGCATTTAACCACATTGTGGGCAACTGGTTTCCGCTTATCTATGTATGTGTTTAACAATATTGAGTAAAATTGTATTGTGCCTATTCTAAGGAAGGCATGGTATCAACAGTAAGACAAGCACAAGTGACCACAGTTCAAGGGTGTTTATTGAACTTCAATTGGGTTTGAAAAATGCCTATCTAATCCTAAATCTAAAGATGGGAGCGAGCTACGAGCATCAAATAATAATGATGCAGTCCTAGTGGCGTCTTGTCAAAATTAAAGGGCCTATACCAATAACCCTATTGCCAATCCTTACCTCTAAATAGAAATACTGTGGGAAACCATGTTATGCAAAAGGAAAGTGTTCAAGAAATGATATGTCAGGGATATTCAAGCCGCTGGCTTCTCTTCCCCATGTTTTCAGCAAGGCACGGGACAAGGCGCACACTGAGGCATAGCACAGTCTCTGGCGTCTCTAGCACGAAGGTGCAGTTCAGAACTTCCACATCATGGCCTTCTGTGCTAAAGTCTCTTTGCCATTCAAAGACTCTTCTTTCAGAGGGCCTGATGCAACAAACAAACGAAGTTCCTTTCCTTTTCGTGTTTCACATATACACAATTTTCTTAGGTGATTTACTGTTCATCTCGGATCTCATTCCTCCAGGCTCAGATCTGCTTTGACACAAAATCGTTAATCAGTCTCCCTCTGCCGGGCTTGGACCAACTTTATCTACTTTGTTATAAACTTTCTTTACTGTATCAACATCGAAGACCTTCGATTGCGTGCAGGATTTTGCTTGACTCATCGCAGAACCACTTCGATTCACAATCCTTTGCCACTCTTTTAGTTTTGTCAACTCTCAGCTGGCTACCTTACAGAGACCTTCGATTAAGCACACACGTGGTGCCGAACCACTCTGTCAAAGGTATTGTATCTTGGTTTCAAAGTTCAATCACTCATCTGCAGTTCAACTTTACTCGCGTTGGTTATCACACGCATTTCATATAATGCTCGTTCCAGCACTCGCCATATAATGTTGCTGCTTGCGACCTTGACTTCAACACTGATCGGTCTTGTATCTGTCTCCCCACCTCACCGGCTGTGTTGATTTCACTGACGCTGCTTTTTTTTGGAACCAAGGATAGTACCACTGCAGCTGGCAATTCTCCCCGCCTCGATTATCGACACAGGAGGGCCGATAATCGACACACAATGTAAGATTCATCAGCCTGGTTTTCTTCTTACGCTTTCTTTTCTCGAAGCTTCGTGAAAGTAGCAGTTCCTTGTCGAAAAAGTCAAGGGAACTTCCATCCTTGCTATCCCCTTCTGTTTCGCCGTCTTTCTCCTCTTGTTAAACTGCCATCTTGGAACTGTTTCCTCATGTGCTTTGCCTCGCTCAGAGTGTGTTCTTGTGCTCTGCCTTTTATCCGTGTAGGGATGTGTAATGAAAGTCAGGTGTGTGTATAATGGTCTGTAATTCCCTGACCAGTGTATTGGGACATGTCAGGTATACGGTTCGGGTGTTAGTCTGTTTTCTCTCATAGCGGGCTGTCTGTGAAAAAGTGTTTGTGTTGTAAAAGAGGGGCGGGGGGTCGAGTTCCTAAATATCCTACCTGGTAGGATGGGGTAGAGTTGTTAGAGGGAAGAAGATACCACGTGCCACCATCCGGTGTTCCACTGCCACTCCCCGAAAACCCATCACACAGGTGATCCTCCCGTACTGGTTCACCCCCAGGAACTGGATCCAAAAGTGATGGGCGTGTTCTGGCCACCTGGATGACAGATCCCCGGGGACTAGTGGGTGAGACACCTTCTGGTTTCTCACACTATCCTTCCAAGTATGCATGCATTTTATGTCCATTGTGAGCAATGTATATATATTTTGCATAGCAACTTGACATGTTAGTTAGGCTTGAGGTGTTTCTCAGCCTGCCAACCAATATACTAAGAAACGTGAAATGGGGGTGCCCGCGCCCCTCTCATTTCAAGCAGCCCTTTTCCTAAACCAAAGGTCTTGCCTGCCATAACCCTTAGCATGTAGTTTATGGTAATGAATGAATTTCCAGGCTGCCTTTTGCCCCTTTTTTACCATCTTGTAGCTGCTTATTTTGTTGTACATGAAATACAATTGTATCTATTTGAGACAGATGGAGCGAGAGAGAGAGTATGAGTAAAATGGGGCCTGTCTGCAAGAGGCCAGTGCTTGGAATGCAGGGTTGCAGGTTGTTTCAGCTTGTAAAGCCTACTCCCCACTTCCTCCGACTAGGCGATTGCCTGCCACCTTAAGCGACATCGCCCTCCTCTGCCCCCCACAACCTAACAGATGGCTACCACAGGCCTAGCCATTAGCACATCAGGACAGATTTCAATCATGCTGTTAGATCTTGTTCTGCGTCTCATGTTGGTGCCCAGAATGCCCTTTGCCACTCTCTGATCCCTATGTTCTGTCAAAGACACTTTACCCCTGGTAGTGCAATCTGGTGCAGGACACAATGTCTTCTCGAATTACATATAAGCAACCATGTACTACACAAAACCAGTGTGTGCATTTATCTATGAGTGCATCCCTGGTTTCCAGCTGGTTTGTAGATAGTTTAGGTACCTTGTGCAGAAATACTGTACCCCCCCCCCTTATAGTCCCCTGCCCCCTTGCCTTGATATTTGTCATACTTTGACCAAATCGTGGTATGCAAGCCCTAGAGCTATTACTACGTGAGACATGATTACCTACTACATGGCCACTCCTACTGGCTGGCTTGTCTATGCAGGGCACTGGAACCAAACGTCTGGTTTTAGGCTGTACAAGCAAGTTCACTGCATGATTCCTTGCACTTTGGATAGGGTCATGAGAAGCAGAATAAAGTGGAGCGTGGGGCACCTTATCTGCCAGTATGTTATTTTTATCATTGCACTCTCCAATTACACAACTGGGCCCTGCCCCTTGCTGGCTACATGACCTATGTACAGGGGGAGCATGATTTCCATGGGCTAACTCCTCGGATGGTTTGAGAATCCCCAGAACATCTTTTAGTCCAATTAGTGCCCCCCAACCCTATGATACTCCCTTTCCCATGGGCTTCAAGCAGGGCAGAAATCAACCTCTTTATGACTGCCAGCTCAGTCAAATCAAGGCTGCATTTACTCACCCTGGTTGTGGGTACCCTGTTGTCAATGAGATTAGTGGTGTGTGGGATGAATGAATTGGGAACAATGGGTATGCTGCGGGTATTGGAGCTCATCAGACAACCAATCCCAAGGCACACTGCCGATTCACTCTCGTTGTTAACTATGCCCAAACAAGAAATACTAGAATCGGTCACAGCACCTATGTTATCCTCCACGCCTTTAATATTTGGTATAACCTTGTGGACCACAAGGCTCATGAGGCCTTGATCCAATACCAACATTTTATGAGCAAGATGGGGGGGGCCCGGAGTGGCATATGTATCCTCAACCTTAAAGGATGTCGTGCAACCATTCCCGGCCAGCAGACCCCCTCCCTGTGCCCAGATTGATGATTCATTGAGTGCAGGACTCCGGTCTGCAAGTGTCGTCTTAGTCACAGAAACTAGATTTCCTGGGTGCAACTTTGGGGTTCCTTGGCCCTGGGGAAGCACCAGGAGGCTCTCGCTGACCTACCGGATCATCCAGGAGGCCGTTCTTTGCAATGGCATAGCCTTGTATAAGACCAACTGTGCTCAGTGGGAGTGGGGGATTTCTGGGAGAACCCACGAAGCATGCAGTGCGACGCAAAACGTGTAGTTAAGCGGCTTGCAAAATGGGAGAACCAGGAATGCCTCATGACCTTATTCTTGAACTTGAAGTCAGGGCTGGATTATCTTTCCTCGAAGCCCACCCAAGGTGTGGAAGGATATTTGGACCTGATTACTCCTGCTTACGCGCAAGCCCTGTACATCAAATTCAGGGTTGGTACTGTAAGGAAGGCATGGTATCAAGAATAGACAGACACAAATGATCACAGTTCAAGGGTGTTTATTAAACAGTATAGGTAGGGTGGAAAAACGCCTAATATAAATCTAAGATGTGAGCAAGCTATGACCATCAAATCAAAATAGGGCAGTCCTAGTGCTACTAAAGAAAAACTATTGCCAATCCTTACAACTAAATACCAAAAAGATTGTGGGATAGTATTCACAAGAAAGAAAGAAGTGTTCACAAATTATGTCAGGATTTTGAGCATGGGGCAAGGTGGTCCTTCTCAGCACAGCACATGCTTGAGCATTCTCAGCACGAGACAACAGTTCCAGCTTTGGTTATCAGGACGTTTGGTGGTTAAGTGTCTTGGTTCCGAGGAGCTGAAAGACTCCAAAAATAACAGAGTTCCTTTCAAAAGTATGTTGGGTGATGGCTTTTCACCCTCAGATCCCCCTCTTCTGGCTTAGACCCACAAACTGTTGTTATCACTATCAGGACCTTCGATGGTTGACTTTCTTGCGTCTGAGGGTTTGATATGTTCAATTATAACCAAGTTCCTTTTGAATTTACACTTCAGATGATTCTTTACCCCTGGGTCCCCCTCTTCGGGGCAAAGACCCATCTCTAAAATAAGCCTCCCTCCCGTCGGGTTCACTTTGGCGTATGTTCAAAATAAACTTCTCAATTGCATTCATGTATCATTGGGGTGATGGCTTCTCACCTCGGGATCCCCCTCTTTTGGCTCAGATCCTTTTCACTCTGGCTTTTGCAAAGATAGTTTCTCCTTGGCATTCACAAATCTTAATGTCTTTTTTTAAACAGTTCACTGTGGACCTGCCTCTGCCGGGTTCACTTTTGTCAACACGCTGTTTCTTGAGACTTTAGACTTCACCCCTCTTCATTGGCATCCCTCCATCGGGTTTACTCTTGCCACTTAACATTTTCTTTTGCTTTCTCTTGATGTAGGATTCAGTTCCCTTGCATTCTGAAAGGTTTGTCAGTCAAAGACTTTCGACTGTTCAGGGATTTTGCTAGACCCCTGTATGACCACTTTCATCTTTCTTGGTGGCACTCATACGGCCTTCTGGTATCTGCAGTTTCAATCAACACAGGCTCAACCAGACTCTCTCTCGAGTGAGTACGCACGTGGTGCCAATCCCCTCTGCAGCTGGTCTTCCCTTAACAGTTTTACAGTTCTAACAATTTACAGTTCTTTGAACTTTCCTCAATGTGGCACTTTGCGACTTTCATTCAACACAGTTCGGTCTCTTATCGGTTCTCCCCTCGACTCACTGGCCGTGATGAGCTGCTTGGCTTTCCTTGTATCTGGATTCAAGTCTGGTACCACAGTGCAGGCGCGTCCATCGATCCTGCTTATCAGCATAGGCAGGCTTTGAGTACCATTGACATCTGCTGCAACACACTTGAGCTATTGTTTGCAGTCTTACAATTCCTTCCACGGAGGTCTTGCGGGTCTGGGTCAGAGATGGCAAGGTTGCTTCTCTCCTTGTCAGCCTTTTGGTTCTCGCTGTCTTTCTCCTCCTCTGCCGTGCCTGGATAGCTTTCGCGTTGTGCAGTCTGCCTTGCTCGTATTGTGCTCTCATGCTCCACCTTTTATTCCGGTGGGTAAGGGAAAGGGCCGTCAGGTGTGTGTGATCCCAGTCAATTGCCTGACTTTGCCTGACCCTGGTGTTGGGACATGTCAGGTAAACGGCTTTGGTGTTTGTCCGTTGTCTTTCGTGGTGTGTGAAAGTGTTCTTGTAGATAAAGGGGGATGGGGGTAGAGTGTTTGAGTATCCTACCTGGTAGGTTGGGAAAAAGGTGTTACAAAAAGGGATATACTGTGGCTCATCCGTCGGTGTCCCACTCCCGGAGGACCCCCCCCATCCAGGTGATCCTCCCTCACCAGTCCACCCCCAGGAACTAGTTCCAGTAGCGATGGCCATGTCCTGGCCACCTGGATGACAGACCCCCGGGGACTGGTCAGGGAGACACCTTCATGTTTCTCACAGTACCTTTCCAGTTGTAACCTTTACTCGAAGATGGAGGAATGGTAGCTCTGAGGTTTGCCCGACTTGTGGTAAGGCTGTATAGTCTCTTGCACGCTTTTTGCTTTTTTGTGAATGTTACAACGACCTGAGGAGGATGTATTTGGTCCCATTATTTAGGACCACCCTTGAAGCCTTTGCCTTATGCCGATCAACTGAAATTTTAAACAATGCGTATTGTGCTGCTAATTTAGTTATCGTGCTGGCTTTGCAGGAACTTGTTATCTGTTTTATAATCGCTTTATCCGCATTTGATTAATTTGATCCTAAAAGGTATCTGACTCCAGTGCCTTCCAAAATTAAAATATTGGGTAATACAGAGTGTGGGATTGTTGCAGAAATGTTTTACATTTTGTGTATGCTGATGGCAAATCTGCACAATAAAGCATTTTGACTGACTTTTCCTAGATTTCCCCTGCCAGTTATACCAATTCTGGGGAGGGGAACTATCTTGCGGGGTGTCCATACTGGCAAAGATGGTTGTAGGGGTTACAGGAATTACAGGGATTACACAAGTCTTGTTAATACTCAACTTCCCAGGAGTTTATTTATTCACATTTTTAAAGCGCATATCAGCCCAAAGGCATCGTGGCTCTGTTACAAGATATACATTGCTGGTTACAGGGAGCAGGAAATACATGGTGGTTACATGAGACAGTTACATTACTGGAGTGGCACCATTTCCTCCCTCTGTCCCCTTGCCCCTCAATTGTGCCCACGTAGAGCACTGGGGATAACCTGGGGCGGACCTTCAGTCTTTACAGTGGCAGCTGTATCACTGTTCACAGAACTGTCCCTCTCCAACTGCTCATGGCCAAAAGCGGACGGTCTGTTACAACTACTGCCACTGGTACTACCAGTGTGTATGTAATCCCTTGCCTTGCTGTCCATCGTTTTACCCCAGCGGTCAACATATTTAGAGCTGAGGAATTGGTTAATCTCCTTTATCATAAAGTAAGCCTCTCCCGTAATTTGTGTGGGACTTGGGGTTGTTTCCTTTCAGAAAATGTGCCAGAGCCTGATAGCAAAGGTCCTACTACCATCTGCCGCTTTACAGTTAAGATTTTACGCTTTGCTGTTTCACTCTCATCCCTCTTTCTTCTGCAAGGTGGTATAGTTGCGATACTGGAGTTGATCTCACGTGGCAGACCGCAGAACGCTTCTCTGGTTATTGAGCCCTTGTATATGCCCACTTCGGCTGCAGCACCCTGCATCTGCCAAACACCCTGCCGGATGCCCAACACCTGCATCCTTTCGAGGACTGGGATTTTTTAACTAAAAATGGGCATGGCCTCCGATGCAGCTTCCTGGAGGACTCCTGTTGCTTGCTGGAGCTGCTGTGGGACAACCAACAACGCGCCCTTTCCCCTATGGGCTTCGCCCTGCAGGGGGAGGTCTGGGATGTTTTAACAAAAAGGGGGTATGGCCTCCGATGCAGCTTCCTGGAAGACTTGTGATGCTTGCTGGAGCTTCTGCGGGACACCCAACACCTGCACCCTTTCCCTGTGTGTAAATTCAGTAAGGAGCTGTTTGTGCAACTGTGATGTAGCCAGGCTTTCGAGCAAGCTCCCACCCACCCAGCCAGCATACTTACTACTACAGGACAGATTTCAAAATTAAGACATTCAGGTAACTGCATGAAAACAATCTACACAGGCCCTTCCTGTGCTGCTAAATCTTTACAGCTTTTCCCACATTGTGGGCCTGACAAATGGACCATTACTACACTGTGGGAAAGTATGGTGCAAACCATACCCAGTTGGCTACAACAACCATGGCACAGAATGATCCAGGCTAATTGCTGATCCTCCAATAGACGTAAACTCTGGAAGCAAGTTTCAAAAAGTTAGTTATATTAGCTGGTGAGATCAACAACTTTTCACATTTGCTTAGATGTGACTTTGATATAGACAGTCTTTCCTTTTAAAAGAAATGCTAAGACATCATGAGGTACTACTACAGGAACCGGATGCTTCTGAACAAAATTGTTTACTTGTTCTATTAACAGTGAAGTTTCTGCCACTGTTCATAAACAAGATGGTAAACCTGAATCCACAGGAAATAGTATGGCACTGTAATAGGCAATTGGGCTGTACTTATAACCATTAATTTGAGTCAGATCTCTCAGAGCAAAACATCTCTCAGAGCAATACCTTCATGGCATATAGAGTGAAGGATTTCTGATAATTTGGCAGACCTAGGGCTGGGGCCTTTAACAATTCTTCTTTGATTCTGACAAATGCCTGTTCAGTTTCAGATAACAATTAAGGGGGTTCAGGAGTAAAATAACGTGTGTGGTTCTGTAGCATTTTTTTATAGTTAAAGTAAAGCCCATTACCCAGTGGCGGCAGCAGCCAGCGCTGTGGGTACTTGCAGAATCCCATTCATTTGATCTTTAGACCGCTTTCTCTCCCCAGCAGAGATATCATGGTCATAATAAAGGACTCTGGTCCAACACAACTGAAACATTTCTTAGAGTATTTGTCCATTCAGAGCAAGAGCTGTCCTCAAAGTCAAGGGAATATTGTTTGCCAACTTCCAATTAGGGGGATGTTGATAAAAGGTCATTGAAAACTGAATTAACAAAAACTTCCCCTATCCCCTTTGAACACCATCAAATCACGATCGCATTTTGAAATATGAGAAATGTGTAGGACTATACACATACTCCTGTGGTAAATGAGTGACAAAATATTGCAAATCTTTATAAGTAAAAGCAGATGCATATTGACTGGCAAGCTGTACAGGTATAGAAAAGAATGCAATACAAACATCCACTACTTTAAAGGGTATTTTAGTATCTGGAATACAAAATAGATTTATTACAGGATAGGGAACACCAGGGAAACGTCCAGAACTGCTGCATTTACAGCACAGAGGTATTTGACAGGTAAAATGGTAGTATTGCAGGCACTGTGGGTAGATGCAATAATTCCTTGCTTGAGCAACAAATTCACAACACATTTTATTCCTGCTTCTTTCAAAATGGAGTGTTGCTTGGATTCACAGATGAGGTTTGGCTAGGTTCAAAGTAATATATACTGGTTCCACATTACATATTCATACAGCTTTGTTTGCATGCGTGGCCCATAATTGCAGAGGAATTCGGTCCAACAATCCCTGTAGCAACAAGGTGGTGTTGTTCCGCAGCTTCTTCAAATGTTAAGACTCATGCAACAGAGCCAAACATTCCAAATCCCTATATATCGGAACATCTAAACAAATATCTGTGGAATCTTAGAGTTTGCTATACTGATGGCTGGGGTGAGGAAAGCCTCGGAGGGGATCCTGGATCAACCACACGTTCATGGCATGAATGTGGTTATGATTCATTTGGTAGATGGGGGTGGGGGGGAATATATCTGAATTGAACGCAGCAAACCGAGCAAGACATGTCTGCAGGGGCACTGAGACGGAAGTGGGAAGCAGCTTGGGATTCTAATTCACGGATGGGGAATGCGACAGGGTTCTCTGACATGTAAAGCAGATATCCAGGAATGCCCGGTTTCAGTGGATACAATATTGTATGAAGTTCAGATATAACGATGGTGAGGGTTGTCAAGATGGTGGCAGGGGTGGATCTGAACTGTTGGTGGTTTGGGGGAGGAAGAGGAACTTTTTTTACATATGTGGTGGGGGTGTGACTAAGTGACAGGGTTTTAGGAAATGGTATTTGAGGAACTGTTTGAGCTTGTAGGGGTGGGACCCAACTTACAGTGCAGCAGTGTTTGCTAGGGCTCGGACCCCTAAGGAAGAGCAAACGAGGTAGGCCGTAACCAAGGTTCTGGCATTGGGTCTACTGCTAGCGAAAAGGGTGATTTCAGTGGCCTGCAGGGCGTAGTCGAGACCTAGCATTGAAGACTGGCGTAGGGCCATGTGCAGGTGTGGCAGAACAGAAATGGATCTGGGGGACTTGGAATCACTGGTGGAGGAAGGGGCTTCACAGTACACAGTGTGGCAGGAGGTGTAGGATATCTTGCACAAACACTCAGATCTCAGACTACCCTAGAGTTTAAACTGTATTACCACAGCAGGATTGATGCCTTTGCCTTTGGGTGGGGTCTTGGTGAACGGCTCATGAGGGTTGGTGTGGCTGGTATGGAGAGATGTTCTGGGTGTAGTTGGTGGGGTGGCTGCATCTTGAGGGTTGCATTGTTTCTGGCCTTCTCAATAATTGTGCAGATGATGATGCTCTGCTTGTAACCTTGTTATACTTGATCCTATTTGCTTGTAGGTTCCCATGTGTTCTGTTTATGGAAAATGATAAGTGTTTAAAAAACAAATATCTGTTGAAAAACATAACCCATTTTAAACAATATATCTAATCTTATTTTTTTTATCTTTTATTGATTTAGCAGAAAAGTCAATCTTTCAAACATAAAATAAAAACAAAACAATAAAAACAGATAATAGCAATAACAATTCAATTCAGTTTATATAATAAACAGAATACTTTCCTAAGCAATCCTGTTTTTACAGGTCTAAGTCTAATATCTTTAGGCTACATTACAATGGCAATATAAATCACCAAAATGCACAAATAATGATAGGTAATGTAATACAAAGTAATTCCCGAAGAAAGCAATCGAAGGAATAGGAGGGGGAGAGAGAGGGGGGAGAGAGAGGGGGGGAGAGAGAGACGACAATCCTCAGAGAACAATCAATACAATTGTAAAACCCTTTAATTAAAATGTACTTATACTTTATAAGAACTCGGTAAAATCTTTAAGAACAACAAATAGTCAATCACCACTAAGTTTAAAGAAACATGTTGTCCATTAAAATAGTAGTTTAAAATCAATCAGAGAAATACTTATATAAAAAGGTCTTTTTCTGGTCCGGAAGGTTTGGTCAAGACACTTTAATGTGTTTTAATGTCTCAAATTGATTTATGTTTAGAACAAATCTACATGATTTTTCCTCTTGAGACCATTTAGATCAGGTCCAAAGTACTTTCCTTGTCAACCATAGGTTGAAGCAGAATCTTAAAAATAGATTACAATAATTAGTGTTGGGAAATGTTTGCAGATACACCTGGATTTCATATAGTGATTTCATTAAAAAAACTAATTTTTTTTCTCCAGTCTCCAGTCATAATCCCACAGTTTTCTTTTTGCACGGTCTTGATTGGACAATAGCAATTTTATATCAATATCAGCTATTAAACATTACTTGCAAGCAGTGGTCCATCCAAGGTTTTAGGGAAGTGTCAGACTGATCTCCCAAAGTTTTCGCAATGATTGCTAGAAGATTAGTCTCCAAAGACTAGTTTAAAATAAATGTCCTATAGAGTGCTAAAGAGTGCCATTCTACAATAGATCTTAAAGACAATAAGCCAATTCAAAACTGATGATCTTGATGGGTAAACCTTTGGGTAAGGACAGCCCCCTTTTCCAATCCAGCCCCCCCAACCTATCCCAATCTGGCCTCTGAGTTTTTTCTCTGCCCCATATATTACTGTAGGGATTACTTTTTGCTTATGGAAAATAATGCTTGGTGTGCAGGAACATTTCCCATATTTCTTATGAATTAAGGAGGACTGCGCAGCCATTGTCTAAATTTTTCTTCTAAGATCCCTTTTAAAGGGGGCATCTTGATCGTCATTATTGATGTTTACACCCAGATATATCTATATTCTGACACTGTTTCAAGAAATTGAGGGCCAATCTTCCATTTGGCTGAAGAGTATTTATAAACCCTTTTTTGTGATAATATCAATATATTTGATTTTTCTACATTGATAGCAAAGGACATTTCAAGAGCATATTCCATCAGGGCTGCTAATTTCCTCTGTAGTCCTATTGGCGTCTTGTCCAGTAGCACCAAATCATCTGCCTATAAAGAGAACCTGTGCAAAAATACAGCCTTGTTTAAGGCCTCGGTAGGTTGGAATAGATTTAGTCAGTAATCCTTCTTGTTTAATTTTACTTGTATAGAAGTCTCAGAGTATAGCTGAACAATAGGATTTAAAATGAAATTCGGACAGCCCGCCTTCCTCATCTTTTCCCATATTGAGGTTCTAGAAATGGAATCAAAAGGCCTGTTTAAAATGTATAAAGGCCAGGTATACAGGGTAACCTAGATGAGCGGCCTGCTCTTTTATAGCAGATACTGTCAGTAGATCTGCCGCCGTTCCCAAGCCAAGCCCAAAACAACTTGGTGTCATCTTCCTCTTTCCTTCTCTCCTGACATTGCTGACCTTGCCAAGAAGGCCCGCCATCAGCTGCACCTCCTCAGAGGCATTCTCCCTTTCTTCGCTTTCCCCCAGAAACTCAATGTCTTCAGAGCTCTGGTCCTAGCTAGGCTGGACTACTGCAACAGCCTCTTCCTCAATCTTCCTTTATCCCCCCTTTTCCCCCTTCATCTAATCCAGAACGGGACTTCAAGATTTATCCTTGGCCTCAAGCCCAGGGACAGCATCTCTCCAGCCATAGAATCCCTCCACTGGCTCCAGGTTGCTGCTAGGATCCCGTTCAAGATCCTCTGGATCATCCACAAGGCTTTCTGCGGCCTGGGACCCCACTACACCCAGCAATCGCTCCCTAAATACCTCCCTGCTGAAAAAGGGTTCCCTCTATGTTGCATTGCTACAGGCACAAGTGGAAGAGCTTCACACTGTGTTGCTGGGCATGGATGATCACGCAAAACTGCTCTGCAGCTCCTCCCATATCTGCTCTCGCTGACCACTGCTGGCCTTGCCCATGCATCCATCAAGGTCCACCTGGCCACCATGTCTTGGTAGACATGGTTTCTGGGCAAGCTCTCCTTGTGGTCGCACAGCCTTGTTAAGAAATTCCTCAAGGGTCTCATCAGGACTTTCCCTCCGGTGAAGGCTCCTGCCCCTTGGGAACTGAATGTGGTCTTGTCTAAGCTCATGGGGCCTCCATTTCAACCAATGCATTGTACCCCTTTGAAGTTTCTATCATGGAAGACTGCTTTCCTGGTGGCGATCACCTCAGCCATGCCGTCATGAATATTCGGGCCCTCTCCTATAAGCAGCTGTATTGGTCCTACGCACCACTAAAGTGGTTCTGCAAACTCATCCTACCTTAATGCCGAATGTTCCATCGATCTTTCATCTACACAAGCCTTTGAATCTACCAATTTTCTTTGCGACCCCTTCTCCGCCTGCTGAAAGGGCGTTGCATTTGCTGGATGTTACTCATCCTGTAGTTCTATGTGGAACGCACAAAAGACTTTCGGAAGACGTCACAGCTTTTTGTCAATTTCGGACCTGTGGGACACATGAAGGCCCTGTCTAAGCAGCACCAATGTTTCTGTCTGGTGTTCCTCTGCTCGACATCTGCAGGGCTGCTACATGGAGGTCTACCCAAACCTTCACAAAACCCTACGGTGTCGACTGGAATTCCAGGGAGGAGTCCCAGGTCGGCCAAGCGGTGCTACGCAACCTGTTTGTTTCAGTTGAATCTGTTCCAAGCATAAGTGTATTGCTTCTGTTAGCCTTGCCACCTCCTGTGATTGTATTTATGTACTGCTGTATATTCGTATTCATGAGCACGCTGGAGAAGGAACTAGTTAACCTATAACTCTTGTTCTCTAGCATGGGTCTTGCATGGATTCCCATGCGAACCCTCCCTCCCTCCTTCCCCTTTATAGTTTTTCTTGGTTCATACTGCCACATTACGTGCGCTACCATATCTGAAGATGGGCACCAGGGGTGCATTTTAGGAGGACGAGTGTCATTGGCTGGGGATAGTATGGCACAAAGGACACTGGTAGGCTATAGAGAAGACGAGCAGTTTAAGTTTAAAGCTGAACTTTTTTCTTTTACCAAGAATTCCCAGCCTGGCGACGGGAAATATGCATGAGCATGTGAAGCTATCCAAGACCCATGCTGTAGAACAAGAGTTACAGGTAAGTAACTAGTTCCTTTTAAGAAATCTTTGCACACTATTAAATAGGTTGGTGGAGTTACGTGGTGCATGCGTTACCTTTCCCAGAAAACTGTCCAGGGGTATTCTGCAGAATCGGCTAGACCGGAGGTGCTAGGGAACCCCTCAGAGGTTGCAGATACGTTAGATGCAGGTGAGGTAACGAAAAGATTGGAAATCAGCCATCTATCGAGCAGCACATCACTGGCTGAAAATGATTGCAATGTAGATCCTCCCAGTGATCATATATAGTTGTAACTTGATTGCAGGCTTGCGTTCTACTGAGGGACAAATCTCGTTTATGACAGAAAGTCTGCCCACCTGGTTGTGATGGCAGAGCAGGTATCACTGCTTGGTATTAATCGGGTTCTATGGCGTTTCCCCGCAGGCAGATTTCACCGAAACTAGTTTTGCAGAGTCTAGTTTCAGCGCTGCAGGGAAACATCATTCCCTCTAAGCGCCCCTCCCCGTTATCTCCTAAAGTGGGGATACCCCTGCAACCCTCTCTTCCCGCCCTTCCGCCACACCATGCCATCTGTTCTGCAGGGTGCAGACACGCCACCCCCGGCCTTCGTACCCACCCTCTGTTTCCCAACATGTTACATATTCATACACACATGCACACCCCCACACACACACACATACATACACGGAACCCTGCCCTCCCCAAACCACCCCCTTACCTCGCTGCTTACGTCGACACTGCAGCCACCAGCCCCACTTCCTGGATGCGCTGTAAGCACATGTGGTGTTACCCGACATGCCGCTATTTGGCGAAAGCAGCATATCGGGGGAATTATATGCAGTGAAAGCTGGCTATACCCTTGATCAGGTGCGTGATACAGTTTTGAATATATCGTGATTATCTGACTCTAAATACCTTCTGTAGTTTTTCGGTGGGGCTTCACCTTGGAGTGCCAGATAAAGTGTACTGTAGCAGTTTCTGTTTTTAGGGATGGCCAGATTCAATTGCTCTGTTCTATGTTGCTTTAAATGCTCCCGGAGTTTCTCTTGGGCATCTTTCAGAGCACTGGTCTTGTACTGCTATGCCTTTTAGAGGTCTCTGGGTACTGGTTAAAAAAGGAATCCCACTGCTTTTTAGTGTACCTTCGATCCCAGCGTCTCTAGAGTCCCTCTTAAATAAACAGTCCTATCAAAATAGGTTGTACCTTCCTAGGGGTTGGGTTTGGGGGGCTGCTTTGTGACAGTCACTATTCGTACAATAGTGCCTCTTATCCAGAAATGTACACATTTTGGGAAAATAATTTTTGTACATAAAATTAGCTGCACTTGCTTTGACTGACATGTTCCCATTTTCAAGTAAAACGTAGTGGAAATGCACGAATCCACAGGAACCAACTTCAAAATCTTACTGATCTCAGGGTGCGACTAGGTAAGATCCCTGGCTCAAGCATCAAATGAAATGTATACAAAGAAGACTCATTGAATATAATGAGTAACCCAAATGCATAGATCTCAAGAATACTTCTCTTACCAGTATACTAGTATTTACAAAGAAAATAAGATATGATATATACCGTGGTTAAATTCAGAAAATTCTAAAAATGCATTCATACAAAACGTGACATCATATACCTCAAAATGTAATCTTCAAAAATGTTCTCTACATTGAACAAAGTGAAAACGTTACATATTTATGTATAATGGTCATTCGTGAATTTCAGTCATTCATATATGAAAAACAATTATATGTTGCCATTCAGCAATCCTTATTCCAATCTTATTGACTGATCCTCAGTCGATATAAGAAAATGTAATTCACTATTTCTTGGAAGACCTGCACGTTCTTCTTAATCTTCCCAACGCATTTCGGTTAAATACTATTATCCTTCTTCAGGGGCAATAACACTGTCTTCCTATACATGATATTATAAAACATCCGCTATTCACTAACCATAAAGTATCCAATGAACCTCATGATCGTATAATTCTTAACCTACAACCTTCTTCACAACAATAGAGACACCTACAAAATGGATAACTCTGCCTTTGTGAGGAGATGGCGGCAGATACTTAACAAATGTTTGCTGGATTTGTTCATTTTAATGATTGAGGAGTTATTTAATTACCTCAAAAACCTTGATGAGCAGATTAATTAAGCTCACTTTGTAACAGGAGCAGTTATAGAATGTACTTGATGACACCGACTCTAAGCTCGAAACATACAAAAAAGAACTTGAAAACAAGAAAGTCAGAAAGTTTTGTAGAGCCACACTCTATTACAAACTTGATATTGTCTACACTTTGCTACGGGTATCACAGACAATCAGGCCCACAAAAAAACACCTAAATAAGCACCAAGGGATAGATGAGATAGTCTTTACGATAATAGCGTTCTATCTGACATTTCAAGTGCTGAATCGTGCGAAAGACCACACACTGATACAGGGGAAAGCACAGAACAAGAGGGTGAAGTGAGTGATGCCACGGCCCCAACCAATAGGATGATTTTTTAGACCATGGAAAATCCAATGAGGCAAAAAGAAGAAATCTTCTGAGAGACAACCATTCCAACATGGTCATTAATATCTCGGACTATACCTTATCTAGGTTTGAATGAAGAATTTTGCAGGAAGGTTTGTCTTTTGTACCACAACATACCAGTTCCCTATTTCAGGACAAAATAGATTTCTACAAAATGGTATGAAAAGTGAAATTGAAATTATTTTTCGAGTCCATTGAAGAGGTAGAGACGAATTAATCAGAGTTTCTGGAAATTTGACCTAAGAGTAGGTTTAATCCACCTTTTGCAAAACGCAACCATTGATGTTTTTTAAAAGAAAGTACTTGACGAATTCAGTAAAGCAAAATTCTCAAGGAAAGACCATGGTCATTTTTTCCCCTTGTGAAAGGTTTAGGTTGAGTAAGCTAATGGAGAATAGAGACCATATCTTCAAGCCATCTGACGAAGGTGGCTGCTGGTGTTGATGAATTGGACTACAAAAGGGAGGTCAAAAGACAGCTATCAGATACAAAAGCATATTTGGAGTTATCTCATGACCCGAAAGAACAGGTGAGGGCATTAATTTAAGAAACATTGGATGAGGTTGTAACAAGGATTGCTGAGTGGCAATATACAATCGTTTTTCATACATCAATGACTGAAATTCATGAATGACCATTATACAGAAATATGTATTGTTTTTACTTTGTTCAATGTAGAGGAATTGTTTAAAGATTACATTTTTAAGTAAATGTCACTTTTTGTATGAATGCATTTTTTTAATGTTCTGAATTTAACCACAGTACTGGTGAGGTAGGTATTCGTGAGACGTGTTCATTTGGGTTACTCATTGTTTGAAATGAGTCTTTCTTGTACCCATTTTCAAGTAAGACCAGGATTAGCTTGTAAGGAAGTCATTGCCACTCTTCTGAATGCCCCATATTCTAAAAACAAAATCGAGCTTTTATATTGTGTTTCTTGCCAGAGACCAGCCTTTAAGTGTGGCACTGTGCTTTGTATTGCTTCCAAGAGAAACGTGTTGCCCCTGAGCTATCCTCCCAGGCCAAGCCGGCATATTGAGATTCTGCTAGAACTGACACAGCTCATGACAGACCGCTCAGTAACCACGGGTCACAGTGCAGCATCAAGACACGGTTTATACCCACTGTTAACACTGTCTGCTCCTCGACTGTGCCCCATGCAATAGCATTGAGACACAGTGTATACTCACTAACATTAACACCATTAGAAGTTGAGAGACAGGGTAGGAGATCAGATTGTGTTACTAAGCTAAACAAAAAAGAGCAGAAATCAAAGGTTCCACCAAGGCCACACTTGCCAGAGCAAAGTTATCTATGCCTGCACACATAACTCTGGTTGGGAAACAGGCGTAGCTCGAAAGCAAATGTCATGCATAAACAAAAATGTGCATTTATTTAGTGTAAATTAATTATTTAGCTTTTGAAACTTTAAATAGGAATCTGCTTTGGGGAAAACTGGCTCGTAAAAAGATTTTAGAAGGGCTGCTAAAGCTAATTATCCATGAAGGCACTACAATGCAAGTAGGTTTGAATGGCCCTGGGAATTTTTCAAGGAATGTACAAATCTGGAGAGGGTTCAAGCAAGGTTGTATTATTGGCCCATTTTTTTAACCACTCCCTGATGGATCTAGATCATGTGTTTCATAATTCGGACATAAATCTTCTGAAAATGGGTGTTTTAAGATTTTTCGTATGCAAACGATGTGCTGCGTTTTGATAAGACTCAGAAAGGCCTGCAAAGGAGCCTAGAAGCTATGAGCCACACTCTTAAAGAAAAAATATCTGGTCATGAATGCAGGAAGAAAAAACAAATCATAAAAGTTGACATTAATACAAATAAGGCAAATAACGAATTGGAAAATGGCTGAAACAACAAATTCATCCACTCTTCAGTAAAATGATCAAAATAAACAACGAATATCGGAAATACTCCTTGAGAACCACTCAAATATATCAAGCAAAAGTGAATACAATAGTTACATATAGGATGGCTATATTTATGTATCCAGATTGGAAGATGCTTGCTATATTGGAGGGATACATACTTGGGTATCTATGGAAACTACCAAAAAGTACTCTGTTACAAGCTATTCGAAGCAAGTTGGATTAAACTCCATGAAAGCAGTAGTTCTGAAGCGCAGAACTATGATGTATACCAACATACAATATGCTTCTGGTGATACCAATATGCATGGTTTACTGGGGTAGATATAATAAGAAGGAAAGTGCACAACGTTACTTGCCTTCTCTAAAGAGAATTCAGACTTTATTCAGACAATTGGTATAGTAGTGATTGATCGTAAAGATTATTTTTATCAGAATGTCTACACGTTTTCCCTGCTTAATGTATTTACAAAAACAGTGTATTCAGTTTCCGTGTAGAAATAAAGCGAGAATATTTCAGATTCAGGCATAACACATTATTAACAATGGATGTTAAAGGTGCTTGGAATAATGTCCAGGAGTATGTAAAAAATAAATTGAAACCTTGAAACCTTAATATCTGGATTGTGAACCTCTGGATAGTCTGATAAAAGACATATTTGGAAGTTTGTTCACAACCTAAGATTTTGACATCTAGACAGTTTGTGGAAACGGTTGATGTGTGGAGAGCAGATTGCAATGGTGCTAATAGTACATTTCTGGGAAACTCAAAACCTCTAGGCAAAAAATTGTAACCTGATTCTTGAAACCCTGAGCATGAATGAAGACACCTTGTGGTGTAACCCGAACAAGGTTAAGAAAAAACTGTGGCTATGGGACTGGGTAGAAACGTGTCAACAAAGATCCATTAACAAATGCATGGAACTGGTACCAATAGAAGCCAAGGCCTATAATATTCTATCAAGCTACATAATAAAGTTCCCGAATAGTGCTTCTCGTAACACTTTCTAAGGTTTAAGTTGAATCAATTTGAAGCAACAGAAGTATTAAGACGAAGAAATAAACTAGAAACAAATGAATCTAACTTGTAGGTTATGTAAAAATGCAACAGAGACATTGAAACATCTTTGAAGGAGTCAATAACAAACTGACATTTGCGTTGATTCATTTCCTGGGCCATGTGAGAGATGTACTACAACCAATGTATTCATGAAAGCCTCTAATATGTGTATAAACCTTGATCATTTACTGTTGGCTGTCTAGTCTGACTGGTTGATTAACAATTAAACCGTTTCGTTAGATTAGGAATAGTTAACTAAGGAAAGTTATGAAATGCAATTAGAGTGAGATGAATTATGTTGGAAGGAAGATGCTGTGATTCATTTCTACTTTCAGTTGTATTTTATTACTTCTTTTTTATTTTAAAAGTTTGTAATAAACTTAATATATTACAAAAAACATTTCTGGGAATCTTTCTCACATAAATATTTTATTTGTAATTGACTGCACGTTATTGTTGGGAGCTTGATAAACAATTTAATGTAAATGTTAGATGTTCTTAATTGGATGGATTTAAGAATATGGATTTTGTATTTAATATTGAAAGGTTTGATATAAACCAAAATACCAAATAAATCAATCAAAAGAAATAAAAATATATAAGCGTTACACAAGGTATTTAATGTTTTTTTCATATCGGCTGTTACTTGGCTGCATGCTTTTCAAAATGCAAGTAATCTTGTTGAAAAAGATGACAAAATTGGTCAGAAAATTCACTTTCTATATAAAATGTCATGCATGTGCCCTGAGAGCAAGTGTTGCATCATTAAACCAGGTCCGGAGCAAGTAGTGCTCCAAAATCTTGATTTCTATTTACTTGATAAGCATCATAAAAAAGCTGTTTTCTTTGAAATGTGTTGCAGTAAAACAGAATGTCTTTACTCCTTTAATTAAAGAATGGAAATCGGTGTTTGTTTGTCCTTCAATTCAACCAATATGTTCATACCTTTTATCCCTTCCCCCTTTTTCCTCTTACTGCTCTCCTTTAGTGCTAAATATATCCTGCCCTTTGCATTCACTCCTATCACATGATACCATTTCTTTTTGGACTCCACAGAGAGGTATACCGGTTATCCAGTAGTTCTGAATTGTGCACAGACTGTTTTCTTCTCCAGTTCACTTAAGAACAATTCTTACAAAAATACTGACTCCCTGCACTTAAAATAAGCCCTTCTTAAATGTAGTGTATTCAGGCAAATGTTTCGATTACTGACAGCCAGATTTCCCATGACCAGTTAGGGTTTTTAGAGCGCTCTTTTGACCGATCCAGATTAAGTTACCAGAGACAAAGACAAGAAATGAATGCAAACAGTTTTGTTATGTTAAATAGTTACAGAACCATCCTCTGAGTAAAATCTGCTCTCTTCAGTTGACAAAAGGTTCCTCACAGAGGACAAAGATTCTTACCTTCTTCAGGGGGCACTGGGTGATGCAAAGAGGCTTATCTGTACTCTTACGTCTCGTCCCCTTTCCTCCTTACTGCATGGGCGTCCCTTCCAAGAGACAGGAGACAGAACCTTTTTCACCAGAAAAAACCTTCTTCCCCTTTAAATTTAGAGGCGTGAGAGGCCACCAGGGGGCGCACAGGCAATGGCAGCCTGATGTCGCTGCTCCCGCCGAAGCTGAGCTGTGATGAGGGATTGAGCTCCCTCCCGCAACCCCTCCACGGGACAATCATGGCCCGCTGAAGCAGTGAGCCCTGGGCGCCCCCCCCCCCCGGCCGAAAGAGCGATGTTGGAGGACCTCCAGGTGCCTGAGAACGAGACCCCGCGGCCCAGCGAGAGGAGCCATGAGCAGCCCGAGCGGCATTAGGGCAGCGAGAAGGGACACGGTGCTCCGGAGCCACGTGAGCTTGCCGGCACGAATATCCTCTTCCCCCCCCAGCTCCGCTCATGTGGAACACCGGTGAATCAGCGAGGAGTCCACTAGCGGAGGTCCGCAGCGCTGGGGGACGGCGCCAGTGCGAAGCAGGTGCCCCTCCCCCCCAGGTGGCAGTGCTCTACGGCACAGGCCCGGACCCATTGACGGCGAGGACGCCTGCCCAACGCGGGTCCAGAACACGGAAAAGATCAGCAAGGGCACCGAGACCCCATCCCACGGACCCTTGAGAAGGCCTTCGAAGCGGAGACACCGCAGACCTGAGCCCGTAAGCCCATCGGAGCCTGCATAGTTCCGGAGGGGGGGGGCCCGGCCCACACACTGGTGCTGCCCCGGCGGGAGGACGCCTGGGCCTGCGGAGCCCTTACAGGTACAGTAGGGTTGTCAGAGGGACACAGCAGCTGCTGGGTTCTCGGCTCCCCCTACCCCCATGGGGGCAATTAAAGGGTGAAAACCCTGCACCCACCGAATAACAAGAACCTCAATGGGGGGAGACCCCGAGCACGGAATCTGCACAGGTGGTGGCCCCTGGTTTCCTTCCCAGGGCGTGTGCCCACCTGGAGGCGAATCTAGAGGGGTGCACGGACAGCGGGAACAGGCCGGTGCGGCACATGCTCTGAAACCCCCTCTCCCCGGGGGCACATCCCGGGGCTCTACCCGGGCAGAATCCATCACACCTTGTCACCCTCCCCCACCATAGGAGCAACAGGGGGACCCAGACGAACACAGAGCAAAAGGATAGGGTGTGTGGCCCCCACCCGAGGCCGGTGGGGCATGTGCCCGCCCAAAGGCTGTCCACTAGAGAGGCGGTCAGAACTGAAGGAGAGAGGGCGGTCTCCCAACTTGGTCCTCTCATTTACCCCCCGGGGGGTGCCGGCCAGAGGGAGGAGTAGGGGGGCCTGATGAGCTGGCGAAAAACTCTCCAGGAATATCGATACCTGGAACCCAGAGGAGAGAACAGCGGCCCGGGCCGAAAGAGTGAAATGGCCCAATCGGAGACTTCGACCCCGCCCACCTTAAAAATGGAAAAGGGTTTTGCCTGGTCCTACAGGAGATCAGGGACATGCGAGCGGACATTGCCCAGAAAATGGAAAAAATGGACCAAAGGGTGGACAAGGTTGAGGACAGACTGCTACAGCTAGAGACCAACCAATCCTCATCAGTGACCGAAGAGATGGAAATGGCCCTGATACTGTCTGCCCTAGATAAGAGGGACGAGAAGAGGGCCAGGCAAATGGACGATTTTGAAAATAGGGAACGGAGGGACAATCTCAGAATTTTTGGGGTCCCGGAGACGGAGGGAGAAACAGAGAGAGATTTGGCCCGGGTGGTGAGAGACATCATAACCCTCCTCTTCTCGGATGAGATGACAACGGAACCAACGTTTGATCGGGTTCACAGAGCGGGAGGCTGAGCAAGGGGCCCCCGGTCCATCTTGGTCCGGTTTCACTATTACACGGAAAAAGCGAAGGTGCTGGAGGAGGCCAAGAAGGCCCGGGAGATATCATACAACAATGCACAGGTGTCTGTTTTCCAGGACCTCTCTTCGTATACGCTGGCCAAACGCAGGATGTGCCACCTCCTGACGCAGTTGCTAAAAGGGAAGGGGGTACTCCTTCTCCCTCAGGTTCGAGTATATGGGTCAGTGGACGACCCTGGTCACAGAGGAGGACATAAGGGGAGCCATCCAAGACTACGTGATGTATCCGACCCGCGGAGGGGGCCCACAGGGATGGCCGCGGAAGGCGCGGGCCACAGGGAGATAGGAGAAGGAAGACGGGTCCACGGAAATTAAAAAAGTTGAACCCGCCATCCCCGGCAACGGATAGGGAGGGAAATGACCCCGAGTACGGAGGAGCGGGCCGGTCTGGCCCACGGGGGACTGGGAGTTGAAATCCATACTGGAAGAGAAGAGCGGACTCGGGGAACCGGGCGAGACACTCTGATCGAGGATGAAAGGACCAACCCGGCCCGAAGGCAAGTTGGCATCAAGGACCGTGGGGTCCAAGAACGCACAGGGTCCCCTTGAACAGCAAGTATGAGGGGTCTCCGGGGAAAGGGGCTCAGAGGGGGGACTCAAAGATGAGTGAATTTTGACATCAGCCTAGCCGAAGGCGGTAGGCTGGTGGTCCGGCCAGTTACCAGTAATGGTGGAACTATTTGGCAGGATGCCGGGGTGGAGGGAGGGTGTTGAGGGGAAAGTTGGGGTTGTAAAATTTGAAAGGGGTAACAGGGGGCAGTTGGGGGAAAGTTCAAGGCCCACCTGGGGGGAGGGGGTAAAGGGGAACCAAATATTATTCAAATGGAGCTGGGAGGGAATGGTGCTGGGAGGATGCTAACCGGAAAAAAGGAGAATCTGGACAATGGCTGAAAATCTGCCTGCCCTGGGCTCCCTTAATGTTCGAGGGCTGAACACCTCGACCAAGAGGTCCTTAGTCTGTAGGGAATTTAGGAGGGCAAAACTTGACCTGCTCTTTCTCCAAGAAACACACTGGGTGCGGGGGAAAGGAACGAAAATTGCAGCGGGGGGAGATCGGGGAGGTGCACAGGACCAAGAAAAGGGGGGTAGCCATATTGCTGGCAAAGGATGTTGGCTTCGAAGTAGAAGCCATGTTGAAGGACCCGGAGGGCCGATATCTGTTGGTGAGGGGCTCCCTGCGGGGTTCCCCTCTGACTCTCGCAGTGGTGTATAGCCCAAACGAAGGCCAGGCTCAATTCTGGGAAGAAGTGAAGGACAGATTGAATCCACACATCATATTCCCGAATAGACTATATCCTAGTTGATGAGCCCCTACTCCCATATGTCTCTGGCCACAGGGTCGACCCAGTCCCTTGGTCTGACCACGACCTGGTCCGTGCTACCATAGCGGGGGGGATGGTGGAGTGACAGTAAAGGGCGATGGAAATGCAACGACTCCCTGTTGAAAAACGAAGTCCTGGCACAGGAAGTGCTGGACGCCATCAGAGTATTTCGAGCTAAATGACAATGGCGAGGTGGGCACGCATGAACTGTGGGACGCCTTCAAGGCGACCATGCGAGGAGTCCTCATTGAGCGGTACCAGATGACTACACGCTATTAAGACTTGATCGTACCACCTCTAGAGGCGGAGGTCTTGCCATCATAGCCAAAACTAAATTCCCTATTACAATTGAACCACCCACTAATGTTACTTCCTGTGAATCTCTAACCGCCAAGTTAACACTATCTAATACTCAATCCATCTCCATTTACCTTATCTACCGACCACCGGGCCCTCTAGGGCATTTGAAGAAGACCTCACAGACATCTTATCAAACAATCTTAAAAACTCCTCACAATGCATCTTACTAGGAGATTTTAACCTAGGATTTAGCGACCCCGCAGACGCCAATGCCAGTACAATCAATAACACCCTAGAGGAACTGGGCTTCACCCAGAAAATCACTGAGCCCACCCATATCAAAGGGAGAACTCTGGACTGGCTAGCTGTGCACAATTGCCCAGTCCTAGTCTCTGCCATACTCCCGCAGCCTTGGACAGACAATTACTTGATCTCGTTCACCCTAGAGGCAACCCCAGCACAAGCTAACAGCACAGCTCCAGCTGTCCAATCCCGAAATAAAAAAAACATCACCCCCGAAAACTTGATTCCGTTAATCACACCAACCTTGAATGCCATCCCGGATCATACAGATCCATTCACGATCGTGGACATCTATAATAAAATCATGCTCTCATCCCTTGATGCCATAGCCCCTTTGAAGCTAAAAAAGAGCAAGCCCCGGAAACACATCAACTCCTGGTTTTCGCCTCATCTTAAAGCCCTCAGACAGGAAAAGCGACGCTGTGAAAAAATCTGGCGAGTTTACCCCTCAGAAAATAACAAAAAAAACTTGAGCAGTCTAACTTCCCAATATAAAAAAGAAATTATATTGGCCAAACAAACGTCTTGTAGTACGCGAATCTCACAAGCTAAATCCAACACTAGAGAGCTTTTCACAATACTTAAAGAGGTTGAATCCCCGATCCAAGTGCCCGACTCGTGTATCAAAGACAAAAACTGGTGCACGGGCATACAAAATGCCCTAGCGAACAAAATCTCCCCCCTTAAGACTAAGATAAGCATTAAAAAAGAATCTCTGCTCTCCTCTACTAAGCCGAGTACCGCCTCCCATAAAAAGGCTCACCTGACTCAACCATCCCCCCCAGCGCACAACCCCCCCTTAACTTCCATAAAGTATCCACCAAAGAGGTAGAAAATACTATTCTTACCCTCAAACCTTCAAATTGCCACGGAGACCTATGCCCCGCTCAACTGATTAAGGATGCAGCCCGTGATCTCGCACCATTTATTCCCAAACTAATAAATGCGTCTTTCACATCAGGCACCGTACCTAATCATTTAAAACAGTCTTGGGTCCTCCCTCTGCTTAAAAAACCGAATTTAGACCCATCCACTCCAACTAACTACCGCCCCATTACCACAGTACCGTTCTTTCTTATAATCATCGACAAAATAGCATACCACCAGATCCAACATTACCTTGAGCACTTCATCTCCTAGGCGTCCGACAATCTGGCTTCAGGCCACAGCATGGAACCGAAACTGCACTTATAGATCTCAAGGCACAGATAGATGAGCTGAGAGACCAGGGTAAGACAGCACTATTGCTACTCCTTGATCTCTCTGCGGCCTTCGATCTGGTCGACCATGAGATCCTGTGCAACCACCTACAAATAGCTGCACACTTCTCTCAAGAAGCAACCAATTGGATCCAATCCTTCCTCAATAATCGCACGATGAGAGTCTTCTCATTGACAGCAGCAGCCGACCCTACACCTATCACTTGCGGCATGCCCCAAGGATCTTGCGTCTCCCCTACACTTTATAACATTTTCACGAAGCCCCTTTTCGATGATCTAGACGATCTGGGTATCACCTACACTAATTACGCCGATGATACCCAGATCCTCATCCCGTTGTCGGGGGATTATGACAAGGATTTGGCCTTCGTTAATAAAGTGTACCTCATCATCCAGGCATGGATGGCCTCACACGGTCTATGCCTGAATGATGACAAGACGGAACTCCTTATTCTAGGCTCTACACACTACCTCAACAAACTGGGCCACAAATACTCCTCGTTCATAATTGACGATAACAAGATCAAGGTAGCTAAGGAGGTTAAAACCCTCGGCTTCTATCTAGATTCCACCCTTACCTTCAACAAACAAGTGAATGCAATGGCCTCCGCCACCGCCTACACTTGCAAACTCATTAGGGCAGCCAAACCCTTTCTCTTCCCCACCAACTGTACCACCTTGGCCAGGGCACTGATCCTGTCCAAGTTGGACTACTGCAACGCTCTAGATGTAGGTTGTAACAAATATATCTCAAATAAAATCCAAATCCTCCAAAACAATGCCCTTAGAGCGGCCCTCAGTATCCCGAAGAAAGCCCATATCTCAGATTCCAGAAGATCTGTCAACTGGCTATCCAGCAAGGACAAGATTTTCCTTAAATCGGTATCTCTGATTCATAAATGCCTCCACCAAGCGGCCCCTCAATACCTCATCGCCAGATTTACTAGACCCACCCTCTCTCGCCCCTCGAGAACGGCCAATTCCAACCTTCTTCTGGTGCCCAGGTTCAAACGTACAATGTCTGGAGGCAATAGCTTCCCAGTAAAAGCAGCGCAATTCTGGAACTCCCTTCCTCCTACCTGCAGGGAGGACCTACCCTACCACCAATTCAGAGCCAGGACTATCCACTGGCTCAAATCTCTCGACTCATAATGACCTTCCGATGCCCAGATGCGCCACTACCATGCGGCTCCTTACCTCATTGAATGTAAATATGTATATAGTATTGCCTGTAGTGTTTATGTCCTACCCTTCCTATTTGGCGTGATACGTCCGGCACTGTAACCGCAGCTGGACCTCACCCTACTGTATGTATCTAAGTCTTGCAACCCTCTTGATGCCTTTGCGCCTGGCTACCCCTGGGTTTGGTGCGCATTCTAAATAAATAAATACAAAATACAAATACAAGATGGAAGCCCAGAAAAAAGGGAGAGAGAAGCCCAGGAAAGGTCCCTGAGTGAAAAAATAGCCCAACTCCAGCCGGGAGGCCCCGCAGAGGAGCCCCTGAAGAGGGAGCGGGTGGCCTCCTTGGAAGACTAAGCTCCAGCTGAAAGACCTCCTGCTGCATAAGACTGAGCGGAGTCTACAACTGGTGAAACAAAAGTATTATGAGAAGGGGGACAGAGCAGACAGAATCCTAGCCTGGAAGCTGAGGGAGGTTCAAAGAAGCCGGACGGTGAAGGCAGTGAGGAATGAACGGGGGTCATTAGATCATGATACCCCAAACATAGGAGCGGCCTTTCGCCGTTATTATGAACAGTTATACTCGTCAGAATACGACGGGGATGACGCCCTGATTGAGGGTTTCCTAGACTCCATTCGGGTCCCGGCCTTGACAGGAGAAATGGCAGAGGGTCTGGAGGGCCTGGTGACAGAGGAGGAAATGGAGCATGCGATTAGTGGGATGAAGGTGGGGACGTCCCCTGGAGAGGACGGCTTCTCAGTATACTTTTACAAAATGTTTTGGTCCACCCTAGCTCCACACCTGGTGAGGGTGTTCAACGCGGTGTTAGAAGGGGGTACTCTACCGGAAACCATGATGAGGGCCATAATAGTGGTACTGCCCAAAGAGGGCAAAGACCCCACTGAATGCTCCTCCTAGCGCCCGATATCCCTTCTCAATATAGATGTCAAGATCCTGGCCAAGGTGGTGGGAAAGCGAATGGAAGGGATAATGTCCAAGCTGTTTCATGGGGATCAAGTGGGATTCATAGGGGGTAGGCAGGGCTCGGATAACATCAGGAAGACGATAGACCTAATCCATCATGCCCAAGAATCAGACATCGAGGCAAGCTTGCTTTCTCTGGACTCCGAGAAAGCTTTTGACAGGGTTGAGTGGAGATACATGGAACTTCTCCTCTGAAAAATGGGTTTCGGGGCACACATCAGGAAGTGGGTATCCGCCTTATACAGAGCCCCAACGGCGAGGGTACAGGTGAATGGAGAATTGTCCGAATCATTTCCCCTCACGCGGGGGGCAAGACAGGGATGCCCACTCTCGCCTTTGATATATGTTCTAACGATGGAGCCCCTGGCCATAGCGGTGCGTGCCCACCCCGACATTAAAGGGATTAAAAGAGGTGAAGTGGAGTTCAAGCTCTTCCTGTTCACTGACGACATCCTGGCGTACTTGGTGGAGCCCGGCTCCTCGCTCCCCCTCTCCTTTCCCTGATGGCGACCTTTGGGCAGTTCCCAGGGCTAAAAATAAACGCATCAAAGTCAGTGCTACTCCCTGTGAGGGTCCGGGACCCGGGGCTGGACCGCTTGCATAGGTGTGAGGGGATTGTGGTGGGGAGGGACTCCATTAGATACTTGGGTGTGCTCCTTACCAGAGACCTTTCAAAACTGGCCCCAGCGAACTATGGCCCCATAATGGCAGGGATTACATCGGACCTGAGGAGGTGGGGTGGGATGGTCCTGTCCTGGTATGGGCGCATGACGGCAGTGAAAATGAACACCCTGCCGAGACTGCTGTACCTTTTTACAGCATTCCCAACGGGGGTACCTGACCAAACATTTCGGGACCTACAGAAGGCAGTGCGGGAGTTCATATGGCAGGGGAGGACCCCGAGGATAGGGAGTGCCACTAGGGGTCGGGGGGAGAGAGGAGGGTGGTTTCGGGCTGCCGGACTTCCTTCTCTATTACCGGGCCGCCCAGTTGCACGTCCTTTTGGAACACATGAAGGAGGGCATGGGCACCTACTGGTCATATCTGGAAGACATGGACGTCCACCCTCTAAAAGTGCGCGATCTTCTGTGGATGCCGCGCAAGTTCATCCCGATAGACTGAAGACCCACCCAACCTTGGGAGTACTCTGGTCGATCTGGAAGGAGGAGCCCACGACCGCACACCTCACTTCATGGCCCTCCCTGATGTCCTCGCTCTGGGGCCACCCGCTCAGACTCGACAGCAGGGGATTCAGGAATGCCCAATCCTGGTCGGATGGAATGGGCGGGGCAACTGTTCAAGGAGGGCGAGTTTCTCGACTAGGAGGAAATGTGTGGGGCTCTTGAATACCTGCGCCTAAAGGGCATCCTCTGCGACCAGTCACGGGGCCAGAACCTGCAGAGACAGCTGACCCCCTTTGAAAAGTTATTGGACACGGCTACAACAAGGAAGGGGGCAGTGTCCAAGATGTACCAAATTTTGAACATCGAAAACTTAGAGGGGAGGAGAGGTTTTCGCGGGTTTTGGAATGACTTGGCAGGAGAGGCTCTTACAGAGGATGCATGGTCCAGGACATTCAAAATAGCATTCTATGGGAACCTATTTACGTCAGACATGGAGCATAACTTGCAGGGATGGCACAGGGACCCGTTGAAACTGTCAAAGGTGTTCCCAGGGTTGTCCCCCAGATGCCAAAGTGGATGCGGCCAAGTGGGAACAAGGGGGTCACATGTGGTGGTTCTGCCCAAATGTTCAGAAGTTCTCGGAGAACGTACGGGGGTGGATGGCGGAGGTCACCAATGAACTACTCTAAAAAAAACCCGTTGACGATGTTGTTGGGCCTCCCCCCCGGAGGAAGCGGAAATATATAGGTACCCAAGAATGTGGGAAGCATGTTGCGGGCAGGTAGGGTGGCCCTGGCGCAGAGATGGAAGAGCCCGGAGACCCCCTCTAAGGAAGGCTGGCTGAAAAGGCTAAAGAACATGTTCCTCATGAACAAGCTGACAGCCATGGTCAACGAGTCTGGCACCTTCCAGGCAAACTGGTATGGTGTACACCAGGCATGGGGGTGGGATGCCCACTGAAACCATGGGGATACTCTGGCGTGGGAAGGGCGGGTGCCCAAGGATTGCCACCCAAGGACAATGGTGCAATCCACGGCCCGAGGGACAAGGGACGCAACACAGCCAGCACTGATGTGAATGTACAGTACAGCTCCCAGGCACCGAGCGGATGAGTACCGATGAATGCTCCCGTGGTTGAAGTTTTGAGTGGACGTTGATCGGGGGAGAGGGTCGGAATTGGGGTTGGGGGGTCAGGGGGAGGAAGGGGTTGGGTTCCGGGGTTTGATGACGGAGTTCATTCTATATTCACAATGTATCTGGTTTTGTCATATTGAAAAATGCTAATAAAACCAAAGTTTAAAAAAAAAAATTTAGAGGGGTGCGGCCCAGGGAGCATGCACTGCCCTGGCTCTGCCCTCCGGCACCACACCTCAGTGCCCTTTTCCACGTCAATGGGAACGGGCCGAATTCAGTGGCACTCCTGGGTTTGGCTTTGGCCATGTAATACCACGCGCGGATACTTCTTCTTTGTCTTTTTTGTCTTTTTGTCATTAAGGTACTCAGTCCTCATGCGTCACGCTCCTCCCCGGCGCATGTCGACTTACACAGGGTTCCGCAGGTGCCCATCCTGCAACAGGCTCTTCCCAACTTCAGACCCCCACGCCCTATGCCTGTGTTACCTTGGCCCAGACCACAGTTGGCAAGCTTGTACAGCGTGTGGCTCGCTGTCCTCGAAAGCGCTAAAGAACAGACTAGCCAGGTGGAGGGAGCTCTTCCAGAAGTCGCCTCCAGAGGACCTCAACAACTTCATGAAACATCGAACCAAGCCCAAGGTAGGGCCGATATTCTCCATCGCACCCCGCAAGAGAGACTCCTTTTCAGGGATTCTCCCGCTTGGGAGGGAACGGTCAGGTCCTTATACCACCACGCGCACTGAGGCTGCTGCAGCTACCGGCCTTCTGGCTGAGGAGCCTTGGATCCTCCCGGTGGTAGTGTTGAGGAACCGGAAGGTCCTTGAACCGGATTGTCATCCGAATGGCCCCGCCCTTGTACCGGCAATATATGTCCGAGGGGGCGCCTAAACGCCGATCCACCGACCCCCGGGTTGAGGGTGTCGCACCTACCTGCGCTTAGGCACGAGGAGCAGGGTAGGCCTTGTGATCCACACACAAGAGTCTTGGAGGAGGCTGGGCCCAGCGGGCTGAGCAACCTGTCGCAGGCACGTGGCAGGCAGCTCGACAAGATGACCACCACACCAGACAGAGGCACCCGTCCAACGCCATTCCAGGAATTCGGCGAAGAACAAGTGTCAAGGTGGTACTGGCCTCAGCCAGGTACGTGGCCTATCCCTCTTTTGCACAGGGCAGCTTCCCACTGCATCCATATGGGCAGGGTACGCTGCGGCTTCAGCAGCTCCCAGGCTACCCCGTTAGCACCCCCTGCCACCTCTTTGGCTGGTGAAGAAGGGTTCTTCGAGAGGTTCCTCGGCCTCATAAAGTCACCTCGGATGGGGGTTATCCTCACAGACGCCATCAGGGAAGTCCTCCCCGCGATGCTAGCGGCACCACAAGAGCCTCTGCCGGTGCCCCAGACCCCGGCACATCTGCTGCCTCCGGCTCCCCAGCCGATGCCTGTGGCGACTCAACCTCTGCTGCCTCCTCAGCCTCCGGCCGCGGTCACTGTACCCCAGCCCCCGGCGCGATCTACTCCTCCTCCTCCACAAGAACCTCCTGATCAACAGGATACGAATGAGGAGGAGGATCCGGATACGCCATGCTCAGCCAGGGCCTTCCACGAAGGTCTTGCAGGGCTGGTGGAGTATCTGGGCCTACCCCAGCCCGAGGTCGAGCAGCCGGCAGAGGGGGTTCTGGCTGAAGTCCTCACGCAATGACCCTCTGCCAAAATGGGGGTTCCACTGCACCTCCTCCTCTGTGGCTCTGCTAGGCAAGGAGGAGAAGATCTTGGAGGCGTACGGCAAGAAACTATTCCAACGCGTCCTTGCATCTTCGTCAGGCCAAAGCTGATGCCATGCTGGCTGCTGCCAACCAAAGGTTATGGTGGGAAATTGCGGACTTCCTCCAGGAACTCCCTACTTGGAGCCAATCACGCTTCAAGCCGACGCTGGGCGAGGCCAAGCTGGTGGCGCTAGACCTCATGGAATCCACCGTGGCCTATATTGACACCTCTGGCTGTGCCATCTGCATCGCCACGGGGGCTCTTCCACTCCTCCATGGACGAAGAACTGGACAAAAAGAAAAACGGCTCACAAACAGCCAAGTCTTTATCCATCCTGCAGAAGACCACGCCCAAATCGTACACCCAATCTCAGCAGCGCTCCGATAGGGGTCGTACGTACTTAGGGGTCCGCGGCTTCCAGGAACAGAGATCCAGGCAGCCGGACCGCTCGCTGTCTCAGAACCGGCGCAAGCAACACAAAGGGGGGTGTGGGGTAAGGGCTTTTTCCAGCCCCCCTCCTCCACGACAGCCTTCGAGGGAAAGAAGGCATGACACGCTCCTTTGTGTCTCCAGTGGGGGGGGGCAAGCTTGCTCTTCACGCACATTTCTGGCGCCAGAATTTCACGGACCCCTGGATCCCCTCCGTAGTATCCACGGGGTACCGCCTCCCTATCCCGGCCACTCCTCCCTCCTCTCCTCCCCTCCACTCCCACAAGTCGGGACAGCAACTCTTTTGGCGGAGATCCGGTCGCTCGTAGAGAGCCAGGCAGTGGGGGGAAGTCCCAGCCTCCCACCGAGGCTTGGGCTTTTTCTCCAGGATTTTCGCAATTCAGAAGAACCAGGCTAGCCTGAGAGTTGTGCTGGATCTTTCCACCCTCAACCTCTCCTTACCCCCACAAAAATTCAAGATTGTTACGCCAGCTTTTATAGCAGAGACATTGTGCAAGGGAGACTGGATGTGCTCCCTGGATTAGAAGGTCGAGTACTTACACGTCCCGATTTGGCAGCCCCATCGGTCTTTCCTTCGGTTCAGGATCATGGGCTACCATTTTCAATACAAGATCCTAACGTTTGGCCTCAACTCAGCCCCCAGGGTCTTTACCAGACTCATGAATACGGTAGCGTTCCTCCTCAGGGCGCAGGGCCTCCACATTTACCCATACCTCGACGACTGGCTCGACAGGGCTACATCTCCGGAAGCGGTTCACCACTCTTCCCATTCCCTTATGAACACACTGCACGATCTGGGCTTCTCGATCAATCTCAAGAAGTCACAGCTGCAGCCCAGGCAGACTGACCTTCTTGGGCCTCATCTGGGACACGTGCTCTGAGAAGGTTTTTCCGTTGAAGGACAAGATCCCGGCCATCAAGAGGGCCACCACCCACTTCCTCAGCAGAGAATTGACCTTGGCATGGTGGTACTATTGGCAGCGGTCCTATTACCTGTTTCGCACACGAGACTGAGGATGAGGAGGGTTCAGCTGCACTTCGCGGCCACATGGAACCAACAGCGGGCTCTCAATCTGAGATGATCAATGTTCCTCCATCTCTCCACACGGACCTAACATGGGGGTCCAGGGACTTCAACCTACGGAAGGGCAAACACTCCTGCAGGCCACCGTCACCACTGATTCCTCGCTCGAGGGCTGGGGAGCCACCCTGGATGATCTCTCGGTCCACGGCACCTGGACTCGTCAGCAGCAGGAATACCACATAAATTGGTTAGAGCTGAACGCCATCTGGCTAGCGCTCAGAGCATTCATACCACTTCTCAGGGGCATGGTTGTCCTCATCCAGAGAGACAACTCGACCAGCATGTACTACGTCAACAAACGGGGAGGCACCAGATCCCCTCCTCTGTGCAGAATGACAATCAACATGTGGGAGTGGGCCCTGGAAAATGACATCTACCTCACGGCTGTCCACCTCCCGGGGGAATCCAACCTGGAGGCGGACAGGCTCAGCAGGCTGGGAGCGGACAATTAAGAGTGGCAGCTGAACGACCTCGTTATTCAGGAGATCTTCAACAGTTAGGGTCATCCCCAGGTGGATCTCTTTCCTACCTGGCCCAACAAGAAGAGCCCTCCGTTCGCCTACTGGCAGGGACAGGGCCCCGGCTCCCTGGGCAAAGCATTTCGACTTCAGTGGAACAGCATGAAGGCTTATGCCTTCCCGCCCATGCCGCTGATTCACGGAGTAATTTGCAAGATCAAGGAGTCTCGACAACGGAACATCATCCTAATAGCTCCATGGTGCTCGGCCAGGCCATGGTTTTTGGAGCCGCTCAGCCTCTCGGAGAAGCCCCCGATTCACCTGCCGATGGGCCCAGCACATCTTCTGACACAGCAGGGGGGCAGAGTCATCCACCCCATGCCGCAGAAACTAGCCCTCACAGCGTGGTACCCGAGCAGGTAATGCTGCGGCACCTCAGCCTCTCAGTCTAATCTGGAAATCATACAGGTCGCCAGGAGCAAGGCTACCAGGGCCCAGTATAAAAGCAAATGGACCAGATTCTGCCAATGGGCAGACTCTAAGGAAATTGATCCCCTGGCATGCACCTTGGATGATGTACTCTCCTTCTCGGCGCACCTCACACACTCTGGAGTGCAGGTTGACACCTGCCGTACATAGCTCGCAGCCATCGGAGCTTAAAGGAACTCGGAGGAAGGTTTCTTCTCCTCCTCCAATCCTATCGTTAAGGAACATCTGACGGGGCTCGCAAGGCTCTACCCACCCGTCAAGAGGCTGCACCCCATGTGGGACCTCTACATTGTCTTGGGCGCCCTGGCGCACAAACTGTTTGAGCCAATGGCATCTGCGGACATCAGGCTGGTCACCATCAAGACGGCCTTACTAGTCGGCCTCACCTCGGCTCGTAGGGTCAGTGAAATCCAGGAACTGGACGCCTCAGAAACATATACTACCTTTCACAAGGACAAGGTAGTCCTGTGGACACACCCAGCATTTCTGCCCAAGATGCCATCTGCTTTCCACTTGAACGAGAAAATAGTCCTTCCTACGTTTTTTGCCGATCCCAAGGATGAAGCACAGAGAGTGCTGCACTCCCTGGATGTCGGGCGTGCCCTGAAATTTTACTTGGACAGGACCAAGGGCTTTTGCAAATCGGACGCACTGTTTGTCACTTTTGGAGGCTCAAGGCCAGGCTATCTGGCCTCCAAGGCTTCCATTTCTCGCTGGATGGTCGCGGCCATCAACGAAGCGTACAAGGGCCAGCACAAGCCGCTTGGGGCCAACATGCACGCACACGCAGTCAGGGCCAAGGCAACGGCCATCGCATTCCAGCGCCATGTCCCTTGGCAAGTCATAAGTAGGGCGGCCACCTGGGCCACTCCCTCGGCTTTCTGCACGCATTAATGTTTGGATGCCGGCTCTAGATATTAATAATAATAATAATTTGGCATTTATATAGCGCTACAAACCCTCAGGTATCTGAGCGCTGCTTATTACCCACGGTGTGTGGTGCTCATTTATTGACTTCGGAAGGATGAAAGGCTGAGTTTGGCCCCGCCGGGATTCGAACCTGCGTTAGCAGGCTCTGCAGGGATGTCAAAGCGAGCGCTCTACTCGCTGTGCCACTTGACCGGCTAGATCTGATGCGGCTTTCGGACAGGTGGTTCTCGGGAACCTATTTGCTTAAGGAGGGTCTCCTCTCCACCTTGGGGCTACATTCAGTTGTACTCGCCCATGCAGTATGGAGGAAAGGGGACGGGACGTTAGAGTAATTATACGTTACTCACTGTAGTGACTAACGTACTCTTAGTCCTTAGTCCTGTTTCTTCTATAGGTCCCACCAACCTCCCTCCCAATAATACTAGTGTCATTAGGCAATGCTAATTCTGTTGTCGACGCGTCAATGGGGACCGAGGTGTGGCGCTGGAGGGCGTAGTCAGGGCAGCGCATACTCCATGGGCCACACCCCTGCGCGCCTCTAAATTTAAAGGGGAAGAAGGTTTTTTCTGGTGAAAAAGGTTCTGTCTCCCGTCCCTTGGAACAGACGTCCATGCAGTATGGAGGAAAGGGGACTAAGGACTAAGAGTACGTTAGTCACTACGGTGAGTAATTTATAATTTCTCCAGCATGGGGTCTGGCATGGACTCATGAATATTCCCTGTCGTCGGGCTGGGAATCCTCTGTAAAAGAAAAACAGTTTCACTTTCACTTACAAAACTGTATTCCTCCCATAAATCATTCACTGTCCCCACTGCCATACTGCCCGAAGCCAATGACAGCCCTCTCCCTAAGCTCCTCCTCTGGCAGCCATCTTAAGATTTTTACTGCACGCTTCAGTGTTGGTAGTCCTCGAGTTTTGCTCTGCAAGCTACTTCTAGGTTTTTCACAGAAAAAGTTTCTATTTTTGTTCCAAAAGAGCCTGTGCGCTCTTCTCTCCATCTGCCGACAGCTGGGATCCGTTGTCGGTGAAGTTCAACGCCCCTGAAGGGCAAAAATCATTGAAGTTTCTAGAAGACCATCTGCATACTTTGCGCCCTCCGACCATGACGCAGGAGAAGAAAGAAGCAAGATCCCTCTTTAAGCCCTCCACCAAGTGCGGGCTCTGGAACATATTTGTGAAGGACAAACACCTACAATGCCTCTACTGCCTACATCCGGACTACAAGGAATAGGATTGCGAGATTTGCTGTGGATTCTCTAAGAAGATGACAAAGGACAGGCACAGTAGACTGGCAGTGTGGCTGAACGCCAAGGCTTCTGCCCAGTTCCTCGAGCAGGGACATGCCTCACCCAAGGCTAGCCAGTCCAAGGAGCGGGCTTCTAAGTCCTGTGAGGGCGCCTCATCTGTGGGGGCCCCAAGATGAGGCCAAGCACCACAAGTCTGAGTACTCCTGGGTCACTACGGAAGGGGGTCCCACGGCAGCAGGGCACAATCGACATCAACCCTCCGCACATCCATTGCCATCCGGCAATCAAGCTCCTCTTCGAAGAGTAAGATTTCCAACCTGGGCTAAGCTGTGGGAGAAACCCGAGAAGCTGCTGACAGAGAAAAAGAAGGCCGAGCTGCCCAAGAAGGCCCAGGCGGCACAAGAAAAGTCTTCGTTGATGATAGAGTTGGTGGTGGCTGCTCTTTCGAAAGCTAAAGGGGCTGATGCTGAGAGGGTTACCCCCACAGCGCTGAAGGTATCCCTCCCTCCAAGGGTAGAAGCCGCAGTGGTGACTTTGATAAGGTCTGCTGGCACTCCGGAGAAGGGGACACACCCTCAGAAAGCAGTTCCAACCCCTCAGGGTGGAAAAAGGGGGGGGCAAGGAGGCTCCGGATCAGTCCCAGGCCTGGGCTCAAGCCATGAAAATTTCATCCACAAGAAAGTGGAAGAAGACAAGGGCGCAGGGCCCAGTGTTCTGATCATGCCAGTTACGCTGAGTGATGTCTCTGGACATCCTATCAACCCTCCACACCTTGGTGTCAGAGATCAGAAGTGGATGCCACAAGGGCCTGTTCCAACGGCGTCGTTATCGTCGGATCGAGCAGCGGGTCCATGCAGCCTAGGTCGTCCCCACCAGAAGAGGTGGGATCGTTCCATTCTATGATTGCCAAAGCCTCTGAGCTGTTCCAGCTGGTGCCGAAGGAGACCAGGAAGGAGGGTTTCCTGTACCAGAGGCACGAGGCTAAGAGGAAGACAATTAATGCGGTACCCCTTCGATGTGTGGGAGGAGGGCCTGGCCCTCTAGAAGAACCCTTGCGCGGCTCCAGCCAAGACCCAAGTGCCTCAAGTCGCAACCATCACTGCATTCAGTGGTTTTGGTGACCGCGAGGAAGCGGTCATCTAACCCGTCCTCGTCGTCTTCCCTCCCCCCGGACAGCGAGGGCAAGAAGTTGGACGCTATTGGGAGGAAGGTAATCTACACCGCAGAGTCCACATTCAAGGCAACAAACACACTGGCGATCCTAGCCAGGTACAACCGGGAACTGTGGTACAACCTGGGGCCTATTTTAGCTTTCCCCCCCATGACAAGAGGAGAGAGGTGATCACCCTCTTCCAGGAGGGAGAGATAGCGTCAGATCACGCCATTACAGTGGCACAGGACGTTGCTGACACAGGGTTCCGCCAGATGGGGAACAGTGTCTGCCTTTGTTGCCAAGGCTGGATGAAGCGCACGAATTTCCATGAGGAGGTCCAAATGAAGGTACTGGACATGCCTTTCAATGAAAAGGCCGTCGAGTCCCTACAGGCCATCAAGGTGGATAAGGAGATGGCTCGTGCCCTGGGCATGATCCAAAAGCACCACTCTTCCAGAGGAAAGTCGGGCAGGTCGTCGAAAGGTTTCTCCATCTACCGTCAGCCGTCCAGATCCACGACCATGGAAGCCCACACAAACTGTTTCCTGGCCTACGGAGGAGGTCAGCACCATCGTCGTCGCCAGCAAGACAGGACACCAACGCCAAAGCAAGCCTGAACCGACTAAGGCGTCTGTCCCCCACCTGTGCACCTCGGTGGGAGGCCGGCTGACGAGGTTCGTCAACGAGTGGGAAAAGATTACCACCGACAGATGGGTGCTGGATGCTCTTGCCCAAGGACATAGCCTGAAATTTCAGCACAGGTGTCCGCGGATCCCGCCAGTGGCCAATCGGGAGCAGCACGTCCCTCAGCTCTTGGAGGAAGTACAGGCCATGCTGCGAAAAGGGGAAATAGAGCTGGTTCCCCAGTGTTCTCCGGGGCTCCGTAGTCTACTCCAGATACTTCTTGGTAAGAAAGAAGACTGGGTGGGAGGGCTGGAGGCCCATTCTAGACCTGCAACGTCTAAACAAGTACCTCAAGTCTCAAAAATGCAGGATAGTCATGTTGCAGCATGTGTTTGGCGCACTGGAAAGAGGGGGTCTCTTGACGTCGCTGGACCCGGAGGAGGCCTACTTCATATGCACGTTTGTATGTTTCATAGTGCAGGGACAGCACTACCAATTCAAAGCCCTACCCTCCGGCTTAAAGTCGGCCCCAGAGTGTTCACAAAGTGCATGGCACTGGTAGCAGCCCATCTGCATCTACACGTGTGCTCGTACCTCAGCGACTGGCTCATCCGTCCCGCTCGTGGGAGTTGGCAGTCGGACACACAGAGGCGGCCGTCAAGCTGCTAATGGATCTAGGATTCTCCATCAATTATCCAAAGTCATGTTTGACTCCATCGCAGTACACACTGTTCCGGTGAGCCTGGCTCAATAGTGTCCTGCCTAGCATCGGCCTCGGAAGAGAGGTTAGCGGCCATTCAGTAGAAGGTGCAGCAGCTGTTGCCGATGAAGACGGCCACAGTCTGGACCATGAAGTCATTGCTCAGCATGATGTTGTCCTGCATCTACTTCATACGGCCCTGAAGGTTACAGATGCAACCTCTTCACAAGTTCCTGGACGCTCCCTGGATGCAGGTGTCTGGAAACTTCGTGGACAAGATCACTCTGCACGACTAGTTCCATCGGGCAATAAGGTGGTGGGGCGTCTACTCCAACATCGCCCTTGGCACAGGGTTTCACAACTCTCCATTACATGAGACGGTCACGAGGGACGCTTCCCTGGAAGGTTGGGGAGCCCACACAGATGTCTTCACGCCAGGGGCATGTGGCTGCCGGAGGAGAAGGATCGCCATATCAACATCCTGGAGCTTTGGGCAGTGTTCTGAGCCCTCAAGTCGTTCCTTCCGTCCCTGAAGGCAAAGTGGTGAGGATCTTCATAGACCACACACCACAATGTTCTACATCGGGAAACAAGGGGTCACTCGCTCCCCGGCCCACTCCAAGGAAGCACTGGAACTGTGGCGCTGGGCCGTCTGGCAAGAAATGTTCCTTGTTCCCCTTTACCTAGTGCAAGGCATACATTAGTTTTGCAAAATTGATAAACTGAAATTGCTAAATAAAAATAAATTGATTAGCAATCCAACCTAAATGATTAGCAATTTTATATCACTATTTTCAATGGGATGAGCGGTTAACTACAAAACGGCAGCAATAAATAACCCATGGTGCCTGTGTGTGCCATTTTTATTTTATTATCAAGTTAGACTATTTTATCAGTGTTTGGCATACAAGTAAACAACCACAAACTACTGGTTCATTGAAAACTGGGTAAAACATTTTTTGAAAGGACTGTAGGGCTACAATGTGTTTGAGATGTGCTTGGTGTACATCAGTTGTTTTTGGGCAAGCTATGCCTTAACTCACCACCACCAGGACGTCTAGGGGTTTTAATACTTTTCGGTGGAAGTTTAGTGCTTCAGATCCTCTTTGGCGACAGACCCTCTGGCTGCATTTCTTGGTCTTCATTATAATGTATGAAACCCCTGGGTGCCTCAGAGTATTTTATTCAACTCCAGGCAAAGAGGGACTACAAAAATGATGTTGAAATGTGCCCCATGAGCCGAGATCAATCCCAGATGAAGAAGTGTCACAGCTCATGGGGGCCTATTTCAACATGTTTGGGGACCCCCTCCTTGCCTAAAGCAGATAGAAACAGCTTGAGGAAAAGTTGCATACATTATGGTGGAGACAATGGGCTTAATAGCCACAGATTATCACAAGACGGCCAGCCAGCTGGGAGCTGAAACACTAAAGGTTCACGAAAAGCTATACATTTTTTGTCAGCAGGGGGCTTATATAGAGTAACCGGGTAAAAAGGCAAAGAGGTGATAAGTACACTTTGGTATACCGAATACACCCGTCTAGGTGATGTCTTGAAAGGCTCCAGCAAATGCAGCTTGTAACGTGTGCACTGCAAAGTTCACATTTACAGTCCCGAATGAAAGCAGTTGCCGTGTCACAAGACTCCTGACTGCCAGCATGGGGGTAGTTGCTATGGGGGGAGCCCTTAGGCTCTGACACCTTTCAAATGAAAAAGATGAAAAGCATGAACGCCGGTCCTGCCGCAGTCCTGAGATTCAACCACATTTAGGCCTCATGCCTGCAGGCTGTTATTAGTGTGGGGCTGACTTTTAGCAAATGTCTGGGAATAATATTTCTCCCACTGATCATCGGGTGGGAGAAAGATTCTTTCCAGACACTTTACAGCACACGGCCCCACACTGATAACACAGCCTGCAGGCATAAGGCCTTCTAAATGTTCTTTGAAAAGTGGGACACCAGCGAATCACTGCACTCCCACGCACCAAAAAATATTTAGGAGGCCTTATACTTGCAGGCTGTGGGGGCCTGCTGGACGACAGTGAATGTTCCTCTGATGCAGTGAAGACATCGCCTGAAGGGTTCCCACCCCCTCAGCATAGGATCCCATGCTGCGGAAACGAAGGGGGCAGTGGAAACACTCCAATCAAAGAAACAATCACTACCGTCCCGCACTTCAAAAACATTAAGAAGGTCTTATGCCCATCCCTGGTCAGTGGGGCGGATTTTCCCAGATATGGGATTCGACAAAGAATGTCTCCGATCGAATTTGCACCCTTCAAGTATTTTAGTATTTCCGATCTGCTTTTGTTGCTGATGGGCTCAGGTCATCCGGTGGGCGCCCCTGGGCGCTATCTCTGCTAGCGCCGTGCAGTCCCACTAGGTGTGGGGGTGGGGGCCTGCCATGGACATCCGGCATGGCCCCGGGTGCCAGGGCCTCTGGCACCCTGGCGTGGGGTCACAGCCTGCCAGGCCTCTGACCGAGGGGACCTCGACTGCCATCCTGGCATGCGAGTCCCTCAGTGTCTGGGCGTGCAGGCCTGCGCCTCCACGTGTAGGCCTGGGGCCTACATGGATAATGAGACACGGACTCAGTCGTTCCTCTTTGGGAGTCTGCAGCCGCTCTGCTTCACGTGCCTGCAGGAGCTCCTTTTATTAGCTTGGGCCATGACACAGTCATGGCCCATCTTAAAGGGGCAATACACTTAGGAGGGACACATCCCCTTAAAGGGGCCATGCACATGGGAGGGTCACCCACCACAGTACCTACAAGACCACTGGAACATCTTATCAGGACACTTCTAAATATGCTTGTTAAGATTGTACTCTGTAGAAAACTTTTCAGTACAGCTGTGCAGGTTTAAAAGGTGTGCACCTTTTTATACTTTGTTTTAAGCATTATAGGAAATGCTTATACTTCCTTGGGTTATTTTCCAGTTGTTTATTTATAAATCTCCTGAAATGGAAATGTTTGTTTATGTGCGGGGCTCTACCCTAAATCCTCCCCCACCCCCGCTGGTGGGATCCCAAAGTTAATAATTTACATTGTTAGCACAGCTTAAGCCTGCTGGCTGCTTTATCATGGGGGCTGCATGAGCCCTGCACTGATAACACAGCCGAATGAGGCTTTCTTAATGTTCTTTGAAGTGCAGAAACACAGCGAATCACTGCAGTGCTGCATTTCAAAGACATTAACAGGGCTGGGCGAAGGTGACCCAGGGCCCATTTCAAACATCTGCTTGGGGGCCCCCTTCCAAGACCTGGGTTCAGGACCGACTGAAGATGTTTATTGGCCCATTTCAACAGGTTTGGGTCCTTCCCTGCCTAGAGCAGCGGAAAAAAGTCATAATCACGCGTGAGGTGTATATACTATAAGGGAGACCAAGAAACAGATTATCACGAAACCGCCAACCAGCAGGTAGCACAAACACTAAACATCTACTCAAAAGCTATTACTGCTTCTTTGTCAGCCGGGGAGGACGCAAAGAAACCGGAGTAAAAGAGCAATGATGTGATAAACCCACTTTTGTATACCCCGAGGGAGGAGACCGCATTAAGGGCTCCAGCAAATGCAGCTTGTAAAAGGTGCTCTGCAAAGCGCACATTTAAAGCTTGAAAAAAAATGTTGCTTCTGTCAGAAGACTGCTGACTGCCAACATGGGGGCAGCTGTTGAGGGCCCCTCTGATTCTCGCGGCTGTTTACCGTTGAAAAGGTTGAAAGGACCAGACACCATCGCAAGCAATTAAGGCCTTTTGCCTGCAGGCTGTTTAAATGTTCTTTGAAGCTTGATGAGGCTTTAAACATGTTCTTTGAAGTGCAGGACAGTAGCAAATCACTGTTGTCCTGCACTTCAAAGACATTAAGGAGGCATTTTGCCTGAATGCTGTTTTATCAATGCAAGGGCATTGTGCTTCCCGCACTGGTAAAACAGCCTAGTGAGGCTTTTTAAATGTTATTTTAAGGGCAGGACAGCAGCAAATCACTGCTGTCTCGCGCTCCAAACAATGTTTAGAAAGCCTTATGCCTGCAAGCTGTGTTTTCGATGCGGGAAGCACACAGCGACTGCATTGATGGCAAGCCTGCAGCCATAAGGCAGCGCAGCTGCTTACAGAAGCACTACAAATGTTGTTAACCTTACCTTCGGCAAGGGGCTCAAGTAACCTTCTGAATCACCCTTCGGCATCCATGTAAAAGACTGGGCAGCCGAGCTGCCCATGACTCGAGCTGCTCGTGCCACTCTTCTGCGCATGTGCTTGACTGACACAGCGCCTGGGCTGGGCAGAAACATTGATACATTGTTTCAGCCCAGCCCGGGATCCTCTACTTCTGCCGCGCCTGCAAGCTGTGCAGCCCAAGCCCAGGCAGACCAGGCTAACGAAATTAATCCTCTTCCAAAAATCATATCGCAGTTAGTGCGACATGATTCTTTAAATAAAAAGAAAATATGCAGTATTGTATCGCAAACTGCAATGCGATACCGCTTATTTTCACCATTGCAGACTCCCTCAGCAGGGAGTTGCGCTCCTGCCATGAGCGGGAACTTCGGCAGGACCAAGTGGACCACATCTTCACCCAGTGGGGTAAGGCCCAGATCGATCTGTTTGCGACGGCGGCAAACTCCAAATGGCAGAAGTTCGCCAGCAGTTTCCATCAGCCGAGGAGCCTGGGGACGCGTGCCGCGGGGTGGCCAAGGCAGATTTGGTACCCAGACCTTCTCAGCCGGTCAGTGTCACCGCCGATGAACTTACCGGCAGCCGCAGATCTTCTCTCCAGAGAAGAAGGTGCAATCCTGCATCACGACCCGGGATTGCTCAACCGGAGGGCTTGGCTCCTGCAGTGCTAGAGTTTGGAGGATATGAGTTGCCGGCAGACTCCGTGTAGGTCCTCGCCAAGACCAGGGCATCGTCGACTCTGAAGTGCTACTGTCACAAGTGGAAACGCTTCGCTACGTGGTGCCTGACGGAGAAGATTACCCCTGTGAGGGTCACAGCCTCGCAGATTTGTCTGTACTTGCTATCCTTGGCTAAGGCCCGTCTAGTGCATGCCTCTATCCAGGTACATCTGGCAGCTATCTCCCGCTACACCTGGTCTACAGGACGATCTTCGCTTTGGTCTCATCGACTCGTCAAGGAGTTAATCAAAGTACTCTTTTGATCTTTCCCGCTGGTGAAAGCTCATGCCCCGGCGTGGGAACGCAACGTGGTGCTGAGGAGGCTGATGGGGAGGGGGGGCCCCACCCATCGAACCTATGCATCAGGCCTCTCTCAAGTTCCTCTCGTGGAAAACGGCCTTCTTTGTGGCCATCACCTCTGCCTGGAGGTTAGGTGAGATGCAGGCCCTGTCCTCCAAACAGTAATACCTGACTTTTCACGAATCGAGGGTGGTGCTGCGGTCGTAACCTTCCTTCATGCTGAAGGTTCCGTCGGAATTCCACCTCAACGAATCTTTGCTGCCTGTTTTTTTTCTGAAACCTTTGTCTCCGACTGAGAGGGCTTTGCACTCGCTGGACGTTGCTCTTGCCCTAAAGTTCTACTTGGCTCGCACCAAGTGATTTCGAAAGACTTCACAGCTGTTCATGAACTTTGGTCCTGTGAACAAGAAAAAACAACAGGGTTAAGTGTGCTGAAAAAAGTCGGAAGTACTGCTGCCTTCCCTAACCATAAAAAAACAGTACTGGTACACAAAAAAAAAACGGTTCCTTGGGAGAAAGAAATTATATATATGCGAATAAGAGCCAAAACAAGTGATTTTGGCAACTTTGGGGTAGTCGCAAAGGAAAATACAAGATAATGAGCTGTTCTGGCCATCAGGAAGGACACCCTGGCCGTAGCGGGGGTGCCTGTCCTTAGACAGCGGATGGTGCAACGCCTATCTAAGTTGGATAGGTCAAGAAGCTGTCCCTGACTCTCTGCAAAATGTACAGTTAATTGTAGATCAAACACATTCAGTGTTGGAAAAAACAGCCTAGAAAGAGGCAACCACCAGAAGTGAAGGTGTCTACGCGAGAGTGTGATTAGATCTCGTAGGCTAAAACCGGGCTGCATCAGCTAGCATGTGGTGACTGGGGTCATCGGGAATTTTTCTGTACGTTTAATCACCCTGATGGCTCCTTTTCCTTTTTGTGTTTTTAAGAAGACTCGATCCTCTTAATATAGTTTTTCATTTTTTTTTAATTTTTTTTTTTGCTTCCTTGTTTTGACAACCACCAGCATGCAGCGACAAGGAGCCATCAGGGTGATTAAACGTACAGAAAAAATCCTGATGACCCCAGTCACTAGATGCTAGCTGATGCAGCCCGGTTTTAGCCTACAAGGGCCATGTAGCGAAACTTGCTCATAATAATGCTAGCCAGCAGCTGCAAGAGCGGCAAAGATGTGCAGCGTGCAAATATTCAAGTTATCAACAAAACCAGGTAAAATGCCAGAAAGCAATGGAAGAGGGGCGGGAGTGAGATTGTTAAAGAAAATCCGGTTCAGAAAAATGCAACTAGGTTGGTGGTCCCTAATCAAATTGCAATGTCTTGCACTAATGGGGCTGGTAGGCCAGATTCTTTTAATCTAGCACAGGCAGGTAATTCTAGTGGGAGTTTGTAGGCAAGACTTGGAGGCCGTGAAACTTCGGACTCGCACTGTATGCAATTAGCAGGGAAATATCGGCGTCGACGGAACCTTCAAGGAAGGTTTGGAGGTCATAGTCCTACTCGAAGGTTCGAGACGCGCTCGAGAGGTTTCCTTCGCCGGGTACTGCGACTCGCGGCGTTTTTGACCTTCGGGTCTTTCGACCAGAGCATCGCTCTCGGCAGTCTTCGAGGGGGTCGAGGCCGCTTTCTCGAAGACGCTCATCATATTTTTGCGGAATTCCTCCCATTCAGCCCGGGAACTATGTTTCGTGGGGCAAGGGATTCTTTTTGGCGAAACAGAGGAAGAGGAAGACGGAGAAGGGGATCTTCGACGTCTCCTCTTCGAGTGCTTCGATCTCGAGTGATGGGACCCACTCCGAGACCTGGAGCGCGAATGGTGACGAGGAGACGAGTGTCTCGACTTCGTCGACGAAGAAGAAGCTTTAAAAGTCTTAACTTTCTCCAGCTTCCCCCTACGCTCCTTCAGGGCCTTAGCTGTCATGGACATACAGTCCTCGCATTCCGAACAATGGTGTTCAGCTCCCAAACACCACAGACAAACTCTGTGAGGGTCAGTCAACGACATCTTTTTCCCACAATCTCAACATTTCTTGAAGCCGGATCGAGGAGTTGTCGGTTCCGACGAGGAAGCCATCGAGTACGGATCGAATGACTCGAGGTAAATAGGATTAATCTGACTAAGAACTGAGCAACGGTATTCCGAGGCACTGAGTAAGCGCGGAAAAACGGAACTGAGCAACGGACACTGCGCGTGGCCTTTATAGGCAGGATGACGTCGATGTCGATACGGCGGCTGTCGAGGGACATCGACTCAGAGGACGTCGAAGCGCAGCGCCCTCTAGAGAGAAAATTTTTTCCGAGGCCAGCAGAGCTGGAAGGAGATATTTAAGATGAGGAATACGTCGGAGGACACAATCCCTTCGAAAACAGCCATTTTACATGGCACTCATCGATTTTGAAGCAGCCATCGATTTGATCTCTAGAGAGCTGTTGCTTGAAAAACTGTGTGCTGGGGCTTGCCCCCCATATTTCATCTACTGGCTCAAGTAACTCCACCATAACACCACTATACATATACGTCTCTCTTTTGAAGTGAACTTGTGACACCCATGGCCAACCATAGACGGCCCATCCCAGCACAATCTCCAATTAGACTGCTCTGATCTGATCCCCAGACTGACTTTGAAGTTTCTCCCCGCACTCTATATATATTTGTATATACATTTTTGCATATGTGTTTATTTTATTTCCTCTGCACTCTTTTGCATTATTACTATCACTCCATTCTATGTAATGATATAACCAAGCTGAAAGCATTCCTGTATCTTTCTCATTTTGTAGTCACATACTTGCATATGTGTTTATTGTATTCCCTCTTTACCCTTTTGCATCATGATAATCAATCCGATCTTTGCTATGCTGTACCAAAGTTGAAAGTACTCTTGTAACTTACCATGTAAAGGTGCCCAGATACCCTCGGATCAGGTGCACCATACAAATAAATAGGTGCGCCATACAAATAAATAAACAAACAAACAAACTTATCTCCCATTGCTACTCACAGAGGCCTCAAACCGGGATGCCTGTTGGCCTCTGCTCTTTTAACTTTTTCATTGCTGGCATGCAATATCATTTTGCAGAAGTGATTTTCAATACCCCTAAATTGGGAAGGCATGGCGTCCCTTGGTTGTTCTATGCCTATGATCTTATGCTGTTGGCGAGGACTCCCAGGGGACTCCAGGCTTTCCAAATTCAAGTCAGTAAATATGCAGATGCCAACATGTTAACAATTAATCCAAATGTAAAATTATCCTTGATAGTGATAAATTAATCCAAAATCTAGTTGGATGCTTCAACACAAGATAATACAAGTTGTCAATGAATTTAAGTATCTTGGATTAATTGTCAACAACCACATATCGGATCTAACCTACATACAAGATCTACACCACAGACTTAAACAGCAATATCCCAAACACGTATCCTGCAGGCCAAATATGGCAAGTTTTCATTAAATCCGGCGATAATTTTCTATAGACAGAAAGTGGAAGTGGTGCCAATTTGGGTATATGCCGCTGAAACTAGATCATTGTGCCCAGAAATATTTTGATCGCGCATGGAAGGACTGTTTTGGAGACCAATCTTAAACCTGCCCATTTCTACATCTATATGTGCCATTCGTCAAGGGTTAGGCATTGCTTCTTTAAATATCATATATATGTGGAAACTGTTGTCAGCCTATAGAAAGTATTTGCTGAACACCAAATCAAAATGATTGATGGATATTATATCAGCTTACGTGTTGAACACTTGCGTAAAAATGCTAATTTGGCGAACCAAGATACAAGAGTGCATGAAATGCACAGACATTTCTGAAACGCTGCTACTCACTAATCCTAAATGAGCTAAGACAAAATTGCTATTGGCTGATTGGATCAGTAAGAGAGAGAAATGCTCTTAACTCTTGTCATTTAAAGATCATAACTTCTTACTGAAAAGATTTAAACCATTGGAACCTTACTTAAACAAATGTCAGAGTGCAATTTTAAGAAACCAATAATAAAGGTTTCGCCTCGACCTGTGGCACACCAGAACCGTTTTAGCAATACGTCGATTAATTAACATAGAACAGAATATATGTAGATTCTGTCTCAATTAAAAACAACGTGAAACCATCAAGCATTTGGTTGTTGAATGTCCAGCTTTAATCGATATGAGGAAGCAACATTTCTTTTGCGATTTCTCAGGCTATTGTAACATGACATCCAACACATTATGGGCAGCTATATTTAATTGTCAACACCTGATAATTAACATAGCGGTTATTCAGTTTTTGTCGTCTTGGAATTTGATATAAAACCTTTGTGAACATGGAGCTGCAATTCCAGTAAACCATCCTTCAGCAAGACATTCACAAAATGTACAACTGATGCGTTTCATGAACTATCAATGACATTAGCTTCACTGTACTACAAAGCAATATTTTGCATATTTATGATGTGCTGAAATTTATCTGATTTCACTTAATTCTTAACTGTGTTATTTCATCTTATTGTAAATATTTCCAAGTGTGCTTTTTTCTTATTTCTTTTTTTAACATGTTAAATGTCCACATATTTATGTTCAATATGGAAAATTATACATCTTGTAAAACGTTTAATTTGCTTCTATTTGAAAAGTTGGTTTCGCCCAGCTGAACCAAATTAAAATAAAAAATGTTAAAAAATATAGCCATCAATGCTAACTGACTGGACCAAAACAGTAAAGGCTAAAACAATGCACAGTACAACCCTTCAATATATAACAGATATCCGTGCGATCAATGAGCTCCCGAGGTACCTATTACTCTTCCCGGACCCAGATATCCGCAACACGTTCGTGAAAATCCGCCTAAATTTCATGCCAACTCGGCAAAGATTAGCGATTCCTAGACAAATCCTGATGTCTGAATAATTCTGTCGATTTTGGCTAGACAAGCAAACTCTCGAAACATTGCATCACTTGATCATGATATGTCCAGCCCTCTCCCAACAGAGAAACCTATTTGGAGGATTTTTCAAGATTTCTGTCCAGAGTGAAGAAGGCGACTCCAGATGGGACAAGATTCTGAGAGGCCAGGACAGAAAATTAATATACACCATGGTGCAATTTCTTCGCCACATTTTCTTCTGTCCATGACAAATTGAAAAGTTGAGTTAACTATGAGATCTTTCTCCTAAATGACCAAATGAAAAGTTTATGTATAAACTAGATAATTTTAATAAAAAAGAAAAAAAAATAGCTATCAATGCTAATTTTTTTTCATAAACCAGGTTTCTTGCAATAGGATAACCTCATACGACTCAAAAATTAGATTTTCCTGCTCATGGCACAAAGCTATTCTGGCCTGTAGTATTCCAAGTAATAATTTTAAATTCCCTCTTTTTTTAGAGACTATTTGTAGGAGCACATTTCTGAACTGCTTCTCGACTCCTAAAAGCCATGCCCAACCTTCCTGTTCTTCACTTTCCTTTGCATTGCTAATTATTTCGAAAAATGTACCCATCAATTTCACTTCATCTCTACAGGCAGAGGAATCGGACTGCAACCTAGTGCACTGGGCCTTTGTAATTAAGTCAGTGGGCTTTCGTTTACTGTAGACTTAACAGCCAATTTTTGAATTTCATCTCGGGCCGAAAGCACGGCTCTGGTAACAAATACTGATTTAAAGAGAATTTCAAGCATGTCCGTTCTGGTCTTGTCTACAAAGTTAATGTAATTGATGTCAGTTAGTAGATACTATATCCAGTAATGGGGCTGCCAGGAGCAGATTTAGAATATTTGAGCGGTTGAAGACTATTGATTTTAATTGAGTATCAAGCTCCAAGTATATTTTATTTGCATGATCTTTATCAACTCTCACCTTGCAGCTCGCCCCTTTTCCTGATTGGATACAATCCCTCTGACCCCCATGTGACCCAGAGGGTGTTACAGTTTATGAGCAATGCAGAACGGGTATAAGTGTTTCTCCTTGACATAGTTTTTTAATCTAGCTCTTAAAGATGTTAAAAAAGCAGGAGGAGCACGAGGGTTCCGTCGACGCCGAGGTCGGTGTCTTCGACGCCGTTGTCGAAGGGACCTTCGACACACGGGTCTGTCGACTCGACGCCAGCTTCGACACCGGCGTCGACGCCAAGAAAGGTCACGGTTACGACACACCCAGTGACTATCCCCAGGTCCTCGACGTCGATGGCTTCGAGATTGTCGAGTAGAATTCCAATTCTGTCGAGGTCTTCGAGGCCTCCGCCTTTGTTTTCGACGCCACGTTCGAAGCCTTCGACGTCGGCGTCGACGACATCGACGTTTTCGAGGCCGATAATGACAAGTTCGGCACCCTCTGCCTTGGAAATGGGATTTACTCCCTTTATGAGTTCAGAACAATTGAGAACTATGTCCTCAATTTTGGAAGAGGGTGAATTGTCTGAACAGGAAGACACATTTGAGTTGCAGGGACCTGTAACCCCAATTAGAGAGGAATTTTCCTCTGAAGAGCGCAGGTTAAAGGATCTTCATGATTCCTTACATGAGGCAAGTGGGTTAGACACTTCCCCTGAGGTGGAGTTTGCTAAGCCAGACCCGGGGGAGCATGCTGAAACCCCCTATAGAGCCTTAATGGCCAGGATCACAGAGTTCATGGGGTGGTCTGCACCTTCACAATCTTTCCAACAAGATGACCTCACGGATATTCTTGACAAAGGCCCACAGGAGGATCCTGTGGTGCCTTTTCATAAAGCTCTTCAGAGAAAGATCATGACAAACTGGGAAACCCCAGATGTAGTACCAGCAGTAAATAAAAAACTGTCTACAAAGTATACAGGGTATCTTCTACAGACCCAGAGTTTTTGTCTAAACACCCATCCCCAGAAAGTCTGGTGGTACAGGCAGCATCCTCTACCGATGTCAAGACGGTTTATCCTACCGTCCCACAGGACAGGGACGATAAAAAATATGATGCTATGGCAAAGAAAGTCTTTTCAGCATGTAGCATGGCGTTAAAATCTGTTAATGCTACTTGCACCCTTGCTAGGTTCAGCCATACACTTTGGGAGTGTGCTTCTACAGCGGCTGACTGCATCCCGGAGGGAGAAGAAAGGGATGCGTTCCTGAATATTATACAGGACGGTAAAGACGCTATGTGCGAATCCCTCCAGACGGGCATTGATTCGGCTGACACTATCAGCAGAGCAATGGCGGCAAGTACATCAACCAGGAGATTCGCTTGGTTGAGAAAGTCTGGTTTTGCCCCAAATGTGCAAGCCAGGCTCTTGAACATGCCATTCGATGGCACTTCTTTGTTCGGGAAAAAGGCGGATGACAGTTTAGAGAAACTGCAAACTTCAAAAGCAGCAGCAAAATCCCTAGGAGCTGCAATCCGTCAGACTCCTTTTCGTCCCACAGGAACCTCTGCGAGAGGCAAGTCTTTTCGCTTCTACTCCGCATTCGGAAGAGGTAGAGGACGACCGGCTCAAAGGGGACAAAGAAGAACTACCCGAGGTGGACGGGGTGGATATTCATAAGCCGCAGCAACAGCAGGTGCCTCTTTACCATCGGCATCTGCATCAGCCGCCCCAAAACCACTCTGAGGACTTCCCTCACAGGACACCTGTAGGAGGCAGGTTGACTCAACATCTGGCGGTATGACAGGCTATCACGTCAGATGCTTGGGCATTGGAAACAGTTGCCCAAGGTTACTGCCTGCCTTTCCTACGTATACCTCAGTCATCCACCGGGGATCAGCTCTCAGAAAGCTCCAGATCCGCTCCTCTTGCAGGAAATTTTGGACCTGCTAGAGAAAGGTGCCATAGAACCGGTGCCTGTAGCGGAGAGGAACAAGGGCTGGTACTCCCCTTACTTTCTCATTCCAAAGAAAGACGGAGGACTGAGACCCATCTTGGACTTGCGAGAATTGAACAAATTCCTCAGAAAAGACAAATTCAAGATGGTCACTCTTTCTCAGATCCTCCAGGCCCTTCAGTTCCAGGACTGGTTGGTATCTCTGGACCTTCAGGACGCTTATTTCCATGTGCCTATCCATCTCAAACACAGGAAATACCTGAGGTTCGCAATTAGCAACTCTCACTATCAATTTCGAGTGCTGCCATTTGGGCTGACCTCCGCCCCGAGGGTCTTCACCAAGTTAATGTCGGTAGTGGCTGCAAGTCTAAGGAGGGAAGGGATTCACATCTACCCCTACCTGGACGATTGGTTGATCAGGGCTGTTTCTCCGGAACAAGCTCAGATCCAGCTAAATCACGTGTGCCACTTCCTTCACAGACTGGGCTTCTCCCTCAATTTAAAGAAGTCACAAATGATACCATCGCAGAGACTCCAGTTCATAGGAGCGATCCTGGACACTTCCCTGGGAAAAGCCTCGCCACCAGAGGTGAGGGCTCAAGATATTCTACAGATGGTTACCAAGTTCCAACATGCCCAACGTCTCCCAGCCTTCGACTTTTGAGGTTGCTAGGCCTCATGGCATCCTGCATTTTCCTAGTGCCAGAGGCTCGCCTGAGAATGAGATCCCTCCAGTGGGCACTGAGGACTCAGTGGTCACAATTCTCAGGGAGAATGACAGATCTTCTTCAGGTTCCCGGCAGGGTGGCTCGAGACCTTCAGTGGTGGGCCTGTCTGGAGAACATTCTGAAAGGAGAACAGTTTTGGCAACCCTGGCCGGAGATAACAGTAGTCACGGATGCCTCACTCACGGGGTGGGGAGCCCACGCCAACGACTTGACCATCAGCGGTCGTTGGTCTCCATTGGAGTCCAGACTACACATCAACCTGTGAGAGCTGAGAGCCATCAGGCTTGCGCTGAAGGCGTTCCTGCCAGCTGTACAAGGGAAGAACGTCCTGATAATGACGGACAACACGGTGGCCATGCATTACCTCAACAAAAGAGGAGGCGTAGGATCACTACCCAAGTGCAGAGAGGCGATGCAGCTCTGGTTTTGGGCAATCCAAGAAGGAATCTCTCTATCGGCAGTTCACCTTGCCGGAGAGAAGAACTTGACAGCGGACACTCTGAGCAGGCAGAACACAGTCTCCCACGAGTGGGAGCTAGCTCAGGAAGTCCTTCAAGAGATCTTCGCCCTTTGGGGAACCCCTCAGGTAGATCTGTTCGCCACCAGCCTAAACAGGAAATGCGACCTGTTCTGCTCAAGGGAATTTCCCCCGAGAGGAGCTCTGGGAGACGCGTTCATAGTGGACTGGGAGTTTCCGCTTCTGTACGCGTTCCCATCCGTCCCTGTCATTCCTCAAATGATCAGGAGGTTGAGAAGATTCCGGTGAACCATGATCCTAATTGCCCCGGATTGGGCCAGGAGAACGTGGTACCCGGACCTTCTAGACTTGTCCATCTGCCCTCCAATTCGACTTCCACTCAGAGAGAACCTACTCTCACAGAAGGGAGGTCAGGTTCTCCATCCAGACATCAAAACCCTCAACCTTCACGCTTGGCTTCTGAAAGGCTGAGGTACAAGGATTGGGACCTCCCTGATGCTGTTATGGAGGTGTTGCTTTCGGCAAGGAGGCCAGCAACAAAGTCTTTATACCGCTGCCGTTGGAACAGATTTTGCAGCTGGTGTAGAGAACAGAATATCGACCCTTTTTCATGTGGTACACCAATGGTTTTGTCCTTCCTACTATATTTGGCAAATTCAGGCCTTCAAGTTGGCACCATTAAGGGCTATCTCGCAGCGCTATCCATCCTTAAGCGTACTGCGGAAGAACCATCCTATTTCAAATTACCCTTGGTAATACAGTTTCTAAAGGGGTTAACCAATGTTTATCCCCAAAGACCATTCCAAGTTCCCCTATGGGATTTAAACTTAGTACTAACTTTCCTGATGGGTAAACCTTTCGAACCTCTCCATTCTTGTTAGTTAAGATTCCTTACCCTTAAAACTGTTTTATTAATAGCACTTACATCTGCTAGAAGGGTGAGCGAATTACAAGCTCTTTCTTGTAAACCCCCTCACACAATATTTCACAAAGACAAAGTTGTCCTGCAAGTGAAGCCTAATTTCCTCCCAAAGGTGGTTTCTGAATTCCTTATCACTCAGAAGATTACCCTACCATCTTTCTATCCTCCTCCTCACCCGGGGAAAGAGGAAGAGATGTTACACAGGCTAGACCCTAGGAGGGCTTTAAGTTTTTACATCAGTAGACTAGCCAGGATAAGACAGGCAGACCAGCTGTTTGTAGGTTACGCAGGTCACAAGCTGGGGTTACCAATAACTAAGCAGACCATTTCCAGATGGATCATTCTAGCCATTCTGGAATGTTATAAACTGGCAGGGAAAGAGCCCCCTCAAAACCTTAGGGCTCATTCGACCAGAGGTATTGCAGCTTCATCGGCCCTCAAAAGAGGCGTGCCGGTTAAAGACATATGTGCGGCCGCTACATGGTCGTCTGTCCATACCTTTACACGTTTTTACAATTTGGATTCCTCCTCCAGTCAAGAGACTAGGTTTGGAAGGGCTGTACTGCATTCTATTCATCAATAGAAGACAGCGTGAAGTCAGTACTCCCTCCTCCGATAATAGAATACTGCTATGGGAGCCTATCTAAGATGAGGAATACGTCGGAGGACACAATCCCTTCGAAGAACAAGTTACTTCTTACCTTGTAACGTTCTTTCGACGGGATGTTCCTCCGACGTATTCCTCATCGACCCTCCCATCCATCCCCGCAGTTCTACTTCCCTTGTTGTTGCAGCTTACGCTCCTTCAGGGTGATTAGTTAGTCCAGAAAGTATTATTGTGGGCTACAAAACGGAACTGAGCAACGGACGCTGCGCGCGGCCTTTATAGGCAGGATGACGTCAACGTCGATACGGCGGCTGTCGAGGGACATCGACTCGGAGGACGTCGACGCGCAGCGCCCTCTAGAAAGAAAACATTTTCCGAGGCCAGCAGAGCTGGAAGGAGATATTTAAGATGAGGAATACGTCGGAGGAACATCCCGTCGAAAGAACTTTACAAGGTAAGAAGTAACTTGTTCTTCTCTGACGCTCTTGTAACTGCATTGCATGTAGCATGTGTAGATTCGCCGTAGTGCCTACGCCCGATATGAAGCCAGTCTGGTTAGGATCTTGATGATCTGTAGTCATTAGCCAGGCCAGAAAGTCTCCAAGTATAAGTCCGGCAAATAATTTACCAGGAGCATCCAATAATGCAATGGGTCTACAGTTCTGTGGAGCACTCCAATCGCCTTTTTATATATATCGGGATAATTTGTTTCCAGGATGGTGGAATTTGTCGACTCTGAATAGTTTGTGTGAACATTGTTGCAATGATTTTTGGCCATGCTTGTGGATGGTTTTTAAGCATGTAGTTGGAGAGGCCGTCGGGGTCGGAGCCCTAGATGAGCTCAGCTTTTTAATGTAGATCTTGATGTCAAAGCGAATATTGATAGGCCCATTCCAGGAAAGGTCACTACAATCATCTGGAAATGGCACAGCATACAGAGTTTTATAATATATGGACCATACCTCCTCCGGCACAGCACTGATTTGCACCTCTAACTGAAAGGATCCAAGAGGATTGTTTAATAGACACTAGATAAGGGCAGACTTCTTGGTTGCTAAGGCGCTGAGCATGTGTTCAGCGTCTCTGATATATACAGGCCTTCCTAGCTTTGACCCAGTTCTTATACTTGAGAGTTTTTAATTTGGAGGCCTTGATTGTGGTGGGTAGTAATCTTAAGGCACGGCATATATTTGGATTTTCTAGCAGCTATATCGCGATCGTATGTATGGAGATGTGCGCTGGGAACCTTGTTGCCATGATGACCAGTGGTTTTAAAAATGTGCAAGGCCGCCACATAGGATCCATTGATCATATTCACATTCGGACATAAACATTTTGCAGGATAAAACAAGATCATATTAAGGTTATGTAGTAGATGGGGAGTCCAACTAAATCTGTTTTTTGCCTGGGAGATCGTGAGATCACGAGCAGTGGACTATCTTGGTTCAGTCTTAAGACTGTGCCATTGCCAAGTCAGTGAAAGTATATCATGATCACTGGTAGTTTGTGATAGCATCAACAAGGGAGAATAATTTGTTGTCAATGTATATATAATTGATTAAGGCCGCCTGAGAAGCTCTGTGTCAGGTGTTGGCTGGAAGAACATCCCCTGCTATGCATCCAGTAAGCCTGCACAGTTGACGCTCTTTCATAAGGGCATTCCAGCAAACCGCTATAGTACTGAGCGTTAAGGAGGAATGTTTGATACACCTAATATTAACATCTCCTGCCAGAATGATATGAACAATGGATGGGTCTAAAGATATTGGGTCTAGCAGATTTTCCAGATCATTTATAAACATGTCATCCTGAATACCAATGTTGTTCCAGTACATATTGATCATAGTAACAGAATGGCAAGGTGACTTAATTTTGACCAATTGTATGAACATGTTGGGAGATGCCCAAGGGGAAATGGACAGGTTTAATGTACTTTCCACAGCCACCAGTAAGCCCGCCATGGGGCGGCCTTTGGTGGTAAGCTTCGCTGGGATTAAAGTAATTTGACGATGATCCCATATTGGGGAATTGTCAGCAAAACTTCCTGCAAGGCTACAATGTCAAAGTTTAGAAGAGGATTGTCTTTTTTACCAGTAAAATGTTTATAACCTCTCGTGTTCCATGATGCAAGTGTCAAGGATGTAACAATAGAACAGGAAGATAGTTAATTCTTGCATGTGAGGGGCCTTTCGTCATCTAGATTTTGAAATTGACGGTATGCATGAGATGTACCCTGAGGACATGTGATTAAAATTGCCATTCTATCTGATTTAGAGGGGCAATTTGACTTGAGGGCCGTAGAGTATAGGTCTTGCACCGGATGATCCACTGATCTTTGTTAGTTAATAGAAAACCTAGATCAAACAATTGAGCGTGCCTGCCCTAGCGTATTCATGATTATACTGGGTGTCATCCAGAGCTTTAGGATGGATGCATCATGATCATGAATACTTTCTACCTGTTCGATGTCACCTCAACATAGATCTTCCAGCAAGGGTATTTCAGCTAAGATGTTCAAGACGTTTGTTCGATTAAGGTCATAGGTCGATTCCTACACTGCAACGGGAGGTGATGAAGATTGTTTATTTAAAAATGTTTTTATTAGCATTTATGTAAGTACAGCCATGAATATTTCAAATGTCATACAGCTGATTGAATATCTCTTTATATATATATATGCAGTGTCTTGTTAATAACAAAAAAACAACACATTAACAAACCACGTTCTTCACTTGTCAGGCATTATATCATCACCAGCATCTTAGTGTGTGTGCAATACAGTGGGGGTCCCGAAGGCAGTGCCCAGGCTAGCCCGAATTGTGTGTTGGCTTTAACTAATTTGAGGTCAGATATAGTAGAGAAAGTCGAAGCTTTCAAGGGGGTTTGTCATCCCATGGGTGGAACATGTCCCAGACCAGAGCTTTCCAGGCTGCACACTTATCACTCCCATCCGCCCCTGATCTGTTTGCTCCTTCCGTCCACACTCTAGTTTATGCTTCTGCCCAGCATTCAAATTCTCTGTACCAGCGCACATATTGCAGACCCCCAGCAGATTTCCAAGCCATCGCAATAGATCTTTTAGCCAGTATGCACACCATGTCCATGAGCTTGATCACATGCTTGTATTTACTGACTCTGGAATATGCCCCTAGCAAGCATTCCTTCGGAGTCCATTCATATCTGAGATGATGAAGATTGTTAATACTATTGTCTGTGTGGAATTTCTGGTGGGGACCCTTATTAATAGAGTGTGAGGGGATTTGAGAGGGAGTCTTTGGTCAGATTTTTCATTAATACAAATCATTTTAGTATTCATATTGGCTGCTGGGCACGCAAAATATTGTTGCATGGATTCTGCTATCTGATTGGGCCTCTGTTTTAAGGTCAAAAAGGTGCCATTCGCGTAGTCAGATGCAGAATCACTTGCTTTAGTAGGAGAGGATTGAGCGTTCACAGCGTTAGATGATTTTGTCTGTTTTTTCGATTCAGACATGTTAGTGGTGAGAAACGCGGAATTATCGTTTTGCTGCTGCTCACTCATTTCTACTAAGGCATCCAAAGGTTCATATTCTAGCTCTTGTGAAGCTGCAACCTCATTGTTTAGTTTTATGGTGTTCTGTGAAGAAGGTTTGGAATATTTCTTGGTAACTGCAGCACTTGCTAAGGACAGCCTACTTTTTGGCAGTTTTAGGTTTTGTTTTTGCAAGCTCTTTTATCCAATGTCTGGAATATATCATACATTGTTGTCGTTTTAACAGATACAGGGCTTGTAGCATTGCCTGTTTGAGAGGCTATATCGATTGTGTTGGAGTTTGAAGGTTGCAAGGATTGAGATTGCAAATTCTTTGACTTTTTCTTTTTCCTTTTGGTGCACGGTTTGTTCAGTTCACACAAGGATTCAGACCCATTTATTACTAAAAAATCCCCGAACAGCCAGGTTCCTGATTGGCAGGCAGCGCATTTACTGGGCTTTGGTGACCTACTGGTTTAATTGCTGGTAGGCTAGCTCGGTATTCTGCGGATTTGCATTGTTCCTCTTGAATAAATGCAGGCGTTTTACTGGGGCTTTTTTGAGCAATGAGTAAAATAAGTCAGTCTGCGTGCGCAGTTTACGATCTAGAGCTTCATACAGTTTAGTGAGGGAGAGTAAGGCTATATTCATTGTTTGTTTGAAGAGTCGCCTCAACTCCAATTGAATTGTGATCGCTGGAGAATTATCCTCACTGAAAACTAGCGGAGTGAGACCCTTGTGTCTCGGGGTCGGATTCGTAAAGGATATTGAAAGGATTGACTGATCTTATGCGGTCGGAGAGAACATCGTAGGAGATTGCAATAGTTCTCTCAGACTGTTGTTACTCGACCAAACCGTGCCAGTCATATTACTTGGTTGTATATCTGAAAGAGTATTTTCGTCAAGGACGATAGTATGATGGTTGTGTATATTTTGTGGGATATTGCCACAGATTCGATAGTTTGAGGCCATATTAATATCGTCCATTGGAGGGAGTGTTCGCACTAATTGCTTGTTTTTTTGTTGTTGGAACGTTAAGAGAATTGTTTTCAGATGCATTCCGTTGCGTGTCTGCCGAAGCCGGTAGAGCAAAACCGGCATCCACCAGGGAGTCAGGAGGCGTACACAAGTTTGTAATCACTTCAACACGTGATTCATTTTCAAACGATAAGGTGGATATAGCCACTGCATGTATTTCATTTGGGTCACTCATCATGTTTTCAACTGAGCAAAATTTCTGAATGTCGGAAGTTACTGAAACAGCTTGTATGCGCACCGCTGCCTTTGGCGTCAGAGCTAAGTTCATTAGTCGTGATGTTGTTTTGGGCGTTCTCAGCTTAGTCACCAAGTGGGTGCGAATCTCGTTTACAGGCGGCATGTTGGTGACCAAAGAATACAATCTTGACATATACTGTGGATGGTATACGGAATTACAATAAGCTTAATGCTTAACAAATCGATTACACTTGTAAAGACAAACTTACAAAGTAGATTGCTGGTCGTTGGAAGGTGGGAGCGCCAGACAGCAAGACAGTACACTTGGGAATACACTTGCTAAATGCGCACAGCCCCTCGCTTTGCAGGCTGCTTGGAAGGGGCGTGGCTGAGTCTAAAAAACACAGTAGAGTAAGCAATCCAATGTCGGATAATAGGAGAGGCAGCAGGACTGGACAGCAAGACAGTACACTTGGCAATACACTTGCTAAATGGCTATACCATTATGCAGCAAAAGGCAAGTAAACATTTGGTTGGAAGGCCCTCTAGTGGGCTTTTAATTGCCACAGGAAATTCACAAGTTATTAATACAATTTTCATAAATAGCAAAGTGCCTGGTTTATTGGTGATCCAAATGGACCTCAATCTACAGTGCTCCTGGGGGCGCTGTTGAGCGGCTGCAAAATGGGCGCACCTGGAGAGAGCTCTGTTGTTGGCTCACATATCCTTTTATTTATTCTGGTCTTCCTGAGGCTTGCTCCACCTATAACAGTGAAGATCAGCAATATAAAACAGTGCAGCTGGTGAATCCTCCTGCGTCTGCCCTGGCGAGCTTGCAGGGACCGATCTACCTGCAGCGACCTGAGCAGCGGCCTATTGAGGGGGGTGGCTGTTGCAAGACTGCCTAAGATCTACACCGTAGCCCTTGGCAGGCGATCCGACTACAGCTTGGCGCACACTTGGACTAGGGCAGCACTGGGTGCCCTGGGCCTGCAACAGGGCCGCCTATTACAAATACGGGGTCGAAGATGCAGAGAAGTCTTTTCACCCCGCAGGGTGGATCTACCCGGCGGCGCTTTGTCTCCCTGCTGGAGAGGTGAGAAATAGTGGGGTTGCCGCAATGTGTTGCCGCTGAGCAGCGAGGAGTGGTGGAAGGCAACTGGGTCGAGGCATCGGTTCTGCAGTGCCAGCTGCCCGCAGAGAAATCGGATTGGCAGTGTGGGCTCCATTCATGGATGCGACGGTCGATTTACACATCGTGCTGGTTGCATACATCCCCTATTATGATAAGCTTCCTCCTACTTGGATCTGGCAGGACCATTTCATAATATGGGCTTAGCTCTGTGGGGATATATACATTGTGGCCCTGCTGCTGGGGAGAATCATGACGTGGCAGTGCAGATCCGGATCTAGTTGGTGCCTGTCCCGAGCCCTGCTGAGGAGTTTCACGTACAGTGCTACCCCTACATCCTATCAACTTCGGTACCAGCCTAACAATCCAGAGTGGCACCAAGGATAGTGAAGCCCCCCCTCGCCGCAGGGGAGGCTCATCAAGATAAGCTTGAGGATCCTCGGGGAACAGCCGTGCGGTGCTTAACTTGGGTCCCGAAGACAGAAATAGTACAGGGAGTAGTGGAGAATGGGATCACATCCTGCACTGGGGCGTTTGGAGGGTGACAGGTCTACCTGATCGCCAGTGGGGGACTTGACAACTGCTACATCTGGGACTTGGCGACTGCGGCAGAACCCCTCAACAAATAGCCCCATAACTATGAATGCTGCGCCTACTACAACGCAGAATAATAGGGTGAACACCAAGAAACAGGCAAACATTGACCAATTTACGAGATCTGAAGCAGCGGCAGCATCTCGATCCGGGCCCCTCCCAGCTGGATGTCTGAACACCTAACCAGACATTGCTTGTGCTCAAGAACACACACAATCTTGGGGTGAAAATGTATGCCCTCACTTGTAAAGTGGATGTCTCTGCTGTCCAGATCGACAAGCTGGGCATAGCAATGATTTAGGCAGAGCAAAGGATTAGTGCTGGAGAGGACAAAGTTACCGTTTTACAGTGTGAGGTTGCTCTCCTTCACCAGACAGTAAAGAGGATAACAGCAAAGAATGATGATTTGGAGGGAAGATCAAGGTAGAATAATGTGTGCATACTAGGTGTGCCGGAATCTAACCCTATTGAGAACATGGAAAAGTTTGTGGAAAAGCTGCTCCTGGAGACCTTGGGATCCTCCAATATCAAACATGTCCCTGGTGGAATGGGCACACCACTCTTTAGCCGCTAGTTCCCCTCCTGAGGCACCAGAATGGCCCATTATTGCACAAATCTTTTAGCACCCAAGTACAAGAGCAAAGGAGGACCTTCCAAGGCGCTAAGAATACCCTGAGGAGGAAAGACATGCTAAACCCGGCCGAACTTTACATGATACACGCAGGCAAAACTGTGTTTTTTACATCTCCTGCAGCTGCTCAGGGCTTTGCATCAAAGTTACCTGACCACTGCGCGTCCGACGTGGTGCTCGCCTCGATAACAGCTGGTCCGCTGCAATATGTGAAATGTTTGTTTTTTAGACTGATACCTATATAGCTAAGTCCCCCTGAGCGAGAACGTGTCCCTCCTGGTACCTCGCTATTTTTTGCTCAGGAAATATGAATTGTATGTCAAGAGCCTTCGCCTTTGAGAGCCTAGCGGTCACCGACAGCTCCCTGTTCCTGCAGTAACTGCGGGTGTTGTAAGAAGTGCCTGTTGTTGGTTGTGTTCTGTTCGGGGTGGGGGTTTAGCCGGTAAGTTTGTGTTTGTGGTGTGGGGAGGCAGCACTAGCGGGTAAGAGCGACACTACTAAAGCATCGGGGAGACACAAATCCTCAGACAGGCACAATCAAGAACTGGATCCCACCCACAAGGGCCTGAGGGGAACCACTGCCTTGTTACTGGTCTGGGATGCTACCTGTAGATACCGGGGCGAGAGATAAGATCTTGCTGATGACATGGCATATCCGTGGGTTCACCAACTACAAAAAGGTCTGTATGATTTCTAACTATGCTAGGAATCATCAAGTAAATATTATGTGCTTGCAAGAAACGCACCTGGCACAGGACGGTAAACTTCCTAACATCCCAGGTCCTCCACAACCCAACTTGCTCTTCCCAGGGCGGCTCTGAAATGGCATGGCATAGCTGTGCATCACAGACTCCATGACACCTGGCGGTTAATGTACCCCACCGCCAGGGAATATTCTTTCTACTCGGGAGTACATGGTTCTCCAGGATACATTATGTGATGGTTTCATCAGAGTTGGTATATAACATAGTAGGAGCTAAGATCCTTTCACAAACCTTTCTGATCATTCCCTGGTTTGGATCTCTTTCTATGGCCCCTCCCGACCCCCCATGCAGTTGCGTTCGTACTTCAGAACGCATGCGTTGGAGGATGCACTTTTCTGTGAAAACATATCGTAGGATAAACAAACTTTCTTTCAAATGAATGAAGGGTCTGTTCCCGACTATGGAATAGTGTGGGAAGTCTTCAAGGTGTTTGTCAGGGGTTGCTGCATTTCCAGGCAAGGGGGACATTCTGAAAGCACTGCATAGATCGATAGCCGCACTTGAGCAGGTAATCAGAACTGGAGCTAAAACAAGGGATCTATGACGGCCTGGAAATTCTTGGAAGACTTGGGGAGGAAATCTGCCTCCTGACAGAAAGAAAAGAACGGTTTCTCAGGGACCCCATAGCTGCAGCAGCGTATAGAGAAGGTGCCTGCCATAGTCATACACTGGCTTGGGCTATTAGGCATGAACAACAACAAGACTGTATAGTTGCGGTTGAAGACTCGGAAGGGATACCTAGTAGGGATCTTGGGAAGATTATCAATATATTCTGAGACTATTATGAGCGGTTATACACCTCCCAAACGACAGCAGGGTGAGACTCCATTTTACAATATCTAGACCAGGTGGCATTGGGCTGGTTAGATCCAGCTCAAGGAGAAAGTTTGAATGAACCTCCTTCGGAGGAGGAAATTCATAAGACAATCCCCTCCCTCCCTAATAGTAAGACCCCGGGCCTAGACGGAATCACAGCAGAACTGTATAAAGAATATGCCAATCTTCTAACCCCACACCTCCGTAGCATGTATAAATCTGCCAACGCCGGAGGTGTTTTTGCCAGAATCCACCAGAACAGGCTTTTTTGAGGGTATTACTGAAACCGGCGAAGGACACTCTAAAATGCTCCTCATATAGACCTCAATCTTTAATGAACACAGACAATAAGATTCTGGCAAAGATACTATCTGATAGTCTCCGCGCCTATATATCAGCATTGGTCCTCCTGGACAAAGCCGGCTTCATCCATGGCAGGTCCACACAAAATAAGTTGAGGCAACTGTTTACACTTGTGCATAACGTGAACTCTGAGACCCCAATAGTGGTGTCCACTCTGGACGCAGAGAATGCTTTGGAAGTGGCGGAATGGCCCTTTCTTTTTGAGGTTCTCAAGCGTTCAGGAATTGGATTGTACTATCTCAAATGGGTCTGCCTACTGTACACCGCACCTAGAGCGGCAGTGCACACCAATCGTATGATGTCAGATTATATAGACACGGCACGAGCAGGAAATATCATGCTCACCAGGGTGTAAACCTCTATTCCCATATGTCTATAGTCTCTCTATACGCTGATGACATGTCACTGTATGTAAAGCATCCTCATCAAAATTTGCAATTATTGGTGCAAGAGATCACTCGGTTCAGCGACCTCCTGGAATTGAAGATGAATTGGACACAATCAGAGGTACTGCCGCTGACCCCTGGAATACAACAGAGTGATATGGGGAAGGATTTTGGATGGTGCCCAAGGGGGATACGATACTTGGGGATCTTTGTTACCCTGGATTCTTCTTCCTATAGCCCAGGCTGCCCGAATATCCCTGGGTAAGATGGTGATCCTCCTGAAGCTTCTGTATATTTTCAATAATTCCACAAGTTTGCCTTTGGCTTGTTTCTGGACCTGCTTAAGCAAATTGATGATCCGTCTTGTGTTGGCTGGCAAACAAGCCAGGATATCGTATGATACCTTGACTCACCTTATGAGAATGGCCTGGAATATCCAGATCTATACCTGTATTTCCTCACTGCACAAATTCAATATTCCATTTGGTGGTGGTCTCCCTCCTCTGCGCTGCCACATATCTTGCTTGAAATGGCAATTACATACCCGAATGATAAGAGGGTTGCTGTTAGGGGGGACCCCGTCACTGTGGAATGTGCGAAGATCCAATCGGTGGAAGTCACTTGCAGGGCATGGAGTCAGTGAAAGCCACATCACGGTCGAGCAGGACTGTCACTCCCCAGCTTTCGCCATATATATATATATATATATATATATATATATATATATATATATATAGTGTGTGGGTTACCGCTCACTCATGAGAGGGTATTCCGGCTTCATTTTGAAAGGCTTGGGATCCACATGCTGGGGGTTCTTGTACAGGGAGGAAAGTTGATCTCCTGGGAAGCTCTGAAAGACGGGGGTGAGTGAAACGCAGTGACCATCTTTTTATACTTTAAGCTGCGAGAGGTGTCTAAAACCAGAGGGCCAAACTACCTGCATGCACCTGTCACTGCCCCTATTATTCAATACATTACAGTACCGCCATCCAGGATGAAGCTGGTCTCCTCCATTTACAGGGGTATTAGAGCACAAAGATCGCCTCAGCTTTGAAGCTTTAAGACTAAATGGGAGACTGTATTAGGATATTTTCAGAGACACAATGAAAGGTAATCTGTATGCATAATAATCTCAGAGTGACCCATTTTAAATGTCTCCACTAGGCATATTATTCCCCAGCGTGACTACCCCGATAGATTCCCTCCACTTGTAACTCAGCAGACTTTTTACACATAGCATGGGGCTACGCAGCAATTTTGGGTTGCAATAGAAACGGCAATGTCTGAGATGCTGCAAACTCAATGGCAATATATGCCAGAATTGTGGAGGTTGGCACTGATCGAGGGATGGTCTAGGGCCGAGCATAAACTGGTGGGCATGGTGTCAGTCGTAGCAAGGTTCTTAGTTGCTAGGGCCTGAGGTAAGCACAAGGCTCCGTGCTTCAGAGAATGGCTGACCTACATTAAAAAAGGGAGCACAATATGCAGGAACTATGCCGAGCTGTGGCATACCACTGGACTATTTGGGACCCCTCAAAACTTATGTATTTATAGATACTGAGATTTCAAACTCGCCCTCCTATCCAGATGGAGACGGTATTTAGATGGGTCTACCATTATAAACGATCTACGGAAAAAAAGAAAAAGTGAAAGTAGTGCTGGGAATCCTTGGTAATTTAAATAATATAAAAACTTTTTCCTTTAGGAAAAACGTGACACCAATAGAGCCCTATCGGGCCTGTGTAGCTGTTCACTTGTGGAGTCCCTCCACCTCCTTTGGTCCTTTTAGGCCCCAACCAATGAGGTGGCAGGGCTTAGGCTCCACCCCAGTTAGATTTTTCACTGTGTCTTTCAGAACAGAGGAATCCTCTTCAGCTCTCTGTAGTATCTGGGCAATGGGGCAAATGGAAGTAAAGGTCAATATGGAGTTACACTATATTTATTAATAATTAAGTATGTATACATAACAAGAAAAGGAGGGAGTCAGTGTCCGTCGAGCCGCCGCAGCTCACAGCTGTTGTCCTTTCAACAGCGTTCTCGTTCCACATCATCATGAGCAGGAATCCGTGTCACGCTCCAGGAATCCGTGTCACGCTCCAGGGCATGGAAAGACACTACACATCTCCCTTCCTTTATAGCATGGCAACAAATCAAAACTAAACTGCTAAATGTGAAACAAGAAACAAAGTCACACAAAGTCCTTCATCTGCTTGGTCTCCGATATGCTCTTCCCCACCTGGACCTGCAAGTCGTGTCTCTGATGAAAGCTGGCAAGGAAATTACTTTAGATGTTAGAAAATTCTTTTTGCACATCCTTCTCCCTTGATACCTTCTTTTGACACATTGCCCTTCCACCGGTCTTACTCAGACATCCAGCAACCTCCTAACCACTACTGACATTCAAACTCCCTAGACATTCCAAATCCTTCCATCCTCCGTTCTGACAGAATGTTTAAATGCTTCCACAACTCTGATTGGTCTTGACCATTTGCACTCACCTTCTCCAAGGGCAGGAGGAAGATTGACTCTAACCATTTTACCCACTACAGTATCTTTGTCAAACTTGTTCATGGGCCTCTTCTCATCATACACAGATTTGTTTTTTAATTGGGTATTTCTAATCTTACTACATACAGCATCAATCTTTCTCCACTCCCTTATCTTTGTTATCCAGGTTTGGTGTTCACCTTCCTCCCTCTGGTTAACTCAAAAGGAGAAAGACCAGTGGTGGAATGCAGTGTGAAACGGTGCGCCACTACTCTTTCCTTAACAGCTTCCTCCCAATTTATCCCATTGGACCATGCCGACCTGATAATTTGCTTCAACACTTTGTTAAACCGTTCTACTGTCCCATTCGTCTGTGGGTGGTAAATGGAACTCTTTTTGTGAGTGATAGAGTACTTACTGCAAAAATCCACCATCTCTTTAGATCTGAATTGGGTACCGTTGTCAGTCAAAATACTCCCTGGATACCCCTCTCTCTCACATATATCAGATAGAAATTCAACTACATTTTTTCCTGTGATGCTCGGTGCGATTAACACTTCTACCCATCTAGTAAGGAGGTTGATTACCACCAGGCAACATTTTTGTACTCCATTACTATTTACAGGGCCTAGCACATCCATGCCAAGATCTTTCCATACCTTATTCGGTATTTCAGTAACTACCATAGGCTGTGTCACACCCACACAACTCTTTTCACTATTACTGCAAAGGATACAATCTCTGATGTGACGTTCTATTTGTAAATCGCATTCAGGCCACCAGAAGTCATTTCTTATCCTCTGCTTAGTTTTTACTATTCCCTGGTGACCTTCATGGCCGAGTTCAATCACTCTTTGACGTAAACTTGCAGGTGGAATTGTTTTGTCTACTCTCATGACAATATTATTGTTCACATGTAATTTATCAGAAACAAACCAATAATCCATCAGGTCTGCTTCTTCAAATTTTGTTTTACTCCATGGACCTTGACTTTTGACTAGTTCCTTGAGACGTTCTAACACTTTATCATCTTTTTCAGCCTCATCCCACTCTATCCTCAAAATAGATGCTGCCTCTATGTTCAAAACCACTTCCATATTGTCATCTTCGTCTACAATTTCAGATATATTAGCAAGTCGAGATAAACAATCGGCAGTGATGTTCTTAACTCCAGGCACATAACACACAGTGCAATTATATTGCTAAAGAAGCATTACCCACCTCCTGATGCGATTGGATACTTTGTCCAACACTTTAGACATGATGACATGCACCAGGGGTTTATGGTCTGTGCGGAACTCCACTTCACCGCCCCAGATGAAACTCCTGAATTTTTCCGCTGCCCATTTTATTGGCAACGCCTCTTTTTCAATGGTGGCATACAACATTTCAACCCCCTTGAGCAGTCTTGATGCAAATGCAATTAATACTTCTCGGCCCTTACTCTCTTGTGTAATGACAGCTCCAAGATCAATGTTACTGGCATCGATGGTTATGATGACTTTCTTATCACTCCTGATATTTTTTAATGTTGGGGCTTTGTCTATTGCGGCCTTAATAAATTCAAATTCTTCCTTGCATTCGTCATTCCATTTGAACATTTTCTTCTTAAGTAATTCTCGCAATGGAACAGTGTGTACAGTAAAATTCCGGACACATTTGGAATAGTATTCCACCATTACGATGAATGTGCGTACCTCCTCTTTGTTACGTGGTCTGGGCATTCTTTTAATAGTGTTTACTAATTGTGGTTTAGGTGATATGCCGTCTGCAGAAATCTTGTGACCCAGGTATTCAATCTCTGAGCAATTGATTTTGCATTTGTCCTTGCTCAAAGGCATTCCAGCATTATATAATATCTCACATGCATATCTCAATCTTTCATTATGGCTCTTTTGACTGCTCGCATATATCAAGATGTCATCTTGAAAACATATCACACCAGGCACTCTCTCGAAGAGATTGTGCATTATTTTTTTAAACACTGATGCCGCGGACACCAGACCAAAAGGCATCCTCTTGAATTGATGCAACCCATCTGGTGTAATAAAGGCAGTGAGATGTCTGGAGTGTCTGTGTAATTTAACTTGATGATAGGCTGATGTCAAATCGAGAGTGGAAAGGAAACTTGATGGCCCAATTGTGGAAATCAACTCCTGTATGTTTGGAAGAGGATGTCTGTCCGGGGCAACACACTTGTTCAGTTCCCGCATATCAACACATATTCAGAGTTTGCCCGACTTCTTCCTAAGAACAACTAATGGCGAGACCCATTCGCTGGCATCTATACTTTCAATAATTCCTTGACCTTCCATTTTCTTGATCTCCTCTCTGACTTCATCTCGCATCGATAAAGGTACACTCCTTAACTTCTGGGCTACTGGAGTATGATTGGGTGTCAATTGTATTTCATTCACATAACCACAAAGACACCCGACGCCATCACAGAATACTGCTTCCATGACATCATTGGTGTCACTCCTTATTATATTGGGATTATTCTCAGACTTGTTCACATCATTGTTGATTGCAAAAACAGATTCCTCCGCAAAAGTCTATTTTAACTTGTAGCTTACTCTGATGAGTCCAGCTCAAAAGGGGTGTCTTGCCTACACTGGTAATGTAAATTGGTAACGTAAATTTTTCCTTTAGCTTTCTTGCATTTGAATTTTAACTTGCCCCAGAACCAACCTAATGTGTCGATTTTTACACCACCATAGGCTCTGGGTTTGATGTCGGTTTTGTGTAAGTATTCATGCTTCTCTCTATTCCATAGTCGTTGTGGTATCAATGTGTATTTTGCACCAGTGTCAATCATGTTCCTTTCTACTCCATCAACTAAAATTGTAGCCTTAGGGCTCTTCAGGACTTTCTCGTCATCATCATCTGTAATAACAAATACACATTCTTCACCTTCTTCTCTCTCACTGTGGTCGCTGTCCGAATTACCTCCTATCCAGTTGGTGGACATATTGCGAAATCTGCAGCACCTGGAATAATGGCCCTTTCCTTTGCATCTGCTGCATATGATCTTTATTGCTGGACATTCTGGGTCATCGGCCCAGTGCTTAATGCTGTTGCATCTATAACACTTCCCTTGACGTCTTTTCCTTGAATTCATAGGTTGCTCATTTGGACTGTCTCTCCTGGTATAGTTATTGGAATTTCCCTTTTGATTGTTTCTATACTTCCCTCTGTCATTTTGTGGTGGTTTATATGGTCTACTAGAAGTTTTTCTTCTGACAGAGGCATTATTGACCATGGATATAGATTCACTATCTTCAGCAACATTGCACAATACTTTTGTAGTTCTTAGGCAATTAGTTTCTACTTGAAGAGATTTCATTTAATTCTCTAGTTCCTTTACACATTCCTCAGTATGTTCAACTTCTTTTGCTACTCTTAGGACGATGTCTAGTGAAGGATCATTCTCTGACAAAAGTTTTTATCTTACTTTTGCACTCCTGCACTCCAACATAAACTGGTCTCTTAGCCTTTCATCAAGTTGATCATTAAAATTGCATGTCTTGGCAAGTTTCCTTAAAGCAGTAATACATTTTTCGACACTTTCTCCCTCCTCTTGCGTCCTCTTGCCAAACTTGTATCTGTCCAAGATGATACTTACTTTCTTTTCGTAGTGTTTGTCAATCTTCGTGACTGTACATTCATATTCATTGATATTTATGTCCTCATCTGCTGGGAGTTCTGGTAAGGATTCGTACTTTTCTTGGCCGGCTGGGCCCAGACAGTGCAGTAAGTAATAGTGATTTCCTCTTTTCTGCACTACAATTCGGACCACAAACCACTCCTGCATAATGTTCAAAAGAACGGATCCACCTCTTCCATGGTATGCTGGGTTCATTAGCATCAGGCATAAAGAATATGGGAGGAGGAACACTGCTAAATGCCAATGCCCACAAGTATTATTGGTAATGTAACTAGATTTCTTCAAGCAGTGTTGTAATAAGTTGTTGTGCTTTATCTGAACTGAAAACGGAATATTGGTGCACTTGTTTGACCCAATCAAACGCTTGTAACCCTGTTGTTGCTGGAGACAATCTTTTCATATATACGTCACTGGAATATTGCAGGCCGTTATTAAACACACTTTGACTTGTGATCAACGCCTTAGTGTTGCTTTATTGTCCGATGCTGAACTCGCATAAAAAAGTGTGTATGGCTTAACGGCATTCATCGAGCCGAGAACTAAAAATGTGCATATCATCAACGAAGCACGCATGCGCGTATTGCAATTGAGGAAGCAGAAGCAAGCGAGCGTACAGTAAACACAGCTCCGCGGTCATCTTTCCCCACACAATTGCAAACCCTGGGAGCGCTGCCACGTTAGGGCTGAGCAGAGCGAAGACGGCGAAAGAAAAAGGTACGTTATCCAGAAAACGGTTCACTTTGTCTGGGGCCGCTACAACGCTTGGGCGTGAGCAGAGCGGCCTCACGGCAGGTTACAAATTATTCGCAGCACACGCAATTGGGAACCGTCCTCGTCGCCAGTTTGTAGTATCTGGCCAATGGGCCAAATGGAAATACAGGGCAATATGGAGTTACACTATATTTATTAATAATTAAGTATATATACATAACAAGAAAAGGAGGGAGTCCGTGTCCGTCGAGCCGCCGCAGCTCACAGCTGTTGTCCTTTGAACAGCGTTCAAGTTCTCGTTCCACATCATCATGAGCAGGAATCCGTGTCACGCTCCAGGAATCCGTGTCACGCTCCAGGGCATGGAAAGACACTACACTCTGTGAGCTATTTGATTTTTACATATTAAATCCTAACCTTTTTTCATATTATGGTTTAGCTTCCTTATTACTGGGGCTTCCTGCCTTAATCTTTTGGGCTCAGGTTTTCACTTTTTTTCCACCTAAAAATTGTGATTTTCGGCTACCTACTTTCACCTCAGGGCTGAGACTCAAGTACAGACTGTCAAGGAGAAGACCTCTCTTTTCATGGATTGCTCCAAGTGTCATAAAAAGGTCATCTTCATCACAGATCCCCACAAACTTTACATGAATTGTCTTTACCCACATCACATGCAGTCATGCACACTCTGAGCGAGGCCAAGCACACGAGGAAACAGCAGTGTCAAGATGACAGTTTAACAAGAGGAGAAAGACAGCAAAACAGAAGGGGATAGCAAGGAGGGAAGTTCCCTTGACCTTTTCAACAATTAACCATTACTTTCACGAAGCCTCGAGAATAGAAAGCAGAAGACCAGGAAACCAGGCTGAGGAATCCTACATTATGTGTTGGAGGTACCCGGGGCTATTCTGCATCGATTATCAAGGCTGATACAAGACCGGTCTGTGTTCAAACCAAGGTTGCAAGCGGCACTATTGTATGGCGAGCGCTGGAACAAGCATTGTATGAGATGCGTGTAATAACCAATGCGAGTAAAGTTGGATTGCAAATGATTGATTGTCAAAAGGTATCGTATCTTGGTTTCAAAGTTCAGAGTGGTCTGGCAAAGTCTATGTAAGGTAACCAGCTGTGAGTTTACAAAAGTGAAGGAGTGGCAAAGGATTGTGAATCGAAGTGGTCGTGCGGCGGGTCAAGCAAAATCCTGCACACAATGGAAAGCGTTCGATGTTGATAAAGAAAGTTTATGACAAAGTAGACAAAGTTGGTCCGAGCCCAGCAGAAGGAGACTGATTAAAATGTTTGTGTCAAAGCAGATCTGAGCCTGGCAAAGGGGGATCCGGGGTGAACCATGAATCACCGGAGAAATTGGATACGAGAAAATCTTTGAGAACATTGTGGTAAAGTGGATCTGAGCCCGGCATAAGGGGATCCGAGGTGAATAGTAAATCACCTAAAACAATCGTGTACATGTGAAATACGAAAAGGAAAGGAAGTTTGTTTGTTTGGTGCATCAGGCCTTCTGAAAGAAGAGAATTTGAATGGCAAAGAGACTTTAGCACAGAAGGCCATGATGTGAAAGTTTTGAACTGCATCCACGTGCTAGAGGGTGCAGTTCAAAACTAGAAGCCAGAGACTGTGCTAAGCTATAGTGTGCCGCCTTGTCCCGTGCTGAAAACATGGGGAAGGAAAGCCAACGGCTTGAATATCCTGATATATTTCTTGAACACTTTTTTTTTTTGTATAATGTTGTTTCCCACACTATTTATATTTAGCGGTAAGGATTGGCAATAGGTTTATTAGTATAGGCCCTTTTATTTTGACAAGACACCACTAGGACTGTGTTGTTGTTATTTGATGGTCGTAGCTTGCTCCCATCTTTAGATTTAGGATTAGATGGGAGTTTTTCAAACCCAATTGAAGTTCAATAAACGCCCTTGAACTGTGGTCACTTGTGTCTGTCTTACTGTTGATAGCATGCCTTCCTTACAGAAGCCAGTAAAACTGCGCCCTCAACTTCCTCCAGGTACCCTGAGAAGCAAGCTCCAAAAAGGAGAGTGTCTTCAGTGGATGAGCAGACTCTACGCCACCCAAGGGCAAGAAGAGAAGTGGGAAATCTTCTTCTGAACCTGTAAGAGCCCCTAAAGGTCTGCTGGAAGGAGAATTACACAAATGTAAAGGCCTATCCATTTCTTTTCCTTTGTCCACGAAACGGCCATCCAGGGGGAAACCGTCCATGGCTAAACTAGTCTCGCCGTCTACTAAACCTACCACCTCGTCGACGAAGACATCAGTGTCGATGAAAGAATCATAGACGAAGCACTCGTCCACGAAAGACGCTACCGAAAGGCACGCATCGATGAAAACCTTTTCCACAAAGACATCCTCAACGACGAAGCACTTGTCAACAAAGCATTCCTCATTGTCTAAACAGCCGTTGACGAAAGACTCGCCCCCGTCAACAGAAGAACCGTCAACGAGCTCCCAAGAATATAGCAAAACGTCGCTGTCAATTGACTTAACACCACCAGATGTCATTGATGAGCCTTTTGCATGTCCAGAGGAAGCTTTAATCATCCATTGACCACAACTGGAGGGGTTAGAAGGCGCTACCCTTCTTTCCCCTATAACTGAAATTAATGAACTACCTGACATCTTGCAGGAGGAGTTTTCAGAGGGGGAGGAGCAATTGCCAGTACAGCCTAAAGAGAATAGTCCTCACTGGCAACCAATAATGGAAGACGTGGCAGACCCTTTCGAACCTACTCCAATGCAGTTGATGCGCAGAATTATGGATGAATTCCAGAGGAGACAAAGGGCCAGACTGTCATCCAAGCAGTTCCAGTAAGCAGGCCCTCGCGAAGCACATCACGGGTGCACCGCACTGGAAGCAGGTCTCCTACAGATTGTTACCCACGCCACTCACCTCTGCCTTGGCGGTCTTCATCAGTTAGCAGTGGCCAAGGGCAAAGCTTGCACTACGTCGGGTTACCCAGGCCTCAAAAAAGGAGATGCACCCCATCTCCTCCTAGGTCATCCCCTCAAAGAACCAGTGCGCACAACACACCCTCAGTTACAGCTTCTAAATGGCCTGACGACATCGCAGACAATGCCAATGAACCTGATGACCCTTTTAGGGAGTTTTCTGACACTAAGACACACGACGATGAGCCTGAAGAAGGTGAACTGCCTCAATACGCTCTAGACACTGATCCAGACGATTGGGATTCTATTGTTATCGAGAACCAGTAGAAACGTGACTCACCGGGTGGTTCTTCACCTCCAGATGATATCCTCTCTTTTCACTCCATCATGGCCAAGTCGTCAGAAATCTTCAATATACAAGTCGCCACAGAGGAGAATGCATCAGTCCTCTATGAGTACAGGGACAAGCAACGCCGCACCACCACCACTATAGCAATACTAGAGACTATTTGGGATGCGGGTGAGAAAATCCTTGCCACTCCTCTTTCCACTCCGGCACTGGGTGCTAGACCGGAAACAAAGTATAAAGCGCCGACCTCGGCTCCATTGTGCCTCAGAGGCCATCCTAAACACGACTGTTATCAAGGTGGCGGTAAGGACAAGAGTGCAAAACTCTGCCTCTCCCCTCACAGCTCTGCCCGATAAAGAGGGGTGTAAACTTGAGGTGATGGGGCTTAAGGTCTCAACAGCAGCATTGTTGACAGTACAAGCCAGAAACGCCCTGGCCATGATGGCAGGGCTGGGTAGAGAATTATTGCTCCGTATGTCCCGTCTCACCAAACACCTCCCATTATCTGACCACATGATCGACACCTCTGTGAACATCGCTCACTGCTTTTTCAGGCAGATGGCACACAGCACAGTCTTGAGACGGCAAGCCTGGATGAAGGCCACAAGTTTCAGACAAGAGGTACAGGCTCAGATCCTAGACATGCCCTTTGATGGACAAGGCCTATTTGGAAAGAAACTAGATGACCACTTGAAGGGCATCAAAGCTGACACCGCTAGGGCAATTAGCTCTTTAAAGGACAAGGACTGATGTCCTTTTCGCCCCTTTAGAGATGCCAGTTCCAAGTACGACCTGTACGGCAGGTCTTTCCATGGTCAAATGTCCTCCTCAACCTCCTATCAATCGGGAGGTAGATATCAACAGAGTTCCTCCAGGTACCACAACCAACGTGGCAAGAGGGCTCGAGCTAAGGCAGGAGCCAGGCCAAAAAGAACTGACACATGCCCAGGGCGCCTCCCACATTCCACCTCGGTGGGAGGATGCATTTCACGGCACCTGAACCATTGGTACACCATAGCATCGGACAAACGGATGCTTCAGGTAATAAAAGGGGGCCATACCATAGACTTTCTTCAACTACCACCACCTCGCCTACCGCCAACGAAAAAAAAGAAGCTGCCAAGCTTTTACTAAAGGTCGCCCTAGGGCGAGTATCACTTCTACAGCGGGGAAAAGTATTCTACTCCCACTTTTTTCTAGTAAGGAAGAAAAATGGCCAGTGGCACCTGATACTATATCTACGGGCCCTCAACAAGTTTGTTTGTTGTCTAAAATTAAAGATGACCTTCCTTCAACTTGTCCTCCCATGGCTCAAAAAGCGCAATTTCCTCACAAATCTAGACTTGGAGGACGCCTACTTCCATGTCCCCATCCAAACGTTCCACAGACAGTACCTTCGGTTCACTGTTGGCGATCAACATTTCCAGTCCAAGGTACTTCCCTTCGGGCTGAAGTCTGCACCAATAGTGTTTCCAAAATGCCTGGCCTCAGTGGCTGCTCAATGATATTTGTGATGTCATCTTTGATGTCCTGGGTGTTAGTCTTAGCAGTGCACGGTGGTGGCACGAGTTATGGTTGCTTAGCTTACCATAACTGGCGAATTTCAAGGGTTTTTCGGTTTTACTTGGAACCATAACGTCCCTTTAACAAAGTTTTTTCATTGAATTTCATAGGTTTTTAGTAGTGCAACTTAACCATATCGTCCTTTTCAATAGATGAAGACCATTAGCATCCTAGGTCCTCAAAGTGGGAACCTCGGCATCTTAGGTCCTCAAAGTGGGAACCTCGGGTGGTAAAAAGGGCGGTAAAAAAAGATTTTTCTTCCCAAACCGGGACGCTTGCGGCATCCCGGTGTAGGAAGGAAATTTTTTTACCAATATGGCCACCATGGAAAGGGAAGGCGGAGTGTATAAAGAGAACACAACAGGGCATCAGCGGGCGGTGTGGAGAACAAGAGGTCAACAAGGGGCATCATAGGAGGAGGGGGACAAGAGGAAGACACGGGGCATGAGCGGGGGGGAACAGGGGAGACACGGGGTATGAGCGAGGGGTGGGGGTGAACAGGGGAGACACGGGGCATGAGCGAGGGGTGAGGGGAACAGGAGAGACGGGGCATGAGCGGGGGGTGGGGGGGAACAGGAGGGAGACACGGGGCATGCGCGGGGGTTGGGGGGGTAACACAAGGGAGACACGGGGCATGAGTGGGGGTGGGGGGGGAACAGGGGAGACACGGGGCATGAGCGGGGGATGGGGGAAAAGGAGGGATACACGGGGCATGAGCGGGGGGTGAGGGGAAACGGAGGAATACACGGGGCATGAGTGGAGGGTGAGGGGGAACAGAGGAGACACGGGGCATGAGTGGAGGGTGAGGGGGAAAAGGAGGGATACACGGGGCATGAGCGGGGGGAACATGGGAGACGCGGGGGGTGGGGGGGAACAGGAGGGAGACACGGGGCATGAGCGGGGGGTGGGGGTAACACAAGGGAGACACGGGGCATGAGCGGGAGGTGTGGGGGAACGGGAGGGAGACACAGGGCATGAGCGGGGGATGGGGGAAAAGGAGGGAGACATGGGGCATGATTGGGGTGGGAAGGAACAGGGGAGATACAGGGCATGAGCGGGGTGTGCGAGGGTAAAGGAGGGAGACACGGGGGGTGGGGGAACAATGGAGACACGGGGCATGAGTGGGGTGTGGGGGGGAAAAGGAGGGAGACACAGGGCATGAGCGGGGGTGGGGGGGGAACAGGGGAGACACGGGGCAAGGGGTGGGGGAACAGGGGAGAGACGCAGGGCATGAGCAGGGGGAACAGGGGAGAGTCACGGGGCATGAGCGGGGGCACAGGGGAGAGACACGGGGCATGAGCGGGGGTGGGGGGGGGAACAGGACAGACACGGGGCATGAGCGGGGGTGGGGAGTACAGGAGGGAGGTGGGGGTGGGGGGAACAGGAGGGTGACACAGGGCATGAGCAGGGGGTGGGGGAACAGGAGGGAGACACGGGGCATGAGCGGGGGAACAGGGGAGAGACACGGGGCATGAGCAGGGGGGAACGGGGAGAGACACGGGCCATGAGCGGGGTGTGGGGGCAACAGGAGGGAGAGACAGGGCATGAGCGGGGGGTAACGCAAGGGAGACGCGGGGGGTAACACAAGGGAGACATGGGGCATGAGCGGGGGTAGGGGGGAACAGGACAGACACGGGGTAAGAGCGGGGGGTGGGGAGTACAGGAGGGAGATACGGGGAATGAGCGGGGGGTGGGGGGAACAGGAGGGAGACACGGGGCATGAGCAGGGGGTGGGGGGTACAGGAGGCAGACACGGGGCATGGGTGGGGAGTACACGAGGGAGACACGGGGCATGAGCAGGGGGATGGGGGGAACACAAAGACACGGGGCATGAGCGGGGGGTGGGGGTATACGAGGGGGACATGAGCGGGGTGTGGGGGTAACACAAGGGAGACACGGGGCATGGGGGGGTGGGGCGGCACACGAGGGAGACACGGGGCATGAGCGGGGGTGGGGAATAACACGAGGGAGACACGGGGCATGAGCGGGGGTGGGGGAACAGGAGGGAGACACGGGCATGAGCGGGGGTGGGGGAACACGAGGGAGACACGGGGCATGAGCTGGGGGTGGGGGCAACACGAGGGAGACACGGGGCATGAGCGGGGGGTGGGGGGAACACGAGGGATACACGGGGCATGAGCGGGGAGTGGGGGGGAAGAGGGCAGACTCGGGGCATGAGCGGGGGGTGGGGGGGAACAAGGCAGACACGGGGCATGAGGGGGGATGGGGGAAAATGACGGAGACATGGGGCATGAGCGGGGGGTGGGGGGAACAAGGGAGACACGGGGCATGAGCGGGGGGTGGGGGAACATGGGAGACACGGGGCATGAGCGGAGGATGGGAGTACAGGAGGGAGACACTGGGCATGAGCGGGTGGTGTGGGGAATGGGGCATGAGCGGGGGTAACACGAGGGAGACAGGAGGCATGAGCGGGGGGTGGGGAGAACACGAGGGAGACACTGGGCATGAGCGGGGGTGGGGGGAAACACGAGGGAGACATGGGGCATGAGTGGGGGGCGGGGGGTACACGAGGGAGACACTGGGCATGAGCGGGGGATGGGGGGAACAGGGCAGACACGGGGCATGAGCGGGGGTGGGGGTCAACACGAGAGAGACACGGGGCATGAGCAGGGGTGGGGGGGGAACAGGGCAGACACGGGGCATGAGCGGGGGGTGGGGAAAAGGAGGGAGACACAGGGCATGAGCAGGGGGTGGGGGAACAAGGGAGACACAGGGCATGAGCGGAGGGTGGGGGGGAACATGGGAAACACGGGGCACGAGCGGGGGGTGGGGGAGGAACGGGAGGGAGACACGGGAATGAGCGGGGGGTGGAGGGGAGAGAGACACAGGCATGAGCAGGGGGTGGGGGGAACGGGAGGGAGACACAAATGGCATGAGCGGGGGGTGGGGGAACAGGAGGGGCATGAGCGGGGGTTGGGGGGAACAGGGGAGACACGGGGCATTAGCGGGGGGTGGGGGGAATGAGAGGAAGACACGGCCATGAGCGGGCTGGGGGAACGGGAGGAAGATACGGGGCCTGAGCTTAGTGTGCAGGCCACAGATCCCGCTCCTCGGCCCTCCGCAGGCCCCCGTGTGGCGATGGCGTGAGTGGGGGTGGAGGAACAGGAGGGAGACACGGGGCATGAGATGGGGTGGGGAGGACAGGAGGGAGACACGGGGCATGGGCGGGGGGGACAGGAGGGAGACACGGGGCATGAGCGGTGGGTGGGGGGAATGAGAGGAAGACACGGCCATGAGCGGGCTGGGGGAACGGGAGGAAGACACAGGGCCTGAGCTTACTATGCAGGCTGCAGATCCCGCTCCTCAAGCGACAAACAAAGATGGCGGGTGTCTCTCAAAATACGATGCACTGCACGCTTCACCGCAGCCAATGGGAGGGCATGTCGGATGTCTGCGGATATCACGCAAGCCGCTCACCCAATCCCCGTTCTGTCTGCGGAGCGAACAGGGAAGTCTGTCCGCGGACCGAACACAGATATCACTAATTTTTTTGTGACCTACATTTTGGTCATTTAAAAAAAAACAAGCCGCTGCTCCTGGTCGATTTGGTAAAAATCCATCCAGCAGTTTGGGCTGTAGGCGTGAGCAAAGTTTTTTTCCCCATTCAGTCTATGGGAATAAAAGAAGTTTTGGGACCCCCCTTATAACTTTGTCCCCCCCCCTGGACGAATCCTCATGAATCCTCACTCCTGCAAAATGATTCAGAGTGGGCCATACACTTTTTTTGCAAAGTTTGGTGAGGATTCGTCCAGGGAGAGCGAAGTTATAAGCCGCCCAAAAAGTGCTCTTCCTATGGAAACTGCAACTTAACCATATATATATATATATATATATATATATCTGACTGGGCTTGAGCCTAAGCCCTGCCACCACATTGGTTGGGCTCTAAAAGGACCAAAGGAGGTGAAGGGACTCCACAAGTGAAGGGTTACACAGATCCCATAGGGGAAAAAGTGTTTATGTTGTTTAAATTACAGAGGATTCCCAGTCCGAAGACCAGGAGTATTCAAGCATGTGAATCTATGAAAGATACCAATGCTGGAGAAATACAGTTAAAGGTAAGTAACTGAGACTTTTTTTAGAAACAAACATTCAACTTGATGTATCATTTTCTATCAACAATTGTGATGTCTACCTGCATATGTTAAATGTACAGTGCTTCCTTTCTGTCGGGATGTGGGAAGGAGGGCGGGGTGGGGTTAGGTTGTGGGTTTGTTGTACTGTATACCTTGAAAATAATAAAACAAGATTAAAAGAAAAATAATCTACAGGGCTCCTATGCTACTGTGCTTTTAATTAATTTGTATTGGAACCCTGTGGTGATGGCCTTAGATGAATACTTGGAGAAGATAACAGCAATTCTGGGAGATTGGAGGTGCTATAATGATGCAAACATAGTACTTGCTGGTGATTTTAATACACAACTGGTTAGAAATTCTGCATGCTTAAATAAAGGTAAATGGAATACACTGGGCCTCATTATAACCCTTGCGGTAGCCGTGCCTGTAAAACCGGCACGGCTGCCGGCGGAGTTGCATTCTTTCTGGCACCCGCCCCCTAGGGCTCAATGGGAATGGAGACGTCGGATGCACCGTCAACGACAGTGCCGGTGCATCCGACATGCTGTGATCATGGGTACCGCTCTGCCCGCAGGCGCCCGCGAGCACAGCTCGTGGTATGGCAGTCTGGGAACTACGGTACCGGCATGCTTACCAGTACCATAGTTCCCGGAATGCCATGTTTCTTGCAATGAGGCCCACTTCTTATAATGGGGCCCACTGTTTCTTGCATGGGATTTCATGATTGCTAATGGCAATATTGCAGGTGACTTGGAAACTAACTGCAAATGGAAAAGGGGGACCAAGTCATCAGTGATTGATTACATGGTAATGTTGAGATCCTTATTTAACATGTCGGGATCCTACCCACCTGCCACACAGCACGGCTATATCTATGCATTCAGAGGCTCTGTTTATGGCATAATTGCAAAGTTAAAACCTACAAACTGCCTCTGCATTCCTTTTAATTGTTTTAATGTTGCAGTTTTGGACCAATCTAATTTCCTGCTCCATTCCGGGGTTTGGGTTAAACCGGCAGATGTATTCTGGTACATGTATGTTGTCCAAGAGGCAGCAAGCTGGATGAGTCCTACTAAGTACATTTGTTGGCAGCAAGCTACTAAGGGCTGGAGAGGCCCCCATTGCATTCACTTGTTCCAAGCTACTGTAGGCTAGGCTGCACAGAGCTGGAGAAACCCTAATTACAATCCACTGCTGCAGGCTACTAAGGCCAGGGCTGGGCTTAATTGATCACAGCTTCCTGAGACTGCAATCTGCTCCATCCTGTTGGGCTGGGAGGGACTTTATAAGCTCACTTTCAACAGAAGCAGTTATTCAGTCAACTGCTTCTACTGGTAGTCATGCTTCTGTGCCCCTGTGTCGAGTTTTGAACCTTTCCTGAATATCCTGATTTTGGCTTTTTGAATCCTGTTTTCTGTTGCTGCTTTGCAGCACCCTCTACAGTCTGCTTTTCAGTCTGCCTGTTTTTGGAACCTTTCCATGAATTCCAGCTTTTGACTTCTGAAACCTTGTCATGTTTTGCTGTTCAAGACATTCAGTTAGTTGCTGATATCTTTTCTGACTTTCTGCAACCACCCTGTTTTCTGTAAGCATTTCTGCTTCACAGACTTGTCCTGTTTCTGCCTCAATGTTTTCTTTCTCTCTGCAATCCCAGTCTCTTGAAGTTTTCCTGTTTGTTTCTTGCCTGCAATATTACCAGACTTCACTTCTAGTGCCTGTTCTTAAGTACTCAGAGTTTTCTGAACCCCTCGTTTTTGCTGTGTTGGCAGCGACCTATCTTGTCTGAGTCCTTTGCCTTGTGTATTCTAATATTCCAATCTATGCATTATGCTTTGTTTCTCTATCTGAACCTGGTTATTTCTATCAATGCTGTTTCCCAGCTGTATTACATCCTGATCCACTGTTGTGCGTCCGCTCTGAATCTGTTTACAGTGGGACCCCTGGGTTCGTCTCCGTTCAGATCAGATATGGGAAAGACTTCTGTTGGCTTCGTCTAGTCCTTTGTGGAGTCTTAACTACCTCAGTATATGGTCTCCACTTTTACCCTTACACTGAGTACAACAGTCTCTTTGGCAGGCCTAAGTCATAACGCTGCTCTTTGACAGTTTTTATGAGTAAACTGCTGGTACGGTCCCAAAGGCTTTCCCTAATCCATGGAGACCTCCTGCCTCTGCAGTTCTTGCAAATACCTGTCTCAACTCTGATCAGCATGCTATGTACCCTGTTATATACTAGCATTGCCTGAGGAATCTCCACTAATCTACATACTGTGAGAAACCGCTTTTGCCCTGTGCTCTCCAGCCAGACTCCTGACACATATGCACTAATCTGACTAAACTGTACTAATCTGAGGGTGAAGGAAACATACCTCAGCAAGCACAATATGATGATAGTGACATTCCTGGTTGAAACAATAATAAAAAAGGGCAATCATTGTGAACGTTTGTCAATTGTGGCAGAAATCGAATTAGGAATTTTAGGAAAAGGGGCTCCTCCTAGAGTTATTTTTGGGGAAATAACATGGGTTTTCTTCAGGCCAGCTGTAGAAGCAAGGGGTTTAAAATTTTCTTGGGGGATATGGATTAACCATTATGCCAAATAAAATCGATTCAACCACATCTACGTAAGTTTGACAACGCAGTTAGGAGTGAGAAAAAAGACAGCAAGAGGTAATTAAGTAAGTTAAGAAAATCTATGCCAGAAAAGGATTTGTACATGGCGTTGAAGAGAAAAATTGATAGGTTTCAAAAACTGGCTTCAATCTCACAGGCAGGAATAATTCCAAAAAGATGGGGAACACATGTTAACTGGTTTGATTTAAAAAGATATATGTTGTTTTTGGAGCCTGATAGAGGAACAATATCAGTTGCAGTGGATTACAGACTTGCGCCATTAGTGAAACTAGTTGCCGCACACATTGACAGAGCATGAACGTACCATATATAAAAAGGGTGGACGTTTGTGGGGAAGATCTGTGGAAAATGGATGTGGTACGTTTAATAACTTAGGCCTCTAAATCTAGAGCACCAGGAACCAAGGGTCTCAAGAACGCAGTCCTCAAAATAAACAAAGAACTGTGGTCAGAGGTTCTAAATATTCTATTTGAAGACATTTTGTGCACCCATAAACTACCTGAAACGCGGAGACTCTTTTGTAGTCCTAATATTCAAGACTGGCGATCGGTTGGATCCTATGAACTACTGACCGATCGCTCTTCTAGATGCAGATAGTACGATTTTTACTGCTATGGTATCGGAGAAATTGCAGGAGTAGATTTCTGCAAAAATAAATCTTGCATAAACATCAGACAGGTTTTCCCAAAAATATGGGGACCTCATTAAATGTCTCAGTTATGGCCACACTGAGAGATATTGCGTGGTCCAATAAAGAGACATTTCTGTATACAGAAGTGATTGACTTCTCCAAGACCTTTGACACTATAAATCAGCAGATCGTGTGGCACTATTTGAGACGTTGGGAGATTCCCTCTTCCTTGTTGGCCATGCTAGAGAATAGTCATAAGGACAACTAAATACATATCAGAATGGATGCAGAAGGGAATCTCTCTAACTCTGTTAAAATTAGAAAAGGCCTCAGACAGGGATGCATACTTGCCCCCTGCCTATTTAATTTATATTTGGCCTATCTACATAAAACCTTGAAGGAGGCATCATTTGTGAACCCTAAATTGTGAAGAGAGCGCCGTAGTTGGCTAGCATAGGTAGATTATGTTATATTGTTGGACTGTACCCTGATTGGTCTCCAGAGGATGTTGACTGCTCTGAATAATTATGCACTTTGTAATGATTTAGTAATTAATCAATTGAAATCTAGCATCAATCAATTCATAAGGTTTCCTAAAAGAGTTGATAAATGGTGGCGTGGCTTGGAGCCATGGGGGTCAGAGAGGCTCGGTGAGAGCTCCCGGCTGGTGCCACGTGCCGAATCGTAATACTTTGGCTGAACTATCCTTTGAGGCGCGTTCGATAACTGAAGCCGCGCTGCACACAATGACTGACTCCTAGCCATCAGCATCGCCGGGTTCTGGGTGAAACCCTGTTCTGTTCCATGAGGCGAAGCAGCGAGGAAGGCGGCGACGAGATGGCGGACCCAGCACCGGCAGCCCTAGCAAGCCGCCCGACCCACACATAACCGGAGCAGCACAACACCCTGAAGGGTCGGGGCCGGTGAATCCGAGACGAACTGGCCCTGTCATGCACCGACCGTGCGAGCTGCGACTGGGGCCCTACAGCGAGATGCGGGCTGGCCAGCGCCCAGCGGGCGGCAGCGCCTGGGGTCGGAGAAGAGCAGCTGTGCGGAGTAGCTGATAAGAGCGCCAGACCTCCCTGGAAGGGAGAGGGTGTAGTTAAGTGACTGCCCACGGAACCCCGAGTGCGATTGCCGAGGGCTCGGCGTGATCAACAACTGTGACTGGGCTGCACACAATGGCCGTCTCCCAGCCAGCAGCAAAGCCGAGTTCTGGATGAAACCAGGACCCGATCCAGGCAGAGGAGCAGCGCAGACGGGAGGACAAAACGGCGGACCTCCCCGGGAAGGGAGACTGCGGACTCATGCAGTGACCCGGGTAGCCCTGGACCTCCGGAGGATACAGCATCAAGGGCAAGCCACCCCGTCCCCAAAGCAATCTCCAGCCCATCCTCTAAGTGAAGAGGTCACCCGCACGCAGCTCTGGCCCAGCACCAGCAGCCCTAGTGGGCCACCCAATCCAAGCAAATCTCTGCCATGCATCGACTGGGGTCTGCAGCATGGTACAGGCCTGCCCACGGTGGGCAGCAACTCCAGGATCAGAGCAGCAGCAAGGAGCGGCTGATGGAGTGGCTAATCTTCCCCTGAAGGGAGAGTGCGGAGAGGAGCAGAGGTCTACGGAACCCTGAGCCCCCGGTGAACGCAGCAGCAAGAGCAACTTACCCAGGCCCCAGTGTAGCCCCCAGCCCGCATCCAGGCTGGTGGGGCCACCCACACAGTACACTGGCGGCTCTAGCAGACCGCTGGATTCCAGGGGCAGCCGGAGCTGCTCAACACCCAGAGGGGAACTGCTAAGCGGAGACTGTTAGGGAGAATTCCCATCTTATGGCTAATTTCCCTTACCTATAGAGTCCCCCAGCAGCTTTGCTGGATTTGAATGTTTTTTTTTTTCTCCTGCTAAGAGTGAGACGCTTTTTCCCACTCTTAGGCATTTTTGCTATGTGTGTTCTAGGCTATTTTTGTGTTTAATGTCTATGGGGTTTTTCTCACCCTCATAGGAACCATCTTTATACACATGTGTTACACAGCACCCTCAGTGCAGTGACACAGGGGTGTCATAGTGACCCCCAAACATAGACTCCATACCCTGGGACTGACTACTGTCTCCCAGGGCATGTAAAGTCCCCATTGACTTTACTAGTCAATTTTTATGAACTAAACCAGTACAACCCATCTTACTATGGAGGTGCTGGGAAGGGTTAATAGTTTTTCCCTGGTGTTCATTTCCGAGAGGGTACCGTACAGTCCCTCTCTCAAAAGTTTCTGGTTGGTGGCAGTGGTTACTACCGTAAATATTCAACCGCAAATATTTCCCTATGGGATTTCCCCATTGTTCGAGGCTACCGCATTTTCTGACAGCCTCTAACATACTCCGGTATGTTTTATTTGCCAGAACTTTAATATAGCTTCTTTCTCGTGTCTTTCTCTAAACTCCTAACCCAGGTCGGGGATCCTTTGTTCATCCTTTTGGCGAGCATCTGCCAAGAAGCCCTCCTTTCGGCGCCACTGAGTCTGGGGTGGGTCCATTGTGTGGGAGGGGGGAGTAGGACCCCTGGACAGGGTTGCCTCAGCAACCCATGTTGCACTCTGTCCTGATAGGCTGGAGGGTCTCCCGCCAAGATGACCACTCCACTGTGTGAGTGACAGCTAGGCTGTATGAATGGGGGTCTTTTTGCATAAAAGCAGGGTCCTGAGGACTGGAAGAGCAAGACGTTGCCACTGGAACAAAGAAGCCGAAGAGGAGAGAAGCCGAAGACATCTGCAACGACTGAACCACCGTTGAAGCCCTGCTGCAGCGTCTCACCACTTTTCTCCACACGACGAGAGAAGATCTTCATCTGCAAGAGCCTTCTTCCCTTGAGCTGGTGGGGCCAACCAGTTTGCCAATCGCCTTCGTGGACCGGCCTTGGTCGAATCGCCAGTACCCTGTACTCGGAGACCGGATAGCCAGGCACCCGTCCACCTGGACCGTGATTTCAAGGAGCGTACCTTTTATTCGTCGGGCAGCACCATGGCTGGTTTCATCCCTGGGTACTGCAGTAACTCGAACCTTCCTCCACGACGAGAGTCCCTCTTCCTCTGCTGGATCACCCGAACTGCAGGAATTACCAGGAACAACCGCCACCGCAGGAGCCACTTCTTCATATTAAGGTACATTGTTCCGCCAGGCCGCCCTTTTCGTGTGGTAGTGCTAAAGGTGTTTTAAATCCTTTACCTACCTGTTGGGTAGGCCACCCCTATCTTCTAAACATTGTCTTTCACCTGCTGCATCCACCTTTTCGAAATCATTAACCGAAGACTTGACTGCAGCTACAAGAACATTTTGCTCCTGGGCCCTTTGCCATGTACCACTGATTCTGGCACAGGCCTATTGACTCTGGTTAAATTTGTTAGAACTGCCTTCTCTAGATTGCTTCTCAACTAGAACTGTGTTGGTGCACCTACTTCTTATAACCACCCTTTCCTTCCCACTTTTAAAACTTGTGAAGTGCCATTTTGCTTGGTTTTCATTTAAGTATTCTCTATGCTAAAGTACTGCCTTGCCTAAACTTGTCCACAAACTTCTGGGAAGTGTTGCTAGGGTGTATAAGAAGATAGTTCTGTATAACTTGTGCTTTCCCTCCCTTGTGAGAAATTGCTAGAGTGCCATTTGTGTTTGGTTTTCACTGTGCCGGTTTGCTCAGTTTTCACTCTTGCTCAAACTTGTCTACAATTTGACTAGGGAGTTGTGTATATTTTTCTTGACTGATTTTAACTTGCTTTATTAACTGTGATTAATGTGTTGAACTAGAAGTGTGTAAAATAAATATATGTATTCTTGTTAATACAAAGCCTTGGTCAGTGTTTCCTTGTGCCATGGTACTATAGTCCTATTGTGTAAACCCTGAAGACTGCTCATCTCCCTCTTGAGATAAGTCTGACTGCTTAGCCATAGCTACCAACTAAATCTTTATGGTACAGACTGATACCAAAGGGGATTTATTGCTCATACCTGTAGCCTTAATCTTCTGTACTGCTCCCTAAGGGAACTGCATAGGATTCTGCCTAACAGAGACAAACCGGAGTGGCCACGCACTGATCCAGTGCGGAGTGGCTCTGTGGGAAAGGGGCCTCACACGCCGGGGGCAGGAGGCCGGAGGAGCTGTGCGGAGAAAAAGGTCTGGAACCAGCGGACACCCCCCCACCTGACACGAGCAGGCTCTACAATCGCCCAGGCACGAGCAACGGTCGGTGAGCAGACCCACGCCGCACCCAACACAATCATCCAACGCAGAGGGGGACTGTAGGGGGCCATAGAGGAGCTTGGGAGCACCCTCCATAGCTATTCCCCCGCAAATCAACACATAAAGTGACACAAAGACACATAGGCAGTCCAGAACCCCAGTTGGGAACACAGGGACCCCGGCTATTCTCACCTCCACCAACTGGGGGTCAGGGAGACCCTGACAAATGGATAGGCAGCATATTGGTTAAAAGCACCTGGACCCCAAAAGCAGCCTCCAGCACCCACTGAGAGCCGGCGCACAGTACAGCACCCGTGGGTGAGGCAACACCGGCGGCTCCTCTTGGTGGGCCAGTCCACGCAGCGGAACACGCTCACCTGCTCCGGAGGGGGGAACCCTCTAAGGAGGCCTAGCGGGTTTACCCCTGAAGTGGGGTCCTATGGCAAAGGCTTCTCTGCTTCCCCCCGTGCAGCTGAACATCTTCAACCAGGGTAGCTACGCCACCCACCCAAACATAGCCTGGGGATCCTGGAACCTGCAGACCCAGCAGGCATCTGCAGCAGGACAAGCCACAGCGATCCAGCCTCACCCATGTAACAGCCAAACCGGCCTCCCAGCACACTTATCCACAGGACACCCAAACAACCCGCTACCATCCGGGCGTCCCCCTGCTTACGCTGGCCATACACTCCCGGCAGCAGCTCCCCTAAGCCAAGGCAACACTTCAAATCCAGGGAGCCCGCAACACGCCGGGGACACCCCACCCAGTGCCCGGAACCCTGCTGATGCCCCAGCCTCTGAGAACACAGAGGTCTCTGAGCACCACCCTGGGCACAAGTTGGTCCACACGATGACTAAGAAACTATCCAAGCAAACAGACATTGCGGCCCTGCTATCAACCCCAGAAAGGCCCAAAAGAGGCGACCGCCCGGAAACAGCGGAAGCCAACACTGAAGACGCCCGCACAGAGCCACCCCGAGAGGCTACCGCTCAGGCGGTCACGAAAGCTGACCTGCAGGATCTCCTGTCAGCGCTCCACAAAGTTTCAGAAGGGCACCGAAGAGGTGAAAAGTAAAATAACGATCTTAGACGAGAGAGTGGGGGAACTGGAGACGAGGAAGGCTGAGGCAGAAACCACCCTGTGTGAGCACAATTATGAGATTGAGAAAGGGGCAGATAGACTGACTGCACTGGAAGCCAGTCACTCGAACTCAAGCAGGAGGAAGCGGAGAACCGCTCCCGCCGCAACCTACTCCTGAGAGGAGTCCCAACCTCCATCCTGGACGCGGATTTAGAACGCTATGTGTGCGACCTTTTTTCACTTCATCCTGACCCTCCCGGGTGACTCTCCCCTGGTACTGGACAGAGTCCACAGTACCAGAACAAGATCTAATACGAACACCCCACGTCCTTGCAAGACTGCACTCCCGACGGGGGCGAGCTTTATTCCCACCGGTCCTGGTCTTGTGTAGAGAGGCGACGTCGAAGGATCAGAGGCCCTGCTCTCAAGAGTAAGCGCCCCAACAAAACTAACTAGGGCCGAAGCACTCACTCGGGGTGACCGGTCTCTCGGAACCTAGCAAGCGTGGCTCTCCAGGATGACATTTCCTACTAAAGACTTCACCATGATTACATGGGACATTTAAGGCTTAAACCCTTCCAGGAAATGCAAGTCCGTGGAACACTGCCTAGCCCAACTCGAAGCGGACATCATGTGCCTTCAAGAAACCCACCTGCTAACCCTGGACGAGAAACAAATCAGGTACCGACGGTATCCCAAGAAATACTTCGCATCATCCGGGCCGAAGAAGGGAGGGGTAGCGATCCTGCTCAGTCAATCGATAGCCCTATCAAACATCACAGTCAAACGTGACCCGGGAGGCAGGTTCTTACTGCTTAAAGGCCTCCTTGTTGAGTTCTCAATCACCATAGCAGCGATATATTGCCCAAACAACGCCCAAGACCGCTTTCTGCGCAAGATCCTCCCAACGATCACCACATTCGCTGAAGGTAAATTGCTGATTGGGGGCGACTTCAACCACACCCCGAACTCCAACGCTGATAAGACACTGCCACCCACCAGATCAGACTTCTCTAAGGCGTTGGGGTTTGCGGAATTCTTTAGGGGGACAGAAATGATCCATGCATGGAGGCTAGCAAACGACAGTGCCCTGGTCTACACCTTTTTTTCACATGTCCATAGGGGTTTCTGGAGGATAGACCTCCTGCTTGTCTCAAGCGCCCTATTCCCCTGCATCTCTGACATCCACATTGGTCTGAGGATAATCTCGGCCCACGCCCCAGTGATAATGCAGCTACAAATAGACGGCCTGCCATCACCACTGCAGAGGGCCTAGAAGCTACAGGATTATATCCTCCTAGATGTAGCAGCTAACCAAGAACTGCCGGAAGCCCTGACTAACTACTTTGCAGAGAATACAGGCAAGGGACCCTCGGAGGCAACGGTGTGGGACGCCATGAAACCGGTGATTCGAGGCCTAGCCATCGCCTGCACGGTGGCACACAGACGAAGACACCAACTCAAACTAGCGGAGCTGGAATCGGAGGTGGCGGACAATGTAGCTAGATACAAAGGGTGCAAATCGGCAAGGTCGTGGAGAGATCTCCGCAAAGCTAATGCAGCCCTGGAGATGCACCTGTTGGATCGAACGGCTCGACCCTTGGCACACACAGCAGTATTATTACCTTTTAATTGCAACAAAGCCAATTGTCTGCTGCTGCACAAACTCAAGAAAGTACACCAGCGGAACAATATCTTAGTCCTACAGGACTGACAAGGGGAGCCCTGCTGCACAGACACAGACAAGCTAGCCATCATGACTGAACACCACAGGAGTGTGATGTCGGGGAATCCCACGAAGGAGGAGTCATATACCCGCTACCTGCAGACAACCCCAGTGCAGCCTCGACACCCACAACTCGACTCCCTGGAACTTCCCATCTCCACAGAGGAGGTAACTGAAGTAATTCGCTCAATGAAGAATACAGCCCCAGGCCCGGACGGCCTGCCTGCCCACTTTTATAAGAAGTACGCACACATCCTGGCCCCCCAGATGGCCTCCCTCTTTAACACCTTCTTAGAAACGGGCCGTGTCACCCCCTCCATGGAGGACTCAGTCACGATCCTGATACCGAAGCCTGGGGGGAAACCGGAACTCTGCACATTGTATCACCCCATAGCACTGATGACCGTGGACTCCAAAATCTTCTCGAAGCTCCTGGCGCGCAGACTGGCTGGAATCCTCCCGGATCTCATCCACCTGGACCAAACGGGATTCAGCCCAGGCCGCAACACCCTCGACAACACCAGACGCACTCTAAATATCATAGAATCTGATAACAGATCTGGAGAGGAGCTGGCAATACTATAACTAGACGTGCATAAGGCCTTCGATATGCTCGATCGGGGTTACATGGGCAGGACACTGCAGCACCACGGCGTCAGCACTAGATTCCTAAAAAGGACGATGGCAAACTACCAGCACCCCACCACGTCACTCTGAGTAAACAGTATCAAATCCCCGAAAATCACGATCACCAGGGGTGCCCGCCAAGGTTGCCCCCTGGCCCCCTTGTCTTTGCGCTGTCCATGGTACCCTTCTCCACCAGAATTCGCCAGAACCCGCTGATCAGGGCTTCAAGCTCAAAAACGAAACCTACAAGGTGGCCCTATATGCGGACTATGTGCTGCTAACAGTATCCCACCTGAACACATATCTCACAGCCCTATAGGAGGAGTTGAACAGCTTCAAATCAGCCTCTGGGTTTTCGATCAACCTCACAAAATCCACAGCAATGGGCATCAATATCCCCAGAGCAGCGATGGACAGCTTGGCGGAAAGTCTCCCTATCCCATGGGCCAGATCTCACCTCAGCTACCTGGGCATCCACCTCCCTAAGCTCGCAGAGTGCACTTATAAGCTAAACTTACCACCCCTGCTCAGAGACCTGTTATCGGAAATGTTCCGCTGGCAAAGCCAGGAAATATCATGGTTGGGGAGAATCGCAGCACTAAAAATTAACTTGGTCCCCAGACTGCTTTTCTACTGTGCGGCCCTCCCGGTCACGATCCCCAAGAAAGACTGCCAGAAACTACAGGCAAGCATCTGGAAATTCATATGGGGGAGGGGGGTAAGAAACCATGCATTACCAGAAGGGTCCTGCTGAGAAGCCCTGGATACGGCGGCTTGGGTGTCCCCGAAATTGAGAGGTACTGCCTAGCAACCCAACTCTCTGCGGCATTCACGTGGCAACCTGGCACCAACAAACCCCACTGGTTGAAGCTGGAGGAGGACTGGAGTCGGTACCCTCTGGAAATCTCTCCCACACATCTCCTGGCCCAGGAACCCCACAAACGCAGGCCCTCTCATGACAACCAGGAACACGGTAGATAGCTGGAAACGTGCGGCCAGGAAATGGAACTGCAGGAGAACAGTGGGTCGCCTCACCTCGATCTGGGAGAACCCTGACTTTACCCCAGGCTTGGGACAGCATGCTTTCTCTAAATGGAAGGCAGGTGGACTGAAGTGTATAGCAGACTTCTATGCAGCGGGCTGCCTGCTCACCTTTGAAGACTGCAAAGAGAAATTTCGGATTCCGGAAAGCGAGAGGTTCCACTACGCCCAGCTCTGACATTGGCTGTCACATGATTCAACAGGATGCACGGGAACAGGGAGCTTACGGCACTAGAAGGCACCCTAACGGCGACCGTGCCTAAGGGGAAAATTTCAACCCTATACAAGCTGTTGGACAGAGCACCCCCTAACTCCAAGGAACCGTACATGGAACCATGGGAGTGAGATATAGGCAGAGAACTGGACGAGGCAAGCTAGAACCACATCTGGACGAGAACCCACAGAGCCTCCAAATGCGTCACGAACAAAGAGGGGGCAATAAAGGTTGGTTACAGTTTGTACCTGACACCAGAGACTCTGCACAAAAGCAACCCCTCTATACCATCAGGTTGCTGGAGAGGCTGTGCGGACACTGGAATGCTATTCCACCTCCTGTGAACTTGCCCGGAGTCGGTCAGATTCTGGAAGGAAGTCTTGGAGCGATCAGACTCATCACCGGACTAACGATCCCGTGGGACCCGGGCATTGTCTTGCTGGGCGACACGGGCGAGGGACAATTTCCGATGACACGGAGGCTGGCGGACCTCTGCACGTACCTACTTACAGCAGCCGAGATTTCAATTGCTAGGCTGTGGAAACTCCCCGAAGGCCCAGCGATCCCAATGTGGTGGGAAAAGTGCTGGGACATTGCCGCAGCTGAGAAGATCACTGCCCTTCGTTTTGGCAACAGGAGCAAGTACTACAGCATGTGTTCCCCCTTCCTAGACTACGTGCAAAAATTCCCCGGGATAGCCAGACAACCAACATTCCTCCGTTGGCTGGAAAAATTTGACTAGACCCCGCAGACCGGGGCGGCAGCAGCCCGACCCACCGCCATCCCTAGAGCCTGTTCCCCGAAACATCATTTCAAGTCTGCAGCAGAGTTGATAAATGTATCTGGCATATCAATAAAAATGCAATTAGTTTGACAAAAAACAACTAGTTATTTGGGATTTTGCTTAACGGCACAGCCCAATATTACCTATCATATAAAGTTTTTAGAAAATAAGGTTGATCAATTAACATATCAAATGAAGAAGATTCTATCAAAGCCTTGCAAATTTAGTATAGTCCCTTTAATAAAATGTTATATTGGGAAAGCAGTACCGAAGGTCCTATATGGTGCTGAAGTAGATCCTTCCTCCTACATGAAGCCTTGGGAAAGGATCGAGGGCAGACTCTGGAAAAAGGTGCTCAACCTGCCGACTTCAGTTACCATGGCATTGCTGCGCTTCGAACTTGCTTTATATTCCTTGCGCTCTTGGTTTAATGGACGCCTTCTCAGAATACAGAAAAACTATGCCGCCAATTAAAGAATCTCTCTGTGAAAACTTGTTAACTGCACTAATCATGAAAAATCATGAAAAAGTGTGATTTTTTTTTTTGTTTTTTTTTGTTTTTTTTTTTAATTGTGTTTAATCGCATTTGCATTTTTACAAGAACGATGCTGGATATGCTAGAAGAAAGAAGAAGAAAAGATGAAGAAAAAAGGGAGAAGACAAGAAGAAGAAAGAAACCCTCACTTGAGGCTCATTACAGTCCAGAATAGTCATTCAGCCGGAACTCCTACTTGTCCACAGGTCACTTTGTGCGTTGATCTTCTGAAAAGCACTTTCTATCATTTTTACCGTAGCTATTGTCCATTTTGTTTTTTCCTCTTACATCAGCCTATTCCACCATTCGGTTTCTTCTTCTTCTTCTCCCTTCCCCACAGTCTGTGCACAGGCTGTTCAGGTAAGTAGCTCTTACATCCCTTAGCTCCGAGCATTGTAGCAGGAGATGCTTTAGGGTTTCTGGTTGATTTATCTGACCACATAATCTACATTCCTTGCTGTTTGTTTGTAGCCTGATACCCTGGATTTCACGGGTTGAAGTAGATTTAGGCGTGCTCTCACGTAGATTTTCCTGAGCTGTTTGTTCGGAAATTTGATGCCGTAGGCCAGTGGCACTTTCAGTCTATGGAAGTTAGGAGGGAGGTGCTTTGTAAGTTTGTTCGCCTGTGCTTTATCAAGGGTGTCAATCCAATCTTGGGCTTCCATTTTAGATTTTACTCTTACAGGGTTTGTTTTCAGGTCCTCTTCTGTACACACGATCGCCAACAGCTTATGCTTTAGTTTGTCTACCCAGGCGTTTAAGATGGTTAAGTTGCGGTTTGCTATTTCTCTCGCAATGATCTTATAGATCGGAGGAGTATCAGATAGTAAAGTGTTCCTGAACAGTTGCATAGCACTTTGCAGCATTGTTGCTTCCAGGGATAGCAGACCTATATCTCGCCTGATGATCTCCATCGAAACAGAGTTTGGCAGACCAGTACAGATTTCCATAGGTATCGTACTAGTTTCCACCAGATTGTGGTCGGCATGTTCAGAGTTGCACCCATTCTGTATGTGAGGGTTGGGGCTACTTTTCCTTTGAAAACTTTATCACTGGCACCACTGAAAATTTACTGTAATTTCTGTCGATTGTCTTCATCTGGGCCGACAGATTTTTAGCTTTTTCCCACAGTGCTAATTTCATTTTTGATTCCTTCGCAGAGTGGTCCCAGATATTTGAAATTCGGTACCACTTCGATGTTCACTTTGTCTAAAGACCATTTGTGATTTAACTTATTTGTTGATGGTCGCTTTCCGAGGATCATTATCTTTGTTTTGATTTTGTTTATTTTTAGATTGTTTAGTTCCATGTATACAGCCAAGCTGGTGAGTTGGCGCTGCAGGCAAATTTGGGTCTGATCCAGCAGAATCAGATCATCTGTGTATCATATACGTGATAGAAAGACGTTACCCAACTTGGGCGGGAAGGATCTGATAGATAATTCTGCTTCTTTAAAGTCCCCCAAAAAGGCAATAAACAGCACTGGGGCTAAGGGACAGCCCTGCTTCACTCCGTGTTCTGAGGCTATTTCTCTAGATAGCCGGCCTTGATTGTTTAGACAAACTCTTAACTTTGTATTCGTGTGAAGGGCCATCACTGGGTAGAGCACTTCCCTCGGGCACTTCCCTTTTTCCAATTTAGCCCACAGTATTTGCCTGTCCACTCTGTCAAAAGCCTGTGACAGGTCTACGATTGCCAAAAAGACTGTTGGGGAACCTTGCTTGACCTTATATTTTATGAGGTTTAGCATTAGGATGTTAACTGTGGTACTTCAATTTTTTAGGAATCCCATCTGAAATGGATCATTGACTGGTGACATTCTGGCCCAGGTACGAAATGGCCTAGAATGAGGGTTGCAAAGATTTTTCCTATTATGTCAAGAAGTGCGATGGGACGGTAGTTGTCCAGATCTTCCCTGTTTCCTCTTTTAAATATCGGTACCACCACTGCTTTGGTCCATGACGCTGGAATGGCTCTTGTTTGTCTGCAGTGATCAAAGAATATACTAATGAAGTTTGTCCATTCCTCAACGTTCTGCTTCAGATCGATGTTACATAGGCCATCCGGGACCGGAGCTCTTGAAATTTTGAGTGTTTTGATGGCGATCTTTGTCATCCTATGAGGATAGGTTGATCCATGGGGTTCCTGAATCAGTTTGGGGTGGAGGTTTGTGGTCCGGCGGGGCCATAAAAAGATTTTCAAAAGATTTGACACGTGCTTCTTTTTACTGAGTTGGCGGTACGATTTTCCACTGCCTTTTCTGGTCTTTTAATGAGGGCCCAGAAGTCACTAGTTTTTTTGTGCTCAGAGTCCGGAGCTTTTCATCTGCATCCTTTTGATACATTGTGTGTCTACATTGGTTTCCAGTCGCCATGTACTCCAAACCATAGAAGTATTGATAATTGTTGCTTGTTTTTTCAGTTTTCTCAGTGCTCTTCTTTTTTCCACCACAGCTCTGTCGTACACATGGCCCTTTTAAATTACGGCTGATTTTGGTCCCTTTGTGCTCACCCTATACTACAGTAGAAAAGGTAAGTAGTCTGGGCATTCCGTCTTTTTTTATTTTGCCGTGTTCCCCTTTTATAGTTCTGTTATACTTTCAATGTTAGAGGCTGTTAAGCGTAAACGGGTTTGTTGGTTATTCACCTCTATCAAGTGATTATATCTTTTGGCAGCTGGGCATGTCGATGTGTTATTGCCAGAAGATTGTGATCACTCTCTATGGTTTTGGAGACTGAATAGTGTGGTAATAAACTGTGGGAAATGAAGAAGTAGTCGAGAGTTGCACTGGAGTCGCCTCTCTCCCATGTGGGTGTCGTTTCCTCCCGTGATTTCACCGATGCAGCATTGTGTAGGTTTCTGGATTTCATTAGAGCCATCCAGGCTGCTCCTCTTCTGCTGAGCTTTGTGCCGTTCTCGCCGTCGTGTTGTCGGTAGTACTGTTGCAATTTGCATTTAGATCTCCACATATAATTATATGTGTCATAGGATCTTCCACGGAGATATCGTCGATCACCTTTGCTAGTTGTTTGCAGAAGTGTACTGTAGAGGTTTTCTGGGGGTTCCAGTAGATGGTTATGATAGCTATCTGTGATGTTCTACTCCCTGTATGGCCGCTATCTTGTTGACTCCATGATGTTAGAACTGCGAGGATACCATAAGCCTCAGTTATTTTTTATGATCTAAATCCCTGTACTCAGCCGTATTGCTATTAGAAGACCTGATGACGGACGGCCAAACAAGCCTTTTGTTGCCAGTGAAAATTCAATCTCAAAACCATCTAAGGATGGTTTTTCCATTAACCAGGTTTCCTGGAGGCATATGTCAAATGCCCTGAGATCCTGGTTATCTGGGTTGGTTAGATGGCGATGGCCTCTCGTGTTCCACGAGGCCATTGACATTTTTGCAGAGGCGTTTCTTATAGACAAGTCGGAGGAGATTGTTTTCTGGTCGCTCTCCTGGTAATTGCTATTTGTCGTGGTTTGGGTTTAAGGCCGCTTTTAGCCATTTCCATGGGCCATTTAGTGTCTTTTTTTCACCGCTCTCTAAAGGATTAGCTCCCCTTACCCAATCTTGCTTGCATTCTTTCTCTGCTCTTTTTCCTTTCCTGTGTGTGGTCTGCGACTGAGTACGTTCTTGGGCTCTTGAGCGCTCTCTTCGGTCGTGGGTTTGATCAATGTTCCAAGCTGTTGAGTCCTTTTTTTCTTCTGTGGTGTGGTTCTCTCTTCTTCTTTTGGTCTCCCTTCTTGGCTCTCATTGATCACGCGCACCTTGACAGTAGTTATCCTCTTCATAATGGTATCTTGTGCCTTGTCTTTTCCAATTGTACTGGACTTGTGTTTTTTTATATATAGTGGCATTTTTGATGCCACTATCCTTCTTTGTCTTGGTTCTGTTTTTGATGTTTGCAGTTCCGTCAGAATAAAGCCTGCTTGTTTTAGGTCTTTATATGCCTCATCTGAGACTCCTTTGAGCGCCTTGCCTTTAACGTGGAGGTAGGTTTTTGCCTTTTGGTCTCGGTGGTAAGGTTCAATTAGAGTAAAGTCATCTGTTCTCAGATTTTGTAGACCGTCTATTTTGCTTAGAATTCTTAGGACCATTTTCCTATTTAGAATCATATAGTTAATTCTGCACGATATTTGCTCTAATTTGAACACTCTGATTTCTTGTACTGACTTGTCTAATTTCGCGGGTGTCTCCCGTCCATATGTCTTTCTTGTTCTTTCCTCAGAATATTGCCGAGTTCTTGTTTTTTTATTTGGAGTCGACCCATATCTGGGTTCCATCATTGACTGTGTCACATCTTCATCTTGCATCCTGCCCTTTTTTGCGTGTTCTTGTTGGTTTCCTGTTAGTTTAATTAGCGATGTTTTGTCCACGGGGATCTTTCCCTTTGCATCACTAATGAGTGCTGGGTCCTTCTGAGGCCCTTCAGTGGTTCCTTCTGAAGCCATAGTCTGGCTACATTGAGTTCGTTCTTTATCTGACCGTGTTTTTGGTTCAAGGTGCTCCGACAGATCCATTAGTGCGCTTGCTATAAGGAATTCTTACGCCGTTCTCTGTGATTTCACCACAGGCTGAGGCCCTTTTTGAATTCCTGAAGGTTTCAATTTGGGCGTTTTAGGGCTTGGTATCAGTTTGTTTCTGTCTTCCCCCCTGTTGAGCTCTAAGGGCACCTTTTTTCTGTGGACTGCACTGACATCTCCTGCCAACCGTAGGCCTACACTCTGCTTTTTATTGGAGTGGTGCCGATGGTTTCATCTGGGGGCTGTGGGACTGAGTTTTCGCTGGCTCTGCTTCACGGCTTTCTGTCACCTTAAGTTTGTTGAAGATAGGCTCAATTCCTCCTTTCCACTTGTCCATGCTTGTCTGAGTGGCTTTTTCCATACCCCTTTTTTGGGTCTTATTTTTGTAGTTGGAGTCCTTAAGTTCTGTCTCCATGCGGGTCCATTTAGCCTCCCATGTCGCTACATGCTCAGCGTTTTTTGCCTCTACAGCTGTTATATATCCTTCAATAAAATCGAGTTTTGATTGGATCTTACACAGGATCGTCGGATTATCTTTTGTAGATTCATTTATTGTTTCATAGAGTTTCCCAAAGGGGGCAAGCGCAATCGTGATTCCCGACATGATTGTTGTCATGTCTGTTTTTTTTGTTGGGAGACGCTCTTTGCGTTTCAATCACGATATAGCAGTGTTTTCTGTGCTTCACCGGCGTTTTCTGTGAGAGAGGGATGATGAGGGATTAGGGATTGAGAGGGATAGAAGTGTTGCGCTGAGATTTCAGGTGTCATACTTCCCAACAGCGGCATTGGTGATATTGGGCATTCCAGATACGTTCTGGTGCCACTTATGTTTAGAGCTATCCCGTCTGTGTATGGCTTTGTTGGCTTTGCACCCCTTTCTAGATGTTGGAGGAGGATTTTTCGCCCATGGTTGCGCGCTCATTTGTGCCCTTCCACCGAGTGCATGGTTGCGCTGCCTCTCCAGTTCCTCATTTGGGGAGCTGCCACAATGGTCGTCGGGCACTAGATTAGGCTCTGTGCTTTTTTGTCTTCCATATTGTTCAGGTTGTTGATAATTTGAAGCCTTAGGATCACTAATGTCTTGTTTCTCATAACCTTTAGTGGGCTCCAATTGTGCTGGAGCCACCACTTGTTCCAGCATCTGTGGATGCCGGATTTCACTTGCTTTTGTTTTCGTGGATGTTGAGACGCCGTTTTCGCCTGGTTTCATCGGGGTGGATTCAGTTTCCAGTGGGCCATCGATGGACTTTTTTGCCACCCGCGGCCCACTATCAGCACGTTCATGGGCTTGGGTTTTTGCTGGTTCGGTTTTCCTGGCTTTGTCAGGTAGAATCCCATCTACCACTTCCATGATTTCTGCATCCGAAAGTTCTGCGTCTGAGTTTAATTTTCGCTTTCACTGTTGCTTCTTAAAGAAGTTGAGGAGAGCATTCGAGATCAGAGGGTTTGGCAAGGTGTGTGACCCGACATCCCCCTTCTTGCTTGGTGGAGCTTTAGGTTTCTTCGTATCTTTGGAGCCCAGATTTTTTTCTTGATGTCTGCCCATATCTGGTTCTTTGAGTATTGGTCTTTCTGTCCCTTTTAATCCTGGGTTCCATCCATTTTGTTTTTTGTTATATATTCTTTTTTCTCCTTTGACGGGGCCGCCTTTTTTGTATTTGTCATTTTTTTCCCCAATGGATCCTGATGTATCCCACTGGTCAGGGTCAGGGTCGCTACTTGGGTTTTTTCCATTTTTTGCAGAAACTGATTCGTCCTCCATATTGGGAGATTCATGTCTTAATGGGCTAGCCCCTGCTGTGGCTCAACCGTCTGTTAGTTGGCTTAAGTCAATTAAATCCATTTGTGCATGTATTTGTGCCGTTGCTAAAATCACTGCCCTCCCCGCCTGTCCTGGTCTGGACTCCAGGCACGTGTGGTGTATAGAGTCTTTTGAATTTTCCTTTACCGTGGACACTTTGTGTGTCCCAGATGCCGGATGGAGCTCCTGCGGTTTTCTGCTCAACCCGCATTCAGGATTGGGAGACTGGGGCTCTGTAGACACAATGCCGTTCTCCAGATTTCCAGTATCACTTCCTTTTTGCATGGTCGTGCCTGGGGTATGTAGGCCGCCTGTGTTTGCGAACGGGACTGGAGAAAGGGCCAGCCCAGTCCACCCTACGGCCGGCTCGGCTAGCAGACCTTTCGCCGAAGCGGGACTCCGGTCCATATCACAAGCAAACACATCGGGCATTGCATGCGCTGACGGCAGTGGCAGGGATGAGGCCGTCCCAGTTGAGGCAAGCAGAGATTCCCCGTCGGCTTCATCGTACAGTTTATCCACTTTACTATGGCGTTTGTCACATTGGGCATCGATGTCGGGGGAGCCGCTGCATTCTTACCTCTCTTAGGTGGCGGCAGCAATCTTCTTTCCCATTGAGGGGGTAGCTTTGAATTACTCCGGAGACATCGGGCTGGTTCAGACGTTTCCAACGGCTCAGCCTCTCTCCTTTCAGGTGAACAGACGGAGACAGCCCACTGCATTGTCCTGCTAGTCCTGCGGGACTGCAAGACTGCTCAACTCTGCGGAACTCTGTGGAAACAGCTGGGTTTAGTGGGCTCCCACAATCGAACAAACTGGAAAGCAGACTCAAGGTAGCCGGTGCTGCAGGACTGCTCAACTCTGGCATGCCACTGTTAAACCAGTAGTGTGAATTTTTATCGACAATGGAAGCATGAGCACAGCACAGTCACTCCTTTTTGCATGTGGCCAAACTGTTGAAGATCTAAAAACCAGCCTCTGTACAAAAGACTGGATAGACACGATTGACAGGACTAGGAACTATAATATGCACGCCACTTTTTCCCTTATAGATAAACCTTTGGGAATGTTGCCAAAAGACCTTAGGCAGTTCCCTTCTCCTTTTCATCGAGAGCAGTTTTTAAAGGTTTCATTAAAATCTTCTGCCTACTGGGGAAGTTTGATCTGTCAGATCTATAATTGATATTTTAGCGGAGGAGAAATGTGGTTTCTGCCAAGATGCGGGGGCTCAGACCCTGAAAAATATAATGGTAAATATAATGGTAAATTGCACAAGCCTGGTTGATATTAGGACTAAATATTTGGGGCGGTTTTTATGAAGTGTATTTTTATGGATCAATATGATGTGTGCGAAAATAGTAATGCTGGTAATTAAATATTTTTAGATCGTCAGGATGCTGCTAGATATTGGAATTACAGGGAAAGATAAGGTAGATTATTGTAGTGGTGCTGCACGGGTTTTAGAGACAATGTATTGTGATGTTTTTATATACTGATTGATTCAATGTTTTTTTTCTCTTTTTAATCTCTTAGCTTTTTACGATGCTGTATCATCATTTAATATGTAGATTCGATGATATGTAATTTTGTGAAAGGTCAATTATTTTTAATCATAACACAAATGCAATTGTTTTTTTTATAAACAATGATTTTCTATGCAGAGACTGTAGAACGATGGTAACCCAAGATCTAACCTACCATCTTCAGGAGATACCAACACAGATGCCTATTCATAATACAATCTGCATTCCTACTCAGTTTCTTATTCTTCAAAGCTGCTTTGGTTTATAATACATGAATATACATTTGCCAATGAATAAACGAGCTAAGGCACCAGAAAGCTAGCATGCATTTAAATACCACTTTGGTGTGCCAAATTACTCTTAGCCATTCTGACTGCAAGCATGTAATTAAAAATGGAGTTTCAATAAACTATACTAGGCATGGGTGCTGAATAGAAAGTTCTAGTTTTCTCAAATATGTATACTCTCATTCTTTTCGCAATGATTGACATATATCAGTATTTTTCATTTACAGTACATTAACAGTAAATTCCAAATATGTAACACTGTGAAATGCTGTCCTCCAGCTAATGACATGTGAAATCCCTCTTGCCATGTGCTATGGAGAGTTGTCATCATGTTTTATTTGAATTTGGCTGTCCGTTGATATAAAATTGTTACCCAAATCTGATAGTCGTAGTGCACTGAACAAAACACTTAAGAAATGCGGTTGTGTGTGACGTTTCAAGAGTCTCTTTTCTAGGGCTGCTGCATCCGATGCCAAGTCACTGGAAGTTCCAGCACCCTTTTCATGGAAGGCTTACTAATAATATGCTCTGTAAGCGCTGTGAGCAGCAGGTAAGTGCTGTATTCCAATAATTGCAATTGAATAAGTCTTTCGCTCTCTATTTAATATTTGACATAAACTGTCTTGTATTGTTCTTGGATGGTAGTGTAGTTGTCCATGGTCATCACCCTGCTAGTCAATCATAGGTTACTGTAAATTTAATATCACACATACCCACACCCAATACTCCTTGTTCTGTGAACTTTAACCAGTTATTAATATTATATTTTCTTTTAGCATAATGCATATTATTCTTTTTGTTTCTCATAAGAGGTATCTTATTTAATTTTCTTCTTGCAAGTCTATCAGTTGTAATATTGCACTTCCACAATGTATTAATCTTGTAATTCTATCGTGCAATCTCATAGCCCTGCAGCTATAGGTCTTTCATTATACATGTGTACATCTCATTAAATCCATAAAGCTAAAAATCCACTTTATTGGCCGCACACTTCTTTATGGTGACACACTTTAACTAGTACAGTCCTTCTTAATCTATCAAAAAGGAAAATATACACTCAATGATGGGTCACGTGTTTGTTGATGGCTAAATGAAATTCCTCAGGATGGATTTTGTTTTGCTTAATTGTTCTTTTCAAATAGTTTAGGCAGCAGATTGTGCTGGGTATTGTCTTTACACAATGGTTCTGCAATACAAAAATTAATATTCCGAAGTAGTGCATGTCTTTTTGATCTCCTGGAGAGCCTTTTCTTTGTAGCGTAACATGAAAGGGGGGTCTGCATTATTTCACAATGAAGGGGAGATTCATATATAAGTTATATCTGCTTCCATTAATATTCTGTTTGTTTTCTGTGGTCTGTTTGATTTCTTTTAAAGTCCTTTTTCATTCTTTCCCTGCAAATTTTACAACTACCATATATATTGTGTATGTCTCTCAGATGTGAAAGCATCGACTTTCTTTACCCATTTAATACATTACTCAGTTTGTGGGGCCCAAGCTATAAATCTATTCAGAGGGAGCTAGGGCAGCATTATTTATTCTTATCGCAAAAATCTCCTCTATGCAGGTCATAGTAAAAGGCTATTACTGTAATATATTTGGAAACCCTTCTAATACCACATTTAAATTAATGGATTTCACTTTTTTTGATGTCTCATGACTTTCACGTGTGGGCACATTGTTTGGTTATTGACTTTGGAAGGCGAAATCTAGATTTGTGCTGTCTATGTGGTTGAAAGACTGCCCACAGTTGAAAAATATAGAAGTGAGCTAACTGCTCACCTGTTTCTTTACTAAAGCACGCATTTTCTTGGCATCGAGAGTCCTCTATCCAAATACATGGCTTGACACTAATCAATTGTGCAGTTAGGCCGATCGACATTCTATTTTCAGGAAACCACATCACTTTTATTTGCCTCAATTCATTCTCGTCACTCTCTACTGCAATTTGTACCTCCCTTTTCTGCCTACAATTCCTCTGTGGCTTCCCAGCCGGATTGTGTTCTGGCCCATACCATATATTCCATGCTTTTCACACAATGGCTTCAACTCCATCTTTTTTTTCTGACCTGGCTCAGCCAACCACCTTATTAGCTTTTGCATGTAATATAGTTCCACCACCTTTCGTAGTAATTCCTGTTGGAGGGGTGCTCCTCTTCAAACCTGGATTCAACATGTTCTGGCAGCTAGCAACCAGTTGTGAATGGTATATGGTAGGAGTCTATTCTCGTTTTCTCCTTCTTGGGTCCCAAATAAGACTAATAGCTGGAGTCATAGCCTTTGTCCCATCCACTTATTTAATCCACAATTGGATCTCCGTCCAGTATCTTAGGATCACTTTCCATTTCCACCATACATGAAAATACATTAGCATATTCCCACACCCTCTCCAATAGATATCTACAACTCCTTGAGACTTGATCTGCGGAGAAGTTTAATATCATGCAATCTGACTTGATTAGATATGGAGGTTTTTCTGCAAACCTGAGCCCACATGTCATCAGATATATCAAATCCTGTATCTACTTGCCATTGGGACCAAGTGCTTGATCTAGTGTTAACTGTGACCTCTAGAATCAACTTCTAGATCAACCCACTATTCTTTGAGAACCTTTCTAGGATATATACAAATGGGGTTAAGGTTTCAATTTTTCTTGTCAGAGTACTCCTTTCAATTCAAAACTATAAAAGACCGACAGCTGTCCAATCCCCAAGGTTTGCCTCTAACTCAGTAATTTGAATAAAACACTCCTTTTTCCAAACTTGCCCCACTTTGTCTAAGCCTGTTTCAAACCATTTTTTTGAACCACGATGCCTCTGGAATATCACTCAGAACCAGAGAGGACCATATGGAGCTGAGCGTTGATGACCACAAGGTCTTGTTGTTCCATAACTAGTAGAAAGGCCGCAGGTTAGGGTGGTTGCTAATTCTCCTCAGGACTGAAGTTCATGGAATACATAACCATTCTGCTTCTGTTACTGGATGCTGCATTGTATTTTCTAATTCCACCCATTGCTTTTTTTCTTTGGGTTTTAAGAAATCCTTAACTACCCATGATTGGGATACTAAATAATATTGCTCTTTATAAAGGTAACCCAGTCCCCTTTGCTCTTGGGGCATCCTCAACTGGTCAAACAGGATTGTAGCCTTTTTATCCTCCCATAGGAATCTTATGAAGGCTCTTGCTCACCTTCCTTTCCCATCTCCAGTTAGAGTAGGGCATTGTTTCACAAGTCTTTCCTACATGAGTAACCAGTGAGGAGAAATGTATCCATTAGAAGAAAACGTTGCTTAACTTCAGTAATGTTCTTTCTGTTTGATGCAATTAAACCCACAGGTTCCTCATTGCGCCTTCTGACTAAATTAAGTGCTTGCAAGACAGTTGACGTTTATGTACTTTTTTTTGTGGACAGTTCTGCTGTTCGTTTGCTTTTGTCTGAGAGGAAAAAGGTAAACTGAGGAAAATGGCACAGGGGGCTCAGAGTAGACGTACCATTGACCAGTTGGTTGCCAAGAAAGTATGTTCGAACCTGGTGCTGGGCTGCATGACGCATCCTGGTGGCTGCTTGAAAATGTATGGCCCAGACTTCACCTGAGGTAGATTTCATAGATGAGGATTCTGTAGGAGGAATCCTTGCATCCACCCGAGAGATCATAACCAAAGTTAATGAACTAGTTCTACTCTCCACAAAGTGCATCGGGTCTCCTCTCAGACTGCATTGCTTGCGTCTTATGTACAATTTCCTTTGTATTCATTGAATCCTTTGGGACTTTGTCTTGAACTCCTAGAAGGCAGTGCTCTTTGTGATTATTGTCAGTTGCTTTCCCATGCAAAACACTGTAACGCACTCTCGGAATCCCAATATTTATTCACAAAACACCTGTGGGACAACCTCTCAATTCCCATAAATTCCCAGCATTAAGACAATTAATCTGTTTGTTTACTGGTCCCCCATTCTCTATCTGTGGCTCCCGGGGTCTTGGTATTGATTGGATCAGTATGACTGGTTTGCAGACTCCCGCTCACTTTTCTATTGAGGTGTTTGGCAAATTAACCTCACCGTTTCTCGCTGATCTCCACCAAACCCTATGATCTCCCCCATTGCGATTTCGCTCACAGGTTAACAGCTGGGCTGCATACAGGAGTTTATTGTCTCTCAAATGGATCTTTGGTAGCGTTTCAGGGTATTCTGCTTCAACTTGCTCTGGCACTTGCACTCCTCCTCTTCTCTCTTGTCAGAGACTTCACTGCTTCAACTCCACAACATCTCACTCTCACAAGCTACACAATGCAATCTGCTTCTGGTGCCTGTGCATCTCCAAGCTGTACCTTTCTGGTCTTCCCTTTGATTCTCTCTTTAACGGGGGAAATCCCTTTCTTATGTGGCCTCCCCTCTAGTGGTGGCATGAGGACCCAAGGACAAAAGGCAGATTTGGATATTTGATTATTGTTTTAATGCACAACTTCTATGATGGTGTGTCATAGGAAAGTGACTCGTCACAGGTTATTTATCCTTTTCAAACGAGGGAGCCATGGTCCTGGGATGATGCAGTTCCTCTGCCTGGATTGCTATGGCCTTTAGGGCATACCCCTGTACACACCCACACTACCGTGATCAAAAGGCCTGACCTCAAGCTCCATATTGTAATTTATCTACAAGGAACCAAAGCTGGAAAATCTTAAATATGCCATGGAAACCAGTTGTGCGTGTCCCACATAATACAGCCACCGGTCAGTGCTAAAATGCTGTGCATACCACACATAATCCATGCACCCATCATTGCCAAGATGCCATGCACATGGTGGATGTTGTACTTTACAAATACCCCAGAACATACAATTGTGATGTGTACTGTAGTAGGTAATCCTGTGTGAAAGGACAGAGTAGTGGGACCACTGCTTGGCTTGGTCACAGTGTTCTTCACGTATTCCAATCTTTTTGTGATGGGCTAGAACTTAAGCCGACTTTTTGCTGCTTCCCTCAAAGGATAGTTTTGTAATTTGTGGGGGTTAATCTGTTTCTGCATGTTTTGGGGGACGTTTATGAAGTGCTTAGTCTATGTACTTCCCAGAAACAATCACTCTTCCTGTCTGAAATTCATAGGCAGCATTGCATTATTATTGACTAGGTCATGTTTTTCTTCCAGAGCCCTGTCCGGTACGATACATTTGACAGCCTATCCTTAAGTATTCCTGCAGCCACATGGGTAAGAACAAACTCATTAGGAATTGACCTTTGTCTATCAGTGACTGCCTAATAGTTGACAAATTCCAGTAATGATGATGAAGTGATGGAATTGCAAAGTATGGACACCTGCTTCATAGAAGTATTTTTGATAACTGTGATCCAAGGTTACAACTGTTATTGAATCTTTATTCAAATTATAGGCCTTTTGAAGAGTCACACCATGTATCCCTTCAGTGTTGTAGCAATAATATGGTAGAGCAAGGCATTTTACTTTTGCAGCATAAATGGGGTGCAGGGGAACTTATCTGTGACTGTATTTGGACGTTTACAGTAATTTGTTTTACTGTGCTTCGAATAGATTGTGTCCTCCAACGTATTCCACATTTTTGTCATGTAATGTCCACAGCTGTGCAACTTTGGAAACTTTTTCAGCAGAGAGCGTCTGCGTCGAGGACGTTGGGTCGATGTCTCTCGAACGCCTCCGTCGATGGCGACGTCACCGGATGTTATAAATAGGACCCACAGCGCCTTTAGCCTCAGTTCAGTTTTTTCATTCGAACGTGTTAACTCCGTGAGACTCGGCGCACCTCGTGTGTTCATCGTTACAATGTCTTTCTCTTCGCCCCCTCCGACTCCGCGGTCTGGCTTCAAGACCTGCCGGGACTGCAAGTCGAAAACAATTTCACTCACCGACCCACACCGCACCGCATTTGTTTGTGGTGCCTGGGTGAGTCGCACGACACCGACGACTGCTCGAAATGCCAGTCACTGACTGCCAAGGCCTTGCGGAAGGGGAAGCTCCAGGTAAGTAGGGGCTCTAAGCCTGTTAAGTCCCGGACTTCCAAGTCCAAGGGGGTTTCCACTGACGACTCGAGGGGCGACTCTCCGCGTCAGAAGTAGTCCTGGGGATCTCAGTCCTGGAGTGGTTCCCGCCACTCATCTTCCTCGTCCCGGCACTCTAGGAAGCACCGTCACCGGTCCCCTCCCTTTCCTCCTCAGAGGAGGGTGCCTTGAGGAAGGTTACGCGCCCAGCAAAGTCCTCGACTCCGGAGGAATGGGCGGTGTTAAAGAATCTATGTTGGCGATTTTTCAATCGCAGGGCACAGGTCCGGTCACGCCTTCTGTCGAAGCCGGCCAGGATTGGTCTTGTACGTGGCTTGCACGCCTTCTGGCTCAGGTCCACGTCGCGACTCACATCAGGAGCCTTCGAGGTCCTGTACGGACAAGGATTCCAAAAGTCGCAAGAGACGTGTCTCCAGGTCTCGGTCCTCGTCCCCAGCGAGACCGCAGCTACCTACTGAGGTGCTGGTGTCGACTCATTCGGCGATGTGTCCGTCCGACTTGGATGTCGACGCTTTACCCTCGTACCAGCCCACAGCGCCATCAGCACCTGTGTCGACACCGAAGCCTTCGGTGCTCACGATGTCGAGGTTGTCGATGCTTTCGATGTCGAAGCCTTCGGCGCTATCAGTGCCTTTGAGGATTTTTTCTCAAAATTTGCCTTTGGAGTACCCAGAACTTGTGGATCCTCCAAGGAAGGCTACTGGGAAGTCTGTGCGGCCAGTTTTGGCCTCCAGGCAACTCCCTCTGGATGACATTTATTAAGAGGAATAAAAGATCTGAGGTTGAGGACCCTGGTGACCTTGATGAGGCTCAACTTTTTTCTGGAGACAGTCAGTTGGAGGAGTTGCGGCAGACCCTCTATGATGCCAGTGGGTTGGACACTTCTGCGGAAGTGGAATTCGGTAGGCCTGAGCCTGGGGCTCATGCAGAGTCGTCGTACAGGAGACTCATGGCGAGGGTCTCTGAGTATCTGCGCTGGTCCATTCCTCCTGAAGACTTTGTGCAGGAGGATCTGACGGACATTTTAGATCAAGGTCTGTCCTCTGACCCTGTTTTGCCATTTCACCTTACCTTGCAGAAAAGGGTGGTAGCTGCTTGGCAGTCCCCGGAATCTCTTCCGGCTGTTAATAAGTCTTTGACCAAGAAATACCGCCCTTCCGTTAGCGATCCCAGCTATTTATTTATCTACTCACCCCACTCCCGAGAATTTGGTGGTTCAGGCGGCTACGGCCACCTCGAGGCAGGCGGCGTACCCTACCATCCCTGCGTATAAGGACGATAATCGCTTTGACGGTTGGGCCCGGAAGGTATTTTCTGCTGGGGGCATGGCCCTGAAATCGGCCAACTCCACGTGTGCCTTGGCAAGGTTTTCACACACACTGTGGAATTGTGTTTCTTTGGTGGCTGAGCATATTCCCGAGGGGGCCATGTGCAAATCCCTTCAGTGGAGTTTGGATACGGCCGACCGTGTTAGCCGATCCATGGCTGCGAGCACCGTTATACACAGATTTGTGTGGTTTCGGAAGTTGGGGTTTGGGCCGGATGCGCAGGCCTGTCTTCTGAACATGCCCTTTGATAGCGCACATTTGCTTGGCAGAAAGGCTGACGAGAGCCTTGAGATGTTACAGACCTCAAAAGCTGCTGAAAAATCTTTAAGCGCCAACCTCTGCCTTTTCGTCCTGTGGGACAGCAGTGGAGGGGAGATTCTTTTTGTTACTACTCCTCCTTTGGTAGAACGAGAGGGGCCGCCAGTCAAAGGGGCCCGCAAAAAAGTACCAGTGGTGGTCGGGGAAATCGTGGTGCCAAAGCCGCTCAGGCAACTGCCTCTTTGCCTTCAGGCACTGCCGCAGCCACTTCCAAACAGTCATGAGGCCATGTCCCATGGTTCGCCGGTTGGGGGCAGACTGTGTCAGCATCTCGAAGAATGGCGGGCCATTACTTCAGATGCGTGGGTTCTGGATACCATAGTCCACAGCTACTGCCTTCCCTTCCTTCAACAGCCTCACGACAATCCCGAGGCCTAGTCTACATCCTTCTGCTACCTCGACAAGTCTCGAGTCGGGTACTTCGGCGTCGAGATCTTTATTCAAGCTGTCGACGTCATCGGCAGAACCCTTGAAGGTTTGCAAATCGCAGCCAAGAATTCACATATGGCCCCCTGCTTTCACTCACACAGCTCCAGGGATATGTGTGTCCATGAAGTTCATGTAATACCACAGGAAGAACCTGCTATTGTTACTGCCTGATCCAAAGAGGTAAACATGTAACTTTTAAATGTGCACAAATTGCTCAGTGCAAAGAAATAATGTTTTCCAGTTAAAACACCTTTTTACACTACTTCCATTGGGAACGGGACTTACTTTTGTACTCCCATAAAAATTATTTTACTCCCAACTTTAAAATATAGGGAGTCAAATGCGCCCACTTCAAAATCGTATCTGGCGCACTGGGTGGGATACACATCTACCCCTATCTGGACAATTGGTTCATCATAGCTCATTCTACTGATCAGGTCCTGGAACATCTCAGCATCACCTGCTGCCCTCTCTACAAATTGGGCTTTTCCCTCAATTTTAAGAAGTCCCACATGATACCTTCTCAGAAGCTTCATTTCATTGGAGCTGTCTTGGATGCTTCCTCAGGGAAGCCTCGCTGCCCGAGGTGAGGGCTTAACACATTTGACAGATGGTCATCAAGTTTCAAGATGCACAAAGTCTACTGGCTTTCAACTTTCTATGGTTGCTCGGTCTTGTGGCATCCTGCATTGTTTTGGTGCCAGAGGCCCATCTGAGAAGGTGGTCTCTTCAATGGGCCCTCCAATCCCAGTGGTCACAATTCTCCAACAGAATGACGTATCTACTTCAGGTCTTGAGCAAGGTTTCGTAGGATCTCCTGTGGTTGGCCTGCGAGGAGAATGTGTTGAAGGGGGAACCCTTTTGGCAACCATGGCCGGATATTACAGTAGTTACAGATGCCTCCCTACAAGGATTGGTGAGCCCTCATCAGCGATCTGACAATCAGCAGGCGTTGGTATGCATCAGTCCAAACTACACATCAACCTATTAGAGCGGAGGGCAAACTGACGAGCGCCGGTGGCCTTTCTGCCCTCTGTACGGGGAAAGAATGTCCTGTTTCTGATTAACAACACAATGGCTATGCATTACCTCAACACAAGAGGTGTTGTAGGATCACTACCACTGTGCAGAGAGGCAATGCAAGAAGGAATCTTGTGGCCATTCACCTGGCCGGAGAGGAGAACACGACGGTGAGTGCTCTGAGCAGGCAGAGCACAGTCTCTCATGAGTGGGAGCTAGCTCAGGAAGTCCTTCAAGAGATCTTCGCTCTTTGGGGAACCCCTCAAGTGGATCTGTTTGTGTCCAATGTCAACAGGAAGTGCAACCTTTTCTGTTCCAGGGAATTTCTTCTGGACATGTTCATCTCCTCCCCCCATCCCATTTCGTCTTCCCCAAAGACAGGATCTGCTCTCACAAGAGGGAGGTCGCATTCTTTAGCCAGATATCAGGACTCTGAATCTCCACGCTTGGTTTCTGAGAGGTTGTGGTACAAAGATTGGAAACTAACAGAAGATGTAATGGAGGTGTTGCTTTCAGGCAGAAGACCAGCAACAAAGTCTCTGGACCGCTGCCATTGGATCTCTGGCGTGTCCTTACGGGTTAAGCAAAGATTTGGACGAATCCGGCCTCTCCACCACGCACTCGAAATGGGCAGCAGTTCTACTGGTATTGGGGTTTCACAGCTCTGGCAACTCCTAGGACCCCGGGAGCTATTGATCTAGTGAAGGAAGAAATTGAAGCAAGTAATCACCCAGCCAGCTCAAAAGAGAAGAACTACAGAACAATGTATGAGATACTAAAAATACATCAGGACGAGGTCAAAATACGTAAGAGTCGCAAATTTGTAAGAGATGACGGGACTATCGTGATGATAGTTATTACTTTCCAACCGAAGTACGATGATCATTACAGAACATCTTCTAAAGAAAGTACCCCAAGCAGTTCTCAGAGCTCTAATGTGGACAGTGAACCAGAGAATATCAATGTGAACCAGCCCAATGAAGGCAGAGACACCGATGTCTGAAGAATCTTCGACAATGTCAGCCAGCAAACAAAGAGGATACGGTTTTTTAGACCAAATCATAAAACACAAGAAAGGAAACGAACCCATGAATACCAAGCGTGTAGGGCTTCAGGACTCTGTAGAAGTAAATACGACAATAGTAAGACCAAGCATAGAGGCAGGAGAGGCGGAATCAAGAAGCCTCGTAGCAGAAAACAAAGGTATACTGAGACTCGCAAAATCAAGGACACAACAACAACAAAGGGAACAGAGACGATGAACTTGGTGATGAACTTATCCCTCCATATACTCACGAACTCCGAGATTACCATGCTTAACAAAGGTTTGTCCTTTGTACCGACTAACACATTCAACTATACCAACGCACACATTCACCTCTTCAAATTCACTAGAAAACTTAAACTAAAGAAATTCTTCTCCAAAAAAGTAGAATGGAAGCCAAAACAGAGTACTAAACCAACAATCGGTGGCTTTACAATGGATAACCTGGAGCACAATTCCTGGTGAATGTACCATGCATGATGACAGAGGAGGAACTAACTAAAACAACACTGATGCAAAATCTTGACATTGAAGAATGCTCCCTCAAGATGAAAGAACTCAAGAAGAAGGCACTCTTGGTGATTAACATTAAAAAATAAAAAATAAACATGATATCACAACTAAACGCGTGCACTATACCTATCATAACTTATAGTGAACATAGCAATCGTTGATAAGGATCCGTACTGGCGCCATCCATGTAGGAACCCAACACAAACCTACCAATCCTATTCAGGCACTCTGGCAGACAAAGGAGAGAGGGGTGGAAAACTCCTCCCCCACGTAATGCTTGCCCAGACACTCTGGAGCCTAGGGAGGGACAACCAAAGGTTTCTGTCAAAGGCGAAACATAAACACAGGCCTCCCCTCCCAGAATGGTAGAAGAAGGGCTGACAAAGAACAACCACACTAACAATGGCAAAAAAAGAGGGCCCCCAAGTTGGTACTTGGTTGCCCCTATTGTGCACTACCGTGGCTATGGACATAGCCTGCGGTACAAAAATTACACAATCTGTGGTAGAACATGTCCACTGCCACTAGCCATAACCAGCTGATTGTCTATGTGACTAAAAAGTCACAGGAGCAGAGAGAAGGGGATACTAGGTATCCCTTTGGCACTCCAGTGAAGGTGGTGTGTGTTAGTATCTCTCCCAAAACTTGATAGTCTGAGAGATTAAGTATTTCTCTATTCTCAAGAACTGTAGTTACTTGGGAATATAGTAAAAGAATCTCAAAGGAAGACCCTAGGGTTCCTCCGCAACACTGCTCATAAGGAGCAGTGTGCTGCAGTAGTAAAACACAGATGCCTTTAAGAGCTATGGAACAGACAGACTCCATAGTATAGGTAGAATATAAAGATAGAGTGCCGAAAGACAGAGCCCATAAGAATGAATGAGTGGAAAAAGGCTCCACTCATTCAGGATTTAAAGAAAACGGTCCAGAAGTCCAGCAATAAGTGCTGGGGGTCTCACTAGGAGAGGGGATGAAGCATAAACATAAATCTCCCGAACAGTGAGGACGTCGAGGGGCACGAGTCGACGACACACAGCACTCTCTGCTGAGATGAAAGTTCCTGAAGCAATTGACGATGGATGGAAGATATCAAAGATGAGGAATACGTGGGAGGAACATCCAGTCGAAAGAACATTACAAGGAGTAAGTAATTTGTTCTCCTCTTTCAAGCCCTTTCTTTCTTGTGGAGAGTTCAGAATACACAACACAGAATTTAAAGGGTTCAGTATGGATGGTATTTGGTAGGGCTGAGTGGCTTAAGACGCATTAGCATTAGATGTTTAACCATCTAATTGCAATCCAGTTCTTTGTGGCCTTAAAGCATGCGTTGAAATCCTTGAAGGAGGCAGATTCTTGGTGCATATATAAGCAAATCTAAAGCGCAGCTATTTAATCCTCATGACCTTAGGCGAAGAGGTTTGTTTTCACACAGTGCCTTCCAGTGAACTCTGATTCATGTGTAATATGACCAGAGACTATTGAGACTGGTGGGCCACACCGTTTTCACACATTTATCATTTTGTAAAAGGCAGGCTCATCCTTTACAAAAGCAGACCATCTAAAACCTCAACACTCTTCAGTATCAACTGAGACAGTCTGCCCCATGTACATTTCTGAAACAAGATTGCGTTGTGGAGACAAATGTGCTGATCTTTATGACGCTTGAGTAGGGCTGCCACCATCTTCTCTGTTGGCCACACGTCCTAACAAGATAAATTGTTAGTAGGGGTTTTAGGATGACTGTTTTCATAATGGGCACATCATTGCCTTCCCTTTGGGGATATGCCAAAGTAGGTAGAAAATGAGTATGCAAATACATGGGCACTGACCTAATGAGGAAAATAACTATAGCACTGTATCCGTAGTCTACTTCGTCAGAAAATGTAGTATTTTTTTAATTTCCGTTTAATAATTATTGTCATGAATTCCTGGATTCGCCCCTTTTGGACTGCTTGGAAACGTAGAAATCGTCTTGCGGCATCCATGTTCGGGAATTTGCGAGGATCCCTAACTCCTCAAGAAAGAACACGCCGAATAGACAGCTGTTTATGCATGTACTGCGCTTCAGATAAACATCTAGTCCGGAACTGTCCCATTGCTCCGCCACAGCGTACAGGAAACGCCAGCTCCCGATCCTGAATGGAGCCCAGTTTCGGGAGAGCGATACACACTCCACCTTTTCGGCCTCATTGGAACTTGCTCAAAGGTCGTCTTTGGTTATTCTCCAGGTCACCTTATCCGCCCAAACTGGTGAGTGCTATCCCGTCCTGGCTCTAGTGGATTGTGGTGCTATGGGCATTTTTCTTGATGACGACTGGGCCCAGCAACATCCAATGAGGCCGACAAAGAGCTGATTCAAGCAGTCGAAGGCATTGATGGACGACCACTGTCATCCGGACCCATCACCCAACAAATGATGCACGTCATGTTGACAATATACAATCATCAGGAACAACTTCAATTTGACATAATAAAGACGGACCACTAGCCAGTGGTGTTGGGTATGCCCTGGCTATGACGGCACAATCCTTACATTAACTGGGCAGCTGGATGTTTGTTCTTAGGCTCAGAATTTTGTCTGTCACAATGCCTCTCCAGGAACCCTCCATTTGTAAAATCCACCAATACCATACTCGAGAACTCCAACCAAGTGACTATTGCAAATATTCACCAGATACCTGAACAGTACAACTAGTTCTCTGACGTATTCTCCTCGGATATAGTCCAATCCTTGCCTCCACATAGGCCTGAGGATTGTGCCATTGACACGGATAAAGATGTAATCATACCCTTTGGCCGGATGTTTATCCTGTCGGAACCAGAAAAGAAGGCCCTCCGTGAATACCTGGATACTAATCTAGCCAATGGAACCATTCGACCTTCCAAATTTTCGGCCGGGGCTTCCTTGTTTTTTGTACTAAAAAAAGATAGCCAAGAACTTCGCCCATGTTTGGACTACAGAGGTCTCAATCAGTGCACCTTGAAGGATCGTTATCCCTTCCCTCTTATTCCTGACATTCTTGAAGCATTGAGGGGAGCAGTGCTTTTTTCACCAAACTTGACTTGAGAGGAGCATACCACTTAATTCGCATAAGGAAGGGTGACGAGTGGAAAACCGCATTCCGGACGCCCTTTGGTCATTTCGAATACTTGTTTATGCCATTTGGGCTGTCAAATGCACCTGCTGTTTTTCAACTTTTTGTGGACATAGTATTCTCAGACATGCTTTCCTTATTTGTGATCGTCTATTTGGATGATATTCTGATCTTTTCAAAAGACTTAGCCTCACATAAGGTGCATGTATCACCGGTCTTAAACCGCGTACAGGAACACCATCTGTTTGCCAAGCCAGAGAAATGCATCTTCCATGCTTCGTCAGTACGCTATCTGGGTTTCATTATAAGCCATCATGGCATTTCTATGGATCCATCGACGATCAAGGCCATTACGTCCTGGCTCACACCCACAAATGTTAAACAGGTACAATCCTTCCTGGGACTGGCACATTTTTATCGCAAATTCATATCTGCATTCTCTTCAGTGGTGCGACCCATTATCTCTCTCCTAAAGAAGGACACTGCCTTCAAATGGGAAGAAGCTCAAGAAGTCGCCTTTCAGACAATTCACACAAGAACCCATCCTGTGCCAACCTGTTGTAACTAAACCCTTCCTGCTAGAAACAGATGCATCCAAATATGCTATTGGAGCCGTTCTGAAACAGGAGTAAGAGGACCATTGTGAACATCCAATCGCTTATCTCTCAAAAACACTGCATCCTAGTGAAGTTCAGTATTCAGAAAAGGAACTTCTGGCTATCCGACAAGCCTTTACGGAATGGTGTCATCTCCTCCGAGGGGCCGGATTCCTAGTACAAGTTCAGACGGATCATAGGAATCTACAAGTACTTCAGACCATGGAATGTAGAAACAGTCGTCAGGCACGATGGGCTTATTTATTTGCTCAGTTCCAGTTCCAGATTTGCCATATTCCTGGTCCGTCTAATATCATAGCTGATGCCTTATCCCGACGTCCAGATTATATATCAGAGGAGACTCCATCAGTGCCCAAGATGTTTCCTGAAAGGGTGTTTATAGCCCAAGCTGACACTTTGCTGGACCAGATCAAGATTGCCACTCCAACATCCAAATTATGGGAAGACTATAATAACTCCAATCATTGGTCCTTACAATATCGTAACAGATATTTCTTCAAGGACACAGCCTTGGCAATCCCTTCACAGGAACTCAGGAATAAGGCAATCCGCCTCTGCCATGACAGCTATTTTTCCGGTTCTCTGGCCATTAAGACTACCATGCAAACCATACGAAGACAGTTTTGGTGGCCAAAGATGCAACAGGAGATAACTGAAGATATCCAGGATTGTGCCATATGCGCTTAAAATAAACACGATAACGGGAAACCTGCTGGTCTCCTACTACAGCCAGAACTACCTACTCGGGAGATGATAGCCACTGATTTTCTTGTGGAACTGCCTCCTTCAAGAGGATATACCTGCATTATGGTTACCATCGATATGTACTCTCACATGGCTCATTTTACTCCACTACCTAAATTGCCAAATGCCAAGGAAATGGCAAACACCTTCATGACGGAGATCTTCAGGTTGCATAGGTTGCCTTCCAAAATCATTTCTGGCAGAGGTACACAATACACCTCCCGGTTTTGGTTACAGCTGTGTCGCCAGTTAGGCATTGAAAGAGCACTGTCCTCTGGGTATCATCCCCAGACTAATGGCATCACGGAAAGGGTGAACCAAACCATTGAACAGTATTTATGTTGCTTTTCCTCCCCGGTCTAGGATGATTGGTTAGTGCTGCTTTGCATACAACGATTCCGATCATTCCACCACTAGGATCAGTCCCTTTTTGTGCAACTACGGTTTCCATGCATCACTGCTACCCACCTGCCTTCCTCATTCCACTTCTGTTCCATCCGTGGATGCTTGGATAACGGACTTAAGCACCCTGCATCAGAACGTCAAAAAACATTTGTTGGAAGGCAGAACCATCAATAAGAGATGCTGATGCCAGACGTAGACCGGGCCCTGTTTACACCATAGGAGACAGTATGGTTATCCTCACGTTACCTACCCAGACATCTTAGGCCCAACAAATTATCACCCCAGTTATTCGGGCCTTTTATTATTACAAAGTTCATCAACCCGGTGGCATTCAAGATCCATCTGCCAAAGACTTGGAACAAGATCCATCCCGTCTTTCATTCCGCTCTCTTAAAACCTTATCAACCATCAACCTGACAGAAAACCCGACCACCGCCTGTTCTTGCAGACGATCAGCTGGAATACAAAGTCGCCAGTATCTTCGATTCCAGGTACAGACGGGGGCGTCTTCAGTACCTTGTGGAATGGAAAGGGTATCCACCTAGTGAACGGACATGGGAGCCGGTATCCAACATTCATGCACCCCGTCTGATTTCCCTGCTTCATTGCATACATCCAGGCATACCCAGGGGAACTGGGCTTCAAAGGGGGCATACTGTCATGAATTCCCAGATTTGCCCCTTTTGGACTGCTTGGAAACGCAGAAATCTGCTTGCGGCATCCATGTTTTCCCCCAACATGGCCGCTGCTACCGAGATCGCTATTGCAGCGGTATAGTTTCCCTTCAACGCATCAGCTGATAAGCGTTGCTCTCACGCGAGCCGGCATGTCTCAACGTTCGGTTGCCTCCAGCCGTTCTCAGCACTTCTGCGGACTTACCCTTGTTTTTGCCTTCCCGCTGTCCTGTTTCCAGCCCTGCCGTGTCCTTCCTTCCTTGTCCTTCCCTGCTGCTTTCACTTTTCGGTGCTTCACCGAATCTGCCTTACCGCCGGACTCCTTCTGCGGTTCCCGGATACTACCTTCCTGGATTCCTCCATCCTTCCTGGAACTTACTCTGAGTCTGTCATCTAAACCAGCACACGAGGCTCTTAGGCCGGCAGGGTGGCGTTGGGGGAGACTCGCCCATATCTCTTCAAGTCCCGGACCTCAAGAAAGAAAGAAAAGGATCCTTCCCTTAAAAAGAAAGCCTCCAAGGATGGACAGGTGAGCTTGGACCCCATGTCCCACTTGCGTGGAAACACTTTAAGTTCAGCAAGTTTGCAGTAGCGTACTCCTCAAAGATGTTAATTTTTCCAAGACTTCGTTAAATATAAAATGCAGCTTGAATGTCCTCTCATGCATGCACTGGACCTTCCTCTTATTTTTGTATGAAACAGTTATTTCCTCATTGCATGATATGCATAGAAGCAGCAACTAGACCCAATGTGTGACACCATGTCTACCTGATGCTGTGCAGATCATACCATGGAGGGAGAGCCCATTAAGGTTGTGCCATGTTTTTATATTACTCAGAGGGATAAAACTTCACTTTATATTTGAATCCCAGTAGTAAATGTTTATAAATAACGAATATGTTTGCATAACAAGTAGCATCTGGGCAGTGGAGCCCTATCAGTAGATTGAAAAGAAGCTAAAACATTTCTGTAATTAGCCGCATACATTGAGAAGTAGCTTTGATTCTGCTGATTAAATAATATTTGTTCAATAAGAGGCTGTTATTCATTTGATGATTTTAAACATGCAAACTGTTCATTTTGTAAGTGCCAAACTTCAGTTACCACTGATGAATTGGCTATCCGCTGATAGTTCTGAAATAAACATGAGTACACGGTTCTGTAGCATAGCATTCATTCTACCATTCTGCTTGTAGGGCCAGCCTTTGACACTGGATCACTGCCTCCAACACTTTATCTCTTCTGAATCGGTTAAGGATGTCGTCTGTGAAAATTGCACCAACGTCTGTAAAGTAGGTTTAAGTTTTAATATGGAATCTCTTTGCACGTCTACCTCTTTCTTACGTGCTTTACACAGATTATGGCTACTATTATCCATGATATTGAGAAGCAGCTGTGTGGATGTATATTGCATAATTTTTTTGAATTGAAGTCTAAACTGCATAGTGTCACCCCTGTCTTATGTCCCAAAACATGATCAACCTATAACATGAAGGGGTGTTTTCTTTGGGGAGTGTCCACTTGATTTAAAAAAAAAAGAAAATGTAGTCTGTTAAGTTTTCCAAACATATAACACGTTTTTTTTTTTTTTAATTTCTTTATTGTTTTCTGTTAACAACAACAACAACAAAACACATAACATACAAACAACCTTAACACAAATGGCTTATTGGCACTTCGTACTGATCTTGCCCTTCCATTGTAGTTTCATAGTTTCCCCAGCGACCTTGTTAGTTCAGTCCGGACCTCCCGTTGGGTCGAGCACCAGGTCTGGTACGCATAATGTTCTATTCTTGGGCTTTGTGCTTGGCCTTACTATTTCGCCTGTGGATCCTCTGTTTCCGAGGGATTTTCGGAGTTTCCCTCCTCCGGGTGGCCAAAGAGGTCTTGTATTAGTGTGTTCCATGCAGTCAATTTGTGCGCAGTTTCACCTTCCCCTCTTATCACTGCTCTTGTCCACGCCACTGTCTCTGCCTGCGTCCACTTCTGAAGGTCTGACCACCTTGCCTCCGCACGCGGGCCCTCCTTTGACTTCCATGTCATTGCTATCCTTCTCTTGGCCAATATACTTATTAAATCTTTCATCTTCGCCAGATGCGATTCATGCATACCCCCACTCGAGAAGAGGCCCAGTAGGTACTTTTCGGGGTGTTCTGCCTGGATTTGAAGTCTGCTTCCTGCTATCTTAAGTCTGATCCCGTCCCAGAACTCTTGTATCACTGGGCAGGACCAGAACATGTGTACCATGTCCGCTCCTTCAGACGAGCAGCGGGGGCACCCGCTCTGGGCTCCTATCTGGACTTTATTCAACTTTTTGGGTGTGAGATATGCTCTCTGTGTTACATAAAGCTGCGCCTGCCTAAATCTTGCATTTCTGGATACCTTTTTTGGGTATCGTAGGGCCCTGGTCCATTCTTGATCGCTGAGGGGTCTCCCCACCTCCTCCTCCCAACGCTGCCTCGTATGTTGTTCCTGAGGGTTTTTGGCCTTCAGTAGCTGTTCATACAACCTGGAGGTTGTGTGCGTTCCCTCTGCAATGTCATACCATACATCTAATGCCGTTTCCTCATCCTGGTCTTCCCAATCTGGCCAACTTCTCGTGATGTTTCTCAGCATGCCGGTATATAGGATGAATTGACTCATATGTATTTCATATCTTTTTACCATTTTGTGGAAGTCCGCCCACCTTCCCTCCCTTCTCAGGTCTCCGATTTGTGCTACACCTTTAGCCTGCCAGTGTGCTCGATATGTTGCTATTGTATTTGTGTTCCCCCCCCAGGAGACCCGCAAGAGGGATTTGCGTTGACTGCAGATCTTTTACCCTTTGGAGTTTCTACACTCTTTTCCATATGTCCACTGCAATGTTGAGCATGTTCGGCAGGGTTCTGAGCCGGGGTCTGTCGAGCCATAGTGTTTCCCTTAGGTAATACTGTTTCAGTGCTGGCTGGAAAATGCGTGTGTCTATTGTTTCGTCTTCCCCCAGCCATTTTACTGCAAATTGCAGCTGCCCCGCTAAGTAGTACTTCTCGAAGTCCGGTAGTCTGATACCCCCTTCTTCGTAGTCCTTCTGCAGCGTCCTTATTGCAATCCTATTTCTCCCTCCCCCCCATAGGAATGAACGCGTTATTGTGTTTAGTTTAGTGAAAAAGGCCCTGTATGGGATGTTCGTGAGGAAGTATAATAGGCGGGGCAGCACCAAAATTTTCAGGAGGGCTGCTCTTCCCATCATTCCCAGTGGGAGTGTCCCCCAGAAGGTCATTGACCGCTGTGTTCTTTCTAGAGCGACAAGCGTGTTGGATGCATGGGTATCAGCGGTGTCATGATGTACCCCTATACCCAAATATTTGACGGTGCGGGGCTCCCATGTCAGACCCAGGTCCGGCAGACAATGTGGTGGGACGTGTTTCAGACATGCCAAGGGGAAGAGGAGGGACTTCTCTTTATTAATCGCTATGCCCGAAAGCCTGGTGTACGCCCCGATCGCTTCTAGGAGGCAGGGTAGGTTTGTGGTTGGCTTGCTTACGAATAGGAGCATATCATCCGCGTATAGCGAGATTTGGTGGAGTACCCCCTCTATGTCCAGTCCGGTGTCCCTATATTCTGCTCTAAGGAATACCGTAAATGGCTCTAGGGCCAGAATATATAACATTGGCGATAGCGGGCACCCCTGCTTGGTTCCCCTATGTATCTTCCACTCCTTGGAAATAAATCGCCCAGTTTTCACCCTTGCTCTGGGTTCCTTGTATAGTAACCTGATCCATCGGAGGTACCCCTCCCCGATACCAAAGTGGGCGAGTACACCCATCAGCCATTCCCAACGCACAGTCGAAAGCTTTGACAGCGTCCAAAGACACTATTACGTTCTCGTCTTGCAGTCGATTTGTCTCATCTGGTGAAGTCTGCGGAGGTTCCAGGACGTGTTCCTTCCCGGAACGTAGCCCGTTTGGTCCGGATGGATCAGCGTGGGTATTACCTGTTTTAAGCAGTTGGCTAGGACTCCGTTAGTATTTTAGCGTCCTGATTAATAAGGGATATCGGCTTATAGGAGGCGCATTTCCTGGGGGGCTTCCCTGGTTTGAGAATCGGGACAATTATTGATTCCGACAGGCTTGTCGGGAGACGCATGGTCTCATATGCGTCTTGGAATGTCTTTAGCAGTTTCGGGGCAATAGCAATTTGTACGTCTTGTAGAACTCTCCCGGAAGCCCATCCAGGCCCGGGGTTTTGCCGGTGGGAAGTTCTGTGATCACCATCTCTATTTCTTCCACCGTGAGGGGTGCATCCAGTAGCTGAGCCTGTTCTTCCTCTAGCCTCGGCAACCCTATTTCTACCAGTGCATCTGTTATGTCCTCCGGGTCTATTTCCGGATTCGTACAGTTGCTCATAGAAACGCGCAAACATTGCGTTAATGTGCCCTTGGTCCCTGATCTCTGTCCTGGTGTGGTCTTCTAGCACCGTTATGGGATCCTTTTTATTCTCCTGTCTGGTAAGCCAGGCCAGGAGCCTGCTAGGTTTATCCCCTTCTGCGTGTAACCGCTGTAGGTACCTCCCATAGTTTAGCCTCCCTAGTTTTTCCAAGAGCAACATACATTTAGGCCTCAGCTCTCCAGGTTCCTCCCCCTCTAGCCCCGCTCGTTGTTCTTTCAATTCGATCACCCTCTCAAGTTCATTCAACTCCCTCATGGCCGCTCCCGTCAATCCTCCTGTTTTGCCTATTGCCGCTCCCCTTATTACCACCTTGAATGCGTCCCATAATACGGCGCCACTCTCAACACTGCCCTCGTTTTGCTCAAAATAATCATTGATCACCTCCTGGAGGTGTTCCTCAAACTCACCCTCTCTCAGGGCCTCTGCTCGAAGTCGCCATGTTGGGATAGGGGCTTTCCTATTGGTGTGTGCCCATGTCGCCACTATTGGGGCATGATCAGAGAGTGTGCGTGCTTTAATGGTGATTCCCATGATATCTTGTAGTGATTCCCTGCCCGCGAATATATAGTCTATATGTGTGAATGTTCCATGTGGTGCGCTATAGTGTGTATAACCCCTCCCCTCCCAATGTACCTGCCTCCATACGTCTGCTAGCTGTAGCTGCTCCAGGATCCTATGCAGTTCGTTGGCTGGGGGCGCCAGCTTCTTGTATTTATTATCAGATCTGTCAAGGAGGGGATTCAAGGTGCAGTTGAAGTCGCCGGCCCAGATGAATGTAGCCTCCCTATATTGCGCTAACTTGGGCACTAGCCTTTTGAAGAAGTCCGTTGCATCAGTATTCGGTGCGTAGGTGTTGACCAGGCATACCTCTTTGTTTTCTAGCATGCCTTAATTTTCATCCGGTTTAGCCAGGCATAAACCCTAGGTCTTTTGACATACACATTGAGTCCTCTCACATTCCAGGTGGCTATCGTCAGTTCGTTTGGTCCCATGATCTTCTTTGTTTGCCTGGCTTCATTATCCCACTGCCATGTCCTTGCACCCTGCCCTTTAGTCTCCTCGCACCAATCTCCCTCGGTTTCCTGGTCCTGGATCCATGCCTCTTGATGTAGCCACTACTGCTGTCACATGGTTCTTGTCCCATGTTACTCCGGTCGCTTATTGTCTGTATTATTTCAATGTCCTTTACAATAGTCCTTCCGTAGTTTGTGCCGTGTGCTGCCCATTCACTCCATTCACCGTCCTTAACTTCAACAGAAACTGGAAAACTAACGCCCAGCCACCCTCCCCCCTGCTCGGGCTCCGCCGCTTCTCTCGTCATGCTCCTGTGAGGGGGGGGCAGACTCGCCGCAGCGTGATGCCTTAAAACTGACATCCAAAACTAGTAGTTCATTCTTCCCCAGGGCGCCGCTTCTCTCAGCCAACACTGCTAAAGTGGGGCCAATTGCTCCTCTATGCTTACTTCTAGTTTCTTTTAACTTACGTAATGCTTATTTTCTTTGTTCCAGGTTGCCTTTGTTACTCCTCATCTGGGTCTATTTCCAGGATTGCTAGCGTTTCTCTGCCTCAGCCGAGGGATGCCTTGTGAGTCCATCCAACTGTGGGCCTCTTCGGTGGAGTCGAAAAAACATGTTTTGCCTTGGTGTATCACCTTGAGTTTAGCGGGGAATAGGATCATGTATCTCACCCCCGCGGTCCTGAGGCGTTCTTTTGTTGGGCCGAACTGTGCCCGTTGCCTCTGTACCATGACCGTATAGTCCGGATACATTGTGATCTTGGAAGAGTTCCTGATGATCCCCCCCCCCTCCTTGAGAACGCTAGTATTTTCTCCCTGTCTTTGTAGTTCATGATCCTAGCAATCATTGCTCTCGAGGGGGCACCCGGCTGCGGTCTTCCGGTCAGGGCTCTGTGTGCCCTTTCTACCACAAAGCCCTGGTATAGTACACCTACTCCGACCTCCTGGAGGAGCATGTTTTCAACGTACTCGGTGGGGTCTTTGCCCTCCTCACCTTCCGGAATTCCAATTATGCAGATGTTGTTCCACTGCGCTCTCCCCTCTGCGTCTTCCGCTCTCCTTTCCAGAACCTTAACGCTCTGTAATACCTCCGACATCTGTGCCTGCGTTACAGCAACCCCTGCTGTATTTTGCTGCACCTGCTGTTCCGTCGCCGTCACTCTCTCTGTTAGGTTCCTTGCGTCCTGGCGGAGGAGGCCCACATCTACCATTACTGTATCCAGTTTATTTTCTAAAGATGCTTTCAGGGCCCCAATTGCTGTGTCCATTTGGTATTCGAGCGATGCTTTCATGGAGGCGATTGCCTCCAGTATCGTGCCTTCGTTAGCGGCTTCCACTGGGCGTGAGGTGTCATCCACGGCTGTTGCCTTGTCCGCTGACGGCGACAGTTTGTGTCCGGACGCCTTCGTAAAGGTCTCCATACTTACTCGCTTGGTTTTCCCTTCTGTTTTCTTGTTCGACATCGCGGGGGAACCGTCCTCTGCCTGTGTTGCCAGTACCAGTCTTGGCTGTGCCCCACGTGCCGTAACCCCTGCTTCTTCCGCCGCCCTGCTCCTCGGTGTTTACGGGTGTCTCCGGCGTATGTTTCTCGGGCACCTTCTACCTTGTAATAGGATTATTACACTCTTCTGAACACGTTTAGTAATAAAACAACCCCCTTCCCTCTCCCCTGTCCCCTTTCCCCATTCCAGGCCAGTCCTTGCATATCCAGTCTTGGAGTCCTTCTCCCCCATGCCTCTACAACGTCTTAAGTGCCTGCCGTACTAACTGGTGCTCCCTGCCCCGTATAGTTCCTGGGCCCATTTGTGGTTTTGCTCTGTTATACCTCAAGGTGGAAGGTTTGTAGGTCGCGCAGAAGAATATTCCAAGCGAGTCCTTTGTCCTTATTCCCTTACTTTCCCCCCATTTCCTGCACAAACTGCTGTTCTGCTGTCACCCACCTCTGCGCGTCGGCTGTCCATTGCGCCAGTATTGGGTTCTTGGGACTTTTCCACAAACTTCCCAACCTACGTTTTGCTAATAGCAACAACAAAGAAGTCATTCTCTTCCTTTGGCTTCCCCGATTCCCCCGCGGGTACAACCCCCAATAGACATACCTTGGGAGAGGAATCTAACTAGCTCCCCAGCAACACGTTCATTCTTGACATTACCCCTTGCCAATAATCATTTATTACTGGGCATGCCCACACCATGTGCCAGAAGCCTGACGAGTTTTGCCCGCATCTCGGGTACTCGTATGGGGAGTGTCCACTTCCTAATGGAATCAATTGGAGGATTCAACCAATCGAAAATCTGTATGTAATAAGAAGCCACAGGAAATGTAAAGAGCATTCTGGGATTCACATGGCTGTCAACAGGGGCTATGTCTTACTGGATGAGCACTGAGGTGGGATGGCATCTTGAGGGATGAGGGAGATCATGAGCCATGTCCTAGAGGAAGCCTAAAGAAGATATTACCTCGAGTGAGGCCTGATTTCCCTGAGTTGGAGATGGCAGGCAGGGGAGGAGCTGAGCAGACTGGGGAGATTACCTACAAGCTTTGTGGGTCCATGCTCTCTGTGCGTTAAAAGAATGATCAAAACGGAGTATAAAAATTAAAATAAAAAAATGCTTTTCCTATTTAGTGTCAATGAACCGATATTCTGTGTTGATAGCACAGCTTCCCTAAATTGAAGCCTGTAGATATTGATGCAATCACCATAGATTGTATTTCAGGTATGTGCATAGGCTAAAAACCAACCACACCACATTACAATAAATGTGCAATATCATTTTTTTCATAATCTTTTGCTGAAACCAATACTTGTCGTTGACATTGGGCAAAAGAAGTGAACACACTGCCCGACAAGCAGCTAATGTTATTTTTGCATATTATTGTTTTAGAATAGGTTATAAGCATGTGTAGAGTTGACCTTTAGAATAATTGTGGTTTATTTCATGCTATTAGTGACATATTGCAGGTAGGTTATTTCTCCAGTATGGGGTCTGGCATGGATTCACATGCTCATGAATATTCCCCGTCGTCAGGCTGGAATACTCAGTAAAAGAAAAACTGTTTCACTTTCACTTATAAACTGTATTTCTCCTTTAAACCAATCACTGCCCTCTACGGTCATACTGCCCCCATCCAATGACATTCCTCTGCCTAAACCTCTCCTCTGGCAGCCATCTTCAGATTTGTACTGCATGCTTCAGTGTTGGGAGTCCTTGAGTTTGCTCTGCGAGCTACTTCTATGTTTGTTCGTGTTTTCGACTGAAAAAGGTACTATTTTTGTTCCGAAAGAGCTTGTGTGTTCTTTTGTCCATCTGCCAACAGCGGGGATCCGTTGTCCATGAATTTCAGGGCCCCTCGAAATTTCCAGAAGCCCATCAGGCCTACTTCGCTCCCTCCGACCATGGCGGAGGAGAAGAAGGAAGGATCCCTCTTCAAGTCCGACACCAAGTGTGGGCTACAGAATGTGTTTGTTTAAGACCAGCACCTGCAATGCCTCTTCTGTCTGCATCCAGACCACAAGGAAAGATAGTGCAAGATATGCCTTGGTTTCTCCAAGAAGACGGAGAAGGATAGGCACAGTAGACTGGCGGCGTGGCTGAACCCCAAGACCTCTGCCCTGTGCTCTGAGCAGGGTCATTCCTCACCCAGGACCGGCTGGTCTGAGAAGCGGTCTTCTAAGTCCTTTGAGGGTACCTCATCCGTGAGGGCCAAGACAAGTCCAAGAACCGTAGGTCCGGGTCCACCGGGGTCGCTGTGGAAGCGGGTCCCACGGTGGACAGGGTGCGATCGATAGCACCCTCCGCCTCCATTGCTAGCCACCCTCCTCCTCTTCCTCATCATCTTCAGTCCCTCCAGACAGCAAGGGGAAGAAGATGGACTCCATGGGAAGGAAGGTGATTTACACTGCGGCGTCCACCATCAAGGCGGCCAACGCACTGTCGATCCTAGCCAGGTACAACTGGGAGCTGTGGTACAAGCTGGACCCAATTTTGGAGTGCCTCCCCGATGACAAGAAGATGGAGGCAACCACTCTCTTCCAGGAAGGCGAGGTGGCGTCGGATCACGCCATCACAGTCGCTGGACATTGCCGACACAGATTTCCGGCAAATGGGGAACAGTGTCTGCGTTCGTTGCAAGGCTGGATGAAGGCCACAAATTTCTGCGAGAAGGTCCAGGTGAAGGTACTGGACATGCCTTCCAACGGAGATAACCTTTTCGGATGGTAGTTGATGATTCCCTGCCGGCCATTAAGGCAGATCCGGAGACGGCCCGTTCCCTCGGCACCCTCCAGCAGCACCGCTCTTCTTTTCACTGCAACATAGGAAAGTCAAGGAGGGTCCACAAAAGATTTCTTCTCATTGTACCGTCAGCCTTCCAGAGCCAGGACCCAAAAAGCCTTTAGAGGCCGTACCCAGGCCTACGGTGGTAGAGGACCGCATCGCCCGCAGGGCAGGACAGTGGCATTGATGCAGCCATGAACCGGCCAGGACGTCGGGTCCCCACCCATGCATCCCGATGGGAGGCTAGCTGACGAGGTTTGTCAGCAAGTGGAAAAGGATCACCACCAAAAGATGGGTGCTGAACGCTCTTACCCAAGGACATACCCTGGAGTTTCAGTACAGGTGTCCGCAGATCCCTCCAGTGACCCATCAGGAACAGCAGATCCCTCATCTCTTTCAGGAGGTACGGGCCATGCTGCGAAAAGGGGCGATAGAGCTAGTTTTCCAGCGACTCTGGTGCTCCAGAGTATATTTCAGATACTTTTTGGTCAGAAAGAAGACCAGGGGCTAGAGGCCCATTCTAGATATGCGACGTCTGAACAAATACCCCAAGTTCCACAAATTCAGGATGGTCACGTTGCAACACATGCTCAGCCAACTGGAAAAAGGAGACTTATTGAAGTCGCTGGACCTGAAGGATGCCTACTTGCACGTCCCCATTCACACGAGACACCAAACGTTTCTATGCTTCATAGTGCAGGGACAGCACTACCAGTTCAAGGCCCTACCATTCGGCTTATGTCGGCCCCCAGAGTTTTCACAAAGTGCCTGCCACCGGTGGTGGCCCATCTGCGTCTATGGGGTGTACACGTACCTCAGGGACTGGCTCATCCAGGCCCACTCGCCAGAGTTGGCTGCCGGACACACAGAGAGGACTGTCCAGCTGCTGACGGATCTGGGATTCTCCATGAACTATCCAAAGTCCTGCTTGACACCATCGCAGAACGCGCTGTTCCTAGGAGCCAGACTCAATACAGTGTCCTGCCTGGTGTCCCCCTCGGAGGAGAGTGTAGCGGCCATTCAAGGGAAGGTGCAGTGGATGTTGACGATGAAGACCGCCACAGTGCAAACCATCAAGTCGTTGCTCAGCATGATGTCTTGCATCTACCTTATCCAGCTCTGCAGGTTACAGATACAACCCTTTCAGGAGTTTCTGGACACTCGCTGGATGCAGGTGTCTGGAAGCTTCGCGGACAAGATCCCGCTCGACGAGGAGTTCCGTCCAACATTGCACGGGGCAGAGGGTTTCAAAACCCCCCATACAATGAGACGGTCACCACTGACACTTTCCTGCAAGGCTGGGGAGCCCACACCAGGCGTCTGCAAGCCAGAGGCCTGTGGCTGCCGGAGGAGAAGGATCTCCATATCAACATCCTGGAGCTACGGGCAGTGTTCTGGGCCCTCAACTCATTCCTTCCGTCTCTGAAGGGCAAGTTGGTGTGGATCTTCATGGACAACACCACCACAATGTTCTACATCAGGAAACAGGGAAATACACGACTTGTGGCGCTGGGCCGTCGGACAAGAGATGTGCCTCTCCAACTCACGGGAGTCAAATACACCACTGCCGACTCGCTGAGCAGGGAGTTGCGCTCCTGCCACGAGTGGGAACTTCGGCAGGACCAGGTGGACCGCATCTTCGTCAAGTGGGGCAGATCTATTCCAAGCATGTTGCAGATAACTTGCAAGTTTAAAAGCACTGATGGAATCAGGAGGACACAATAGCATCACAAAATCAGGTTAAGTGATTAAGTCCAAAACTTCTGAGTAACGATAGAAGGGATAGTTCCTGCAGAACAGAAGAAAACATAGTGGCCTGAAGATTCTGCCTGATTTCAGAGACTATCAGTTAAGTTCTTGGTTCCTGAGCAGTGGCAAAATATGGCTTTTAGCTGCACCATATTTAGTCTAACTCATGACAGGAGAGAGCTGTGGTAAAAGTTATTCACAAAATCAAAATACACAGCCCTCCCTGTTAGTGGTGAGAGCGGAAGATACTGTATTGCTGTTGATTTTTGCGAGATTTATATCCTCTCTTACTATTCCACAAATACAGGATTGTCTGTTGGAGTTCCTTCTCAGATATATCAACAATGCAGGTCGGGTTGGAGAAACTAGGTTCCAGTCCCAGAGAGCCAAGTGTTTTAAAAAAAAATGTAAAATACCCATTCAAATATATTGTGTCCTCCCACGTATTCCTCATCTTATGATAATATATCTTCCAACTTCGCTGTTGACAGGTGTCGCTGCATGCAGATTTGCTGCATCGATGACCCTCGAGGGCCACAGTCGACGTCATCATCAGCATAAATTGCGCATGCAGCGCCTGTTGGCTTCAGTTCAGTTTTTTCCGAGCTTACTCCTCGAGTAATTACGGCACGCTTCAGTTTTACATCACAAAAAATGTCTTCATCTACTCCTTCGACACCAAAGTTGGGTTTTAAAAAATACCACAACTGCGGATTGGAAATGTCCATCAGGGATCCTCACTGTGTCTGCCTATGGTGTCTCGGCTCTGGGCACCGTACCGATGACTGTGGATCATGTCAGGCCATGACAGAGAAAGCTCTCAGGGAGCGTAGAGGTAAACTGGCCGTGCAGAGGTTAGCATCAAAGTCTTCTTTGAAGTGAGAGAAAAAGTCTGGTGAGTCTAGAGACTCTTCCTGGTATAAAAAGTCGAAGAGATCCCGAACGAGGAGTCGATAGCAGCAATCTTCGTCCTCTTCCTCCAAGAAAGCGAAGAAGAGACGCTATAATTCTCCATCAACCTCAAGTGATTCCTCCATGGAAGCAATCAGATGCCCGACGAAGTCTGATTCTCCTGCAAAGTGGAACACATTTTGTTTGGAGATGAGGCGTATTTTAAAGAATGCGGCCTCGACCCCCTCGAAAAAAACGCACAAGAGCCATGCCACATTTGCTGAGAAGGACGATAAAGGGAAGTCGAAGGCTACAACTTCGAAATCGGGCTCAAAGCCGGTGTTGTGTCGAGAAAGTTCTCAGCCCAATGAGAAGTCGTCGAGAGTGTCGACGAGTTGAGAGCAGAATCCTATTTTGGATCCGACAAAAAAGCACAAATCGTTGACATCCTCGATGGAGCTATCCACACTGAAGACAAAGTTGACGTCGAGTAAATCAGCACGATTTCTGAAACCGTCTTCACCATCGACGGCTACTTCAACTTTGTCGAAGCCTTTCACCATACAAGACAAGGTTTACAAACCTGTTCCTAAGAAAGACTATTTTAAGTCTGTCTGCAGACCAAAAGGAGTGGAACCCTCATCAGAGGGTTGATCCTCTTCATAAATTACAATTTGGCTCCCCCTATGTGCCAAAACACAAGGTCCTGCAGAGGAAAGTCACTGCTAATTGGGAGAACCCAGAAGCTGGACCTGCAGTCAACAAGAACTTCGCAAGAAAGTACAGGCTTTCCAGCAGCGATCCAGAATGCCTGACGAAGCATCCAATCCTGAAAACTTGGTAGTTCAGGCAGCTACGTCGACCAGACAATAGGATTTTCCTTCCATCCCCCCTGACAGGGATGACAAAAAGGTAGATGTCTGGGCATGTAAAGTTTTCACTGAAGGCAGTATGGCCTTAAAATCTACTATTGTCACTTGCAGTCTCTCTAGAGTCCCGTTTACCCTGTGGGACTGTGTTGCCATGGCGGCTGATCACATCCTGGAAGGCGAAGAAAGAGATGACTTTCTGGCAATCATTAAAGATGGTAACGCGGCAATGGGGGCAGACCATGGCTGCTTGCACGGTTTTACGCAGATTTGCGTGGTTGTGGAAGTCGGGTTTTGCAACAGATGTGCGGGCTAGACTTCTCACATGCCCTTTGATGGCTCAAGGTTGTCTGGCAGCAAGGCAGATCAGCGTTTGGAGAAGCTGCAGACCTCGAAAGCGGTGGCTAAGTCCCTAAGAGCAGCCATTAGACAACCTCAGCAACCCTATTCAGGATCATCTTCCTGGAGGGGTAAGTCCTTTCGTTTCCATTCCTCAATTGGATGAGGAAGAGGACAAGCCAGACAAAGGGGCCAAAGAAGATTCCCTTCTGGTGGATGAGGAAGGGATGCTAAATCAGCCTCAGCAGCGACAACCTTACCTTCTGCCGCTACTGCAGCTGCCTCTAAGCCACTCGGAGGCCTTGACCCACAAAACCCCAGTGGGAGGCAGAATTTCTCAGTATCTGACTGAATAGCGGGGCATTACTTCAGATGCGTGGGCACTGGAAACGGTAGCCCAACGTTACCCTTTCTCACATCCTTCAGGCTCTCCAACTCCAAAACTGGTTGGTATCATTGGATCTTCAGGATGCTTACTTTCATGTGCCAACCCATCTCAGCACAGAAAGTACCTGAGGTTCACGGTTGCCGGTTCTCATTATCAGAATTTAGTTCTGCCATTTGGGCTGACCTCCGCCCGAGGGTTTTCACCAAGTTAATGGCAGTGGTGGCAGCGAGTCTCTGGTGAGGGAGATTCACGTCTACCCCTGTTTGGACGGTTGGCTGATCAGAGCTTGTTCACCCGATCAAGCCCTGGAACATGTCAGCATAACCTGCCACTTGCCCCACAGACTGGGCTTCTCCCTCAATTGCAAGAAGTCTCATATGATACCATCCCAAGGTCTAAAATTCATTGGAGCAGTCCTGGATACTTTCTCAGGAAAAGCCTTGCCACCCGAGGTGAGAGCGCTACACCTTCTGCAGATGGTAATAACATTCCAGAATGCTCAGCATCTTCTGGCCTTCGATTTTCTAAGGTTGCTTGGTCTCATGGCATCCTGCATTTTTCTGGTGCCAGAGGCCCGCTTGAGAGTGATATCTCTTCAATGGGCTCTAAGGACTCAATGGTCTCAATTCTCAGGAAAGATGTTGAACAACTGCAGGTTCTGAGCAGAGTTGCTCAGGACCTTCTGTGGTGGGCTTGCCGAAACATCCTCCGGGGAGAATCATTTTTGGCAACCATGTCCGTAGATAACAGTAGTGACGGACACCTCACTCACGGGGTGGGGAACCCACACCAATGATCTGTCAGTCAGCAGTTGTTGGTCTCCATCGGAGTCCAAACTACATATCAACCTTTTGGAGCTGAGGGCAATCGGACTGGTGCTGAAGGACTTCCTCCCCTCTGTATGGAGGAAAGAATGTCCTGATAATGACGGACAACACAGTGGCCATGTACTACCTCAACAGGAGAGGAGATGTAGAGTCACTACCATTGTGCAGAGAGGCAACGCAGCTCTGGTTCTGGGCAGTTCAAGAAGGAATCTCTCTATCAGTAGATCTTCACCCTTTGGGGAACCCCTCAAGTGGATCTGTTAAGGACCAGTGTCAACCGGAATTTCCCCCAAGAGGAGCTCTAGGAGACGCGTTTATGGTGGACTGGGAGTTTCCACTCCTGTACCAGTTTCCTCCGGTCCACGTCATTCCTCATGTGATCAGGAGGTTGAGAAAGTTTGGGAAATCTATGATCCTAATTGCTCCGGACTGGGCCAGGAGGACGTGGTACCCGGACCGTCTAGACTTGTCCATCTGCCCTCCAATACGTCTTCCCCAAAGAGACGATTTTCTCTCGCAAGAGGAAAGTGGGGTTCTCCATCCAGAGGTCAAGACAATCAGCCTTCACGCATGGTTTCTGAAATGTTGAGATACAAGGATCTGGACCTCCTGGATGACGTAATGGATGTTTTGCTTACGGGTAGAAGGCCAGCAACTAAATCTTTGTGCCGTTGGAATAAGTTCAGCAACTGGTGCAAGGATAAGAACGTAGATCAATTTCAATGTGACACACCCATGGTGCTTTTTTCTATTACACCTAGCCAATCTGGGCCTCCAGATTGGAACCATTAAGGGATACCTAGCAGCACTTTCCATTTTTAAGCGCTCCTCAGAATAGGATTTGTGCTTTAAAATACTGTTGATTGTACCATTTTTGAAGGGACTTACTAACGTGTACCCGCTCAGTTCCATTCAATGTACCGGTTTGGGACATAAACCTTATATTAAATTCTTGACATGTATCCCATTCGAGCCTTTACATTCATGCCCTTTAAGGCTCTTGACATTAAAGACTGTTTTGCTTATCGCAATAACATAAGCCCGCAGGGTAAGCGGGTTGCAGGTCTTTAGACCTCCTCATACCACTTTCCATAAAGATAAAGGGCCTCATCACGAGTTGGGCGGTATCCCGGCGGTGTTACCGCCGGTATACCTCCAGCGCTAATAGCATTACCACCAAACCCCCCAGCGCTATAAGCGCTGGATCACGGGTTTGGCGGAACGGTAATTCCTCATTGGGCCCATTCGGGAATTCCCCATTCCCCATTGGGCCCAATGGGGAATTTTCAGTGCAGCTACCATCGGCGGTATTACCGCACAGTAATTGCGCCAAAAATCAGCAAATTCCTGGCGCATTGATTGAGCTGGGGCTAAATGCAGCCAAACCTGTTATTTGACCGACCCTTGAATGCAGCTCTAATAGCGTTACTGCCGCTTTTAAGGGTTACCGCCAAATTCGTGATGAGGCTGAAAACCTTTTTTACCGAAGGTAGTCTGACTTCCATTTGTCACAGAAAATAACGTTACCAACATTCTGTCCACCTCCTCATTCAGGTAAACAAGAGGAGAGATTGCATAGACTAGACCTAAAAAGAGCTCTACGTTTTTATATTTCAAGAATGGCTAAATTCCGCCAAATTTATCAACTTTTTATCGGATATACTGGTCTCAAATTGGGCCTTGCAATCACCAAGCAGACTTAATCCAGATGGATTATCCTGGCCATTAATGAATGTTATAGAATGCATGTGAGGACTCGCCAGAGGGCGTAAGGCCTCATTCCTCAAGGGGCATGGCAACCTCTGCGGCTCTTCAAAGGGGTGTCACAATTATTGATATTTGCTCAGCAGCTACTTGGTCGACAATCTTTACATTTGTTCAACATTACTGCCTGGATTCTACCTCCAGTCAGGGAGGACTTTTTGCAAGGCCGCCCTCCATTCGGTCCATGATTAAGTCTAAATTGATTGATACTCCCACCTCCAAATTGTCAATGCTTTGGGAGTCTATCATAAGATGAGGAATACCTGGGAGGACACAATCCATTCGAACAACAAGTTACTTACCCCTTCGAATGGGTGTTCCTCCCACGTATTCCTCATCGCCCCTCCCAGCCTACCCCGCCGTACATTTTACGTGTTATTACACGCTATGCTTTCTGAGAGCCTACGATCTTGGGCATGCCTGGTAATTCCTCTATGAAGGGGAAAAGATAAACAGAACTGAAGCCAACTGGCGCTTCATGCGCTATTTATGCTGATGACGTCGACGGTCGAGCATGGTACACGTATTTGGAGGGGTGCGTCTGGTTTTTCACACGCGATTAGCCTGGGTACGTGTTTTCCATGCGTTTTGGCTCCCGTGAGCGGGTTACCCGTATTCAAGGGGGTGCGCGGGTACATTTTCACGCCTTTTGGCTGCCGTGAGCGGGGTACGTGTTATTTGTCACGCGATTACAGTGTAGCGGTCCTGTAAGCTGGTCCAGGGTTAGCGAGGCCCTTTGCGCCGTATTGGGGATTTCGATTGCTTTTCCTTGCGCAAGAGGTGTTCTTGGGGGCGTAATTGCCGCTGCGGGATGTTCGCTGCGCCACGGCTCCAAATGGCTTGGGAAATCCATGAATAGGCGGTGCGCCAGACTGCTGTTTAGCGCACACGGCTGGCGCACGCTGGCGCACGCTCCCTCTCTGCGCTGCTCACGTGCGCTGCTTCTGTGCTGAAGTCTATGAAATACCCTGATTATCATAAGATGAGGAATACGTGGGTGGAACATCAAATCGAAAGAACGTTACCAGGGGTAAGTCACTTGTTCATCTACTTTATAGAAGCTACCGCAGGCCAACAAGGGGCTAATCAGAACTTTGGTTAGATTATCTTCTTGCTCTTCCACAAAGAGACAAAAAAAGAACAGGTTTGAGCTTCTGTGTGTCGGCGATATGAGGGAGACCTGTTTCAAGGTGACTGTTAAAAGATGCTGTTGTTGGATGAGAGATCAGAGTTCTCCTCTCTTTGAAGTCCCCCACATGACCCACACCCAAAGGTTTGCTGGCAAAAACACCTGTAACCACACATTTACCCCTGTAGGCAGTTAGCATATGGTTTATGGGAAAACGTTGCAGTGATTTGGCAATTCTGAATATGCTGCCAAAAGATTGTAATTGTATGCCTTATGATTTTGGGATTGTCCTTTCATCATAGCTGCCTGGTAAATGTTATGCCACAGTACTAGAAGCATTGCCTAAACTTAAGTCTATGACTTTCAAGGAGGATTCTAGGATCAATGAGAGGTTTTCTGGTAAAACACATTGTATAGCATTTGTCAACGTTAACCCTCAATCCCTAGGAGCCAAAGACCTGGTAAACCCCTCAAAAAGGCACCGAAGGGACCTTGTGCTCCTGGCCAGCAGAGCCGCATCATCGGCATAACTCAGGACAGGAATCGTCCTGCCCGCACAACTGGGTACGTCAACCTTAGAGAGTTTCCTGGAAAAACGGTAGACCATTTTACGTACAAGTTGAAGAGAAAGGGGTGCATACTTGCTCCACATTGATAGTGCAACTCACTTGGCCCTTCTTACCACACCTGACAGAGTCCGTAGAATATGAGAGAAGGGCGTCTAAAGTACGGAGAAAGGCACCAAGAATTCCCATATCACAAAGTCCCCCATAAAAACCAGGTGGACCGGAACTCCTACAAGATGGGCATATTTTGAAACATACAAATGTATAATCTAATTAACAGTTCCTAGCCCAGGCCTAAACGCTAGCTGGCTATTCGAAAGGACATTATTCCCCAAGACCCAATCTTCAAGTTTTTTCATGATCACACCGGTTAACATCTTTGACCTTCTATCCAGTAAGGTAATTGGGTTGTAAGATGGGGATGATTTGGAGCCCTGCTTGTAGATGGGCACTATTGTGCCATTTTTCCAGCTGGTCGGTATTGTATTAGTTAACAGGAGGACATTCAAAACCTGCGTCGGGAATGGTGCCCACATCTCGGCACATGAGTGAAAAAAGGTTGTTTGGAATTCTGTCAGCCCCTGGAGCTTTATTTGGTTTTTGTCGTCCAATAACTTGTTCAAGCTCCCCGACAGTAAAGGGGTCTAGTTGCCTGTGATCAGAATAAGAAGATAACGTAGTGCCATCCGTATCAGCCTTATCTTGCACACTGATACAGGAACTAAAATGTACAATCCAGTCTTTCTCCAAGACAAACATTTCAGGGATTCATAGCTGTTCAAGGTCCAAACCACAGCATTTCTTGGAGACAATCCTCCAAGATAACGCAGCTCTGCACAGTGATTCCCAATGACAGTGAGCAATCTCTTGTTTCCTTGCTGATAATTTACGTGTATAGTTTCTGCAGTATTATCTAATATCACTATTCTGGGCATCCACCTTAAGGGTGCCCAGAATAGCCCTCTTCTTTTCCTTACAACAATCCGAGAGCCAGGACGTGGCCTTTCCCTTAATAGGGGCACATTTTACTTTACAGAAAAGATCCCCCCACATTTCTTGGGGAAAAAGGAAAAGACCTAATCAATTAATGTGGGGTGCTCTTCATATTTAAGCACTTCATGAGCTTGTCCTTATTTAAGTTCACCATTTTTCCCAGAAAGTTTTCTGCCCTATCAGCCCTCCAAAATACGGCTCTCCTATTTGGTATTTCCAGCGGTAATGGGAAGATGGAAGTATCGCCAATGTCGGTTTGCTGGCCCCAGCACTATGCTAATGACAGAGGGCAATGGTCACTGGCTCTGGAATCAAGGACTTGCAAAGTCGTTCTATACAGTCCCAGCAGTGCATTGGGGCCATAATATATTCAATTTTACAATGGAACCCATCATTATTGAAGATGAAATTGCCTGCAGATGGCGAATCAAACCTCCCGTTGATGGTGCGTTAACCGGTTTCCAACAACATGTCCCACAAAATAAGGGCACTATTAGAGGTATGTGTATCCATTAAACAGGGATTTGGGATCGAAAGAGTTAGCTCTTCCTCTTTATCAATAGGAAGATCCTCCCCTGATCCCAGTCTGAGATTAAAATCCCCACCAAAGATCGAAGTCAGGTAAGAGACTTTAAAGGTAACATCATTTTGCTTTAGTCTCTAGCATATTTAACAATGCAGGGGACCTATTACCATTCACGGTTTATTTTTTATTTATTTATGTATTTATAAAGCGCCGTAGCCCACGGGCATCAGGGCGCAAACATCAAGACAGGACGATTAAGGTGAAACGGGACAACATAGAAGCCTAGCTATGTGTTTCATGGTAGGTTTAGTATTTTCTGTCAAAATGGGAGAGTTTGCTTATTTAAAGAGCAAAGTTTTGAGTTTCTTCCTGAAACATAGGTAGTTGGATTCTAATCTCAACTGGTTAGGACGATCACCATCTGGTAATTACTTTGGTTGAGAATGCACTGCATAGTCCATTTTCTCTTTTTGTCCGGCTGACCTGTAATAATCCTTGGGTGCTGGATCTAAGGGTACGTTTTGGCTCGTAAAGAGCAAACAGTTTTTTTAAATTGGAAGGGGCATCTCCAAAGAGGCAGTGGTGGATAAGTGTCAGTGCTTTGAAGGCGATACAGTCTTCTATGGCTAACCAGTGGAGGGATTTTCTGTTGCTCGTAATGTGTTCCCTTTTGGATTTTCCTGTGATGGTCCTGACAGTGTTGTTTTGGATCACCTGGCATTGCTTTATGCATTTGCTGCTGGCTCCTAACATTAGTGAGTTTATGAATCCTAGCAGTTTATGTCCCCTGATATTAACAGTTAGAAATTGAATTTTCGCATCTAGACCAATAGTTTGCTTAATATCCCTACCCATTGCTAAAGGGACGTTATGATTAAAGACATCCTACACACCACCACTCAACTAGAACACAGCGATACTATGACACATTCTGTATAGCTGTTCTCATACTAACACCCGCCACATACTCCTCCTCATCATCCTAATTAAACACAGCTAGCTGAGCACACACCGCTAGCCTAAGCATCTCCTCAGGCCTACCACAGCCAGAAATCAGTCTGGGTGTCAACCCTCCAGAATGAACACATATTCCTGACCTCCCAACCACCACACCTACCGCTAAGAAGCAGCTATCATGCAAGTGCCACACCAGCTGCACACATCTGGTGCACCCATGCACCTTATGACGCTCTCTCTCTCTCTCTCTCTCTCTCTACTGACTTGAACTACGGTTCCCGAGGGCGTTCATCCTACCAGCGCTTTGAGATCATACCAGTGATACATAAGGTGCTATATAAATGCAAAGTAACATAACATCACAAATGTCATTGATGATATCACTGATGACATCACATGTGAAATTAATTTTGATGAAAAGTCCCTACAAGGGGTTGTGTTTATAATGTTTACATGATATCAGGGGTGATTGTGTAATGTTAAATATGGAATAACTAGCTAACAATGCAAGACTTACTGCACACTTGTGCTAGTACAAACAATACATATGAAGACCCACAATGCATACAAATCAGAGGCACATACAGGGAAACTAAAGTAAGAAGAAAGAAACGCATCATCAGAAAATGTTAATAGCATTAACGTTTATCTTCATGTATACAAGTGAATTGTGTTTGAGGCCTGCCTATTGCCCCATGTATGTGCACCATGAGCTGAGACCAAACCCTAAGGAAAGTACTTAAAGAACCTATGACGAGGTTAATGTCTAGATATACAGCACTTTTTGCATTTTAATATTCTGACAGTCACTGAAGAAAACCACCTCGCCTAGATAGTTCAGTGAACAAAAACAAGTGGGCCAGATATGTGATGTCATCAGTGATGTCCATAATGACATTTGTGATGTCATCTTTGATGTCCTGGGTGTTAGTCTTAGTAGTGCATGGTGGTGACGCGAGTTATGGTTGCTTAGGTTACCATAACTGGCGAATTTCTGAGGTTTTTCGGTTTTACTTGTAACCATAACGTCCCTTTTTAACAACGTATTTTCATAGAATGTCCTAGGTTTTTATTAGTGCAACCTAACCATAATGTTCCTTCAGTTTTTTCAGTGAATTGTATAGGTTTTTTTTAATACTTATTTTATTAATTTTACAACAGGTTAAATAGATATAGCATTCTCATGTTAAATTCACAGAGACAATAGCAAGTAGAACCTTAGTAACGGCCAGTTGACAAGTGAAAAAGTTACCTTCGCCATTCTTGTATCTCTGCACCAGAAATCCAGCTTGATTCGATACTGAGGCGGATTGCAAACGGGGCTGCACTACTTCATCTATCCTGTAATAGGTGGTGTTCAAGAATAATAACGTGCTTCTATCCCCCTAAACCCCCCTTCCCCTACCCCCAGACACCAGAAAGAGATCCTAAACGTCACTGAACAAATAGTTGACCTTTCCGTTGCGCTAAATATTGATTCTCATGCGTTTATGCCCCCTCTTGGATTTAAGACCTGTCCTTCCATTTTTCTTTTCCCATCCACCCTGGCAGGAATCGTGGTTCAATGACATCACAGATTACTCAGTGGCAGTTTTACGGTCCCCTTCCCTATTCCAGACCTGGCTTCTACTGTGCTTCTCTATATACTGTGTAGTGTCTGAAAGGGGAGCCAAATAATATCTATGTGAGAATGGGATTCCAACAAGGCTGATGTAATGCTTTCCATCTGATAGATGGAGTGCGCTTTCGCAAGCCATTCTCCTTTCGTCGGCAGTGTGCTAGATTTCCGATTAACAGTCAAACACACTCTAGCCGCTAATAACAAATTTCTAGGCATATGATAGAAGATCGAGAGCGAGTCTTCCCCTTCAGTTTCAATCCTAAACAAAATCAGCAATGGGGAGAGCCTTCTAGAGATCCCATCTATCTCGTGGATCCACCCCAGGACTTCCTTCCAAAATGCCTGTGCTTTCACACATCCCCACCATTGATGCCAATAGTCGCTTATTTCCCCACACCCACTCCAACAGAGCGGCACAGTCCCAGGAAACATTTTAGACAGCTGCTGTTGAGTGAGATGCCATCTCATCAGCAACCTTCCATTGTGCATTTTGTATTGCATGGATATGAATGTATTCTACACCGCCCTATATATTACCTCCCATATTTGGGGTTGATCTTGTAGACCGAAATCCTCTTCCCATTTAATCTGGGTGGCGGGTCTTGTAAGGTGGCCCCTAGTGAGCAAGGCGCTGTATAGTTGGACTATCAATCCTTTTGTGCTCTGACGCTCACTCACAATGCGCTTGAATGCTGTGAGGGGTCTTCGGAGAGAGTCTCTCCAGCACAGATCCTGTAGGACACTTCTCAGCTGTAGATGCTATAACAGTGTTGTGTTGTGCCTCTTCCAATTCTGCCTTTGAGATGAAGACACCCTCCTTCCACATTTGTCCCGCTCTTACCAAACCTGCCTCGTATTGGGGCTGGAAACGATGGACACCAATTAAGTGGTCTCGAATGGGGGGTGCCCAGATGCAGCTAAGGGGAGGGGGCCAGGAAGTTACCCCGTTTGTACTCTGGGTGAGGTCCATAGAGACCACAACACCGCCAGAATTGAATGCTCCCGTATCCTACATGGCAAGGTTCGAAATGGGACCCACAACCATTCGCCAAGGGTGACGGGGGCAAATAAATTATTCTCTAAGACCACCCATTGTTTCTCTGAGTTTTTCCATAGGTGGTCTGCAAGAACAGGGAGTTGGGAGGTCCTATAATATTCATAGAGGTCGGGCTACCCCATGCCTCCCTTATCTTTTGGGAGACTCATGGTTTCATAAGAGACCCTGGGTTTCAAATCCGCCCATAGAAAAGCCAAGAGGGATCGCTTGACTTCTGTGAGAAAGACCCCTGGGAGGATTACCGGGAGAGACTGCAAAAGAAACAGGAATCGAGGGAGTATGTTCATCTTAATTGTTGTGTACCTTGCGGCCCAGGAGAGCGCCAGTTTTGACCATATTTCCAAGTCTGTCTTGACAGCACCCCAAAGGGGGCCATAATTTGTCTCAAATGGGTCTGTCAAATTCTTTGTGATCTCCACTCCCAAAAAGTGGTCTGGCAGGGTTGCATTCAGTTGTAGTCTTAGTGCTGGCGTTTTGTTTCGGTTGGTTCAGAATCCATATTCCCTTAGGGAAGCAAACAGAGCGGCCACAGATTCCAGTGGCTGGGAGATATAAGCTAGGATGTCATCAGCAAAGAGCGCCAATTTATACTCTCTCCCCACTCTCTCTATCCCATGAATATGTGCATTTGTTCTAATTGCCTGCGCGAAGGGTTCTACCACAAGAGCATACAAAAGGAGGGACAATGGGCAGCCCTGTCGCATGCCTCGTGACGGGCCTAAAAGCGTTTGGCGAGAATTAGCAAGAATCGGACCATCCTATTCCTTTTTCTGTGTTTCTTTCCCTCTGGGAGAATTCCCCAAATGCATATTCTTGGGTTCCGTTCCAACTTGGTCCCCAACAGTTTGTTCACCCCCTTAACCACCTTATCCTAATACTCGGCTATTATTTAACCATCCCACATAATGTGCCAGAATCCAGCCGGGCCTCTACCGCACCTAGTGCACTCGTCCAACAGATCCTTATTCATTGCCCACAACCTAACCAGGGTTACATATGTCCTATGTATGATGTTAAATTGGACCAGCTGAAACCGGGCATTGCGCGATACCTTCTGGACCAGTTCCAATATTTGTGCCCACTCCTTTTCCGGTATCTGGTACCCCATATCTTTTTTTACATTTTTTTATTTATTTAGCTTGGTAACACAAGAACAGGCGAGTAGCATACAAGGCATGTACAATCAGAGCAGTGCAGGTAGTACAGACATATAGCACAAGTGCAAAAGCCAGTTTGTAAACATGAGGGATACAACCGAGGTGGGTGCGGGGCAGGAAGGGAGCAGTTCAGGAGGTGGAGGTGGAGTGGTGGGGGGAGAGAGCTGGAGATGCAGAGTCTGAAGCAGTGTCAGTAAGGGACATGAATGAACGAAACTTTGACCAAATATCTCTGGGTCTTGAGTGGGCTGGCTGTTGTACAGCCTAGGATTCTTCGGTATCCGAGGCCCATGTGACCGCCCTGAGCCACTGTGCATGGGTAGGTGTGGTAGGCCAGAGCCAGCAGAGTAAAATAGAGCGTACTGCAAGTAGCATGCAGAGACCAGCCAGTTTCTTGGAATCTCGGCGGGGCTCAGGAAAGTCATGAAAAAGACACCTCATTGGGGAAGAAGTGATAGGGTGCTCGAGGATAGCTGACATAGTAGAGCATACTGCACCCCAGAATTGGGTGAGACGGGGACATGACCAGATCATGTGGATATAGCCAGCGGTATCACAGCCACACCTAGGGCACCTTGGGGAGAGGTCATTTGAGATATGATGCAGTCTGTTCGGGATGTAGTGGTATCTGTGAAGCACCTTGAATTGGATCAGTTTAAAGCGGGAGTTGACGGATAATCCCATGAATGCGTGCACACATCTGGGCCTACCGTTCGTCGGTCATTTCCAGTCAGAGGTCATCCTCCCAGGCATGCCTTAATTTGAAGAATACAGGGGCCAATCTGGCCTGCACCAGAGTGTAAACTTTGCCCTTCGTGGGAGCGGGAGAGGATAGTTCCGGAACTGCAGGCTCATCAGGCGGTAGCGCCTGGAAACTAGGGTATTTGTGTTTGAGTTTTCCAGAGGGATGAGTACTGAAGCCAAACGGATGGTCTCTGCCTCAGGGACAGTGGGAGGTCAGGCCACTCTGTGAAATTGCCCTGTTCATAAACGTCCGAGCAGTTTGTATCCAGCCTCGGCCCACCGGCAAACGGTGAGGGATGGTATGTGAGGGACCCCTGAGAGGAAGTTCCAAAGTGGTAGGTTACTGTGAAAGGGATGGGTGATGCCCAGTAGTTGCCAGGTTTTAGATAGGGACAGAGACTTTCAGGCCACCGGGTCATGTGAGTCTAATACCATTGGAATGGGTGTGACAACCAGGGAGCGGATATCGCGGTCGCTCACTGATAGCTTTTCGAGTCTGACATGGGGTGGGGGGTCCGATGTGTTAAACCAATATGACATATATTGGAGTTGTGACACCAGCCAGTACTTGAGGAAATCGGGAGCACCGAAGCCGCCAACCTCCATTGAGGTGGCTAAGGTCTTGAGTTTAAGCCGGACCTCGCCTGAGTGCCAAAGGAAGGTGTTAAGGATGCAAGTCAATGCCTGGAAGAACCCGCTGCCCGGCCACTGCGGAATATTGGCGAATCTGTATAGGAGCTGGGGCAATACTACCATCTTCAGTATCCCTATCCTACCTGCAAGTGAGATCAGGAGTCTGCTCCAGCCCAGTGACTTTGTTGTAAGGTTTGTGAGGTATTTTTGGTAATTTTCCTCAAAGACCTGTTCGAATTGACGAGACACTACTATGCCTAGATAGGTAAAGTGTGACTGGGCCCATGCGAATCCCAGGGTATCAGGGGGAGGGGATGTACCGCCAGTGAGTGGGAAAAGGGTGGATTTAGAGCAATTCACTTTGAGACCAGAAATACGACCAAAGAGGATAATATCTTCCAATATCAGAGCCAAATTGTTGTCAGGGGAGCGGATGAAGAGAAGGTTGTCATCAGCATATAGGGACACTATATCCGAGGAACCGGCGGTACGCAGGCCCCTGTGTGCATGACATTGGTGAAGCATGTCCGCGAAAAGTTCCATCGCTATGGCAAAGACTAGGGGGAGAAGGGACAGCCCTGTCTCGTGGTCCTAGCTATTTGGAAGAGGGGGGAGCATCCGTCTTTAGTGCCGACTTTGGCTACAGGATTGGAGTAGAGCAGCCTGACCCAGGAGAGGAAGCAGGGACCAAATTTGCATTTTTCGAGAACCCGCCAGAGATACTTCCACGAGACGGAGTTGAAAGCTTTTTGCATGTCGAGTATCGCTGCTACTGCGTGAACATTTGGGTGATCCCTGCTTATAATGTTGAAGAGGCGCCTCAAGTTCAAGGAGGTGGAGCGTCCCGGAATAAATCCCGCTTGGTCAGGGTGAATGATGTGTGACATGTAGGGAGCAAGACATAGGGCTAGCAATTTGGCATAGACCTTGACGTCACCGTTGATAAGTGGACGGTAGGAGCCACATTGAGTGGGGGGCTTACCAGGGTTTCAGCAAAACCGTTATTGTGGCTTCACGGAGCGAATAGGAGTAATTTTCCGCCGTTGGGACGCTGTCCGCTTTGTCATATAGGGATTCGTAAAAGGAAAGAAATTCGGAGTTAATATCTTGCGGTGCCATGGCCAGGGTTCCATCAGGTCTTTCCACTCCAGGGATGGGTGGGGCGCCAAACTCTCGGCGGAGAAGCCTGGCCAGAAAGCGGCTTGGGCGTTCGCCCTCACCATATTTCCTCGCAAGGCCCAGGCTTTCCAGGAACCTCAGTTCACGGTCCGCAAGAGAGCGGAACGTGTCAAGTTCCGCACCGATAGATGCTAGGATTTCCGGGGTTTGATGTAGCGAGCATTGGGCTTCCAGTGCGGACAGCGTGGCTTCGCTTTCACCAATATCCCTGTGAATTGTTTTAAGGATACTGTTTTCCTTGGACAGGGCGATACCTCTAATATAAGCTTTAATGGACTCCCAGAGGGTGGCCTGTGAGGATACTGTGTTGATGTTAATTTCAAAGAATTCCTCAATTGCCATGTTCAGCTCGGAGCTGAAGACCGGGTCGAGGAGGGAGTGAGGTTTCATTCGCCAGTGTCTGGTTCGAGCGCGGTCCGGACCCCAACACAGGGTAATAGTCACTGGTGAATGATCAGAGAGGGTTCTGGGAAGGATCATTAGGCGAGATACATTACTTATGCGTATGTCGGACACTAGCCACCTATCGATTAGGGAATAGGAGTCATAACCGAAGAATAGAAGGAGTAGGAGCGGGAGTCGGGGTAGGGAAGCCTCCATGAATCCACCAGGGCCAGGTGGGGGAGAGATGACAGTGTAGTGTAGGCAGCTTTGGAAAGTTGGCGGGGTCTGGAGCCGGATCTATCTAGGTCTACATCAGATATCATATTAAAATCACCTCCCCAGAGGATTGGTATCAGCGGGAAACTGTCAAGGAGGGACGTGAGGTGTAAATAGAACTCCGGATCGTCAATGTTGGGGCCATAGATATTTAGCAGAACCACCTCCTTGTTTTGTAGGGTACCATGGAGAAGCACATATCTTCCCTGGGCTTAGGATTAGGGTCATAACCCCACGGCTTTGGGTAGAGTAGTTGGTATAGTACCTTTGAGGGCCCCACATTTTGGCAAATTTTTCACAGTACTCAGTGCATGCATGTTTTTCTTGCAGAAACAGAATTTTGACCCCATGGCGTTCGGCCTGAAGTTGTAATTGCCTCATTTTCTTATAGTTTCCCAGACCCTGCACATTCCAGCTCATGAATATCAAGTTGTCCTCAATTAACAGTCCAGGGGTATTCGTTGGAGATTACGGATGGACAGGGTGGTGACCCACATGGGTCGGTGCACCGCATGACCAGTCCTGCAACATCGGATCAATATTGCCCTGTGCTCTACCTCTTCTGTGGACACCAAGCCCTTTTTAACATAAAACCCAACACCAGAACACCCCCCACCCACATCCCTCCCCCAAACAGAGGAATGACAATCCCGCACCCAAACAACCAAATCCAAACCAATGGCATTAACGCCGGGGGGGGGGGGGGCCTGTGAACTGGCCTGGCGACGATGCTCCGGACCAGAAGGCAATTTGAGGATGAACATGGTGCCTAGTAATGACAACATGCTCAAGGTTAGGGGGAGTAGCCTCCCAATCAACCAATTCAAGAGAATACCTAGGTTTAACAACCAATATTAGAGGGACATTATAATGGTGAATGAGCGCTGGAGAGAAGAGTTAGACCAGGGACGTGCTCAACAATGGACCTGGAGGCCCATCCTTGGATTGTGAGGCTGCACGTTAATTTGTTGATTGCACGCTCCTGGAACCAGAGGGTGTCCCGGGCAGTAGAAAATCGGCCAAAAACATTACAGTGACGAATGAGGACCCCAGCAGCGAGGAGACTGCATTTAACAGAACTTAGTAGAACAATATAACATTAGTGGATGAGTGCTGCAGAGGAGAATTTAACTGGAGAAGCGTTCAACAATGAATCCGAGAGTCTCCCCTGAGATTTTGAGGCCAACCCAAGGACCAGAACGTGCATGACATGTGCAACTGGCATACCTAGTTAGGTGACGGCCCCTTCCAACACTCATTCACCAGCTAGGCGTTTCTGTAACAAATTGGTGTCCCAGATCATAAACAATCAGGCAAGGAACATAGCTTTAAGAATGTGTGTTACAGAAGAGGATCAGCCAGGGAAGTGTTCATCAATGAATCTGGAGGCCTCCTCAGGGATTGTGAAAAAGTACACCTGGTTAGAGTGTTCAATTCTCAATTTGGCGGGGTATAGCATGGAACATTTGACCTGCAGGTCTCGTAGCCTCCTCTTCACTGCCAGGAAGGATTTGCGTTCCCTTTGGACCACCACCGAGAAATCCGGATATAGATGGATCCTGGCTGCGCCCAGAAGGAGTTCTCCCTTGGCTCTCGCCACCATGAGGAGGGCGTCACGATCACGGAAATTTAGAACTCTGGCTATTATGGGTCATGGTGGTGTGCCCGGCCTGGGCTTTGCCGTGAGGGCACAGTGGGCTCTCTCGATTGCAAACTGTGGGGAGAGCTTTGGAGAATCTAGCCATTGTACTAGCATGCGCTCGACATAGTCCTCCACAGGTTCCTTTATGCCATCTTCGGGTACTCCGATAATACGTAGGTTGTTGCGTCTCGAGCATGATTCGAGGTCTGGTACCCCATATCTGTCTTTCATTTCACCGTCACCTTCAATTCTGCCCCCCTGATTTCCCTTCCTGTAGGGCTTTGTAGATTTGCGGTATTCGTGCCCCGCCCCCCATTTGATCTGGCAGTACCTGCAGCAGTGGACTTGCTTCCAGTTCCTCTGGGATTCCCTCCCAAATTTCTGCCAGCCTCTGAACCACCGCCCCGTACACCAGAAACAGGCCCTGTGGGAGTCCAAACTTCGGACACCATTCTTTACAGGTGAGCAGCTTCCCTCCCTCAAATAGATCTCCCACCGTCTCACATCCTTTTTCTCTGAGCCTCTGTATTCCTGTCGCTCTGATCGCCTGGCGGAGTCGCAGATCCATGCCCCATCGAAGTTTCCCATCATACAGACCCCCAGATCCTCTCATTCCAACATACTTCTTCTATGTACCTTTTACCGCCTCAAACACCACGGACCTCCCCTTATCCCCCACTGGGTACCACAACAGTTCTGCACCTCTCAGATTTGGCGGTAAATCGCCTAGCAGCCCTTTCAGGACCTACTCCCCCCCCCCCCCCCAATCTGGTCCCATAGCAGCACTGATTGTAATTGCGCTGCCACAAAGTATTTCTCGTAGTCTGGTAGACCCAGTCCACCCTAGACCTTCGTAATACCGCTAAAGATACCCTCCTCCTCCCCGTATTCCATAATAATTCTCCCACGTTACTATCCAGCATCTTGGAAGGAAACATTTTTCACCACATATGTTGGAGAAGAAGAAAAGTACTCACGGCAGGATCACCATCTTGCATAGTGCCACTCTACCCATCAGGGAGAGTGGTTAAGTCCTTCCAGAATTGGACCGAATCTCCTACTTTAGACAGCGCCCTCCCTGTGTTATGAACAAACGTATCGTCCATTTCATGGAATATCTGTATGCCTAGGTATTTAAATGACTTAAATGACTCCCTTTCCCATTTTATCCCTAGCCTTGGTAGGTCATCCAATTGAGTATCCTGCAACCCTCCCAGTGGAAATAATACTGATTTATCTAAGTTAATACGAAAACCGGACATAAACCGGAAGTTGTTCAATATCTCCAGCAGCTCTGGTGGTTCGTTACAAATAGCAACAAATCATCTGCATATAATGAAACTGCATGTCCTAGACCCCCAACTTCAATCCCTGCCTCTGTCATTTCCTGTTGCAAAAATGCCGCCAACGGCTCCAGAGCCAAGGCAAACAGAATCAGGTCAACTGCACAGCCCTGCCTTGTCCCCCTGCCCAATTCCCATGTGTCGGATACAGTTATTGGTCTGCACCATTGCCATCAGTTTGCTTTATATTAAACCCAGCCACCTGCAAATGTTTTCCTCAAACCCAAATTCCTTTAGCACTCGAAACAACCACTTCCATTCTAATGAATCGAACGCTTTCATGGCGTCGAAGGAGGCTATCGCCATGTCTTGTTTCAGTGACTTCACTCGATCCATTACATGATGGAGATGATTAATGTTACCGGAGGTGTTCTTAACCCAACAAACCCATTTTGGTCTGGATGGATAAGTTGTGGTGCTACCTTCGCCAGCCTAATTGTGTGGGATGTTTCAACCCACGCATCCAAGCCCTACAACATCATTGTGCCTTAATGACATGGGAAACATCATAATGGCCGCCGGAAAGCATGCTGCTGGCCAGAAATCACCAGAAAGTGCGCAGTGAGAAACTGACAGACGGGCTGCCATCTTCTTTTGCCTCTGTCAGTGTTAATACAGGAGACCATTGCCAGCCCCATCCTTTGGCTGCCCACAAAACAAAAGCAGACAAAGGAATACAGAGCTGTTCAACAATTCATTTTCTTGATTGTCAAAATTGCTAAAATCATGGGCATGAAACCACCAAAAAAATCCAACTTCTGGTTGGGTGTTCTACATTACTCTACTGCAGTATCCACATCAATACAATGTTAGCAAGGATCATATGCTTGCAGGTAAAATCCCCTTTTTGAAATGTATTAATTTAAGGCAGCTGTCAAAAATGAGTGCAATACCGGTGCCCGCCACTGACCGGCGCTAGCGATCTAAATTCTGACAGGAGACTTGTATTTCAGGAGTTAAACAGTGAACCTGAGTTAGCTGGGACTTCAAAGGCTTGCTTGTCCATGAGAAGTCTTCACCCCTGGTTATCTCGGCAAGAAGGCAGTAAATCACAAGGTTCTGTTAATCAAATGGAGAGTGGCACCCTGGACTGATGCCATGCTAACAGGAAAACCCAGAAAAAGTATTCCTTCAGCTGAATAGGGTATGCTGATTTTGGGGGTGAACTGTCAACACTGCTCTGGGGAAGTCAAGACATCTGATCCCTGAGTCAAGCCAAGTTTCTAGGGGCGGGGACAAACCAATGGGTGCACTGCAGTGGAGATAAATGTATGTTTTATTAAATTGCTTATAAAATATTGTATCAAGTTGACAGGAATGTACAATTTGGGGATTCTTAATGTGAAAAATGCACGATTTGAGACTAAGCTGGACGCTGTGAGATGTTCTGAGGCCAAGCCCTGTAATTATTAATTAGCCCTGTAATTATTAATTAACAGGCGTTGCCTGTGCTGCCTGAGTTGAGGACTTTTCTTGCCCACCGGAGATCCATGAAAGCGAGTTGCTTCGTTCCTAGGAGGGGGCGGAGCCTTGTTACTGCTCACGTGAGGAGTCACGTGACCCACACCACACAGAAAAAGCATTTGCTTTCAGGCGAGCGGTGCGTTGCCTGTGCTGCCTGAGTTGAGGACTTTTCTTGCCCACCGGAGATCCACGAAAGCGAGTTGCTTCGTTCCCAGGAGGGGGCGGAGCCTTGTTACTGCTCACGTGAGGAGTCACGTGACCCACACCACACAGAAAAATCATTCGCTTTCAGGCGAGTGGTGCATTACCTGTGCTGCCTGAGTTGAGGACTTTTCTTGCCCACCGGAGATCCACGAAAGTGAGTTGCTTCGTTCCCAGGAGGGGGCGGAGCCCTGTTACTGCTCACGTGAGGAGTCACGTGACCCACACCACACAGAAAAAGCATTCGCTTTCAGGCGAGCGGTGCGTTGCCTGTGCTGCCTGAGTTGAGGACTTTTCTTGCCCACCGGAGATCCACCAAAGTGAGTTGCTTCGTTCCCAGGAGGGGGTGGAGCCTTGTTACTGCTCACGTGAGGAGTCACGTGACCCACACCACACAGAAAAAGCATTCGCTTTCAGGCGAGCGGTACGTTGCCTGTGCTGCCTGAGTTGAGGACTTTTCTTGCCCACCGGAGATCCACGAAAGCGAGTTGCTTTGTTCCCAGGAGGGGGCGGAGCCTTGTTACTGCTCACGTGAGGAGCATTCGCTTTCACCCTCGCGGCATTGAGCCCGGCAGGGGTGGAGGTCGTTGGCTGTTGTGCGGCTGTTTGGCGCTGACGGCGCGACTAGAGACTAGGGAACGGTAGACTGCGGAGGTATTCCCTCTTTGATCCTGAACTGAAGCCAAAGGTAAGTCCAATCTACATTGTTCAAAGGTCCTTGACAAAAGCTTGTGCAGCGTGCTACAAAACAAGTACTGGAAGTCACACCTGGTGCTCGCTGGTTGCTCTAAGAACAGAACTGTCCGATAATGTCAGCAGCAATGAGGGGGACTACGAACAAAGCGAATACACGTGCTCAAGCGAAGCGAGGGCTGAATGCGACGCCCATTACCATAGGAAATCCTATTGACAAGGAGAGAGCTTTTAATCAGTCCTTTGCTTCTTCGAATGCCCCTGTAGTCGCTACTATGGTTAGTAAGAGCGTCACTTCCCAGGTTAACGGCCCCAGGATGGCATCCAACGGCGTCATTACTGGGCAGCAGCAATACTCCAGCACTGAGGCACCCAGGTCTACCGGCTCTCATGAACATATGGGAATGGTGTGGCTGAGAAGGGAAGGAACCACTAATGATTTGATGGATACTCTTGATCTAGGAAGTGACTCTGAAAGTGACGAAGACCAAGAGCGGGACGAGGCTATCGAGAAAGAAACCACAGATGAGCGTGAGACTGAAAAAGAGGTCCTATCTGAGAACTGCAGGGAGAGGCTAGGGGCAAAGTACATCGGATCCCCAGAATTGCATGGAAAAAAATCCAGAGCAACCATGGAAACTGAAAGAGATGCAGGTGGTCGAGGCACAGGGAAGGAACAGCGAATCTGAGGGAACCCAATTAGGAATAAAGAGTGCCGAAGTCTGCACTGCTATGATACACCAGGCTCTGAGTGATCAGCCATCGCCAAATACCCCCCACCTCGGGCCAAGGCCTGAGGACCCAATACGAAACCCAGCCCAATTGACTCAAGATAAGAACATAAGCCTAATGAAGATACAAAGAGAGGCAGCCAAGGTTGAGCATCTAAAATCGTGTTCTTCGCTGATATTATTGGCTTGGACAAAGGTAGCTGAGATGCATAAACCAGAGTTAAACAAAATAGAAATGACAGCAACCACGAGCAAAGGAGATGAGCAATTGATCAAATCACTACAAAAGATCTAGCAAAAATGAATGCAAAATTGCTGCAAACTCGAAGGCTATCTCAAATAAGCGCCAACGAGGGAAATCCACTACCTGCAGAGCTACACTATCCTAAACATAGGAGTATCCATGAAGTAATGACCTTAGAAACAAACTCACCAGCATTTGAATCTAGAAAGGAGGAGATTATAGTGTCTCAAAAGAGAAGTCGCAGAAGAGAAAGCTCTGAAAGTGAGGACCGATGTCTGAGGAAAAGACTCAAAGGCCAAAGAGAAGAGAGAAGTATGGGAAGAAATACATCCGGTGAGACTCAATCACCGAAAAGGCCCAAACGACGTGCCTCCTTAATTCCATCCATGGATTCGGATGATAAAGACGGTACAACAACAATGAGAAATGAAAATTGGTGGAAAACCACGGAGATACCCCTGAAGGGATTAAATAATAAAGATGAAACATCGACTTGTGTGGAAACAATAATGTCGAAACAATAATACCGAAGCTAAGTCCAATTCTGATGTCTGCCGCAACAATAGCTGTTGCGCCTCTGATGAAGCTGTACGAGAACCTAAATGAGAACTACAGAGACCAAACGACTGTAATCGCTCTACTAAATTCTAAAATGATTAAACTAGAGACAGACCTTAAGGAAATGACCTCTGAGATTGTGGTATCCAAACGAGGGAATGATATCTCACTAACAGCTCTAAAAGAATCCCTAAGAAATAACTCTGAAGATAAGAAACTCCTAGCAGAAGTGACAAGGCAAGCCCTTACGCTACTACAAAAAGAACGAGAAGGAAGGAGAGATCCAAACACAACGCGAGTCTCAAAAACTGTGCAAACGAGCGAGACCTCAGTGATCAACCTAGAGACATTAGAGTTACCCGAGAAATCTGGAGTAACCAAGCAACCGTCTAAAAAAAAAAGAAAGAAGCGGAGACAAGGGTATCTCAACAGAATTGCAGTTATGACAAGGAGCTCGTAATTAGGTATGATGACAGTGACTGTGGAAGGATGGAGTGTAATGTTGTGGAGATCGCACAGAAAACAAGGCCTAGCGCCTCGACTGTCTCTACGAAACCTAGAGAAAAAGAGGTTGAGAAAAGTAAACAGCAAAATGAAAAAGAAGTAGATAAAGAGCAAGCTCTCCCACCACCCAATCCACCTGAAACGACTAAATCGATCGACACAAATACAAAAAATCTGGGAAGTAAGCCTGTAACTGAACCAGCAAAAAAGAATGAGGGGTAGTGGTATGATATATTTGAAAACCCGAAAATCTGTTCAGGAGTGAATAACGAGAAGAGATCAAAACCAGTCAAATCAAACTCAAATGATTGCAAAAAAACTCTAAGAATCAACAAGTCCAGAAGAACAAGAACCCTCGTAGTTCAGCCAACTTCTTCAGAAACATTAAAGCATTGAACATAACTGTAAATAATTCTGAACTATCGACACTGAAGGGGAAAAAAAAAAGAAAGGACGATGAGATCCAAAACGTGGACGACAAAGTACAGCCAGAAAACTTGACTGAAGACAATATGTCACTGCCAGAGAGTACAGTTGAGCTGGATGCGGAAGACATAGAAGGCGATGAGGAGGAATTGTTGAATATGTCAACTTACAGTGTGTCTGATGCTGAAGAAAATAAGGCCGACAATAGGGTAGTGAAAACTACCGAAAATGGCAGTAATACTGGACAAGATGATCGTGAGTCAGAGGCAAGCCCGCAGAAACCATCTACGGAAGGATATGAGAAAGAGAAAGAAGATGAAATGCCAAGTAAAAGAGTGATTTCGTGGCCAGCAACACCAAAAATAAAACTCAATTTACAGTAAAGAAAACTACAAAAAAAAGGTGGAAGAGCCACAAATCTTTCTCACCTTAGAAGAGAAAAGGTTGAAGAGTTTGTTGAAGCAGGGAAACTTACCTAAGATCAGGGAAGTTACAAAAAATCTCATACTAGATGAGCTTGAGAACAATATGCACGGCATAGAACTCCCGAAAGAAAACCCACAACAATCCGTAAGAGAAGTCGGAGCACCGAGAGGGAACGCCGAAGAACCTGCTAAGTTAAGAAATCCTAACTTGATTGTCGGCACCAAAACAACACGAAAAAACCATCAGTATAGATTACTGGTTGAGAAAATTGACGGAAAAAAAGGAGATACCCCACTAAATCGGTACACCATTCTACAGATATTCCAAAAAATCCCTGTGTTAAGAGCAATAAAGAGTGCTCGGATTGATCGTGTGGAAATCATGGCTGAGATGAACCAGAAATTTGTACTCCTACACATCAATGACAAAAAAGATGCAGAATTGATCATGATGAGTGAGAGACAACTCCTGGAAGTTGGATATCAAGTGTACGAAGTAGACAACACCTTAAGGGGAAGCGACGATGTAAAAACAAAAGAACCAAAAGTACAAAAAATAAATGAGAAAGATCTAGCGGCAATCAAAATAACAAAAAAAAGTGTAACACAGGAGTACGTGGCCAATGTCAAGTCTAAAGACACCGAAATGGAGACTGAAGTAGTCGGTCCTCCCGACGATATAAGGAAGAAGAAAATCAAAATAACAGTGGATAATCGCGAAAAGCCAGGTCCAGTGAACTCTAAATCCCCGGAAGTAAGCTCCGACGAGGATGAAAGGAAAAAATGGTCTTGGTTGGCAAAATCATTGAACACAACAATGAGGAGCTAATGCTATGGCGAGGTAGGGCCACTGGTGATAGCCTCGTGGAACACCAGAGGATTTTCACATCTCCTAGGATCTCCACCTGAAACGATACAAAAGGCAGACTTGATATGTTTGCAAGAGACATGGGTCACTAATCTACCATGTGTGGACGGTTACGAAGTAGTGAAAAACCCAGCTATAAAACAAAAAAAAGGGCGGCCTATGTCAGGACAACTGACTCTAATTAAAAGAACATGTGGCCTAAGAATAAAATCGGCCCGTAACTTGTCACCTTTCCTTCAGGAGGTCTGCTTAGAACAAACAGAGCCCACAGAGAAGTCGATGGACCAATTATAATATATTAAATATATACTGGAACACGACTCCAAAGCTCAACCAAAAGCTTCAAGATGATATCATTGAAGCCATAGACACAATTAAAATGGAAGATTCAAAGGCATTAATTATCCTATGTGGAGACTTTAACAGGAAATTCATTGACCTAGACCAAAGAAAAACAAAGAAGACCGATGGGGCGAGACTTAAAAATGAACGTTGGTTAGAAGAAATGGCAAATAGAAATTTATCAATGCTTAATGGAGCAACAAGAGGGGACATACCAGCAAAGCCGACCTGGGAAAGAGGAACTCAACAATCTATTTTAGACTATATCTTTGTCTCGGAGAACATACTACATGAAATAGTCTCCTTTACACTCACTAAAAACATCCAAAGTGATCATAATATTACATCAATGGAATGGAAATGGAGAAAAGTAGAAAAAAAGGAGCAATGGAGATGTGATATCTCAGTGAAACCTGGGTGTAACAGACTAAGGATAAAGAAACCAGATATTAAGGTGGTATCTGAACAACTGCAAAGATCCCAGGAGCAAGGCCTGATTGAGGCAATCGATTACCACCACTTTCTGGAAATTTATAAATCTAAAAAAACGAATGCTCTAAGGAACCAAAATTTCTCCAAACATAAGTACGACCCGGAAGTGGCGGAAAAAAAGAGGGAGTTGAGAAAAACATTAAGATCGATTAATGCCACTAAAGGAGTAGCTAACCAAAGCCAGTCCAAAAAAGCGAGAAACCAATATAACAACTGGCACAAGTAACACAGAGCTAAGATGGAGCAAAATGACGCCGAGATAATTCTGAAGGCACTGAACCAAAGGAATTCCAGGGGATTCTGGGCCTTAATAAATGAATCAACTAACTCAGAAAAAGCGATCATAACAAATATGGTAATGCAAAGGAATTGGGAGTGCTACTATAAAAATCTGTTCAAAAGAAGGAAAGGTCCAAGTACAGTGGAGATCCATACAAAAGTACCATGGGACTTACAAATAGACAGAGTGGACATTCGAACCTCAATTTTAAACAGCAGTACATCCAGAGCCGCTGGACCCGACGGCCTCTCGAATGCTGACTTAAAAAAAAAACATCGATGAATGGTCGGAATTTTGTGATATCCTGTTTAAGGCGATAATAAAGGAAGGACGGATCCCTGCAAACTGGAAATCAGGATTCATTGTTCCGATATTCAAGAAAGGCTTACGGTCTGAGCCAGCAAACTACCGCCCCATCGCCCTCCTTGACGTTATAGGTAAAGTGTTTGCAACTCAGCTCCTTAAACAACTCACACTGTGGATTAATCGCGAAAATATCTATGATGAGCGACAATCTGGGTTTGTAAAGGGAGTGGGTTGCAGCACAAACCTCCTAATATTAAACCTACTAAAAATAGATGCCATTCGATCGGGCCAGAACATTTATCTGGCATTTATTGATATGGCAAACGCGTTTGATGGAGTAAACAGGGAAATCCTGTGGTGTAATCTAAAAAAGAGAGGCTGTGACGAGAGTTTAATTGCAGCCATTAAAGAACTTTACTCCGACACCCATATTCAAGTAAGGCTAGACAAAGAAGGAAATCTGTCAAATCCAATTCCCACAGAAAGAGCAGTAAAATGGGGCTGCCCACTAGGGGCAACCCTGTTTAACTTCTACATCTCGGAAGTAGGAAAAGCCCTGGCAAACGTGATTTCATTTCCGCCAACCATCAATGGATTCCAACTGCATCACATCTTATACGCAGATGATATGGTGATCTTGGATCGTACACCAATCGGCCTACAGAGGAAATTGTCTGCATTGAAGATCTATTCAGAAGAACTCGGGCTAGAGATAAATGCAGCCAAATCAGAAATCTTAGTCCTGGAGAACAAAAGAGGGAGGAAATCTTGCAAGTATAGATCAAGTTGGTTTGTGGGATCAAAGAAGTTAGAAAAAGTGCAATTCACAAAATACCTGGGCACAATAATCAACTCCAGCATAAACGACGAACCAATGGTAAAAGAAAATTCTAAATAGCTGCAGACAATTAACCTCACAAGGGATCGTAATGCAGAAGAAATTTGGGAAATTCACGTGTGAGCCAGTGAGAACATTTTACCAAAATAAAATTACACCAATCTTGATTTATGGGGCAGAGAACATGTTTGGCTGTGACCACAAGATATGGTCTCGGTGTGAAGGTTTCTTCTGGAAAAAAGTCCTCCAAATACCACAAAGTACACCGACTGCGTGTGTTCTATACGAAGTAGGAATATCCACCCTGAACGTAAGGATTACATGGAACAAGCTATTGCTCTTTAGGAAAATGCACGACGAAGCGAATTTAGCACCGTTCAAAATCCTATTGGGAAACGAAACAGGTGAAAAAAAATCGGCCCTAAGAGACTGGAAACAGCAATGTGGAGAAATCCTCAAACGGCTAGGAACGGATGAATCAACATTATGGAATAATCCAGATTTTGTAAAAAGAAAATTGCTGGATCTCGACTGGATCACAATTGGGGAGAGAAGAGCCTGTCAAAAATCCATGATAAATCAACCAAAAGAAGCAAAAAAACTGAATACTCTTCAGAAATACCTGGCTCTGGCTCCGTGCAAGCACCTCAGAAAACATTACTTGATGTTTTGTCTAAACATTCTAGAAACAAAAGAAATTCTGGGAATCAGGTGTATGATATCAAGGGAAACACTCTATGCCGATTCTGCAGGGAGAAGGATGAAAATTTAAAACATCTCATTCTAAGCTGCACTGAACTAAACGATCAACATGATAGTTGCATGGGAAAGATGATGACAAATTACCAGACGCTATCTGAGGAAGAATGGTGGAGACAACTACACTTGACTGAAAGCAAGTCACTGCTGATCGCAGTAATGCGATTTTTAGAGCTCCTACAGAAGCGCCTAAAAATGAATCCAGTGGTTGCCCAAAACAGCGGCCCGCACAGTTATAGGTCAGGAGACCAACTACTCCGAAAAGACCAATAAGACAGAATAACTGTTGGCGCAAAGGCAGAGGAAATGGGGGTAGAACAAGCCTCGAGAAGTAGACTAATAAGGTGTTTAGTGAAGAATATTTAAGGATGATAGATGGAATGTTGATCTTATGTGAAAGATAAAGTTTTTCAGAAGTTTGTATAAACTAAATGAAAATAAAAAATAAAAAAAAAATGCCCAGAGAGGTTGTGTACCTCCGTGTCAGATTTGATGAAAAACCAATGTGGAAAAACCGACTAAAAGTGCAAAATGTTGTCATTTCTGAACCCAAGCTCGTAGAAACATGTGACTTGAACCGAACTGTACCTTAAGAAATCTGTCATGCAATTTAGGTAATATTAACAAGTGGGGTATATTGTAATTATGTGTTTTATGAAAAAGAAGATATGTTGTACAGACACAAAGGGGAGTGTCCTGTCCTTGAGCCATAAAGATGATCCCTGATGACTCATTCTGACTCACAATCCTCAGTGGGCTGGGCATACAAAGTCAGCCTCCCCACCCTCTTTGAGAACACATAAAAGAGCCACTGAGACCCAGATAGAGACATTTATTTTCCACTCTTCAATCAATTTCTGCGCAGCACGCTGCCCGACCATATCCAGAACTTAGACTCCAGATAGACTCCAGAACTTGAAGCAGAGAGGCCTGAACCAAAAGCTGAATCCTTCTCAGCAGACCTCAGAATCCAGCAACCTAACTAAACTATTCAACAGCCGGGCGAGCTGTTTTGATTCTGGCTAGAACCCTATAGCAGACCCAGACCAGACCGCTGTGCAGTGCCGATAGCAGACCCAGACCAGACTGCTGTGAGCAGAACCAGTGCCAGAGACTGTCCGGAGAGAGAACTGCAGCCCAAACCTGACCAGATCCATGACAAGGTCGCATTCCTTCCAAAATTAGGAGTGAGTATCCAGCCAGAACTGTACAGAACCAATCTCTTAGTCTAAAGTGATCCTAGCCCAGCCATTTCAACCTAATTAGAACTGCAAAGAAATCGTGTGTCCATCCTGTGATTTCAAAGCTGTAAAAGTGTCATCTGTCATTCTGAAATCTTGACTTCATTTCTGAAAATCTACCTCCACAAAAACGTCTGTATCTTTTGAACCAACTCCTTATAGTTTTTCCGTAATCGCGATCGACGAACTCGGAAAAAGTGCCACGAATTGCAATTTGACTCCATTTCACCACTTGTAAAAATAGCTGCTTGTTGCTTTCCACTGCTGAAATTCGTTTTCACTCTGATAATCATTCCTGAATTATTGCTAGTGTTGACCTGAACTAATTCAAAGTAGCTATCACCTACCCTAAATCTCCTATAGGGAATTAAAATCATTTTTAGCATATTTTTCACTTCATTGCAATCACATTTAAAAGTATTTGGCCTGTGTTTTAAAATCATCCCTGTTTCTCCAAGCTTGCTGGGGGGGGGAAACAGGAACTGAACTGCTTATGATTGTATTCCTGAAAACCTGTGTGCCCTCATTTCCATCTCTTCATATTGCATAGGGGGGGGAGTGAGTTGTCACAAAGGAAAAAGTGATCAGATTATCTCTTGTTGAAACCATATCCAGTTTATTTCCGTGCTGCATTCTTTCCATCATTGCTTCTCCTTGAAACCATACAAAGTATTCTCTGCTACCTTATCCTTTCTATACCAACTCCTAAGTAATTAAGGAACTGTGCTACTGTAATATTATCCATTGTTGATCACTGTTCATACGTATAAGTGTGCTATCAAATATTAATTTATTCATAAAAGTGTGATATATATATATATATTGTTTAATTTTTCCAATAAACCTTTTAATTTGCAAACCAAACCTACTTCTTAGCTCAGTGGGGTCAGGGGGATTCAAAGAGAGGGGCGTTATATAAGGGTTCATCTTCCAGATTTTAGAACTTGACATAAAAATATATGAATAAGGGCTTCCATTGGGCATCCCAGACTAGGGATTGATTTAGTTGGAGTGCTTGATTGAAGTCGCTTACAGTTGGCAAAACTTTCCCCAGGATTTTCCCGTCGACAATTAGCAAGGATATAGGCCGATACGCCATACAATCCAACAGTTCTTTCCCCTCCTTTTTAAAATCACTGTAATCACCGCCTCTCTTAGATTCCGGAAGGTGTCCCTTCTGAAATGCTTCCTCATATAAATTCTGGAGCTGCGGGCCAGGAGATCAACAAACATGGTGTAAAACTCCACAGGGAACCAGTTGCTACCAGGTGCTGTGCCTCTCCTCATTACGGATCGCCCACCGAATATCTCCCTCCTCAATTGGGGCTTCCAGTTCCTCCCTTAGGTCCCCTCCTAACTTTGGTAACTGTTAATTCTATAAGTTCCTCCAGATCCACATTCACATACCCCTTCTCACTCGTATATAGTTCTCTATAAAATGCTGCAAAGGCCTCATTGATCCTCTCCTGAGTACCCACTAGCTCCCTCAATTTTGTCCTAATTTGGGTAATAGCCCAGCTTGTATTTTCTCTATTAATAAGCCAAGCCAATAACTTTCCTGCCTTATCCCCCTCCCCATGCAGTCGAACATCCTGCTTACTGTTATCAAAATACGTCAGGTCTGCCAGGGTTTTCTGCTGGAGTTCAAGCTTCTGTGCCAAATCTTCCCCTACCTGGGCACCCTTTGCCGCCTCCCTATCTAGGTCCACCACCTGAGATTCTGTTCGCTGCAACGTATCCAACAGTCACTTCTGCATCCCTACTGTCATGGAGAGGCACGTTCCCCGTATAGTCACCTTAAAGGCCTCCCAGAGCACCTCCATTGACAACAATGATCCCTCATTCAATTAAAAATAGGTTCCAATCTCTTTGCGGAGGTCGTTGACAAATGCCCCATCCCCCAATGCTTCTTTCTGCATTCTCCATAACCGTCAGGGAGATCTTGCCCTAGTCCCGAACAGGTTAACCACTACGGGGGAGTGGTCTGATAGGGTGCGACCCAGAAATTCTGGCGTCTCAAAGTACTGACAGTGCTCCTTCCCCATTTGGAGGTAGTCCAGGCGTGAGTTGAACCATGCACACCCGAATAGTAGGAGAACCCCTTTTCCTCACCATGTCTCTCCCTCCATACCTCATCCAAATCAAGGACCTGCATCACCCTTGTCATATGTTGTTTAGTGGGACCCCTGCCCCCAGTGCCATCCAGGCGTTCATTCAAGTGACAATTAAAATCCCCTCCCCACACTATCATTTCTCCCCTATATAGCCCCACCATACGTAGGACCGACGGGAAATATTCCCTATCGTCGGTATTCGGCGCATATGAGTTAACCAGGCACTGTGCACCCTTCCAATAGGCCCACTATCATCACTTCCCACCTCATCCCTCAGCACTGTTTCCACTCTCAGTGGTACCCCCCTGGCTACCTAGATGAGCACTCCCCTAGCTTAGGTTGCATAAGTTGTGCCGAATACCTGCCCTCCCACCCCATAGTTTTCCCCAATCTCCCCAGGCCTTCCATATCCATATGCGTCTCTTGTATCAAGGCTACTTGTATTGCATGTTGTTTCAGGAATTCTCCCACCCTCCGTCTCTTTTGGCTCACTCCCAGGCCCGGACGTTCCACGTCCCAATTTTTAGGCCTTCCAGCCTACCCATCTAAGTCGATGAACCCATTTCCCAGTATTATCTTCCCCTTCCTCCCGGGACCCACCCGCTCAAGCCAACCCCCGCCTCTGTCCCCAATCCTCCCTCCCAATCTTGGTACTGATAACACCCCATTCTTTGTCGCTACCTTCTAGGGCCTTTTACCTCCTTCCTGTTTTTTAACCCTGTTCCCGCTGACACCCATCCCCAACTTGGTGCCTGTAATTCTGCCTCCCCCCTAACTCTCCTTCCCTTCCCCAACTGTTCCCTCCCATCCCACTCCCCCCATGCCCCTTCCTCCCCTCCCTACCCCCCCCGAATAACATCCATGGATATCTCCCCCTTGAGTCCCATACTCCCAACTCCCCAACCTGTAGTAACAGGTCATTACCCCCATAGCTTGTCAACGTGCCTCTTCTAGTATGTAGACCCCTTGACTAACACTCCCCACCTCCCCCTCCTCCCTCGTGGGTGGTAGCCAATGGCGTCGGTTGTCTAGGGGCGAGCTTCACGTGGCCCCTGCTTCCACCCGCTCAGACTGTCAAATCCCTATTCCAGTTCCCCCATCTAAGCATGGGTGTCTCTTCCTGCCACAATCCCCTTACCAGTGACCTTGCTGTCCTTTCCGATCAGTCCTTTGCTTTGGAGCATGCTCCTTCCAATTCCTCCTGCTGCTGTGTATTCTCCCCCTGTGGCCAAGAATCCAGCCAGTCCCACACTTCTTTCGGAGAGGAAAAGAACCATGACTTCCCGCCAGAGAGAACTTTTAGTTTAGCCGGAAAAAACATCATATATTTTAAGTTCAGCCGTCGCCTCGCCTGCATCATATGTCCTCCTCTGCTGCTGTACTTCCAATGTGAAGTCCGGGATGATGCGTAGCTTCGTATTCCCAATCTCGTAAAAGCCTGCTTTACGTGCCTCCTGCAAGATTTTATCGTGGTGACGAAAATTCATAATCTTGACCACCATCACTCTCGGCGGATCACCCAGCGCGGGGGGAGGGGGACTGCCCGGCACCCTGTGTGCCCTTTCCATCGTATAGAATTTCGACAAGCCTTTGATCCCCAACACCTTCAGGACCAGATTCTCTACAAACAGTTCTGCACAGGATCCTTCCTCTCTCTCCGGCACCCCAACCAGCCTAATGTTACCACGCCTAGAGCGCCCCTCTGTGTCCTCCGCTCTAGTCTCCAGGGTTCTCGTTGCCCCTACCAGGCCTGCCACCTGGTTCCCGAGGATATGGATGTCATCCTCAACCGCACTGACCCGTTCACATACTGCGGAGGTCCGCCCTGACTAGGGAGACATCTGCCTCAACTTCCTTTAATACTTCACTCCAGCGAAGCCTTGGATGATTGTATCGCCTCCAACAGGGCGTCTAAGGTCACGCCACCTCCACTTCCCCCTGTCGCTCCCTCCTCTCCAGTTCGGTCCGTTGCCTGGTGTTTCTGCGGTTTCTCTCTCAATTCGGCGTATTTGTCAATTTTCTGCTGTCCTTTCACCATCTTGGCCCAAAGTCCTCTTTTACCTCGCAGTTGCGAGTTGTCCTGGGACGGTCAATCGGTGCGCACTCTGACGCCCGATCCAGGCCCAGCGCCCCCTCCAGTCACAGGGTGCACCAGCTTCCTATGTCAGAGGGTTCTCCCCACCGTGCTCGGATGTCCATGCAGCTTGTTATGGCCCCCAAGGATTTGGGCACTCCTCCTGTTGCTCTCGCCTTTGTAGGTTCCCCTGCACTCCAGTCGGTAACTTGTCGCTTGGTTCTATGGTATTGTGCGCAGCCATCAATACCACTGGGAGTTCAGTCTTTCCTCAGGCGCCATTGCTCATACACTTCTCCTTCTTCCTCCCATGCAGTGCATGCTAGTGACACTGCTCATATCCAGGCCCCCCTGCCCTGTTTTGCTGAGTGTAGCCCCCTACAGAGGGGTGAATTCCAATATGGCCCACCACCAAGCCTCTCCCCAGGCGCAGAGTATCTTTCTATTGTAGCTGACCTTCTCCACCAGGCCGCTCATGTTGCTGTAGCGTTGATGATTGCCCAACCAGGACTGGGGGGGAATAACAGGGGTGTGCTCATCCTTCTCCTTCCAATGAGCACGTTGTTGGTCACTCCTCACGGAGCCCTTCTGGCCCGAGGCTCTCCCATTGATGTCCCCGGCTCTTTGATGAGTGCACGGGTGATCCCGCCCACTGCTGCGTCTCCCCTAGCGGCCGTTCCCTCACCTCACCTGTACGAGCTGCTGCCTCCAGGTTGTTCCCTCTGAGCCGGTGTGCAATCGGGGCTTCCGCGCCGCTCTCGGACTTGCGTGTTGCTGGGGTGTTTGTCACTGTAGCACCCCTAGAGGCTGATAGCCGCAGCGAACCCACCGGAAGGCAATGTCCATCACTCCTGGTGCTTGTGAGGCGCACCTCCAACCTGGGCTGCTTTCCCTGGTGTTCCGACGAGTATTCCTCTCCCTGCACGATATGGGCTGTTCCGCTCACTGCCCCTTGGCCCCCCAATGCGCTGCTTCGTTCTTCTGTCGGGAGCCTTCCACACCTTAACACTGCAGACCACAGCAATTCCCAGGCCCGTCTCTTCACCCTGTTCGGATCGTTCGAGGGCCCCTCTGGCTCTTGCCACCAATTATCCGTGGATCGCTGCTCTGCAGGCTATCTCACCCCAAAATAGATTCACATTTAGGGTATAAGTTACAGATTTATGCCAGGATATGAGCCGGCAGAGCAGGAGCTCTGCAAAGCTACGTGCTCCTCGCACGCCGGCTGGCCACGCCCCGTGAGCCTCAATTGTTATAAGGGCAGGTTAATGGTTCCGCTGCCCCAAGTTCCCTAGAGGCCTGCGGGCCCTGCGCACAGTTAGACGCATTGATGGGTAACAGTGTGAGTGCAAGGGCAGGCTGGCTCTTGGGTTCTTTCATACTTTTTCCTTTTGTGCCTGCTGGGGGCTCGGTCAATCTGGCCGCTGATGTGTTTGCAGGTGGCCGTTAGGGCTGATCAGAGCCCCTGCATTGGTGTTTGCACTCTGGTTGGCGAGAGGGGGGATCGCACAAGTAGGTTTGGCGGGCGAACGCGCCAGCGAAGGTGGCATGGCGGGCGCCGCCCCTTAGTGGGGGTTGCACAGCCGACCTCCTCCCTCCACTCCTCATACGGGGCAAGGGGGCAGGGATGGGGGAGGAACACAAGAAACCGCCCCCGGAAGCGGCCGAGAGCCCGCGAAACGTGAGGGGCGGGGCAGGAAGTCGAGGGAGAGACCGGCCCCATAAAGACATGGGTTACAAGTACCAGCACATTCTCCCTCGGTTTCCTGCCTCGCCGGATGGTGGATTTCGTCTGCAGCTGGTTCCTGTTTGTTGCGGATTTCGAGGTGAAGGAGTTTCCAGTGTAGGCAAGGCCGTTTCCAGAAAGAAGGGATTGAGTGGCTGGTGAAAGGAGGTCGAGGACGATTACAGCTGCGGACAGGTAAAGATCAGTGTTGTGCGGCAAGGGGATAGTTAGGTGTGAAGAAGGGGAGGCGTTAGGACGTTGATCAGTTCGGGTAGGGGAAAGAACGCAAGGGATGCTGCGGCGCCATGCATGGTAGGTAATGGCTGCCAGGCCGGGTTCGTAATCGTTTGCAATCTTCCCGTATGGCGCGCTTATTTCACCCGTCAGCCTCTCTGGCGCAGCGGGCTTGTGTATCGTGCACTCCGGCGCCGGTAGGGTGACGCTGTGAGTCGTTAACTTTTGTTCAGGAGACTTCTAGGCATGGAGATGTGCATCGGCTTCTTAGCGCGGGAGGAGCAATCCTTGAACGGGCTGCTTAGCTCCGGGCATCATAGCGCCTTTGCCGATTGTTTGCCCGCGGCTTGAACGTGGGCAGACTGGGTGTGGGGGGAGCTAGCCCCTTTTTTCTGCCTGGGCCTGTTGCTCCGCTTACCAAGTCCCCGCACCGCCTGCAGAGATGGAGGCTTGGATGTGGGGAGGAGTATACGTGTATGCATATCTGTGTGTGCTATTATTCCCACCTCGCCAGCTCATATATTTAATGTAGTGACACGGGTGTGCCTGAAGATTTAAGGGCACTGTGTTGAATGCAGTATTTTGTCATATTGCCTCCTCCGACACCATGTTTGCTGTTTAGCACTAGGCGATACGCTGGGGCGCAGCCTTATAGAATTTGAGTTTGGTAGCAATCCCAGTTAATGTCACACAAGCTTCAGAACTGGCACCATTTATAACCCTTTGTTGCTACTAAATGTAGCAGTTTAAAGGTTCTGCTAGTCGTGGAGCTATAGCTTAATCACGGCTCCTCCACGTGGGCGCCCTTTGTGCAAGTGTCCAGCGCCTCGTACTTTGCATCCCTGACTGCCGACATAACCTACTTGAAGAACATGCTCTAGTCTTGAGCGTGACAGATTTACACGGGTTTATTAAATCCCTGCTTGGACAGCTGCCCAAGGAAGGGTACACATTGATTCTGGTGGTTTATACGACACGAGTTTGCTTTCAGTGAAGATCGATAAACCCACATCACATGTGGATTGAAGTCAGCCCATGACCCAACAGGCAGTGCTGTGAATATGTATACCTGTGCTGTTCTGCTCCCATTTAAGTTCCTGGTGCTGTTGAATCATTTCTACCGTTTAGTATGTATTCTGATCCAGGATTGATTATTTCTAGCGTTTTTGACTGCAGCACAATTTTTATCTGTAAAGATCAGTGTTGTGCGGCAAGGGGATAGTTAGGTTTGAAGAAGGAGAGGCGTTAGGACGTTGAGCAGTTCGGGTAGGGGAAAGAACGCAAGGGAAGCTGCGGCGCCATGCACCCCTGCCCCCCCCCCCCCCCGATTTCTCAAAGGAGCGCACGGCGCATAACAGGATTAGCACAGGCTGGGGGGGGGGACCTTCGGTTTAGGGTGGCAGGGTAGCGCGGACAGGTGCAGCCTACTGGAGGAGGACTGGGGTGGTCTCAGGTTATAGGTAGGGAAGCGAGACGTGCGCGGGAGGTACGGGTTTCGTTTTCCACGTTTATGGGCGCGTGGCATGACTGGGGTGGGTAGTTGGGAGCCTGGGGTCCGTGCGGGGTGAAAAGGGTGGGTATGAAACAAGTAGTTAATGTTCATATGTTAAGGGTAAAGGGGGTAATGGGGTACTGTCCGGGTGGGGGTTGAGAAGGTTTGGACCTCGCCGTATATACTGAATGGGTGGGAAGGGCAGTTCAAAGGGGTGGTTTCTGTTACAATTTTGTAATGCCAGGGACGGCAGGCTAGTGGTAGAACAAGCTACTTGGGAAATACTTTGTTGTTGGTGGCATCGTTTTGGGGTTGCTCGTTGTTTACCAGGCATGGCCTACGTTGTTGGACACATGTGGCTGCTGGCCGTGTGGTGCCTGGGTCGCCACATGTTGAAAGTCGGCAAACGGCTTTTAGTGGTTGGAGGAGGGGCTGGAGTCAAGAAGATTGCGCTTGGCAGCAGGCATATGCTGGTAGGGTGGGAATACGATGATCAGAGGTACGGGCAACAAAGGGGTGTCAAAGAGTTAGGTTGCCTCGTGGGCAATGGCGGCAGCCTGCATAACGGGGGACATTTATAGAAATGTAATAAACCCAGCAGAGGGGCCAATCAAGGAATGGGGAGTTGGAGACTAGTGGCATGACACAGGGTGTTTTTTCAGTAAAGTTTTATCTAAAGTGCGGGCGGGGGTTAAAAATTTGCCGCGCTCTAGGGGGAAGGGGTGGTTTTGCTATTTAAACAGCAGCATGTAAGGTGCATCATGGGGCGACAGGGCAAATGGCATGATTGTACGGGCGCCGGGGTCCGTTGGTTTTCTTGGCGCGGTAATTAGCCAAGCATGGAGGGAAACGGCACTTCTGGCCGGGGTGGGGGGTGGATTTGGATACTCAACGGGCCTTGCTGCTCATTGGCCACGGCGCCGACCCGTAATGCGAATTTGCCAACAACCACTGGAGCGGGATTTTAAGGGGCACGGTTGGTTGTTACAAAAGTTAGATGGGTTTACGACAGGTGGCTCAAGGTGTTCAAATCACAGGAGCATGGGTTGGTTTCGCTCTCCTAACCAAGTCGATTTGGGGTGGGCCTTGTGGTGATCTAATACGATGGGGGAGTGCTATGTAAAGTCCACAGTGACATGGAACGGGTTAAATAATCACGAGGGGCACCGAGTATATTTCACTGTGCCCACCACATGTGTGCAATGAACGGGATATCCACACTAAGCACAGGTCAAGGAAAAGCAAATACCGGGGGTAGGGGGGTGGTGGGAGGGGTGGGCGACAATATTCGAATATTGTAGTGAAAGGAACAATTGGGTTAAGACCTAGAATGTTTCATATTGTTTGTTACCAAGAGGTGCCTACCCACGATTTACAGGCAACCAGAAGTTGGCTCAGATTGGGGCAGTAGTTTAATGGGATCAGGGCTCAAAGCGAGGGTGCACGAGGGGGGACGAAGTCCGCCCACTTTATTCAGAGGGTGGACTCAGTCCCCCGGCCAAAAAATAAGAAACATTGAATGCGCTATGAATTTGGGGCAGGCTCTGGGATCGAGCCGCAGTGGCCGGGTCTGCGGGCCGGAGACTTCACCACCGCACTATGTTACCTGAGGAAGAATAGCAAACAACCAAATGGGGCATTTCGGTACTGCAAGTCCCATGGGAAACATTTATATTGGCGTTTGGAGTTTAAAACATGCACACTCTTTAACGTTTTCCAAAAGATTATTAGAAGACTATATCCTCCATTGGTTTGGTGTGTGCGTTGATTTTATGAATGACAAATGCCAACCCTCCTGTGCAATTGGTGTGGCTATGCAAAACCAATTTCATGAAAAGTGCACATTTACCTTGATATCTTTTGGCACGGAGGGCTTGTAGGCAGATGTCAGCACAAGGTAAATGGGACAAACGGGGCGGTGTTCATCACAGCATCTGATTCAAAATGCCGCCCGCATAGTTTAGGCTCGAAAGTGGGGGCTTGCGAGAGGGCCGCGAACAATATGTGCACGTGTTTAGCATTTCGGATAGAATGTAGGGATAGAAGTTTCAGATAATAGTAGTATGGGGGGCATACATGTCGGCCCCTCGAAGTTTGGTGCCAGCATGACAGTTTCATCTTTGTCTTTGGCAGCATAATAGAACAGGGGCACTGTCCGATGTGTACAATGAAACTCTTGGACTTACTGTGTTAATTCAACCCTGGTACAATATACACGGAGCACCACGCATTCGCGTCGAGGCCCCTCACCCTGAGCAGAGAGCTGTTGGGGAGTGGGGTGCCCGGTCTGGTGCAACGGGGAGCAAAGCGAGGCACAACATTAAGGGGTACAGAACCGGACACCGCGAATTGGGGGTTACAAGGGTTAGAGCACAAATAACACATCTAAGTATGATCGGTATTGAAAAGGGCAAGGACCAGGGGGGGTGGGGTGGGGACAAAGAGTCTATACACCTACCAAGGAGCAACCGAGCGAGGGTGAGCAAGCGGAAAGGCCGGCTATGGAGCGACCTGTTCAGGCTGGGGGAACTCTCTGCCGCCGGCAACCAGCAGAGAGTCTTGGAGGAGTCACAGGTCGATCCCTTCAGCAAAGCACTGGCAGACCCATAGGGGAATGATCAGCCAACAAGATTAGATTTACGGCGCCCCAGGAGTACTAGGCTCGGGGGAGGCCCTGGGAAAAAGGAGAGGGATGCAGGGGACTTGGGAGCCAATTCCAAGCCCAAAATTGCGGGGGGGGGGGGGGTAAACAAATAACAAACTCACAAACAAAACCATCAAGGGAAGTCGGTCGGGGCGAGCAAGAGGAGAACACGGGGGGCTCAGGTAACGGTGACAAAATAACAGCAAGGGGAAGTCTTCCTGGAAGGAGGGGGGGCATGAGGGGAGGGAGGCGGGGGATCCAAGATAGGGCGGCAAGGGAATAGAGGGAACAGGGGGGAGGAAGCCAGCCCCAAGGAATAAGCGGGGGGCAAGGACTAAAAGCTGGGGGACAGGAGACGGGGCACAGAAGAATAGGGCTGGGAAGTCTGCCTCTGGGGGGAAATGGAGCTAGGACAGGGAGGGGCAGAAACGGCAGGGAGGAGGGGTCTGGTGGGACCCGGAAAAACTGGGGACCTGGTGAGTGGAGGAGCAAGCGAAGGAAGGAAGGAGAAGGAGAAGGGGGAGGGTACACGCTGGCAGGGGGGCACCGGGCCAGACTCCACAGGGAGGCCTGGGGGGAGAGGGAACTGGGAGGATTTAGGGGCACGGCAAGACGGAAGGGAGACCTGGGGGGCGGCATAGATAGGATAGGGCTTCCGGTACAAGCGGCACTTGGGGGACGGAGGGAGGGACAGAGTAGAGTAGAAAGGACTCAAAAGAGACGGCCATCGCAAAGCGATGACCATATAGGCAGGCAGAAAGTTGTGGGCCGGCACTGGAGGGCGGTATCGGCCTTAAATGTATGGATGTGGGATGTGTAGCGTTGGGGCACTTGTGGTGGTGCCGGTATAGGAACCTGAACACTAGCGAGGCACTGCGTGGCTGCCGGTTTTACCTAGACCCAAAACCAGGACACTGCAAGTGTCAGGGGAGGTTGGGGCAGGGGATTCCCAACAAAGACCTAGAGCAAAAGGGGGGCCTGGGGAAAAAGTGTCGGACATGGGAAATCTACAACGGCAGGGGTAGAGAGGGGTGAATAGCAAGGGCCGGGCTCAACCCGAGGCGTCCACCGGACGAGGACGGTAAGGGAGAGGGGTGGGGGAGGGCAAGGGATACCTAGGTAGCCGCACACAGAGTAGAATACCTGTGGTGGTGAATTACGGATCATCTGTAAGATAACTCAAGACTTTATGCAAAATAAAGCTGCTGAGGCATTTCACTCTTCCAACTTTACAAGGTGTCTGTGTTGTTTCTTTTCCAACATGTAATGTATGACATATGCCAGTTTGCGTGGTGGGGGGGGGGGAAGTGGGGCCATGGGGCCAGGTCATGGAGGAGGGGGGAGGACGAGGCACTGCGGTGCCCACGCTAGGGCACTTGAATGGTGTACGGTAGTGGTGGTGCGGCAAGGGATTCAGCCTGTGAGCAAGCTTTATGTACTATGGCCAGCACTTCTAGCTTAATGGGTGGGGGACACACTCAGCTTGTTCACTTCAGCTTGCTCGCGTGTGTCTCAGCCTCTACAGGGCAGCCTCTCTCACACCGCGGGAGGGCTGGAACGTCTTCTTGTCTTCCCCTGTCCATTCGTCTTGAAGGCAAGCGCCACCGCCGTTCTGGGAAACTCCTGGTGCTCTTCACTGCTCTCCTGCAACCGCCATTTTGGTGGGTCCGCTCCGGGGCAACCCGCTGCACTTTCTTCTCCGCTTTTATAATAAAATCAGGTGCGGTTCTGCTTAATCCTTCACCACACAGTGCTCCTGCTTCTTGTGACTGGAAACGCGTTCTCAAAAGTTTATGGAGGTGCATTAGTAGGGAAGGAATGCCATATTCTGCTGCCTGGAGAGGGCAGCCAAAGCGTGTGCGCCCCCTGGTGGTCTCCAATTTTATAGGATTTTATTATTGCAACTTAACCATAAAGTCCCTTTTTAACAAGGTTTTTTCAGTGAATTGTATAGGTTTTTATTGGTGCAACTTAACATCTCTTTAACAAAGTTTTTTTCAGAGAATTCCATGGGTTTTTACCAGTGCATGCTATTTTCCTACAACTGACTAATATCATACTTACCCCAATATAGCAACGTTTTTGTCCAACTTACGTTTCACCTTAAAACTCTGCCATTTCCTACCTTCTAGCATCATTTTTAACACTTCTATAATTTTTCCACTATTCTTGCTTCCGTCGACGTCCGCAAACTTCTAACGTCATTGTGCACCTTACGGACAGTTGCATGTGACCATGCGCTTGTTCGCGCTATGATGACGTGTCCATTAATGTGTTTGCACTTTGCGTTCGGGTCCTTGCTTCGAAGACAGTTTGGAACTGCATTTTCTTCTGATCTAGGAACTTTCAAGCTCAAAATGTACCCTTGCCCAGCTCCAACACCTATTCTTGCTCATTGGGACTCATTACTGGTTTGGAGGTAGCCATGCCGTTTTTGGCACCATGGCTACCCCCAAACTGGGTACCGGGTTCCGGGTCCCGCAATTGGGGATTTACCGGCCCATTCCGTCCTTGGAGGGCCCGGTAATTCCCTTTCGCGGGACCTGGACCCGGTACATCCCCATTCCCATTTGAGTCCCCATAAGGGTCAATGGGAATGGGGAGGATGCTAACAACGGGCCCGTTAATGACGGGGCCCGTTGTTAGCATCCTTGTCTGCTACCAGGTCCCGCTAAGGACGTCTGGTCTGACTAGACGTCCTTAGCGGCACCCGCGAGCAGACCTCGTAATGAGGCAGTAGAGTATTTCCAAAGACAATGAAGAGGACTAAGAAGATGAGGTAGAGGAAGTGCCTACCTCTAGCACCCAGAGAGAATCATGAGTGTGGCAGTTCTTTACCACTGTTGGGAATGTACCAAAGGCTAAAGCTACAAAAGTGAAACCCACTGAGTGCTCAGTCGCGGACTCCCTGGACATTACTACTGTGGGACCACCTCCATGTGCCGCTACACCAAATCCAACTACCGCAATGCTCTCAGAAAGATTGTTCCTTTCTTAGCAAGTAGTAGGCTGTCTTCCTCCACATCATCTTTCTCAACCAATACTTTAACCACACAGCGTACTTTTGTGGGACACAAAATCCCACCAGCTACCTTGCAATCAATTAAAGAGGCTGTTGATCCATATCTTTGGAAGACAACAGTCCTCTGTATATACTGCAACACAGCATTCTGCAGGGGGAAGCAATTTCAAAGTGCTTTTTGAAGCTGTAATCCAGGAGCATGAGAAACACTGCCCACTACCTTTAGAAGTAACAAATGTGCAACATCTTCCCCTCCATATTAGTGCTTGGTGCCTTTTTCCCTCATTTCCCTCCTCACCTTACGTTCCAACCTCTCCTGCAAACATTTGTTTTTAAAAAACAACAAAAGAGAGGTTCCTTTAGGAACCACCTTTCACAGTTAAAAAATAGAACTAAAAAAAAATATTATAGACTCTATCTACTTTACATTTCTCAATAAAGTACATAGATTCAATACGTTTTTCCAACATTTCCATTAGCATTTTGTGTTCTGCTAATGAGAATAAACCGAACGGGGGGATAATGGCCCGGCAGCCCAAGTTATCGGCCCAAGCGAAGTGTGCCTGTGTGCGCCCTGATGCCTGCGGGCTTCGGCGTATTATACATAAATAAATAACGAAAGCTCAGGATCATTATCGTCCATTCCAGCCCCTGCAATGAGGGATAAAAGCCGTTAGCACCGCTGGTTCCCCCAGCGGGAACCCGAGGTGCTAAAAAATAGATTTTTCTTCCAACAGCGTCCATGGAAAGAGAAGGCGGGGCTCCGTACAGAGCCCCTCTTCCCTTTCCATGGCAGCCTTCAGAATGCGAAGTCAGAACCCTATGACCATATTACCACAAGCAAACAAATTTCCCCTTTCAAACCATCCTACTTTTGAATAACTAACATATAGCCGGTCCCAGGTGGACATAGCCGTTTTAATACAATTTTTTTCGTCCCTCGTGGTCATGGCCAGTAGCCAGATTGTCCGGGTCATGACCTTACACCATGACCGGGACAATCTGCCCACTGCCCATGGCCACAGTCAACAAAGGTATATCACTATTTTTTGTACCTACATTATAACAGTTGTCAAAAAATAAAACACAGGCACATTTGTAAAAGCATGCTTTAAGGTCCTTGCCAATGCTTCTTACACAAGTGTGCTTGAAATCCGCCCATGTTTTATTTTTTTAAAAATGTATGTACATACAATAGTGATATAACTTAGCCCCCACTTGACAAAATCAATTCAGTCTTTACACAAACATTGAAGGTTGGGTCTATAATCTTTAAAAAAAATATTTTTGTGCAGATTTGTCAAATGGCACCACATTTATAAGCCTTTACAATATTTTGGGACCACCCCAGCCCCTATAAATGTGTTCCCTCTTGACAAAACAGATCCACACTTTCCACAACCATTCGGAATCGAGTCTAGAATGAAATTCCAAAATGTCGTGCAGTTTCATCGAGTGGCTCCAAAGTTATAAGCCATCCAAGAACTGCTTTTCACCAACCCTGTAATGCAGAAATAGGCATAAATGTCCCATAAGTGTTCGCAAACATCACAGCACTGTACCCGAATATCCAGGACTGTTAGCAGACTTTTGTGGCTTCTTACGGCCCATCCTCATCACCCTTCACCTCCTCAGAGATTGTTTGATAAGTTTGACTAGTGCAATGTTGTGTTTGTTCATATGTTTCTAAAAGTGGACGTCCGCGAATCCAACATGGCGGGCTTTTCCAAAAACCTGACGCACTTCACTCTTTTCACCATCCAATCAGTGGGCGGGGCCAGAAAACGCTCATTTATTTGGACCTACTTTTTGGTCGTTTAAAAAAAAAACAACTGGACGGATTTACACCAAATTTACAAAAGCGCGCTTTCGGGACAAAGCAGTCAGTAAGGATTCGTCCCGGGGGAGCGATGTTATAAGCGGGCCAAAAAGTGCTCTTCATATGAATTGAACAACTTAACCATAACTACACAGCCGCTACCGCAGGCCGTGTAATATATATGTATCGCTTGATATTACATTTGTTAATATTTACTGTTAGAAATTTCAGTTGAAAAATATGCTTTCATTTAATCATATTACGGTTAACTGAAGGGAAAAAACATGTTTTGGGCCCATTTAACTGTAAGCATACACATGTTATGCCTAATGACACTTTTAACTTGGCTGGCCCACTGACTGCATTAAGCTACACTATCGTGATGTTTCCAAATTGATTCTCCCACCTATTCCCCCCATTGCTCTACCGCACCCATGGCACTTTGTTGCTTATATCTTCTCACACTCTAACTATTTATCACCACATGATCTGATGTAGCGGCCTTGTAAGATGATGTTAGGCTTTTCCATATCATGTTCCTGGACTGTCTACTTGTAACCGCATGCCTTGATGTAGTCGCCTTGCAACACGAGGTTCAGCTTTTCCATATCATGTTCCTGGACTGTCTACTTGTAACGGCATGCCTTGATGTAGCTACCTTGTAGCATGAGGTCAGACTTTTCCATATCATGTTCCTGGACTTTACCATGTGTAACTGTATGATCTGATGTAGGCGCCCTGCAACATGAGGCCGGCTTACCCACTTCATGCACCCAGACTTTTCATTTATTACTGCATGCCTAGATATAGCCGCCTTGCAACATGAGGCTAGGACTTCCTATTTCATTTACCTGGACTTTACCTTTGTAATTGCTTGCCTTGATGTAGCCGCATTGCAACTTGATGTCAGGCTTTTCCATTGCGTGCCCTTGGTCATTAATGCACTTTGTAATTGTTTGTAACCATATTCTTAAGCTCAAAGCACCCAGATACCTCCGGGTTCGGTGTGCTATATAAATGTCTAAATAAATAAAATAAAATAAATGAATTTCATCTTGTTGCCACCCAGGTGGTCAGTGTCAAAACATGTTATTAGATTACCTGGGTAAACCGGATCCTTCAAGGGTTCCAAGACACAGTGTATATAAGGCTGAGTGATTGTTAAGCAACAGATTAATCCTGGACAGGAGGGCCTCCTTTATATAAATAAATACTTACCTGGATGCCTGGTTCTGCATTACTTCAGAATGGTGATGAGCTGAACCCCTTGGAGGCCCTCCTGCTTGTTTTTCGCCTGCCTGCTGCTTCTCCTTGTCCCTGCCTCGTGCCGCTCCATTCGCTGATACTTGCGACCTCAATCCTTGCATCCACTGGCTCTCTGCATTGACAAAGATCATTTTTGCTGCTCCGAGGGTTCTCCAAACCATATCTGCCATTTGTTACACTTCCTGACTTGCGGCAGGAAATTAAGGGACTCTCCGCGGCCTGGCCATCACATGACACTAGCGCTTATGCACGTCTACGTTTCCTCGCTGCTTCTTCCTTGGTTTCCTTGAGGAATCTGTGTAGAGCAACGCTTGTACCTCACTTCACTACGCTCCCCGGTACTTGTGGCTTTGCGCTATCGCTCTAGTAACCATGCTACGAGCTGAGCATATTGGCGACCCGCTTGCTCTCCAACGCTTTTCAGCGTGCCCTGCATTTCTGCTTTCTTTATCCACGTCGGCGGCAAGCTGGATCAAGGACTGTCTTCCTGTCACCGGTAAGCCCTGCTGGAACTCTTACCATCGCTTCTGCTTCCTTGCACAGTTCTGGCTCCTGAACATGCCACGCTGTTTCTCCCTATGGGCATCTTTACATTGGAACTTTACCCAGCCTACTGCATGTCCGTAACTGGGGCTGCCACGCACTGTTTATTTGCATATGTTGTTGAAGCTTGTGTTTGAAATTATTGCCATTTCATCTCTCTTCAATTATTACTTGCTAACAACCTTTGTGTATTCCTCCAGCAATTGGGTGCTCACTATATTAGTTACTGTCACAGAAGCAACTGTGAGCTCACTATATTTACTGTGTGCAACCTCTTGCCTTCTCCTGTTAAATTATTACAGGCCAACAACCTGTTGACTTTGCGCATCTATCCCCTGTTGATCGCTTTCAGTGCAAACATGACAAATGTTCCCCCACACTTTCTTCGGTCTCTTGGTGACCCCATAGGCCCCGTTGACGCATGGAGGGATTGTTTTGTTGATTATGTAACTGCCATCCATAACCCTCATTTTAACATGAAAAGGCGCAGGGCTCTCCTTATGCATTGCTTGCGGTATAGAGGAAGATGCATCTTGAACTTTCTCCCTGATCTTATCACTCCCACACAAACGACTGGTGAGCGTGTGGAATTTCCCTCTGCAAATTAAGTCATTTTTAAAAACAAGACAAACATGAGAATAAAGTTAGTATCATATTACAGCATTATCATTTCAGCACCAGAGAGCATGCTATAGAGCCCATTGAGAATTGTATTACCACCCTTAGTGAGCTTGCTAACAAATGTAATTTTGGCCGGCATATGCTGAATGCCTCAGAGATCAATTCATGTTAAAAGTAAAGGAACCAAAAAAAAGAGAAGTGTGTTGGGCAAGGGGAGACCCAAGTCTAGAGGATGTATTAGACTGGTACGACACTCTTAATCAGGTGAGGAATCATGATGTGCTGTCACCTGTTGTTGATACCCAAACCATACACTCGATCTGTATCGCTCAGACTTCGGCTGCATGTAATAATGTAAGACAGGCACAGCAACAACAACGCAGCCTGGTTTTAATGCTGGACATTCAGATTCACTGAGTACTAGTCCGCATATCTAGGGTGATATAACAGGATGTAACTACACATTGAGAAGGTGTTCACCGATAAGCAATTGCAGACTCAATTGGACACAGGGATGACCATAGACCTGCAATCGCTTGGCCCAGTAAAGGTTTGGAATCGGCCAACTCAACAGTGATGATACTGTTAAGCTGGAATGATGCAGCCAAGCTTGGTAAACCAAACTAAACCCACACTAGACCGAGAATGTTTCCGGAAGACCTAAAACACTGAACCCTTAAAATAGGGAGAAATAGTCACCTCGGCAGACACTGGAAAGTAATCGGGAACAGGTGAACTCCTTGAATTGCACAGATATTCACATATACCAAGATTCTGACTCTCTCCTCTGCACCAACAAACAATAGAATGCAGCTATACCCCTCGATTAATTTGGGCTAGCTGCATACATAATTATACAACACCATGAACACCTAAACAATCTTTAGAACGCACCTATACCCCACAGAAAATCGGCCTAACTGCACACATAATCTCATATACAAGCACCGCCTCCACCAGAATGCAGCTACCCCAAGTCAAATCGGCCTTGCTGCACACACATTACTGATGGCACACAACCACCACACCACTCCTAACACTAGTATGCAGCTTCTCACCACGAATATTCGACGTGGCTGCACACTTACAGGGTGCACCCAAGCACTACTTACTACCCTACTCTCTCCACTAACCTGGACTACGGTCCCTGAGGATGTTCAACCCACACCGCTTTCTTATCATACCCATGGTAAAAAGGTGCTATACAAAAGCCCAATAACATAACATTACTAAAAGACTTGAGCACATGTTAGCGTGCAAGAAAGAGTTTAATGCCAAGGAGACTGCAGAGTCTGTGAATGCTGCACCCTCTCACAAAACCAAGAAATCCTCAAAAAAGAAAACCCCTTTTCCTTCTATCAAACAACTTCCAAAAATGGATGAACGTGATGAGGTGGTTGATCGCAAAAAGCCCATTAACAGGCTCACACCTACCTCACGACCCAGAAAATGCTTTATGTGTAGAAGCCTCTCCCGCTTGGCGAATAATACTGAATGTCCTGGTCACCAGGCACCGTGTAATGGGTGTAGCAAGAAGGGGCATTTCACAAAATGCTGTCAGAATATGTCACACAGAGTAGTGAAAGAAATGTATGAAGACACTGATTATGAATGTATTGAAGAAACTAGATCTGATGAGGATGCATGTGGTGTGTGAGGTAGGATCATTGAAAAGATTGGATGAAAAACCCCATACCATAGTACTGATACATGGTGTAGCAATAAAACTGCTGATAGATTTAGGATCCGACAATACAATTATCAATGGCAACATAAATTCTCAAGAACCACACAGTTTTTTGTTGAAGTATAAGTTTTGGAAGAGCAACATATCTCCAAGTTACCTTATAAGCATGTGTGAATGCACTGTGCCGTGCTAAAAAACACTTATTTGATCATAGTGGATCAGGTGTTTGCCGCTTGCTAGATGAATAGAAACATCATTTTAATTGGTTTTCTCTATTAAGCGGGTGCTAATGTTAAGAACAAGAAACAAGGAGGATGGTTGTCTATTCTTCAATCAATTTCTCAATTTTTTAAATTATTTCTCTCAATATTTTCGTTAAAAACATAGGGGATCCACAGAGTTGTTCATATTGGGGATCCAAAGAACCAAATGCACTGACTCCAGGTAGTCTTGTTGTACTCTTGGGTCGGGTCATTTATAGCCGAGCGGTTTCTGTGGTGAAAGGTGATTAGACCACATTCAGGGCTTTAGTTGTGGGCTGGTAAGTACAAGCCCTCTCCTTTACTGGTGCAGCGTTAATCTGCATAGATAATTAACATTGTTCATGGGTGTGTGTGTGGACCGCTCCACATTTGCATGTAGACAGGATGACCGTTATTGGCGTCCTCAAATTACAGATTGTTATCAGAGGACTCATGACTCAGAACACTGTAGCCAATAATGGAGGATCACTGTTCCATCTGGGAGCGGCCATTTTGAGAAACTCATATTTGACAAAAATATACAGAAGGGTCTGGCGAGCAGCAGCGCCGAGAACCCTCGCGCGCGGCTCGCCAGACCCAGACTCAAGCAGCAGGTAAGCACTCATTAACGCCCCTGCAGTCTCAGCGGGCGCTGTCCCCATTCAGCGGGAGACGCCTTTTCTAAGATGAGTGCACGGACGGATCTGCAATGCCGGATACGCCCGCGAAAAGGAAATGTATGTGTATTTTTAAAATGGGAGCGGGCACGCCACCAGCGGCCTCTCCAGCAGTCCATCTAATTGCGATCCCTGTTTTTTTGAAAATGATATAGATATAAACATGTATTTAAGCTAATGTGTTGATGCACACAAGATGACAATACTAAAACATTGTCCCTTGGCCCCTAGGTCTCAGGCCGCCTTTTACCCGCCGTGCACAACCAGTAACATGGACAGGGTAGAGGAGTATTATCTATGCAGATTAACGCTACACCAGTAAAAGTGAGGGCTTGTACTTACCAGCTCACAACTAAAGCCCTGATGAATGTGGTCTAACCACCCTTCACCACAGAAACCGGTCGGCTATAAAATGACCTGACCCAAGAGTACAACAAAACTACCTGGAGTCAGTGCATTTGGTTCTTTGGATCCCCAATATGAACAACTCTGTGGATCCCCTATGTTTTTTTTTAAAACATGTTTATTTTTGATCGACACACCAGAGCAAAATACATCACAACATATTATTTCCTGACAATGAATATAGCTCATGGACCCTCTCCTCCCACACCAACCCCATAGCCGCATCCCCTCAGTCAACTTCCAAGTCTTGCCCTTCTATTTTTTGCGTCATCTCCAAGCCCCCAGCCCTCAGAGCGTTTGCTACCACCTGCGGCTTAAAAGTTAGAGCCGGATAACTCTGGTCGTAGTCTATCACTGGGGACCAAATGTTCGTGAAGCAGTGAAGAAGAGCTTTGTTTGCCGCCATGATCTTTTCCGCGACAAAAACGTCCCAGAGCTTCAGCCACCATAGGATCATTAAGGGTCCTTTCGGCTATTTCCAGGTTCGTGCCACCGTGATTTTAGCGGCCAAGAGTAGGTGAGCAAGGAGGGTGGCTTTTCTGCCCGATATCGGGTATACACCTGGGATCGGGGCTCCTAATAGGATCGGTTCCGGCTCCAGGGGGAGCCTTATCCCAGTTATGTCTGCTATGGTGGCAATGCATTGGGTCCAAAAGTTTACTATCACTTGGCAAGACGACCACATATGGATGAGCGAACCCTGGAGGCCACATCGACGCCAGCAGAGCGGGTCCAAGGCTGGGTTGAAGTGACTCAGTCTGAGCGGCGGGTAGTACCATCTTAGGAGTAGTTTATAGGCACACTCACGGTAGTGATGCAGAAGGAAGAGGCACGCGTGCGAGACCATATGTCCGACCATACCTGGTCTTCTATTGAGTGCCCTAGGTCCGTTTCCCATTGGTTCATGTAGGTTGCTCTAGCGACAAGAAAATTTGTCTGCAGCAGCTTGTACATCGCTGAGATTCGCCCTCGATGTGGGGGATCTGCGATTGTCAGCTCTGTTGGGTCCAGGTCTCGTGTCGCTGCCTCGCATGTTGCTGGGTGGGAACACCAATGCCGTAGTTGCGCATATATGAATCTGTCAGTTTCCGCCATGCCAAAGGTGTTTTTGCATTGTTCAAAAGCGAGTGGCCGATTCCTCTCATAAAGCTGGCTCGGGGAACTAAGGCCACCAGCGATCCAGTTCTTAAAGTTCGCCAGATGGATCCCTGGGGAGAACGCTGGCTTATGAAATGTCGGAGAAGCAGGGCCTAGGTCTCTGGGGATTCCTCTGTGTTTACGTGTCCATTCCCAGGCTTTTAGAGTTTGCTTGGTGGAGGAAAGGATGGTCCGCCATGTTCTCCGTAGGACAGGGGGGAGATGCAGGAGGAAGCGGAGGGGGAGGGGTAAGCGGGATTGTTCAATCTCGACCCATCTTGGCCTGTTTGAACTTATCGTCCAGCTTTCAGTATGAGCTAACTGGGCCGCAATCTGGTATTTCTGGAGGTCTGGGACCCCCAGGCCTCCTGAGTTCGGACTGGCCAGCATCGTCCTGAGCGGGATCCTTGGCTTTTTACCTTTCCAGATTAAGCGTAGGATCTTCCTTTGGAGGCGCAAGAGTGGGGGCCGGGGGATCAGAGTTGGAACGGCCGAGCACACATAAGGCAGCCGGGGGAGGAGGTTCATTTTACATGCCGCTATACGGCCTATTAGCGGGATCTCCCGTGGGAGCCAACGATTGACATCTTCCTCCAAGGTCTTGAGTAGCGGCTGGAAGTTCGCTTGGTAGGTATCTTCCGGTCGGGCTGTGATGTGTACTCCTAGGTAGGGGATAGAGTTGTCGCTAAGTTGGATAGAGCAGAGGGTTCGGAAGGAGGCCTTATCTTCTTGCTCAAGTCTCACCCCCAGTGCTGATGATTTCGCGAAAATGTATCGCGAATCCTGAAACTTTGCCAAAGCGATGAATTTCTGCCAGGGAGGACCTCAGCGAATGGGTGGTATCCGATATGGTTAACAACACATCATCTGCATATAGTGCTATTTTATGCTGAGTTGGGCCTACTTGGAGGCCTTTGATTCTGGGGTTCAATCGGATCCGCCGGGCCAGTGGCTCCATGACCAGGGTGAAGAGGAGGGGAGACAAGTGACATCCTTGTCTGGTGCCGCATGATAAAGGGATCGGATTAGATAGGGTGCCGTTAACTCGGAGCAAGGTTTTCGGTGATTGGTAGTTTGCCAAGACGAGTTTCTGAAATGCAGATCCGAAGTGAAAGGACTCTAGGGTGAGTCGGAGGAACGACCAGTCCACCTTGTCAAAGGCCTTAGTCGCATCTAAGGCTATCACTGCTAATTTTCGCTTGTCTCGTTGCGTGACTTCGACCAGGTTTAGGATCCTGCGGACGTTGTCTGCAGCGGATCTGTTCAGTACGAATCCTGTCTGGTCCGGGTCGATAATATCCGGGAGCACCTTCGCCAATTTGGTTAGCCAAGACTTTGGAGTAAATATTAGCGTCCAGGTTTAGTAGGGGGATGGGTCTGTACGCCGCTATGTCCCCGGGGTCTTTTCCCGGCTTCAGGGCAAGGACGGTGATTGATTCTTGCATAGATGGGGTAATTGTCCCTGAAGTGGCGAAAGAGTTAAAGAGCGATGCCAGGGGGGACGCCAGCTAGGAGCGGAAGACTTTGTAAAAGCGAGTTGAAAATCCATCCGGACCCAGGGCCCTTGGTTTGAGGCTCTTGATGACTTTGTCGATCTCCTTGCATGTGATCGGTCTCTAGCTCGTCTCGTACCGAAGGGGCTATCCGAGGCAATGCTGCGTCTTGTAGGTAGGAGAGCTGCTCCTGGGGCGATCTCGGGGAGGCTGTCATCGTGTCTGTAAGGTGAGTTACTGCAATTCGCTGCTTGTCTCCTTCTGCGAATTGGACTCTGCCTTGGGGATCACGGAGGCTCAAGATGGCGTTTCTCTTTCTGGTCTTCGCCAGCTTTTCCACTAGGAATTTGTTCACCTTATTCCCTTTGGCGTAGTAGCTCTGCTTCGTTCTGGCTAGTATCTGGGCTGTGTCTTCTGCATAATGTGCTTCCAGCTTCTTCCGGGCTATCCGCAGGGCCTGATGGGTTTTGGGCGTCCAGTTTTTTGCTTTACATATAGCTTCCGCTTTCTTTACTTCGTCCTGTAAGATCTGCCGGGACTGTCGCTTCTTTTTGTGGTAGGCCGCACCTTGTGAGATTAGGACCCCTCTCACTACTGCTTTCATTGCGTCCCATGTAGTGGCTGGTGAGGTGTCTTCGCTCTTATTTTCATTGAATTAGTCTTTGATAGCTTTCGCTACCACGTCCCTTAATGACATGTCATTCAAGATCGGATCGTATAGGGACCACTTGCGTTTTGGGAGCAGATCTGGGTCATGGGCCCTTAGTGTTAGGATGACCGGAGCATGGTTCGATAGGATTCTGGGACCCATGATTACATCGTCGGTGAAGGCCATCGCTTGGGGGGGAAGCCATCGCTTGGGGGGGAAGCCAACAGCAGGTCGATGCGAGAGTAAGTTCTGTGTACGCCAGAGTAGAATGAGTAGTCGCGGATTTCAGGATGTAGGCCTCTCCAGGTGTCGACCACACCTAGGGTTCGGAATAGTTTGAGTAGGGCTGTCGCCACGCTATAGTCTTTGCGGGCCGGGGGATGGGACTTATCCTTGATTGGGTCCGGGACTCCATTGAAGTCTCCCCCTATTATCGTCTGTCCCTCGACGAATGGCCGGAGGGCCCCCTCCAAGGCCAAGTAGAACTCTTCCTGTTTATCATTTGGGGCATAAAACGAGATGAGGGAGTACAGCTGGCCGTAGATCCGGCATTTGATAGCTACAAAGCGGCCGTCTGGGCAAAGTAGAGTGTCTAAGATTTGTGGTCGAAGTGGCTTAGCGATAAGTAACGCTGCTCCACCTTTCTTGTAGCCATCTGATGCCAAAAATTGTAGCGGGAACTGTCTGTCGCAGAGCCTACAGAAGTCTGCTGGGATCAGGAGGGTTTCCTGCAGGAATACCACTGAGGCCTCTTCATTCTGTAGGCGTCGGAGTATGGATTTCCTCTTTTGCGGCACGTTTAAGCCTCTGACGTTGAGGGTCAGGAACTTCACTTTCTGGTGTGGTTGAGGGGCTTCCTGGACTCTCCTCGATGGCTGGGGTGGGTTCTGGGGGGGGAGCCGTGGGTTTCAGGCATCATCTAAGAGCTTGATAGCAATGCAGCACTCCAGTGGTCGAGTTTTCTGATCCCTCCAACGGGAGGGTAAACTTGAACGGGAGGGTGAACTCGAGAATGTGTGGGGGCCGGGGTTTTCTGTGCGGCCACCACCACGGCCAACGGGGCCAAGACAGTATTCCCTGCCAACGGGGCAGGGGTAGAACCATCGAACTTGGTTCGCCTCCAAGGGTGAGTTGGTGACATACTCCTCGGAGTGGGGTATGGGCCGTTCGGGGCCCGCGGCGTTGCTGTGTTCCGCTTCGGTTCCGGGGTCGATATTAGCACAATAGAAGAAGATACCTAGATCATTTCATCTTCCGGCGTCTGTGCTTTAGACCAGGATCGTTGCTGCTGTCTTTGGGGTGATTGGTCTGGTTCCTCTGGCGGGAGGTGTGGACTGGAGGTGAGCGAGGCTTCTGGAGAGATTGGGTGCAGGATGGATTTCGCGTCTTCAAGATGGCTGATTTTGCGCAGGGATCCCTGATACGAGAATTGCAAAGTGGAGGGGAAGAGCCATCGGTAGCGGATCTGCTGGCTTTGGAGGAACAGGGTCAAGGGCTTGAGAGCTCTTCTTTTCTGTAGGGTCATCAGGGAGAGATCCTGGAATATCTGCAGCGGGGTACCCATGAATGAGAGTTCATCTTTGGTGCGGCTTATCGCCGAGATGGCCTCCTTGGTGGCATAGAAGTGGACTCTAGTGATCACATCCGGGGGGCCGTCTGAGTCTACTCCTCGTCTTTTGCGCAATCTGTGAGTCCGGTCCAGGACGAGTTGGGTTTTGTCCATAAGCGGGAGGAGAGCCTGGAAGAAATTGCTTATGTATTCCGGTAGCTCTTTGTCTTGAATAGATAACGGGACCCCTCGAATGCGCAGGTTATTCCGTCGTGCCCTATTTTCCAAGTTCTCTTGTTTAAATTCGAGGATTTCGCTTCTAGTCTGAAGCGCTTGGATCTCGCGTCGCATTTCTATTATCGTTGCGTCATGGCTCTGGGTCAAATCCTCGACCTCTCCTATCCTCTGTTCGGCTTCTGTAAGTCATTGGTCCGTCTGTTCTAGACGTGTAGTGAGTTCGGTCATGCAGGACCTGAACTCAGCTTTGATGTCCCGCATAAAGGCCACAATGTCATCTTTGGTATCCAGTTTACTTTGTTCTTGAGGGGGCTTCTGTGGGGTGAGTTTAGGAGGGAGGTCCGGTTTCCTTGCCTTGTCCGCAGCTAGGAGCATGGTAGAAATGTCCGGGGTTTTGGTTGGTTTGGTGAGTTTCGACATCTTGCTAGCACCGTGACCCTGGGGATCCTTTTCTGGCTGGATCGCGGGGGGCAGTCGTGGTGCGGCAATCTCTTTGTTTGGGAACACTTGGGAACGCTTGGGGGGAAAGGATAGGCAACGGACGGGGCTGCTATAGACAGGGTTTCCTGCGAGGGTGAGTGATGAAGCCTCTCAAAGCGATATCTTTCGGGGGAGAGATTGATTTGTTAAGCCGTTTTTATTTTAAGGTTGATGTGCCTATATTAAGGTATTGCCGCTCTTGAGTATTATGGGGAGTTGGTCCAGCTTGAGGTAGTTGCAATCACTACCAGGGGGCTGCATCCATCAGGGATGGTAATAGCAGTGGGTGGAGTGGGCCGGGGCGCCCCAGGAAGTTATGCAGGCAGGAAACGCGGGAGTGCCTTCAGAAGGTGGTCGCGGTGTGGTATTGAGAAGCCAGAAGGGGTAGGAGGGCAGAGATACGTAGCCTGCCTAGGGCAACCAGGATCCAGGATAGTGGAGGCGACTCTCCTTTGCTGGCGAGGTATATGGTGGGCAGGGGCGCACCAGGAAGCTGGAAGGGGGCACTAGATCCAGTGCTGGAGTGTCCGTAGGGGGGGGCACATCGGTGAGCTCCAGTGAGTTCGGCAAGCAGAGAGCAGTAAACTTCCCAAGGAGAGTTAGATAGCGGACAGAGCAGCAGAGAGCTGGGGAGGCCCCACTTCGGGAAAGGCGGAAGGCAGAGCAGGATCCGGGCCAAGGGGAATGGAGCCCTCCTCATTTAATGGAGACGGGTGGGAGGGCTCTCACCTGGCATGACCTCCGTCTCCGCTTCCAGAGACCCGGGCTGCAGAGCCGATAATGGCCGGGAAGCTCTGGAAGCTCTCTTCCCGGAGGAGCGTTGGAAGGAGGGTGGTGGATGATGTGCTCTAGCTCCCACATTTGGTACGAAGGCAGGAGGGCTCCGGGGGCCCGAGCGTCCCTCCAGGGAGCCGGGCCGCGGAACGGATGATCGTAGGGAAGCTCCAGAGGCTCTCCTCCAGGAGGGCCTCCCTCAGCTATGGGCTCGTCGGGACCACCAGGCAGGAGGTTCAGGTGGTAGGTGGTGGCTTCACTGGGGCTCAGGCTGCGGGCGGAGCCACCCGGGCAAAGGAGGCAGACACAGCCGTCCCGAGTCCCCGCGCCTCCAGATGCAGGCGAGGGGGGGGGGTGGATGGAGTGCTCCTGCTCCCGCACCCGTTCTCCAGGCAGGAGGGCTTCGGGGTCCGGAGCGGCCGCCAGCCCCAACAGCCTCCGGCAGCGAGGCCCGGGGCCGAGGCGGAGTGGAGGGAGGGGGGAGCAGGAGGCACTACGGGCGTCCGGGGGAGCAGGAGGCACTACGGGTGTCCAGGCTCTGGGCGCCGGAGGCGATGAAGGGCCAGGGCCGCGGCCGCCACCTTGACTCGCGGCAGGGAACACCAGCGCCAAGTTCCCAAGCCGCATTTTCGGTAATCCTGCAGCGTTGGGGTCCGGGATTGAAGCGATGGGTGCGGGAGTGGCTCCGCCAGACTCCCCCCGCCAGAGGAAAGCAGCAGCGTTGCTGGTACCGACTAAATCTTAGTCGAAGCTGCGGGTCCCTACGGAGGCCATCAACAGAGCAGCCTCATCAGTGGCGCTCCAGGCCACGCCCCGATCCCCTATATTTTTAACGAAAATATTGAGAGAAATAATTGAAAAAATTGAGAAATTGATTGAAGAATAGACAACCATCCTTCTCGTTTCTTGTTCCTAACATTAGCACCCGCTTAATAGAGAAAACAAATTAAAATGATGTTTCTATTCATCTAGCAAGCGGCAAACACCTGATCCACTATGATCAAATAAGTGTTTTTTAGCACGGCACAGTGCATTCACACATGCTTATAAGGTTACTTGGAGACAAGTTGCTCTTCCAAAACTTATACTTCAACAAAAATCTGTGTGTTTCTTAAGTGTGAACATCAAACTGGGTAACCCACAGTAGGCAACCCCGAAACGGTCCTGATTGTTAAATACAACATACATTCTCAAACATTAGTTTAAAATCCTCTCATATCAAGGCTAGTGCGTACAGTGGCTCAAAAATCCCCATGGTAGGTAGGCTGTTTTTTGGTGACCCCTGAGTGTAAAAATAAGTTCACCAACGCTAAAGTATATTTATCTGACAAAGGGGATGTCTGTTTGGGTGGTACCAGCAGAGTGACATGGGTCTGACGATAAACCCCAAGAATAAAGATTTTCCATAATAACTTACTAGAAAGTCTTATTTCTATTAAAGACACGGAGGCAAGCATTATGCTTCTCTTTCTTTAATTGAAAAGTAAAGAAAAAGCTCAGCAGCAAGATATTTGTGCACCAAAGTGTGACATGAATAATGCGCATAAGAAACAGGTGCACTAAATATAATAAACACAGTAAAAACATCATCATACATTACTATATGTCCAATATTCTCTGTGGGAGCTCCATTTCCCAGGGGACTTTGCTCAAGTTCATTTAGAGGCCACCAACATGTGACCTAATCCTCCAATAAGTGTCCAGATCCCCTCCATAAACAGTCCTAAGCATGATGTAACTTCCTCTTTCGAGGCTGTGAACTTGCTGTCCGTAGTAACTGTAGGCAAATTGTAGAAAAACAATTGTGTCGGGCTGCTCATCAGACAGATTTGTCTGCAGGCGCTGTCAAAAAAAAGTATAAAAGGGTAAAATTACTTCATGTCTATGACAACTCTAGATCCCTTATAGGGTGGGAGAGAAATTTCATTGGGTTATTCTGGTAGAATACATATGAGTTCCAAATTATTAACATTCATATTAATGCATTTAATCAATATCAAGTGTAATACGCTGTTATTTTCTCGCCGGGTGGGATAATGCTTTCCTCCGTGTCTTTAATAGAATTAAGACTTTCTAGTAAGTTATTATGGAAAATCTTTATTCTATGTCAAGACCGGAGGCTCCCATTATGCTTGTTTAAAGCTTACTTACCACAATAGATGCTGGCTGATCTACCGGTTTCAGGTTGCCCAATCTGCCATCCTCATGATGTCCTCCAGGCGAACTCCCGCCTGAAAGGCTTTGGAGGCTATGGGTCCTCTAACGGAGTGGGCTCGAAGTGCTGGGTATCAATCAATCCCTGCTTGAGTTGGAGTCCAACGCACCCAGCGTGCCAAAGTTGAAGCTGAAACTGCCTTGTGTGGTTTACGAAGAGCTATCAGTAGCTGCCCATTAGGGGAGGTCCTGAGCGAAGCTGTCTTCTCTTCGTAGACTTCCAAGCATTTAACCAAGCAGAGCCTGGGCTGATCTCTAAAGGCGGGATAATAAATCACCCTGGAATTGCACTTCGTTCTCCTGTGTATATGAAATACGATGGCATCAGGAGAGAAAATCCTGCCCGCTAGATCGAGAGCTCTGATGTCAGAGACTCTCCTGCAGGAGGCCAAGCAGAGTAGGGTAGTAAGTTTGCCGGATAGGGCCGTATGTGATAGTTCCTCATTACGCGGCCATGACAAAAAGAGGTTCAATACTTTATTAACGTCCAAAGCTTGTCGTAGTGGGACGCAGGCGGTACGGTAAGCCTCACACTTTTGAGTAACCTGCAGACGAGGTGGTGTTCTCATGCTGGGACTCCTTGAACAAGGTCATGACCTGCGGAAATTGCTGAACGATAGGCGTTCACTGTCCTGTAGGCAAGCCCTCTTTCTACTAGAGAAGCTAGGAAATTCAATATATCCCCTACAGGTGCTGAAATTGGATGTAATCCTTTCTCTCGGCACCAAGTGCTCAGGTGCTCCAAGAGTTGGAATACCTCTTAAGGGTAGTAGGAGCCCAGCTCTCCTCGGTGAGATTGATCGCCATGCGGGACATGCCTGGGACTCTCCAACTTGACCTGAAATCCTCCAGGCCGCTAGGGTCGGAGATCCACTGAGGAGAAGGGGATGATGCTGGCCTGATGGATCTAGTAGGATATCTGGAAATTGGGGTAGTAGGAATGGAGAATCCGGGGAAAGTTCCAGAAGAACTGGATAGCAGGTCTGAGATGTCCAGACCGGTGCTATAAGGATTAGATCCGAAGGCTCCTGACGGGCCTTCGCCTGGATCCGGCCTCCAGCTGTAAAACACTGGTACCTGGGTATTGAGTCTGGAAGCGAAGAGGTATATGGACATCGGCCCCCAATTCTCTTGGAAGCGGAGAAAAACTTCCCTGTTGAGCCTCCAATCGCTGTAATCTGTCGAGTGACGGGAATACCAGTCCGCTACTACGTTCGAGGGACCAGGAAGGTATTCTGCTGTGACTGAAATCCAATGGTCCACACAGAAATGCCAGAAATCCTTGGCTAATTCTGCTAGAGGTCTCGACTTGGTGCCACCCAGATAGTTGATGTATCTTACTGCTGAAATGTTGTCCATTTTTAGTAAGATGCAGCAACTCGCTCTGTCTCTGGCAAAGGAGCGTACAGCAAAGGAGTCTGCAAGAAGCTCTAGACAGTTGATATGCAGATCCAGCTCCTGAGGAGACCAAGTTCCTCCCATGGCTACGGAGACGCATCTCGCTCCCCAGCCGGAGCGAGTGGCATCCGATTCGATGATAATATATGGAGCGGATCCGAAGATGGCTCTGCCGTTCCAGGCTTCCATGTGAGTGAGCCACCAGTTCAGCTCTGTCCTCGCTTGAGGTGATCGTCGGGAGTTGAGAGTAAGAAAGGCTGCGCCTTAAGTGTTGGCCCTTCAGTCTTTGTAGTTCTCGATAGTGAAGGGGGCCGGGAAATATTGCCTGGATGGAGGAGGATAGAACGCCTATCACTCTTGCTAGTTCTCGAAGAGAGAACTGGTTCTTCTGTAAGAGCCTGCGTATCTCTCTTTTGGTAGAATGGATTTTGGCTGATGGGAGTCGAAGTTGAGAATTCTGGGTATCCACTACGAATCCCAGATATCCCATGTTCTTGGATGGAAGAAGAACTGTTTTTCCCAGTTTATAAGAAAAACGAGGCTGTGCAGTAGGTCTACGGTTATTCTGGTCTGTTTCTGAACTAGTTCCTGTGACTGAGCCATGAAGATGATGTCGTCTAGGTAAATTATAAGACGGACACCCTGTTCTCTTAGATGAGCTACTACAGGTCTTAGGAGTTTGGTGAAAACTGAAGGGGCTGAAGAGAGCCCAAAGGGTAGGCTTGTGAACTCCCAATCTTGATTTTTCCATGAAAACCTCAGATAACTTATGTGTGCCTGATGAATTGGCACTGCGAGGTAAGCGTATTTCAAATCTAGACGCATGAGCCAATCGTTCGGTCTTGGGAGGTCTCTGAGCATGTGTATATCTTCCATTTTGAAATGGTAGTAAATAATGAATTCGTTGAGAGCTTTAAGGTTTATGACTGGGCATACTTTTTGTTTCCTGGTACTAGGAATATGGGACTGAAGAAACCTCCATGACTTGAGCAGGGGCGAATCGCTTGCTTCTGATAAAGACTGTGTATTTCGCTATCTAAGGCGATTTGATCTGTCTGAGACATTACTATGGGGGTAGGGTGGCATGTCTGGATGGGTTGCTCGAAAAATTCTAGGTGTAGACCCCGAGCTGTGTCCCTGACCCAGACGTCTCCCGATAAGGTATCCCAAACATTTGCAAACATCTTTAACCTCCCTCCTATAGGTGTTTGTGGCGCTGGCGCTGCTATAAGTACACTGACCTGTAGATTGTTGGGCTGGATATCTAGCCGCTCTTCTCCAGGGACGCCCTCTTCCACGACCTCTTGAGGGGAAGAATGCGTCAGAGCACTTTTGCCAGGTGTTATGCTGGCCTCTGGAGTGTTGAGGTATCTTGTCAAAGAATTAACGGCCGGAAGAGCGACCTCTGCCTTGTCCGGCCCTGGAGAAAACTTTGGATGCGAAGACTCTTTTTATGGAGGCATGCGCTTTGTCCAATGCTGTAAATGTCCCGACAAATCTTGCCATCTCCTTCATAAAAGGATCTCCGAAAAGCAGACCTTGTGCTGTTGGACTTGATTCTGTGTCCGCCAGTTCACTCAGTTTGGCATCTATTTTATATAAAATGCTCTTTCGACGTTCTGTTGAAATAGCGCAACTGGCGTTTCCTAACAGGCAAATATCCCGCTGAGCCCAACCAGAGAGGATCACTGGGTCAATGGGGTCAGATGAGCTGATGGCTGCTTCCGCTAGATCTGAAATCTTGGCTAATGGGCCCGCCACGTCCAGTACTTTGTCCTGACAGGACTTCCAGGCACGGTCTATGCCCTTCCTCGGGTCTTTCACATTGTTGCCCAAGAAGGTGATCATTTGGTGTCCAGTCATTTGGTCGACTGAAAACTGGTCGACTGCAATTTGGTCGACGCAATTTGGTCGAAAACCAAATGGTCGAATTTTTTTTTTATTTATATTTCGGGTTTTCGTTTTGTAAAAAAAGGGGTTTTTAGAGAAAAAAAAGGGGTTGGGGGGGACCCCCCCAAAAAAATAAAAAAAAGGGTTAAAATAAAAAAAATAAAAAATTCGACCATTTGGTTTTCGACCAAATTGGTTCGACCATTTGTCTGGTCGACCAATTTTTTTCGACCAAATGTCTGGTAACCGATCATTTTTTAATCTAGCTCCGGTGTCAGAGCTACCTTGTCCGCAATATCTGGATGTGGTCATTCGGCACGAAGTCTGGCCCTGATCTCCTTATCGAGTGGCTTGCGCAGTCTGAAATGAATTTATTTTGATGTCTTGGAAGATGGTTCCCAGTCGGTGGATCTGGGGTGCATTAGATCTTCGGAGTGAACATCCCCTCTGCAGGAGGCTTGTTCCCGGTTGTGTCCTTGGGGATGGGGTCTGCCACAATCCCTGAACTTGAGGGCTTTGGCCCTCTATTTGGAATTCCTCTTCAGATGAAGAGTGGGAATAATCAGCGTCATAGACGCCCCTGTTCTGATCTTCTTCCATGCCCTGTCCATATCCCTGCGGGCTTGAGGGTCCGTCTCCCCTGTTTTCTTCCTCGAGGTAAGAGGGTTCATGCGAAGGGGTTACCTTCCTGTTCATAAAGGCTTGTTTTAGCCTGGAGAAGGCGTCCGACACGGCAGCTGTAGCATTATTTGGCTGGCTCGTGGGGGTCGGAGAGCTTCTGCTCTTGCGAGCCGGGATACATCCCCCTTCATTAAGGTGCTTTCTCTTTTGGGTCTTTTCCCTACCTGGTGGAGATGTTGCCCTTAGGTGCTCCTCCATTGTGTCCATGCGGTGTTGAATAGGTAGGAGCATGTCAGTCACTGCCTTTTTAATGCTGCTTTCAACTGAAGATCCCAGCACTTTCTGCAGGCTTTTTGCCATAGCCACTTAGTCAATATAGCAGGTATCCTCCTCACACTCAGACCAAGCCTGATCTGATTGGGGGGGAGTACTGCGCTGCCATGATCTTTTCAAGCACCTTTAAACAACTTTTGTTTTTTTTGTTGTTTTTTTTTCTGGGCTTCTAGAAGGCCTTCTCTCTAGCCCAGTATTATCAGTTCAGCTTATATTATTATTATCCCTTAAGGATTGCTGAACAGGAGCTTTCTTTCTCCTCTTTTTTAAATTTTTTTTTAAATATACTAATTTCAATATGAATATCCAAATGTCACTCGTGTGGGTACTCGCTTTTATTTTTTATTTTGTTTATTTTATTCTGTGTGTCACCACAGAAGGGATTCCGGCGCTCGAGCTGCAAGGACTGTTATAAGACTAACGGTCATACGCACTCGAGCGCCGGAATTGAGGAAAGGACCAAGAGCGCTGGAGCTCCCGGGTGGTCTGCGGGTGGCTTTACGGTCCTCCGTGAGGCCGCGCAGGCCTCTCTGTGTCAGCAAGGAAGACTGGAGGGCCGGAGATGTGGAGGCGAGCCTCCGGTGGAGGCGAGCCTCCGAGGGATCCGCTTATGCCGCACAGGCCTCTCTGAGCCTGAAGAGAGGACCGGAGGGCTGGGGAAGTGGGGTAAGCCCTCTAAAGGATCCGCTTGCGCGAAAACGAAAGTAGATGAGAAACAAAGCAAATGTCCTAAACAGTGCTAAACATGAATGTACTTATCTCTTGCTGTGAGCAGCAAAGAAGGAGGAAGATACATCATGCTTAGGACTGTTTATGGAGGTGATCTGGACACCTATTGGAGGATTAGGTCACATGTTGGTGGCCTCCAAATGAACTCGAGCAAAGTCCCCTGGGAAATGGAGTTCCCTCAGAGACTATTGAACGTATATTAATGTATGATGATGTTTTTACTGTGTTTATTATATTTAGTGCACCAGTTTCTTAAGCGCATTATTTATGTCACACTTTGGTGCACAAATATCTTGCTGCTGATCTTTTTCTTTACTGTTCAGTTAAAGAAAGAGAAGCATAATGGGAGCCTTTGGTCTTGACATAGAATCCTGGCTGTGTCGCTACCATTTCCTCATACCCTGAAAACATGTCTGATGTTTATACAGAGAAACCTGGGTGTTTAAAAGGGAGGTGCCACCAACTCAGACTCAAGAGAAGTGCTGTGCCTATTACTGCAAAATTGATGTGTGTGCCACTTGCCTTAAGAGAGGAAGTGTCTAAAGAAATCAAGAGGTTAGTTAAGGAAGATATCATTGAATCTGTGGTGGCGGCTGACTGGTGCTCCCCCAGTGGTCGTAGTTAGAAAGCCCAATGGTACTGCCCGCCTCTTTGTAGACTTCAGGGCACTCAATAAGTGTGTAATTGTAGATCGGATTGCCACTGACAAACATTGGAGAACTGGTAAGCCTCACATGTGGGGCTAAGGTATTCTCCACCCTTGATCTGGCCTCTGCATGTCACTAAATCAAGCTTCATCCCGATTCGAGGGACCTGACCACCTTCATTACTCATGAAGGCACATTCAGATTTTAAAAAATGCCATTTGGACTCCCATCTGCTGCTGCATTTTTTCAGAGTCATGAAGGATGTGTTTGGTGACATTGAAGGTGTGTTCTATTACCAAGATGACTTTCTGGTTATGTTTTCATCAGTTACTGTCCATGATCTCAAACTTAAGAATGTGTTGGGCAGACTGAACAGAGCAGGGTTGACCCTACAGAAATCTAAATGCTGTTTCAGAGTCTCTCAAATTGACTACTTAGGACACCGGTTATCCAGTGAAGGGATAGTCCCCAAAGAGGGTCTGGTCAAAGCCATTATGCAAATGTTACCACCAAAAGATAAACATGAAGTGATGTCATTTTTAGGGGTAGTTGAATATTATAAAAGTGTCTAAGACGTTTTTCAGATAAATGCATAAACATTGGAACTGTATGCAAAAAGGTTGTGCATTAAAATGGACCAATGATTGTGATAAGGAATTTCATGATATCAAGCAAGGAATTTCCAATGCCCCAATACTTGCCACTTTTGATACCTTCAAAGAAACATTTCTTATAACGAACACCAGTGGCACATGCTTGAGTGCAGTCCTCATGCAAAGAGACAAGGATGGTGACAATATTGTCGCCATTGCTTCTAGATCTCTGAAAGATGCTGAATGTAGATATTCGGTTATCGGGAAGGAAGCATTGTCTTTTGTGTGGGCTATCCAAAAAATGTAGGACATTCCTGTGGAGCAGAACATTTTCAATTCTATCAGACCATAAACCACTAGTACCAGTCTTCACATCAAACGATTTAGATGGTGTGTCTAGATGTATTGTAAATTGGGTGACTGCTGTACGGGGACACACATTTGACATTCAATATGTTTCTATCCAGGAATCTGGTATGCAATAATGATGATGGAAGATGATGATGATGGAATGATGATACATCTTGAATTGGTTCTTCTGGAAGAACCAATTCAAGATGTATATTTAGCATGTGGGGATTCCATCTCACAAGACAAGTGGGACACAACCCTGAGGGAGGACCACAAACTCTATAACATTAAGGAGTTGGAACTAAACAATTGGTCAGAGTGGATACCTGGAATGGGTCTTGGTCCCTTTCACAGAATAAGAGATGATCTAGGCATAGAAAACTATCAATTATTGAGATCTGGTTACATTGTGCGACCCGTAGGTGTAAGGAAGAAACTCCTAGATTTGGCCAACACTGGACATCGGAGCATATTTAAAACTAAAGGTAGGCTGCTGTAACGCTCACCTGATTCTCGCAGAGGCGCCGGTCTTGACTGGGCAACTACCGTATCTTCAAAGGTGATGTGTAGCACCCGGTTGGCTCTTTGGGCTGGACCTCTGTGCACTGTATGCCTGACTTCAAGAGTGAGATGTCTGCAGATAGAAAATATGGGATTAATGAACTGGGGTTATTGGGGTGTCCCTATCTCTTTCCTTTTTTGCTCTCCTGTAGACCCCCAAAGGTTAACGCTCTCACCTTAGGTAAGTGAATGCCGAGCTCTCCATCTGCCTCGGGGCAGGGTGCTGTAACCAGTTTCTTCACTGGGTAGGTAGCGCAGGCCTCTTGACTTCAGAGGACTGCTGTCCGTCGTTTACTGCACGAACGGTAAGTTTCGAGTAATTCTATTGTCTTTAAAGTCTTTAGTAATGATGTCTCTTGTTTTGCAGGGTTCCGGCGATGGCGGATGACGGGCTGAAGTGAGTTGAAGATGGAGTCCGTGTGATGAATAGAAGCGCCTGGAAGCACGTAAGTAAGCGCTTGTTGCCTGCTTCACGATGCGCTCTAACTGTCTTTTTATTTTGCAGGTACGAGTTCGGAGCGGCTGCAGGGTGCCGGAATACCCACTGGGTTAGATGTGGAAAGGAGTAATGGCACGTGAGTATTAAAGTTCCCCAATGTCTTTAAACGCACCTTGTTTTGTCTTTCAGATGCGGGATGCAGCGCCGAAGGCCTCCGGAGCGTGCGAAGAGTTGGTAAGCTTTTGTCTTTCAGATGCCGGAATGCAGTGTGAAGACCTCCGGAGCGCACGAAGAGTAGGTAAGCCTTTGTCTTTCAGATGCCGGAATGCAGCGCGAGGCGTTGGTGACAGCCGATGGACCAGGTAAGTGAAGAGCTGTCACTGAAGACCGTAATGCTAACCTGTTCTTTCTTGTCTTTATAGGTGTTGCTGAAGACTGGATTCAGGATGGTAAGCCTTTTTCCTTAGGCCCAGGATCAGATGCAGAAGACACGATGAGCGTTCTGCTGCAGAGGATGCAGAATAACGCAAAGCAAGATTCATCCACCGGGTGTGGTTTAAATAGCCTCCTGTAGTGCTTAGGTGTCTCCTTCCACAGCCACGCCTAGGTAAGAAAAGAGTTCCTGCTTTCCAGAAGAGTTCCAGTGTTCTGAATCTAGGGAGTGGCTCCTGCCCCACCAAACAGGAAAAGTAGTTCCAAACAGAAGAGGATCAGAGGCTCAACTGGCAGGCAAGTAAGCAGCATGGTCTGCTGCAGGTAAGTCCACCCAAGCATTATGAGCCGGGCGCTTCCAGCGCTGGGACTGGACATATTTATGAGCCTGGTGCCACTGGCGCCAGGACTGGGTCCAAAAGGTCCCAATTGGGACTGGTTGGCACTCGGAACCTGGGTTATGGATCTGCTTCCAAGGGAGTTGGGAAAACCCTGACCTTTTGGAAGCAGAGATCATGACAGCTGCAATCTGACTATTGGTGGTCCGGTTTAGATTCAGAAGTGGAAGAAATTATGAAGGGGTGTGCATTGTGTGCATCTTCAAACAAGGTGCTTGAAACACATGTGCAACCTCTCAAACCAATGAAATTTCCAAAATGACCTTCGGAATATGTAGCCCTAGATATTGTAGGTCCGTTATGGTCCAACGGGGGCATCAAAAAATGTGCTAGTGTTGGTGGACTTGTATTCAAAATGGGGGAGAAGTGAAGAGTGTACTTGAAGCAGATTCAAGAGCAGTAGTACAATTCATGGATAACATCTTCCAGAGAGAAGGTGTTCCACTTAAAACTCTAACAGATAATGGGGTCCAATTTACATGTAGACTAATGAAGAATTTCCTGAGAGGCAAGGCAGTGGAACATCATTAGACGGTCCTCTTCCATCCTTCCACAAACTGAAATGTGGAAAGATTCAACAGGACTTTAATGCAAGTTGTGCACATGTCAATCCATTCTGGGCGATGTTGGGAGGAAGACATAGAAAAGTTACTATTAGCCTAAAGATTGGCTACACATTCAACCACTGGGCTGATTCCCTTTGAAACTCTAAGGAGAAGAAAATCTGCCACTTCAGTGTGTCCACCATGGTTGGGTAGGATGTGCTTTGTGAAATGGGATGAAGGGGCACTAAGTGAGAGGATAAGATTAAGAAATGCAAAATACAAGAAAAACACATGACAATAAATTTAAGGCCAGACTCACGAGAGTGGAGACTGGTGATCTGGTCTGGGTACGCAGACCATGTGGAGTTGTTAGTCCATAAAACCAATCCCCATCATCGTCTTTCCCCCCTGGGCAACCATGCACCGGTCTTAGACAATCTTAGACAATCTCCTAGGGGGGTGTGGACCACTATACCCCCCCCTGATTTTGTATCTCAGGGCCTATGTGCACTGTGTTACTCCTAGATTACTCCTACCATACATACATATATAGACACAATAACACAAGACACAAAGAAAACACATGAATCGTTCAATTATAACAATAGGATACATTTATTTATGCACAGCAAAGCATAATGCAAACAATACTAAAACTATTGCAACCATCTAATTTGCACCTTTTATACTTTTGGTGCAAATATACCATGCAGTGGATATCTATAAGCCTTACAGGCTTCTAATGAAAGCCTGTGATCCAAGCCTGTGGTTCTAATGCAGTGTAAATGCAAGCATCAGCAATCCTCTCCTTCATGCAGGATCAAACCTATCCAATCCACACCATACTTCACACTCTCTATCTAAGACAATCCCTGTCTGATTTCCCCATCCCCTTTCCCAAACCCAAAGCTCTTTGTGTGAGTGTCTGTTCTAATCAATCAGTCAGTTTAGGCCATAAACCATACTTCCCATTTGCATGTGCATCTCTCTCCTCTCCAGCTCTGTCTTTGTCAAGTCTCTCCTCTATGCACAACTCTGCAATCAGCAAGTCAGTGTCTGCCTCTCAAGATCTGGTCACTCGAACTGCCAAACTCTGCCAAGCTCCCGATCTCCCAAAGCCATCGGATTCTGCTGCACCAAGACACCTCTCGCTCAATCTCAGAACTGCGTCTCTCAATCTATCTCCGAGGGCAGCTCCATCCAAAGCTCCATCTATCACCATCTCCCACAGCAACTACCACAGCAACTACCACATCGGATTCTCCCCAGGCAACTATCACAGCTCCCTTCTCTTCACGTCTGGTTATAGTATCCCATGACGCACTCATTCCCATGGTTATTTACATTCTGTAAGCTAAGAATGTCTCTTTCTCTGTCTCAGCATTTAGCAATGCCTGCCCGTCTGTGTTTTGCAATGTACTTTCACTTCGTGTTCTGTCAGCGTGACATATCTCTTTCATGGCCTATCTGTCTGCGGTGCCTGTAAAATACCATCTTCCTCTATATATCCATTCACTCTCCCTCTCTCTCTCTCACGGAGAGCAGGCCATCTCTCCTCTTCTCCATGCAAAAGTACTCCCTCCATGTGGCGCTCTCTCCCACCTTTGCTCTCTCTGCGAAGCACAGAGCTCAAGCTGATAAGGCCTTCGCCTTCCCCAGTCGGACAAAGGTTTGTGTTATCTGTCTGCCTGCCGAGCAACTGTTTACGAATTCCTTCTTTCACAGTGTACCATAACATCTCCGCACTGAGCCCAGTGGCGCTTCTCTGTCTCCTTCAGTGGAATGGCTTTATAATGCCATCTAAATGCTTCCTAACGTTTACGCTTTCTTCTCGCAAATCCAAGCGCTATCTATACGCAAACTCATTCTAAGTGCACACTCTACATACATACATATGTACATATACATATCTCTAAATGTGTAACAACAACGCTTTTTTACCCAACACATTCTCACCAATTGTTTTGTGTTTTTTCTTGTGAACTGTAGGATTTATTCTTTGTGCTCCATTTGTTCACTCTGTGTTTGACACCTGTCGTCCTACTGACTGTAGCGACGATAGCATTTGCAAAAACGCTTTGTTAAATGACACCATCCTGTTTTAGACAGGCTTCTGTTTTGTTTCAGATTATGCAATTTATGATTGCTCATGTGTTGTTGTTGTTAATATGATGTTCTATATGTAAAAACAGAAATTTAAAATCCTTCCCGAATATAAAAACTTTTGTTTTGGAATTCTCTTCGAGTGTGTCATTCATACTCTTAGATGTGCTGGTTTGGGGAAGAAAAATAGAAGGGACGGGGTTACATATGAATTGGAACATGTGCATACAAGTTCCACAAAGATCTTTGAAGATCTACCCATATGTGGGCCTCGGCTACTCGGATGAATGTTCTAAACAGAACATGGCCGGTACCGAACAAAATAAAAACTGCCATTCATGGAACTAAATGCTAAATCTTCCAGACTCAGTATAAAAGCATCTGACTTACCAGGCTTTACTAAGATATTTCAATCTTCTGACAAAGATGATGTAGACAAGTTAAACTACGAATGGCTGTTTGACCCATATTATCAACCATATTATCAACAAGCAAAAGCCCTAAACAACCAAAGCAAGAAACACAATCATTGCTACGATACAATAATCGGGGGAAAAAAACAGAGCTTCACAAACTATGTAGACTTCTTAATGAGCAAAAACCCAGGAAGCTCGGGTTGCTATCAAAACAGCCAAACTGAAATATCGTAATTGGATAAAAGTACATAAAAGTATGATGTTACAACAAGACTCAGAACAGATGCTGGCGTGCCTTAACAACCGTAATATCCGCAACTTCTGGAGTCTTTTAAATCCAATACATACATAACAGCATCGGATGATACAAAATGTACCAAAAGCTCGTTGGCTGGAATACTTTTCTGGTTTATACAGTAAGCGACAAACCCCAGAGATCACAGACACGTCGAAATTGAACAGGTTGCAAGTCATAAGATCCAAAGAACCAACAAAGCAATTAATCATGAAGCTAAATACCTCCCGAGCACCCGGGCCCGATCGCCCATATTTCGTGAGTTTCCTTTAGTTTTTCATTTGATAGGCCGATATTATGCTCCAAATCCTTAATTTGATCAACCATCTAAATCAAATCCCAGCGACGTGGAGACTGGCTGTTTTAATGCCAATATTCAAGCATGGAGACAGAGAACCCAGCAAATTATAGGCCAATTGCCCTATTGGATCCTCTATGGAAGCTATTTGCAACTATCCTATTGAGAGATCTAACAGAGTGGGCGACAGAAGAAAAAGGTTTGCCCCCCGACAAACAGGTTTTGTCCACTCTGTGGGAACAAACATTAATCTCTTCCTGCTGAACCTTATAAAACATGAAACCAAGGCCACTAGTCAACAGGTCTGGATGGCCTTTGTTGATCTCCATCTTGCCTTCGATTCTGTCAACCGCCGCCTTTTGTGGAGCAAACTCGAAGAATGGAATTGCCCGGCGCATATATTACAACCAATAAAACTACTCTACTCATCAACTAAGATACGCATAAACGCTAACCAAGGATGGAGTATTAACAGCATACATAGAGACATGGAATGGCCTAAAGGAAGGTTGTCCGCTGGCGGCAATGCTTTTGAACTTGTTCACAGCAGATTTACCTTGCAAAATGATTTCGGAGAGAGCAAATCACCAAGAATAAATGCCACGAGTTTACCTTTGATGATGTTCGTGGACAACATCATTTTGCTTGATAAGACGCCGAGAGCCTACAACACACCCTCGATACGCTAACAGAATATATGGCTAAAAACAAGCTAAAAATAAATATATCCAAAACAAAAATCATGGCCATTATGAAACCAAAACAGAAGGAAAGAAACCAGTGTTAAGTAGCAACGGCTGTCCAATTAACATACTATCAGCCATACAATGGATGAAAAAGAATGGCAGTTGCAATTAAGAAAGAAAGTAATGGCCTTGGCGGGGAAAGGATACATTCTTCATGAAAAATACAGACATTTTTCGTACAGACCAATTGCTGCATTTTATAGGAGCAAAGTCATTCCGATCCTGACTTACGGAAGCGAAACGCTGATCAAACTGTCGGAGAAAATATGGTCCCTCCTCGAGGAACAATTTTGGAGAAAAATTATGCAGCTGCCACAATCTTTTCCGATGGTACGAAATTGCACTGCAATCTCTCACTTCGGTTGTAAGATGGAAAAAACTAGATCTCTATCCGAAGATATCTGGTGAGGAAAAAGTCTCTGCACTCGAGATATTCAGAAATAAGACGGATGTCATAGGTGTACGAGCCCTGACACAATGGAAACAGATGTCACAAATCCTCGCAAAAGAAGATATAAACACCGAAATGCTGCTAATGAGACCTCAATGAGCCAAGAAAAAGATTATGTAAAAAGATTGGATAAATACCATTGAACAGAAAAATCAATATAAAGAAAATCTTGTATGTGAAATAGAAGTGAGAGCTATTTACAAACTTCCATCATATTTGATGCTCTTTCCAGACAGGGGCATACAATCCTTCTTTATGAAATTGCGTTTAAATATTCTTCCTACAATTGAGAAACTAATGAGAATTAAGCAACAAGACAAAAATGTATATTTTTGTAGGATATGCAAAAACCAAGATGCGACAGAGACCCTGCATTATCTCATAATGATCTGTCCTGCCCTACAAAATGAGAGAAATGTATGTAGGAGATTGGATACGAAGTTCTGAGCCCAGAAGATAAATGGGCCTGGATACTGTTGGGACAGGAAAAAAAGATGATTTTTATAATCTTTCATTTTTGGCACAAGATTATGGATACATTTGCTAAAGATGAAATATAATGAAATGCTAAAGTCTGATAACATGTCCTAAATGTGTATAAAATATGATCAGTATTATAAAATGAAAAGTTTATTTTTAAACTGAAACATTTTAATAATAAAAAAATAAAAATAAATAAAAATGTTCTAAATTGGCCAGGTCCCCCGCCCCCCAGCTCTCCCAGTAGTTCTTTCTCTGTATCATACTCTTTGTACCACACTGTTGCTTGCTAGCTAGATTTGTCCTATAAATACCATACATACGTACATAGGAAAATGTTTTCTGTTCTGCCGCACAACTGTAATCTGCATTCAGAATAGCTGCTGTGTGAATTTTCTAAAGTTAGTAATAAAGACAAACTGCCCACTTTCACACCCAGCTACTTCATTCACACTCCTGTTTACAAAAAATATGCAGAAGCAGAACACTCAAATCTGTCCTGGCCTTGTTGGTGCATATCTTTTTGTGTTTCTCTACAATATATACATACCAGAATGACGGCGCACCAGCAGAAACCAGGGCACATGCAGACTTTAAATGCACCGCTGCAGAAAAGAAAGCACCAGAAAAAAAGCCTTCTCTGCCTGTGCCCAAGACTATGGAACCTCCTCCCCATCATTATCAGACTCCAACCCCCGAACCCCCACGCTCCTAAAATTCAGAAAAGAACTTGAGACCCACCTCTTCAAGGAGTCTCTCCTCCTCAACACCTAGGTCATCATGTCGCCTTTCGCGCCTCTGGCTCACCAGACGCCATCCGCCCCTTCTCCTCCCTGCAACTCTGTATAGCTGTACCCCTCCTCTATGCCCCTCTGTATCCTACCTCCTGCTGTATATCTGTTCTGTTACCTCTGAAAAGCATGCCATTATGCATCTGTACTGTAAAGCGCTCTGTTGTGTATCTGTATTGTTGTTTCTGATGTTTGTGGTTCTGCTTAGAATCACATGATATGCATATAGTCCGACATCTAGTGGTAATCGCAGAGTATTGCTTCTTTTTTTCAAAGACCAAAAGGGATGTCTACATGGGCGTGACTGTAACACTATCCCTAACGTGATGTGTAGTGTACCCAAAATCCATCACGCGTCGATGTCCCACCAGATTGTTTCCGCAAACCTAGTTGGTTGCTTATGCGGAGCTCGTAAGAGTTTATGTTGCTATTTTTATTCCTACGGTTGGTTAGTCAGTTTTGACCACCATCTCGACTGCTGTATCGTGGGTTTCCTGCCCCAACACCTACATCTGCAACTGCTCGGGCGACTGTTGACCGCGTGGCCTTGGCCCTCAGGCCTGGCCTTTACAGTATGGAGAGTGGGGCCCTGTTTTCCTTCTTCTCTCCGAGAATGCATTTCCTTCACCTGTCTCTTTCTCTTCTCTGTCTGGCTGCCGCTTACCTCTCCTATGGCGAGCACTCCTTTTAAATTCTGCACGTCTTGTAACAGCAAATTTCCCTGGAAAGACACCCATCACTGATGCAATAAGTGTCTTCCCCGTGACCAAGACGAGCGCTTGTGCAAGGCCTGTAAACTCTTTCGGCCTAAGACGCTGAAAGACAAGCGGACTAAGTGGCGGGCAGCCTACGCTATGCAGGCCGAAAACCTTTCCCCCGCCAGCGCTTCTGACTAGGAATCCGTCGGCAGCTATGGCTCCGATTCGGAAGCCATCGACCTTCCTGCAGCGCCTATGCGCTCCCATGTGCCCTTCCTCAGCTCCGATAGGCAGGCCGTCGGCACTGCTATAGGGAAGTCCCACCGCGGGCACAAGGGCACCGCCGCACCACGTGTACTTAAGCACACAACCCCTAAGGCCTCTTCGACTGGGTCGTCGGAAGAAGACCACAACGCCCCTAGGGGCGCCAGAGATTTCAATGGTACCTTCCAAACCTGGCATGCGAATGGGCATAAAACTCCTTCTGAAATGGGAGTTCTCTCAAAACTTCCGCTACCATCGACCCGTCATCCAAAGGCGCTCGAACCCTGAAGGACTCGGTGGTGTCGCCGACCGCGGAAGCGCCTACAGGTATGCCAAACCCCTCTACGCTGTCAGTTGGGCTACCGAAGCATCGCAAGAAGCTTTTGGTTACCGTTTCAGCAGCCAGGGACTCCTGCTTCTTTCAGAGGCCTTACATAGAAGCTCACCCCCTTATGGGCTGCCTTTTGCTGCTCCTGACCCTTCAGCTTCCTCTGAATGGACTAGGGAGAGTTTTGAAGAGTATATGACAGGATGGCTGTGTTCATCGACTTTTCAGACCAGTATGAAGGGGCCCTGAAGAGACATAGGGAAGTATAGGATGTGGACTCATGCCCCGTCCCCTCTAAATCTCGGAATCTTCCTTCCTCTGGTGCCCAGTTTCCCTCTTTGGAGGAACCACAAGAACACCACGATAACATCTTTGGGGACGACCCTGAGGACCTGTCCCAGGATGTTGCTTACGAAGGTTTTAACCTTTATGACCAAGACCCCGGACTGGAATCGGGCAAAGGATCAGAGCCCATGGTACACATCGACACATACCACTGAATGAGACGTCATCTGTCTCCTCCGCTGAGAGATTCGTCACCAGCGGACAACCAAATGCTGTTCAGCTCCCTCTGAAAAAGAGCAGCCGACCATGTTAACATTTTAAAATTACTACGCACGAAGCCACCCCTGACTCGGACTTCGTGGAGGACATCCTCAAGGAAAAGACTCCAGTCAGCCAAGCCATTCCCTTATTAAATTCTATTAAAAGACGCCTGGCTCATTCCTTAATGTCCCCTTCCCTTATATGGGCAGTTAATCCCTATGTGGAAAAATTGTTTCTCCCAGCTGCCTCTGATCCCTCTATGTTAGGGGTCGCGCCACAACAACCACTTGCAAATGGGCAGGGGTACCACTGTCCTCTGCAGAATCCCGTCCGGACAAGGATTGCAAAAAAGGTTATGCCCTTGGTAAGCACGTCACTGCCTCTGCAGCCTACTCCACAAGGATTGCAAACAACACCACGCTCCTTGCGAGCTACAGTGATGTTCAGTGGGTCCTAGTACAGGATGGCCTTAAGGAGGTTCCAGAGCCTACCAGATAACGCCTACTGGCGATCATGGCTGAAGGCAGACAAGTGACCTAGAATACCCTGAAAAAAACTCTGGACTCGGCCAAAACTGCTGGTCGCACCCTGGCCCAGGGAACTCTTCTTAAGCGGCATGCTTGGTTGAAGAACTCCGGGTTAAACCCCGAAATACAAGCCTCCTTAATTAACAAGCCTGTGGAGGAATCCAACCTATCCGGGAAGGCGGTTGACAACGCCCTGGAAACGGCAAAAAAGGAACACAAGACTTTAAAGTCTCTTAGCCAGATTACAGCTAGACCCTTTCACCAGCGTTGCAGCTCTAACACTTGCCAGTCCTTTTGTGGTCAATCCTTGCCCCGCTCGCCCCAAGGTCAGTATAGTTTGGGGGTGCCCCCTGGTCCTCCGGTCAGAGCTTCTTTGGCAACTTCCAGTACCAGCAAAGAGTATGGGCAAGGGCCGAGGTAGAAACTCTGCTCTCTGGGGCTCCCTGGCCTCCATCTCTAAGTGACTTGCCAGTATGGGTCCCCTCCCACGCTTCCCCGGTCAGGGGTCTTCTGTCTTCATTTACCCATGCCTGGGAGGGATCACTTCAGATCAGTGGGTACTAAAGACCGTTGCCCGCAGGAGTTTCTCCGACCGCCTCGTTACAACCCACGAAGAAGCAGACGCCTGTCGCCAGAACACCTGTGCATCCTGCTGGAAGAAGTTCATGTCCTGCTAGAAAAGGGCGCCATCAAAGTACTCCCACTCCTCCCCTCCCCCCGCCCCCGGTCTCCCTTTCTCCAGGTAAACCAGGGTATTTATTAAGTGTACTTCCAAGGATCTCCCCATGTGCCCTTTTTAGACCTGCGTCCTGCTAACAAGTATGTCAAACCTCAAAAGTTCAGGATGACAACCATTCAGGAGGTAATTACACTGCTGCAGCACGGTGATTACATGGCCACATTGGACATGAAAGATGCATACTTTCATATTTCAATGTTGCCAGCACACAGAAAGTACTTAAGGTTCATGATAGAGGATACCTACTATAAGTTTAAGGTTCTCCCCTTCGGCATTGCCTCAGCCCCAAGATTGTTCACGAAGGTACTAGCGGTAGTGGCAGCGCACCTGCGCAGGCAGTCCATCCCAGTCTATCCCTACTCCGACGATTGGCTCATAACACGGGATTTGCATGGGACATGCCAAACAAATACCCAGAAGACCGTAGATCTCCTCTTCAACCTAGGATTCTCTATCACTGATAAGAAATCCAGGCTGTTCCCCCAGCCAGGTCAAACAGTTTCTGGGGGCTCTAATTCGAACAGAAGACGGGCTTGTCTCCTCCTCCTCTATCGAGAGGGTCCAAAACATGCTGTTCCAGATCCCTCACTATGTAGCCAGTCACCAGGTGACCATACGCAAAGCCATGTGACTGCTGGGGATGATGTCTTCCTAGTTCCTCGCGCTTGTCTGCGCATGCGCCCAATCGTGATTCAATGGTGTCAGACCAGCGTCCAGTGGGACGATCTAGTAGATGTCTCGGCAGTGCTTGTTCAGTCTTTACAGTGGTGGTCAAGGGAAACCCTTCTGCAGGGAAAAACCGTCACCACCCCCTCTATAGAGGCCACTCTCACCACAGACTCATCTGTGTCTGGGTGGGGAGTAGGGGAGTACACCTCCTTCAACAGACCTCGCACAGCGTATGGTCTCCAGCAGTAGCGTCCAATCACATCAATCTGTTGGAACTGCTAGCAGTTGTTAAGACCGTGAAGGCTTTCCAGACACACCTCCAGGGGAAGACCGTTCTAGTCTTCACAGACCGTACCACGGCCATGTACTACTTGAACAAACAAGGGGGCACTCACTCTCTTAGGCTATCAAGACTGTCCTAGAACATCTGGAAGTGGGCACTCAAACACAGCATGTTCCTCCTCGCACAACATGTTTCAGGGGAACTCCATCTTCTGGCAGACGTACTCAGCAGAGCCTTCCCCCTACCCGTAGAGCACGAGTGGCGGCTACAAGGGGACATTTTACTCAATGTCTTTGCAGAATGGGTCTTTCCAAAGATCGACTTATTCGCCACACTGGAAAATGCCCAATGCCCAGACTACGCCTCCAGATACCCACAGAACCGCTCCAAGGGGAACGGTCTCTGGATAACGTGGTCTGGGAGATTTGTCTACGCATCCCCCCCACAATTCCTCTTCTCAATAGAACAGTGCAAAAGATGCACCAGGAACCAGTCACAATAACCCTGGTGGCCCCTATGTGAACCCGCCAGCCTTGGTTCTCCCATCTCGGCAATGTCAGTCTCCCCTCCCAGGAAACTGCCATGCCCATACAACATGCTGTCCCAAGATCAGGGAGGGGCACTACATCCATGCCCCCAAACACTCAATTTAGCAGCCTGGCTCCTGAAGTCAGAGTTCGGGCACCTTCAACTCCCTCAGAGATGCATGGACATACTCGGAGAAGCTTGTAAACCTACCACCAACCATTGCTACTCCAGTAAGTGGAAACGCTTTGTTATCTGGGGTAATACAAAGTGTATCAATCTTATTGATTGCTCTCCTAAAGATATTGCCCTGTACCTAACTCATCTGTTAGATTCAGGACTAGTTGTCAGTTCTCTAACAGTCCACTTACCCGCTCTTTCGGCGTACACCATGTCCCAGAGCAGAATACTGTGGTGGAAGATTCCTGTGATTAAATCTATATTTAGGGGGTTAAAAGCCTTCATCCGTCGATCTCCAACCCAGTCCCCGGATGGGACCTGAATGTTTTTCTTACCAGACTAATGGGACAGCCCTTTGAACCATTGCACAAGGTAAGCCTTAAGGCACTCACCTACAAGACTGCCTTCCTAGTGGCAATCACCTCTATAAGGAGGGTTAGTGAACTGCAGTCCCTTTCAGTTCAGGACCCTTTCGTCACAATTCACAAGTCAAGGTGGTTTTGCGCACACACCCACGCTTTGCGCCCAAATTTATCTCAAAATTCCATGTAAACCAGTCCATAGAACTACCCGCCTTTTTCCAGAACCCCACTAACGTGGCAGAAAGGAGCCTCCAGACACTAGATGTAAGGAGAGCAGTAATTTACTATCTGAAAAAGACAAAGCCACTAAGGAAAACAAAGCAGTTCTTCGTATCAGTGGCAGCTGGTAGAGAAGGGGACCCTGTCTGAGTCAGCTATTTCCAAGTGGATCGCAAACTGCATCTCAACGTTAGACTCTTGCCAAAAGAGATCTACCCTTCACGCCTAGAGTTCACTCGACACGGGCCACGGGGGCTACCATAGCATTCATTGCAAATGTTCCTCTAGATTCCATTTGCAAAGCAGCAATCTGGAGTTCTGTGAATACCTTTAGTCAACACTACTGCCTAGATACACACTCTAGGTCTGCTGCTAAGGTGGGACAATCAGTGCTAAGACATCTCTTTGCTACTGTTCCTTCCCACATCGCACCACCATCTCTGGGTACTGCTCGCTAGTCTATGCACAGCATGCAATTCTAAGCAGATCCACAAGCATCAGAAGACATGCATTACTAACCGTAATTGTATTTCTGATGATTGTATCTGCTTAGATTCACATGCACCCACCCGTCCTCCCCTCCTGGAGTAGAAGGAACATAGAATTCTTACACCCTCTCTCTTCGTGTACCCACTCACGCAGACTATAATGCTCCCTCCCGGCAGAAAAAAACAACCAGTGGGACCTCAACACGCGGGAGATTTTGGGAACACTACACGTCATGTTAGGGATAGTGTTACAGTCACGCCCATGTCAACATCCCTTTCGATCTTTGAAGAAAAGTTGCAATACTCAGCGATCACCACTATATGTCTGACTATATGCACATCATGTGAATCTAAGCAGATACAATCATCAGAAATACGATTACGGTGAGTAATGTATGTCATACCTCTGTAAAGCGCTCCATTGCGTCTTGGAGCTAGATCTGGACTCGATAAATACCATAACAATAATAGTAATAATAATAAATGTAATATGTCGTGAATCTATACGCTATGACTGGCTGACTATTTCACACCTGAAACAGCTTGCAATCCTAGCTTTAATCAGATGTACTACTTTCAAGAATTGCACACACTCCAGAAGACAATGTGTGATGGTCACATGCTTCTACTCAATTTGGTACATTAATGTGCACAGCATTTGTAGGTTCCTAAAATGTTAAACACATATTTTGCACATAAAACAATAAAATGTGCACCATCAGCTGTTAGGAGCATGTCTGAACACAGCCAGCTTGTGCCCGCAATGGCAATTTGAGATCTAAGACAGTGAGGATTGGCCTTGGCCCTCATCACATACACTATGCAATGGGCAATCATTTACACAGTGTGAGAAAGTGTTGCAAGTAGGAATTGCATGCTATGCAATGAACAGTTGTACCGAAAGGGGCAGAGTTAAAGATGTCCTTGGTGGACACCACAGAATTCACAACGGAGTGATGTTTGGAGAAATGCATTTCGAAGGGATTGTGTCCTCCGACGTATTCCTTCTCTTAATAGATTACTTCCAGCTTGCTGGGCTCGTACATTTTTTTCAGTAGAGGGCGCTGCGCATCGACGTCCCTCACGTTTGTGTCCCTCGACAGCCTCCGTATCGGCGCCAACGTCATCCTGCTTATAAATAGACTCATGCAGCGTCCGTTGCTCAGTTCCGTTTTTCTGCGCTTTGTGGGCCTCGGAATCGTGTTGCTCAGTTCGTTCTTCAAGTAGATTCTACTTATTCCTCGAATATATCTTACCCTTTTCGATGGCTTCCTCATCTGAACAGTCGACCCCACGGTCCGGCTTCAAAAAGTGTTGAGATTGTGGGAAGAAAATGTCGTTGACGGATCCTTACAGGATCTGTTTCTGGTGCCTGGGATCGGAGCACATTGTTCAGAATGCGAGGACTGCATGTCCATGATGGCGAAAGCCTTGAAGGAGCTTAAGGGGAAGCTCGAAAGAGGTAAGACTCTTAAAACTTCTATTGCTTCGAAAGGTTTGCTCGGCAGAGTCGAGACATTCGTCTCCTCGCCGTCACAAGAAGCATTCCCGTTCGAGGTCTCAAAGTGGTTCCCATCAGTCTTCGAGATCCAAACACTCGAAAAAAAGGTGTCGTAGATCACCCTCTTCTTCGTCTTCTTCTGTTTCCCCAGAAAGGCTCACCTGCCCCACAAAACACAGCTCTCCAGATAAGTGGGAGGAATTCCGTAAAAAGATGCTTAGCGTCTTCGAGAAAGCGGCCTCGACCCCCTCGGAGACGGCTAAAGGTGATAACCTGGGTGAAAGACCTGAAAAATCGAAACGCTGCAAGTCGTTGCACGCGGCAAAAGAAACTGCCCGAGAGCGTCATGAACCCTCGAGCAAAGGCAGTAAGACCGCGTCATCAACGCCATCATTGAAGGTCCCTTCGACTCATAAATCTGCGTCATCGACGCCATTATCGAAGGGCCCATCGACACACAGATCGGTCGAATCGATGCCGTCTTCGACGCCGATGTCGACGCCGATAAAGGACAAACCTACGGCTGTCACTACTTCGCAGTCAGTAGTCATACCGAGGGCTTCCACCATGACCTCGAGAATGTCGTCGATAACCTCGACGACTCTGAGTAGGATTCCGATCCTCTCGAGTTCTTAGAGGTCTCTTCATACCTTTTTGACGCTTTTTTCAGTTTCTTCGAAGCCTTTGACTTCCGCGTCGACAACTTAGACGTTTTCTCAACCAGTTACTACAAGCTTGGCCCCTTCTGCTTTAGAAATGGGTTTTAAGCCATGTCCAAGGTCAGATTATTTCAGAGCCTTGTCCTCTATTTATGAGGAAGGGGAGGATTCTGAACATGAAAGACCTTCTGGGTTGCAGAGGACTACAACACCTGTACCAGAGGAATTTATCTCTGAAGAAAATAGGTTGAAGGATCTTCAAGAATCCTTGCATGATGCAAGTGGGTTAGATACTTCCCCAGAAGTAGAATTTGCCAAACTAGACCCAGGGGAACATGCTGAAACCCCTTACAGAAATGTAATTGCCAGAATAATAGAATTCATGGGTTGGCCTACACCTTCACCTTCCTTTCAACAAGATGATCTTACAGACATTTTAATTAAAGGCCCACAGGAAGATCCTGTGGTTCCATTTCATACTGCATTGCAGAGAAAAATATCGGCCAACTGGGAAACTCCTGAGGTTATACCGGCAGTTAACAAAAAACTATCTGCCAAATATAGGGTATCTGCTTCTGACCCTGAGTATTTGTCCAAACATCCAACTCCAGAGAGTCTGGTTGTTCAAGCAGCAACTTCATCGAACAGTAGATCTGCATACCCTACTGTTCCACAAGACAGGGATGATAAGAGATTTGACGCTATGTCAAAAAAGTTTTTTTCTGCGGGTAGCATGGCGCTTAAATCCATTAATGCTACTTGTACGCTCGCAAGATTCAGCCATACACTTTGGGAGTGTGCTTCATCAGCGGCTGACTGCCTCCCGGAAGGAGAAGAAAAGGAAGCTTTTCTGAACATAATTAAAGATGGTAAAGACGCAATGTGCGAATCCCTGAGGACTGAGACCTATTTTGGACATACAAGAAATGAACAAGTTCCTCAGGAAGGACAAGTTCAAGATGGTAACTCTCTCTCAGATCCTTCAGGCCCTCCAGCTTCAGGACTGGCTGGTATCTCTGGACCTTCAGGATGCTTATTTCCATCCATCTCAAACACAGGAAATACCTGAGGTTCGCAATTGGCAACTCTCATTATCAATTTCGAGTTCTGCCATTTGGGCTGACCTCCTCCCAAAGGGTCTTCACCAACCTAATGTCGGTAGTGCCTGCAAGTCTAAGGAGGGAAGGGATTTACGTCTACCCTTACCTAGATGATTGGTTGATCAGAGCTGTATCTTCGGAACAAGCTCAGATTCAACTAGATTATGTCTGCCACTTCCTTCACAAACCGGGCTTCTCCCTCAATTTAAAGAAGTCACAGATGATACCATCACGGAGACCCCAGTTCATCGGAGCGCTCCTGGACACTTCCTTGGGAAAGCCTCGCCACCAGAGGTGAGGGCTCAAGATATTCTGCAGATGGTCACCAAGTTTCAAAATGCCCAACGTCTCCCAGCCTTTGACTTTTTGAGGTTGCTTGGCCTCATGGCATCCTGCATCTTCCTTGTGCCAGAGGCTCGCCTGAGAATGAGATCTCTCCAGTGGGCACTAAGAACTCAGAGGTCGCAATTCTCAGGAAGAACGACAGATCTCCTTCAGGTTCCGAACAAAGTGGCTCGAGACCTTCAGTGGTGTGCCTGTCGGGAGAACATTTTGAAAGGAGAACTGTTTTGGCAACCATGGCCGGAGATAACAGTAGTCACGGATGCCTCACTCACGGGGTGGGGAGCTCATGCCAACGACTTGACCATCAGTGGTCGTTGGTCTCCATCAGAGTCCAGACTACGGATCAACCTGTTGGAGCTGAGAGCTATCAGACTAGCGCTGAAGGCTTTTCTGCCATCTGTACAAGGGAAAAATGTCCTAATAATGACGGACAATACAGTGGCCATGCACTACCTCAACAAAAGAGGAGGCGTAGGATCACTGCCACTGTGCAGAGAGGCGATGCAGCTCTGGTTTTGGGCAATTCAAGAAGGAATCTCTCTATCGGCAGTTCACTTAGCCGGAGAGAAGAACTTGACAGCGGACGCTCTAAGCAGGCAGAGCACAGTCTCTCACGAGTGGGAGATAGCTCAGGAAGTCCTTTGAGAGATCTTCGCCCTTTGGGGAACCCCTCAAGTGGATCTGTTTGCCACCAGTATCAACAGGAAGTGCGATCAGTTTTGTTCAAGGGAATTTCCCCCGAGAGGAGCTCTAGGGGACGAGTTCGTAGTAGACTGGGAGTTTCCACTTATGTACGCGTTCCCTCCAGTCCCTGTCATTCCTCAGATGATCAGGAGGTTGAGAAGATTCTGGAAGACTATGATCCTAATTGCCCCAGACTGGGCCAGGAGAACGTGGTACCCGGACCTTCTTGACATGTCCATCTGCCCTCCGATTCGTCTGCCACACGGGGAGGATCTTCTCTCACAGAAGGGAGTTCAGGTTCTCCATCCAGACATCAGAACCCTCAACCTTCACGCTTGGTTTCTGAAAGGTTGAGATACAAGGATTGGGACCTCCCAGATGACGTCATGGAGGTGTTGCTTTCAGCCAGAAGGCCAGCTACAAAGACTTTATTCCACTGCCGTTGGAACACATTTTGCAGCTGGTGTAGAGAAAAGAATATTAAACCCCTTTCATGTGGTACACCAATGGTGTTATCCTTTCTACTCAATTTGGTGAATTCAGGTCTTTAAGTTGGTACGATCAAGGGCTACCTCGCAGCGCTATCGATCTTCAAGCGCACTGCGGAGGAGCCATCATATTTCAAATTACCCTTAGTAATACAATTTCTGAAGGGGTTAACTAATGTCTATCCCCCGAGACCGTTTCAAGTTCCCTTATGGGACTTAAATTTCCTGATGGGTACTCCTTTTGAACCACTCCACTCTTGTTCGTTAAGATTTCTCACCCTTAAAACTGTCTTATTAGTGGCTTTGACATTGGCCAGAAGGGTGAGCGAATTACAAGCCCTACCTTGTAAACCCCCTCATACAATTTTTCACAAAGACAAAGTTGTCCTCCAAGTGAAGCCTAATTTCCTCCCAAAGGTGGTTTCTGAATTCCACATCAATCGGAAGATAACCTTACCCTCATTCTATCCTCTTCCCCATCCTGGGAAAGAGGAAGAGAGGCTACATAGGCTGGATCCAAGGCGAGCCTTGAGTTTTTATATCAGCAGACTTGCTAGGATTAGGCAAGCAGACCAACTGTTCATAGGTTACACAGGGCACAAATTAGGATTGCCAATCACAAAACAGACCATTTCCAGATGGATTATTTTAGCCATTCTAGAATGTTACAAATTGGCAGGGAAAAAGCCCCCTCAAAATCTTAGGGCTCATTCAACCAGGGGTATCAAAGCCTCTTCGGCCCTCCAAAAAGGGGTAGCGATTCGAGACATATGTGCGGCTGCCTCATGGTCGTCTGCACATACCTTTACAAAATTCTACAATCTGGATTCCTCCTCTAGCCAAGAGACTAGATTTGGCAAAGTTATGTTACACTCTGTTCATTCTTAAAGGGGAATACAGCAATTTTACTCCCACCTCCGTTTACACACCACTGCTATGGGAGTCTATCAAGATAAGGAATACGTCGGAGGACACAATCCCTTCGAAGAACAAGTTACTTATTACCTGGTAACTTTCTTTCAATGGGATGTTCCTCCGACGTATTCCTTATCGCCCCTCCCATCCATCCTCTCAGTAAAACTTCCCTTTTGGTTGCAGTTTACGCTCTTTCAAGATCAATAACCAATTCATGCACGGCTACTCTTAAGCTTCAAAACGGAACTGAGCAACAGACGCTGCGCGAGTCTATTTATATGCAGGATGACGGCGCCGATACGGAGGCTGTCGAGGGAAACCAACTCGAGGGACGTCGATGCGCAGCGCCCTCTACTGAAAAAAATTTTGGAGGCCAGCAAGCTGGAAGTAATCTATTAAGATGAGGAATATGTCGGAGGAACATCCCATCGAAAGAACGCTACCTAGGTAAGAAGTAACTTGTTCTTTTTCTGAGGACTTCAGAAAGAAACTCCAAAGCAATAGTGGGAGGATGGAGGGACAAATAAAGCCCAGTCAAGGGCCTACTCTAAAAGGACCTAGCATTCCAAGTGTAAAGTTCAGTCCCTAAACTAAATCTACAAATCCTTTAGCCTCATGCCCAAGAGACATATCCTTGTAATCACACTGTCTCAGGGTAGCATTATATGCTCCCACACACTTTTTTGTTTTGTCAGGTGTCTTGTAATCTCTGGGAATTTCAAAGCCTTGTAGCTTCCCTACCAAGGCATGCCATGTAGAGTACCCATCTAGCTGTAGGGGTTCTTGGGATCTTTGACAGAAGCAAAACACGCACCTTCCCTTCTTTCTTTGGAGTTTTCAGATTAATCATTTCCCCCAATCTACCTTGGACTTTGTCAGGCTGCAATAATTATGACCGCTCCCCAGCAATGTGTTTCCCCAGCATTGCACATTTCTTTAGTTGACCCTGTTGGCTTTGCATCTACCACCAGTATTTGGGCTAGAGTCCTTGGCAGGCTGTTTTCCAGCTTCTCCATTCATGTGTTATGCTCACCTGGTCTCTGCGGAGGCGTTTGGGGCACGCTTGGAGCCCTCCCAGGACTTGGCTCCCTTGGATCGACTCTCTGTCCCAGCTGCTGCGAAATTGAAGGCTCAGGATGCTGGCACTGCCCCTGAGGGAAGATGAGAGGCAGTGAGAATGGCGTGGTGGTGTTGTGATCCCCCTCAACCTTTTCGTGCCAGAATGAAGTGAGCAAGAGTTTGCCGATGCAAGCTCACCTGTTTTAATGTAAGGATGAGCTCTCCATCCTGCTTTCTCTCAGCAGGGGCGCCGTGGAAGGACCTAGTTGCGTCACTGGTCCTTAGCGTGGAGGTCCAGACCGGCTGCGACCAATTCCGCCTTGAAGGTAGGTGTTTTACAACAATGATTACTGTCCGTATCTTTTGTGGTGATTTCCCCAATGATTATTGTCCGTAATGTTATATTGTCCTTTCCTCTCCCTTTAGGTATGAAGATGCCCCACGAGTAAGTGGAGATGGAAGAGAGTCCAATCTGGAGAACCTACAAGAGGTAAGTGGACTTTCCGGATGATGCGCAAAGTTTGCGAGTTGCGCTGTCTAGCGTTTAAAGTTTATGCAATTGCTAACCCTGTGCTTTCTGTCTCCCATGCAGGTGCAGCCGATCGGCTTTTAATGGCCAGCGGTACTCCGAACTCCTGCCGGCTGCCAGATGAAGGATCGGCGAGGATGCTGTGCCGGAAGATGACTCAGTGTGGATGGGCGTTCTGGACAGGTAAGGATGCCAGGCGCTGCAAGAGATGGATTCGAGGAGACAGGTAAGAGGCGTGCGGCCGCTGCAGATTTGGAAGCGGGTGGCAGTGCTTCCAGCGATGGTGTGGCTGGACTCAGGTAAGATGCACGCGGTAGCTGCAGAGGTGGAAGCGGTAGCAGTGCTTCCAGCGATGGCGTGGCTGACCTCAGGTAAGATGCGCGCGGTAGCTGTAGAGTTTGAGGTGGGCAGCAGAGCTTTCAGAGATGCCGTGGCTGATTCGAGGTAAGATGCAGGATGGGTTCCGGAGACTGAAGATGCTCGTGCGGGACTGGAACAAGTAAGGATCTGTAGACGGCGGTAAGCGTTACGCTGCGGGTGGGGCTGGCTTATATAGCCTGGCCCCAGCCACTCCCTTTAGGCCGTGCCTTGTGGCCCCAACTTGCCACTCCCCCTGTCTTCTGCACGTGCTTACAATGCTTTTGCATGGCCACGCCTGGCCTAGGAGCACATACCTTGAGCAAACTGTGTGCAGAGCACACTTTTAAATGAGCTTGGTGCCAGAGGCGCCAGGACTGGGTCCATTGGGACCCTGCAGGATGTAAAGTTAAAGGCCCATGACCAGTGGCCATGAGCGCATGGCGTGGTTCCTGCCAGCCTTTGGGCCCATATTCCCAGCATGCGCACAGGTCTAGCCTTCCCTTTCACCCTGGCCTGCTCTATAGTATGATTCAATTGGCTTAGCCATCTCCTGTCTTCTATTTTTCAGACTAATAGGCTTATTTGGACAAAGCAGGTTCTGATTATGTAATTCTGCTCCTCTCACTGCATCATAACTCTCACTCTGAATTACCATCCTAACACCCTCAAAACTATGAGGAGTGTGCCTCTTATTCCCATTTCCCATCCACCTTACTCCATGCCTTTTGAAATGTCTCCCTATGGGGACAGGACCAGAGCGTCTGCCAATCCCCAGTGCCCCAATCCTACTGTTGCTTGGCCTGAGCTGTCGTGTAAATGGCCTACTACTGGCTCTTGTCAATGGATCTGCTCAGCTACCTTGGCTGGGTTGGAGAGCGAATGTAGATCATCCTAGGGCCTCTAACTCTGCTACCGGGTCAGTTTCCAAGGGACATTGCCCTAGCCAGACCCATTTGAGTGTTGTGTAGTCTTCGTCAGCCTTGGCCGGTCCTGCAAGTTCAGAGTTGGGCCTTCCCCTGCCCTCCATCTGGGACTACTTCTCACTGCGCACAACAGCCATCAAGAGAGGATTGAAGCAGTCAAAGCGTTCAGCCATCCTGGAGAGAGAGGCAAGTCCCCTAAGCGTGGGCACTGAGCTTTTCTGGCAACCATCGGGAGACATTGATTTCTTTGGAGGAAGCTTCCACCTGACACTGTGAGAAACCTGAAGGTGTCTCACCCGCTAGTCCCCAGGGGTTTGTCATCCAGGTGGCCAGGACACAGCCATCACTTTTGGATCCAGTTCCTGGGGGTGGACTAGTGCGGGAGGATCACCTGGTAAGGGGTCTTCGGGGAGTGGGACACTGGATGGTGAGGCACAGTATCCACTTCCCCCTTTTCCCCATACTACTAGGTAGGATACTCAAGATTGCAGCCATGAACCTGCTACAACTGGCAAAGTAGGTATGGTGCGGACAGGTGGGCAGCAATCACTGCATCCCACTAAACTTGGCCCACCCCTCCAATTACTCTGTCACTTATCGCACCACCCTTAAGCATCTCATTGAACTGTTTAGTTAGCCATCTTTCACATCTCTCGAGGAAAGTCTAATTTCTTGCATTGCTGTTGTGTTAAAACTCTGCCTTTATCCCCTCCTTTTAAGAAACTCGAATCTGGGTGTGTTCGCATTGCAGTTGTGTTATATCTAGGCCTTTTCCCCTCCTAGAATCTGGGTGTTTTTGCAGTGCGCTGTCCCCCACACCTTCTGTCTTCCGTCCTTACTTCTCCTGTGTCCCCCTGTGATGTGTTGCATGCTTGTTGCCTCCTTCTCTGTTAACCTTCTCCCTCTGGTGCTTCTGTGGTGCGTGGCTGTGGGCTGTGCTTCTTTTCCTCCCTCACTCTCCCCTCTTGCCTCTTCGCAACCCCTATGGTGCTCTCAATCTCTCCCATCTTCTCAAACTGCTACTCTATCTCCTATCCTATCCCTCTCACTAGGTCTGGAAGGAAAAAGGTTCAAGAGGGGTATCCTGTTCTCGAACCCAGACCTCCCTATCGCTGATGCCCACCTCGGCGCTTCCTCCGGGCAGACTCTCACGACATCCTCTTTGTCGTTCCCTCTCCTGAGCTATGGAGCCCCATATGGTCTCCGGTCTCTCTCCTTTCTCTGCCTCTCTCATTAATGGTGGCACCCGGTGGGAGGTCCTTGTGGCCACCTTCATCTCCTCCAAGACTATCATCAATATCTATCTAAATGGTACCGTCATGGTGCAGGGCTCTCAACCCAATCTGCTCCTTCTTGATAGGCGTCTCCCGTGTCTCATCAATTTCCACCTTTCTCCTATCACTCCTTCCCACACCTCTCTGTCCCCTCTGCCACCTCCTTCCTCCTCTTTAGCCACTCTGGCACCCACCTCGTCCTCCGCTTTTGCCCCTATCCCACCTATGTCTTCTGCCTCTGCCCTCTCTCGGGCCCTTCTACCGCCTCCGCTGGGTGTGCCTCACCCTTGCATCCCACCCCAGAAGTCTCTCAAATGTAGCTACTCTCAACTCTTGCTCTGCTGTCAAATATTCCTCTGACATCTGCCACCTCCTCACAGACCTTAACCTGGATGTCCTCGCTCTCACTGAGACATGGTTCACGGCCAGCTCTGTCACAAGTTTTGACACTTGACCTTGAGGGCTACAAGATCCTCTCCAAGCACAGAATCAACCGGCCCGGAGGTGGAGTGGCCCTGATCTTTCCAGAGTGGGTCCCAGCTTCTGTCATTCCTTTGCAGGCCTACACCTCCTTTGAATGCCTAGTCTGCATGCTCTCTATCTCTCCTGAATTCTCCGATTGTGGTCACCTTCTAAGGGCCACCTGGCCAGGTCACCTTCTTCCTCTCAGAATGGGCTGACCTCTCTTCTTCTCTCCTTGCCTCAACCTCTCAACTTCTCCTCAGAGACCTCAACGTCCACCTGTATGCTTCTAATCCCTCCTCTGGGCTCTTCTGCAACCTATGTGACTCTCTCCCTTTCTATTCTACCCTGCGGTCCAAAACACTCTGCTGGACACACCTTGGATGTTCTCATCTGCTCAGACATCCCGCTCTCTAACCCTCTCACCACTCCTCTCTTGGACTGACCACTTTCTGCTCTCCTCTCACCTAAAACTTTGTGCCCCACAAGCAAAGCCTACACCAGTACTGTCACCTTCCTTCTCAGTCATTCGGCCCATGAAGCAAGTGTCAGTTGACGTCGTTGCGTCTACTTTCTCTGCTTCTCCTACTCCTGTGCCGGACTCACACTCTTGACACAACCCTCTCTAACCTACATCTTTTTATCACCAACACTCTGGACATACTTGACCCTGTCATGAGAATCCTCCTGAAGCCTGCCTGAAGCCTACCTCTAAGTGCAACTCTAGGTACGAGTCTGACCTCGCTGCCCTGAAACGCAAGTGCAGGGTAGTTGAGAGAAAGTGGAGGGCTTTGGGCGCATCCTCTTATAAACTGGCTAGCCTACCTCCTACTCCAAAGGCAATACAGACTCTCTGTCCTCTCCAAGAAGAGCGCCCATATCGAAGCCCGCATCTCTGTGGCCTCTAACAACACAGCCACACTTTTTAAAATGCAAGGAACTGGCTAATCCTACCGCAGTCTCCATCTCTCCTGTTCCCTCCCAGGCCCTCTGTATGGCTCTTGCCTCTCATTTCACCACTAAATCTCAGGACATTCTATCCTCGCTTTCCTCTTCCCCACCCTCTACCTCTCTCAGGCCCTCTGTGGCTGCCTCTCCCTCTCCTCTTTCTTTTTCCTATTTCTCACTGACACCTGGCAATGTCTCTAGGCAGTCCGATTTATGAAAGTGTCGTCCAAACAGGTGCTCCTCTGTTCCTCCAGAACCATCACAGACCACATTGCCACCCTCGCTCCAGCCTTGGCCGATTACTGCAATCACACTTCCCCACTGGATCTTTCCCCTCTCTCCTCAAGCACTCCCTTGTGCACCCATCCTAACAAAACCTTCTGCCGATCCTACAAGCACAGCAAACCTTTGTCCGATTTCTATCACTCCTTTCCTGGGCAAACACCTAGAGAAACTGGCCTTCTCCCAGTTTATCCCCCACACTGAATCTTTTGGCTGCCTCCATGACCATCAGTCTGGCTTCAGAGCAGCCAGAGGCACGGAAACTGCTCTCTAACCTCGACTCTAGCTCTCCCTATGTCCTCATCCTCCTTGACCTCTCCTCTGCTTTTGACATGGTCAGTCATGCCACCCTGATCAACCGACTCTGTGTGCACCTGGGCATCACAGATCAGGCCCTGGTGTGGCTGACCTCCTTCCTCCTGGGCCGTCCCTCCCAGGTCCCACTTGGGTCCTTTCTCTCCACCACCTCTCTCTCCACGTGTGGTGTCCCCCAGGGATCTATCTTCTCACCCTGGCTCTTCAATGTCTATCTGGCCCCTTTGGCACACCTGACCTCCACCTTCTCCTCTAACTTTGTGTTCTGCAGATGACACTCCACTCTCGTACAGGTTTCCCTCAGCCTTCTCTCCTCCCTCGCTCACCCCCAAATGTCTTTCCGTGATTCAGGATTGGTGCGCCTCCAGGAATCTTTGCCTTAATGCCAGTAAAATGGAGATCCTTCTCATTGGGACCCCTGCTCACGCTTTCCCTCTGGCTGCCTCCTTGGGCCCTCTACCCTCGCCTTCCTGTGAGACAAAAAAAACGTGGTGTCATCTTCGACTCCACTTTCTCCTCCTCTCCTCACATCACAGACCTTAACAAAAAGGTCCACTTCCAGCTGCACCTCCCCAGAGGTATTCTACCTGTTCTCACTTTCCCCCAGAAGCTCACTGTCTCCGGAGCCCTGGTTCTCTCCAGGCTGGACTACTGCAACAGCCTCTTTGTCAATCTGCCTACATCTACTCTTTGCCCCCTGCAACTAATCCAGAATAGGACTGCAAGATTATCCTTGGCCTCAAGCCAAGGGACAGTATCTCTCACTCCCTTGCTAACTTACATGTCTGCTGCACCGACTGGTTACTTGGTTCTCTGAGTCTCACTTGGTACCAGGCTCCTCCACAACCAGTCTCCTTTGCACTTCCTTATGTCCTCCTATTTGGACTGTAACTGTAACCCGGTCAGCACTCCTGCCTCCTTGCACTTACCCCGAGCCACGTTGCCTTGGCTGCACATTCTGAGCCATGCCCTGATTTTACTTCCACCTATCCTCTCCCTTGCAATTACTTCTCCCCTTCCCCCTGCGCTTCTCATCGTCGCACTTGCACAATCTGAAGGATACAAGGCCTAGTAGGATCGTTTGTTGTGTCCTCTCTATGTCCTCGCTCCCTTCGCTTGCGGTGCCTAGAAACACTTCTGTACAGGCGCCTTTATGAATGCCATATCATATCATTAGGGGTTTGTAAAGCACTGCCCATTTGGATAGGGAGGGTGGGCTATAACTACATTTGGCACATTAGGTCTTCTGAAAATAACTCTTATGGAAGTATATGGATATTTCAATTGAATTAACTAAAATGCATTTGTTTGTTTTTGTATGGATTGATGACTATGGATTGTTTTGTTTAATTATGTATTGTTGCCAAATGTTTTTAATAAACTAATAATGCAAAAAAGAATAGCTCTTAAAGCAAGAGCTTGATTGATGAGGCGAGAGGCAGGTGTCCAATATATACATAAGCTGGCCTCTTTAGGTTTATAGGCTGACTTACGCATACATATACGATGGCAAGGAGAAATCTGTAAATTAAGATCCCCAGAATGCAGCAGGCTGATGCTAATTATACGTTTAAATGTACACACCCCTCTATAAATGATCAAGGTGTGCAGGAGGCAGCACAAAGCATGCCTGCAAAATGGGAATCAATTAAGGTTTGGTTCATTTTCTGTTAATTTGGCGTTGTTTCTCTTTTTTGCATAAGAGTGTACATGCGTGGAAGCTATGCTTTATATAATTGTAATGATTAGGTTTTTATATGTAGCTTGTTTCAATATGATAAAGCTGCTTTTTTTAGTTTGGACTTGTTCAATGTGAATTTTAAGAAATATGATGCATTTTTTTTAAATGTTGCTAACTTAACAGAGAAATACGATTTTAAATATTGAGTAATACTGGTCATTACTTGGTAGTCTTTACAGATCACTTCAATGTGGCTTTGGAGGTTACCTCCTAAGAATTCTTTTGACATTTAATGGCAAATAGTGCATTTTAAAGCAGCTTGTGACTTTTACATTGGTGGAAAAGTGGTTAGAAATAAAAATATTTTCCTGAAGGAAATGGCACCTCCTTCAACTACCCGAAAGGGATTTTGCACAAAGCGTAGTGGCAAACATTGGTCAAGACTTTGAGCATTTGACGACCACTTCGTGGAGGCGTGTGGTGATGTTAACTAGATATTTGGATTAATTACTTGGCTTGTTAATTTAAACTTATTAACAGTAACTTAAATGGATTTGAAAAGGTAGTGCATGCACATTATTTAATAAAAGAAAGGCGGGTATGCATACCACTTACTGGTCTATTATGCTCCTACTAGCTGTACAAAGAGACAGAAGATGACAGTTTGCTCCAGGACACAAACATGGGAATGTGGGTCAATTATTTTACTCATTAATACGTTAGTCAACTGGGCAAAGTATGTTAAGATGACAGTTTTCTTTATAACAATGACACTGCTATAAGAACGTTTGCTGAAAAATAATTTGCATGGTGGCAATAAACTCAACATTTCTTACACTTGGGGACTCGATCAAAAACTGGATTGACAAGCAACCCTGTTTTGTTTAACTAACACACACACACACACACACACACACACACACACACACACACACACACACACACACACACACACACACACACACACACACACACACACACACACACACACACACACACACACACACACACACACACACACACACACACACACACACACACACACACACACACACACACACACACACACACACACACACACACACACACACACACACACACACACACACACACACACACACACACACACACACACACACACACACACACACACACACACACACACACACACACACACACACACACACACACACACACACACACACACACACACACACACACACACACACACACACACACACACACACACACACACACACGCGATCACCAGGCCTCTATGGCATTCGCTTTTTAGGGGTTCCTAATCTACTCACTTATTGATACTCCATAGTAACTGAGGTACGTTTTTAGTCCAGGAGAATTCAACCTATATTAAGTTATGTATGCCTCAGTAGATCAAAACATTTTATTTTTATTAAATATGAAAAAAAAGACATACACAATATAAAATCTCAGAAAGTGATTAGTGCATTGTAAAGTGACTATTGTGTCCCAGCACAAAGTGACTAATACTTGTGCAACGTACAACAATTTATACAGAGAATCAAAGCACACAGTCCTGATTATATACAGACAAATTAAGTGTTAGTCCTGAATGCATGTAGAAGCTGAATTAACTGCTGCCTAAACGTCTTGTGTTAGTGTGTTCTTGCACAACCACAACAATGTGGGTGTTAAAATTGTTAGGGAGATTTATCATTCTTATGCTTCATCCCCTCTCATAGTGAGACCCTGTCACGACCCTCGCCCAAAACCCCCTCTGGCAAACCCATTGACCAGGTGGAGTCAGGACTCGGGCCTCTAGAGCCTGGCATCCTCTTCAAAAGCCCTCATGGGGCCAGTCCTGGCTCATACACCATGAAAAACAATGTGCTTGGGAACTACTTTATTCTATTGTCAGCCAACATGGAGGCATCCACATAGCTTGGTTCCTAAGAACCAAGCTATGCGGTGTAGTGTTTTGGGTGTGGTAGCCTATGGACTACTTTACCTGGACTATTTTGTTGGGGCTATTTAAACCATACCCGAGCAAGACAACACGCTTTGCGTTACTTTGCAGCTTGCAACGTGACGCTCAACGTGTCCAGCTATTCCCTCGAACCTCGGAGAAGCAGAACCTGCAAGGAGACAAAAGGAATATCAATAGCAGCAGCATCTTACCTGCAGTCTTCATCTTTAAACACTCGCAGCTACTGAGAACAGCTTCCTCGAATCTGCACGCCTCCCGACAGAACGACCTGAAAGGAAGATAGAGGCAACATTAAAGAAAGCAGTAGAGACATTTACAAATTACGAACTGCTCAAAAGGCTTACCTGGCTGGTCGCCTCTCGGCTGGCACCACTCCGGACATTCCACTCGCACTGAAGAACACTGCGACCTACAAGGAAGGAAACCACAGGTTAGCAAAGGCAAGACTTTGCAGTGCTGCGCATAGCCCTTACTTACCGCATCATAGCGCTCTTAATGCGCCATCATTTACCAGCGGGGTTCAACCAAGCCAGTTCACCGCGCTGAAGCTCTGCATACCTAAGGGAGAAAAAAAGAGACATTTTAAACAAAGAAAGGCATGCAGGATAGCAACAAAACTAAAGAACAGCAATAAGACCTACCTGAACAATATCAAACGGGCCGGCGTCAGTGAAGTAACTGGACCACACTCGCCCATGAAAGATAATGCGCCCCTGCAAAGAAGGCAGGACGGAGAGCATGCCTAATTCTACTACAAGGTGGGGAGAGGGTGCCAGAGGGACTGAAATCATACGGGGGTGGAGGGAGGATACTTACCCCGGTTGGTCAGTCTTGAACACAGTCCTCCTGTATTTTCAGGCAGAACCTTCCCCGCAGACCACATCAGGGCAAAGCTGAGAAGCATACCAACGAGTAACCCGGCTGGGTGGCGTCCCTGTGGATACCAGGTGAGCGTAACAGACACCAGCACTTTTTGCTGGATTTCTGGACCTTTTCCTTTCAATACTGAAAAAGTGGATCCTTTTTCCACTCATTCATTCTTGTGGGCTCTGTCTTTTGGTACTCTATTCTTTGTATTCTACCTGCATGAGGAGTCCGTCTACTCCATAGCTCTTAAAGGCATCTGTGTTTTACTACTGCAACACATAGCTCCTTATGGGCGGTGTTGCAGGGGACCCTTAGGGTCCTCCTTTAATATCATTTGTTGATATTCCCAAGTAACGACAGTTCTCGAGGATAGAAAGATACTTGGTATCTCTGCCAAAACGTTATAGTCCGAGAGATTGGCACACACCACATTCAGTGGATTGCCAAACGGATACCTAGTCTCCCCCTTCTTTCTGCTCCTGTGACTTTTTAGGCATGTAGATAATCACCTAGTTATGGCTGATGGCAGTGGACGTGTGTATTTTTTAGTACTGCAGGCTATGTGCATAGCCTCGGTAGTGCACAGTAAGGACCCCCAAGTACCAACTTGGACCCTCCTTCTTTTTTCACTATTACTAATATGGTTGTTCTTTGTCAGCCTTTCTTCTAACATTCTGGGAGGGGGGGGCCTGTGTGTGTGTTTTGCCTTTGGAGGGAACCCTTGGGTCCACCTAGGCTCCAGAGTATCTGGGCAGGCAGAAATTGGGGGGAGGAGTTTTCTACCCCCTGTGCTTTGTCTCCCATAGTGCCTGATTAGGTCCAGCTCCGACAGAGGGTCTGGCTGTCATAATTAGACAGCCAAACGCCCCTTTCTGTAATATGCTGAGTGAGATTGTAGAGCAGTGTGTGCTGGAACTGTATAAAAGATGAGGCTTCTGGACTGAAAAGCAAGTCGACCACTGGAAGCTGAAGTAATCGAAGAAGAAGACTACCAGCGACGCCTGCAGACACTTTGCAACACCGTGAAGAAACCACTGCTGTCCTGACCCTGTTTTCTGCGCGACAGAGGAGCTCCGAAGAGGACATCTCCTTCCCTTTGGCTGGTGGGAACAACCAGTCCCAAGACAAACTTTAAAATGAGCCATCTCCCGAGGTACTAGGAGTTTCCAGAGCTGCTGGACCCCCATGCCAGGAGACCTGCTACCTATTTCGAGTGCAGCCAAAACCAAAGGGTGAACCAAGACGTTGCTGAAAGTCGTGCTACAGGTCCTCCTTTGAGACTGCTGCTAAGAGATCCCATCCACTGTCCTGTCTTCTGTCATCAGCCACGGATTCCGAAGGTCGGGTACAGAACTGCAACATTGCGGAGCATCCAGCATGAAAATGTTCTTCTAACGTAAGGTACTGTGGAGAAAAGGGCATTGCTTACCTGATTGCAAGAAGTCGCTCCAGAGCGTTGGAGTGCATGTAAAGGTGTCCAGGGCAACCGCCTCTTACCTCCGACCCAAGCCGCTGCTTGTGTCCCTTCATCAAATCGGTTTTAAGGTCTCCCTTGTTGTTAATTTGCTGCTTCAATAACACTAGAGACTGGAAGAAATCAACAGGAACTCTTCATAATTTGCGGCTTGTCAAGACTTCAAGCCCTCTCTGAACTGCCTTTAGCTAGGGTTGCCCTTTGGCACTTAAAAGTCTCACTATACGAAGAAAGCGTCTCTAGAACCTTGAACTAAGCTCATGTTACATTAACTAACCATTTTCCTCCCTTTAATGACTTTACTATATGTGTTTGCAAAGTAAATGCATTACTGTATAAGCCGTTGAAAACCGCATGAGTACGCAATAACCGATAATACGATAACATTGCCTTTTCCATTTCTAACATTATTACAAACGTAAGCGCGAACAAAAGTGAAAGTGCCCTTTGAAATGTATTCCTAAGTGTTCTAGTATATACGTCTAAAGTATTTAAAGTGATTATGCTGTAAATATATACTTTTATATAACTTATATGTGTGCTTCTTTACTGTGCCTGTCTAACTATATTCAGTGTACTTGCCTACAGCTCACATCTTCCTCTTAAGATAAACCTGACTACTCTGCCACTTTACCAAGGTCCTGCGTGAGTACAGACTGATACTAAAAGTTGGGGGTCTACAAACCACTGGGATAGCTTTCTAAAGTCTTACTACCAGTAGGACTTTAAGAAAACTCCCCTAACATTAATATTTTAACCCAACATATTTTCTTTACTCTCAGAATTGTATCATAATTTTAGGAACTTCTTCAGGGGTAAATAGAGGACATGCAAAGGGATTTCTTGGCCCATCACCTACTCCACACTTACATTTTTTTATATAAATATAAAGCTCAAATGGCTAGTGGACTCTATATATTCCTATTGAAGATTACAGTTCTATTGAGTACATATATAGAATATCTTCTTGTAGGTATTCTTAAATGATTTCCGCAATGGTTGGTACAGTGGGGCAACACCACCTATGCCATAGAGAAAAGAGAACACACATTAGTCGTCGTCGTTCCAGCGTCATGCCTCGTTTACTTAGTAGTAATGGCAGACATAAAAAATATGCTTACCACTTCCAAATCTGTGGTTACGCACCAAACATTGCTGCAGATTCAAAATGATACTGCACAAAACCCTAAAGACTCATATAGAACCATGTATTACTGCCAGAGTCTGTGCATTCGCTCAGCAAAAACAAGAGAATAGTATGGCTGGTGATGTATATATAAATTTAAAAGAATCCACTTACTGTTCAATGATGAGGGGTCTCAAGCATCAATGATTCCTAGTTATGATCTTGCACATGAATCATATGTAATAGTTTAGCTTCATATCTTCATCTACAAAAAGAATATCGTGGGGCCTCATTACGAGGAGGGCGGTAAGGGGTTAACGGCGCTGTTAAAGGTGCCAGAGCCGTTAACCCCTTACCGCCCTATTAAGAGGTCTGCTCACGGGACCAGGCGTCCTTAGCGGGTCCCGCGGGCAGCCCAGCATGCTAACAACGGGCCTGTCATTAACGGGCCCGTTGTTAGCATGCTCCCCATTCCCATTTGAGCCCTATGGGGGCTCAAATGGGAATGGGATGTACCGGGTCCGGGTTCCCTGAATGGGGAAATAGCGGGTCCTCCAAGGTTGGAATGGCCCGGTATTTCCCCATTCAGGGAACCCGGACCCGGTACCCGGAATGGAGGTAGCCATGCCGCAAATAGCGGCATGGTTACCTACATTCTCGTAATGAGGCCCATGGTGTATGTAAGTTTATAGCCCACGAGTGCTACATATCGAGATCAAAAAGTATTTCTATTTTTAATGGTTTTCCACATGTTATATCGAGCAATACTTATGCCCCAACGTTTAGTTTCAAATATTGGAATTAGAATTAAAATGCACTCTATTATAACTAACAGAGATCACCAATACACAACAGTCCCTGCAGTAAACATGTACATATTTACTAGGTTAATGTTCCACTATTTACCGTTTGGGGTAGAATGCAGCGTTTCATTTACTCCTCCGTGTCAATACCAGAGTACCATACACTATCTATAATGGAAAAAAAGATGTCACCGTTAATCTATCATTTCTCGTCCAGCGTGTAACGCGTAGACTGCAAACTACAAGGCAGACGCATCATTCCACTGCACCACGCCCATCCGGTATATGGATAATATACAGCAGATATCCAGTTCACGAAAGGGTAGATGCTTACTTTATTGAAATGTTGTCTCTCAATCCTGCCATTATGTCACATAGGTCTGTAAAGACTCTTATCTCTTTTCTAACTTGAACTAGCACGTAATCACGCACCATGGTTGATGGCGCGGCACTAGTCATGTGACCACTCTCATATCAAAACAGCAACAAATGACATGACCCGGACTAATGTTGCGGCCATATTGGAATTTATAATCACGTTGGTAAAGTAAGAGTAAATTCCACATATGTTGGTCCTTTAATAGTGCCACGGTTCGTATAATTGAGGTTTACTTAATTAATAGCAGTCATTGTGTGTCTGATCTATTGTTACTTCAAATGTATTTTTCATCACGAAATACAAAATACAAAATTACGGTATCGCTAACTATCTTTATACCGTCTGATTGAATCGGTCAAGTTTGGCAATCACTCTGTATATTATGTCCAACAGCAAATACTCTCTATTAGTTGGGAGTATATCTAGCTTAATGCAATATGATGCATTGCAATGGTAATAGTAATCGTGACATCAATCTTCTACATTCATCAGGCCTCTGACTATGCAAGAGAGTAGTATTCTAACTTTAGGGTGAAGGATATTAAGACTAAACAGACCAATCTATCTCATCACTCAAACCTGTTTCGTGGCTATTGGTCAAGCAAATCAGTTGTTGCTCCTGTAGCGATAACTTATGCTTGTCGTTTTTGTTATTAGTATAGGCAATCTTCATCACCAATGTCCATCATATCTCTTCTGGTTTATCATCTGCCAGATTCAAATGTGCTACCATTGGCGCAGTTAGCACTTTATTACATAGCTCACACGGTTCAAGTGATGACAAAACACTTAATGAGTTCCATCTGAATATCAGAGTCTATAACAGAGGGAGGGGATCATTTAATAACAGAAGAAGTAGGGCACAGAGATATCGGACTGTTGGAGGTAGAAACGGTGCCCAAACTGCTTTTTTAGACCGAGACCAAGACAAACGGAATTGGGACTACGAACCACAACAGACCTGTCCACATACTCCCTAACTAAACATGAAATATCTATATTACAAAAGGGGTTTGGTTTTGTCCCTACCAAAACATTTCATGGCTTTAAAGTAAGGACAGAACTAGAGCAACTATTAAGAAAGATCAATTTGAAACAATATTTCATGAAGAATACATTTGAAGGTGACGAAAACCATATTGGTATTCGCAAACAGTCCTCCTTCGGACCCCAACGGTTATCCACACTGCAGAAGCCATCGTTTTTGAAAAAAGGCTACTGGCAGATATTAAATTACTTGAGAATACTACCACAAAACAGAACTTACAAAATATTACATGACAAGAACGAGAAGCTATTTATTCACTTAAATCGAACAATGAGATAGTCCTTAGAAAAGCGGATGAAGGTGGGGCGATCTTTATTCTTAATCGACAAGATTATATAGCTGAATGCGATCGACAATTAAGTGACAACTCTTTCTACGAAGAAATCCCATAAGAATCAACAATAAGGTTGAGAAAACTCTTGAACGACAATGGTTATATAGACAGCAGGCTAAATACCTTATTACCAATAATCCGAGTATCCCCAAATTCTATGTATTACCTAAGATCCATAAAACACTAGTGAATCCACCAGGGAGACCTATCGTTTCAGCTACTGTCTCGATTCTGGAGCCTTTAGCAAAGTTTGCTGATTGTTTCTTGAACCCCTTTGTAAAAGAAATGCAGTCCAACATTCAAAACACTATTGAGGTCATCAAATTAATTGATGGTTACCCCAGTTTAAATATGGTAGAAGTGGTGCTTCTTAGCAAAAGACCAAGTAGAAGCACACCCAATTCCTTTATTCTCTGGTGTACAGAGATGGCTCTTACCGAAAATTATTTCATGTTTAATAACACATTTTACCATCAAATCCATGCGACAGCAATGGGCTCTGCAGTAGCCCTTACCCTAGGGAACTCCTGTGGAATTACTTGAGACCAATCCTTATAAACATCACATAAGGTTATAGAAAAGTTTTATCAATGACATTCTGCTGATATGGCATGGAACTACTGTAGACCTCAGGCTTTTTTCAAGTGATTAAATGAACAAAATTTGTTTTTGAATTCTACGGTTTCTTGTGACAAAACCATGATACATTTTTTAGACTAGACAATATTTGTTGATAACATCGAACATTTACTCAAGGTTAAACTATTTCACAAGGTCTCTGACAGAAACTCCTTGCTACTGTATTCAAGTTTTCACCCAAGACACATAAGACACATAAGAGAACATTTACCATTTGGCCAATTCCTTAGATTGAAAAGGAATAGTACCATTAAAACAATAGTACCATTAAAACAGATTTGAACCATGAAGCCAACACACATATGAAACAGAGGTTATCTAAAGAAAATGGTAGAAAGGTCTTACATACGCACATCTAATAATCATAGAGATGCACTAATAGAATATAGGCTCAAATCACAGAAGACTGATGAAATTACATTTGTGAGTACTTATAATCCACTGTCCAATGAGATTAATATGATCATCAGGAAGAACTGGCATGTACTTAACAGGGGAATGCCCATTAAATCATTCTAGATGCGCATTCCGTAGAGGTAAGAATCTCAAAGATTGACTACAAGAAATTATATATATGAACGTTTAACTACACAAAGAACCATTACTCAACAATGGGGCATGGAACAACCAACAGGACATAGCCTGTGTGGACACTCTAATTGCTGTTGTTAGGGCAGTAAAACTTTAGTAAGCTATTCCAGTGTTTTGTAGATCACCAACTTTTAGTATCAGTCTGTACTAACTCAGGACCTTGGTAGAGTGGCAGAGCAGTCAGGCTTATCTTAAGAGGAAGACAGAGCTGTGGGTAAGTACACTGAATCTAGTTAGACATGCACAGCAAAGAAGCACTTATACTTATAAGGTGTATAAAAGTATATATTTATTATATTTAAACCATAATCACTGTAAATACTTTAGACATGCATACTAGAACACTTAGGAATACTTCATAATACACTTGAGAAGGGCACTTTCCCTTTTGTGTTTGTTCGTTGCTACATTTGTAGCAACGTTTGAAAGGGAAAAGACAATGTTATCGTATTCTAGGTTATTGCGCACTCATGCGGTTTTCAACAGTTTATACAGTAATGCATTTACTCTGCAAACACATATAGTAAAGTCACTTAAAGGACTTACAATGCGAAGAAACCCTCTCTAGAACCTTGATCCAAGCTCATGTTACACTAACTAACCATTTCCATCCGCTATAAGTCCCAAAACACAATCCTAGCTAAACACAGTTCGGAGAGGACTTGAAGTCTTGACAAGCAGGGAATTATGAAGAGTTCCTGTGGATTTCTTCCCGTCTCTAGTGTTATTTAAGCAGCAAATTAACAACTAAAAAGGGAGACCTTAAAATGGACTTGAGGAAGGGACGCAAGCAGCGGCTTCTGTCAGAGGTAAGGGGGTTGCCCTGGACACCTATGTGCACTTCAACGCTCTGGATCGATGTTTTTGGATCAGGTAAGCAATAACTTTTTTCCCACAGTACCTTAGGTTAGAAGAAAATGTTCATGATGGATGCTCCTCAATGTTGCATTTCTGTACTTGACCTCCGGACTCGCAGGACAATGGACGGGATCTCTTAGCAGCAGTCTCGAAGGAGGACCTGTAACACGACTTTCAGCAACTTCTTGGTTCACTCTGTGGTTTTTGGATCGGATCTCTGGAGTGTCCTTACGGGTTCAGCAAAGATTTGGACGGATTCAGCCTTTCCACAATGATGCACTCGAAATGCGCAGCAGGTCTCCTGATATTGGGGTCCTGCAGCTCTGGAAACTCCTAGGACCTCGGGAGATGGCTTGTTTCATAGTTTGTCTGGGGACTGGTTGTTCCCACCAGCCAAAGGGAAGGAGTCGTCCTATTCGCAGCTCCTCTGTCGCACAAAAATAGGGTTAGGACAGCGGTCGTCGCTTCAAGGTGTTGCAAAGGGTCTGAAGGCGTCTCTGGTAGTCTTCTTCGTTGGTAAGTTAATCTTCCTGTGGTCGTCTTCCTTTATGAAGCCTCACCTTTTATACAGTTCCAGCACACACTCCTCTGCAGTCTCTCAGCATTTTACAGAAAGGGGCGTTTGGCTGTCCCAATTAGGACATCCAGACCCCCTGCGGGAGCTGGACCTATTCAGGCAATCTGGCAGACAAAGGACAGGGGAATGGAAAACTACTCCCCTACTTCCTGTCTGCCCAGACACTCTGGAGCCTAGGTGGGGATACCCAAGGGTTCTTACAAACGGCAAAACGCACACACAGGCCTCCCCCTCCCAGAATGGTAGAAGAAGGGCTGACAAAGAACAACCACGCTAGTAATGGCAAAAAAAGGAGGGTCCCAAGTTGGTAATTGGGTGCCCTTATTGTGCACCACCGTGGTTATGGACATAGCCTGTGGTACCAAAAAATCCATAATAGTTGGTAGAACATGTCCACCAGCCATTACTAGGTATTTGTCTATGTGACTAAAAAGTCACAGTAGCAAGAGAGAAGGGGGATACTAAGTATCTCTTTGGCACTCCGCTGAAGCTGGTGTGTGCCAATCTCTCAATGTTTTGGGAGAGATACGAAGTATCTCTCTATCCAGGAACTTTAGTTACTTGGGGTTATTAACAAATGATCTTAAAGGAGGACCCTGAGGATCCCCAGCAACCCTGCCCATAAAGAGCGGTGTGATGCATAAGAAGAATACAGATACCTTTAAGAGCTATGGAGTGGACCGCCTCCATAGTACAGGTAGAACACAAAGTACAGAGTTCCAAAAGACAGAGCCCAAAACAATAAATGAGTGGGAAAATGCTCCACTCATTTAGGATTTAGAGATAAAGGTCCAGAAGTCCAGAAAAAAGGGCTGGGAGGTCTCGCTAGGATAGGGGATGAAGCATACAAATTATAAATCTACCTAACAGTTGCGCTCAAACTGAAAAGAGCAAAGAAGTCAAAATAGGGCTAAGGACAATGTGAAAATAGAGACTTTTTTCCAATTGTAACTCTGCTTTTGTTATCTGTGCAATATGATGCCCATGTGGATGCCTGTACGTAGGTAAAAATGAACGTAAGATAAAAATACCTATAGGAGAACATAAGAGCTATATATGTATAAGGCTGTCTGGGACCGGCTATCTGCAACAAGCTCTTACCAAATACTCTCCTTCCAGATCCCTCTGATCCTCCGGCTCCAACTCTCTGCTTGTCAAGTGCTTATCTAAGCAGAGAGGGTGCAGCTGTTCCCTTTCTCGGCTGGCTCCCTCCTCTTGAACAGCCTGCCCTTTTCTCTCCGTCTTGAGACAGATCTTTTCAAGTTCCGCAAGAACCTCAAGACTTTCCTCTTCCCCTCCTTCTCTCTCTCCCTCCCGTGCTAAAGACCTCAGTCGCTGTGATTGGTGGCCTGGGCTCTTGTGTCCTTTTGGGTCCTCGCCTCTTGTCCGATCGCTTGCAGCATCCGTCCTCCCCCTGCACTTGCCTTCGGGCACCACTTGGCCTGTGTTGTCTCACAGGCCTGCACTTATTGTATGGGCTGGTGACCCCTCCCCCATTTAGTGGTCACTGCCTGCACTTACTGTTGCCATTGCAACTGGCTCTCTGGCACTTCACCCCTCCGTGGAACCTCTAGCACTTACCCCCTTCCGTTCTCCCTTCTGGCTCATCTGTTATCATATTCGATTCCTGCTGTTCCCTTCCCTTTGCCCTGTGAGTGCTTTCAAACACAATTTCTTGATGTATAAGCGCCTTACAAATGACCAATAAAGTAAATAAATAAATAAAATACGTAATAAAGTGCTGACTGCACCTATGGTAGCACATTTCAATATGGCAGATCATAAACCAGAAGAATTACAATGGACAGTGCTGATGAAGATTGCCTCTACCAATAACAATAAAAACGGCAAGCATAATTTATTTCTACAGGATCAACGACTGATTTACTTGACCAACAGCCATGAGACAGACTTGAATGATGAGATAGATGTGTCTGTTTAGTCTTAATAAGAGCACCATAAAGTGAGAATATTGCCATCTCTCATAGTCGGAGGCTTCATGCATTTGTATGAAGAATGTCACTATTATCATTGCGATGCATCATATTGCATTAAGCTAGATATACAGCTAACTAATAGAGTATTCACTGTTGGCCATAATATACAGAGCGATTGCCAAAGTTGACTGATTCCATCAGACAGTATGAAGATTGTTGGAGATACTGTAATGTTGTTCTGTATTTCGTGATGAAAAATACATTTGAAGTAACAATAGATCAGACGCACAATGAGTGCTACTAATTAAGTAAACCTCAATTATACAAACTGTGATGCTTTTAAGGAACCAACATGTGAGGAGTTTACTCTTACTTTCTCAACGTGATTTAGAAATTCCAATATGGCTGCAACGTTAGTCTGTGTTATGCAAATGTGTTGCTGTTTTGATACAAGAGTGTTCACATGACTACTTCTGCGTCATCAGCTTGGCGCGTGATTACGTGCGAGTTCAGTTAGAAAAGAGATAGTCCTTAGAGACCTATGTGGCACAATGGCGGGATTGATGACAACATTTCAACAAAGTAAGCATCTACCCTTTGCGCTCTTTCGTGAACTGGATATCTGACGTATCTTATCCAAATACCTGATGGGCTCGGTGCGGTAGAACGATGTGTCCGCCTTGTAGTTTGGGGTCTGCGCGTTGCACGCTGGATGAAATGCTATATATTACAGTGACGCCTTTTTTTCTCCATTATAGATCGAGTATGGTACTCTGGTATTGACACGGAGGAGTAAATGAAAGCTCCATTCTACCCCAAAAGATAAACAGTGGAACATATACCTAGTAAGTGCGTACAGGTTTACTGCAGTGAACGTTGTGTGTTGATGATCTCTATTTGTTATGATAGAGTCAATTTTAATTCTAATCCCATAATTTGAAACTAAACATTGGGGCATAAGTATTGCTTGATATAACATTTGTAACACCATTAAAAATAGAAGTACTGTTTTTATCTCGATATGTAGCACTCGTGGGCTATAAACTTACATACACCATTATATTCTTTTTGTAGATGAAGATATGAAGCTAAACTATTACATATGATTCATGTGCAAGATCATAACCAGTAATAATTGATGCTTGAGACCTCTCACCATTGAAGAGTAAGTGGATTCTTTTCAATCTATATATACATCACCAGCCTCACTATTATCTGTTTAGTCTTTGATTAGCGAATGCACAAACTCTGGCAGTAATACACAACTCTATATGTGTCTTTAGGGTTTTGTGCAGTATAATTTTGAATCTGCAGCAACATTTGGTGCGTAACCACAGATTTGAAAGTGGTAAGCATATTTTTAGTCTACCATTACTATTAATAAGTAATCAAGGTATGACGCTGGAACAAAGACTAATGTGGTGTTCTCTTTTCTCTGTGGCATAGGTGGTGTTGCCTCACTGTAACAACCATTGAGGAAGGCATCTAAGAATACCTACAAGAAGCGAGTTCTATATATGTACGCCATATAACTGTATTCTTGAATAGGAATATATAGAGTCCACTAGCCATTTGGGCTTTATATTTATATGGGCCAAGAAAGCCATTTGCATGTCCTTTATTTACCCCTGAAAAAGTTCCTAAAAGTAAGGTAGAATTCTAATGATGAACGAAACATGTTGTGTTTAAACATTAGCATCCGCATTGTTCATGGAACGTCAACGGGCTGGGCTCCAGAATCAAACGGAGGCTAGTGCTCCAATTCTTAAAAAGGCATTTACCCGATATCATTTTTCTTACTGAGACACATCTTAGGGGTACGGAATGCAGGTTTCTTCGAACATCTAACTATGCAACAGCCTTTCACGCAGGATTCTCTAGCGGATCACGGTGGAGCATGATCCTTATACACAAAAGGTTCACATTTCAGCTGGGAGGGCTGCAGGAGGACCAGAGGGGGCGCTTAGTGGTAGTAACTGGGGATATTAGAGGGGACTCATTTATGGGGTATAGTGGCAGTGTACGCATACCCCCGTGCCCCCGCACTCAGCCTTGAACTCCTCTACCTGCAGGAGATAATGCTGGGAAAACACACAGACAATTGGTTGCTGGGTGGAGATTTTAATGAGGTGATGGATGTGGTCAAGAACAGAACGCACATGGGCAATAGGAATCCCGATCACCCAACTTCACGAGGGCACTTGGCTGGGTGGATGTATGGCAAACTTTGCAGCCCACAGACTCCGGTTTCTCCTTCTTTTCCAATGCGCATAGGTCTCTGTCCCGTATAGACTACATTTTCCTCCCGCAGGATATGACACTTAGGCTGCAGATAGCTACGTACTTAGTCAGGAGCATCTCGGAACACTCTCCTTTGATCATGGCCATAAAGCAGGGCCGAAACAAGCCCAGACCCACCTGTAGGATCAATGCATATTATCTTGGGGTCCCGGAGGTGGCAGAGGGACTTACCCAAAAAACTGCTGAATATTTTTCCCTGAATGAAGGCTCGGCGGACAGCCCGATAACACAGTAGGAGGGCTATAAGGCAGTGCTCAGGGGGGTGGCCCTTTCTCTTGTGTCGGCTCATCGCCGGCAACAGGTCTGTGAAACTGCAGAGAGGGAGGAGACCACCGCAAGAGCCGAAGAGGAGTTCCTTGCTACGAGGACGGCAGACTCCAGGGAAGCTATGATAACGGCCCAGGAAGCCTTAAAGAACCTGGCACTAGACAATGCTAGGACTAGGACCGCAGTCACATATATGAGACTGGAGACAAAGCTGGGAAAACCCTCGCCTGGCTGGAAAGATGGGATAGGAATAGGGGTCATGTATGAGCCATACAAGGGGCAGGGGGGACCTTCTCTATGACGATGAGATAGCTGAGGCATTTGGCACCTTCTACTAATGTCTTTACTTCCCCCAGGAGGCCATGCAGGATAACGGGGGATCACACTATCTAGACTCTTGTCGTGATTCCCAGGCTCTCGGAGGTCCAGATAAACAAGCTGGATGCCGAGATCACTGAAGAAGAGGTGGCTGCAGCCCTATCCCAACTTCAATCCTGGAAAACTCTGGGACCTAACGTTTTCCCGGTGGAGACCTGGAAGCGACTAGTGGAACCGATAGTAGGGCACATGCATTGTATGTTGCTGCGCTAATGGGCAGAAGGGAAATGTCCTCATGACCTTAGACAGGCAGCCATTGTAGTGACCCCGAAACCCGGGAAACCACCGGACCTCTGTGCCTCCTACAGGCCAATCTCACTCATTAACGGGGAGGCCAAGATTCTTGCCCGGGTTTTGGCCAATAGACTGTTGGGCATTATTCATTCCCTGGTGCACCCGGGCAAATGTGGGTTTATGCATCCAGATCCGCCAGGATGAATCTGCGCAGGGTGCACTTTGCTGTCAGTTAGGCAGCCACGATCAAGGACCCACTTGCTCTCCTAGCGGTAGATTTTGAAAAAGCCTTTGACTCGGTGGGACGGACAGCCTTATGGGATATTATGGATCACATGGGGTTTGGGGCCAACTACATGTCCTGGGTCAAATTGCTGTATGATTCCCCCGAAGCGGTGGTGTGGGTCAATGGGATCTCCTCCAGGCCTTTCACGCTGGGAAGGGGAACTAGACAAGGATGCCCCTTCTCCCCCCTGCAATTTACGCTGGCCATAGAACTGCTTGCAATTGGACTCAGGATGTCTAAAGAAGATTACCTGGGCATCCACATTGGCCCGAACCCTGAGGAACTTTCACCCGTTGGTGAGCAGATTTGAAGCAGATGTTACACACTGGCAGTCCCTTCCACTTAATCTAATGGGCAGAGCGGCCCTCTTTAAAATGCTTTCTCTTCTGAGATTCATTTATGTTTTCCAAAACGCTCCACTCCATATCCCCCACACGGCCTTTGCATCCATCGATGCTACCCTCCGGGGACTCCCCTGGGGCGGAAAAAAGCCCAGCGTAGCCATCAACACCCACCAAAGCTCAGTCTGTTACCCTGTCTATTTGCTCATTACTGGGCCGCGCAGCTGGGGCTGGTAAACGACTGGCTTCACAGGGATTCAGAGCTCCCACATATTGGGGGTGAGATCAGATGCATGAGCGAACGACCACCCCTCCAGTTCCTGTATGGACCTGACAGAGAGATGTCCAGTATGCCTGGGATGATAAGACAAATCTGCAAAGTCTTAGCTCTCCAACATATTGGCTGGGGCGGAAGACCGACACTGGGTCAACCCCTATGGAATAACATGTATATCCTGGAAATCCTAAAAATGGGCAATTTTACCAGATGGGAAGAGGAGCAGATGCTGACTTTAGCTGATGTGCTACAAGACGGGCAACTGTTGTCATTTGGGGAAATGCGGGATAGGTTTACTCTGCCCCCTGGGGAACTGTACAGACATCTACAGCTAACACACGCTCTTCGAGCCCAATTCCCGGTGTTGGCAGACAATCGAAAGTGCTCCCCAATGGAGGCGAATATCTTCTAGGCCAGGATCCAGGTGAAGCCCACGTCAACACTATATCAGGTAATCACTACTTCGGGGCCCGGGAAATGTCTTGGCTCCGGGAGATGTGGGAGAGGATGGTGGGCCTGTTGGAATCGGAAGAGTGGGTGGAGGCACTAATGTTCCCACGAGAGATGGGCATAGACCCCAAACTTCGCCTGATACAATTTAAGATATTGCACCAGGCTTATCACTCTTGTGCCTCGATGAGGAAGTGGGGGTGGTGGATGATGGGGGCTGTCTGCGCTGCCGCAGGTCAGAAGGAACATTCTTCCACATGATTTGGGAATGTGATGTAATACAAGACTTCTGGCACAGATGCATCGATGAGATCAGTGGGGTTCTCCGTTCTCCGGTCCTGCAAGACCCCAAATGGCACTACTGGGGATTTGGGGTGAAATGGAGTATAATTAATATGAGAAAATGTTCCTCTTGGTGGCAATGGGACTAGCAAAGAGACTTTTAGCCTCCACGCGGGGTGCTTCAGATGGACTGAGCCTAAGTCGGTGGACTAATGAAATGGACCGTTCTGCATCCCTGGAGAAACGTATTTATAATGCCTGGGGCTGTCCGGAGAAGTTCCTGAAGGTCTGGGGGAAATGGACCTGATCTGTGTGTACTGCTGGCACTGGAATGCCCTAGGCTGGCGGACGCAGGTGCCGGAAGGGGCTGAAATCTCAGATCCTTCCCGCCGGACCCTTTCACTACACCTTGACATTTCGCAGATGAGCCATAACATAACCCTGCAATGTGACCTGTCTCGTTTTGTTTTGCTCTTTATCTTGTTATGCTTATTGTCCTGTAAGTATATACTCTATGTTCAGTAAATCAATAAAAAGTGTTATTAAAATTTAAAAAAAATCTTCATTGTTGTGGTTGTGTAAGGACCCACGAACACAAGACGTTTAGGCAGCAGTTAATTAAGCCTCTTCATGCATTCAGGACGAACACTTGATTTTAATAATTTCCTAAGAATTATTAAATGTGCAATTGTGGATGTATAGAAATAGGTTTTTACAATACTGTGTCTGTATATAATCAGGACTGTGTGCTTTGATTCTCTCTGTATGAACTGTTGTACGTTGCACAATTATCAGTCACTTTGTGGTGGGCCACATTAGTTACTTTACAATGCACTAGTCACTTTCTGAGATGTTATATTGTGTGTTTTTTTGATTAATATTTAATTTAAAGAAATGTGATCTACTAATGAGGTATAACTTTATATAGGTTGAATTCTCCTTGACTAAAAGGTACCTCCGTTACTATGGAGCATTACTAAGTGAGTAGATTAGGAACCCCTAAAAAGAGAGACATAGAGGCCTGATGATTGACAGCTTTTGATTCTTGCACAGTCCAGGGATCTGTCCTGGCTATACTGCTACTGAGGTCTCATCCCTTGAGCACCTCGTAGGCCTCCACACCATGGCCCAGAGCAACTGGTGAGCAGCAATTTAGGGTGTTTGCGCGCAACATATTGTTCCCGAGCTACACATAGGGTACCACTGCATTAGAAGTTACTTTCTATTGCTCTGACCTACAGGCTTTTGGCATCACCACCAGATTCTCTGAAGGGACCATTGAAATCCTGAGTGATGTGCAACTCACCAAGACTGCAACATAGGATGCCAATGAAGCCATGCTCCTAATCCTGCTGATGAGCAGATCATCCCAACAGGTCTGCCATAACTGCAGCATCTATAGTGCTGAAGTGCTGCACATCAGTGTTGGCCCTACTCTTCCACTTTTTGCACGGTATCAGCAACATTTCCAGCATCTATATGCATATTGTTTATCCCGCCATTTCCTCCATGCCTCATTGTCATCAATGGGCAGATGAGTTTTTACTTGAGCATTGGAGACAGACCATATTTCAAGTAATTATACATTACACAGGTCAACAGGCAATCTGTTATCTCATACGAACATCAGAAATATGGCAAGAACCCAGTCATTTTACATTTTTCTTTTTTTAAATGTGCGATTGTATATGTGAGTGTATTAGCATGTTGGCCCCAGTTGACCTGAGATTAGAAAGTGGCCAGTATGTTGATGGTGCGATTCAAGTCCCATGTTTATCTTGTAAAATGGTCTGTGACTGAAAATATTATGCATGTCTTCATAGTGCATTTCTAAGCATAGAAAGTCTTTGCACAACAGATCACTCTTTCCATTTTTTGCATGTAGGTTTCTGGCTTTATAGCTGTATTGTGGTGTTTGCATCTGGTGCAATTGCGGCAGTATTTCTCTATCCCTGCCCATGTGTGACCAGTTGAGTTTCTGGCAAGTTTGTGTGTTTTTTTTTTTTGTTTTTTTTTTTTGTCCTGAAGTGCTCATGTTGTTCTTGCAAGGCATTCACGACTGTGTGGTGGAACTTCTGGTAAGGATCAATAGGCATAGCAGGCAGTGAAATGAAAGGGGCGTTCTTGGTACAGCTCTCCCCCTTCAAGGTCAATTTTCTAATTCCTCAAGCGGATACACTGTGCTGTGTTTTCGCTGATGCACAATGATTCTTCTTTTCTGTTTTCCTTGACTTTTAGAAAATAGATATGTTTGGTCACCCCCAACTGACTGACCCATTCTCATTTGTTCAGTCTAGGAAGCTCAGACGACTAGAATTAAAATATTGCAGTATATAGGTGAATTCCATTAGCAGGTTCCCAAAGCGGCCTGTTTTCGGCTTGATCGGGTACTCTGAGCAGGGTGGACAAGGAGATAGATTTACTCAAGTCATGGGAAGCTCAGTCTATTCTGTCTGGCATTCTTCATAGGTATGTTGTGTTTCAGTGGGCAATGGTATTGTTGTTACATACAGGTTTTCTGTTAAGCTGACAGTTGTATTCCGACAGCAAAGCAAGCCATCTCTAGTCTGTGGTGTGTTGCTTTGTGGGCTCCAAAGCATATGTTAAAGGTTGTCAGTTTGTGCGTCAGGTAGTTCCTCTGTGATGGGTTTAGTTTTTTAAAAAGCAATGGGTCTTAGTTCACTGATGGTTTCCTGGTACTAAACAACTCCTACTCATCCAGGCTGGCATTAGCATGTTAGATGTAAAGCATATGTTTACCTGTATAGGCCAGGACTGGTTGTTTTGTTTGGGCCTCAATAGTTTCTCGGCCTGCAGACAGGGCGTAATCTATCTCTGCTCAAAAACGTCCTGAATGTAATACAGGATATCTCCTGCAAATGCTTGTCAATGGACAGCCTGCTTTCAGTTTGAGTGGTCTGCTGATCTTAGCAAAGTTGGGCACAAACCCCCAGTAGTAGTTACAGAATGTAAGGTAACGTTGAAGGTCCCATAGTGCCTGTGGATGTGGCCAAATTTGAAGCACTTTGAAGTATTCGGTGAAACTATGTTGCCAGTTTACTTGACACACATGTACAGCAAGACTGGTATTTTTTAGTGACTATTTTTCCCTGCTGCTCAAACTGTTCGCTGTTCTTTATTTCTCGATAAGTGATCCGTTTATGAAGTTCAGTTCAAGTGGAAAGCACAGATGTTTGACTGGCAGGCTGAAGCTTTGTTGACAAAAGTGTTGGTATGGAATTGTGCAATCCACACCCCTACTCTGATGTGAATTGAATGGTTAGTTATGTTGATCTGGAACCTCGGTGTTCTGTAGTCTCTTGAAAGAGTTTGTTATTAGTGTCTGTTGTACAAGTAGTCTGCCAGGAAAGCACTCCTTTCTCCTGTTGGGACTTTGCAATATGGCTCTCTTGGCCTTCAAAGTTCTTAGCAGTTTCTTTGTAACTCTGGACACTTTGCAGACCTTCCAGGATTTTGCGGCATGAAATGGCAAATTTTGCGGCGTGAAATGGCAAATTTTGTGGCACAAACCTTTATTTATTGCGGCATTTTTGCGAGACATTTTGTATTATCTGGAGGGTGTTAGATTGCCACATTGTAGGAAAGAGGCAGTATGCAAGGCTAAAAGAGAGTCAGGGTGTCATTATTATGTATCTTTTGTATTAATTCAATAGGAAGAATCCCGGATGTCTCTGGCTTGGCAGAACAGTTTTTCAATTCTGCCGCGAATAGATTTGCACTTCAGCCAAACAACTCAAAATGTACCTTTCACCACCAACCCACCCCCTCCCCTAGTTAACTGCTTGGTCGCTGCCGCTTCCCCTCCAACCCTGCGCTGTCAGATCAGGCCCTCTAATGCAGGACGGATCCGACGCCGCAGGGTCCCTTTTAAGTTTTTTTTTGTTTTCAGTCCCCCACCTCCAATTCTGAGAAAGCAGGGGACAACCCTGCAAATCCAAGGCCGAAATACTGAACATAAGGAGCGGGTGACGCCCCAGCAGCCCCCGCTCCACATGTTTGGTATTTATAAAAATCGATCGAATGGTACTGGCGAAATAGGTCAAATTGTACCGTTCGATCGATTTTTGGCGGTCAAAATGGGTAGTACCTTGAATAGAAGCGCTCTCCCGACAGTGTTCTGCAAGCTCCCAGAGCGTCCACTGTAAAATGCGACCCCAAAAAACCCATTTCTATGCTGTTTGAGGAACAGAAATGCAAGCGACATAGCAGCGGTTCTTATACCTTTTTAAAAAATGCATGACAGGGTCAAGAAAGACCCTGGGGGTCATTATGAGTTTGCCGGTCCCGAAACCACTGTACCGGTAAACTCGCCGCTAACGTTGTTTCCGAACCGGCAAACTACAAGTTCTGCGAGCGGGTGTCTTGCAGCCCACCAGGTCTGACCTGGCGGGTGGAATGGCTTCCGCTCACAGACTTTGACGGATGCACCAGCACTGTTGCACACAGTGCCAGTGCATCGGTCCTCCCCATTCCCATTGAGTCCAATGGGACTCGATGTGAATGGGGATTTTCCTTTTTCCAGAATCTGGCTGGAGGGACTGCCAGAAATAAAATGACTCCGGCACCAGCTGTGTCATTTTTACCGGCACGGCTACCACTGGACTTGTAATGAGGCCCCCTGTCATGCAGTGGCACCCCCAGCTCCAGTGCGCATAGTGTTGGCTACAATTTCTGCACATTTAAAAGTGCAACTTGGGTGGAAATTTAGGATGCGCTTTTAAATTGGCAGAAACGCCCCCTGATTTAGTCAGAGTTTGAAAAAGGCAATTTGAATGGGCTCGCATATAGAATCCACAAGGGACACCTGAATGGGCACATTTTAATAAAATGTGCCCATTCAGGTGTCCCTTGTGGATTGGCTGCTCTTTTTTTGGGCGCAAGGGATGAGATGTGTTTGCGCATTTCCTTTCTTGCATTGATACGTTTTGAGAATCTGGGACCCTGAGGATTTTTTTTTATTGTAGTTTTTGCTTTTTTTATGTGCAAAACTGCTGCTTTTGCGGCATTTTGCAGTATCGCAAAATCTCTATAAACTGGAGGGTCTGACTTTGGCACGCACTTATTTGGGTTGTTCACGGCTTCACTAGCTGGTGAAGGACTCGGGGTTTGGGCCTTCCCACAGCGTTCAGCCACCACCTCCCTTCTTCTGGAGTGGCCTGCATACCTGTGCTCTTGCTGTGCTTTCACCAGGGAGGGTCGCTGATTCTGCTATCAGTGCCGTTTGGCCCTGCCTACTGTGTTACTGCTTCCTACTCTGGTGGCCTTCTCAGGGCCTCGCCGGTACTCGTGTTTCTCTCTCTCCCTCTGTGGCTCTCGCTATGGGGACTGAAGAACTTTTGCCACCAGGGTTCCTGGATTCAGCAGCAAATTCACTGGCTCCTGGCCCACCGCATCCTGAGTGTGGTCCTGCCTCCAGGCTGTCTCAAATACTAGTTCCAGGGCATGGTCCACTCTGAGCATCTCCTTCCTTGCTGTTCGGCTCGACTCTGTGGAATCTCCTCCAACTTTGGTGTTTTTTAACGAGAGGGTGACATGCTTCTGATTGTCCGATGTCTAGTCTAATGAGGGTCCAGTAGTGGTGTCAGTCAAACAACAAGTTACATTTATAGCTTCTGTGGCCCCCATATAGGCAGAGAGTACAGATTTTACAGGGATCGGTCTTATACCCAGAGAGTTCTCGTCGCCAAAGGGAGAGGCACTCCCAGTGAGGTCCCGTTTGCCCAAACCCCTGTGGAGGGTCTTGCAGAGATGGGCTCCCTCCCTAGGCTCAATTGGGGAAAAAGGACACCTTCCCTGGATTTGTCACAGCACCTATTCACCCAACCCATTATGCCCCTGTTAAATGTGGCAGGCTGAGAGCTGTGCTGTTTTACGTAGATTCATATGTGTTACCTGTGGGAAATAAAACCTGCTACAGCAATCAGTTTACCTACTAAGTTAGGAAACCACAATTATTTTGTGATCAGCCTGGCCCCTCCTACTGATCATTTTCTGCAAGCAGTAATTATTTGAGTCTGGGCATGCCTAAGGGTCACACAATTTATTTTCTTGAATCGTATCACAATTGTGATAGTTTTGCCGATTTGTAAATTGAGTTTGGTAGATATCTTGCTTACTTGGTTCTGTCTTTCGGGGGAAGGGACATCTTCATCATTATTACACAGAACTGCACCTGAGGAAAGTGTTTGCTCGTGAACACAAAATGCTTAAACATTAGACCAGAACCCATTACTTAAGGTTGCATGTCTGTTGTCTGCAAATGTAGACAAATGCACATTACCATTTAAAAACCGCCCATTTTTTACTCACATTTATAAATTGGCGGTTTTCTGACTGACTGGTTATATTTTGTTTCAACACTGACTATGACTGGTTCTAATCTAGTTTCACCTCTGTCAACATCTAAGTGCTAACCAGTATCAAAGCTCAGATCTCTTACTTTCTGTAACCTGAGCTAGAGATTTTGAAAGTCTGCCTTGTTTGAAAGAATCAATTATTCATAATTCCTCCACACAATCAAGATGGCGCCACCTGGGGAAGGGCGTCGGGTGGCTGGAAAATGTAGGCGGTACACAGGGTGTTCCCGTCTGCCTTTCGAGCCAACTGATTGGCTGAGTGCTCTTCCAGGGTGCGAATGCCTCTTCAGTGTGCCAAGTTTCTATTCTCTGTTCTGACAGTACATTGTTGCCCATACCTTTCCTGCTTTCAGAAAAGGGACCATGAGCGTTCAGTTCCCAAAAATCACAGCTATTGTGTGTTGCTGTCGCTGCTTCTAGCTCCTGCCAGCCCCATTTTAGCTATCCTTCCTACAGGCCAGGCTATGGATGTACTTACTCCATTTACAGACGATAGCTACCAGGGAGGAGTTTGCAGCTTTGAGAGAATACAGTAAAACTCTTCTTTTCAAGCTTCAGGCTTGACCCAACCATGATTTCTTGGTGGCTCTTCAACCTGGGTGACACTCCTTCGTTGAAGACTTCCCAATCTTACTGATCAGGTCATCAAAACTGTCAGGTAGCTGCAAATCATTGAATTAATTATCCAATAACTAATTAAGTCGGCATTATAGACCAGTAGGTTGGCCAAATGCCCCTTCCCTAACACCCCTTCCCACAGCCCACAAGTAGGCCTTCTGCAGTATTCCATCGCTCAGGGACATGAAGTTGGGATAAAGGCAATTTCAACAAGGTGGAAAAGAGTAGCATGTTCTTGTTACTTTTTCCTCCATTATCATGTCCTGTACTCCTTTCCAGTGTGAGAAACCTGATGCTTTTCTCCCAGGCTATTCCCGGGGATCCTTTGTTCCGGTGGCCAGGAAAGGGCCATCACTTACTTTTGGATCCCAACCCTGAGGGAGGACGAGCGCAGGAGGATCACCTGGGCAGATGGTCCTTGGGAACTATGGGAGACACACTTTTGGTTGAGACATGGTATTCCCCCTACTCGGATACACCCCTACCCCGTATCCTTTCAGCTTTTGTAGGATGTTGTCATTTTACTTCAACCTCATCCCAACCATGGCCTTATCAAAAAACGGTCCCTACATATAGTAATAAAAAGTTCCCCACTCGCTGGGGGTGGGAGGGCGGGTGTCACGACCCTCGCCCAAAACCCCCTCTGGCAAATCCATTGGCCAGGAGGAGTCAGGACTTGGGCCTGTAGAACCTGGCATCCTTTTCCAAAACCCTCTTGGGGCCACTCCTGGCGCCTATGGCGCCAAGCTCATACACCATGAAAAACATGTGCTTGGGAACTACTTAATGTGTTATCAGCCAACATGGAGGCTTCCATATAGCTTGGTTCCAAAGAACCAAGCTATGCGGTCTAGTGTTTTGGGTGTGGCAGCCTAGGGACTACTTTACCTGGACTATTTTGTTGGGGCTATTTAAACCACACCCAAGCAAGACAACACGCTTTGCGTTACTTTGCAGCTTGCAACGTGACGCTCACCGTGTCCAGCTATTCCCTCGAACCTCGGAGAAGCAGAACCTGTAAGGAGACAAAAGGAACATTATTAGCAGCAGCATCTTACCTGCAGTCTTCATCTTTAGCCACTCGCAGCTACTGAGAACATCTTCCTCGAATCTGCATGCCTCCCGGACAGAACTACCTGAAAGAGGAAGATAGAAGCAACATTAAAGAAAGCAGTAGAGACATTTGAAAGTTACAAACTGCTCAAAAGGCTTACTTGGCTGGTCGTCTCTCGGCTGGCACCACTCCGGACATTCCACTCGTGCTGAAGAACACCGTGACCTACAAGGATGGAAAACACAGGTTAGCAAAGGCAAGACTTTGCAGCGCTGCGCATAGCGCTTACTTACCACATCATAGCGCTCTTAATACGCCATCATTTACCAGCGGGGCTCAACCAAGCCAGTTCGCCGCGCTGAAGCTCCGCATACCTAAGGGAGAAAAAAAGAGACATTTTTAAACAAAGAAAGGCATGCAGGATAGCAACAAACCTAAAGAACAGCAATAAGACCTACCTGAACAATATCAAACGGGTCAGCGTCAGTGAAGTAACTGGACTGTACACGCCCATGAAAGACAACGCGCCCCTGCAAAGAAGGCAGGATGGAGAGCACGCCTAACTCTACCACAAGGTGAGGAGAGGGTGCCAGAGGGGCTGAAATCATACGGTGGTGGAGGGAGGATACTTACCCTGGTCGGTCAGTCTTGAACACAGTCCTCCTGTATTTTCAGGCAGAACCTTCCCCGCAGACCACATCTGGGCAAAGCTGAGAAGCATACCAGTGAGTAACCCGGCTGGGTGGCGTCCCTGTGGGTACCAGGTGAGGGTAACAGTGGGTCGTGGCTAGCAGCCATGCAGTAAGGTAGCAGAACCCTGGAACTCCCGCCAGATCCTCATATATAATCCGAAAAGTGGTATGATTTGACCGGAAACTTAGTGGTGTGCTGTAGAAGGAGACCAAACATATGAGGAAGTGGATGGAGGGCCGGTGCCGCGTGAAGCGCAGAAACAAGATGGCAGCAATGCGCTGACCTGCCTACGACGAGCATTGTGTGTGGCGTGGCGGCCAGAAGACAACTAGGAGAACCAGAGGCGCAGACAGAGGGAAGAGTTGGCGCCGCTGGCAGTGTGAGCCCCTGAGCTGCAGAGTGCCCGCTGACTGTGACAGCTGTGCGGCCGGCTGGTAACAGAGGTAGCTGTAGCTGGACGGCTCCCTCACGGCTTGTCCCCACAGCCCGAGCAGAGGCGCCGGAATCCACGCTCACCAGTCCAGACACAAGACTGGTGTGCGCCGTGGGAGCAAATCTTGGGTAATGGCACCCCCACGAAGCAGAGGAAGTACAGCTCCCAGGGAGCCCTGAGGTGCCTGCAGGCTGCCCGTGTTTGCCACTGGGGTCCGTGTCCCGGCGCAGCGGGGTGCCCGCGGTCCGGATCTGTTGTGTGAACCGCTTGCAGCGTTGCATGCTGTGTCTGGCCAGTCTCCCTCACGATGGGCCCCAACAGCCTGAACAAAAGGCCAAATCTACATGCACTGGTCCGGATGCAAGACTGGTGGGTGCTGTGTGCACTGGTAATGCCCCCCCAAGCACCCACAATGGAGGATAACAGCTTCCTGGGAACCCCTGAAGAGCTGGCATGCTGCCCGAGCTGACACTGGCTGCCCCAACAGAGCTCATCAGCAACAACAGAGACATAATCCCCAAGGTCAGCCCTGGACACATGGGCTGACCCACTGACCTAGCGCACCCTATCCTAGCCTCAGAGGTGTGGCCCGCAGCGGCGCAGTGTGCTGGGGCCTGGTTGCCTCTGACTGTGGGCCAAATAAGACCTGTGCCGCACATTATAGTACCGAGGAAAGAGCTGCCCATACGGTAAGGACAAGCGTTGCATGCGTGTATTGCGGCCTGCGACTCCCCCTTCCAAAGTAGCTGAATCAAGGGGATTTATCCCAGAGAAGATAGCGCATTGCCAGGCGCCACTCCATGGGTCGTAACAACGAAGCCCAGGAACATTGACGGGGCGAACAGGGAGCACAGACTCACCACCCCATGATACATTAAGCATGAGCACATCAAACCGCTGCCACTGGTACAAGGGACTGAGCAAGATATTGTGCGTATTGTGACTGCGGCCAGCCCCAAACCCTGCGCTACGCCCAGGACAAGACCCCCGAGAAGCCTCTTCGAGGCCCGTGCCCTGGCCAACTCCATCAACCACCGATACTGCAGCTGAGAAACCCAACAGGGAAAATTACTAAATGCTATATAAACAGCACAGAAGCAAAGCCAAACAGACCAGCATGGAATCTTATGCCCGCTAGATCAACAATGGCCCACACACTTCCACAGACTCCAGCGCAACGTGGTTGGATCCGCAAATGCACCACCATGCGGATGCCCCCATCCTAGAGGCGATTGCGGCACTAAAATCTGCGCTGGAGCACAAAATGGACGCAGTCATTGTGCACGTGGGCCTACTGCATCAGGACGTGCAGGCTTTGGTAGACAGTCTGGGTGCGGCAGAACACCAGGTGCAGGACAACACCACCAATATTGCCAGCGCCAAACCCAAATTTCGAACATGCTCAGAAGAATACAAACTCTAGAACACAGGGCCGAAGACGAGAGGGAAGAGCCAGAAGAAACAACATCTGCCTAATTGTCCTACCAGAGGGAGATGAGGGCAGAGACTCCACTAACTACATTGAAAACCTGCAGTTGCAGGAGGTCGGACCTGGTATGCTGTCACAGGGCTTTACAGTAGAAAGGGCCCACAGATCCCTGACCCACGAGGCACCCTCCAGGTGCCACACCGAGGCCCATGATAGCCAAAATCATAAACTTTAAAGACCGAGAAAAAATACTCACTTTCTCAAGAGAAGGTGGCTTAATCACCAGAAATTCCTTGAGGCTGGCGTTCCACCCGGACTACACAGCACTCGTACAAAAGCGGACAGCGATGTTTGGGCTGACAAAGGAATGCCTCAGAAAAGTGAATCTACGATACATGCTGTTATACCCTGCCAAACTAAAATTGCTACATAATAGACAATCCTATTTTTTCTTGAGTACCACCGAGGCCGACTTCTGGTTGGATGAGCAGGGTATACCGCAGCTAGCGGCCAGGCATAACAATAACAACGTCAACGCACCTGAATAACTAAGCACAATGACACGCACTGTGGAATCTTGGATAAAATAGCAGACCCACACCATCGACGAGGAACCAAAACCGACATGTCCAAACAGCGGGAGACGGATAAAGGAAACCTCCCACAGAGGAATCAGCTGCCTCACACTCGCTACAGCAAGCAACCCCCAGACGTTTCTTAAAGTTCGGATGCCAGTTAGAAGGCATTGCGCTGCTGCAAGCCACTTCCACGAAGAGGGAACTGCGCGAGGAAAGTAGCAGAGCCTGAGCAGAGAGAGGGCAGCTGTGTATTTGTGTAAAGTTCAAGTTTGTTTGACAGTTAAAGTTCAGGTACGAGAACACATCTTTAACAACGAGCAGACATGGGGCACACTACAAAGGAAATGTATATAAAATAAGAACAAAGGAAGCCTTCGCCATGGCCAAGAACTGGGTAAGACATACCCAACACCCAGCCGAGCTGCGCCAGGGAAGGTAAGGGTCAATGTTAAGGTCACAAGTCCGGAAAAGGTGCAGGGAAACGAGCAAGGGGTCACTGCAGGGAGAAAACAGCAAACATGAGGGACCAAGCAGGCCCATGGGAAGATGCAGGCCCTCGGACAGACCACAGTGACAGGTCTTGAAGGTACAAACATAGTCATATGGTACGTAAGGGGACTGAATAGCTATGTGGAACGACTGAGGGTGTACACATGGTTAAATAAAATGAAAATGAAAGTGAAAGTGGCACTGCGGCAAGGAACACACTTGACAAACGAAAGACAGTTCATGATCGCTAGCCAATGGGGGTGGGGGGAGTATACGGATCAACCTACTCCACCTCTGCCAGAGGAGTGTTGAACAAGGACAGAGAAGGAAGGCTCGTGATAGTACATGGCCTACTCGAAAACAGGGAAGTGTACCTAGTAAGCACGTACGCACCCAACCACAACACCACCAGGTTTTTCAGATCATTGGCCCCTCAACACTCACCATACAGTGGGGGTGACCTACATCTGGGGCAAGGATTTCAATTGTACACTTAACCCACTGCTAGACAGATCAGTCACCAAATCGAAGAATACTTCCAGCATGATACGGCAAGCGTAGACCGGTTGGGAACCCTGTGGGATGCCTTCAAAGTTGTGATACAAGGACGTAGCGAAAACCAAAAGGGAAGCGGGACTAACAGGGGTAGAACCAGCCAAATTGGTTGCATTGTGAATACAATGCAACACTACTTGGGATAAATTAGGGAAACTAGATTATGCAAACTACATACAGAGACTGCATGCCGAGGGCGACAAGCCGAGCAGGCTACTTGCCTGACTAACCAAGCGAGAAGTACAGAAAGACCCAATCAGGGCAATACAAAATAATGACGGGGAGACCATCAGAAACCAAAAGGGTATCAACCAGGTCTTCTCCCATTTCTATGAAGAATTATACTCACTCCCCCCGAGCACAGATGATAGGGACATACCCGAGGCCTTTACTCAAATTGAGTTACCAAAAGTGACTGAGGAACAGATAGCAGCCCTAGATGTCCCACTAACAATAGAGGAACTGGAAACAGTAATTGCAGACCTCTCAATGGCCACGACCCCAGGCCCAGACTGACTCCCGGGGGAGTTCTACAAGAAATACAATGCACTACTGGCACCCAGACTCCTGAGGGTCTTTGAAGAAGCATACGAACAGGGTCTGTTACCCGACACTATGCGTGAATCATTAATCCTACCTGTACTGAAACCAGGGAAGCAACCCCTCGACTGCGGATCATATAGCATAAAATAGCAAAATCCTTACGGCAGCCCTGGCCAACAGATGAAAACAGGACATACATACCCTGATACACACGGACCAAACTGGATACGTCCGAGGCCATAACACTACGTGGAATCTAAGGAGACTCCACCTCGTTATTGACCAGACCAACCACAGGTTGCTGTGGCCTCCCTAGACGCAGTGAAAGCTTTCGACTCCATACGCTGGGCTGGCTACTACACGTGTTGGAACACTTCGGGATGTGCACAAACTTCCTGAGATGGATCACGCTGATCTACAAGAATCCCATATCTAGGGTTAAAACAGGGAGGCATGTATCGACAGAATGGGAGATGCATAAAGGCACGAAACAGGGCTGCCCACTGTCACCAATGCTTTATATACTAGCGCTCACTTAATCTTGCTCTATGCAGATGACATGCTCATATATGTCGACTGGCCGGAACAAAGATAACCTGCCGCGCTTGATTGATGTCATGGCAGAATATGCCACACTTTCAGGTGTACATATTAACAATGATAGATCCTCCCTGTTCCCTTTGACAGCACTCAAAGAACGTGGTATAGAGCAGCTACTTGACTTGGGCCTAAAATGGACGCAGGACTCCTTCCGCTACTTGGGGATAGACATATACCACGACCCAGCAGCGTCGCACCAAAATAACACACTAATGGTACTCTAAAACATCACAAATTACATGACCTTCTGGAAGACTCTGCCCCTGGGGGTGCCGGGCAGGGATGTACTGCTAAAAATGATAGTGCTCCCCCGCCTATTATACCATCTTACCGACACACCCTACAACATACCCAATGTATTCTTTAGGCACTTGAACACGACTATAAGAGAATTTGTGGGGAGGGCGTAGGAACAAAGTCACCCTAGGCACACTACAGAAGGACTACAACCAGGGAGGGATCAAATTGCCACATTTCGAGCTGTACTACCTGGCAGGGCAGCTACAGTTTGTAGCAAACTGGTTGGGAGATGAGACTTCCCTAGGCACGCTACTCCTGCAACCCACTGTGCCATTGCTATCTGAGAGATTATTTGGATGAGGAAGACTTCGTACCAGAAGCCCCTCCCTACTTATCACACTGGGCATAACCCTACGGTGAATGCATTGGAAGATTCTTAAAACCCTGGACCCTTGCTCTACATACATTCCCCTAGCGGGACTCACTGATAACCAACTGGAAACGCCCAGCGCATATCAAGAGGCACTGGGAAGCCAAAGGAATAGCCCAGGTAGGTGACCTAGGGAAGAAGGGACAGTGGATTGAATCCCACAGCCTAATGGAAGAGAATGATATACATAAAGGCCAATTCCTGCTATACAAAAGCATAATGAAGACCATAAATAAAAGATGTCCGGGGCTAAAAAGAGGAGAAGGAACAAATATAGTGCTTGATGCATGGTTTGACGTGGCGGAAGGTGGCCATACAGTGTCCAGACTGTATGAACTGCTCCTGCATAACCATAACACCACAGTATTGCCTGCATGCAACAAATGGGAAGCCAAATTGGGAAGAGCATTAACGGACGCGGAATGGGAAAGAGCCCTACTGTACATAAAAAAAGTCTCCAGAAACGCTAGATTCAAACTAATGCAATTATATGCAACACAGAGAGCATGCCTTACCCCGTACAGACTATCCAAGATGGGGAGCAAGGCAAGACCGGAATGTCCTAGGTGTGTCACAGCAGATGCAAACATGCTGCACATGTTCTTGCTCTGCCCAGTGATCATGGAATTCTGGGAGAAGATTGAAACGCGAGCTGCCGCTGGCGGCATCCAAATGCACGCTTGGCTATTGGAATCTTACTTGCTGGGACTGTTCCCAAGAGGCAACAGACAGCTGGTACACTTGGCTAAAATGAAGGACTTAATGTGCATCCTGGCGAAACGCTGAATAGCGATAGCCTGGAAATCAAAAACTGGCCTGGAGATCAAAGCAATGTCGGGCAGACCTCAAAAGATGGTCACTGGCTGAGTCGACCATATGGCACAGAGCAGTACAAAGAAGTATGCACGAAGGTAGCGAAAAGATTGTTGCATGTAACACACTGGTACAGACGATGTTTGCCCCCTCGGTAGAGCTCGACCTGGAAGGGCCTAGTGAACAATAAAGATAACTGACATTTACCTGGACACAGTAGATGTGCAACACCCGTTCGACCCATTGCCAGCCAGGGACAGATTAATCATAGCCTGCTCCCCCAACTCCCTCCCAAAGGAACATATACCAGGAACCCACACAGGATAATGCTAACATGGCCAAGTGCAAGACCCTAAGTGTTCTAAGCTGCTATAATATGCTATATGGCACACCCACCTATTGCAAGTATGGTTGTTATGTTAAAAATCAATCAAGAGGTTTAAAAAAAGAAAAAAGTTCCCCACTCGCTTTTCCCCCAAGTCCCCCTTTCCAGTCATAACTCTAAGACACATTGGGCCTCGTTCTAAGTGTGCCAGTCCAGAAACAACTGTGCCGATAAGGGTACCGGCACCGTTGTTTCTGGACCGAAACACTACTACTCTGCAGGCGGGTGCCTTCCTGCCCGGAAGGCAGACCTGCTGGGCGGGACTGCACCCGCCCGCAGAGTTTTCCCGGGAGCACTGTTAGCAACGGTGCCGGTGCGCCCGTGTCCCCATTCCCATAGAGTCCTGTCTATGGGAATGGGGACTAACGAAATTACTGGCCCCTGACTTCTTGGCTGCTGGACTTAGAATAGCCCGGTGGCACCGGGAAGTCATGCACTGGTAATTTCTGTACGGGCCTGGCGGCAAGCCACAGTTAACACTGGCAGGGTGACCGCCGGACCTGTAATGAGGCCCACTATCTGAAATATCCATTCTGTTTGGAACCCTTTCAAACTTATTTTTATTCCACATTTTGCAAAACACTACAACTCCCACAATCCTGACCTTTCCTAACCTACTGACATGACTGAGATGAGGAAGAATAAACCTGGAGTAATGCGGATTACCCATGGGGGCCCATGTCCATTAGTTCCTATGGACGTACCCCATTTTGTCCCATTAACATGGCCAGGGGAGCTCAGGCAAACCACCCCAATCATCTACACCTGCAAACAATTAACTCTCCCCACCTGGATAAAAGGCATATCTCGGAAGTGCACAGTGAGCAAGGCTGTAGGCGAGGAAGGATGAATTATGCAGAGCGGCAACAGCAGCTAGAGCTGGAGAAACTTGGAGAACCAGAAGCCGTGTGAGTACAGGAAAAACTCCTAGAGAGCCATAGAGGGAGACCGCATTGTGCAAAGCCAGATTACAAGTCAGCATTTTCCTTCATTGAAGCCGTGGCGAGAAGCCTGGTCCCCTCGCTGTGAAGGATTGAGTTGGGGAGGTGTGCTGAAAGTAGAAGACGGAATTAAGAAAGTGCAAGAACGTAGTCAGACTATTGAGCAACACAACCTGTGAGTTGGGGAGACTGATACCAGACTGGTCTGGGTTGAAGTCAAGGATGCAAGCAACAACATTGTATAGTGAACGCTGAAGCGAACATAGTATGAAGCGTATGTGATAATCAACGTGAGTAAAATTGCACAACAGATGAGTGATTGAACTTTGAAGCCAAGTTACGATACCGTGGACAGAGTGGACCAGCACCGCGTGCGTGTTCATTCGAAAGTCTCTGTAAGGTGTCCAACTGAAAGAGTGACAAAGAATTGTTAATCAAAGTGGTCCTGCAACGGGTCAAGCAAAATCGTGTGCACAATTGAAAGTCTTTGTTGTTAATAGTGTAATGAAAGTTGATGACAAAGTAGATTAAGTTGGTCCGAGCCCGGCTGAGGGAGACTAATTGTATATTGTGTTAAAGGGATCCAAGCCCGGCAGAGGGGGATCCGAGCCCTTCAGAGGGGGAACCGGGGTGAGCCGTGAATCACCCAAGAAATTGAGTACTTGTGGAATCCCAAGAGGAAAAGAACTGTTTGTTTGTCGCATCAGGCCCTCTGCAAGAAGAGACTTTGGAAGGCAAAGAGACTTGGGCACAAAAGGCCCTGATGCCAATGTTTGCACTGCACCCTTGTGCTAGAGGAAGGAGAGAGGCCAGAGACTGTGCTAAGCTTGAGTGTACCGCCTTGTCCCGTGCTGAAAATGTGACGAAGGGATGCCAACAGCCTGGACATCCTGATATATCATTTCTTGAACACTTTTTTTTCTTTTACAGAACATTGTTTCCCACACTATGTGTATTTAGAGGCAAGGTTTGGCAATAGGTTTATTAGTATAGGCCCTTTTATTTTGACAAGACACCACTAGGACTGTGTTATTATTATCTGATGGTCGTAGCTTGCTCCCATCTTTAGATTTAGGATTAGATAGTTTTTCAAACCCTTTTTGAGGTTCAATAAACACCCTTGAACTGTGGTCACTTGTGTCTGTCTTACTATTGCCACTATGAGTTCCTTACACCAGCCAGACAGGAAAATAAAAAAATAATCAATGATCGAAACACCAGGGGTTTTATAAAAGTATATCTGCCAGGCTGGTAAGAAGGGACCTTCCCATTAATAAGTATTGGACCCCATTCACTTGCCTATTTTTATCAGTGCTCAAAAGGGCTTTGGGTATGGCAATGCTGTCATCATCTTCAGTGTCAAATAGTTCACCTTTTGCTGCTGCATCAAATCTTAGAATTAAAATCTCCATGTCTGTCCAAAATACAAACCCTGCTCATCGAGCCTATGGCATTACTCATACCTAGAAAAAATTATCCTTTTTTGGCCTGCTTGGAGAAATACATTTATGGAAACTAGGTGCAAATGTAACTTAACCATTAAAAAAGCTGAGCAGTCATGTAAACAGATGGCTGCTGTAAATATTTCCAAAAAGGCCCTTACACATAGGCCACAAGAATGTCTTCCTCTATTGCTCGGTCTGGCTAGATTGCAAACCGTTTCACACCCATCTAGAAAAGCGATTTTAAAGCAGCACATTTGCTGCAAACAAATTACTGAATGTTTGGTAATACGTTTGATAAAGTCGGTATTTTCAAGGGAACACATTCACATGTTGAAATCCTCTTGAAATAATGATTTTCAAATTTCACTTGCAGTGCTAGGATGTTTGCAATTAGAAACGACATTGCTGGTGTCTTCATGCCGTTCCCCACACAGTTTGCCAACCTTGCCATTAAAATGTCCCTATCTCGCGCCTTGAAACACTTGTGTATAGGCGCGTTATAAATGCCATATCATATCTGGCTCCAGAAAGAGACAAGTGAAACAATTGATTCTACTGACCTGCATTCCTCTCTGGGACCTGAGTTTGAACTTCGACAAAGGGAGTTGCTTGAGGAGGTAACAAAAAGTAGAACCCATTTTCCTGGATGTGTTCTCCGTCCTCTTCCATATTTCATCCATCTATAGGCTAGCAATCTTCATGATGGACTCCTGGAAAGTACTTTTCTCTGTACCCCCTGCATTGATCTCGTAATAACAAAGCTGTTGTTAAATAGGTTCTCAGTGGCTAACTGGCAGATAATTGAAATGTTAGGAATATACCCTTGGCCACAGTTTTGTGTTTGTAGGGAGAGTGGGGCCTGCTGGTCCTGGCTAGCGGCCTCACATAGCCCCTCTTTACTAGCTCTCCCTTTCTGTCAGGACCGTTAGGAAGACGGGAAATAATGCAGTCAGGGATCTCAGCGGCTGGCAAAATGTTGTGCTGGTTAACATCTGTATGTCAAGACAGTTGACTCAACTTGGAGAGATTCATTTTTTGTTGTTGAGGCCTGGTCTAAGAGCTAATTAAGCGCATCTGTAATACTTCACATAACAGACAGCTGGATAGCAAAACAAAATATACTGCAGCCCTTGGTAATCCAGACAAGGGGGAGCAACTGAAGAAGGTTAAGTACATGCAATACATTTGGTAGGCACTTGAGGTCATACTACTTGAATAGTGGTGCTAGGAACACATATTGCTAAATCCTGCTCCGATGCATGGCACACCTAAGGGACTGCAACCACCAAGGTTTACATGTGGACTTGCAAGAACGGTAACTAATTCATCAGGATGAGCTTGAATTTCATTCATAAGATTCTTGGTACTCTTGTTATAATGTCCAAACATAAACATGTGTGCAATGAGGAGAGTGAGAGAAAGCAAATGCATCCAGAGCTGGAATTATACTGTGATTACATTGTGTTGGTGAGGTCTGGTATGCCAGAGGTTTGGGGGTTACTACGAGCTCACCCGTTCAGCTCCGAAGGTCCCAACAACCCTTCCCCAGAACAAAAGGAGGACTCCGCCAAGGGCAAGTTAGACTGTCATTTATTACAGAAATCAACATGGATCATCAAGGTCATTCACAAATCTCAAGAGTCATGATTCCAACAATCGTGTCACCCCTCCTTTTTGATGCAAAATGGCATCAAACCCTGGGCCCTTCCCAAAAAACCTATTGTACTCATTGGGTGCTCGGAGTGGTATACACTATAGATTGACCTTATAGTTCTTACCCAATTGGTCCTTCCATGTCAGGTGGCTGGCCTGCCCCTTCCCCAAGAAACTATCTATTACATTGTTGCAGGGTCATAGGATTACCATGGGATCTTGTCCCCTGCAATGCACACATGAGTTTCTGTCCCCTGATTGGCTGGAACTGGCCTCCCCAGGCCTGGGACCGAGTTATGTTCTCAGCCCTCTGTGCACCTCTTCAAAGGGATGTGAATGACTGTGTTCCCAAAATATCGGGTAGCAATACCACTATTGCCTGTGAGAGTGCTCTCCGCCTTGCAACATTGTTAACTTGTTCATGGTTCACTTCATGTCTGGGTTGCTGAGAACTGTTCATCTTCCCACGGCAGTGAATAACCATTGTCTAGCTTGGCTGCATCACGTGGTTGAGGACCACAAATTTGAACTCTCCTGGTCTACAATTATGAGGATTTATTCTGTTCTGCAGATGGCCGCTCATCGTTTTAGGTTCGGAACATGCTGCTTGTCTCTGACCTTGGCTACTAGCCCTAAACTTCCTGCTCTGTACAGCCTAGTTCTGCTTCCCTCGTCTCTTGTCCTGCAGCTTGAGGCCTTACGTGATTTTCATTAAACTTATACTATGATTTTTACATACTTATATAGTGCTATATTTCCTGTAGGTTAGTCGTATTTGGTCCTGCCAGGCTCCTTATCCTGTAGTTCCATATGTTTAGTTGCCATAAGCATCTGCAAGCTTGCTCTGCATCTCTTTGTTGCCTTGCGTTCAGCGTTTCTGCACTTGGCTAATGAGAAAAATAAAAAGATTTGACAGTATGTATATGTATCCGCCTTCTCTCTACGGGACTATGTAAGCATGTTCTTCATGTATACGAGTGTGTGTTTGTGTAAAGCTATGGATGGTTGCGAGTGTACTTCATGACTAACGTGGCTGTTGTGGTGTCACTAATGATGTCAGCACAGTGGTTTCTTAGCATTAGTCAACATCATCCAGCGTGGCATTTGGATCCATGACCACTGTTGAAGCACCTTTAGCCATAAAGACTTTCACTGGATAAGGTTTTTTCTCTGCATACGTGTCAGTCACTGGTGCTCCTGGGGGCTGTCTGAATAATGAGTGATTTTGTGCGTCTTGACTCTTAGGGCCGCCATGTTCATTGGGATGAGGGTGGGCCTTCCTGGGACCCTCTGATCAGTTGTGCCTCTGCTGTCAGTAGAAAATTAGGACCACCACCTGTGGTGACCGCCTCTGCAATTTCATAAGTGCACTTTCAAAGGTGCCATTTGTCCTCTTAACTAAGTCAATTGGAAGAGAGGTACAGCTGCTACCACCCACTTTTAAAGGGCAGCAATGGGAAAGAGTAGGTGGTGGCCGTGGATGTGGTTGTGTCCATGGCTATGTTACTTACAGGAAGAAACTGTTTGGGCAGCTGCCTGGCGTGAGAAACCGGATGGTATCTCCCTGGCTAGTCCCTGGGGATCTGTCATCCAGGTGGCCAGGACATGGCCATCGCTATTGGTTCCAGTTCCTGGGGGTGGACCAATGAGGGAGGATCACCTGGATGGGGGGGTCCTTGGGGAGTGGGAGTGGCACACCGGCGGTGAGACACAGTACCCCCCTTCTCTCAAAACCTTTTCCCCCTCCTTCCACATAGGATATTCCAAAACACTGCCCCCCCTCTTTTTCCCGACAAACACTTTCACACAACACGAAAGAGAACTAACACCATAGCCGTTTACCTGACATGTCCCAATACAGGGGTCAGGCAATTGACCAGTATCACACACACACCTGACGGCCCTTTCCCTTCCCCACAGGGATATAGGTGGAGCACGAGAGCACAGGACGGGCAAGGCAGGCCACACGACGTGAGAGCTAACTCAGCACAGCAGTTCAAGAGGAGGTAAAAGATGGAGCATACGGAGAGGGTTACAAGGAGAGAAGCAACCTTGCCCTTTCCGACCAAGGCCAGTGAAACCTCTGCAGATGGAAAAATAAGACAGAGAACAATAGCCAGCATGTATTGTAGCAGATGGTACACAAAACCCTCCTGCGCTAATTACCAAGCCGGGGAGAGATGCTTGTCTCACCGGTATCAACCTTTACTCCAAAGAGAAGGAAAGCCAAGCGGTTCATCACAGAAACCGAACTGTGTTGAATGAAAAGTAGCCACCGGCTAATTTGAACTTTGAAAGGTTTAAAGGAACTATTGATGAAAGAGGGGGGAATCCAGAAACAGAGGCGTCCAGCACCACATGGGTGCTCACACAGGAAACGCTGGGCGATTACCTGATGCTCGAGACTACCATCACCAGAAGGCCTTGGGAAGAGGCGAAGAGAGGTCAAAGTGGTCATACAGGGGTCTTGTAAAATCCTTTGTCCCGTCGAAAGTCTTTGACTGACAGATGAGAAAGAGAGATGAATCCCGCTTGATGAGACTAGCGCATGAACTGTGTGTCATACAGTTTGGAAAGAGTGAACCCGGCAGAGGGATACTAACAAAAAGGGGCGAAGTCTAAAGTCCCGAAATACAGTGAATTGTTTGGGCCAAAGTTGGCAAGAGTGAACCCGGCAGAGGGAGACTGACAAAAAGGGGTGAAACCTGAACTGTTTAAAAAGACATTAAGATTTGTGAATGCAAGAAGCCTAGGGGTCTGAGCCCGAGAGAGGGAGATCCAGGGGTGGAACGTCATCACCCAAAGTTCATTGAGAAAGGTTAGTTGATTTTGTTGACTACGACTAGTGAGGGGTCTGCGCCCCAGAAGAGGGGCTCCCAGGGGTGAAGCCATCACCCAAAGTATATGTGGAACAGAAATTTGTTGGTTGAACACATCAGGCCCTCAAAGGCAAGAGACTTTTGTTAAGAGGCTTAACTATCGAGGAACCTGATAGCTGCAACTGACCTGTCGGCTTGTGCTGGGAAAGCTTGAGTGTGTGCTGTGCTCCAGAGATCCACCTTGTCCCATGCTCAAAACATGGGGAAGGAAAACCCCTGCAATCACTTACTGGCTTACTATTTGTGAACACTTTTTCTTTTATTGAAAACCCTATCCCACACTCATTCTGTAATTAGTTGTAAGGATTTGGCAATTTTTTTTTTAGTATAGGCCTTTGGTAATATGACACAAGGACTGCCTTATTTTTCATTTGATGGTCAAAGCTTGCTCCCATCTTAGATTTAGGTTTAGATTAGGTGTTGTTTCTACCCTGCATTTACAGTTGAATAAACACCCTTGAACTGTGATCACTTGTCCGTCTTTACTGTTGCCACCATGAGTTCCTTACACTGGCAATGATGCCCCTTCCTCCTTCATGATTGTCTTGGTCTTTTGTCCCGTCAACCATAGTGGATATTTTACTTGTGGTGACCCCAATTACTTCAGCTCTTCTAACCACCTTGCAGCTCCTGTCGTCGCCAAGTATCCTTTGGTTTCAGCTTTTACTTGGAGGCCCTCTGGCCACACTTACCCCATTCATCTTCCCTTTGCCTACTAGGTCGAGTCTTGTCTTGCTGTAAATGCCATTTTAATTTAGTTTACCTGCTGGTACCGACAGAAGGCACGTTGTAGCTTTTCTTTGTGCTATTATGCCCAACAATAGCCCTTTACATAGTTCAAAGATGGCTTGGGGCTGAGAAATGCAACCTCACACCCACCTCATGTAGGTCTTATAGGTGTATTTTGTTTTCCTTTACAACTGTGGTAAGGCGACAGTAAAGGAAATACAGCAGTAAAGCAACAATAAACCGCTTAAATGTTTCACTGAACAAGGGAAAAATATTTTTATGTGAACAAAAATTACAAGACAGGGGAATGGGTTTCTGTGCGTGAGTGGGGATAAGTCGAGGTATGGGGCATAAAATAGGAAATAACTCAAGAAGGTAGAGGAGAAGACTTCCCTCTTACATGCTGCAGCAGACCCTTTTACCCTTGCCTCGGGACTGTGTACACAGCACCTCACAAGCGAAAGCACAGCGCAGGCCCCACGTCCGACCCTCGTGATGCCAAAGGCCTACTGAACCCATCATATTACAAACTGGTCCTGGACAGCAGTCAAAGCACGCCATGAACATCTGAGCCTTGTGCAACAAATTCCTCAAACCACTCCCCCACCCCCTTTATGATCACATGCGTAATCACTGAGGGCCTGCTAGGAAGGCCCACTTCAAATTCCTCCATCTCCAGCCACAGTTTGCTATTGAAAGCTGCCAAAATAGCACCTGCATTAGTCTTCCTCAGATGCAGGGGTCTGTTTGAGTAGGCTTTCCCGCCCATGAGATCCAGGCTCTTCTAGTCTTTCTCCAAAGGGGTTAGAAATGGGTGCCTGGAGGCTGGTGTGGAAGGGGGTTTCCCCTGACTGAGGCAGGTAGACACTACAGCCAATGGGGTGGTGAGGTGGTGCTGAAACTGTTTTTACATTGGTAGTTGCTGGAATCCCACATCCATTTTTAATTCATAGGTGAACATTTCTGGGGTCTCCCAGATAATTTTCATCTCCTTAACTACATTCGGCGGCAGTGGAAATCCTGTTCCGTCTGCTTTTTGGATGAAAAACACCTGTAAGGATGCCTGTTTTTGCATCATGCATCTGATATTCGAGGAAGTCCAGTGAGCTCTTTTCACAATTCTTTCGTGGAAGGCCCTCACTGGCTGAGGTGCTTCTTCCCTATCCTCCAAGTCAGTAATATCTGCAGTATCATCTGTAACTCCCTGCACTGCACAGTCCTTTCCCCCCTGGGAGGCAATGAAGAAGGGGCAAGAGCAAGCCCGCATGAAGAAGCCTGTGTACTCTCGTTCTCTCTGTTCGTTGGAGTTGACGTGTTGCTCTCCAAAGCGGATTGCTCTGAAGCTTATTATGAAGGCACCACCTCCATAACGATGTTCTTGAAGCAGGACCCCTGCTTCGAGGTCATAAAGCTTAGAATGGTGCCACGCGTGGCCCCTCAGCTCATCTTGGCAATGATGTCTGTCCCACCCCCCCTACAAAGTGGTAGGCTCTGATTAGAGGGTTCAAATGCAAAAGAAATATGGATCAAATAATGACCGTAGGTCTCCTTGCCTCAGCTGAGGTTCCCAAAAGGGGAAGTCACATATGGTCCCCAGACAGGGATTGTAAGGTAAGAGCCAAAGGTAGTGCTAATAACACTTGGGTGACACTGAGCTCCCCAATCTAGGTGCCAAAGACAGGAACCGAGGATTGGGCGACCTTTGGGAAAGCGTCTTGTGGTCCTCTTGATAACTAATGCAAGTCTGGTTAACGGTCCGGACCTGCAGAGATGTGCGTGGTGCACTGCACCAGTTTCGCTTTTCTCTTATCGGTCATGCACCTTCAGTTTGATCTTTGATAGGTTGCATGTATGAGAGAGAGATCTCTTGAGGCCAAGGGTGCCTTTGTGAGGGGACACTTGTGGGCAACAAGACCTAGATGCTAAGCGCCCTTGGGCCCGGATGGCCCATTGTAAGCCCTTAAATGAAGGGACTTGTTGGCCTCAAGCAAGGCTTTTGAGCTAGCTCTGATACCAATGGGCGCATGGTGCAGTTGAGAAGCGGACAGGATTTAACTGGATGGTGCTTCCCGGTCATGGTGGAAAGGGCACCACCTGCCCCAGTGGCTCACATAGGCACCAGAGCAGGGTACTGGTATAGTTCCATGAAGGATCTCAGGCTTTGACCCAATGCGTGTTCCTTCCAAACTGGTCACACCTTTTCAAAACATCCCCTGGCCAGGGTGCCTGGAAAATCAAAGTAGACTTCCTTTTTCCTTTCTGTTCTCCATAAAGTGGCAGATCTCAGAGGTTGGAGCCATTTGGAATACTTCTTCCCAGTGCTGCAGTGGCCTCTGGGAGTGTGCATCGGAAGTGTTACAAAGGTGCCCAACATGCTCGGCAATTGAGCATATGGAGCAGAAGTTGTGCAGGTTGGTGGAGGAGTAGCTCAGTGGTCAACCCGCACACCGCCGTAAGCAATAAGCATAAGCTTGGACAATATCAAAAAGGTAACCGCTAAGCACAGGTCCAATCCTTTTTATGTGCAGAAAGGATTGATGGTTTGGCGGGATGCGCATTGGGAAGAAAGGGAACTATGGACTAAGAGAACCGTTGTTATGGCAAGTAACTTTTTTTAATCAAACTAATCAGTTGTATAAAAGAGCTCAGGGCTCTGTGATTGATTGCACCGTTCTGCTTACAGACCTGAGAGGAGGGGCTAGGAGCCACACACTGGGAGAGACTAGGCTAAGAGAGCATCTTAATAAATTACAGAGAATTATATCTCATATACTGAGAGGTAACAGATCAAGGGAGAAACCAGGCAAGCATGTTGAGCTGCGCCATACAAGACTTGGAGATGTTGGCACAGGGGAACAATTCATGACAGCAGGGTAACTATTTCACAGCCTGAAGCAATGGGGGGGAAATATTTGCTAGTATGAGTCTGTTACAAGGTATTTCCACTATCCCAATAGAGCGGCCTGCGGCTATTGGGATGTGGGGGAGGGGGCACTGATTGTTGACAAGACCCCTAAAGCAATGAGGAAGAAGGAGATGACGAGGAAGCAAGTTGGGTGCTATATCCCTGGCACTATAGCTGCCAAGAAGCATCCTGGGCACTAATACCCCTGGGAGTGAGTGATTAAAAAGCATAATTTGTGCTACATACCAGAGACTGTATATTTCGTTAAGGAACCCTGGGAAAGGCCAATAGTCCCCTAGTTAAGCTTTTGAAACGCATTACGTTAAACCATTGTGATACCATTAACTTAGTATTCCTTATTTGTATTGTGATCCACCTAGAACCTATTTGGGGTTGTGGGGGGTCTGTTGACCCGTAACCCCATTTATTTTGATAGGGCGAAAATATAGATATGCCCAATTCTGGTATACAGCACATTGTAGTATATTACTCGGACGAGAGCCAGAATTGAGACAGATTTTTTTAAGGGTTCACTTAATTAAAAACACCACAATATGGAATAAAGTAGCACCATTAAATGCTGTTATTTCTAGGGGATTAAAAGAGGAACTGTTAAAACATGAACAAATAACAAATATAATGACAAGGAAGTACTAATGATCTTTGTAAATTAGACTCTAGTTAATTAACCATAGAATACACTTTTTTAAAAATAGTGCCTCTGTTTGAAAACTGAGAGTTTCTGATTCAGCTAAATAATAGTCCTACTTTAGAATTACTGATGTTGTGTGATGTTGGAATATGATTCTTGCTGCTGATCAAATAAATTACCTTTCACTGTGTAATGAATAAAAAAGAATTGATGTGGCTGTTATTTATGTTTGCAATTATTTTAAATTCAATATTGCAAAATAAAGGAGAACACCTCTACTAATGATGTTAGATCATCAGAATGATTATTGTTGTAAAAAAGTCAAATTTAGCCAATTGTTCCCCTTTTCTATGCTATGGGGCAGCAGGCCTCTATGCCAAATCAGGTGACATAGTGTACTTGTGCGTCCAGTCCCCTTGCCTTCAAACTGTTGGGATGTCCCACAGAATGGGGGTTGGGCCATAGTGTGTTGCTAAGAAGTGAATGATGTCAAACATGTAGATTATGAATACTGTGTCCATGTGCCACATTACATTTTTTTGTAATCTGTTCTGTGATCAACTCCTAATCTAATGCGAGAATCCTGAAGGTGTCTCACTTACTCGTCCCCAGGGATCTGTCATCCAGGTGGCCAGGACATGGCCATCACTATTGGATCTAGTTCCTGGGGGTGGACCAGTGGGGGAGGATCACCTGGATGGGGGTGTCCTCGGGGGAGTAGAAGTGGGACACTGACGGGTGAGGCGCTGTACCCCCTTCTTATAAACCCCTTTTCCCCATCCTACCACGTCGGATATTCACTCAACCCTCATGCCCCCTTTCCGATACTAATACGTTTGCACACCACGAAAGACGACAAACACCAGAGTAGTTTACCTGGAATGTCCCAACACAAGGTTCAGGCAAAGTCAGGCAACTGACCAGGATCACACAAACCTGATGGCCCTTCCCCACAGGGAAAAAAGATGGAGCACGAGAGCACACGAGGAAGTCAGACCGTATGATGAGAGAGCTATACAAGCACGGCAGTTCAAGAGGAGGAGAAAGCTTGCAAGAACCGAAAGGGTGCCAATGACAGAACCAACCTTGTTCTTTTTGACCCAGACCCGCAAAGCCTCATTGGAAGGAATCATAAGACTGCAAACAATAACCAGAGTGTGCTGCAGCAGATGTCAACGGTATACATAGAATGCCTACTCTGTTAAGCAGGACAGAGAAAGACGCCTGCTACCGTGGTACCGTCCTTGATTCCAGATACGAGGAAAGCCAAGCTGTTCTTCACAGCCGGTGAGTCGAGGGGAGAGCTAATAAGAAACAGAACTATGTTGAACAGAAGTAGCAAATTGCTAATTGAGGAAATTACAAGGAACTGTTGATACCAGAGAGGAAAAACAGTGGCAAAAGAGTCAGGCACCACGTGGGTGCTCACTCTGAAAACTCTGGGAGATTACCCTTTTGTTGAAACTACAGTTTCCAGAAAGCCTTGGGAAAGGTGAGAAAGGGGTCAAAGTGGTCATATGGGGGTGTAGCAAAATCCTCTGTATAGTCGAAAGTCTTTGACCGGCAGATGAAGATAAAGCTAAGGGAAGTGAATCCCGCACTGTGTGAATGGCAAAAGTTGGCAAGAGTGAACCCCACTGAAAGAGGGCGAAGCTTGAAGTCCCAATGAGCAGTGTGTTGACAAAGGTAAACCCTACAGAGGGAGGCTAACATTCAAGAAGGGTCTGAACCAGGAAAAGGGGGATCCAAGGGTGAAAGGTCGTCACCCAAAGACTTGTGAATGTCACAGGTAAAATTGTTTTGGAGAACTGTTTTGAGGAAAAGTGGTAGTGAACCCGACGGAGGTAGGCTAACATTCGTGAAGGGTCTGAACCCGGAAGAGATAGATTTGGGGTGAAAAGCCATCATTCAATGACACATGCATTTAGCAGATTAAATCTTTTGAATACAAGCCATAGTGAACCCGATGGAGGGAGGCTGACATTCGGGAGGGGTCTGTTCCTGGAAAAGGGGGACCCAGAGGGGAAGAATCATCATCCTAACTGAAATCAGAAAGGAACTTTTGTTTATTATTGTGAAGCTGTCAGGCCCTCAGAAGCAAGAAACGTAACCACTGAAGGTCCTGATATCGCTAAGAACTTTTGTGTGGATATGAGCCCAGAGGAGGGGTAACCAGGGGGGTGAAAAGTCATCACCCAAAGTACATTTGGAAAATAACTTTCTTTGTCATTTTGAACACGTCGGGCCCTCGGAAGCAAAATACTTTTTGGTAGAAAAGAGACTTTACCACCGAAGGTCCTGGTAGCTTGAAACGGAACTGTCGTCTTGTGCTGGGAAAACTTGAGCATGTTCTGTACTAAGGAGTCCTGCCTTGTCGCGTGCTCAAAACGAGGGGAAGGGAGACCCCGGCTACAACATCCTGACTTATCATTTGTGAACACTTCTTTCTTTCTCATGAACATTATCCCACACCCTTTTGTATTTAGTTTTAAGGATTGGCAATTGGTTTTCTCAGTATAGGCCCTTTTTGACAGCACACCACTAGGACTGCCTTATTATTATTTGAATGTCGTGGCTTGCTCCCTTCTTAGATTTAGGTTTAGATTGGGCGTTTTTCCAACCCAGTTATACAGTTTAATAAACGCCCTTGAACTGTGATCACTTTTGTCTGTTTTTACTGTTGCCACTATGAGTTCCTTGCAATAATCTGCCACCTAGATCCAAAACCAACCCTGCAATGCCTCAATTTTTTTGCTTATAGCCTGATTTTACTAAATAAGTGTGTAACCTGTACCTGTGCTCCTCTAATTTCAGATTCAAGCAGACGATACTATTAACGATCAATCTATTGAGCACCAGAAAACAACATTTGTAAAACAATTAAAGCTTGGGAAGGTGAGTAAAGTAATTTCATGCCACTGTAAAGGACATCCTTAGTCAAAGATCTTTTTTTGTATTGCTATATATTTGGTACGAGATGCACATTTTTATTAGATCACAATGAGAATGACTTGTTTGTACAAATACATTTTTGGAATGAAATGGTGTATCAAAATAGCAGTTCTTGAAGTTTACAGTATTTTAGTATTTCCCACAAGAGCTGACCTTCCATGTGCAACGGGTAGAGCAGCACCACAGCCATTTATGGGGATATGATGAGGTAGAGCCACACAGAAATGTGATTTGCTAACAGTAATTGGGAAGCCAATGTGACTGTGCATCTATGGTGTTAGTCTCTGCACACCCAGTGACGCGTGACGTCACACATGAGGGTCGGACATTCTTGCCTGAGAACCAGAATAAGGGTCATGTGAGTGCTAGTCACCAGACAGGGACCCTTTACGTATGATGGTGGGATCCGCTGCTGGTGGAGACTCTCATCTCAGTAGGCTGGGACAAACTGTACAGGCATTGTATGGTGTTGATAAACCATGTCTCTGTCTGAGGATTTTCTTTGGCACAGTCCCTCAGGGGGAAGCATGTTCGGATTTTGACAGACAACGCAGTGGCTATGGATTACCTCAACAAACAAGTTGGTGTACAGTCTCTGCCCCTGGATCTGTTTGCCACAAGCCATTATGCGAAGTGCAAGAAGTTTTGCCTGAGGGAATTCCCGCAGAGGCAGGCATTGGGAAATGCGTTTCTGGAGTAGTGGGTCTTCGGCCTCCATTGCACGTTTCCTTAGATTCATGTCATCCTGTGGGTTTTCAGGAGATTGAGGAGGTTTCAGACTGCCATAATTTGGATCGCCCCAGATTGGGCGAGGAGGACGTGGTACACAGACCTTCGGTCATCTGCTTACCTAGTTGGCCACCTCAGAGGCCGGATTTCTTATCCCACTTGGAGGATCGGTGCTCCACCTGAACCCGGAGTCTCTCAAACCTGCATGCATGGCTCTTGAGAGGCTGTGATATGAGGACTGGGACCTGTTAGAGAAGGTGCTTGATGGGGTTGATGGCCTTCGACCAAGTCTGTTAATGTGTGCAGGTGGAGAATACTTAAGGCATGGTGTAGGGACCGAGGGATGGACCGCGTCTCGTGTCCGACCTCCGCTATGATGGAATTCCTTCTGCCATTGGCCTTATCGGGTCTAAAGTCAAAGGCAAGGATCAAGGTTCTTGCTTTTCGATCCGCTGCTGGCCAAGTATTTGAAGGGCCTTGTATATTGGTTTCCACCAACACCCAGTTCCAGTTCCAATGGCGAGCCGCATGAGCAAACTCCAAGCGCAGTTCTTGAAATTCTGTATAGAAAAGGTTTCTGTGATGGTTCGTCCACTGTTTCTGCCTAAAGTGGTCTCAGAATTCCACATATCTCAGAGTGTGGAGTGGAGTTTCCAGTGTTTTATTCACCACCTCCTCTCTCCAAAGAGGAGGAGAGACTCCACAGGCTCGACCCTAAGAGAGCACTGAGCACTGAGCTTCTACGTGGCTATGACAGCATCTTTAAGGCACGTCGATCAGTTATTTGGTGCTTTTTTATAGTCTAGAATGGGGCTTGCGATGACTAGACAAACAATATCCAGCAGGATAGTCCTTTGTATTACTGAATGCTACGAGAAAGCAGGGAAGGAAGTGCCTTCAGGCATTGGAGCACATTCTACCATGGGTGTGGCCACTTACTCTGAGCTGCAAAGGGGAATGCCTGTGAGGGAGCTTTGCCAATGCCGCCACTTGGGCATCTCTCCACACATTTGGATTTGGCATGTGGGGCTGGTGCCAGCTTTGGGAGTGTGGTGTTGCAGAGCTTTGTGGTCTAAGCTTTCATCCCGCTGCCTTGTGCTGTACTGCTTTGGAAGTCTTTGGAGAATGCAATCCATTGAAGGAGAAATGACGTACTTGTAATGTTCTTTCTATGGGTTCTTCTCCCGCAGATGCCTCCTCGCCTTTTCAAGCTACCCCGCTATGAAAGTGTCTTGGTCTCCTAACTTTTTTATTTTGTGGGATGACTCTTAGAGGGAAGTCCGATGCTTTGCGTTATACAAAGAAGATTCTCCCCTCTGTTTTTGAATCGGTTATGGATTCCTTCCCTTGGCTGCTGAGCACAGGGGAAAAAAGGTGGGGAACTGAAGTATAGGGGCGTAGTGATGAGATATATGTATCGCTGATGTCGAGTCAGGCGTTGAGAGTAGTGCTGTTGAGGCATGCAGACAACCATTTAGACCCGCCTCCATCTTGGACCCCCCCCTTACCCTCTCACTTAAGCATCCCTGTCGTGCACAGTGCCAATCCTCACTCTCCTCGTCCCCCACTCCTCTTCCTCTTCCCCCTCTCTTATCCTCCCTCTCCTCCCCACTCTTCTTTCCCTTCCCCTTATTATCATGTCCACTCCCTCTCTCAACCCCCTTCCCCCCATCTCAACCACCTCCTTCCCTTCCCCTTCGTCCCAACCTTGTCTACCCTCCTATTACCCAACCCTCCAGGTTTATCAACATCGCTCTCTGGTATGCTAGATCCATTTGCAATAAGACAGGTGCTGTATTGGACATGTTTTTCCGACTTAACCTTCACTTCCTCTGCATAACTGAAACCTGGATCCCATTCCACAACTCTACTGTTCCTGCTTCTCTCACTACATCCTCCTCTTCCTTCTCTCACATCCCTCGTTCTTCTGGTCGGGGTGGAGGCACTGGACTCCTCTTCCACCCTAAAAACCTTTCTTCTACCTCCTCTGTACCTCTCCCAACCTTCCCCTCCTTTGAATACCTCCACAAATCCTTCTCTTCCCCTCATCCTATCTCTTTTTTAATTATATATAGACCTCCTGGCCCCCTTTTGTCCTTTTATGAGGACCTTGACCACCTCCTCTCTCTTATCTCTCCATCTCCATCTCCTCTCACAGTTCTTGGCGATTTCAATCTTCACCTCCCCTCTCCTCCTCATTCTTCCCCTCTCTTCTCCATCCTTGATTCATACCTCCTATCTCTTCTCCCATCTCCTCCTACTCATTCTTCTGGCTCCACTCTTGATCTCATTTTCAACTCTACCTATTCCTCCTCCTCTGTTTCTACACTACCCAACTATCTCTCTGACCATGCCCTACTCTCCTTCTCCCTTACTCCCTCTCAGCCTCAGTCTTCTCCGTCTCCCTCCTCCTCTTCCTTCGTTCGAAGAGATCTCTGCAACTTTAGTCCTTCTCTCTTTCATGACACTTGCTGCTTTTCTCTTCCCCCTCTCCTCGACTTCTCTTCCCTCTCGGCAGATGAAGCCCTATCGTCTGTCTTCCTCAATCTCTTCTAGTCTGGATCAACTCTATCCTCTCTCTTCCTTTCGCCCTACTCGTAAACCTTCTCAACCATGGCTTTCCTCCCACCTCCTATCTATGCGTCGTCTTCTATGCCGCCTTGAGCGTCGCTGGCTCAAATTCCCCTCTCTATCTAACCAGACGACCTACTTCTCTTACCACTCTCTTTACGACTCCAGCCTCAAGTCTGCTAAAAGATCTTACTACTCTAACCTTCTACACTCTCAAGCCTCTCATCCTCGTCGTATCTTTCAAACCCTCTCTCGCCTCCTCTCCCCACCTACTCAGGACCCCTCAACCTCCTCTCCCCTATCCCCTTCTGACTTTTCTGACTTCTTCTCCTCTAAGATACTCTCTTTTCACCAAATCATCACTTCCTCCTCCGTGGGTACCGACTCCCCCCTTTTCCCCCAATCCCCTTCTACATGTATGACTGACTTCTCTCCTATCACTCCGTCTGACGTTTCAATTCTCCTGTCCAAATCTCATCCCACTGCTGCCCCTTCTGGTCCACTCCCTACCCTCCTTATTCCCAAGATCTACCCTCTCCTCATTCCTTACCTAACCTCCTTCTTTAATATCTGTCTCTCCTCTGCTACCTTCCCCTCTGCCTTCAAGCATGCTACCATCATCCCTATTCTGAAGAAACCATCTGCTAATCCTCTTCTTGTGTCTAACTTCCGTCCAGTCTCTCTTCTTCCATTCCTCTCTAAATTACTTGAACGCATTGTCTATTCCCAGCTCTCTGCGTTCGTCACCGACCACTCTCTCCTTCCCCCCTTTCAATCTGGCTTTCGTCCTAAACACTCCCCTGAGACTGCCCTTACCCAGGTCCTCAACTCCCTCCTTACTGCTCGCTACTCTAAGCATTCCTCTATCCTCTGCAGCCTTTGACACCGTTGACCACCCCTTACTGCTCAACACTCTCTCTTCTTTAGGTTTCAAAGGCTCTGTCCTCAACTGGCTCTCTTCTTACCTCTCCCACCGCTCTTTTTCCGTATCATGGGGCGGTCATACCTCTTCTACGCTTCCACTGGACTAAGGTGTTCCCCAAGGCTCTGTCCTTGGCCCCTTTCTTTTCTCCCTTTACACCTCACTTCTCGCACCTATCATCTCCTCTTTCAGCATTTCTCATCGCTTCTATGCTGATGACACCCAGCTTTTCCTCTCATTCTCTTCCTTCACTCCGGACCTCCATCTTAAGCTCTCTTCTCGTCTTACTGCCATTAAAAATTGGATGTCATCCCACTTTCTGTCTCTTAACACAGACAAGACTGAAGTCTTATTCTTTCCCTCCAACACTAATCCTTCTCCATCTCCCCCTCCTTCTATTCACTTTCCTCCCACTAATCTTCCTAACTCTGCCCATGCTCGTAACCTTGGCATTCACTTTGACTCCTCCCTTTCCTTCACCCACCACATCTCTCTCACTTCCCGCGCATGTCGCTACCACCTTTTCAATATCCGCAAAATACGTTCCTCTCTAACCTTCCACGCCACTAAACTTTTAATATCCTCCCTTCTCTTCCCTCGTCTTTTCTTCTGCTCCTCTCTCCTCTTCGGACTCCCTGCATTTCATCTTGCCCCCCTAAAATCCCTCTTCAACTCTGCCATCCGCACCCTCTGTTTACTCTCACCTAAAGACTCCATCTCCTCCTCGCTCTCACAGCTTGGCTGGCTTTCCTTTCATTCCCAACTCAAATTCCACTTCCTCTGTCTCATCTTTAAATCTCTTCATGAACTTGCTCCCCCTTATTTCTCCTCTCTCATCTCATTCTATTCTCCCTCCCGTTCCCTCAGATCTGCAGATCACTTCCTTCTCCTTGTTCCCCCGTCCCCATGTGCCGCCTCCTCATTTTCGCTCCTTTCAGCTCTTTGCCCCCCTTCACTGGAACTCCCTTCCCCTCTCTATCCACTCCATCCCCACCTATTCCTCCTTTCGTCTCTCCTTCTCCACGCCCTCCCTGATACTCTGATCCTCCCCCGCCCTTCTCTCCCTCCCACCCGTCTCTTATCCTCCTCCTCATGTCTCTCTATCCCTCCTTGTCTCCTCTTTATCCCCTCTCCCCCCTCTCTCGCCTTCACCGCATCTCACTTCCTCTTCCTCACTCCAACTCTACACCATTTTTCCCTCATTTATCTCTGCTGGCAAATTGTTCTAGTTGATGTATTGATGGTTTGACTCATATTTGTATCTGCTTCTACTGTTATTGTATTGTTGTTATAATGTACAGCGCTTTGGCGTAAAGCGCTATATAAATAAAATAAACATAACATAAACATAAACGCTGTGCCACACTATGGATGGAATATCTATGTATGGAATATCTATCAAGATGAATAATTCCTCGAAAGAACATTACAGTTAAGTAATTTCTCCTTCTCAGATGACAAGTATTTAAAAAGTGTCCAATGCAATAGCAAAGTTTTCACATCAGTTTGTGTGTCGGGAGGTTGCAGCCAAAACGTGTCGAAGCCAGTAGCAAAGAATTCGCATTTCGAATGTATTGTGTCATCTTATGATATCTCATTCCAGTGTCATCTGCTTTGGAAAAAAGATTTCGGTAGAGGGCGGTGTGCATCATTGACTCAATGCCCTTCAATGGCCTCTGTCTGCTCTCGAGACGGACATTACCCATGATATATATAGCGCGCACCTCGGCCGTTACTTCATTTCCTTTTTTACGCTTGCTTCGCTTCAGATACAGTGCTTTTTTTGTTTGCGTTTCGACTGATATTGCAAATATGTCAACACCTAAAACGGGGTTAAAAATTGTGTTGAGTGTGGGTCGAAAATTTCCTTCACCAACCCACAATGTGTTTGCCTATGGTGACTCAGTATCGAGAATAAAAAGAGCAGAATGCAGGTACTTTCAGTCTGACAGGTAAAGCGCTAAAATAAAGAAAATTATTCTCTTTAAGACATATTGAATCTCAATAAACTTACTATGCAAAGTAGCTTGGCTTGCAGTCTTTTTCTTGATAGACTATCTTGTGTACTCTTCTGCCAGGTTTCTTCTTACTCCTTGATATCTCAATTACACTCTGACTACTTTCCTGATGTATCCTTATCAGAATTTTCTCATTCAGCATATTCTGCAGATTGTTCAATCTGTTCTTAGCCGGTGTACTCTCCTGCCTGGATTCTCTCATATGTAAATTCTTGCTTTCCTCATTCACAAACTCTTATCAGTTGCAACGCCTGGTATACTCTCCTGCCAGGACTTTTCATATATGTGTCTCGTGCACGCTCACAAATTTGACAATCTCTTGTTCATTCTAGTCTGTTTCTTTAAGAAATATTGCAACTTTTGTTCCATCTCATTTGCTTCAATAATTGTTCTTTTCTTTCCATTCCGTTGCTGGAATACCCCAGTGTTCCCTTCATCCCCACATGGACTCACCAGTCTGCTGTAGCAGGTATTGCTTTCCCTGTGGTGAACCTGCAGGACCTCGCTGGAGGCCCGCTTTCCCCCTTCTGGTCTTCTGTCTCAGCCATGTGATTCTCTTCTCTCTCGCAGCTCCCGCTTTCCTTTTCCGTACTCTCCTGAGCTGCGGCAGTGCAGAGATGACTTTTCGGTACTGCTGTGCATTAGGTCATCTTTCCTCCTCTGGCGATCTTGCAATGTACCAGCCTCCCCAATCTCCCTTCTTTGGTTTCTCCCATGAGTCGGTTGGCTCCACGGACCTTGTACTCGCCCAGCAGTCCCTCTGTCAGTACTGAGAGGACTCGACCTCTCCAGCCAGCTCTCCTGTGTCATCTGGTTTCCCAGTTTAAATGTCCCGCCAGCTGATATGCGCTTGTAACTAGAGCACTGCTTGCTTTCTCATTCATTACCGATTTTCATTATGCAGCTCAGCTTCCTTGTGGCACTATTTCTTTCACTGGAAAAATGGAAGTCAGTTTGCAACAACTTGTAGGCAGAGTCTAAAGAACTATTATCCGTAGTTTTATATGACGAACTTGGTGATTAGTATGGTGAGTTTAAAGAAACTCCTTTAGCAGTTTTAAAGGACAATTTTGATGATTTGAATGTAGAGTTTGAAGAAGCATTGTGAACAGTTTTAAATGAAAAATTAGGTTTCAGATCACTCTTAGGGAATGCATAGTGCGCTTCCGGAGGAGTGGCCTTCACTACTTCCCGTCTCCTCCTCTTCCCTGTGGTCCGCATATCCTCTCTCATGGGAATTTGGAGCTTAGATACACCAACTCCACACAAAGGGCATGAGTGAGGGTAGCAGCAGGCCATCCAGGCCTGGACGGCGGTGTAAGTATCCTCTTAGGAAAAAGAAGGGTATGCGATTTCTCCCACTGATGTCATCGGGTCTCCCTAAGAGTCACCTCCCCCCAGTTCGCCCTCCCTCATATAGCTGCCCCCAGAGCCAGGATCAGGCAGCAGCTGCTGTCCCTTGGCCACATTGGGGAAGGTCGCTGCTGGGAAAGGAGTGATGACATCCTTGGATTCATCACACTTGTTGTGCTCTTTCAGCTCGGAGACCTGCTACAAAGTCAAGAGGGATATGGAGCCTTTATCCTATCCAGTTTTGGATTTGTTTCTGTCCTTGTTTCAAGTGGGCCTGCAGAATGGAACTGTGAAGGGATACCTCACTGCTATTTCAGTTTTCAAGAGGTCCCCGGAACCAGGCTCATTCTTCACAATACTCTGTCATGCAGTTCTTGCAGGGTTTGTGTAACCTGTTTCCTCCACGCCAGTTTGTTGTCCTGGCGTGGGATTTGAATTTGCTTTTGACATTTCTTATAGAAGCCCCATTTTAGCCCCTGCATTCCTGTTTATTAGATTGCTCAGCCCTAAGGTGATTTTCCTTGTTGCCATAACTTTGGCGAGATGGGTGAGTGAGCTCCAGGCGTTATCTGTTAAACCTCCCTACTTCCATGGAGTAGGTGATTTTGAGAGCGAGGCCCTCTTTTCCTCCAAAAGTGGTCGCAGATTTTTATCTCTCTCAAAACATCAATCTTCCTGCATTTTCTCCTCCACCTAATCCTTCTAAGGCAGAGGATCGATTTTCATCTGCTGAAACTGGTGTGGGCCCTCAGCTACTATGTCTCTCAGACGAGAGACTAGGAAAGATGACCAGCTTTCCAGTGATTACACTGGTGCTCATGCTGGCAGGGCTGTGCCTAAACTGACCCAGTCAATGTGGATCATTCTCTGCATCTCAGAATACTATTATCTGACTGGAAAGGATGTGATTGAGTGTCTCAGAGCCTATTCTACTAAAGGAATGACTGCCACCTCTGCCCTGCAGAGGGGAGTCCCTGTCCTGGACCTCTGCCAGGCGGCAACGTGGGTTTCTCTACACATGTTTGCTAAGCATTACTGCTTGTATTACCTTTCAGGCCAGAACATCCGCTTTGGTAGGGCGGTCCTCTAGAGATTTCTGGTCTATATGGTGTCCTTGCTCTCCTTCCTCCTCCAGACCTTTTTTCTGCTTTGGGAGTCTATCGTAGATGAGAAATCCATGGGAGGGAGGAGTCCATCAGAAGAACACATTATTTACCTCTCAGCAATGTTCTTTCTGATGGATGTTTCTCCCACGGATTCTTCATCGCCCTTCCTACCTGCCCCTCTTTGTGTATAGCTGGTACAACATCGGTTCCGCGTTCCCTCAGCGTTGGGTGCTAGGGAAAAAGGGTTAGAACCTGGGTCACGGGGAGTGCCCCCTCTATAAATACTGGCCCTGAAATCATATCCTGCACAGGGCGCATGGAGGCATCAGATGGAGCTGATGCAGTGCCACGCTGCACCCTTAGGGCAGAAAGGTTTATGGAGAGCAGCTGCGCTGTGGATTGGATATCATACATGAGGAATCCTTAGGAGGAACAGCCATAACATTACCAAGAGTTAAGTAATTTGTTATTCAGAGGGGTGCAAGAAATTATTTATAGCAAGAAGCCCACAGTTCCCGAGGAGGTTGTATTGGCGCAATTTCCCCAAACTGCCTAATCCCACAGCAATGTTTCTTGCCTTGGCATTGGTCCTGGCGAAGAGATGCATATCCGTCCATTCAATACAGAGAGATCTTTCTCTGTACACTGGTTGGATGAGAGCCTTAGCCATCACCCACCCCAAACAATGTTCCTTAGACGTCTGGTAAGCTTAGTTACTAGTTACATCTCATAAGGAGATGTAAGATCCATTGGAGCATGGGGAGGCGGATTTGGAGCAACCCATTGTCTCCTCCGCTTGTAGCTCACTAGCTGATGCTGGTAGGGTAGGTTGAGGATCCCATGATGCACACGGACTGGGTGAACAAGGAACTTGCAAATTGTTTAATGTTTGTGGTTCTGTGCTCATCGGGATTGTTCTGTGATATATGCTAGTTCTTTGGTTATCATATTAAGCATTACACTGGTATTTTGAATCAAAATGTGCAAGATGTTACTTATAGAGCTACAACTGTAATCGTACAGGAATTCTTAATTACTTTGCTCTTGAGGGTTGTGGAGGAGCAACAGACATGGGCGCTGGGTATTTCAAATGGGGTTATTGTTTGGTCATTTGCACCCATTTTTAAACATATGATTGGTTTCATATCATACAGTAGAGGTTTTAAAAACAAGAGAATAAAATGGGAGTTTAAATATACTACCTCTCCTCCTCCATCTGTCTAGAATCCTCAGTTTTTTTGCCTAAAATGTTCCAATGAGAGTGGAGCTTTCTGAATGTATCAGTGAGTACAATATACCACCACTGACCAGCTCAGGCTCACCTGGGGTTGCACGTGAATTGATGAGCAAACAGAACAGATCTTTTAACCTCCCAGAAGCACCCCAGAACAGATTGAGATGTGACGGAAAAGCAAGCAGGCTGGGTTGTAAAGCACTGGAGGTGGCATCTGATCTCCGGCACAGAGCTGAGTATGCCTGGACAGGAGACTTTTTGTTTTTTAAAAAAAACCTGTGCTCCTTTTAGATCCCTTGTCCTCACAGGGGAGACACCCCTCCAAGAGAACGTACTTTATTATTATTTTGGTATGTATTGAGCACGGGCCTAGCTTTGGGAAGAACGGAGCACTTTACAATCATAGGGTGGAGTATACAGTGAGGGAAACGGGGAAAAGGGAGCAGAGAGCTTACAGGGGAGAACAGGCAATGGGCATCAAGGGATATACAAGCAACCATAGGAGGAAACAGTGAGGAGCAGATCAGAGTGTCAGGTAGGGTAGGGAATGGGGTGTGTGCGGACCTCAGTGTTAGGGTGGTTCATTCCTTGAAAAGGAAGGTCTTGAGCTCTTTCCTGAGCTGTATAAGCTATGAGGAGAGTCTAATGTGGATGCTAGGAGGTTCCAGAATTTTGGGGCTTGGACAGAGAAGGCATGTCTTCTGGTTCTTTCCTTCCTCCACCGGCAAAGGTCAAGCCTGCACATGTCCTTACTTCTGGTGGATCGCAGACCTCCGGAGATGCTGAGGTTCTCGGTAAGGTAGCTTGGGGAATTCAGGGTGACAGCCTTCTAGATGATGTAACAGGATTTGTAGATGATACAGGCTTGCAGCAGGAGCAAGTACAATTCGATGAGGGTCAGTGTGATGTGGTTGAATTTGCAGAGTCCTTTGAGTCGTACTGCTGCATGGTGGGCACATCTTGCGGGTGCCGGGGAAGTCGGAGGAAGGCCTTCCAAACAGACATTACCACCATCCAGGTGGGTGAGGACTAAGGCTTGGACATCAGTTCTGACATTTTTTTTTCGGGGATGTACTGCTTGATTTTCCGCAGGAGAGAAAGTTTGTACCTAGCTGTTTGTGTCTTCCTTGCTATGTGCTGTTCGAAGGTGAGGTATCTGTCGCTGTCGAACCAAAGGGACTTGGCACTTGCAGCCAGCTGGGGTGTGAAACCCTCGAGGTCTGGATACTTAATGAGAACACCAGAGTAACATTTTACCCAAGTTGGTTCTTCCAGGAATTAACTTGGTCCGGTTCTAGAATGCTCTGTGTAGAGCCTTCCGGCTTTTCAGTTTTGCATTTGGTTTTGCAATGAAAAAGATTGCGAGTGTTAACTTCTTTATTCTTAGTGACTTGACATGCATATCTTACTTGAAGGGCATAGATAGACAATTAGTGTGTGTGTTTTATTGTTCAACTCCATTTATTGCATTTAGCCTGCCAATGCTGTTACTGTCAAATGAGGAACACCTTTACACTTTACCACTTTTAATTTAGAAAACACAGAAAATATAAAAGCAATTGGCCACTAAAACAGTCTCACACAATCTCTCTTGTTACAAACTCTGTTCCTGACCTATTTCAATAATAGTAACACTTCAATATGGCTTTCCTCCACACTTTCTCAATCTCATAAGAGTGTCATCTCTATATGGAATAGAATGAAACATTACACTCTTCTTGTAAGTAGTATCAAATCTATTGACTAATGCTTAGGCTTCATGTGCTTGCAAGGGTTTAAAATGATCTCTGATCAAACAATCTCCTTGTGCTCTCAAGGGTTAAAAGTTAGTACAGTTAGCTTACTGCATAGAAAAATCCGTTTTGGTCACTAAACGATGTAGCTTTTATAAACCCTCCCCTAATCTAGGCCATGTGTATGTAGCATATGTGTGTAAATACTACATTAGCAATAGTCTAGATCAAACAGGGTTTGTTTATATCAGTCAGTGATCAGATCGGTACATTTCAAAATGTAAAATCTCAAAATGTATTAAATCTCATCCCATTTACAAACCAGTGGATTGATCATTGTCCATTTAGCTCCAAAATCCTTGCTTTCAAATTAAAATGCAAGTTGTTAGAAAAAAATAAAGAAATCCATAGGTTTGGCAGAGGGTCCCAAGCCTCCGTTAGTCATACCTAAATAGCCAATTTAATTACTACCATGGTGTCAGCCATTCCTTGAGCTCCATTCATTACTGCCTCAGCTCCATCCTACCCCCTCCATGAGTCGATCAACTCCTCTCCAGTGCTGTGTAGTGTGTTCGCTCTCTCTTTTTCTCTTGTGTCTGACAATTTGTGTATTCTTAAATACTTTTCTTAAGGGTCGCGCTTGAGTTGTCAGAGCTGTTCACTTATTGATGCATACAAAGCCAGATACACACAAGAATATAAAAGTGTTAAGAAAGGAAGGAAAGAGCTAATTTCATCAAATACCAGAGTTCATTCTAGGCTCACTTAATGAGAGTAGAGAAGGAAGAAGTGAAGGAAAAAAAAAGAAGAAAAAAAAGCTTTGTCCATTTATCATTTAAAAAAAGACATTTAAAAACCTCTTTCAAAAATTGTATTAAGCCAAACCTTATTGAAAAATCTTCTCCCAATAAGATCGTCATCCACCAATCTTCTGCTGTATATGTTTTCTTTCCCCCGATGATGGATACCAGGTATTTAGTTCTTAGCCTGGTCAGTCCCGTACATAATAGTACAATATGTTTCAAAGTCTCAACCTTCTCCTCCATCTCACAAAATCTGCAAGTGAGGTTATCCAAGTTTTTTTTTTATAGATCTTTTGAGCTTTCCTCAGAAAAATATTCTGACGGAATCTCATAAATTGGTCACAATATATTGGGCTCAGGAATTTCATCAGATATCTAGGCAAGTTGTTTATTCCCTCGTTTTTGTACACGTTGTCGAATATATCTTATGTTTCTTTCTTGATTGTTCCATCTGAATCCAATCCTGCTATAACTTTTTCTTGACTTGGGCAGGATTTGCAACTAGCAAATCTTGTGTTGTTTCCAGATAAACAAGGATTTCCTTATATTTTGTTTTCCGCTTTTTAATTGGAATGTCCTCTCTTGCAGAGCCTACACAGACTATCTGATATGGGCGGGGCTATTCCAACATAATAGATTTCCAGTATAAAGAGAGTTTTCCAGATCGTCATAGTGTAAATTGACCATGCCAGTTCATGTCTGATAACTGATATGGGAATCCTCCTTGGTATGCAGAGGATTTGTCTCCAAAATGAGCCCTCTAAGGAAGGCCATAGCTCCCACAAGGAAAACAAGCATGCTGACGCTCAATAAATCGGAATTGGAATGACCTTGACTTTATAAAATTCCAATACAGGGCAGATTGAGAACTTCCCATACTTTTTGTGGATTACCAAGCCTTGAGCTGTGAGGCTCTTGATTTTTGTTCTTGGCAATTGGCAAGGACTATCGCTGATACTGGAGTTTATACAGGTTCCCAAGTAAGTTCTTATTTATCGCAGGCAATACCGTCCGGTCTAGCAGCCATGTAAAAGGACGCCTATATCTGCCTCTCAGTGAACGCAGAACCAGAATCCTTGCTTTCCCTGCATTAATCCCTAAGCCATTCTTTGCAACGTACTCCTGCAAGCTGTATATTCTTCATTGAAGGCCTATTGGCATTTGATCTATCAAGACTAAATAATTGGCATACAGAATCCATGCCAAAGGATGACCGTTAATTTTGGGCGGGAATGCCAAGACAAGGTCCAATGTTTCATTTAGATCCACCACAAAAGATGAAAGAGTTGGAGCCAGTGGACAGCCCTGTTTCAGTCCCTTGGATGTTGGAATTTCTTTTGATAACAGACACCGAGAGTTCAGCCTTATCTGCACCCTGGTCGATGAGTATAGGGCCTTGATTGCCAGCAGCAGGTGTGAAGGGCAGTTCCATGACTCTATTGTCATTCATAAGGTATTCCTATCAACACTATCAAAGGCTTTCTTTAGGTCAATAAAAGCCAAGTACATTTTGGTGCCGGTTTTTATGGTTTTTAGTTTCAAGAGGTTCAACAGGAACAAGTTTAAATGCATCCTCACACCTTTTACAAACCCAGTTTGGCGAGGGTATCATCCATCCACCAAAGTAGCCCAAGTCTGAAGGTGTCTCAGGAGAATGGCTGCAAAACGTTTCCCCACAACATGAAGAAGGGGGCAATAGGGCGGTAGTTTTTAGGGTCTGCTCTTTTGCCACTCTTGAATACTGGGACTATGATCGCTGTCCTCCAGGACTCCAAAAGCACTTTGTCGCAACACCTCCTCAAATATTTTTGATATGAAAGGGATCCAGACCTTTGGGGCAGCTTTGATCGTTTTATATGTTAAACCATCCGGACCAGGAGTTGTTGATGAATTTGCTCAGATAATCAGGGTTTCTAGGTCGTCATCATCAAACGGGATGAGCCACGGCCCGTCTTCCTTGTTTATTTGACTATTTTTGGATTCCTTTGATTTATCTGGACCAAATAGTTTAGTTTAGAATTGTATCCAATTGTCCTCCATCACTGCAGTCGCCAATGAGGCTGATGGAAAGGAAATTCCCTTATTAAGCAGCTGCCAGATTTCTCGAGAGTTTTTCTTGCCCATAGCTCTCAACATGGTTTCAGCACCAACCTGGAATGTTTGTATTCTATGAAGCTGCATCCAATTTTGATATTTATGGTTTCTCTTGGGGTGATTCTGCCATGGACATAGATCTTGTGCAGCGGATCTCCGAGGTCCTTCCGAAGCTGTTTTTTCATGTTTGCAACCTCTTCATCGGGGACATGCTTGGGATTGAAAGTCTTTTTGCCTTTTTTGTTGTGTGATACCATAAAATCAAGCAATAGAGGGACATAGTTCACTCCCTCATGTTTTTTTTATTTGAAGCTTATACTTAGATAATAAATTACAGACTTATTTAGGTCATATGCGTAACCTGTTCCTTCCTTCTGTAATTTCTACGTTTGGTAGGCACTGTTCCAGTTTAACAGAGGAGCAGATAGTTATGGTAATTATCAGGAGGGAGTGATCGCTTTTTTTGTGTCTAACACCTCTAGGCGCTTAACATATTTCACTGTGTTATTCGAGACAAAGAAATAGTCTAGCGTCTTCGATACAACCCCATTAGTCGAAGTTGGTTTGGCAGGCAGATCACCCCAAGTTTGACCATTCGTTATGTGGAAGTTTCTAATGTGCATTGCAGCAGTCCAGCCAGCCGCTCCAGCCTTAGAGTTATTGACAGCACTGTCAAAAAGGGTGATGATAATGTTACCCTTTTTTATCCAAACAGGCAATATTCAAATCACTGCCGATGATTATTAATGAAGGGTTTGACTGAGTAGCGTAATCATGAAGTATATCTACAACACAGTCTAGAATAGAAGAGGATTGTACTCTGTTGCTTCAGGATTCCAGTATAGATTGAGAACTAAGAGCTGTTGGGTTCTAAAGTCATGACCATGGTAGGGAGACCCGAAGAGGGTCTCCCCCTGGTTCTCTTATAAGCAGGATAAAGATAGATACTGAATCCATCCAAAATAGTTGTCGTCGTAATCCAGGTCATATTATCTCAAATTCCCATGGATCGATCTCACAGTTCTTAAATCGATGCATAAAACCACGGGTATTCCAAGAAGCAATTGTCATATCCCGTTCCAGTGGTAGATGCTGATATTAATTGTTGTGGCCATTAACAGTCTCCTTCAACCAGGATATTTGATCTTCTTGGGGCTGCTTAGGGTGGTGTGTCGGTTGCTCTTCCACCGATCTGCTCGCTTTATTAGTGCAGCTAAACGTGATTCTTAATGAATGGTTTAGACTTGGCCTGGAATTGGACATCTTTTGCATAACGGTCCTTGATGATTTATCCTGTTTTAGTGATGTTTTACTCAAGAGATCATCCCTTAGTAAGGTTGTAATATTGGGAATTGGAGGATCTACCCTTCGGCCTGGAATTTGCCTCCATAAAAGGCTTTTGTATACTGTTGATTTTCCTATGCGTTGAGTCCAATCAATTCAAACCCCAAAGGAAGAAGCATACGGGCTGATTCCAGCAAGGAAGATTTAATTACACTGGATTTTAGATGAAGGGTTACTTTGTCCAATTGAGCTTCATAGGGGAACTTGACTCTATTGATGTCCTCTGTATTATTAAAACGCAATGTCGGGATGTCACAGAATAGCTGCAAAGCATTGTGGCAATTCAGGATCAGGCCATCGTCAGATCTTCATATACGATCCAAATATAGGCAGTTCTCTCTTTGATCTTTTCCCTTGAGCTTTCTTTCCAATGTTCTAGTATTGTATCTCATAAATGGCAAATTGGTACAGCAGGGATTTTTATCGAACACTGGTTTCCCCAGTCTCTCCCCATAAAACTTTTTGGATAGCATTTGGTTCATTTAAACTTTTCTTGGATTATGTTTCTCTTCAATCTTCTTATATGTATCTGCCAATGTAAGGAAAGATGTGTTCTCGCTGATTAGTGGTCTCCTCTCTTTCAACTCTTCCTACTCAATCAGCATTGATGTTGGTTTTGGTTTTTTGCTCGTCTGGTTGTTTTTCTCGGCAGCTCTAACGCTTTTCTTATAGTGTAAGAAAGATTATCGCTGCATAATCTCTGTATTCTATTTTGTGCTCTTCTTGTACTATTTCCAATTGGTTTTCTGATTGCATATCACACTCAAAATCCATAATTTCCCTCTCTTCGTTGTCTACCGAATACGTAGATAAGTTTAACACGTCAATTTCTTCCCTCTCATCATCATAAATGTGTTAATCAAGTTTGATATAATGGGTTATGATTCACATGTTTGATCTTGTAGCAATTCTTTGAGAGGATGGTATCTTAATTCCCCTTTCCAAGATCGGTTTTAGGGGTGTCAGAGGGATTGATATAGTCTGTCGGAATTGACCTATGTGTTACGCTCACCTGGTTCCACGGGGCGCCACTCAGCAATCGGTGTCCAGGTATCCCTCCCTGCGATGCCCAGTAGTGACCAGCGGAAGAATCCTGCCAGAAATACAGGTAAAAAATGTTTAGGACCGGGTAACTGGGATTAACAGCCTCCCACCACCCGGTATGTCTGCGGCCCGCTGGGCTTTCTCTCACCTTGTTCTTGATGTTGGCGGGTTCTCCGTCCTGCTGTCTTGGCAGGGGCGCGTGGTGCTTTGCGGGCAATGGCGGTCGAGTTACTTCACTGATGCCGGCCCGACGCAAGTCTTTCAGGTAGGTCTTATTGCTATGATGTTTTGCTGTCCTAGCATGCCTTTCTGGAATTAACAATGTATTTTTTCTCTTCCTTAGGTACGTGGAAGTCCAATTCATGGCGAAAATTGGATTCGGGCATCGCTGGTAAGTATTAGTGTTTTTGGAGCGCCTAGACGCGGCGAGTTGGCGCTTAACGCAGCGCTAAGGTGCCTTGCCTTTGCTAACCTGTTATCTTTTTTCTTCACAGGTCGCAGGGCTCCGCCGGAGTGTAGGATTCCAGAGATGTTGCGGAATGAAGTGCGAGTGGGAAGGTAAGCCTTTTGGCGGAGTTCGTTAACTGTGTAAAATGTCAAAACCCTTGTCTTTCCCTTTCTGCAGGTCCGTCGATCCGAAGGAGCGCTGGTTCCAGGATGCCGGTCGGAAGAGCTGAGGACCGCTAATGGTGGAATTCAGGTAAGCTGCAACCTTTTCTAACAATGTCTTCTTTCTTTTTCTGCAGATGCTGTTTTTTCGAGGTTCGTGGCTGAAGCTGAACGCAGTGACGTCACGTTGCAGTATTGCAAACTAACGCAAAGCGTGTCAGTCCGGTCCAGGTAAAAGAGTTCCAAGGTGCCACACCCAAACCATCCTTCTGTGCAAGCCAGGTTCCAAGAAGCCTGATTCTGTGGATGCTTCCACATTGAATGACAGTAACAAAAAGTAGCTCCCAAGCACAAACTCATTATTAAGTATGAGCCTGGCCCCAAGAAGGCCTCGGTTGGGTTTTAGTGGAGACTGGGGTCAAGGCTCCCCCTGGCCCATGGGTAGGCCAGGGGGGCTTCGGGGTGAGGGTCGTGACACTATGCCATTAGATTCCCCCTTTTTTTGATTGCTTCATATTTTTAATTTTCTTCAGCTGTGTACTCTCATTACTGTTTTTATTGTGTAGCTTTCTCCTTTTCCTCTTTTGGAGGATGGGGTAGGTTTGATCTAGCACACCTTCCGGTGCCTTACTAGCTGAGCTTGTGGGAGCCAAATGGATTTCCACTTTTTCTGATGAAATTGTAGCGGATGTTGCTGTCTCTTCTAAATTTGAAGAGGGAGGCTTAACACCATTTCCCCTATTTATCAACTCGTTATGTTGAAGAGGAAGATCCATTATTACGTTTGTTCCCGGGAGTTGTGCCAAATCTGGTTTCAGATGATTTTGAATTGATGACTTTGGATAAGGCTCAATTGTTTTGGGATCTGTTTTGAAGAGGGATAACAAGACTTGCTGAGGCTCTTTAGTCAGTTCCAAGGAATGCAACTCTTTTCTGTCTTTCAAGATTTCCACTATTGCACCTAGTAACAAATTCTTGCCTGCTCTCTCTTGGTCAAGTGATTCTTGCAGGTTTTTTTGTAATTGCTGAGAGGTTGCAGCCTCATGGTCCACTTGTGCTTGAAGTGAAGTGACAAAAGATTCCACATATATCACTTTGGAGTGGATCATGAAGGAGGGTCACTTGATCCTTGTAATTTTCATTGATACACTCGTACAACTTAAGAAAAGGTGCCAAAGAGACATTTAATGCAGCCATTACATTACAATGTATTTGACAAGGTATGGAGATTAATGGATCTTGTGGTTCCCCAGCAATCTTGGAGAGAAAACAGAGTCATCAAGAGAGGAAACTGAAGAAGCTTGAATAAACTTAATTTGTTTTGCTGTTATTAAGTTCACTTTAAAAGGCAAAACTAAGGTTTTTCTGTAGAAAGTCCGTCTTTACAGAGCAGCCCCTCTGCAATCCCATTATTTTGATCAGAGCTTGCCTTATCCTTGCATTGGGATCTCTCAGACTTTAGAGCATCGTTAACTTGTCCAAAGTTCATCAATTTCGCCTTCAAATCTAATGAGTCTTTGATAGAGGCAATATCTCTGGCTAGGCGAACAGCTAAAGGAGATGAGAGTTCAGCTGTTTTTAGCTGACCGTTCTAAGTCCGTTTTTGCTCTGCACAGGTTTTTCTGTGATTGGTCAAGGGTCACCCTCTTCTGGATTAGAAGAAAGCAAGGGCACCAGTAAAGAGCGCAGATTTAAAAAGGAGTCGACCCGTGATCGCTCCTTAGATTTTTCAGATGACAAACTAAGCACTGGCAACTTCCCACTCCACCATCGACCTTGAGTTGTTTAAATCATTTCTCTGTGCCAATGTTTTTTTCTTTGTTTTTTTCAGTGTATAGCCTTCTTAATATCGGAGGACAAGTCAATCGCCAATATTTCTGCACCTGTTAAATCTGGATTATTGTGAATTTTAAATCCATTCCCTGATTTCTTAATGCCATTTTGTACAGGGTCTTTACAAATATCAGGGTGCATTAGAGGCTGAATTGTCAAGTTTGAAAGCTGGAGTGGTTCTGATAGTTCATTCAGAATTTGTTTAGCTCTTAAGGCTTTAGAAAGATCCTCACATTCCAGACCATTCTTTGAATCTTTCTGCCACATATTTGCATCTTTTAGGCATACATTTGGATATGTCTTGCGTGGAGCCTATATGCAAAATAAAGAACCAACCCCACCACCAGTTTTTTCATCATTAACTGATAGTAATAAATAGTCGGCCTGCCGCTTCGCTTGCCGCCTCGTTCTCGGGAGGTCGGCCATCTGATCGTAAATGGCTACCAATTTAAAGGCCGGAGGTAGAGCCCCCAATTCAGATAGTTTATGTTTCCCAAATATTGTTCAATCTTGATGTCTCGATGTAAAATCTGTGACATATATGGAATTTGTAATGCACCTATACACAAGTGTTTCAAGGCGCGACAAGGCAAGGGAGGGGGGAACAGAGGGAAGACCGACAACGATCCTACTAGGCCAGGTGTCATTCAGATTGCGCAAGTGCATGGGAAGGGGAAGTGGGAAAGTGCGGGGGAGGGGGACAGTGCAGTACATGGGGATAAATAAATAACAAGTAAAAGTACAGGCAGCAGTTAGCAAGTGCAAGGGTAAGTGCAGACATTAGGTGTCAAGTGCTGGTAGTGGGACTTGTAGGGATACAGAAACAGTCCCCAAGTGTGGGGGTTGGCAGGAAGGCAGTGCAAGTGTGCAACTGGCAGGGGAGGGGACCTGGGCCAGAGATCAGAAGGTGCCCAGGTAACCAGAGTGCAGTGTCAGATTCAGCCAGGAAGTCAGCAGGGGAGAGGAGGAGAAAAAGCAGAAGCAAAGAGAAAGGTTTTGAGGTGCCTCCAGAACCAGAGATGATTCTACTCAAGTTTCAGGGAGGCAGGGAGGCTGTTCCACAGGGAGGTCCCAGCAGAAGAAAGTTGCTTGGAGAAGCGACTGACCCTGAGAGAGTTGGAGGCGGATGAGCAAAGAGCTCAAGAAGGAAGATATTTAGGAAGAGAGAGTTGAAGGTAGTGAGGCCACATGCGGCCTTGTGGACAATGCAGAGAGTTTTGAACTTAATCCTTGCAGCCATTTGGAGCCAGTGCATAGATTTCAGTCCTGGAGAGATACAATCCCTGGGCTTGAGGCCAAGAACAAGTCTTGCAGTCCTGTTTTGGATAAGTTGCAGAGGGCGGAGAGTAGAGGCAGGTAGATTTAGAAAGAGGCTGTTGCAGTAGTCCAGCCTAGAGAGAACCAGAGCTCTGGAGACTGTGAGCTTCTGTGGGAAGGAGAGGAAAGGAAGAATACCTCTGAGGAGGTGCAGCTGGTAGTGTGACTTCTTAGAGACATCAGGGATTTGAGGAGAGAAGAAGAGTGTGGAATTGAAGATGACCCCCAGGTTTTTAACCTCACAGGTAGGAGCAGGAAGAGGGCCAAGTGAGGCCGGCCAGTGAATGACAGGAAAGGAGGGAGTGGGTGTGCCGATGAGGAGAATCTCTGTCTTACTGGCATTAAGGCAGAGATAATTGGCGGCACACCAATCCTGGAGGGCGGACAGACAGACAGTCAGAGATGGCGAAGAGGTGGCTGAGAGTAGCCTGAAGATAAGCTGAGTGTCATCCGCATAGCACTGGAAGTTGGGGCAGAGTGCAGCAATGCGGTGGGCAAGAAGTGCCAGGTATTGGTTGAACAGCCAGGGAGAGAGGTTAGAACCCTGGGGAACACCGCAGGTAGTGATGGTGGAGAGGAAGGACCCAAGTTGAACCTGGGAAGGTCGATCAGAGATGAAAGAAGTCAGCCACGCCAGTGCCTGACTGGTGATATCCAGGTTATCACGGAGACGGTTGAGCAGGATTGCATGGTTGACCATGTCGAAGGCAGAAGAGATGTCAAGTAAGATGAGGACGCAGGGGGTGTTGGAATCAAGGTTGGAGAGCAGGTCTTCACGGATGTTCAGGAGAGCAGTTTCCGTGCTTCTGGCAGCTCTGAGGCCAGACTGATGATCATGGAGACGACCAACAGATTCAGTGTGAAGATTGAGCTGGGAGATGGCCAGTTTTTCCAAGAGTTTGCCCAGGAAAGGAGTGATGGAGATTGGGTGATAGTTGGCCGGGCAGGACGGGTCGGCAGAGGGTTTCTTAAGAAGAGGGTGCACGAGGGAGTGCTTCAGAGTGGAAGGGAAGACTCCAGTGGTGAAGGAGTGGTTGCAGAAGTCAGCCAGAGCAGTAGCCAGGGAGTCAATGTGGTCCTTAATGGTTTTGGATGAACAGGGATGAACCTGTTTTGATGAGACTTTCATAGATCGGACTAGTCTAGAAATCTTGTCTGGTGATAACAGGGGAAAGGCCGAGAAGATGGGAGGAGAGGAGGCCGAATAAGGCCAGAGGAAGAGCAGGGAGTAGAGGGAGGAAGGGGAGAGGAGGAGAGCGAGGACACAATGTCTTGAGGTTTAGAGATGAAATGAGAAGCCAGTGCCGCGCAGAGGGCCTGGGAAGGGACAGGAGAGGTAGAGAATGCGGCAGGATTGGCCAGGTCCTTGCAGATTTTAAAGAGTTCAGCTGAGTTTTTAGATGCCGCAGAAACGCAGGCTTGGATGTGAGCTCTCTCCTTAGTGAGGACAGAGAGCCGGTATTGCCTTTGGAGCAGGCGGCAGGCCGGTTTTTGTCAGAGGATGTACATGATGCATGCCATTTCCGCTCAGCCACCCTGCACTTGCGTTTAAGGTTAACGAGGTCTGAATCGTACCAGGGGTTGTACTTGGCTTTAGGCTTCAGGTGGATCCTCATGACAAGGGAATGTCAAGAGTTTCAGATATAGCAGAGTGGAGCATGGAAAGGGCTGTGTTAGGGTGTGAGTAAGCCAAAGGGAGAGGGGAGGATGAGAAGGCGGCGGCGAAAGCCTCAACTGACACGCGCTTCATGGGTTGGATGACGAGAAGGTGGGTGGCAGTGCTGGAGATGGCTTGGCCTGAGGGGTAGAGAGGGTGATATGGGAGGAAAGGAAGGAGAGAGGAGTGGTGAGAGGGATAGAAAGGGGAATGTCTGAGGAGATCAGAACATCCAGAGTGTGCCCTGCAGAGCGAGTCGGGCCAGAGGGGAGAATAGAGAGTGACAGAGAGTCGCAAAGGTCGTGGAAGAGTCCAGAGAAAGGACGGGAAGCATCAAGGTGGATGTTGAAGTCTCCAAGAAGGAGGAGTTGAGTGGTCGAGAACAGGATGGAAGAGGAGAGGTCCACCAATGATCTTCAGCAAACGGGCTTAAAAATACAGAAGTAAAGACTAAGACTCTCAATTACCTTTTTTTGAAGTTGAATCGGGCTTGCTTCGTTTTCTGGTTCCCAGCTTGTCCCACCTTTTCCTCCAGTTCTTCTGCATATCACGCAGGTGCCAGTCTTGTAGATTGAAGCCAGACACTAGAAAGCCCAGTCACACTCTTGCTACACTCTCCGCAACGCTCCGTGTGCAGAGATGATGTTTTGTAGCGTTGTAATAGAAAGTAAAGGCAGACTCTCTGCTGCTGTGGATCTGCGCAGGTCTGCATAGGTCACAGGAACACTCACGCCACACTTAGTATTAGTAACAAAATGCAAATAGTGAAACAAAATATCCATCTTAATTAATTGTATTTGAATAGCTTTCTTATTGTAAACCATGTACAAGCCTGTTTAGTTTGGAACAGAACATTTGAGTGTAATCTAAACAATTTTGCTTATGTAGTTTCGTTATTTTGTTTTGGACTACAATACGTAATTTATTTCTGTCATGGTTATGCTTGGGTCACCTCGCCACGTTCCTGCACCTTTTGTGCTAGCTTGATCTGGCTCTGTGCCTATTGTATTATAGTTAGCACACACTACTTTCCCCACAACTAGAAGCTTGGCAAACATTACTCGATCTCCTTGCTAATAGTATATGTGTAAACAAAACATTGCTCTGCAAATGCCAGCAGGCAAAGGCAGACAAGGGGTTAAGGGAGCTATCTTTGTCGCCTATTAAATGTGCAGATTAGCTATATTTCTATAGAATTCATTTTATGTTACATCACTAGTAAATGGGTAACTGTTTTGTGTACTGTGGATTCAACAGTGAATCTGGGTTTACATTATGTACTTGTGTATTATAGTGCAGTGAAAAATGGTTAAAGCACTTTACACTATGAATCCTCACATCATTGTCTTTAAACAGCCATCCATGTGTTTTTTTTGTTTACATCATTGTATATCCTTGTATCATTTCTTGGAAAGGGTGCAAAACCTGAGATACTGGTAACTAGTTTGGTAGTGCTACATTTGCCGAGCACTATACCTGGATATAGCAGCTTTGGAGGCAAGGAGGTAAAGAAACAATTTGAGAATGGAGAAGGGGGACAGAAGAACTCATTGGTAAATGCAATTTCCTGGAATCCCTTTCCACCTCCCTTACTTTTAGGCTCCAATGGGGATGCCAGGCGTACCGAGGTAGGCGGCCAGCAGGCAACAGCACTGGGAGATAGTTGAAGAGGAGTTGCTGGTGACTGGATGAAGGTTCTGTTCTTCTTTAGGGGCTGAGGACAAAGCTTGATTTGTAGCAATTGAAACCTAATTTTTGGATTAAACACTCTGGAGTGGTGGGAAGGTTACTTGTCTTGAAGCTGGATTCAGGAGTTGTACCGAGTATTGTTAGCCAGAAGATTGGAGCACTTGAGACAAAGCAAGTACTAAGCCAACCATCGACTGGCAAGTGTTTCAAGGCAAGTAGCATGCACTTCCAGGAGCTTGTATAGTGTAGGCATAAGCGCAGCGTCTGCTGATTCTCCTATTAATGGAGCTAGCTTGTACTGCAACAAATCGGTAGAGGATTCTGTATATTAGAACTCTGGTTTAATTTTTGCAGTGCTTTTCCATTGTTTTTGGACAGACTTCCCTCTTTGGGTATCTGCAGTCTCATTTTATGGGACTCCTGCTCTTCTTGCTTTTTCCCACTTTATTTTTGAGGTTTTTAAATGTATTTTGGTGGTTAGAGGGACTTCTGTTCAAGTCTCTCTGCAACTACATCCCGTTTTATCTTACTCAAGGTCCATGGCATTGGGTTGCCCATAAGGCACTCAGTCCTAGGGGAGCCGCTCAGGCACTACATTTCTGCCCTAGGGTGCAATCGATTTACTGCATTAGTAGCCCAATTAACCCTTTTGGTAGCCATTAGGGTACTAATGGGTTTTCTAAGTCCTACTCCAAGCCATATTGTTTTCGGGCCTTCCTGTGTTCAGGGTATCCATGAGGCAGGCCTTGACATTGCTGTTCTACCCACGTGGGTTTTTTGTGAGCCCTAGGTGGCAATCTCCATAGTGGTTTGGGCTGGTTTGGATAGGTTCCTGGCCCTGGGCAGACTACACCTCCTGTGGGGTAGGCCTGGTTGGCATTTGTTTACTCCAGTCTGATTGGGTGGCTGCCAAAACTTTTTTAACTCCCTAATGGTTTTGGTGGGCTGGCAAAAGCCAGCCCCCCCCCTGAGCCATGTGGGTGGTCTGGGCATATCTCTAGTTTGGGTTTTTGGTTGCTGTGTGTCCTTCACGATTTTTCCTTGTCCTGCTTCTCGTCCTCGTATCCTGGGGACAGGCCTTCCATTCTGGCTCTATTTATGGGCCTTTTTACCACATTTTACTGCCATTTCCCACCAGGGTTTGTCGCCTTGATTTTGAGCTGCCACTGCCTAGAAAGGTGTTGGGACTCCAATGCCCCGCCAAATCTGCATGGCTTGCTGGTGTGCCATCCACATTTGCCTGCTGGGGTCTGCTGTGTGCAGGTTCCTCTGTCTACCAGAAGCCATCTGAACTGCTGATTTAACTTGTGGATGGTGGGTCCCACTCCAGTGAAGGACAATTGTTCTTCGTTTGGGCAGTTCGGGTCATTGTAGGTTTGTGGTGCCAGTTCTTGTGTGACTGGATCATTCATTTTGCCCTTTAAAAAGAAGCCTTTGCTTACTAGGTTGTTCTGCATTCCTGGCACAGTGTTTTCAGGAACAACACCAAGCACATAACTGTGGGCCCTGCTCCGATAAAGGGGTTACTCTTGTCATAGACACGGCTTGGGCCTGCTTACTGGGCGGGTTCCCTAGGCCACGGAAACTCAAACATATTGAGAAACTAAGAAATATGGCGTATGTGCTTGCGAAACGTAGGATCGCCATGGGGTGGAAGAAATGCCACAAACCTAAGGTGGATGTATGGTGGAAGGACTTACAGAAATGGGCGGAGGCTGAAACGGTGGCATGGCAAGATGCGAGTAGCTGGGCTGATGAGGGGGGAGGTGGGCACCCTATTGGCCTGGAAAACGCTAATAGAATTGTTTGGAGTAATATCAAACCCAAAAGACTCCGAAGAGGACGAAACTCGGCCGCATGTGCCAAACACTGAAAGAGATGGACAAATAGGCTCACGGGGGGAGGGAGGGATAATGGGAGCAGTGACTATGATAACTTGACGTGTACTTGAACCATTATGATTATGCTGCTTGTTTGGTTTTCATTGTTTTGTTTGTATAAAATCAATAAAAGAAATTTAAAAAAAAAAAACTGGGCCCTGCTTTGGTGGGTTATTCGATATTCTAACCATCAGGGTTTGCTGAGGTCTCTGGTTGCCTGGTTCTGTAGGTCCCCTTCTACTGCATTTACCCATTGGTTAACATAAGAGGCTGTATCATGCTATGCTTCTCTGCTCCTGGGGCTGCTGGGTCTTGAACTGTACACTGATTCTCTTATTCTGGGTCTCCACTGGTGTCCCCTGGGTCTGATTGCTTTCTTCTGGGTACCTATGAGCTGGGAATTGTTCATCATAACCGGAGATCAGCCTACATACTTTGTCCTGTTGTTTTCTATGGGGCGCTTTCTTCAACTTTGAACTACTACATTTGACACTACGAGGTACTTACCTGGACTGTGGTGTTGTTCTATGGTCTCACTAAGGTCTCTTGAGTTCGCCACCAAGCCCTTGATTTTTAGAGACGTCCCCTGATTTATTAGGAAATTTTCAATCCGTGTATTACATTCTGGGTTTAGGATATGCATTGTATCACCATTCTGTGTGTTGCGACTGCTTCCCTTCTGGGAGTGTAATATGCCCTTCTAGGTCTTGGTGAAGTCTTCCTAAAGTATATACTGGACTTTGCCATCCCTCCTGTGTTGGACATTGGGCCTCATTCCGAGGTTGGAGGTAGCCATGGCGATGTTTGCGCCATGGCTGCCTCCAAAACCGGTGCCGCCTCTGACCTGGTTTAATGGGGATTTACCGGTCTAGTCCGACCTTTGCGGGACCGGTAGGTCCCCATTGAAAAAGGCAATCCCCATTCCCATTTGAGCCCCCATAGGGCACAATGGGAATTGGGATGGAGAAAATAACGGTACCGCAATTTGCGGTACCGTTATTTGCTCCCTGGTCCCTTTGCGGCTCCCGCTAAGGCCACCTGGTAAAACCAGGTGCCCATAGCGGAACTCGTTAAGGGACCTCAGAATAGGGCACAAAGGGATTATCGGCACCGGTGTCCTTACCAGTGCCCGGTATCCCTTTGCGTCCAACTCGTAATGAGGCGCATTGTGTTCCTATGCAGTCTACATTTAGAACTGTTATGTGCACAGTTTATTTGGAATGCCGTAGAAAACGGTGGCTAAATTGTGCAAAACCCTTAGATCCTCACTATTCATTATTACTGTTTTTAGTTTGTCTAGGTGTCACTTCATATGTATTGCGTCTGTCACCAGGTATGAGGCTTACACTTTAGGGTAGTTAGATAGGCCTTAACTGTCCATTTACTGTTTTTCTGCTTATACTATGCTTAGGGTTTCCCATTTTCTTTAAATTCCCAAATTATCCGGTATTTGACCCCCAGGATTGTTGTTTCCTTCCTGGGGGTGGCAGAGGGGGAGGGTCCGATAAACACTGGTTAATTAAGTGATCACCCTTGTGCCAGGAGTGGGAATCAAACCATGTTGCTCTCCGTCTGTCTTGCTTCTAAGCCAGACGCATTGCTGATGAGCCACTGTTGCAACACTGGTTACTTGTCAAAGCTTTGCAGGCAAGTAGCAGGCGTTCTGATTTAGCTTTTTGTAATGCCAATGACGTGAAGTCTGCTTCTCCAGCATGCCCATCTTTCAAGACCGTTAACGTTTTGCAGTATAATGGAAATAAGCATATATCTGTTATAAGGAGGCCGGCATTTGATAGACCAGCGTTACATCCAAATTAATTGTCTCACGAGCTTGCTTTCATTTTGTGCGCACAGGGAATACGCCTAATCTTTCACTTGGTCTGCACTGAAAGGTGAGGTTTCATTTTGCCTGCCATTTGCAACCAACATAAGGACTTTATCGTACATAGAGTAGGAGATATTATGACTCATACCCAAATAGGTTATTTTTCCAGTCAAGGCTCAGGAGATGTGGAGCAGTGCTGAACTATTTCCCCATTTGTGGCACTGGTAGCACTGTTACCTTACTGTATGGCTCTGTGTGAAAGCTTTGAAATAATCAGACAGTAACAATCCGCCACTTCCCCAATCTGCATCTCGGTGATCGAGGCTATTATTGAAATAAATGCCCATCTTGGACATATTATAATAGCATCACTCGGACAGAAATGAGCTTGTCCGTATATTTGGAGTTGTAACAATCTTAAAACGTCAATGTGCATGGAATGTACAAAAAGTGTGTTAGGTGGGAATTTGGCTTGCAGTAACGACCTGAAAATCAGGCTATTTTAAACAACTGAGGTGCTTTTTAAGCATTATATCCTTGCTTGAATTCCACAACATTAACATCATCGGATTAAAAAAACTGAATTACGAATCTTCAAGAAAAGTATTTTACAAGTATTTCACCTGCTTAAAACAAGTTCATTGACCCACAAATGCCTGAACAACGCCGCCCCACGTAACCTCACCAACCGGATAGTCAGGAAAACTACCAATCGCCCGACCAGGACTGCCAACTCATTCTGCCTTATTGTACCATGATTCAAGTTATTCAAATCTGGAGGTAGAAGCTCCCCAGTTATGGCAGCCCAAACATGGAATTCACTCTCGCCTTCAGTTCGTGCTGATCAAACTTACCTCAGCTTCAGACGTAACAAACAGAAATGGCTGAGAACCAACAACACTCCCCCTAGGACCTAATACCAAAATAACGTGCTAATCTAATTACATGCCACAGTATCCATTCTGAACTCCGATTTTTGCTGATGACTCTATATACTTATCTTGCTGATTGCTCCCCTTACATTGCCTATCCTGTTACCTATTTATCCTGCAAATATTGTAATCGTAAATATATGTAATCCTTGTACCCTGCAAATACTGTAACTATAAACTTCTGTAACCTAAGCCTAAAGCCTACATGTACTGCTTGCACCTAGTTGCCTACGGGTTTGGTGCGCCATACAAATAAATAAACAAACAAACCTACATTAGCAGCTGTTTTTCTTGGGTGCAGCCAATCAACTTACTTGTATGTGGGAACTGAATCTAGTGATGATGACCTGCGCTATGAGAGAAGTGGCCCGTGCTCCACCGCGACAGCGTCCACCCCCTATACTGGACACCCTCCTTGCTTTTCTTTTTAAGTCCTAAAAAAGCAACTCACTTACTGCCGCCATAATATGTTTAAACATAGTAGTTCTTTGTAAAAAAAAAAAGAATTTTATGGGATCGAGTGCATTGTTAGCTGTGCTTGCACTTCAAGGCGCATCTGTTACAGCCGAAACTGGGTTAAATCAGCTGCTGACAAAACGTGCAACCTACAGGATCACATTAGAGGTCTCACTTGTTACAGTACTGTGAAGTTGTAAGCTGATGTGCCAACAAGCACTACAGATGTTGAACAAATGTTCAATGTTTGTTCAGTACGTGTTGTGTACCTGTATGCTGGGCAAGTGCAGCGAAAGTGGGCACCAATGGAGCTCGCAGGTGCAGGGGAATAATCAGAGAGGGCCAGGGAAAGGAACGCAACCATCTTGCAAGGCTGCTTTTGCAGCCCTTACAGAAATAAGGAAGACAGTCTGGCGCCCCCCACCATAGGCAGCTCCACCCTCCCCAACACCTACCACACAGCAGGGTCCCAGTAACAAAAGGGAAGTGGGAGGTGGCATGTGTACAGCACAGGATAGGAAGGGTTATGGCAAAGGCCACACCAACGTGTGAATGGCCGTCAGCGCCAGCCGGCTGAAGGGGCAGGAAGCCCCTGGAAGCAGACATGCCTGCAGGCATAAAAATAGGAATGTAAGGAGAGAACTGGAGTGAGGAAAACAGTTCTCTCTGGTACCCTAACGGAGCACCAGCCGGCATTCTGCATACGCAGAAGACTTCTTTCTTTACAACATTGACATGCTTCAATCTTCACTGTGAGCTTTACCTTTCTCCGGCCAACGACCTTTGTGTTTTTCCTGCACTGGTTCGTGTGCGGGCTGGCATGAGGCCGTGAGCTTAACCCTGCTCCGGGTTTCCAATCAGCAAAGGAAGCTGAGAAGAAGTTTTCTGTTTCGCTTTCGCCTAGAAATAAGCTTGCGCACATGGCACTTACCGGAGGAGGCAGCGAGCGGTTTTTGGCCGTGTCGGAGGGAAAGCATTTTGATACGTTGGCGCTCTACGGAACAAAGCAGCGGCCTACAGAGGATTTTTTCATCAAAAGCTCAGAGGCGCCAAAAAAAGGAACGAAGCAGACGTGCTTTGAGCCCTGCCAAGGTTGCTAGGGAACCGTCCCAGCCTATGGAGCGGTCTCCCGAAACGACATGAGTCAGTTTCATATATCACTGACTCCTGTGGGCACGCAGGAACAATGGAGCGTGGCTTATATACATTCGGGTTTCTTAAAAGAGCTTGGCTATGCTGGTCAAGTCTAACATGGCGACCTCTTTTTCAGAAATAAGTACGAGATGTTCTTTTCTCTACAATAAATTCAATGCGGTCGCGTCCCCTTGGGGAGTGTTTTAGCCAAGTGGGAACCACATCTGAATGGTTTAAATAAAAGGAAAATCCCAAGCTGAGACTGCGCCCAGTTTGTCGTAAAGGGCATTGATACAATAAAACACTTGTTGAACAAACTGGGCGCAGTCTCAACTTGGGATTTTCCTTTTATTATATAAATTCTGAACACACTTTAAAACTCAAAAGCCTATACATTTCTGACTATTCGCAGCAGGCCAAAGTTTAACAGGGCATACCAATTTTGGGCTACTCGGCGCACACAGTGCAAAAAGAAAAACAAAGCCACGTGGGCAACAGCGTGGTAATAGCAAGGCAAGCCACAAGAAACATTTTAGAAGGAAATTAGTCAAGCAAAAAATGGAATTACTAAAGACAAACAGAAGAACAGAATGGCAAATTTAACTAAGAAGAGCAGCATGGCAGGAAAAGCAGTGACAGCAACAGAAAAACGAGGAAACAAGCTGATAGAATGGGCTGCAGCAGCAGAGAAAATACATGGCTGGGCCTGGGTGCGCAAGAGGCTGGACGATGACTCCGATGAGGGCAAGGACATTGTGGAACTGGACAGAAGTGAGCCACCAAAGAAAAAGGCAAAAGAAGGAGAAAACCTAACCGCAACAGAGGAAGCAGACGCATAAGGGCTGAAAAAGAAAAGCAAAGGTAAAAATGAAACCGAGATGACTGCATTTATGGAAGAAAGTTTTGCAAATAGATACATGGCACATAAAGAAGTAATTGTAAATGCTAAATTTGACAAACTGGAAAAAATGATGACAGAGCTAGGGGAAAAACGGGGAAGTGACATAGGGCAGCAAGAGAAGAATGGGTCACCCATAAGTGGGCATTTACAAGCATGGGTGGGTGTGAAGAGGTGCCGGAAGCGGCCTTGGGAAAGGCCACCGATTCGCACACATCGGTCGAACTCGGCGGTCCTGACAGGAGCGGAACTGGCCCCGCTAACGCTACGGTGGGGTTAGCTACTCACCTTACTGGAGTCGCCGACCCGGACTGGGAAGGGGGCGGGAACCTTGTCAGGATGCAGACCGCGGCCCCCGGCCGAGGAGGAGCAAGAATCCCGACATCAGAGGTCACCCCTATGTGCCCAAGTCCCGGCGCCGCATGGATGCCGCCGATGGAAGCACTTCAGGAGCAGTCCCCATGCTGCAGGGGCAGGCAAAACGGACGGCAGGGAAACCCGGTTTTAAGGGGGGCGGGGCCAATCCTTCCCAACCAATAACAAACGAGCTAGGCAAGACGTCTGCTCATTGGTGGGGATTTGAACCAAGGGAAGTATATAAAGGCCCGCCTTTTCTAAACAAGGCTGTCTGTTATTTTCACAGGACACCGAGGAGCAAGCAGGCAACCCCGAGTGGTGGGCCTACCCAGATAACCCGAGTTAGAGGACCACAGCCTTATCACAAGGGCGAGTGGGGAAGGAAAAACCCCACGGTGAAGCAACCGCCAGAACTTTCAGTTTGTTGTTTATGTACCACACCTCAGTTATTGTCTTTTCCCGGATCATCCATACGGCAATAATAAAGATTATTGCAAAACGAGCATAGTCTCCTGTCCATAATTGTTACAGTGGGTGAACACACCGACACCCAAAGCAACCCGAAAGGGGGTGTCAGCCATGAATGGGGACATAACGACAGCACACACAGTAATAAAGAATGGCAATACAGCAGGTGCCACCAATAGTGAGACTGCCAACAAAACACTCCTGGACGGGAGCTCAGAGATCACCCAGTCATTAATTCCAGCTATAACTAAAGAAATAGAGAAGGAAACACAGAACAGGTTCAAAAGATCATTAGCCTGGAATATCGATCAGGTAGCTAAAGGGAAAATATGGAAAAAGATATTAATTGAAATATGTTTGCTGTTAGAGGCAGAACAAAAGGGGTATGATGTGTTCAGGGATCCAAAAAAAGATAGAAGAGAAAAACCTAGCCAGAAAATCGCAGGTAGTGCAGAATAATGACAACTGGTGCAAAGCATTCAAAATCATGGCAACAGTCATTTTGGAAAAATTCCCCAATGAAGGCAGGCTGCTTTTTGCTTACCAAGACTAAATCCAGCAAGCAAGGGAAACATTTGAAGGAGATGCATGGCTCACTTATGATGATCAATTCAGAAGGGCCATGGCAGCTCGCCCAGAGATAGAATGGGATGAAGTACAGGCAAGCATATATATATTTTTCTAAATATATTTGTATTCGTTTTTTACATAACCACAACCAACAATAACAAAACACAGTTACATATTCATGATCCATAATTACTTATGCTATTTCCTGTTAACTCCCCCCCGCACCCAGCCTGTTCTTCCCTAACTTGTATTCATTCTACCACACTGTCTCCAGCATCCTCTTGCGTGCTTTGGGTGGTACTATCCGTTTCATGGTGATCAAACAATGTCCCAGTCAATGCAATCCACTGGAGAATATCTGTCCCAAGTTCTTGCTGTTGGACCCCCAGAGCTTTTTCCCACACCCCCGTTTCTGCCAATGACGACCTCCTCACGTCATCCCACCATTTATCAATGCTAGGCACTAAGGCAGATTTCCATCTCATTGCAATGCTACGTTTAGCTAGTGTGTAAATTAGGTCTTTCATCTTTGCCATAGTTTTCTGTTTGGCATTTCTCTTAATTAGGCCCAACATGTAGGCCTCTGGGAATTGTACATCCAAGGATATGCCCCAGAAGGCCTGAATTACTCGGCAACCCCAGAACATGTGAATCAATCCTGCATTTTCCTCCGCACATCTGGGACACACTTGCCTCTGGGCTCCTTTCAATTTTGCTATAGCTGCGGGTGTGAGGTATGTCCTTTACGTAATATACAATAGTATTAAATGTAGCCTGGCATTCCTAGACACTCTTTTATGGCATAGGGCGATCTTATTCCATTCATTCTCCTCAAACGTTCTCCCAAATTCTTTCTCCGATTTGCCCTTGCAAGTCAATTGCGCTCTAGCGGAGCCGTCAATCAATACTTCATACATTCTGGAAATTGTGTGCCCTCGTCAGAAATATTTATGAGCGTTTCCACATCATCACACACTAGCGTCTCTCCTGTCATGGCTGGCCAGCTGTCCTTTATGACACATAATATAGAGTTGTGCAGTAGGAATTGGCCCTCGTGTATACCCATACTCTCCCTCAGCCCTTCAAAATCTAGCCATCCCTCTTCATGTCTCAGATCTCCTATCGTCGATATTCCCATCACCTCCGAATGTGTCCTCACTCTCTTCCTATGTCCATGCATTCCTGACACCACCGCTGCCAGAGGTATCTGTGGTGATACCGGGGTCTCTCACCCCCATATATCTGCATGTCCTCTGCCAAATCTGTATCCCCAGTCTGACTAGATGCGCGTAACTCCCTTGCTCCTTTGGGGAAATCCAAATCAAATCCCTGAGGATTATCCCATGTAATGCAGGTTGTAGAAGAAATGTATCCCCAGTGGGGTCGTCCGCCATACAGTGTACCACATGCTGCAACTGGCCCGCCATGAAAAACAATTCAAAGTTCGGAACCTTCAGTCCCCCTTTGCATATGGCCTCTGCAAGACATTCAATGCAACTCTATACCTCTCCCCATGCCATAGAAAGCCCCTGCATACTTTGTCTAGTTCTGTGTTGTTATATGGGACATTGCCAAAGCAGTGCATTAGCCTTGGCAATGTCACCATCTTTAATGGTGCTGCACTCCCCATCGTAGATGGGGGTAATATATGCCAAAACTCCATAGATTTGTGCAAACTGTCCATGGCCCTGACTGTGTTAGCCTCATGTTCCAGCTTGGAGTCCCAGTGTATGTTCAGTCCCAGGTATCTGAAGGTGTCCCTACTCCACTGCAAAGGTAGGACCGGCAGTGCTGCCTCTGTTAGTGTCACTGTATCCGCCAATGGGAATAGACACGACTTGCTCTTGTTTATTCGGATCCCCTTTAGTGTACCGAAATTGTTCAGCACTTCCAATACATAAGGCAGATTCACCACTGGGACCCTGAGATACAGTAGCGTATCATCTGCATACATTGACACTATGTGTCGCATCCCATCTATCTCTATGCCTGCGTCGCTGTATTCCTGTCTCAGTAGTGCTGCGATGGGTTCCGCAACCAGTATGTATAGCATAGGGGACAGCGGACACCCCTGTTTTGTCCCTTTCTGCAGTTCCATAGCTCAGAAAATGTGAAGCCCATTCTAACCCTGGCCATCGGGCCTGTATATATCAACTTTACCCACTTCATATATTTCGGTCCTACTCCCATCTTCACCATGGTGGCATATAGCCAATCCCAATGAACAGGGTCAAACGCCTTAGTGGCATCCAATGAGGCAACCGCGCACTGCTCCGCCCTGCCCTTCATACAAGAGATGACATGATGCAGTCTTCTCAAATTCTCAGCTGTGCTTCTCCCAGGGATATATCCTGTTTGCTCTCGGTGGACTAGTGTCGGTATCACTTTCCTTAGTCAGTTCGCTAGGATTGCGGTCAGGATATTGCTATCTTGATTTAATAGGGACAGCGGTCTATAAGGGCTACTATCAGTGTCTTCCTTATTAGGTTTGAGGAGTGGAATGATCACAGCCTCCTTTAAGCTTCCCGGGAGACTACCCACATCAAATGCCTCATTATACACCCCGGCAAGTAGTGGTGCTAGCGTATCCACATAAGCCTTCTAAAACTCCCCGGGTAACCCATCCATACATGGGGCTTTCCTGGAGGGCAATGTTCTAATAGTGGTCACAACTTCCTCAGAGGTAAGTGGCTCTTCTAGAATGCTCTGCTGTTGCACATCAAGCCTCAGTAGATTGATTACATCTAATACATCATGTATTGCTTAGTCTCGTTCCTCGTGTAGGTCCATGTACAGTTCCTCATAATAGTCAAAGAAAACCTTGTTTATACCATCTTGCGTATTAACCTCCTCCTGCCCTGTATTTCTGATGGAGTGTATCAGGGATCTTGTCTTCCTATCTTTATATAACAAGGCTAACATTCTCCCAGGCTTATCCCCTTGTGCAGGAGTTCTTTCTAACTGTCTTGCGTAGCTAAACTTTCCCAACCTTTCCCATTGTGTTGTACACACCTGCCGCAATATGATCTCTTCCTCCATCAAGTCCTGACTGCCCCCCAGGCCTCCTTGCCGTTCCACCTCAACCAGTTCCTTTCTGCATCGTTGAGGTCCTTAATAATAGCTTTCTGTATTCCCCCTGCAGTGGCAATCGTCTTGCCTCGGATGACCACTTGTACGTTTCCCAGACCATGCCCACCCGTTTCACGCTGGCCTCATTAGTTTCGATATACTCGGCTGTGGTTTTCCTAATGTGTTCTAAAAACTCCTTGTCCTGTAATGCCTCGCTTCTGTGTTTCCACGTGGGTATAGGCGGCCTTGGAGAGACCACCTTCCAGTCGGCCACCAGGGGCGCATGATCTGACAGGACCCGCTCCCACAAATTCACCTTTGCATTCCTGTACAGTGAACAAATAGTCCAACCTGGTGTGGACTGTATGGGGGGGCGGAATAGTGTGAGTATTCTCTCCTATACCCATGTATTGACCTCCATACATGCTCAAGCTGAAATTGCTGCACCAGGGCACGCAGGACCTTGGCCGGCGGAGCTGGCCTTTCTATATTTGGTGTCGGACCGATCCATTGTAGGATCCAGGGTACAATTAAAGTCACCACCCCATACATCGTTTCCCACCCTCTAGGGGCCCAACCGCGCCTACAATGACCTAATAAATACAGTGGCGTCATGATTAAGGGCGTAAGTGTTAACTATGCATACCTCCCGGTTTTCCAGCATGCCGTGTAATATGACCATCCTCGCCTCATTGTCTGTTTTAGTTCCCAATATCTTGAAGGGGACATTGGGGCTAACCCATATCAAAACCCCTCTCGCGTAAGTTGAGTATGTGGAGCCCACCATCCCCCCCACCCCCCATGAGCCGCCCAACTTTTTGAGTGTAGTGCAGTTAGATGCGTTTCAGTCAGAAATGCGATCCCAGCCTTTTGTCTACTCAGGTAAGCGAATACTCACAGCCGTTTAATATAGATATTCAGACCCTGGACATTCCATGTCATGATTCTCACCCCTTCATCCATATTGTGTCATCTCCTCTTCTTCCTCCCATCTTACCGGGACAGTGTTCATCTTACACTCCATACTAACAGGCTTCTCCCTCTTCCTCCCTTTTCACCCCCCCAATATATAACAAAACCTCCCTGACTATAACTATCCCGCTTCCGCCCCCGATCCCCAGTTGCTCCGGGACTCCTGGTTACCAATGGGAGGGTACCATATTGTACACTATAAAAAGGATATGGGGTAGTAGGCGAGCCTCAATCTCGTGTCTAGTTCTAGTTGCTCCTGCATAACATCACATCTTATAGTTATAGTATATATCGCACATCTTGCCACTTCTGGTCCGTGGTAGTGCAGCTTTGCAACTCCATCAACATCACAGTATTATAGCCTTTGCAGTCGTCTGACGTCACCACCGGACCCCTCGTACATTGCCCTCAAGTGTTATTCCTCTAGTTTGTTTGTTTGTTTATTTGATAATGCGCACCAAACCCTCAGGTAGCAGGGCGCAGCAGTTACAAGAATATTTAGAACTTGGTTACAACAGAAGGTTATTACAATACATATATTAGCATGATATAAATACACGAAAAATACTAGTGATGGGATTGTCGCACTGTCCATCCAGTCCTGTGATTCCGCCGGCGTCTCGAAGAACAGAGCCCTGCCACCGTGGAGTAACTTCAGCTTTGCAGGGTAGATGAGCATGTATTTGATCCCACCTTTTTTTCATCTTGCTTTCGTAGCGATTAATTGCGCTTGGCTCTTTTGCACCTGGAAGGTGTAGTCCAGGCATATAGCCAACTTCGTGGAAGCTCTCTGTATGTCGCCCCATTTCTGGAAAAAGCTAGGATCTTCTCTCTATCCTTATAGTTGATGACCTTCGCTATTACAGGCCTCGGTGGAGCTCCTGTCGGCGGCCTCCTGACCAAGGAACGATGTGCGCTCTCTATGGTGAAGTCCTGGGTCAGGTTTCCAGCCCCCAGCTCCTGTAACAATACATTTTCTATGTAATTGGTGGCATCCTTTCCTTCAGCTGCCTCCGGCAGACAGGCTATCCTTATCTTATTGCGCTGTGCTCTTCCCTCTGCATCCTCAGCTCTGTCCTCTAGCAACTTCACTCTTTGGTGCAATATGTCCACTTCCTTAGATGTCTGTTTGCTCTCCAACGTGTTCTCCAGCACTTGAGCATCTAGTATACCCGTGCGCTCCGCCAGTCCCCGTACATCTTGCCGCAGCAGGCCAACATCTATCCTGACTTGGATTCCATCATTGCTTGGGAGGCAGAGATGGCATTCAGTATTTGCTGGTTGCCCAGGTCTTCCGCATCCGTGCGACTCCTGCTGTGTGCCCTGTCATTCCGTTTAGTTGCACCGTCGTTGGAGCCATCCGGGTTCTTGGCAAAGGCTTCTATGTTGGTCTGCTTTCCTTTCCCTTTGTTGGTTTTCCCAGCCATCAATTCCTCCTTCCCTGGCCCTCCTGTCTCCTCAATTTGCACTAGAATTATGTCTTTCCAGTGTATGTTCCTCCAATGTCTGTAGTGGTTAGCTGTGGCTTCCTTGTGTCCAAGACCACTTTCTCTGCCGCCTCTCTACTGGAGGTTTTTCGGACCGTTATTTGAGCAGGGCCACTCCTGTTCATCTTCAGCTTAAATCTCTGACGGTACTACTTGTGTCCTGCAGCTCTGGGTTCCTCAGGACAACTCTCCAGTCTGCTTGCATATCCAATCGTCTTACGCATTAGCTCTGTCCTTGCACGGAGGCGGAGGCTGCAGTATGGTCCAAGGTGTCTGATGTGGTCCTTCTTTCGCAGCTTCTCCTCTATATATCCATTCTCTTTGTGCTCCTTTGCATCACTGCACACTTCTTGACTATATGACTAGGGAAGACCAGGCAGTTCGTTGACTTTAAGTGTCCCATGCAGTTTGCTGGCTACACTGCAGCATCCATCCGTATGGTACGTCCGGTGCACGTCAGGGGCCGTATTTTCGTACCTTTAGGGTTCCCACAGTGCATGTACTGATCAGATTGCTTCTTTCATAGTCCTCCTTTCCTTGAACCATGCCCTCTTGTGCACTCTAATAAGTTATCACTGCCCCCCCCCTCCTTCTCAGCCTTATGTTGGCCGAAGTCAGTATCTATCACTTGAGCCTCTCACTTGTCTTTATGGCTCTATCTGCACAGTGACAGGGCTGTTTATAATGGCCCCTTCAGCATGTAAACGTGTGCTGTGTGCCCCAGTGCTACAGTTGTGCTGGCCGTACAGTTTACTTACGGCCACGGCAAGTCCTGGATGCGGCGGCCTTACAGCGTTTCAATATTCAAGAATGCGTGTCCCTCATGCCACGCCTGTCTGCCGGTGCTCTGACCTTTATCGTGGGCTCGTATACAGTGCCTTTCTGTGCCAGAGTATTCCCCTCTGGTTGAAGCACACGAGCGCACTCCCCGACACTGGAGTATTGCAAACAGCCACCTTCGCATTCACTTCCTATTTGGCTTCACTTGTCCAGTCACTCGGATCGCCAGCTATTCCCTTTGTGTGTTGGCAGCAGCTGAGCCTCCCCTTGCCTGCAAGTGCATTATTCAGTTCACGCTCCCTCGCTCCCAGCCAGCAGGGCCCTTTAGTAATCCGCTCCAATCCTTCTCTTCAAAGCTAGCAGTTATTATGTATCTCTTTGCTCTGCAGCGCCGGCCATTTTGTGAAGGTCTGCGTCGCCGGACAGAATTGTCCAACAGTCGTAACTTTTCTGTTGCAGTCTTGTTCAGCGCCAGAATTTCAGCAAGTGTGTACTGCACCTTCCCACGTATTTCGTCCGATTTCTGCACAAAGTCACTTTGCTGGTAGTGTTACTGGCATGTTCTTTCTCGATCAGCAGGAGCTAAAGCGAAGACACGTCCTGCTACATGGCTCGTAGCCATGCTCCCCCGGCAAGCATATATATACACATGAAGTTTTTAAATCGAAACCACCGTGCTGTACAGAGAAAGGCACAGCACAGGTGAAGAACCCACAGAACAGCAGTACGAAAAGCACTGACTCAGAATAAAAGAATAAGGGAGAACAGCCCTTTTGTAAGAAGCAGCCTTGGGGATGGGGGCTAGGTCAAATACCCACAGCCAGAATACAAGCAAACCATAGAATACCACTAAGAGCAATGTCACATGTTGGAAATTTGCGAATGGGTACTGCTTATGTGGAGGTAAGGATGCAGATTAAACATGCATGCACCAAATGTGGGGGCGTACACAGCAGCAATGGGTGTATGAGACTACTCAACATGACAACAAAGAGAGAGGAGCAATGAAAGCTACAGGGTAGAAAGGGAAACGGACAAGGAACAGACATATCAACAGGGTTTAAGAGGCAAAGTTACCCCGGACAAAGAAAATACAGCCCCGGGCAAGACGCCCATTAAAATAAACTATTTTTTAAGAGGCCTATCCCGACAAAGAAATAAGCCAGGCAATAAAAGTAGGTTTTACAGAAGGTTTTATCATCCCTTTCAAAGATCAACGGTCCAGAATAATACCGGCAAACCTAAAATGAGCCAGAGAAAACCCTTTGCTAGTGGAACAAAAAATACAAAAGGAAGTGAAACTAGTATGGATTGGAGAACCATGGTCTAAAATGCCTTTTAGTGAGTACATATGCTCACCACTGGGTTTGGTACCCAAACAAAATCCAGGACAGTATAGGCTCATAAACCACCTGTCATACCCAAAGGGCAAGTCAGTAAATGACCGAATATCCTCCACAGAAGCAGCAGTGTCCTACACACACTTCCAGGAAGCGCTCAGGGTGATAAATAAGTGTGGCAAAAATGCATTAATGGCAAAACTACACATAGAATCTGCCTTTAGATTACTTCCAGGTCACAGCCCTGGCTGGGTTTCACATTTGACAAAACGTGTCAAACCATGCAATTAGCTCTGAGTTAGCCAGACGGTCACCCCACACATGCAGCGCCAGCCAGATTGGTAGGATTTCCCCAGTAAGGGGAAAGTGCAAGGGAGAGGGGAGAAATGGAAAGTGCTGAACAAAGGATAAAAACAACAACAATTGGTAGTTCAGCCAGCAAGGTGGCAAGTGCAAGTTTAGAGCGCAGACAAGGGGTGTCTGATAAGTGCAAATAAGGGGGCTATAGGGTTACAGATACAGACCCAGGTGCAAGGGTTGCCAGGAGGCAGTGCGGGTGCGTGGCTGGGTGGGCAGGGACCTGGGCCTGAAACCGGAGGGTAAAGAGGTGCATGGTGCTGAAGCAGACAGACCATCAGGGGAGAGGAAGAGCGAAGGCAGAAGCAAAGAGGAAGGTCTTGAGGTGCTTACGGATGGTTCTCCTCAAGTGTCAGAGTGGCAGGGAGGCTGTTCCAGAGGGAAGCCCCAGCCAAGGAAAGAGATCTACTCCAATTTGCTGCTTGGAGAAGCAACTGACGCTGAGGGAGTTGGAGCTGGAGGAGCGAAGAGCCAAAGTGGGAAGGTATTTCTGGAGGGAGAGTTGAAGGTATTTTGGACCCAGGCTCCAGAAAGATATAGAAAGATATAGAAGAAAGATATGGCAATAGATATACAAATGTCAAAGACAGGAAGAAATAGGACCAGTGCAATTTATTGCATTGATGACAAGGAACATTGCCCAGTATGCATCACATACCAATACCACAGGTACCAATCTAGGATAGGAGGGCGTTTCTTGATACATTAGGATGGGAGGGTTCTGAGTCAATTACAATTTCAGGCTGTCCTCAAGACAACCATTTAGAAAGCAGATTGGGACAGCCGCGATGGAACACACTTGTTCAGAATAGGAGCAGCCACGTTAGTATGGCAAGGGGGCCTTGGGGCAGACAAAGTGAAGCAAAAAGGGGGTTGGAAGTCAGTGCTTCAAAAGAAATGTGAGGGCGGAACTAATGTAACAATGATTTTTCCCAACAGAACGAGACGCCCCCCTCAAGTTGGCATGGATCATAGGACACTCCTTTATTTTCAGGACAGGGAGAGGTTCAGAGGAGACAAAAGAAAAAACAGCTTTTAGGAACACAATTACATCATGGTGGGGATAAAGTGGCATGAGCTGGGCAGACATAAACGAAAAGTTGGCAGACTTGGTGGCATTCAGGGATCCACCTGAATTTTTAATTATACATCTGGGAGGAAATTACCTGGTGGAACAGGGCAGGAAGCAATTACTATCGGACACATGCGCATCATTAGCATGAATACCGCACAATTGGAGGGAGACCGAAATATTCTACTCTGCCATGCTACCTAGAAAAAGATGGCAGGGGGCAAACTCATGCAAGGCAATTGATATTGCAGGGAAAAAAACGGAACAGGGGAATATAAAAACTATACATCAGCAGGAGAATCCATTTCAAACGGTACTCCGCAATTTTTTTACCAGACCCGGAACTGTTCCACGCTGACACGGTCCACTTGTCAGTCAAAGACATGGACAGATTCCATGATAAGATGATTGAGAATCTAGCTACAAAAGGATGCAAGTAGTTCTGTAACTTTTGGGGGGAATTTGGACGGCCGAGAACCCATCCAGGTGTGGCGGCATGGGCCAGGTAGATGCCACTGGCCCAGTGCCCAAAAGATGAATTGTTTATCATTGTGTTATTTTTTGGATAAATAAATTTACCAAAATGTGTTGTATGATTATACTGTTGCAATAAAAACCACAGCCTTTTACTGCCAACCACAAGCCAAGGACTCAGGTCATCATTTACAACACCAAACAAGGTAACAGATCGGCAGGCTCTGGCCTCTGCAGATTATTCCAACCCTTCCATCATCCAGATCTACGCTACCACCGTGTATGGTGGGTATGTAGTACTGCCCTCTGTAGACCTCCACCCCAGTAGTTGGGGGGGTGGCGGGTTAGGGGGGCGTAGACATGGAGGCATGTGTCTATGAGCAAATCTCTGCACTGCTTTGATTTAATGAATTCCAGATGAAGGCACAACACTCAGCCAGCCGTCCAGGGCCTGCATTGTCCCCTCGCTTATCGCCCGCATCTTGAGTCGTGTTTTCAGAGCAACAGGCCCATTAGCTCATCACAAGCCACCCAGGATTTCAGTGGGTGGAAGCGGTCGGGAGGGGACACATCAGAGTAGCCCATTCAAATATACCAGCGCTCAACAGTATAACAACAATAGTCCCCTATACAGAGCAGACAACCTGCAATTACAGAACTCACTACACAGCAAGCAGGACGATGCCCCTAGGCCATGTAATTGCGTCAACGCGGCCACAAAAGAGCACCGCTTTCACCTGTGCTTAAAAGCCCTTTCATTACTACTCCGCGCTACCAGAGAGACACTGCTCTTGAGTGCTACTTCCTTCTGTAATCAGCCCATCTCCCTATTCCAATATATCACGATAAGGGGGGTTGTAAGAGAGTGATTTCCACCAGGATTTGCATCAAGCATTAAATAGGCTAATATGTGTCCAGAAGGGGAAAGGGTGGGGGCGTCTATCCATTCAACTTTATCGGGCCACGGCAGTATGTCACACCCTCAATATGACTTTAGTGGTGGCCTTGAGTCTTGTTTGGAAAATGAATAGTTAAGGAGTTAAATAAGTGTTCAGTTTGAGGCTTGAGCGAGAACAATGGGTGGGCGACTCGAGGCCTGGCAGCTGGAGCCACCTGTGCAGCCCCACCCAGAGCAATAAACCCACATCTCACCTCATGCATCCAGGGGTGGACTGGGAAACAAAAGAGGCCCTGCAAATAATGTTTAAAGTGGCCCCTGTTAGGCAGAATCCTGTGCAGTGCCCTTAGGACCACTACCACTACACACAATTAAGACTACAGGTGGCAATACAAGTTTTACCTTTGGTACAAGCCTGTACTACTATGTCAGAGTGGTAGCAGTGGCGGAGCAGCCAGGCTTACCTCAAGAGTATATGAGCAGTAGCAGAGATTACACAAAGGGACCACAATTACTGTGACTCAAGCAAACACTGACTCAAGGTTTCAGGTAGACAAATATAAGTACATTTATTTTTAAACCATTCGTTATAAACACAACACTTCTATTAAACTTAAACAAAAACCACACGTTAAGTATACTACAACTAACCAATTCACTTTGTAGAGTATGTCGCAAGGTAAGTACCCTGTGTTTGAATGAACCGGTGTTATGCACAAAACACGTTACCGCAAATACCATTGCGATCACTTTTTGACAGTTCGGTCTACTAACTAAACGCGTATCCGTGACATGAAATGCTACCGGGGCAAAAAAACACACAACTTGAGATACTCAGAGGGATTTGGAGGCAAAAATCACAGGCAATATTTTGGTTAGGCAGACAGAATCGAGAAACACTCATAGACAAGAGTTCAAAAGTCAAAGGGCCGGAGCCAGGGTCAAGTGACACCGGGGCCTGTTGCCGAAGATCACGCAGTCAGATAGTTCACGATTCAACGTAGCCAAGAGTACTTCGATATTGTCAATGTTCGGAAGCAAAAGTTATAAGGGGGAAGACCAGGGCAAGCCTTGGAAATTAAGAAAAGGGGTTCACCCAGTTTCCTCAAGCAGAACACAGTACCTTATTCCAATGGTGCAGCTGGTGCCCTGGCAGTTGTTCCTGTTTGTTTCCTGCAGACCCACGATTCCTAGAGCTTTGTTGTGAAGGAGGACGTCTGAAGGGGGTCTGCACCACACAGGGATGAAGCCGGCAGCAGCGACAATGAATAGAAGGTGCGCTCCTTAAAAACACAGGAGAGGCTCTTCAAATGGCTATCCGGACCACTACAGCTGTGTGCAGCGATTTCGACCAAGGAAGAGGATCCTCTGGCTGTGGAAGACGAGCTGGTTATCCCCACCAGGCTCAAGGGAAGAAGACTCCGGACTGGATCTCCTCTTAGTTGTTGAAGGGCAGATAGCTCAGGACTGCAGCAGGGCTTCACTGGGACGGGGTAGTTGCAGCAGCCGTCGTTCTCTCTGCTTCTCTTTGGTTCCTTGTAGTTCCAGTGGTGACTCTCTGACATCTAGCCCAAGAGACCTGCCTTTTATGAGAAAAACCCCCATTCACACAGCCTGGCTGTCAATCACCCAGCAGGGGGGTTGTCCAGCCCGGACAACTACCCTGGCCAATCATGACAAAGTGCGACTTGGGTTTCCTAGGATACCCTGTGCAGGGGGTGACTACACCCCTCCCTCACATTCAGCCCACCTAGACACCCAGGCGCCTTGAGGAGGGCTTCTGAGCAGAAGCCCGCCAAAAGACGGTGAACAAAGAAGGTGAACCTAGTTTGCCACGCAAAGTATAACACAAGAAGGACTTTAACAAAAAGAAATAGCGACTAAACCCAACCGGAGCCAAAAGAAAGACGATTTGGTCAAGCGGGTTTTATGTTCGAGGCCAATATAATAGCCAAGAGCAATACCACGTTTATGTAATATAATCGCGGTAGAAAAGTTAGGGTAGATACCACTGCCAACAGCCAAGTCTAAATGTTAAAAGAGCAAAAGAATGCTCTAAGAGGTACAGATAAAAAAGAGTTAAGAGTTAACCCTTCCAGTACTCCATGTAAGATGGGGTGTACTGGATCTGTGGTAGATTGACTAAGTAAAGTTAATGGCAACTTTAACCTTTTCTGGGGGACTGTAGTTAGCCTCAGAAATGGAGTTGGGGGAAGTCTCAAAGACAACCCTGTGCCACGGCACTGAAGGTGCTGTGTGACACACACAAAGAAGGGGGCTACTGAAGTGGTGTACTCCAGAACCCACCATCCCAAAAACAGGTAAAAACACTTAGCAAAATACAAGTAATAGTGGTGAAAAGCTCACACTCTTACCAAGTGGAAAAGAAACAACTCCAGAGATCCAGCAAAGCTGCTGAGGGACTCACTAGGTAAGGGAAATTAGCCATAAAATGAGAATTCCCCCTAACAGCCCCATATTACATATTTTCAGCCAGCCCAAACCTTTTTCATATGAGAAAATTTGGAAATAAACTAAGATGCCACACAAAAGAGGCCCAGGGTGCAGAGGCTTACTGGGAAATATCCAGAGCTCCCAATAAACCAGTTCACCCAAGCATGCATCCATGTGGTATTCAGAGCGAAACCTAAAGGACTTAATTTTCCCTACCTGTTACAGCTGCTCATCCAGAGAGACCAATTTTAACATCTGTGCTGCCACTAAGTCAAGAGCCTGGTGGTGGTATTGGCATATTGCGTATGATGCTGGTACCCAGATGAGGGTTGGTCGGCCGTGCGTTCGGGAAGGTGGTCACCATGACTTAACATATAGGGGAAGATAGTTGATATCGCATAACATCTAGGGGAAGGTGGTCAACAAGGCATACTGTCTAGGGGAAGGTAATCACCATATGCAGCTCACGGATCCCTCAGGCTGTTTTCCCGTCTAAGCAAAGGTGAGGGGTCCAACCATCATGTTGATATTACCCTACTTATGCACGCAATGAAACAATACAAGAATATTTGTGTTTACACTGGAAAAAACAATTCTCTGTGATTGTTTTAAGGGGGGACATGGGAAACACTGAACAACACATTCTGAATGTTTTGAAAACACTAGAAAAACACCCCCAGAAGTAAAAAAAAAAAAAAAAAACCGAAAACAGGAAATTATAAATTATGCTATGGGGTTTGGGTAACCTAAGGATTTATCATAAATATTTTGTGTGATCTTAAAATAAAATGTACTAGCTTGGTGCATTCTTTTCTGGTGGTTGTTTGGGTGGGATTAATTGTACCTCGCTGCCAGACTTCTTCCCACCAGAGGTTAAGCCTGACTGATCTGCTACAGCTACCATTTGAGACTATGCTTTTTCCCTTTGGGTGACACACTGTTAGACCTTCAGGTAAAATGTTTACACAGCTCTCGCCAGAGGGTTGTGGCGAAATTTCCCGAACACATCGTACTGTGACCTTTCTAGCCAGAGGCCTGCTTGAAGTGCCTGAGAACCTTGACAACCATAGTAAATCTCCTACTAAAGTTCTCCCTCCTCCAAACAATCCCACTCATAGGCTCCCTCTCTGTGTGGTGGTGGTATGAGCAGAGTAAAACATACTGCAGTGTAGGGAAACGGGCATGCACAATACGAACCACAGTCTTTGGCTCTGCAGTATTGGTGTTCTCGCTTTGTTTCAATTTTTGCATTTTCTGCACAAAGAAAGACAATTGCTCACATTGTCACGAATTTACTCCTAGTGCAAAGTCCCATTTCCTCAATACTCATGGAACATTGCCAAAGGGACCAGGGGCGCCACCAAGTGGATGCCAAGGGGGGCCACGGCCACCCTAATAAAAATACTGCCCCTCCATGGGCCACCCTGCAAAATTTGAAGAAAATAACATGCCCGGTAGTTCAGTGCGGACATAAAAAGTATTTTATTTTTGCTTTTGCTATCTTACCGCGTTTTTTCACGGCCCGCCTCCCAGACTGGACAGACCTGGAAATAAATGCAGCCTGCACCTGGAGGCGTGCATTTCTGCTTTTGCAATTGGCTTGTGCTTCTCCGGCTGTATTTATTTCCGGGTTTCCAAAGTTCTGGCTGCATGTAGGTTTCCGTGCTGTCTGCGAAAGAACATACTGTGTTGTTTCACACCAAGACTAGGCTGGCAACCCTAAGCTGCATCTGGAAACTAACAGGTACTGTAATTAGCCAAGTGCTTTTCGACACATTGCCGTATTTCTCGAGGTCAAGCATAATGCAAACAACTCTATTTTGGACAGCTGGAAGCTCGCCTTCTTGGAGATGTTTAGGAACATAGCAGAGTAGTATAAAACACAAGATAAAGGGACCGCCTGTAACAAGAACGTTCAATGCTGTCTACTTAACATCTGACAAGGTGTACAGACAGACAAACAGTGGGAGGATTTTACCAATCTCAGTACCTGTGGTTGCAATGGCAGGAGCGTATCAAAAAGTAAAACTCTATGTCTAACCTACTATACTGACTTAGGTTTGTTTGTTTATTTATTTGATAGAGCGCAACCAAACCCTCGGGTAGCTGGGCGCAAGCATTACAAGTATACTTAGAGCTTAGTTACAGGGATAATTATAAATGTACATACAGGAAATAAACAGATTACTCTGCCACATAGTATGCAAGGAAACTAGTGTTACATATAGGTATTACCAGATTACATTCAAGTGTGATAAAGGTAACAAATACATTGAAAAACGGCAGGCCTAGCAGACCTAGCAGGCATAGGGTGGTAAGTACAGTCCTAGTATAAGTACACGCTGAGCTGGGATAGAGTTTAAGTAGGTTAGGAATCGTTAGTCCGTATCCAGGTGAGGACTTTTCGTCTGAAACTAGGGTAAGATTGGTCTTTTCTGAGATCCAGGGGGAGAGTATTCCAGGATTGAGCCGCTATGACCGGGAAACTAGAGCCACCAGCTGTGGTACGTTTAAATCTTGGGACCTCTAAGGTGTTGAGGTTTGCAGATCTCAAGGGACGAGCAGTAATTCTTCTGTTTATTCTTTCTACGAGATAGGGTGGAGCGATGTTGGGACATTTGGACGTAAGAGAACGTGTTTTAAGGAGGATCCTGTCATTGATCTTGAGCTAGTGGACATTTCTTCTAAATGTGGAAATGTGTTCTCTGTTGGGGATGTTTAAAGCTGCTCTAAGGGCGTTGTTTTGAAGTTTTTGCATTTTATCAGTGATATACTTATTTGCTCCTGCGTACAAGGCATTACAATAATCCAATCTGGATATTATGAGTGCATTGGCCAAGGTGATGCAGCTCGTTTCCGAAAGAAACGGTCTACAAGCTCGGATCAGTTTGCAAGTGTATGCTGTTGATGATGCTAGTGAGTTGACTTGCTTCTTAAGGGTAAGTGCAGAGTCAAGAGAGAAGCCTAGGGTTTTGCCTGCAGGGATCACTTTGATGTCATTGTTGTCAATATTGAAGGATGCATAGCTGGGGTGAAGTTTTTTAATGTTCGTCTCTGAACCTAGGATCAGTAGCTCCATTTTGTCGTCATTCAGGCATAGACTGTGGGATGCCATCCATGCTTGAATGATGAGGTATATCTTATTTACCAAGGTGCAGTCCTCCAGGACGTTGCCCAAAAGGGGGATAAGGATCTGGGTGTCATCTGCGTAATTAGTCTAGGTGACACCTAGTCTGTCCAACTTGTCGAACAGGGGCTTAGTAAAGATGTGATACATGGTGGGAGACGCACATGATCCCTGAGGTACGCCGCAGGAGACTTGTATGGGATCAGCTGCCGCTGAGGGGGAGAAGACTCTCATTGTACGGTTAGCTAGGAAGGACTGAACCCAGGTTATGACATCTGTTAGGCAGAATTCTGTGCAGTTCCCTTGGGGAACACTGCAAAATGATTAAGACTACAGGAGTAAGCAGTAAACCCAATTGGTAGCAGTCCGGACCACCCGGATTTACCTGGTAGCTGTGGCTGAGCAGTCAGACTTCTCTCAAGAAGAGTAGGGCAGTATGCAGAGTATACACAATAGGGCCAATAAACAGTAGAACAAACAAACAATGACCAGAGCTTTGTATAAAAAGTATATAATTTATTTAAAACACACTTTATGGCATATACTAGCACTCTGAATCAAAAGCAAGTTAAAACACAGTCAGGTAAAGTGTACACACCTCCCTTGATAACTATCAGACAAGTCAGGGTTAAAGCACAACTATTTGTTAAGACAGATGTGAGCGCTTAACCTAGATGGCACTCCAATAGTTTAGGTTAAAAAGGGAGAGAAAAGGCAGAGCATAAGAATAAAACAGTTCCCAACACTTTTAAGAGTTCAGAGCAAGGGGAGAAAGGCAGGTTATACCGTAGAGCCAAAGTTCATAGGCCAGGCCCACTTTAAATGGAGCAAAGCGAAATGTGCCGAGGATCACAGGGTTTTAAGTGCACTGAAAGTCTTTGCAGAGTGTTCAAAAGAGGTTGGGGTGATTCAAAAGATATTGTTAGAAGGCCTGGGGCCAACCCAGTTTAGAAGCCAAGGGTTTAAGGGTCACCTTTAGCAATCTGTAGAAAGGGAGGCCAGGCAGGACACAGGACCTTAAAGAGGAAGGAAGCTCCAGCGGGGGCAGTTGTTCCTGACAGCAGTTGAAGTTCGTGGTTCTGACCAGGGGAAGAGAAGATCTCGTCAAGGAGGAAACGTGGAGTCGTGCACTGCACAGGGATGAAACCAGCCGCGTAGTTCCCGATTAAAAGGTGTGGTCCTTTTATTCGCGGCCAAAAGTGGTGAACTTGGCTATCCGGCCGCCGGGGTGCTTGGCACGGGCGATTCGACCAAGAGACATCTTTGGAATGCGAAAAGGGCGAACTGGTTGATCCCACCAGCTCAGGGGAAGAAGATTCGTCGAGCAGTAGATCTTCTCTTGTCGTTGGGAAAGTGGTGAGGTAGTTGCAGCAGGGCTTCACCGATGGTGTCATCGTTGCAGATGGCTCAGCTTCTTCCCTCTTCGGATTCTTAGGTCCTGTGGCGACTTCTGAAGTTCCAGTCCCAAAGGCCCTGCTTTTATGCAGAAAAACCCCCATTCATCAGATAAGCTGTCAATCACACATGCTAAGTGGTGAGCCGGCTGGCTCACCACTGGGCCAATCAGAGTAGAGTGCTACTTGGGTTGCTAAGGCAACGCAGTCCAGGGTGCCAATTCCCCCGTCCACCCTTCCGGTGGAACCCAGACAGAGTGGCACCATTTGGGGGCCTTCTGTGTAGAAGCCCGCCAAAATAGTGGAACTAAGGGATCGACCTTGGTCAGAGTTACAGAGACGGACACAAACGCCATTTTAGAATCGAGTTCTGGCAAAAAGACCCAACCGGTGATTTAATATTAAATAAATAAACCGGCGGTATCTTTAACATTGCACCAAAAAGTGGTGCGTTTAAAATCAATGGGAGAATCCCATAGGAAATATTCTGGTGGAATATTTTGCGTGGTAACCACTGCCACCAGCCAGAAACTCGACAAGGGGGACTGGACAGTGCCCCCTCGAAAACAGACCCAGGGGCAAGTATATTAACCCCTTCCAGTACTTCCACAATATGATGGTTTGTACTGGTTCTGTTCACAATTTAGGACTAGTAAAGCCAATGGTGATTTTACATGCCCTGGGAGACAGTAGTCAGTCCCAGGGTATGGAGTCTATGTTTGGGGGTCACTGTGACGCCCCTGTGGTACTGCACTGAGGGTGCTGTGTACCACACATACAAAAAACAGATGATACCCTATGGAGTAAAAAGAAACCCCATAGCCCATAAACACATAACAAGTCAAAGACATACCTCAAATCATGTCTAAGAGTGGGAGTAAAAGAGTCTCACTCTTAGCAGGAGAAAAAAAATAAACCCCAAAAATCCAGCAAAGCTGCTGGGGGACTCACTAGGTTTGGGAAATTAGCCTTATAAGAGAATTCTCCCTAACAACATCACTTGAGAAATGGGCAGCCGACCTAAGGTGGTTGCATACAACTGCATGATCCACCAGGTCAAAGGCTGCGGATAGGTCAAGGAGGAGAAGCATAGCTGACTTCCCATTGTCCTTCAACTCGTCAATTTGGTTCTTGAGGTCTATTAACGCTGTTTCCGTGCCGTGGAGGGGGCGGAAGCCAGACTGGCGTGATGCTAGTAGATGGTTGGTTTCTAGGTAGTCCTGTATTTGCAGGTAGGCTGCTCTATCAATTTTAAGTAGGAAGGGGACTGTGGTAATAGGTCTATAGTTGGTCGGGATGGCAGGTCGAGAGTTTGTTTTTTAAGCAGTGGGAGTACCCAAGACTCTTTAAGATTATTAGGGACTAGGTTCGACTTCAATGATGCATTGATGAGCTTCGAGATGAAAGGGGCTAAGTCTCTCGCTGCATCCTTTTTAATTTGGGATGGGCAGTTGTCTCCTTTGCAGTTTGAAGGTTTTAGCGAGAGTATGGTTTTTTTCCAGAGATAGACATTTTTTGAAACTGAAGGGTAAGGTGGTACTATCAGGTGTGACTAGAGGGGGTTGCTGTTCAGGTAAGATCAGTGAGGCTTTCTTTTTAGCTATTTTGAGTTGGAGTGAGGTGATTTTGTTCGAGAGTGCATTTTGAATGTTGGTACACCAGAGCTTATCCTCGGGAGTGTTGTCAACCTGTGGTATCGGTGATTCCATTTCTCAAAGGATGGAGAATAATTCCTTGGTGTCCGACTTTGCCTTTGATATTCTGTCCTTAAATGTGTTCTTTTTTGCACTAAATATTTAATTCTTGTACAGTTCAGATAGATGTGTTAGCTTCACTTTATTCTTGTCAGTAGGCAAGTGGCGCCAAATTGATTGAAGCTTTCTTTTTTGTAGTCTTAGTTCTTTGAGTTGGGGTGTGAGCCAAGCATTGAGGTGAGATTTCTGTTTACCTTTACAGAGTTTGACAGGTGCAATAGAGTCCAAGGCATGAGTCATGGCACTATTGAAGACTTCCACGAGTAGAGTAGGGTCAGTGTTGCTAGATCTGTTGTTAAAGGCAGGGAGGAGAAGTGGGGAGTATCTTGTCCACTGTAATGTCCTTATTACTTCTGGTAGGGAGTGGTGGAGCCATAGCTATGGTTTTAGGGCAGATGAGGTCTAAAGTGGCGGTGAAGGGGACTAGATGATGGTCAGTCCAGGATTGCGGGGTAGTATTAGTGATGGTAATGTTACAATTCAAGTCCGCGACCCAATCTAGGGTCCTTCTTTTAATGTGGATAGGAGTGGTGACTTTTTGAATCATGCCATAATCCTTCAGTAGAGCGGCGACTGATTGGGCATGTTTGTCGCCAGTGTCGTTAAAGCCCAAATTGAAGTCTCCCAGTAACAAAATGTGTGCATGGTCTTTGGTATTATTGGCTAGGAGACAGGTGAGGTCGTCCTCGAAAGTGCCCAGTGGTCCTGGCGGTCTGTATAGCTGGTGGATAGTGAGTGTGCGGTTATTGGATAGTGGAAGTTTAGCAGTGAGTATTTTGCAGGATTGGTAAGAGGGAGAAGTGGCAAGTCTAATGGGAAGATTTGTTTTGAAAATAATGGCTAATCCTCCGTCTCTGGCATTTGGTCTATCAGCTCTAAGTATCTGGTAGCCATCTGGTAAAGCTACCGTGAGGGCGGGTCCTGCAGCCTCGTGGAGCCAGGTTTCAGTAATTGCCAGCAGGTCTAAGTTCTCATTGTCTAGTGTGTCTGCAATATCAGTGGCATGGGCTACCAGGGATCTGGCATTGATAAGTGACCCAGCTAGTGATATGGTTCTTTTAGGTGTGGTTGGAGGAGGATATTTAGTTGTAAGTATCTTGGCCTTTCAAGAAGTTTTCAACGTGGTGGCAGGATGCACAGGGGTCAGATTGTTGGAACAGCTATACTGTGTACATTTGGTAGGTCGTTCTGAGGGTAGGACAGCATTGCGAGTAAGGCATCTATTGGTATGAATAGTTTTGGGTTCGTAGAGGCGGGGAAGTCTTGATCTCAGTCTCAGATTTCTATCCTTGGGTGGGCATGTGGCCAAGAGGGCGAGGGCCATTATAGCAAGGAGGCCTAATATAAGTTGAGTTATCTGGGTTCTCAGGATTTTGCTCATGATCATAGACTTGACAGAGCAAGTTAAGTTCAGGAGGACGACTATTTAGCTAGCCATGGGGAGAAAATTCCACTAGAGATGAAGTTGTCACTGGGTGGACTAGTGTACTTTCAAGTGTGGGCCAGTGTCACTTGCATGGGAGTGGGCTGAATCAATTTCAGGTACCTAATATCAGTTGCAAGAGTGGGCTAAGATCAAAAACAGGTAAGCTGGTGCGATCACCAATGGAAGCAGAAATAGAACTACTTAGCTGGCACCCTTATCTCTATACATGATAAAGGAGTGAATCCAGGGCATTGCCGCCTCAATAATCCCCATCGCCCAGTCAAAGAGACTACTGTATATATGCCACTACCTCAAATGCTAATTATGTTGCGGGTGACCTCTACCCCTAAGGCATATTCATTTCCCATGCACTTCCATGATGTCAGCTTCAGTTCTTCTAAAGGGACAAAGTTCAGACTAAGCATCAGAAAACAGACAATTATTCTAGGTCCTTTTATAACTGAACCATTAACTCCGAGTCAATAACTGCAGCTGTGAAATGAAACATTGATATGAGCTTATAGTTTATGGGTCCTCAGGATGGATCTAAATTGTGTTTCTTTAATGATGGTACGATCAGGCTTTGTTTCACAAGTTGTTGATCACTAAGCATTATTGCTCAGAGCTACACAGGCTATTATGAGCCCAGAAGCCATGCAGGTCCATGGCAGTAAAGCTATTAGCAACTGGCCGCAGTGCCGGGTGCTAAGCTGAAGTGCCAGTTTGGGGGCAAAGTTAACATGCTGCCAATATTTTTGGATTGGTGGCACTGCAAAAGGAGATGGAGACTTGGGCAGCCTTACAGATTTATTTCCACCACACTTAACAGAGCTGAGGTAAGCAGAGTGTGTCTGTGTGTGGCACCCTGACCTGGTGTTGCTTTGATTGGATGATAAATGTGCAACTGAGCCAGACTGCCAGAGCCTTCTTTTACCACAATGGAAACTTTAGTCAGTTGGGAATCTTTCAATTTATGGCTGTCAGCAGCCCCGTTTCTTGGCCCAGGCGCACATCAGACCAGATAGCAACTCAATGTCACTTGGCACCTTGATTAGGAAAGTGGAGTTCATTGTGTCACCATGCAGACAGTAGTCCATGGAAAATCAATGTAGTGATGTGTGCAGCAATGATTTGTTCGCTGCACAAGTCGCCACCCTAACCCTGTTGGTTAATGGTGTCTATGTGGTGCTCCCTTATGTAACAGCACTTATACTTGTTTTTGCCTGATGTGCCTAATGTCCATACAAGAGCACACTGGACTGTTTTGTGTATGTGACCCTGATGAGCATGCCATACTGTGCCCACACTTAAACAAGAAGCAAAAGAGCCCGTGTACGGTGTTACCCTATTTGAGTGGCTGATGTTGCAGCCATGTTATACTCTCATCCAAAAACCTAAGCTGTCCAAATGAGTATGTATGGTTCAAGGTACAAACAATTTAATTTTAGGGTGTGTTTTGTGAACCGTGATGTGAGCACCAAATCATGCATCAAATTATGCATTTAGAGATTCACACATACAATCCTTTTATCACAGACTTGTTTATCAAATGTAGAGATCTCTGATTACTGTTCTAGTCCTGAAATGCCCTGTGATTTAATGCAAAGTATACAGGAATCCTCATTGGTGCTATTTGTCCCCTTTCCCACTCTCAGAGAGGTATTTTGAAAGAGCACAATAAGAGTGTACCAGACTGTCCATCTTGGAATGATAACCTTCTATCAGAAAATAATTCATATGGTTAGTCTAGTATTGCCCCTTGCAAAATACAAGTGAGGTTGTACGAACACAACACCTGCAACACAGGACCAGGTCAGTGGGCCCTCAGACCCCGATAGTCTGTTCACACCGCAGTGTGCCAGCACGGACAGTTTGAAACTGCATTCAGGCAAGGCCTTCCCTAAGAGTAGGTGACAGAATAAACATTTGCTTGGGCAGCAACAGCTGTGTTTTCACATTAGAATTCTTCTGTTAAGTACATGAATTACAATGTAATGAAACCAGCTTCATTTATATAGCATTATTTATTCATATTGAGGAGGGGTTTTGTCGTATGACAGAGGAGTAGTTTTGGAGTGACATGTGCCAGTCAGTGGGGGAGGATGCGCATTCTGATGTTTCGACATGGGCACCAAGTTGGCTAGGAACTGCCCTGACTGTCAGGCGAGGCGCCTCTTGAATGTGCATGTGAAATGTGGCTCCCGTGTAAACGACTAGGGCTTTTTCCATAATTTTTGCAGCTAGACTCTAGAAGTTCTTTTTTAAAAATATTAAGGACTCTTACTTGGGAGACCTGAAGAGGTAGAAAGCATCATAGGTGTTACTCTTTTCTAACAGATTTGCAATTCTTAGTATTTGACGCATGGCGAAACTGTGACAAAAAAAAGGCCAGGGAACCTGGAAAAAAAAAAGTGGACCACTTTTGTCGACAACAGTTTGGGCCTTTTTTGCAACTATCTTAGATGCTTAATAGAGTACAGATGCTAGCGGTCAGTGGTCGAAGCCTCCAATTATACGCAAGGCCTGTTGCCATTGACTGCCTTCACTATCCAGCAAGAAAAAACACACTGTTGTAACTACCCCCACCAGTAGGTTATGTCTGTACACCTGGCAATGAGACAACTACTCAACTACTCATGACAGCTGTCCAGTCATTTGGTCGACTACAAACTGGTCGACTGCAATTTGGTCGACGTCATTTGGTCGAAAACCAAATGGTCGAATTTTTTTTTTTAATTTATATATGTGTTTTGTGGGATTTCGTGTAGAAAAAAAAAGAAAAAAAGGGGGTTGGGGGGGCCCCAAAAAAAAACCAAAAAAGGGGTAAAAATAAAAAAAAAAAAAAAATTCGACCATTTGGTTTTCGACCAAATTGATTCGACCAGTTGTCCAGTCGACCAATTGTTTTCGACCAAATGACTGGCAACCCTCATGACACACACAGACTGAGAAGACTGTGTCCCAACTCTATACTCTACACATACGGACCTAACAGTAGGGGAAAGCTTTGCACAAACATCCACTGACACCACACTTGTGTCTCCATGCACACACACACACCTATCTCATATCATCGGATGCTCTAGTGCACATGGATAGAATGCATCAGACACATCATACAAGCATATAATGGTGAGACTCCAACGAGCATGCAGTACCTCATGGAGCAGTACTTAACCTAAAAATTTCCAAAACATGTAACCTGAGGAAGGAATTGGATCAACATAATAACTTACTTACAGCTATGTTTACAGTCTAAACTATGCATATACACATTAATAAACTAAATCAATACTTGCAGGGCATCTATCTTCTATAGACCGTATCCTGCTCTCTTTATTTTTCATTGTGTGAATGTAGCCAAATAGCTCCAGCAAATGTTTTTGGTGTCTGCAGCCTGTACAGCATGTAACTTGTAGGCACTACACTATGTTGAGATGTTACTGTACTTCAAGATTGTATCACCGCATGCATCTCTGGTCCAACAGGACCGTCTAATCCTCAACAGTTCCTATGGAGCCAGCACCTGACCATAATGTAGCTTCTGGGCCAAGTGTTGCAGGGTAACATTTACTGCTTAGTTGTACCTTTCCTCAGTAACTGCCCCTATACTTTACCAGGGTTCCCCTTCCCCTAAACGGCTGTTGGGTAGTTTTTGTCTTGGGGCCATGGCAGATGTGCTCTATTTTGCTTCTCCGCCACCGCATCACTCCTTACTTGGTTCTATGAGGTTCCTTGAAGGTCCTTTATAATTCGTTGCCAAATGTAGCAATTTCATTCTTTCTTCAAACTTTATCAATTTTACAGTACAAATAACATTAACTGTAAAAGAAAGCAGTAACTTAAACATAGCTGGTTTACAATCTGGTAGGCATAAAATCAGAACTGGCAGAACTTCTAATCATCACTCAATCAGGCCATAATATTATACGCTGAAGGATGCGCCTTTCATGCCCACATTTAATTCCTTCCAACCCACTGATGAGTATTCATACAGAAAGATGGCCACAAAAGCCAAAAAGGTAACGTGGAATAGTACTAACAACATCATCCCTCACAGAGACCCAGAGAGCATCAAGTGGCAGGTTCAGATCCGACAGACAGTTACTCATATTAAGAAAAAGGTCCCAGATGGAATAGTCTGCGTCCACATCCCCATTCTTCTTTATGTATTGTGAGGTCATGCTCTGCTTGGCCCGATTTATGAAAATCTCACCTCCAACTTTCCAGACTGGAAGGGATTGCATGCTTCCAATGCAGCGCTATGCATCACTTGGCCAGCACCAATACCAACATTAAGAACTTAATCATTATTTATTTTGCGGCTGGGGTGGATGCAGACCCAGGTGAGGTGACTCATTTCCGGTATTTTCTCCAGATGGGCTCTATAGAGCCGTCTCAGCTCTTCCACTACTCCATTCCAGAACCCAGCCACTAACGTGCAACTCCACAACAATTGTACCTACAGCTACATATGGATACCTTACACTTCCCCCTCCTTCATCAGCTTTATTTTTGCTTTATCTTAGCAGAAGTTAAGTAGCATCTCTGTATACATTTATATTATATGAGTCGGAATTTAGCATTTTGGGAGACTATACATGATGGACACACATCTGTCCCCATTCCTAAATTAGCTATTTTCAATTGATCTTGTGAGTTGTAGGTTCTTGCGGAAAATGTGGCCACATTTCTCCAAACCAAGCCACATACGGAGCATATGCCAGAAAGCATATGCCATAAATGTGACATGGCACGCAGAAATCAGCATATCCTATGAAATGGCCTCCCTCATACCATTTTCCAATACTCTGACATTGTGACCAATCGAGAACTACCACTCAGTAAACTGGCCTTAATGAGTGAGAGCATACTACCCCATATGGGCAGGGCAGAGATGTGCATAGTTCTGTAACATTCTGTTCGTGTTACTGAAATCCATATTTGCCGGAGCATGTTAAATGAGACTGGTAGACTGTCTAGTTGACTTCTCGTTAAAATGGGAATATTCTGCAAATTAACTGGGGCTGCTCTGCTGGGCTCCTTGCCAAAACCGTAACTTGGTAACACTTGTCTTATCGAAGACAAGGGACCACCCACTGCAATTGAGCCACTCTGTAATAAGCCAGAAAATGTGGTGACCCTACCCCTCCTTGGCCTTAAGGAACCTGTATTGTTTTCACCCCACTCCGGGCACTTTCCTATCCCAATAGACCTAAAGTAATAGTGTGTCCAGCATAGTGAAGAAGGGTTTAGGGATACACATTGACATGCGATGTAATATGGTGCTCTGGGGAGTAGAATCATGTTGACCAGCGCCACCCGGCCCATGAGCTACACTGGGAATTTCCACCAGAAATTAATAAGCTTCCGTAAACTAGATAGTAATCAAGCCATATTTTATTCATACATCTTTTTGTTCCAATTTGCACGCCCAAGTACCCAAGTATCCGAGTTTGCAGAAGTGAGTCCACCAACCATATAACTTTCCCTCCCAGGTGTGGATTCATAACTGAGTTTGGCCAATTTACCTGCAGGCCCGATACCAAACCGTTTTCTTCCACCAGCTCGAGTATTTCACTAAATGCACTGCTTAGTTTACAGACAAATAGGAGAATATCGTCTGCATCAAGTGAGATTATGTGAGGCTGATCTGCAATTCCAACACCAAACTCTGCAAACCTAGCACACATCACACAAGCCAGAAGCGCCAGGACTAAGGCAAATATTAATAGGGAAAGAGAGCAACCCTGCCGCGTTCCCCTGCATATTGGCTGCCTCTCAGATAATATTCTATTAGCCTTCTGGCAATTGAGATCGCATAGATAGATGAGGGAGATCCATTTTTATAAACTCAAACTTGTCCGAATCAGCACAAGGGTTCCTGCATAAAGTGCAAGTCAACAGGGAGGTTGCCGGAATCCCTTAGAGAGGCTATTATCATCATCCCACTTCTTAAACCCAACAAACCAAGTGCGGATTGTGGGTCATACAGACCGCTCTCCACGTTAAATCAGGATAGTAAGATTCTTACGGCGGTACTGGCAACCAGTTTAAGGCAAGTCATAGGCAAGCTTATATACCCAGATCAAACCAGATACGTACCGCATAGAAGCATAGCTGATAACCTAAGGAGGCTCCACCATGTAATAGAACAAGTAGAAGGTGACACCCAGGAAGTGGCTATAGCCTCGTTAGACGCGGTCAAGGCCTTTGATTTGGTCAGATGGCCTTGGCTGCTGGCCGCCTTGAAAGAATACAGAATAGGGCCAGGGTACCTACGGTGGGCTAAACGGTTGTACTGCTCCCCACTAGCCAGAGTCAAGACGGGGCGATCATCTCGGACAGATGGCAGCTCAGCAGTGGTACCAGACAGGGCTGTCCCTGGTCCCCAATGCTGTACATCCTCGCATTGGTACCCCTAGTGATATATCTGAGACAACAGTACGAAATGGTGGGAATCCATACCAAGGGGGGGACCACATCTCATATCGTTGTATGCTGATGATATACTACTATACCTGAGTTATCGAGAGGAAAACTTGCAATATATCCTAATGGGGCGATTCGTGTCACTCTCTGGGATTGCGGTTAATCCCCTGAAATCCAGACTGTTCTTGGCAGATACAAAGGGGCTCTGCGAGAGAACCTACCAGTATTACCGATACTTTAGGAGACCAGCACCTTTTAGATACTTGGGGGTTGATATATATCACAAGGTGGAAGACAAACACATACACAATACAGAGAGGGCAGTAGCATATTTGGATAAGAGTATGAAATTCTGGGCGAAGCTCCCCCTGGCCATGGTTGGGAGGGTGGCGCTTTTAAAAATGGTGGCACTGCCCAGGCTATTACACTTCTTTGTTAATATCCCCTACATGATACCCAAATGATTCTTTGGTAAACTACAGAGCTTATGCAGAGGTTTCATATGACACAACACCAGATACAGTATAGCCTTATGGAAACTGCAGAACACGCACGACAGGGGGTGGGGCATCAAATTACCCAACTTCGAGATCTACTACCTGGCTGGTCAATTACAGCATGTGGCTAAATGGTTAAAAGAGGATCCCACAGCTGAGTCCAACTTGCTCAGGTCCGAGGCTGTTGGAACTGGGATGGAGAATATGGAGTAAGGCCTGTCGGGCCTTGGGGAATCCAACTCCGTGTTCCCCCCAGGTGCCGCTAGTGGCGCTGGAGGGAATAGACGAACAACTGCGAAAGACGATCCGGAAGCACTGGGAGACGGTGGGCATTGCAACAGTGGGAGACCTATGGCAAGAGGGGAGGGTTATAGAATTTGATGAACTGATAGAAGGAACCGGGGTACACCCCGGTCAATACATCACCTACACTAGGGTGGTTCAACAGGTGAGAGAAGCATGGCCTGATTTGGTGCTGGAAGACTAGCCAGATGCAACCGTTGAAACAATCTATAATATCTCAGAGGGTGGACATGAGGTCTCCCGGATTTATGAACTCCGTATGTCTAGGGTGGGGAAGGAGGTGACGCAACTGAGGTGGGATTGGGAGGAAGAAGTAGGGCACCAATGCATGACGGAATGTGGGAGAGAGCCCAAAGATATCACAAAAAAGTGTCCAGGAATGCGAGGTTGCAGCAGATCCAACAATACGTAACCCACAGGGCATATATGACCCCCTCCAGAGGTCCCTAGTTTTCAAAATAGAGGGACACAAGCTTGCCCTAAATGTGGAGAGGTGAACGCTGGGATGGTGCGCATGTTCTGGGCATGCCCGGAGATTGGGAAATTTTGGGGCGAAATCACCCAACGATTAGCCAAGAAAGGAATCCAGCTAGATGTGGAATAAGTGTGGGCATGTATGGTGGGAGGCTTCACGAGACCTCACAACCTGAAGCATGTAAGCAAACTCCAGGACCTGGCCTATATACTGGCTAAACGTAGAATTGCTATGGGTTGGAAAGCGAGCCACAGACCCAGAATAGAGGTGTGGTGGAGGGACTTCCTGAAATGGGCAGAGGCGGAAACAGCGGTATGGTATGAGGCGACCAATAGGTGGGGGTGGGGGAATGGAAACTCTGATAGCCTGGAGACATTTAATAGCTACACTGTATGGGTCCACCCAAGACTGCCCAGATTAACAGAACTCCTCTAGTAATAAAGAGGGGAGAGAACCTCTGGAAGACACCACAGTGGAAAGAGTGGGAGAGCAGGCTCGAGTTGGGGGGATGGGTTAAGGGGTGCAGCGGTTGACTTGTGGTAATGTGTCTAACGATTGATGAAAATTACATACACTGCTGTATTGTTTTTGTGAGTTGATTGTTGTTTATATATAAATAATAAAAACAATTTAAAAAAAAAGTGCAAGTCAACAGAATCCAGGCTAATTATGGCATAGTGCTGATCCACTTTCCTGCAGTGCTCCTGTAGAAAATAAAGCTTTGCAATTTTAGCATTGTACTCCTATTCGGTAGGAAGCTTGTTTGGACATGTGCAGTAATGATATTTGAGAGTCTATTTGCTAGGATTTTCCCAAATATTTTATTATCTACATTAATCCTGGACAGTTGCCTGTAAGATCCGCAGTCCAACATGTCTTTTCTGGGTTTAGGGAGGGGTAATATTATTGCCTCCTGCAGTAATACAGGAAGCGTCCCGCTTTCAAATACTTCATTGTAGATAGCCAGTTACCTAGGTGTCAGCAGACCCTTCCGTTTTATAAAATTCTACAGGGAACCCATTCCGCTAAAGACTCCGTCCCCGCCCCTCCCACCCCTGGCCTATGCTTTCCCGGCATGCAGATTTCCAATGGCCCACTCACTCTCAGCTAAGTGGTGCATCCAACTTCTCCCTGTCCCCCAACGCCAGACTAGGGATTAGAGTTCCTGTAATTGCTCCAGATCGGGCCTGATTTATTGTGTATAATACTCTTCAGATGCCTTGTTTATATACAAATGGCCATTCACCACTTCCCCATTTGCTTTCCCGATCATGTACATTGTGCAGTCTCCTTTCTTCCCGTTTGCCAGCTATGCCAGTGTGCGGCTAACTTTGTCACCCTTATGTTGCCTGGCAGTGTACGTCCTTGAGTCATGTCTCTCTAGTCTATACTATGATTCTAGCAATTCCTTTCTTTTAACATCCAACTCGCCCCACTCAGATTGATCAACAGCTGTCCGCATTTCCATCCCCTCCAACTCCTTTAATCCCTTCGCCACATCTGCCAGTAGTTGTCTTCATACCCCACAGCGCATTGATATACGTTTAGCCGTAATTATTACCTTCAATGCTTCCCATGTGATGCCCCCAAACATGCCAAATGCTCATTAAGAGCAAAATAATCTGTGATTTCTTGCAATATAGATTGTACAAACACAGCATCCAATAACATTTCAGGGGACTTACTGAGTTTCCAAATCTGTCTAACCCAGCCCTGAGAGGTACGTGGTTCGAAATAGACGTCAAGTACTCCACCAAACTTAATAAGTTAAGGTTCCTCATAGTTTAAATATACAATCTATGTGAGGAATAAAACAGAATTGTGCTTAGCGGAGTAGGAGCAGTACCCCCTTCATTCACATTTGTGTGACGCCAACCCTCAATTAAGAGCAAATCTCCAATCAAACTCGTCAATGCTTTGGATGCTGCCCCCAGTGGCCTGCCTCCTGTCGTAGATCTATCCAAATCACTATCCATAATAAAATTCAAATTACCCTCCAAATCCAGTCATGATTCAGGTAATCACTCAATATTACAAACAATATCTTGGTGAAGGACCCATCATCAACATTAGTGGCATATGCACAGAGCAGCAAATTCGGCCTGCCATATGACGTGGCTACAACCACAACATACCTACCTCCCTCCCATATGAATGAGTAGTACTTCAGAAATGGGAACATGGGGCTAATTCAAATTAAAACCTCTCTCGCCAAACATGTAAATGATGGTTACAATAATTGTCGCCTCCATCTGCTGGCCAGTTAATTATGTTCAGGTGACAAGTGTGTTTCCAGCAACATATACACTTCTGCCTGCTTCCTGGACAAATAAGAACGGATCCTCTGCCGTTTAATCACCCTGTTGATGCCCTTAACATTCCATGATATTATGTGGTCCATCCATCACCATATTATACGGGTAGTGATAACTCAGTTCACGCTCTAACTTCAATTGCACTAAAGAGTCAATGGTATATACAAGCCTTAATAGCCCATCTAACCAATGCTACCAAACTTGTTACCACTCCCCCCTCCCATGCAGTACCATATCCCACAACTTGACTGCCTCATCTTATGAAACAAGACATAATGGCTGAGATAATTAGCCCCTGAGCTACCCCAAAACTACCCCTCCCCCTCACTACACCCAAATACAGTGTTAACAGCATTCAGATTTGCACCCTGTGCTCAAAAATATCAGCTGGACTTGGTCTGCACAGGAATCAACCCTGCACAAAGATTAGCAGCCATAGAGAACTAACAATCTGATTCCACCGGATTCAAGCCAGTCCTGCAGGCAGACAGCTCCTGACCCAGCCCTTAATGTCAGAAGAAAGTTGAAGTCTCTGCAGATAGGGAGAGATTGGACCCTCTTTTCCCCTATATTAACTAAACCAGGGCGTCAGTCACCACGCCTCATACTATATGTGTCACTGCTTCCTGTTGCATCCATTCTAGTACAAGTGACCATATTCAATGTTGTTGCTGCATCTCCATTCAAGAGTCACCTGTCTCATCCTCTGACGGTCAAGCAAGCACCCTGCACCTGAAGGGTCAGGCCACTGTTTGTGATGTAAAAAATAGCTTCCTTCAGATCCTTGAAGAAATGTCACTTGCCTTTGACATCTGTATGAAACTGCGCCAGAGGCAAAAGGGCATAAGGAATCCCCCCTTTGATCTGAGCAGCTTGTTGACCTCTTAAACATCCTTCTGTGTTCACCTCCAAAATCAGGATAGGAGATCTTGTGCCTGTTGTTGATGAACTCTTTCATTCCTTGCCGCTGCTAAAATACTAATATCTCAGTAGCCTGATGAACACCCTCCCTCATAGGTTTGCTGCTGCATGGGGATTTGGTGAGCTCTTTCCACTTGGAAAAGTTAAGGGATAAGTCCTTCCAAGAAAGTCTCCATAACCCCCTGTTATTTTACTTCCGGAGAGCCCAACATAAGCGCATTGTTACGCCTAAAGCGGTCTTCTGAGTCTCATATCTTCGTATGTTGCTTGACAGTGGAATGCAGAGTTGCTATGATGTACATGTACCCATCTGCAGTATTGTCAAGAGAAGTGGTGCGCCTCTAAACTTCTGCCATGCGTACGCCCAGCTTCTCCAAATCTTGCCTTATCTTCGACACAGAGATTGTCAGTTTGTCAATCTTGCCTTCCTTCTGACTCTAACCGTCCGATATCAGCTACTTTAGCTCCGTTCATGAGGGCAACTTCTGCGTTGCTCTCTCCATCCAAGCTGGACTGATTCAGAAGTCTGGTGATTTGTGCGAGCCTCTGGCAAATCTATCTGCTCATTTCTGTCCCTCGGGGATCCCACCACCAGTTTTCATCTTACTTGCCATCACGAGTAATGTTGCTCCACCTATACACCTGTTTCAAGTACTGTTTGCTGCATGGTATATTGAAGCACTGACTGTAGAGAGTGTGACCGGGCGGCCTGCCACAAATAACCATCTGGACTGCTAGAGTAAATTCAAGGGTGTTTCTTAATGACTTTTGAAGGTGAGAATGTCTGATTCGAAAGGTTCTTTGGTGTCGGATGGGGCTGGGTATTTTGGCGTTAGGGATGGCCTTTTCCTCGCTCTACTTCCCCAGGCTTGGTTCCCAATCACTTATCCCAGGCGCCCCTCTCGGGGTGGTTAGTAGCTCTCAGACCGGTAACACCCGTTTGTCTTTTTTTTTTCTACACTTTAGGTGTTTGCCCTAAAACGATGGCTACCTGATTCCCTAGGGAATAGGGAATGGTGCCTTCTTTCGTCCCAGCGTCACGCTCACACAATTTACATGCTCTCGTACCTGACCTGCCTCTGTACTTATCCCCTAAGCTGTTCTCCTCCCACCACATTACTGTCCCTCCAGTCTCTCACTCTGCCTTTCCACCTCCACCCTTCGATCTTACTTCCAGTCCCACTCCTATTCTTGCTACTGCTTCCATCTCCAGCTATCCTCTTTCCTCCGTTATTCTTTTCCCTCCTTCCCCTCACTCTACTTTCTTTGCCTCTTACTGGTTCTCTAGTTAAACCTCCGTCTACACCAATATCAGCTCCTACTCTCCCACTCATTGTCGCTCTTCTCACTCTACCTCTACTACTGCTCTTTTCCACTACTACCACTACCTTTCTACTACCTCTACCTCCCTACACTTCGGGAAATTGTGCTTTGCTCACCTCTCGATAGCTCCTGGTCAGCCCCCAGGGACACCCAGGGATATGGCGTTAGGCAGAATCCTTTGCAGTTACCTTAGGGAGCACTACAGAAGATTAAGACTACAGGTATATGCAATAAATCCCCTTTGGTATCAGTCTGTACCACAAAGATTTAGCTGGTAGCTGTGGCTAAGCAGTCAGACTTATCTCAAGAGGGAGATGAGCAGTATTCAGGGTTTACACAATAGGACTACAATACTATATAACAAGGAAACACTGACGAAAGCTTTGTATCAAAGAAATTTAGTAGGCACACTACCTAATATTTAAAGTATAGAGTAAACTTTCTGATTAGTAAATGGTAATTTAGATATTATTTCTAGGTGCGGGGGAGGAAAAGTGACCCTGGCACAGGATCACTACAACATATATGTAGAGAGAGAAATGAGGATCCAAAGGTAGGAACCCTCCCGTCCCCTGTACTCTATTTCAAGTCCATCAAATGATGGTTCAACATGGTCAAGTATAATAGTTGTTATTCATTCAACAATATATGATTGATATCAAGAAAACAGGCAATCATTCATTAGATTCATAAAAAGACCTCACAGAGGTTTTAATAATGAGTCAAAATGGATTCACCATTAAAGATTTAAACTGAAAAAACCAAGCGGATTGTTAACACAGTGTGTTCATAGGAAATGATAATCCATGTATACAGTTCAACCGTGGCTGACGCGTTTCGGGATATCTATCCCTTCTTCTTGAGCCAAATGAAATCAACTGCAAAACATAAATGGATAAAAGCTATTTCAATCAACTGGACAGTAGTCCTATGAAATTCAGATCAACATAATGCCTTTCCTCAAGTGTATCCAGAACAATTGTAGTTCAGACAACATTTGTCAATGTAGCCCTGTTGGCACAATACTAAAGACATTCTAGCATATTAGAAAGGAGCTATCCTGAGTTTCAAGGATCTCTGTTGTGGCCAGTAGACGTCAGAATGATCAATACATGCCAAATGCACGCTACAGTTATATTAAAAAAAAATTATAAGCAGATAGTCATGCTCCATCATGTTGTTTAGAGTGAACATACCTTGCATATATGGTGGGGGAAGTATGTGTCTTCCACTATGAATGGTTAACTGAATGTGTTCAACCTCTTCGCACACCAGTAAGAAATAACGCTCCTCTCCTGGGACTAGACCACCTATAGTTAGAAATGTAGAATTTAGCCGTGACCCATATAATCTATGGTTATATGGGTCACGGCTAACTTCTACATTTCTAAAAAAAAAAATTAATATAACTGTAGCGTGCATTTGGCATGTATTGATCATTCTGACGCCTACTGGCCACAACAGAGATCCTTGAAACTCAGGATAGCTCCTTTCTAATATGCTAGAATGTCTTTAGTTAGGGTTCCAGGTTCACACAGTGGGGTTATGCCCAAAGAGTCTTGTAGATAGTTCGCACAAAAAGGATGAAATTAAAGTCAGGAAAAGTTAGCTAGGTTGTCCCAGGCTAACCCAGGTTGGAAAGTCGAGGCTTTACTGTCACCCCGAACGATCTGTCGCAAGGGCAGCCAGGCGGGACACAGTACCTTAAGTGTGAAGGACGCTGCAGCTGGGGCAGTTGTTCCTGGCAGCAGGTGCAAGTCGGTGTTTCGTCCAGAGGAAGAAGAGGTCTCGCCGTGGAGGAAAGATGAAGGTCGTTGCACTGCCAGGGAGGAAACCAGCCGCGGAGTCCTCCGGTTAAAAGGTACTACCCTTCTCTTCGTGGTAGTGGTAAACCGTGGTATTCCGGTTGCAGGGGTGCTTGGCACGGGCAAGGCGGCCACGAGATGCTCCAGGAAGGTGAAAAGAAGGCAAAACTGGTTATCCCCACCAGTCAAAGGTGTTCTGAAGTTCCAGTCCCCAAAGCCCTGCTTTTATGCAGCATACCCCCATTTACTCAGCCTAGCTGTCAATCAAAGATGCTAAGTGGTGAGCCGGCCGGCTCACCACTTGAGCCAATCACACTAGAGTGCGACTTGAGTTACCAAGGTAACTCAGTCCAGGGTGCCTAAACACCCTCCCACACTCCCTGTGGTAACCAGACAGAGTGGAACCACTTTTGGAGGCTTCTGTGGAGAAGCACGCCAAAAAGTGGAACAAAGGGCTCGACTTGGGTTGGAGTCACAGAAGAGAACACCATTGCCATTTTAGAATCGAGTTCTGGCAAAAAATACCAACTGGTGAATTAATATTAAATAAATAAACCGGCGGTATGTTCGAGGCTATAAGAATTAAATAATTAAAGTTGGTAGCCTCGAACAATGGGAAAACTCCATAGAGATATATTTGCGGTCGAATATAAAAAGTAGTATCCACTGCCACCAGCCAAAACTTGATCAGGGGGGACGGAGACATGCCCCCTCGAACAACAGAGCCTGGGGCAATCGAATTGCCCCGACCAGTACGTTCACAATATGATGGTTTGTACTGGTTTCTGTTCATAATTTGGGACTAGTAAAGCCAATGGTGACTGTACATGCCCTGGGAGACAGTAGTCAGTCCCAGGGTATGGAGTCTATGTTGGGGGGTCACTACGACACCCCCTGGGTTACGGCACGGTGGGTGCTGTGTAACCCACATAAAAAACACATGAGACCCTATGGAGTAAAAGATCCCATAGCCCATGAAACACATTGAAAGATAAAGGAACACCTCAAACCATGTCTAAGAGTGGGAGTAAAAGAATCTCACTCTTAGCAGGAGAGAAAAAAATAAACCCCAAAAATCCAGCAAAGCTGCTGGGGGACTCACTAGGTTTGGGAAATTAGCCTTACAGAGAATTCTCCCTAACAGGGATGAAACCAGCCGCGGTGCAGCCAAAACAGAATAAAAGGTATGCTCCTTTAAATCGCGGTCGTGGTGGACGGGTGCCTGGCTATCCGGTCTCCTAGTGCTTGGCACTGGCGATTCGACCAAGGCAGGTCCTGGAAGCCGATTGGTGAACTGGTTGACCCCACCAGCTCAAGGGAAGAAGACTCTTGCAGGTGAAGATCTTCTCGAGTCGTTGGAGAAAAGTGGTGAGGATCTGCAGCAGGGCTTCACTGGTGGTTCAGTCGTTGCAGAGGTCTTTGGCTTCTCTCCTCTTCGGCTACTTAGTTCCAGTGGCGACGTCTTGTCCTCTAGTCCTCAGGACCCTGCTTTTATGCAGAAAGACCCCCATTCATACAGCCTAGCTGTCACTCACACAGTGGGGTGGCTATTTGTTAGGCAGAAACCTGTGCAGTTCCCTTAGGGAACACTGCAAAAGATTTAAGACTACAGGTGTTGGCAGTAAACCCACTTGGTAGCAGTCTGTACCACCCAGATTTACCTGGTAGCTGTGGCTGAGCAGTCAGACTTCTCTCAAGAAGAGTTAGGCAGTATGCAAAGTATACACAATAGGCACTCAGGCACACCAATACAAGCAAACACTGACCAGAGCTTTGGTATCAAAGTATATAATTATTTATTTAAAAACACACTGTTTGAAACACTCCAGCACTTTTAGTGTAAATTATTCTAAACACAGTTACTATTGTAATATATACACCCCCTTTTCCTTATCCGATAAGTCACAGTAAAACACCACTTATTTTCATACAGAGGTGAGCGCTTAACTAGATGGCACTCCAATAAGTTTGTGAGAAAGTGGGGGGGGAGACAGAATATAGAAAGGTACACCACTCTAAGATTCAGGAACACTTTTAGCAAGGCAGAAGAGCAAAAGTCACTGGTGAGCCAAAGTCTAAAGGCTGGGCCCACTCTTAGAGAGAGCAGAGCACAAATGCGCCCAAGATCACACAGTTACACTAGACTTAGAAAGTCTTGCAGAGGGTTCAAAAAGAGTTTAGAGAGGCTTAGGAAAGTTCAGCCAGGGTGTCCCAGGCTAACCCAGGTTCGAAAGCCGGGGGCTAAATCTACCCCGTACAGTCGGTAGCAAGGGAAGCCAGGCGGGACACAGTACCTTAAGTGGGAAGGATCCTCCAGCAGTGGTAGTTGTTCCTGGCAGTGGGTGAAAGTTGCGTCGTCGTCCTTGGGAAGAGAAGATCTCGACTTGGAGGAAAGATGAAGGTCGTTGCACTACCAGGGAAGAAACCAGCCGCGGAGTTTTCCGGTTAAAGGTGGTACCTTTGTTTTGCGGTCGTGGTAAAACATGGTATCCCGGTTGCCGTGGTGCTTGGCACTTGCAAGGCGGCCACGAGGTACGTCGGGAAGGCGAAAAGACGGTGAAACTGGTTATCCCCACCAGTCAAAGGAAGAAGCCTCTCCGGCGGGAGATCTCCTCTGTCGTTGGGAAAAGTGGTGAGGCGATCCAGCAGGGCTCCACCGGTGGTGGGGTCATGGCAGGTTGGCTCAGCTTCTCCCTCGTCGGATTCTTAGGTCCTGTGGCGACTTTTGAAGTTCCAGTTCCCAAAGCCCTGCTTTTATGCAGAAAACCCCCATTCACTCAGCCTAGCTGTCACTCAAACATGCTAAGTGGTGAGCCGGCCGGCTCATCACTTGGGCCATTCAGGACGGAGTGCGAATTGAGTTGCCTAGGCAACTCAGTCCAGGGTGCCTAAATCCCCCTCCACCCCTCCTAAGTACCCCAGACAGAGTGGCACCACTTTGGAGGGCTTCTGTGGAGAAGCCCGCCAAAAAGTGGAACAAAGGGCTCGACTTGGGTTGGAGTCGCAGAAGAGAACACAAACGCCATTTTAGAATCAAGTTTTGGCAAAAAATACCAACCAGAGAATTAATATTAATTAAATAAACCGGCAGTATGTTCGAGGCTACCCTAAATAATTAAATAAAGATAGTGGCCTAAAACAATGGGAAATCCCATAGGAAAATATTTGCGGTTGAATATAAAAAGTAGTATCCACTGCCACCAGCCAAAACTCGATCAGGGGGGACGGAGACGTGCCCCCTCGACTAACAGACCCTGGGGCAATTGAATTGCCCCAGCCAGTACGTCCACAATATGATGGTTTGTACTGATTCTGTTCAGAATTTAAGACTAGTAAAGTCAATGGTGACTTTACATGCCCTGGGAGACAGTAGTCAGTCCCAGGGTATGGAGTCTATACTGGGGGGTCACTATGACACCCCTGTGTCACTGCACTGAGGGTGCTGTGTAACACACATCACAAAAACATATGAAGCCCTATGGAGTGAAAGACCCCATAGCCCATTAAACACATCTAGATTCAAAGAAACACACTCAAAACATGGCCAAGAGTGAGGGTAAAAGAGTCTCACTCTTGGCAGGAGAAAAAAATAAATCCCAAAAATCCAGCAAAGCTGCTGGGGGACTCACTAGGTTAGGAAATTCAGCCTAAACAGAGAATTCTCCCTAACACTATCCTGGCGGGATAACCCCCCAGCCTATCAGGGCAGAGTGCGACTTGGGTTGCCTAGGTAACCCTGTCCAGGGTGCCTATTACCCCTCCCACACATCCTGTCTTCCCCAGACTCAGTGGCACCGAAAGGAGGGCTTCTGTGCAGAAGCCCGCCAAAAGGACGAACAAAGGATCCCCAACCTGGGTTAGGATTTCATAGAGACACGAGAAAGAAATATTATTAAAGTTCTGGCAATAAAAACCTACCGGAGTAAAGTTAATATTAAAATAAACCAGCGGTATGTTAGAGGAAGTCAGTAAAAGTGGTAGCCTCGAACAATGGGAATATCCCATAGGAAAATATTTACGGTCCAATATTTACGGTAGTAACCACTGCCACCAGCCAGAAACTTTGGAGAGAGGGACTGGACGGTACCCTCTCGAAAATGAACACCAGGGAAAAACTATTAACCCCTTCCAGTACTTCCATAGTAAGATGGGTTGTACTGGTTTTGTTCATAATTATTGACTAGTAAAGTCAATGGGGACTGTATATGCCCTGGGAGACAGTAGTCAGTACCAGGGTATGGACTCTATATTTGGGGGTCACTATGACACCCATGTGTTACTGCACTGAGGGTGCTGTGTAACACACATGTTAAAAAGATGATTCCTATGAGGGTGAGAAAAACCCCATAGACCATAAGCACACAAGATAGCCTAAAACACACATCAGCAACATGTCTAAGAGTGGGAAAAAGAGTTTCACTCTTAGCAGGAGAAAAAAATAAACCCTTCAAATCCAGCAAAGCTGCTGAGGCGACTCTATAGGTAAGGGAAATTAGCCTCAGAAGAGAATTCTCCCTAACATACGGTGTCCTGCATACCCCTCTACTACCCACTACCACCCATCTCCTTCGCTTGCTACTCCCACCACCTACAATATTTACTTTCAGTTTCTACCAGCACCTCTACCACTAGTTCAGTCCACCACTACCCCTACTCTACCTCTAATACTCACACTCTCCCTCTCTCAAACACAAACATTCCACAGACCTCCTTCTTGTTTGTTTGTTTGTTTGGAATTTATTGTGCGCACCAGACCCTGGAGTATAAGGGCGCAAAAGTAAGAATATATACAGCTTAGAGCATAAGTTACAGGTTACAGTTACAAGTTACAGACATTAGCGGTTACAGAAATTACCAGTTACAGGTGCAAGTTTTTCAATTGGCAGTTGCTGTCGTTAGCCAGTTAATTACAATTTGCCTGAATTTGGAGAAGGAGTGTTCTAGCCTCGCAGTAGTGGGTAATTCGTTCCACAGTTGAGCAGCTTTGACTGGGAAGCTAGCTCCGCCTATGGTGGTCAGTTTAAAGCGTGGTACTTGTAGGCGATTGGTGTAAGCAAGTCTGGTTTGTCTTGTGGGGTGTGTTCTGGTGAATCTGTCCTTAAGGTATTGTGGGGCTTTGTTGTGTAGGGATTTGTATGTGAGAGATGCAGTTTTGAGTCTGATTTTCTCGTGGGTGGAGAGCCATTTGTGTTTCCTTCTTATTGCTGTAATGTGTTCTCTCCTGGGGACGTTCAATGCCGCTCGGAGGGCCTTGTTTTGCTGTATCTGTATTTTGTTTATGATAGATTTATTGGCTCCTATGTACAGTGCGTTACAATAATCAAGTTTAGAAATGATGAGGGCTCTGGCTAATGTTAGACAGCTGTGCTGGGAAAGGAATTGTTTTCCTGCTCTAATGAGCTTACATGTGTAGGCTGTCGAGGAAGCTAGGGAGTTTACCTGTTTGGAAAATGATAGGGTAGAATCAAGGTATATCCCTAATGTTTTAACTTCTTTGGCAACTTGTATGCAGTTCCCATCTATGATAAAGGAAGAGTAGTTTGTGCTTAGTTTTTTGATGAGGGGTGCGGTGCCTAGGATAAGAAGCTCAGTTTTATCATCGTTCAGGCATAGGCCATGGGTTGCCATCCATGCCTGAACGATGCTGTATATTTTGTTCACCATTGCTAGATCTTTTTCGTAAACCCCTGTGAGTGGGAGGAGGATCTGGGTATCGTCAGCGTAGTTGGTATACGTGATACCCAGAAGGTCCAAATCATCAAACAGGGGCTAACAATAGCCTTTGCACTCCAGTCGCTCTCTCCTCCTCTGGTCTCTTGGACGTCCTCCTCCGCCGTTGCTCCTCACTAAACTGCAGCCCAAACCACACAACTCCCAAGCTCCCTCTTATAAATCCCTCCCCCTACACCGGATTGGCCACTTACACTACCAATGGCTTACTTTGCTTTCAAGGGGTGTGACAGGGGAGGGCTTGGGATGTTACATAAGGGCTTTAATCCTCCAAACCTTGCTTTTCTGAGCAGCTTTGCAGTATTGGGGTGTTTCTCTTGGTGAGCTGGCCCTTCTCATTTGCTGATCTGTGTTTTTTCTTGCGAGGATGTTGTGCATTGCGACGCCAGGTCCTGCCATGGTACCGTCCTGGCAGGTAAAGATATGATGGGAGGAGGCCTGTCTACACATTCTCTGGCACCCAGGGTTGTTGGGGTGGGCTCGTTCTCACCGCTGACAGGTCTGAATCAGCAGCCCTGTCACAAGAGCCATGTCCATTAAACATCCCTTCGTGTTGCGTGCTGCAGCTCCACTGACATCTTAGAAACCCAAGATTGCTGCCGGGGAGCTCCACCAGTCAAAGTGCATGGTGTGGCTATTCCTATAATGGCAATCACAAATGACTTGCCTCAATCAGTATGCCCTGACAGATGCCTGTGTGCTACTTCTTCAGCCAGGAAAGTGACTCGCCCGGTTTGAATTACTCCAAGGCGAACCTGCACAGGCTCACTGTGTCATGATGCCTACCTCCAAGGAGCCAGGTCCGACCCAGCAACCCCAGAGGCAGGCATCATTCCCCCCAGGGAAGTGCCAGCGGGCCCAAGCTGGGGCCCTTTGGACACAGTCCTAGCGCCTTAGGCGCCAGGCTCATGTTGGACCCCTGTCCTGGCGCCTTAGGCGCCAGGCTCATAAAGCTAGACATGTGTTCAAGTGTTTTAATGTGCACTTACCTGATGCAGACCATGCTGCTACATCCAGGCCCTCTTGAGGCCTGAATGGAACTACTTTACCTGTGGGACTACTTTCCCCTGGGTGTGGTCGGGGAAGGATACATACCTGATCGGTGGAAGGATTCATACCTGGAACTTCTTTCAAAGCTATTTAAACCACGCCCGATCAGCAACTCACGCTTCGCGTTGTTCTGCTCCTCGCAGCTGGACGCTCACCGTGTCAGCTCCTGCATCTGGACTTCAGCCACGCCTGTCAGCATCCTGGGTCACCTGCTAAGAGAGAATTGGAGAGAAAGAAGACCTTACCTGCTAAAGCTGCGTCACGGAGACATCACACCGACGATCCTGAAAGGGAAGACATCATTTTAAAAGCATTTCGCTTCGATCGCTGCAGCGCTGCATTTCACTCACCTTTCCTGGGCACCTCCATCTTCTGCAGCGATCATCCGGATCCGCAGCCACTTCCCAGAGCCTAGAGAGAAAAAGACAAGAACACAAGGTGAGAGAAGGAAGGGAATAGGAAAAGCTCAGTTTCCTTCTAAGACTTACCTGTTGGGTCATTCCCATTTCATTTCGGGTCCTGCCGCTTCCTGGCATTCCGGACCCCGGCCCCTATGGGGAAAAAAGACAAAGACATTGAATGAGCGAATGCAAAGACATTACCCGAACGCTCATCCAGAACCTACCTGTCATTTACTGGAACTGCACGTTTCACTTCGGGTCGGCGCCATATCTCCGGCATTCCGAACCCCGGCCCCTAAGGGGAAAAAGACATAAGCGTTAGTGTTTGCTGCAATAAGACAATGAACATTATTATTAAGCTTGAACTTTTGAACTTGCTACAGAACTCTTACAGCGCCTTACCTGAATAGTCAATCTTATTTGAACTCCCATCAAACCTCAATCCAGTGAAGTAACTGGGTTTCAACGCGCCCCTGCATCAGAAGCAGGATGGAGTACTCATCCTTCCAGACCCTAAGGTGAGACTTCACGGGGAATCGTGGAAGGGTATCGTGGAGGGTTGGAAGGGAGTGGGAGGCTTGAGCATTATTCCGTCAGTAGGTAATACTCCCTTTTCACGCACAGGGGAATATTCCTGTGAGCCAGAGAGTCCATCTTCAGAGTCCTGCGCTTCACCATTGAAGAAGCATCAGCACTCGAAGCCAGACCTGCGCTTCCGTGGGAATCAGGTGAGCGTGACACACTGCTAGGTCTCAAAGGAGCAGATGGGACTGGTTAATCACTGGTGCTTTCTGCTTAGGCCCATCGTCTTGGCACAAATGAGCCATGCTGCAAGTCGAGTAACCCCGCTGAGATCCACAGTGAGTACACTGGCCTCCTTTCATAGCAAAGTAGTGACAGACAGAGGTGAACTGATATGCTGTGGCGGTTGTGAGAAACCTGAAGGTGTCTCCCTAGCTAGCCCCTGGGATCAGTTTTCCAAGTGGAGAGGACACAGCCTTCGCTATTGGATCCAGGTCCTGGGGGTGGACCAGTGTGGGAGAATCACCTGGATGCAGGGTGCTCAGGGAGTGGGACACCGACAGGTGAGACGTGTTATCCCCCTCTTTCAACACCTTTTCCACATCCTACCATGTAGGACATTCTGAGAATCTACTACCCCACTGTAACGCTCACCTGATTCCCGTAGAGGCGCCGGTCTTGACTGGGCATATACCGTATCTTCAAAGGTGACGTGTAACACACGGCTGGCTCTTTGGGCTGGACCTCTGTGCACTGTATGTTTGACTCGAAGGGTAAGATGTCTTAGGTAAGTGAACGCCGTGCTCTCCATCTGCCTCGGGGCAGAGTGCTGTAACCAGTTTCTTCACTGGATAAGGGGAGCAGGCCTCTTGACTTCAGAGGACTGCTGTCCGTCGTTTACTGCACGAACGGTAAGTTTCGAGTAATTCTAATGTCTTTAAAGTCTTTTGTAATGATGTCTCTTGTTTTGCAGGGTTCCGGCGATGGTGGATGACGGGCTGAAGTGAGTTGAAGATGGAGCCCGTGTGATGAATAGAAGCGCCTGGAAGCACTTAAGTAAGCGCTTGTTGCCTGCTTCACGATGCGCTCTAACTGTCTTTTTATTTTGCAGGTACAAGTTCGGAGCGGCTGCAGGGTGCCGGAATACCCACTGTGTTAGATGTGGAAAGGAGTAATGGCACATGAGTATTAAAGTTCCCCAATGTCTTTAAACGCACCTTGTTTTGTCTTTCAGATGCGGGATGCAGCGCCGAAGGCCTCCGGAGCGTGCAAAGAGTTGGTAAGCTTTTGTCTTTCAGATGCCGGAATGCAGTGTGAAGACCTCCGGAGCGCACGAAGAGTAGGTAAGCCTTTGTCTTTCAGAATGCAGCGCGAGGCGTTGGTGACAGCCGATGGCCCTGGTAAGTGAAGAGCTGTCACTGAAGACCGTAATGCTAACCTGTTCTTTCTTGTCTTTATAGGTGTTGCTGAAGACTGGATTCAGGATGGTAAGACTTTTTCCTTAGGCCCAGGATCAGATGCAGAAGACACGATGAGCGTTCTGCTGCAGAGGATGCAGAATAACGCAAAGCAAGATTCATCCATCGGGTGTGGTTTAAATAGCCTCCTGTAGTGCTTAGGTGTCTCCTTCCACAGCCACGCCTAGGTAAGAAAAGAGTTCCTGCTTTCCAGAAGAGTTCCAGTGTTCTGAACCTAGGGAGTGGCTCCTGCCCCACCCAACAGGAAAAGTAGTTCCAAACAGAAGAGGATCAGAGGCTCAACTGGCAGGCAAGTAAGCAGCATGGTCTGCTGCAGGTAAGTCCACCCAAGCATTATGAGCCCGGCGCTTCCAGCGCTGGGACTGGGCATATTTATGAGCCTGGTGCCACTGGCGCCAGGACTGGGTCCAAAAGGTCCCAATTGGGACTGGTTGGCACTCGGAACCTGGGTTATGAATCTGCTTCCAAGGGAGTTGGGAAAACCCTGACCTTTTGGAAGCAGAGATCATGACACCCACCCCCTTTCCAAACCGAACTCCTTTTTTCCACATGGAAGACGGCAGACTAACACCAGAGCCGTTCACCGGACATGTCACAATACAGGTGTCGGGGAAAGTCAGGCAATCGACTTTAATTACACACCAGGCGCCCCTTCCCACAGGGATAAAAGGTAGATCAAGAGAGCACAGTATGAGCAAAGCTGACCACACGACGAGACAGCTATCCAGACCAGGGAGTTCAAGAGGAGGAGAAAGGCAGCAAATATCGAGAGGCTGATGAGGAGAGACACTACCTTGCCCTCTTTGACAAAACCCTGCTAACCCTCTGCTGAAAGAATCGTAAGGCTGAGGACAATAGCCCAAGTGTGCTGCGTCAACAGTACACACAGCTTCTGTGGTACCGGTCTTGACTCGAGTTAGAAGGAACTCCAAGCAGTTCATCACAGCCAGTGAGTCGAGGGGAGAGCCAATAAGAAGCGGGCTGTGGTGAATGACAAAGTGGCAAAGTGAGAAAAGCTTAAAGAACTGTAACATTGTAAAAGGGAGACCAGCTGCACAAGGGGGACGGTACCACGTGGGTGCTGCTCCATGAAACCCTGGTCAATTCCCATCTGAATGAAACTACAGATAGCAGAAGGCCGTAGGAGAGCCGCCAAGATAGGTCAAAGTGGTCATACAGGAAGTCGAGCAAAATCCCTGTACAGTCGAAAGCCTTTCACCTAAGAAACGTGACAAAGCAAGTGAAGTGAATCCCGCAAACATTGAGTACAATGTGAATGTGAAGTAGTCAAGAGTGAACCCGGAAGAGGGATGCTGACGAGAAGGGGGCACGTATAAAGTCCCAAGAAACAACAGTGTGTTGACAAGAGTGAACCCGGCCGAGGGATGTCCACTGGGACTGGTTAAAAAGACATTAAGATTTGTGAAGGGAGGAAGTGCCATAGTGAACCTGATGGAGGGAAGCTGAAAGTAAAGAGGTGTCAGCTATTGGAGGAGGGGAACCCAGGGGTGAAAAATCCTCACCCTAAATGAAACCGGGAAGCAAACATTTTGTTTTGTTATTTGAATACCTCGGGCCCTCGAAGCCAAGAGAATTTAAAGAGAAACAAGACTTGCCCATCGATGGTCCTGATCGGTGCAAGTGGAACTGTCGTCTCATGCTGGGGAAGCTGAAGAGTTTGCTGTGCTCCAAGAACCCGCATTACCACGTGCTCAAAATGTGGGGGAAGGAGACCCGAGCTACTGCATCCTGACATATTATTTGTGAACACTTCTTTCTTTTCTTGAGAACTATCCCACACCCTTTTTGTATTAGTTGTAAGGTTTGGCAGTAGGTTTCTTAGTATAGGCCCTTTTTATTTGACACAACGCCACTAGGACTGTCTTATTTTCATTTGCCGGTCGATGCTTGCTCACACTTTAGATTTAGATATAGATTAGGCATTCAGTTTAATAAACACCCTTAAACTGTGATCACTTGTTTCTGTCTTTACTGTTGCGACCATGAGTTCCTTACATGGTATGCCGGAGCAGTGTTACACTTCAACCATCTTGGCTCCTCCCAAATGCATTGATTACAAATGTGGGCTAATGTATGTCCAGATGCAGACAACTGTGATCCTCTTGGTTATAAACGCTCAGGTAGCTTTATTATACAAATGTCCAGTTACTTCATGGTTCCACTTACTCTAGACTGTATTGCTGGAGAGACCACGCATCAGCCACCCTCGTCCACTTCAGCTGTGGCGCCCAGCTGGCACATTTACAAGAGTCGCACACTAAGCATTCAATATCATTCTCATGAGCTGTCAGTTATGCATTTGCATCAACAGTCTATCAGCATTCATAGATGGCTAGAAGGACAAGAAAACAATTATCAAGTCCCTATTTAATTGCTGACAAATACGTTCTGCATGTTTCCAACTTTATAAACCAACTAAGTGAGAGCCAAAGGAAATTGCATTATTCAAAGAACAATGTAAAGAGTTAACCCCTTTCTGCATGCAACCATGAAGGCAAAACATCCACTCACATTAGCGCTGGTCTCTAATGGATTCCGTCCTCCCGAGCGCAGGTTATCTTCAGAAATTATTCCACCATCAGGGTACGCGCCTGGCTGTCTGATGGCTCTGCTCGAAGTATCTGTGCACCCTGCACCGGAGATGATGTCGGGGTCTGGATATATTGGCACCCCATGACCTCTGCTCCTTTATGCTGCATACTCTGTTTGAGGATTGTGGGTCTCGTCAGTCCATCAATCCGAAGGCACAGCACTCCGGGAGTGTGCTGCTGAGCTGGTCACTTTTTACCACAAGGATGGAAAAAGGGATGATGGATCTCGTTCATTATCCACTGGCGCATAGCAGAGAGTAAAAGATACCCATTCACAACCAGCAAGAGCAAGTAAAAGAAGCCCAGTAAGAGGTCCTGCTCCCCCAGCAGTTCCTGTCAGCACCATTCTTCTTCCTCGAAGAAGAGGAGTTGCTCCTCCAGGGACTACTGAAAATATATTTCCCCAGGTACCATTTCCCACACAGTCCTGCTATTCTGAATAGGTATTCAGAATTAGGAACTAACCCGTCTGATGCAAATGCTATAGGCAGATAGGAATGGAGTACCCTCTGTCCCAACAAGCTCTATCTCACTTTGGACAAATTCCTCAGACCTCGAATTCCGGCCCTGAAGATGTCATTACCGGTGGTGGTCTGGACAATGTGCCCTGAAGAAAATGGTCAGGAACCTGCTGTTTGAGTTGGGACACATGAATAACAGGGTGAATGTGAGAACAGAAAGGAGGAACTTGAAGCTGAAAAACTGCCGGTCCTAGGGAAGCCAAAACTCTGATGTGTCCAAAGTATCTAGGAGATCATTTAGAAGGCACCAAATGACGAGGCAGGAAAAGAAGAAGCCAACCAAACTTCATCCCCAGGAGAAAAGCTAGGAGCTGGGGTACAATGGCGATCGGCGGAGACCTTCATTCTTTCTCAAGTAGCTGAGAGAGCTACCTGTGCAGTCTTATGTCCTTGTTGGATGTCATCCACTAAAGCGTCCACATCAGGAAAGACCAACCTTTTACAGGCCGTCGGGAAAAAACCGGATGGAATCCATAACTGCACATGAAAGGTCTAGTGCCCAGGGCTGAGTGCATGACATTGTTGTAGGCGTACTCGGCCACTGACAGAAGCTCCTCCCAATGATCCTGAGCAGCCAAGATAAAACATTGCAGGTAGGCTTCCAAAGTCTGGTTAAGTCACTCGGTCTGCCCATTGGTCTGTGGGTGATATCCTGAACCCAATTCCCTTTTGATGGCCAGCTTTGAACATACCTGCTCCCAGTATCTGGAGACATATTGAGGACCCCGATCGGAGAGAATGGTTAGAGGGAATTCATGCCGAAGAAATCTAGTTGCAGTGAAGAGTCTCGATATTTGAGCTGCATTAGGAACAGCTGGTAAGGCCACAAAATGTTCCATCTTCGTAAAAAAAAGTTGATGGTCACCATGACTGCTGTGGCCCTGTTCGACTTCAGGAGATGAACAATAAAGTTGGTAGAGATTACCTGCCAGGGCCATTCTAGGACTGACATGTTGACAACTTGTCCCAAGGGAGGTCGGCGAGGAATCTTGGTCTGTAGGCATACCATGCAAGCGGATACATAATCCACAACATCATTCTTCATTTCTGGCCACGAAAAGTGTCTCAGCATTTGCGCCAGAGTGTTGGAAACTCCTCGGTGTCCAGCAGCCAGGGAATCATGACACATTCTTAGCACTTCCTATTGTAACACGGAAGTAGGAACAAAAACTTGTGGTGGTAATAATAGCAACCATCCTCCAAAGCCATGTGACGTTTAGTGGCCGCTACTTGACATTGTGCAATATTGTTCTGTGTGATGTGTCAAATAGATTGCAAGAAATCGGACACGGATCCAAGGAAATGAGCCCTGGGAAACATCTTTCTGTTTTGAAAAACAGACGATACAGAGGTGTCCTTGCATGAGAGAGCGTCTGCCTGACCATTTCTTTTACATGAGATGATGTTAAAGGCAATGTTGTAGGGCGAGGAAAAAATGCGCCCCTCGGGCTTGACGACTGTTTCTAGTTTCCGCACACTTTAGGTTTCTTAAATTCTGATGGTCATTGCGAACATCAATAGGGTACTGCGATCCCAACAGCAGATGGCGCCACTCCTGAAAGGCATGCTTAATTGCCAGCAGCTCCTTCTCCAGCACTGTGTAATGAGACTCTGATGGAGAAAATGTCATAGACGTATAAGCAACTGGATATTCCGTACCTGTATAAGTCGACTGTTTGAGAACTGCCCCAAGAGCATAATGTAAGGCATCTGTCTCCACTAGAAAGGACTTGGATTGATCCAGTGTCTGGAGAAGGGGAGCTGACGAGAACAAAAGCTTCAAACGGTCAAATGCCTGTTGAGCAGGCCAGGTCCAGACATAAACTGATCCTTTTCTAAGCAAAGTGTTCATGGGAAGTCTAATATTCGAGAAATACTTGATACATTTCCTTTACAAAGTCAATGAATCTTTGCAATTCTTTAACTGACTGTGGTGGGGACCACTTTAATACGGCGGACACTCTGCTAGGATCCATAGAAAGTTTGTGAGCATATCCTATATACGTGACTTCGGATAGTTGGAATTCGAACTTCTCGGGTTTACAAAAAAATGATTCTCCTAGAGTCGTAACACTTGTAATGCATGTTGTTTATGTTCTGCTTGACTGTGTGAAAATATAAGAATATCATCCAGATAAATGATAACCGAGTGGAGCAGCACATCAGCAAAGACATGATCCATATATCTTTGGATGACTGCCAGGGCGTTGGAAAGGCCGAAGGGCATCACCCGATATTCAAAGTGCCCAAAGGAAGTGTGAAAGGCAGTCTTCCCTTCATCTCCGGCTTTTATCCGGATGAGGTGATAAGCTCCTCAAAGATCCAACTTGGTGTACACGGAAGCCCCTTTCACCGCCTCAAGTATGTCTGGTATTAAAGGCATGGGATAACGGTTGGGGACCATTATTTTGTTTAAGCCTCTTAATATCTGAATTTTTTCTCAGAAATAAAAAACAATGATGCTCCAGCTGATGATGAAGATTCCGCTATTAGCCCATTCTTCAGAATAAGTGTCAAATATTGTCTTAGCACTGCCGTTTCCCATTCTGAAAGGATATACATTCTTCCGAATGGTATGGGCTTATCAGGCAATAGTACTGCACAGTCGTCTCTGCGATGTGGCGGCAAGCTGGCGAACAGAGGTTTCGAGAATACCCCCGAAAACGACATGATCCACCACACTAGTACGGGTTTTGGAAAGTGAGGTTGTGCTGAGTCCTAAAGATCTTTCGGTCAAAAAATGTGCCAAACAATGCTCAGAACCTAGAAATATAGTTCCAGCAGCCAAGTTGATACCAGGGTTATGTACTCTAAGCCATGGTAACCCTAAATGGAGCGGATAATGTGCGGCCTTAATAAGGTCAAAAGCCACATCCTTCGAGTGGGACGCGATGAACATCTTGATGGGAATGGTTTGTTTGCTTATCGGTCCGGAACTCTAAGGACTCCCGTCAACCCCCTCGACTGGAATGGCAACTTTCGATCAAGGCAGGAATATTCATTATTAGGATGTAAGGAGTCCAAGGAGTGGTAGAGCGTATATGGTTCCATCTACGGCTGGGAACAAGGCGTTTCTCGACTTCGGAGTCCTCCTTGGTGGAGCAATAGGGCACTGTCGTACCTGGTGTTCCTTGGAGGCGCAGGACATGCACAACCCAGATGTTCTGCAGCAGGTACATTCCTCCGAAGTTAGAGGGCCTCTCGCGGTACCTAATTGCATAGGTTCTTCTGTTTCTGCTACTCGTTGTGCTGACCTGGGTGGTTTCAATACAGCCTGGGTGTAACGACTTTCCTGCAATCAGTAGTCTATCTGCATTGTCAGAGTCACCATCTCTGCTAGATTTGAGTCTGTGAACCCTAGCAATATCATCCTTCAATTCCTCCCCGAGTCCCCTTCTAAATAATGAGATAAGAGCGTTGTCTGGCCGGTGGTCTCCACTGCCAATTGTTTGAAACTTTTATATACGTAGGTAAATCTTGGTTGCATTGCTTAAAGTCCAACAGATTTTCGTGAGAGGAGACTTGGACTTCCTGTCAGGCAAACATTGCCTTAAGGCTGTTGACAAAGGCTGGATAGGAATCCAGGATCACATTGTTAGTCAAAACCAACAGGGTGGCCAATGCCAGAGCGGTGCCTGTTAGGTGTGAAATCATAAATACTACAATGTCCCTATCTGAAGGAAAGAATGCGGTTTTAAAGGCCAATTGAACCATACATGCTTCCCAAATTTCCCTCTGTTTTATTTGGGTTCCTGTGAAATTTCCCTCCTGGAAAAGTGCCTAGAAGAATATCGGCCACAGAAGGAGGACAGGTTGTCACCAACTGTCTTAGAGTGGAGTTCTCGTGTTTAAGAGCCAGAACCTCCCCTTTGAGGTTCTGGACGGCTGCCATGAGCTGTTGCATCTGCTCCATATTGGAAGTGGCATTGCTAGCTATCATGAACAGGTACTCGGAATTAGGAAGTAACCTGTCTGATGCAACTGCTGTAGGCAGATGTGAAATTAGTCCCTTGTGTCCCAACAAGCTCTCTCTCGAATGGACAAAAAGAGAACTGCTGGAACCGTAGGGAAACCCTCTGGGGAATAAAACCCTATGGCTCAGGTTAAGAGCGCTGCGCTGGACTGGACAGACCTCAGGCAGTGGCTGAAGTAGATTGCGGCTGGTCTTCAATCCTCGTTGTCAGCTAATGTTGCTCCAGAACTCTGTACGTCTGGATAAAGGCTGGCACTACAATATAGGAGGACAGAATTGAGAGAAAGCCAGTCGGGCGAGAAGGCAGAAGGGCGTGGCTTGAGAAGTTCGAAACCTACTGCTAAAGGGTGACTGAGAAAGACCTGAGAGGTTGTCTGGTGCTGGTGTAGAGTAATAGGCATAGCGAGCAGGCTGCTATGCGACGGGAACAGATAAATTAGAGTAGCACTGAAAGTGGAGAATAGAGAGAGCTGAACAGAACAGGTAAGCAGACAAGACAAACTTACGGAGCATCTGAAGGAAAGAAGTGACACAGCGTCCCCTTGGCAACCGGAGTCCTTAATCCTCTCTGCGCAGGAAACTTGCGTTATGTAAGACGTGCACTGAACAACAACGGCATCGACACACAGCACATCGGAATCCATCTTATCAGGGATGGCAATCTCGGAAATTCTATGCCTCCAACTGTGCCATAACGAATGCCGCTGTACACGTGACATGACACCTCCACTCCAGAGGAATAAGAGGCATTTAGGCTGAAGATACTTGACATCTTCGCCCAGGCCCCCGCGCAGATAACTTCGGCCTCGGTTCCCAATGGTACCCACTGTACTTGGATGAGCCCGCAGGGTCCCCTCACTGGACTGCGACTGCATGCCCACGGGTTCAGCCCTGGTTGCCACAGACTGATCTGACCCTACATTGACACGTTCTGTCCTCGGACACCAAGCGACTGACGTTGGTTCCACCCGCCTCTGTACTAAACTTCCTCATGAGTAAGCTCTGCTCCCTTTGGACACATACATGTGGAAAATGTTTCCAATCTTCGATGAGAAGGTTGGCCCTATACCTTTTGGGCTGGAACCCCTATGTGCAAGGAAGTAAGGGATTTTGTGAAGGAATTTCACAGTGAGGAAGAGGATCGGTTTGAGCTGGCCTTGAGTTTGCAGGTGGTCAGCTGGATATCATACAGATGCTGATGGCTAGGACTGTTAAAATGCTGGGCTTGTTGGCACCTACCAGGCCAAAGTTCAATTCAAACTGACTAACATTCTGGATGAGGGTCAACTAACCGAGAACAGGCTGCCTTTCACCCAGGAGTAGGCTTTGTAGAAGCCAGTATCTTTACCCACAGTAGATCAAGACTGTACCAGGAAAGTACTGTCTAGCACCTTCAGAGATGTCCACTCGTGCCTCCCCAGAGAGTTTGGTGGTCCAGGCTGTGATGGCCGACCTAGAGATGTCCATGTTTCACTCTTTGCATCTTGACGGTGAGAATAAGAGACTGGATGCATGGGAAGGAAGAATTCCACCCTGGGCAGCCTTTCCCTAAGGGTGCCGATTGCTTCTTGTGGCCTGGCCACGTTTTCTTTTGGCATCTGGCCAATGCTCTTGGAGGCTGCTGATAGCCTACCAGCCGGGGACATGAGAGGGGGCTTCTGTGCCCTAGCTCAAGATGGTCTAGAGGTGGCTTGCCAGATTTTGCAGTCCGGCATGGACACAACTGACTGTGTGGTGCGGGCGATGACCACTGCAACTGTGGTAAGGAGACATTCCTGCATGAGCAACTCAAGGTTCAGCCGGGACATTCAGGCGAAGCTCCAGCATATACCTTTTAACAGACATAAACTTTTCAGGTCTTAGGCTGACCACTACCTAAAGAGATTTCAGCTCTCGGCTCCCGCAAGTAGGGGGAGAGGGTTTTGACCATTTCCCTCCTAGTCCCTCTGTGGTAAAGAACAGGTGCCTTCTGGCAAGCAGACGCCATGCCGCCTCCCTTCGATCTTTAGTGGTCCCCTCTTCTGCTTGGTTGCAAAGCCTCTGTAAAGTCAACTTTCAACACTACTCAACAGTTGCGGGGAGGGGTCCCCTGTTCAGCGAGGAGTGGTGCTGCATCACATCAAACACTTGGGCTTTGCAGATTGTTCATCAGAGTTGTGTCACCTTTGCTCATTAGCCTCCAGACCGCCCTCCTACGAGACGCTTTTTTTCCTCTGGACCCTCTTGATGGAGGAGATTAGTCAGTTTATGACAAAGGCACAAGAGAACGAGTACCACCCTCAGAACAAGGCATTGGGTAGTACTCCCTATACTTCCTGATTCCGAAAAAGAGGGGAGCTTGCCCTCCATCTTGGATCTGAGACTCTAAAATGGTGGCTACGTAAAGACAAGGTCAAGATGATGACTTTGGCCCAGATCCTCAAGGCCCTCGATTTGCAGGACTGGTTGGTGTGCCTGGATCTTCAGGACGCCTACTTCCATGTGCCGATTAATCTCAGGTTCAAGAAGTTTGAGGTTTGTGGTGATTTCTTCCTACTAACAATTCAAGGTCCTGTTGTTGGGTCTGTCTTCGGCACCCAGCATCCTCAATAAGCTGCTGGCAGTCGCGGTTTGCCTCAGGGGAAAGCATACATGTCTTTCCCTACCTTGACGACTGGTTTGTCTGAGCTTGCTCTCCTCACCAAATTTCAGCACATCTGTACTGTATGTGCAGCCTGTTGTACAGCTAGGGCTTCTCCCAGAACGTCGAGGTCCCATGTTTCGCTATCCCGGTCCCTCAGATTAATTGGTGCTGTCCTTGATAATCGCCTAGACAGGTGTTCCCTTCCGCAGGGTCAGAAAGGCCAACATCTTAGAGGGTTCATGTCCTCCAATTCCATGAGCAAGTGCCAGCCTCTGCCTTCCTGCGCATGCATGATCTAAGGGCTTCCTGCATTCTTGTGGTGCCCGAATCTCTGTTGTAGAATCTCTGTTGTTCATGAGGTCCCTTCAGTGGCTTCTCAGTTGTCAGTTCGCAATTTTGGAGGAACATGTCAGATCTTTCAGGTCTCGAGCAAGGTTTCTAATACTTGCATGTTGATCCCTGTGAGACAACCTGTTGAAGGGGGCATTGTTTTGGCAACTATGGCCCCGGCTAACTGGCCATGGATGTGTCCTTGCAATGCTGGTGAACTTGCCTGCTAGATCTGACGGTGAGCAGACGCTGGTCCTCCTCGGAGTCTCTCGAACACACCAACTTGCTAAATTTGAGGGCGAGCAGGCTGGCCCCCCCATACATTACTTCAACAAACAAGGTGGTATGGGTCCTTGCCTCTGTGAGGAGAAGCAATGCAGCTGTGGTTCTGGGCTCTGGAGAGCACCTTGTCTGATAGCCCTTTGAAATGCATCAGAGAATGTCATTGTGAATGTCTTGAGCAGTCAGACTTCGGCCTCCCACAAGTGGGAGCTCTGCCAAGAAGTTCTATAGGAGATCTTCTCCCGTTGGGGGACTCCTCAGGTGGTCCTCTTTGCTTTCAGTGTGAACTGGAAGTGCGAGTTGTTCTACTACAGAGAATTACCTAGGATGGGATTCTGAGGGACGCACTGATGGTTGAATGGACTTACACCCTCTGCCATAAGTTCCCATGATCACCTTCATTCTGCTAGTTCTCAGGAACTTTTACCAGTTGGAAGTAGCGGGTCCTGCACCTGAACCTCAGCAGCCCAAAACCTCATGATTGGCTGCTGAGAGGCTGAGACATAATGATATGATAGGTTATTTATAATGTGCTTAATACCTAGAGGTTTCTAAGCGTGGACCCGGGGATCGAACCTGTGGTGCTCCGTGTCGTCTTACTTCCAAGGTGAGCATGTTGCCCCTGAGCTATCCTCTGAGACATAAGCAGTGGGAATTGTCGAACTACGCCCTAAATGTGCTCCTCGTGGCTCGGAGGCCTGCCACTAAGTCCGTTTATGCCTGAAGGTGGTGTAAATTCTCAAGTTGGTCACAGGAGAGGGATCTGGACCCTTTCTCCTGTCCCACATTGTCCGTTTGCATTTTGTGCTCTCTTTGGCTTGGATATTGGTTGGTAGTGAGGCCATTCTTCCTTCCGAAGATGGTCTTGAACTTCCATTTCTCTCAAAATATCCATCTTCCTGTGCTTTTTCCTCCACCACACCCTTCCTAGGTTGAGGAGCTATTCCATTGGCTTGGCTTGTGAGAGACCTCAACTACTATTCTTTCGAATGAGAGACCTCGGAAAGAGCACCAGCCTATTATGGGTGTCTGCTGGTGCCCCTGCTGGCATGGCTGTGACTAAACATCCCCTGTATCTCGGGATGCTGTGATGTGGCTGGGAAAAATGTACCCAAGTTTCTAAGGACTCTTTTAGCCTCTGCCTTGTAGAGGGTGGGACTCAATAATGTCAAATATAAGGGTACTTGGTAATCCTTGAGTGTCCAGGGATCATGAGATAAACAAACAGAAAGTCGTAAAGGCTGTATTTGGTCACACTTCCCTATTTTCTTCTTAAATATGTAGCACTTACCAAGCAGTCTATTCTAGTTTTAGTTTAGCAACCTGTAACTTTCAATTGAGACGGCAGCGCGATACGCACTATCCTCACTCTCAAATCCAGAGACATGTTTTCCGGATTCCCACGATCATTTACACTCGTGGCTGCTGTCTTCCTCCATAAGATTGGTGATGCTTTGTGTTCCATCCTTGGACTCTGCCCAATTATAAGGTTTTTCCACCCGCTGCAAGCACGGGACAGGCCACTACTGAAAAAGACACGATACACATGTTTGTGTTATTGAAATCTTGTCATTGTTCTGATGAAGGCCGCTTATGACACCCCACAGTTGGTGACCAGTCGGCCGAAACACACTGTGTCGACTTTTCCATACAGCAACCATCAGTACTGCTTTAACTAGGGCAGGCCCTACACAACTATGGAAATGACCTGGAATCAGACACTGTAATTCAAAATTCTTGACAGTTGCTTATTTGCAAATTCAGCATTACCTAGAGTCTAACCAATTACTTGGATTGCGTCAGTCTGGCTTCCGGCCTCAACATGGAACAGAAACTGCCCTTGTTGATCTTAAAAGCCAGATTGACAAAATTAAAGATAAGGGCAAGGCTGCCATCCTACTCCTTCTAGATCTCTCAGCTGCCTTCGACCTGGTTGACCATAAGATTCTCTCTAATCACCTCTCCTCTGCCGCCCACTTCTCCCCCTCTGCTGTCGCGTGGATACAGTTCTTCCTGGCCAATCGAACCATGAGAGTCTTCTCTCCGGTGGCATCAGCAGACCCTATCCCCATTACTTGCGGCGTCCCACAAGGTTCATGTGTTTCACCGACCTTATACAATATTTTCACAAAGCCCTTCTTTGATAAACTGGACCGTCTGGGTGTCACCTACACAAACTACGCGGATGACACCCAGATACTCCTCACTATCTCGGGCAACTACAAAACTGATGTAACCAGGATCAACGAAATCTTCTCCGTCGTTCAGGCATGGATGGCCACACATGGCCTCTGCCTGAATGACGAGAAGACTGAACTGCTCGTTGTTGGCTCACCCAACAACTTACAAAAACGAAGTCCCAACTATTCCAACATCATAATCGATGGTAATACTATCCCGGTTGCCAAAAATGTAAAAACACTTGGCTTTTACCTCGATGCTAATACCAACCTCGCCAAACAAGTCAACTCGACCGCTTCAGCCACTGCCTATACAGGAAAACTAATTAGAGCTTGTAGACCATTTCTTTCCTCTAACAGTTTCCTCACACTAGCTAGAGCTCTTATACAATCTAAGTTAGACTACTGTAATAGCCTCTAACTAGGTGCCAATCAAACGATAATTAGCAAACCCCAAGTCCTTCAAAATAATGCGCTACGGGCAGCTCTAAGCATTCCCAGACGTGAGCACATCTCTGCCACTAGAACCTCATGCAAATGGCTCACCATCCAACATAAAATGGATCTAAAAACCCTCTGCCTTACCTACAAAGCCCTCAACCAGCTAGCCCCTCCCTACCTTACTAACAAATTCACTCTGAAATCTTCCCCTAGAACTACGAGATCTTCCAATACCCTATGTCTCACAGTACCTAGATTTTTCCCTCAAAGAGCCGGAGGTTCGAGCTTCACTGTCCTCGCCTCCCAACTCTGGAACACCCTGCCACTGAATATTAAGTCGTCCAAATCCTTCCAATCATTCAGGAAGCTTGCCATTGGGTGGCTTCTGACAAAAAGTCAACCTTCAAGTTAGACCTCAGCTATAAATTGTACATATTGCACATGTCTCCTCTCTGTCATTATTAGTTGCTATTACCTCTACTGTCTGTTTATTCTGTATATATATATATATATGTATATATATTATGTATATTTGATATTTGTTGATCTACTACCACTACTGTTTATTACCATGTACTGTTCCTTCTAACTTGTAATAAGCGCCCTTATACTCCCGGTCCGGAGCGCTATAAAAATATAATAAACAAACAAACAAACAAACAAACAGTATCTATAATTTCTGTGTCTAAGAAAGATGTTGTTTTATTTTCATTGTATACATTGTTATGTTGTGTCTGGTTAAATGAATGCTTGTTAATGAATTGTTTAGAAATGTGTTCCCTGTAAAGAGAGATGCATACAAGATTGGTTTGTACTGAAATAATAAAACAGATATTTCTTTATGAAAAACTAAAATAGACTGCTTGGTTCTTGCTACACATTTAAGAAGAAAAGAGGCCAAATATAGTCTGGTCGATTTTCAGTTTGTTTATCTGTAGAAGGTGGATCCATGTTGTTGACATTTCTCAAGCAACAACGTGGGCCTCACTGCATATTTGCCAAACATTACTGATTGGATAGCCTTTCAGGGCAGGACACTCGCTCCGGTAGAGAAGTCATCCATAGTTTACCGGTCTACGTGGTGTCCTCTCGAATACCTTCGTCCTGCATATCTATGTACTGCTATGGGAGTCCATCGTAGATGAGGAATCCATAGGAAAAAGGAATCCATTGGAAGAACACATTACTTATCACATGATGATAAAGTTCTTTCTGATGGATGTTCCTGCCACTGATTCCTCATGGCCCTCCCTACCAGCCCTTCTGACGGATTCTTGCACACCTTATTAGTTCTGCAGACCGCTCAGCGACTGAGCGCTAGGGAATATTACAGAACTAAGATAATGCTACAGAGTGCCTCTATATATTCTGGCCCTGATATCATGTCCAGCGCAGGACATGTGGCTGCACCGTGCAGAACTTATCTGCGCCCCCTGATGGCAGAACGGTTTCCCAAGATCAGCTACTCTTAGACAAAATATCACAATGTGAAATACATTACTAAAGGGGGGGCGCTGTTGAGTGGCCACAAAATGGCTGCATCTTGCCGAGCTTCCGTGAGGACCGATGGATGATCGCCAATTAATCCTGCAATTCAGACAAACTGACAAGAACTGAGACCAAATTTCGAGAGCAATTACACATCGTCACTAGTTTACATTTCGGACCTTAACTCTTTGTTGTTCCTGAGATCTGAGACTTGCGATCACAGGCAGCCTCGCTTCATCGAAATACAAGAGAGCTGGAGCTCTGTCATCCAGCGGCCATGGTGAGTCCACCACCCAGGGGGCGCGTGCTACGTACTACGGCACCAATACAACCAAAACTATAGCCGGATGCAGCTCAGAACTGCAACATCCTACACTGCGACCTCTGGAACGTAACTACCCGACCAAGTTGTGAATGCTCTGGATGTTTCTTTAGCGGATACAACACTCCGTTACCAGTACCGTGAGGGAAAACATCTGCGACAGTGTGGTGGCCTTAATGAAGACAGGACACCTGATGAGGTAACAGTGGTATTTATTGAACACTTGAGCTGAAGGAATCAACTTGGGATTGCAGTGTCCAGGGGCAGGGGGTATAACTGTACTCACAGTCCTGTGGTCTTTATTGCAGCAGTGGATTCTCTGCTGCTGTCAGGTCCCTTCAGGTGAGGCACACCAATTACACCAGAGCCCCCAGGAGGCTGTCCCCAGCTATGGCGTTACGCTCTGGTGTCAGTGTGCTGAGTAGGTAGGCCTGTGAGCCTGCTAACTGCGATGTTCAGGAGGAGCGCGAGGGCAGTCCTCTCACTGCGTTCTCCCGCCAGCTTCTGCCGAGCTGCGCGTTCCTCTGGCCGCGATCTCACGAGATCGCCTTCCCGTGAGACAGCCGGACTGGTAAGCTGCAGCAGGCCAGCCAGCTGCGACACAAAGCCAAGCTATGAGGTGAATGATGAGTGGAGGTGCCCAAACACTGGCGATATATGTACCCCTTATATGGTGCTACACGGTGCACCCACAGCGTTCTCACGGCATATGAGAAGCTACATACTACGAATACGCTGGCATGAGCAGTAACCATATCTCGTAGACGAGAGCGTCACGTGATGTGCACCACAACACCGGAGCAAATGGGACTGATACTGCTGGCTATCTAAACCTGTGGCGCTCTGTACTATTATACCCAGGGTGCATCTGCCCTCTTACCTGCGACCCCCTAGATAGGCTGGTAACGGCAAGACCAAGGCTGTGTGGGACAATTACTACAACGCGCTGAAAGACCTGCCTCTTTGCACATTACAGCCTTGGCCTTAACATTACGTAACGCAGAGCCGGGCGCACAAGGGTTATCTCCACAAAAGCACTGATATATACACCCCTTACATTCCGCCTGAACCATTGGGGGAAGCTGCGCTGGGATAGACCGGTCAACACTGTGGTCTATACCATCCTAATCTCCTGCTCCACGTCAAGGAAACACCCGAGAGAATACTGCAATAAAACGAACTCTTAGCGAGCCACGGAGACCGAGATGCAAACTGTGGCACACTAAGCACCAGCTGAGGAATGCTCTGCCCGTTGAATCCACTGCTGCTGACCACTCACCTGCGCACTGCACACCACATTAGTATTGGAAAAACTGACATTTGCAATGAACCAAGCACCAAACAGGACTGCAGCCCAGGCACTATACTCTGACTACAACAATAGTCACTGTCAGTGACAAAGAACTGAATGGGTAACTTGCCCCTAACTGAGCTACCAAAGCAGACCTCCAAAAACACTAAAAGCCCCTTGAAAGTGTGAAGCCTGGCTCTCAACGGAGAGGAAACAAACTATGCCCAGCGGGGGTATCAATCAGAAGAAACAGAATATGCAGGATGCTTTTGCCAGGAAGCCCATCCCACCTCACCCAGACAAGACTACCGACCTACAGGCCGAAATTGCCACTGATGAACCTCTGCCTAAGACCTTAAGCCTCAAACAAGGGCTAGACCGTATGCCACCCGGGTTCGCCTCAACGAATGATAAACTGGATGGCATTAGAGAAAGGGCCCTTGCAATACAATAATGCAGCACTTCATATATAACCGGACTTCTCCCTGGCGGTCCAACAAGAACGGAGGTCTTTCATAGCTGTGAAGCGCATGCTCCAAGAGAGAGAGATACCATATGCCAGGCTATTCCCCTGCTGCGCCTGCAAATCACACATCAGGGCAAGGCACTATTCTTCTCCCGGAGAAAGCAGTGAACTTTATTGAAGCCAACATACACATGAACTTCAGAGAGGCGCATGAACTACCCAGAAGACCACCTCAATCCTCACCTTAATCAGAACGAAGGAACAATCCAATCTGCTATACATGGTAAAAAGAGACCCATTTACCCACTTTAATTAACAATACCTATGCATATAGTAAATCATTTTGTTCTGGTAACATGTCTGAAAAACAGAACTTTGCAGGACAATCCAAACTTGACCTATTATCTAGGGTGCTAACCTCCCGAAAAGTCGATCGCCAGCGCCCCCCGGAAGGGTGGAGAGGTTAACCAGAAGGATTTGTGGGCAACTGGTTTATTACTGTAAGGCTACACAAGTTTTGGAAGTGTACTGTTGCTCGTGACAGCGAGATTGAGGGGAAGGTGTTATTCATGGCCCTGATTGGGAGGGCGATGTGCGAGGCGGGTGGGGGAACAAGTTGGGGTGAAAATAGGGGAAAAAGGTTCAGCAACATAAATGTAAATACTCCATGAAATTTGCATGACGCAATGGGGGCAACACGACATTCACATAATTGCATGGTATACATTAACTGTCTTGAGATTTCCTGGAGACTATTCAAATCCTCAGTTGGAATGTCCGGGGCCTAGAAAACTATACTAAAATAAGGAAAATTGCTGCCTATGTGATACAGATCCTGTTTCTGCAAGAGACACGTGCGATGGGGGCAGGTAATACTACCTTTGCTGCAACATGGGGCCCAAATAGGTGCTACACTGCATAAGCCACACAGTCCAGGGGAGTATTGACTCTAATACATAAAAATATGGCTTCCGTGGAATTACACACACATATAGACCCGGAAGGCCGATACGTCATTGTACATGGTAAACTACAAAACAGAGAAATACTCCTGGTGAATACACATGGGCCCAATATAGATGACCCAAACTTCTACACTATGATAGCAGACTTTATAACACCCTATATGCCTTTGGCTGTAATATGGGGCGGGGACATGAACACAATCCTGGACTTAGCACTGGACCGTACAGGTTCCAGAACTCGACCACCTACGAAGTCCGCAACCTGCATCCTCACATTACTAAAACATCTACGCCTAAAAGAACATATGGCGTATACTACACCCAAAAGAAAGATGCTATACTTACTACTCCACGGTGCTTGATATGCCATCTAGAATAGATATGTTGCTGATATCAGAACAAACAGTGACACAAGTGCCGGAGACGGACATATATCCACACACTTACTCAGCCCACTCTCCAGTAATGTTAGCCTTACAATGGGGCAAGGTTCAAATGAATCGAGATATGTGGAGATTCAAATCCGTGGTGCTGCAAGACCTTGTTTTCAGAATAGATATTGAGGAAAATATCCACACTTCTTTCTTGACTAATCACAATGGATCAGTCTCACAAGCCAACTTGTGGCAAGCATTCAAGGTTTACATTCAGGGAATCGCGATGTCACGTTAGTCGGGCATACTACGCACTATAGGAGGGGGGGTCTTAGCAAGGTGCGAAAATGCGCTCCAAATACTGGAAAGACAATACCATGTGACACCTATCCGTAAATCTCCTATCCAATATTCAGACACAATTGGACACTTTTAGAATACTGGCAGACAGGGAAATACATTACTTTGCTAGACCGGCATCGGCCAGGAAATACAGGAAGCGAGACAGACCTGGGAGGTTGCTGGCCAATCTGGGAAGGGGGGGGCAAATCCACATAATTGGGGTGGTAGATGAGAACCAAGTAATGGTACCTACAGAGCAGGGCATTAATGAGGTGTTAGTTTTACACCTCTCCTTATGGTAGTCACTGGGATCCCAGTGAGCAGGAATTGAACAACCTCCTAATACATTCCGATGTCCTTACTATCCCCTGAGGAGGGGGCTCACCTAAATGCCCCACTAACCACTACAGAACATATGCAGGTGATCAGGGAATTACCTGGAAACAAGGCACCGGGCCTGATGGGCTCACTGCCGGGTTCTATATAGAATACAGAGCTTTGTTAGCCCCCCCACTACTGAAACTCTGGGAAGAATCGGTCAATAACGGCCAACTACTGCTATCCCTGCATGAAGCGGTGATTATAGTCCTGCTCAAACCTGGGAAAAGTCGCAAAGAATGGGGGTATTACAGACCACTTTCATTGATGAACGTGGACACCAAACTGCCAAGGTCCTTGCTAACATACTTCTCCCACTCTTGCCAACACTAGGTCACCAGGACCAAGCTGGATTCATACCAGGCAGGGCGACATCCCTTAACCTGAGACGCCTGTTCAATGTAATGGCATGAATATCCCCTAACGTAAATGCAGTGGCCCTAGCCATAGAAGCCCAAAAGGCATTTGACATGGTCACACAGCCCTTTTTATTTGCAGTCTTGAAGAAGTGCGGGCTAGGCAACACTTTTATAAACTACATCAAGCTATAATATATGAAACATATGGCAACGGTCCAAACTAACTGTACCCGGTCCGCACCATTCGAATTATACAGGGGGACTCGTCAGGGATGCCCTCTGTCACCATTATTATTTGCTCTGTTTATTGAACCCATGGCCGACTGGCATCGCTCCCGACACCGCAATAAAGGTATCTGCATATCAGGCACCCCAGAACTGATATCGGCGTATTATTATAATACGTTAGAGACACGCAGCACAACCTAGATCAAGTAATGCAAGATATAGCTCTTATTGGGACATACACGGGGCTTACAGTAAATTATAACAAATCTGAGATATTCCCCTTGACAGACAACACTCCCCGCCGTCAAATACGCTTGCAGCTGAATTGGGCCCCTATCTGCCAACTCGAGCTCTTCACTCATCCGCCTCCAACTCCCTCAGGGTTAGGTGCTTCTCCAATCAACGAGCTGGTGGTAGATCTCGTTCCTCGGCGGGTGCCTCCCTCTGGAACAGCCGCCATGCCTCCCTTAAACTTGAGGAGAACCATCTCTGGTTACAGAAGCACCTCAAAACCTTTCTCTTTGCTTCTGCTTTTTCTGCTTCTCTTCTCTGCTGACCTCCTGGCTGTGACCTGAACTGCACTTGCCACCTGGACAGCCTCTGATCTCTGGCCCAGGTCCCTCCCCCGCCAGCGTCACACACCGCCGGCACTGCCCGCCTGGCAACCCATGCACTTGGGGACTGTTTACTGTATCCCTACAGTCCCCCTACCAGCCCTTGACGCATGATGTCTGCACTTACCCTCCACTTGCCACTTGCTGGCCTTTACTTATTTATTGTTTCCTTTGTTCCCCTCCCTTGCCTCGTCGCACCTTGAAACACTTGTGTATAGGCGCGTTATAAATGCCATATCATATCATATCATAGCCATGAAGTGGATCTGAGCTTCCACCGGGAGCCAGTACAAGCTCCTTCTATGGAAGGAGATAGGTTCATGTCTAGGGAATTTTTTTACAATACATATGGCATTGTTCCGTAATACCTGGAGGCGCCTTAGGCTGTTTTTACTAACCCAGTCATCAAGGCTGATAAAAGAAAAGGTAAGACAAAAGTCATTTTACTGTTCTTGGGAACAGTAGTTCACCTAAGAAAATGTATTTAAACATTAAGGGAAGTCCAAGGGACTGCTCAGTGACACTGCACAAAAGGTGCTGTGTGTCACAATGCAAAAAGCAGATACCCATGGAGTTTACCAGACTCCATTAAACAGTGTGAAACACAAAATCCTAGTCAGAAAAACACATGAGGGAGTGGGGGAAAATGTCCCACTCACTTAGGAGTAAAAATTAAAAAGCCCCGAGTCCAGCAAAAGAGCTGGGGGTCTCTAAGGTTAAAGGGAATTGGCCCAGAAATAACAATTCTCCCTAACACTTGGTCTCTTGGCTGGAGCCGGACTGGTGAAGCGGCTCCAGGGGCATACCACACATTTAGGTGCAATGCGTCCCTCACCCCTTGGGTCGGAATTAGGCCTAGAAGGCACCTCAAGCAAAAGCCTGGTAGATGCTGGACGAGCCAACCTTGATGTCCCTTCTGGAGGTGGTCTTCGAAACAACACTTCCGACATTGCAACCCGTGGAGAAGAGAGTGGTCCGAGGGGGCATCACAACATATGCAGTGTGGCCAAAAATGGACTGAATCAGGGTGCTCCAGGCAATGAGAATAGAAGTCCCTGAGGGGAAATTAGTACAGTGCATACAAAAAGAGGGGGAAAAGAAATATAGGCATGGAATGGATCTGAGCGCTGCTGCTGCTCGATGTTCCTGCGCCATCCCACTGAGAGAAATATTTTTGTGCCCAGAATGATGTGTGATGGAGGGGCTTCAAATTGGGGTCAAGCAAGCACTCTGGCACCATGTTTTGAATATATAATTAATGTGGCTCTGCATCATGTTCTAGCCCTGTCCCCGAAGGACAAAATGTCTCATAGGTATGGAGAAAGGGGACGGGACATAAAAGTAGGTTATGTATGCTATCATGAAGACAGTACATCGCGTTATTCTGGAGGAAGGGGCGAAATACTACATGAGTCACTGCAGAGTAACAGGTGCTTTTTATGGTGCAAAATCACATTTCCAGTATGCTGTGAACAGTCCTTGAAAATATTTGTGTAATTGTACAATGCCTATGAAAGATTTCCCCAGCTTGCTGTTGGACCAACTGGTAGATTCAACAAAGATACTGCCCTCACCTCCAGCCCCACAGCAGGTTTAGACCATGTCTGCTACCGCAGTGGAATTTAACCATTAATGACAAATGAGGGGATATCTCTACAGACGAGGAAGCTGGAAGAAAGGAGTGTATCTGATCCAAAAAATTGCTCTCATTTTTTCACCCTTGAACCAAAAACAGATGTATGCACTCATTATCCCCTGGGAAGCAGTCAGATAAATGTCATCCTTGTGGTAGTTTGCACCTTTCCCGAATGCAGGACGAATTTCCATAGTAGCTTGTGTATTAAATCTTAGTTATGTAAAGTTGTGTTTGTAATCATTGTAGGGTTGTTTAAAATACTGATGGTAATATTATTTTCTCAATTTTGAAATGTGGTTTATTGTAGTGTGTTGTTGTTTTCCACCATGCAGCTTCCACAGTGCTTATGCATCCACTTGCAGAGGATGAGTTGGTCCAATGAGGGCACTCCACTAAAACGGCATGACCATGTACAGTTCAACGAGTTCCTAATGTTGGATTTTTACAAATACCATCTCCCAGGCAAAAGGTTGGCCCAGCATCATCTGAAACCCAGAGAACATGCAGAAGCATCAAATGACATAAAAGCTGGAACAACAAAGCCTCAAGGTATGACAAGATATGTTCTGTAGAATAAAGTTCTCGATTATGAAAACAATATTTTCCAGAAATTACAGCCCAATAGTAAAGCATTGCCATATCATAGTATTTATATCCAATAATGGCCTACCCAGTTCTGGTAAACTGTGTGTTGAATGATATTTGTACTTAGAATTATAAAAAAATAAACCTTTGCCAGAATGAACAGGAGTTGCCCTCTTTTTTTTTTTTTGTACCCAGCCCCAATCATACAAGATTGTCTATGTAGCTGCCCCTCTGTAAGTTATCAGGCACCACCTTCCAGATGATATCTTAGGCCGACACCATCCATAAATACTACTGCAGCAGTATTAGGTTGGCCTCTCAGTGTAGGTATTGGTTGAATGTTATACTTGGGATGATTGGTAGAGTTGGTTCTCTTATAAGAAGGAATGCTTGCGCGGGCACGGCATACCGTAAAATTACATATTTTTGCTATCCTTTTATGGATTTTGCCTGATTGCCAGGCAGGAGACAACATATTGAAACTCCAAATCGGGTCTAGTTCGACTATCATAGCTATCCTAAGGAGTAAGTAATGGAGCAGTTCCAAAATTAATGATTCTGTGGTACTCTGTAAAACAGAACATTTTCAAATTTTACGGAGAATGCAACTACAGGGGTTGACCAGACCTAGCACCACATGATACACAATGGTAGACCTTTCCATAAGCTCCTCACAGGCCCTAAATATGGAACAGGGGAGGTTGCTCGCATTTGACAATCTCTGCAAAAAAAGGATATTTGTGAACATGCGCACAACAAAAGGTCTTCAGATTAGCTATAGTAAAAAAAGACCATGACATGTTGTGGGAAATGAACATAAGAAAGAAATGTGTGTTGTCTGTGCCCACCATTTTATAGAATGCCAACTTTTATGATTATTTAGGCATATGCTTTACTGACACAGGGCTTGGGAGAAAAGATCAAGACAAGTAATTTCATCATGATGAAACATTGTGTGGTGGTTACAAAGTTTGCTGTTGGCACTAGAAGGCGCTCAATAACCTCAGCTCTCACAGTATTTTGAATGAAGGCAAGTCAGGCTTCATTATATATAGCAGAGCTATGGGGTCACTGCAATACCATGAGTTCATCTGTCTTATGAAAATATGTTTTAAAAACGTGTATTGGGCCTTGCATGAGCAACCCCTGCAAGACATTTACACACAGAATTAGGATGGACAGAAATAGATGAATTCACTAAATGAAAACCAGTTCACTACTGGATTAGGTTGTGGCCTAACCATCATTTTTCTTAAATACAAAGACGCAATGTGTGACGTCTTGAAGAATACACCAGGTACTCTGTTACCATGGTTAAAATTTGTCAAGCAAACCTTGTGCAAGATAGGCCTTAAGGAATGGACCAACCCAGATTCTATTATCAAAGAAGTAAAACCAGTCCGTCGTCTTTGGGATGGGGCACAAACTTGGAAACTTGGAAATATGGCATGGATCAGAAATTGCACAGAGAATATGTAATGATTAAGCGTATGCAAGGCTATGATTATTATCCAGATGAATACTAGCCCCTTATGCAAGAATGTTATTTATTAAGGTGAGGCTCGGTATCTTGCCAGTAATGCTGGTTGCAAAATCATGGAATCTTGTACATTCTTCCTTATGTCCAGCATGTAATTATTTCAATGAAACTGTACAACATTTCATGTTTTTATGTCGATTTTCTAAAGATGTGCGACAATGAAACTTAACACATGCTTAAATAACCAGTTGCAAACCTTAGCAAAGGCGTAAGAATTTGGTAAAACTATAGTGAACTTTGACATAGTATACGCAGTATCGAGCTTCCTGCGAATAGCATGGTGTTGGAGGAACCCACTGATAAGAACTAAATTAGGACTTCATAGGTTGTAAAATGCAATTTTAAATTATGTAAGAATTATGAATTAATAATGAAATTAACTTTCACTTTATGGTGAGGATTTCTATTGTTATATATATTTTAATATATGTATTGCATTTATGAATAATCTGTATTTTATGTGTCTTGATATGTGCCAAAATAAACTTATTTAATTGATTGATACGTGTTGAAGTAATGAATAAGTCTTTCTCCTGAGTCACCCAGAATCAGAGTCAGCCGTGTTAGTGCGCTTCAGTTTACTCAAACAGCCACACCCATGCATAACTTGGTTTTCAAAACCTTGGAGATATCCCAACTGCAGAGAACGCTGACAAATGAACTTTTTTAATGTAATTTTACATGTTATTGAGCGCCTATCCTTCAAGAATTTCTCACTATACACACTAGAGGCAATGTTCACAACATTCCCCATCACAGATAATGCATCTGCGTTCTGGATACATTTAACCACATTACCAATGAACTAGTGGATGTTCTGTTAGGCAGAATCCTGTGCAGTGCCCTTAGGGACCACTACACAAAATTAAGACTACAGGTGGCAAATACAAGTTTTACCTTTGGTACAAGCCTGTACTACTATGTCAGAGTGGTAGCAGTGGCGGAGCAGCCAGGCTTATCTCAAGAGTATATGAGCAGTAGCAGAGATTACACAAAGGGACCACAATTCCGGTGACTCAAACAAACACAGACTCAAGGTTTCAGGTAAAAAATATAAGTACATTTATTTTTAAACCATTCGTTGTAAACACAACACTTCTATTAAACTCAAATAAAAACCACACGTTAAATATACTACAACTAACCAATTCACTTTGTACAGTAAGTCTCAAAGTAAGTACCCTGTGTTTGAATGAACCGATGTTACGAACAAAACACGTTATTGCGATCACTTTTTGACAGTTCGGTCTACTAAATAACCGCAAATCCGTGACATGAAATGCTACCGGGGCAAAAACACAATTAGCACCTGAGATACCCAGAGGGAGTTGGAGGCAAAAATCACAGGCAATATTTTGGTTAGGCAGGCAGAATCAAGAATCACTCAGAGACAGGAGTTCAAAAGTCAAAGGGCCTGAGCCAGGGTCAAAAGACACCAGGGCCTGTTGCCGAAGATCACACAGTCAGACAGTTCACGATTCAACGTAGCCAAAAGTACTTCGATATTGTCAATGTTCGGAAGCAAAAGTTATAAGAAGGAGGGAAGACAAGGGCAAGACTTGGAAATGAAGAAAAGGGATTCACCCAGTTCCTCAAGTAGAACACAGTACCTTGTTCCAATGGTGCAGCTGGTGCCCTGGCAGTTGTTCCTGTTGGTTTCCCGCAGACCCACGATTCCTGGCGCTTCGTTTGTGAAGGAGGACGTCTGATGGGGGTCTGCACCACAGAGGGATGAAGCCGGCAGCAGCGATGAGGAATAAAAAGTGTGCTCCTTAAAAACAGGAGAGGCTCTTCAGGTGGCTCTGGCTGTGGAAGATGAGCTGGTTATCCCCACCAAGCTCAAGGGAAGAAGACTCCGGACTGGATCTTCTCTAAGTCGTTGAAGGGAAGATAGCTCAGGACTGCAGCAAGGCTTCACCGGGACAGGGTAGTTGCAGCAGCCGTTGTTCTCTCCGCTTCTCTTCCAGTGGCGACTCTCTGACTTCTAGCCCAAGAGACCTGCCTTTTATGCGAAAAACCCCCATTCACACAGCCTGGCTGTCAATCACCCAGCAGGGGGGGTTGTCCAGCCCGGACAACTACCCTGGCCAATCATGACAAAGTGCGACTTGGGTTTCCTAGGATACCCTGTGCAGGGGGTGACTACACCCCTCCTCACATTCAGCCCACCTATACACCCATGCGCCTTGAGCAGAAGGCCGCCAAAAGACAGTGAACAAAGAAGGCGAACCTAATTTGCCACGCAAAGTAAGACACAACAAAAAGAAATGGCGAATAAACCCAACCGGAGCCAAAAGAAAGACGATTTGGTCAAGCGGGTTTATGTTCGAGGCTAATATAATAGCCAAGAACAGTACCACGTTTATCTAATATAATTGCGGTAGAAAAGTTAGGGTAGATACCACTGCCACCAGCCAAGTCTAAATGTTAAAAGAGCGAAACAATGCTCTAGGAGGTACAGACAAAAAGGGATACCAATTAACTTTTTCCAGTACTCCATGGAAGATGGGTTGTACTGGATCTGTGGTAGATTAAGTAAAGTTAATGGTAACTTTACCCTTTTCTGGGGGACGGTAGTCACCTCAGAAATGGAGTCGAGGGAAGTCTTAAAGACAACCCTGTGCCACGGCACTGAAGGTGCTGTGTGACACACAAAAAGAAGGGGGCTACTGAAGTGGTGTACTTCAGAGTCCACAATCACAAAAACAGGTAGAAACACATAGCAAAACACAGGTAAGAGTGGGGAAAAAGCTCTCACTCTTACCAAGTGGAAAAAAATAAACTCCAGAAGTCCAGCAAAGCTGCTGGGGGACTCAGTAGGTGAGGGGAAATTAGCCATAGATGAGAATTACCCCTAACACTCGCCCCCCCAGACTAAGGGACAGGAGGATTTAATCCACTCCTGGATGGACCTCATACCTCTAATCGGTTACAAACATCCTAGAGAGACCATCCGCATTTTGGTGGTGACTTCCTGCTCTGTGCTCAATGGAAAAATCTAATCCTTGTAGGCAGATTGACCAACTGAGTAATTTTGGGTTTTCCCCTTTCATTTGCATCAGCCATCTCAAGGGTTGGTGGTCAGTCTGAATAGTGAAGGTAGATCCATACAAGTATGGTCTAAACCTCTTCAGTGCCCACACAATAGCAAAGCATTTTCTTTCTATTGTTGCCCACCTTGTCTCAGGATCCTTTAACGTCCTGCTGATGAAACAAATGGGGTGTTCCCTACCTTTCTCATACAGTTGACTAAGGACTGCACCTATACCTACATTAGAAGCATCAGTTTGTACAATGAAGGGTTGGTGACAGTCAGGAGCTCTTAGGACTGGAGCTTGACAAAGGGCTTTCTTTAGACCTTCAAAGGCTTGATTGCACTCCTCATTCCACCTGACCTTTTTAGGAAATGTGGGAGAGGAGATGACATTCAAGGGAGAAGCTATGGTCCCTTAGTTCTCTATGAAGTTTCTGTAATACCCAGTGAGACCTAGGAAGGCTCTCACTTGGGTTTGAGTAGTAGGGGTGGCCCAGTTTTGTACAGCTTGTACTTTTCTAGGCAATGGCCTTATTTCACCTCCTCCCACCTCATGTCCAAGGTAGAACACTGAACTCTGACCAATTTGACATTTGCTTGCCTTTATGGTCAGACGGGCCTGTTGAAAAGCCTGCAATACATAACCTAGGTTTTCAACATGTTCTTTCCATGTAGGGCTGAACACTGCAATATCATCCAAGTATGCCATGCAAAGTTCTCCATCCCATTCAGAACTTGATTGACCATCCTCTGAAATGTAGCAGGTGCATTCTTTAATCCAAAAGGCATTACTTTGAATTGGTAGAGGCCAGCTGGGGTGGAGAATGCAGTTTTCTCCTTTCGCATGGTCTGTCAGGGCTATTTGCCAATAGCCTGACGTTAGGTCAAATGTGCTGAGGTACTTGACTGCACCAAGATTGTCCACCAGCTTATCTGTCCTAGGCAAAGGATGGGCATCAGTCGTGGTGACTGCATTTAGAGCTCTATAGTCCACTCAGAATCTCAACTCCTTGGATCCTGCCTTTGGTACAAGCACAACTGGGCTACACTATGGGCTAGTAGAGGGTTCTATTACCCCGAGTTCAAGCATCTTGTTGACCTCATTCCTTATGTGGGATCTGACATTGTCTGACATTCTGTACCCCCTGCTTTTGACAGGCAAACAATCACCAGTGTGTATGTCATGCTGGCCCGAAGGGGTCAAGCCTGGTGAAAGTGAGAACAGGGAGGCAAACTGATTTAACAGTAACTTGCACTCATCCTGCTGGTCAGATGTGAGACTGGAAGAGAGATTAACTCCTTCCACTTGCTCATCTAAAGGTAAGCCTCTGAGGTCAGGCAGAGGTTCCCTTACCTCCTCCTCCTGAGCTGAAGCTAGAAGCAAAGCTCCTATGTCAGGTCTAGAGATATAAGCCTTTAAACGGTTGGTGTGAAAGACTTGGGAGCCTCCTTAGGATTACCTAAGTCCACCAGATAGTTCACTTCTCCATGTTTACCCACAACCTTGAAGGGTCCTATCCATTTGTCCTGCAAGTCCCTCTGCCTCGTGGGGACCATAACAAGAACAAGCTGGTCTTGAGTAAACTCAACCATGTTAGCCTTCTGGTCATGCCAATGTTTGACCAGCCTTCAAGTTATCACTTGCCTCTGCCATCATGTGTGACATTCTCCTCCGGAGACCTATCACATAGTCAGTCACTCTGACTGGCTTGGGGGAAGGAGCACCCTCCAACCCCTCGTTAATCAGGGCCAATGGACCTCTGACTGGATGGCCATAGAGAAGTTCGAAGGGACTGAATCCTACTCCCTCCTGAGGGACTTCTCTATATGCAAAGAGAAGGCATGGCAGTAGAAGGTCCCACTTTCTAATAAGGGGTTCTTCTAAAGCACCTATCATGCTCTTCATAGTTCTGTTAAACCTCTCTACCAGTCCATTGGTTTGGGGGTGGTATGCACTTGAGAACTTGTAGGTGACTCCACAGGTTTTCCACATGGTTTGCATGTAGTGGGACATGAAATTTGATCCCCTGTCAGATATCACCTCCTTAGGAAAACCTATTCTGGTAAAAATACCAAGTAGGGCCTTAGCCACAGCCGGAGCCGTAACAGTCCTCATAGGCATGGCTTCAGGAAATCTAGTGGCATGATCCACTACAACCCGGATAAACCTGTTGCCTGAAGTTGTGGGAGGGTCGAGAGGACCAACAATGTCAATCCCAACCCTCTCAAAAGGAATTCCCACCACTGGAAGAGGCACTAAGGGTACCACATTCTTGGATCCACTCTTGCCAGAGGTTTGGCAAGTGTGGCAGCTTCTGCAGAATTTGTCTACTTCTGTACCCATCTTAGGCCAGTAGAAGTGCAGAGATGGCCTTTCTTTGGTCTTCTTAAAACTTAAGGGACCAGCCAAAGGTACCTCATGGGCTAACTGCAGAGACTGGAGTCGGTTCACTAGAGGTACTACAAGTCTTTTGTAGTCTCCAGGGGTTGACTCGGTTGGTTCACTGTAGAAGAGGCCATCTTCCCAGTGCAACCTATACTTCCCAGGCTCTGTCCCTTTGAACTGAGAAGCTGCCTGTTGGCGAAGACCTTCCAAGGTAGGACACTCTTTGTCCCTTACTGAAATCTTCCCTGTTGGGTCCACCTTCTGCCAGTAAAGACTGCAGCTCAGGATGGTCAACAGGGTCAAGATCTCCTACCAAGGTAAGATCCTCCTCTAGATCTGATTCCTCAGTATCTAGTTTGACCATAAAGGGTTGAACCTCACACTCAGCCTCAGCTGGTGTGGGAGTCACAGGTGTGACTTTGAACAGTCTCGGAGATGTCCTTCTGGGCACAGGAGTGCTTGCTGTTTTCTTGCTGGCAGACTTGGGTTTCCCCTTTGTCTTTTCTTGCCCTGCAATGGCAGTAAGTAAGTCCTGTGGACTTGGGGTGATAGCTTCCTCTATCATGTCCCCAGTAGAGCCTCTTAAGGTTCTCTCCCTTGCAGACCTTGTGAGCTCCTGCTTCCTTCTGCTTGGGGGTCTGGGGGTGCTGGACACAACTCCAAGAGTTTTAAGGTCATTACCCAACAGGACCCTCCCAGGTACGTTATTCTGCACACTTACAGGTATTCTGACAGTCATGTCATTACACTGGATGAGAGCTGGTTACTGGTTAACCATTTGCACAGGGCCTCCAGATAACTTGGTTAAGTGTTTGGGTGCCTTGGCAACATCCTCCACTTTGAAAAAACATTCACCAACCACAGTTATGCTGGCTCCAGTTCTCTGATGGCAGGGGTTTCCTGACCATTCACAAGAACACTATCTTTATAATACTCTTTAGTATTATCTGGGATTGAGTTATAGACATCTAAGTTCTGTTGTTCCCAAAGACCCAAGGACACTAAAGAAACACTAGCTGAGACTCTCATGGGCTCATCAGCTAGTAGCTGAAAGTTTCCACTGCTCATAGGTACTTCATCCACCTGGGAGAAGGCTAAGGAGACAGTGTTGATCCCTGAAGGTTTACCCTTACACTTGGGATCTCCTTTCACATGGCCAGGTAACCAATAAACAAAACATTTCCCAAATGCTCTCTGGAATGTGGGTTTGCTCTGACCTCCATCTGGTGTGGAACCAGGTGGTACACTAGCCTGATTCGGTTTACCTTGTGGCTTACCCTTGTTATGTTTGGGGCCCTCTTTTGGATTGGAATTATTGGAATTCTCTTTGTTGTCAATCTTTGGCCTCTTCCCCTCATCTTTCGTCTGAGTAGCCCCAGAATCCTTGTGAGTGGCCCTGTTGGCAACCCACAAGTCAGCAGCCTTAGCTAGCTTCTTAGGATCTATCTCCTTTGAATCAGCCAAGTGCTGTCTAAGCTCAGGAGAGCAGACCTCAAAAATAGAGTCCAACATTACAAGATTCCTCAAACCATCATAAGCGTTCACTTTGTAACCCTTAACCCAACCATCTAAGTTTTTCAAACATTCACACCCCCAGGTAGCCCAAGGGGTACCATCTAGCTTTTTGGGGGTTCTAAACCTCTTAAAATACTGGGAAGGGGTCCCAAACCTAGCTATTAATGCTAGTTTCACACACTCATAATCCTGTTTATTCTCCTCCCCCAACTCCATTACAGCATAACTTGCAATAGGGGGGAGCCTAGAGAAAAGCCAAGGAATCAACTGATTCCCTGAGATACCTTGAATCCCATGATTGTACTCAAACATTGCTAACCAATCCAAAATATCAAGTTTAGTCTCATACATACCAATCATTTCCTTTGGCATACGGGGGCTCTTAGGGCTGGAAGACCTAGAAGACTCTGGGAGAGAAGCATTTTCTAGAGACAATTTCTTCATTTCTAGTTAATGGTTCAGCTCCATTTCTCTGAGCCTTAACTCTTGATGTTTCATGGCAGTTTGTGCATCAATATGTTGTTAATGACTCCCATCAAGCATTCCCACTAAGTCAGTGCCTTGTCGGGGATTGCTCAAGTGAAGCCCTTATTTATATATATATATATATATATATATATATTTTTTTTTTTTTTTTTTAAATCACTTTATTCAAAATTTTTAACAAATAAAAAAATAGAAATCTTCCGTACATCGCATCATGTTCAAATTGCAATGCCTATAAGAACCTCAGAGATAAACAAAATAATATAGAACACCTGAATATCAATGAATTTTGCAAATAACAATTACAATTTGAACAAAGAACCCTGACACTCAAACAATAAGACAAAACAACAAGAAACAAAAACACACAACAAACAGCTCCCCATCACCAGAAAGCATCTCCAACCCATGTGAGGGATCATCCACCAAGGGTTAGAACCCGACCATTAGCCATATAAGTCGTTAAAAGGTCCCCAAAACCGAGAATAACGCCCTTCTCTACCTTGTCGAAGGAGCATAACTTTATCAAAGTTCGACAAGACCTGCATATCTGATAACCACCCTTCCACACCCGGTTTCTTCGTCAAACCTGGGCGGATGATCTTGGTGTGGATATCTCGGTTCGGGAATGGATGTATTTACTTCATGTAGGTTTGCAGGCAAAGATGGATTTGCAGCTGCGTTATATTAGGCAGAGGGTCCTCTTTAGACTATATTGGACTCCGTCCAAGATGACCAGATTGGGACTTTTGGACACCGGTTCATGTTGGGGTTGTGGATGTGATGAGGGATCTTTGATACATATGTTGTGGACGTGCCCGAGAGTTTCCGACTTCTGGACTGGGGTATTGGATAGACTGGACCTTGTATTGGAAGAGAAACTTCCTCGCTCTTTCCTATCAATCATTTTGTTATCCAACAGGGGTAGAGGAGACAGAGCTAGGGACTGTGCAGAATGGATTAATAGAGGGTTGGTTTTGGCAATGAAACAAATTTATATATTTTTATGACGAGTTATAATCTGGATGATAAACCCTTGTATCACGCCCCTCTCTGAGAATCCCCCTGACCGCACTGAGCCAAGAAGTAGGTTTGTTTTGCAAATTGAAAAGGTTTATTTGAAAAATTAAAGAATAGATATATATATATATCACACTTTTATAATAAATTAATATTTGATATCACACTTAGACATATGACAGTGATTAACAATGGATGATGTTATACTAGCACACTGGTTTAATTACTTAGGAGTAGTATAGAGGGTAAGGTAGCTGAGAATGCTTTGTATGGTACCAGGAAATGCAAGGTGGAAAAGAAGCAACACAGGGATAAACTTGATATGATTTCAGCAAAAGATAATAGAATCACTTTTTCTCTGAAAATTCACCCCCCCCCCATGCAATGTAAGGAGATGGAAGTAACACACACAGTCTTCAGGAATACAATCACAGTACAATACGAATTCAGTCCCCCCTAGCAAGCTTAGAGAAACAGGGAAGATTTTAAACACAGGCACAGTACTTTAAAGGTGGTATGCAAAGAAGGGAAAAATATGCTACAAATGATTTTAATTCCCTCTAGAGGTTCATGGAGAGCGAGAGATACTTTAAATCAGTTCAGGCCAGCCCTATCAATGATTCAGGGATGGTTACCAGGTTGAAAACGGAATTCCGCAATGGAAGCAAAAGACGAATATTTTTACACGTGGCTGAAATGAAACAAAATGTTAAATCGCGGCAATTTTGTCACGTGCGACGAGCGCAATTACGGAGGAAATTTTAAAGTTTCAGAATGACAGATGACAGTTTTGCAGCTTTGAATCAAAAGAAGGGACACAATTTCTATGATGCAGTTCTCAATAGGTTAAAATAGTTTGAGTTAGGTTATATTAAACTAAGAGATTGGGCTTTGCACAGTTCTGGCTGAGTACACACACTATATTTTGGACAGGAATGCAACTTCGTCACGGATCAGGTCAGGATTGGCTGCGGTTCTCTCGCCACTGGGTACTGGTTCTCTGGTTCTGCTCACAGCGATCTGGGTCAGCTCTCAGCACTGCACAGCGATCTGGTCTCTCTGGATCTCTGGTCTCTCTGGATCTCTGGAGATTGATGGATTTGAAGTCTGGAGTCTCCCGGCAAAGCGTCCCGCAAGAAAGTGGGAAGTGAATGTCCCTGCCTGGCTTCCAGTGGCTCTTTTTATGTCTTTTGAAAATGGGTGTGAATGCTAACTTTCGTTGCCCAACCCACTCACGATTTGATAGGTCAAGGATTTCTCTTGGACCTGATTTGAGAAGGGCACAGTGAGTCAGAGTGATGAGGTAGGTTTATGGGTCAGAGGGTCCTCCCCTTGTCAAATTGCACACAAATCTATTTCTGATCCAAATACCCATTTATCTATGTACCATTTTTCTAATATTATCTGTCCAGTTAACATATTTTCTGTAGCACCAAACCATCCGATCCCTGTCTTTGTAAGATGTCATGTCAACTTTTGACAGAATTCTGCCCTTTTCATCCAGATAACGACCTCTAAACTTTTCCAGATTTTACACAAACATGCACAAGGAATATGGGTATCAGATGATAAGGTGTCAGATTTTTAACATACATACATTTGGAGTAACAACCTATTTTCCGCTACTATCCCCAAGAACATACCACAGAGTCCTAAAACCTCTTAAAATGTGCACAGAAAAATCACAAGAATAATGATATTATTTATATAATTTTTTACAAGTCTGCACTATGAATTATCCATCTTTTTAAAATTATGCTCTGGCCCCAAAGGGGTGTGGTTTTCCAAAGCACATGGTGGAATTTCTGGTTTGTCCACTTCCCCCAAGCTCAGCTTGCTCACAGATGCAGTGCCCCTCCCCGTTTCCTTCCAAGAGGAAGCCATTTACGACCCCCCTAATTTAACATTTGCCTGGACCAAGGAAGGCTCATTGTTTAGTTTCCTGCAGTCCCCAGGTGCCACTCCCCTAATTCAATCAGAGAGGTGTTATCTCCTTTTGGCAGGGGCAGCAGAATGCAGCCAGGCCTGGGAACACAGCTGCTGATCAAGTTTCAACTCCTGTCGGGGGTAGTTGTCAGGCAGAATTCACTCTCTTTAATCCAGGCTTCAGCTAAATGTCACTTTGGTTCCCAGTTTTCTACATTCAAACCAAACTTGCAATTTTTACACATGCAGCTAGAACACTGATTCTAAGTTCAAAACTATGATATTTAAACAATTTCAACCTATGTGACACTCAAAAGTAGGTCACTAATTTATTCTAAACATTTCGATTTTAGTGGCTTTAAACCCAAATTCACTTAAGCTGCTGACATCCCCAGCTATTTTCAATACATACATTAGACAATTACTTCCTTCAAGTCATTTCAGAATATAGTTTTACATTGTATCCACCTCTTAGTAAGTCTTTCTTTGGCCTGGTTTGGTTCATTTGTTCAGTTTTAAAAACCACCAGTGTCTGGTGGTTTTAAAATGCCGGCTTTCTGGTAGTGGTGAGCACCAGTATTGCATCAATTTTTGACATTAATAAGAACAGATTTTGGCCAGCACCAGATTCTTTAGCACTGATAGGTGGCAGGTCAGGGGACCATTTTGCTGTGCGCAAGACTGCACGGTTCTCCAGGATTCTGGCGCAAATGTGGGCTTTTCCGGCCTCTTGGATTTCCTAAGCCCACAGCACAAATGTTGTAGCCTAATAACTTGAACGTGGGTCAAGACACCCAACAACGTTTCATTTCCAATTCAAGTCTCATTTTCTCAAGTGCAATAAATTCAGGAGTAAGTGTAGGTCCCTGTGGACAGAGGTTGCGCATTCTGAGCAGGCCAAGGGAGTTGCAGGGTTTCCTAGCAAGGACTCATCTACTTCTTCACAATTAACACTCTCAGAATCAGAAACATCCAAATCCACATTTGCTGGAGTGGCAGGTCCTTCTGACCCACTCTCCAGACTTTTTCCCATTAACTTTGCAACCAGTTCAGATTTCCTTTACCAGAGATATTCTTATCCCTGCACATGTTTCTCAGAACCTCAGCAGTATAGAGTAAAAGACTCTCTTCAGTATAGTTTTCCATATTTGACATGATTTCTTAGTTAAATAGAATTAGTGGTGTTAGCCTTGTGGTTAGTTGAACCCAAGCAATAGCAGCACTCGAAGTGTAATCACTACTTTCAAATCCTCACCGCTGTACACCAGTGTTAGACAGAATCCTGTGCAGTGCCCTTAGGGACCACTACACACAATTAAGACTACAGGTGGCAATACAAGTTTTACCTTTGGTCCAAGCCTGTACTACTATGTCAGAGTGGTAGCAGTGGCGGAGCAACCAGGCTTATCTCAAGAGTATATGAGCAGTAGCAGAGATTACACAAAGGGACCACAATTGCGGTGACTCAAGCAAACACTGACTCAAGGTTTCAGGTAAAAAAAATAGTACATTTATTTTTAAACCATTCGTTATAAACACAACACTTATATTAAACTCAAATAAAAACACGTTAAATATACTACAACTAACCAATTCACTTTGTACAGTAAGTCTCAAGGTAAGTACCCTGTGTTTGAATGAACCGATGTTACGAACAAAACACGTTACCGCGAATACGATTGCGATCACTTTTTGACAGTTCGGTCTACTAAATAAATGCGTATCCGTGACATGAAATGCTACCGGGGCAAAAACACACTTAGCACCTGAGATACCCAGAGGGAGTTGGAGGCAAAAATCACAGGCAATATTTTGGTTAGACAGGCAGAATCAAGAATCACTCAGAGACAGGACTTCAAAAGTCAAAGGGCCGGAGCCAGGGTCGAAAGACACCGGGGCCTGTTGCCGAAGATCACACAGTCAGACAGTTCATAATTCAACGTAGCCAAAAGTACTTCGATATTGTCAATGTTCAGAAGCAAAAGTTAGAAGGAGGGAAGACATGGGCAAGCCTTGGAAATGAAGAAAAGGGATTCACCCAGTTTCCTCAAGTAGAACACAGTACCTTGTTCCATTGGTGCAGCTGGTGCCCTGGCAGTTGTTCCTGTTGGTTTCCCACAGACCCACGATTCCTGGAGCTTCGTTTGTGAAGGAGGACGTCTGAGGGGGTCTGCACCACACAGGGATGAAGCTGGCAGCAGCGACGAGGAATAAAAGGTGTGCTCCTTAAAAACAGGAGAGCCTCTTCAGATAGCTATCCGGACCACTACAGCAGCGTGCAGCGATTTCGACCAAAGAAGAGGATCCTCTGGCTGTGGAAGATGAGCTGGTTATCCCCACCAAGCTCAAGGGAAGAAGACTCCGGACTGGATCTTCTCTGAGTCGTTGAAGGGAAGATAGCTCAGGACTGCAGCAGGGCTTCACCGGGACAGGGTAGTTGCAGCAGCCGTTGTCCTCTCTGCTTCTCTTCGGTTCCTAGTAGTTTCAGTGGCAACTCTGACTTCTAGCCCACGAGACCTGCCTTTTATGCGAAAAACCCCCATTCACACAGCCTGGCTGTCAATCACCCAGCAGCGGTGTTGTCCAGCCTGGACAACTACCCTGGCTAATCATGACAAAGTGCAACTTGGGTTTTCTAGGATACCCTGTGCAGGGGGTGACTACACCCCTCCCTCACATTCAGCCCACCTAGACACCCAGGCGCATTGAGGAGGGCTTCTGAGCTGAAGCCCGCCAAAAGACAGTGAACAAAGAAGGCGAACCTAGTTTGCCGTGCAAAGTAAGACACAAGAAGGACTTTAACAAAAATAAATGGTGAATAAACCCAACCGGAGCCAAAAGAAAGACGATTTGGTCAAGCGGGTTTATGTTCGAGGCTAATATAATAGCCAAGAACAGTACCACGTTTATCTAATATAATCGCGGTAGAAAAGGTAGGGTAGATACCACTGCCACCAGCCAGGTCTAAATGTTAAAAGAGCGAAACAATGCTCTAGGAGGTACAGACAAAAAGGGATACAAATTAACCCTTTCCAGTACTCCATGGAAGATGGGGGGTATACTGGATCTGTGGTAGATTGACTAAGCAAAGTTAATGGTAACTTTAACCTTTTCTGGGGGACGGTAGTCGCCTCAGCATAAATGGAGTCGAGGGAAGTCTTAAAGACAACCCTGTGCCACGGCACTGAAGGTGCTGTGTGACACACAAAAAGAAGGGGGCTACTGAAGTGCTGTACTTCAGAGTCCACAATCACAAAAACAGGTAGAAATACATAGCAAAACACAAGTAAGAGTGGGGGAAAAAGCTCTCACTCTTACCAAGTGGAAAAAAATAAACTCCAGAAGTCCAGCAAAGCTGCTGGGGGACTCGCTAGGTGAGGGAAATTAGCCATAGATGAGAATTCTCCCTAACATGTCCACACACCTCTAAAGTCTTTTGAACCAAAGTCAAAGTGTCTGCACACTGCTGCACACCCAAGCTCGCCGAAAACAAATGCGCCAATGCTTTTCACAGGAACTGAGCAAGAACCATGGCCTAGAGCATAGGTCTTCAAACTGTGGGGCGCGCCCCCCCCCCTCCAGTGGGGCGCGGCCGCATCCCATGGGGGTGCCAGAGCCCAGCATGAAATGTGTAAAAAAAAAAAAATAATAATAATAATTCTTTTTTTAATTTGTTTTAAGATTGGAGGAAATGGGACGGGGCAGCACACATGGTCACACTGGACCATAAAACGGTTTTAGGCACCAATGAAAAAATGGCAGTTGCAAATGGATATTCAGTCCTTTAGTCACAGACTGTTTGAATAGTACCCAAGGGGTTGTTTTTTGTTCAAATGTAAACAAATTGTGATCTTTAAAGAATATTAATTCAGCAACAATGGTCAAAACTACTAGCTGCAAAGTGAAGTAACTCCTCAAACTGGCCCACATTGGCCAAAACAGTGGCCCATTTTGACTGGCCTACACTATCATTTTGCATTTTTGGTACGCTCATCGCCCTATTGCCCTATAGCCCTGTCCAAGCCTGCCGGCTCATCCATAATGGGTGAGGGAGCGTCCACCCACTGGCCACCTCACCCATTATGGAGGAGCCAGCCCAGTGAAACACTGAGCACTCCCTCCGCTGCTTTTTCCAGCTGAGGGAGTGTTCCTGGGCTGGCAGAACTGTCAAAGGGAAACACTGTTTGCCTTTGACAGTTCATTTCCCCAGCCGCACATGATCACTGAGCCAGGCAACGCTGGGGGTGTTTTGCTTCGCCAGCCTAACATAGCTCATTCGAAATGCTGGCTGGGGCACTGCATGTATGTAGGTGCGAGGGGGTGCTCCTGCGCCTCCTCGCACATACGGGTAGAGCAACCTGGAGCGGGGCATTTTAGCAACCACGCGCAGGCCCCTTCAGAAGGTACGTTTATGGTGATTTATCCACTGGCCTAGAGGATCTCTCATCCCTGAAATCCCTGCGTACCCATTACAGGCACAAGATCTCTGAGGCTAAATCAGCTTAGTGCACTTCCACCATTGATGCAGCATCTAACAGGAGCAAAGCCTTATTCAAAATAGTCAAGCACTGCTCCAAGCCCACACCTGTCCCCAAGGCGCCGGCTTCACAAGAGAAATGCAACAGAATAAACTGCTTCTTCTTTAACAAAATGTCTAAAATCAGGGGTCACATCGATGCCTCAAAACCGGCTAACTACCTCCATCCCCTGGGCACTGCCCTCATTGACAGACATCGCTCTCCTCCCCCCTAAGGATCTCACAGACACACTTGCTTCACTCAAACCCATTACTCACTCAGAAAACTTCCTTGCAGCCTCCCCCATTGAACAACTCACTGGTCCAGCACTTAACGCACTCCTCGGAATTGTGAATGCCTCCCTCAGTGAAGGTACATTCCCAGACCTATTGAAAAAAAGATAACATTCAACCCATTCTCTAAAAATCCTTGCTTAATGCAGAGGACCTAGCCAACTACAGACCCATTGCAAAGCTTAACGAGAAAGTATTTTACAATCCAACTACTTGCCAAAATCAACAAGCTTGACCTCCTCCACGATTACAAGTCTGGCTTCCGCCTCAAATGCAGCACTGCAACTGCAACCATCCAAGTGGTGGACGATGTGCTCAGAATCACGGACTCTGGAGACTCGTGCCTCCTAGTCCTCTTCAACCTCGAAGCTGTCTTTTGATGCACTTGATCACCAAATACTCCTCTCCCCCCTCGCCGGCAGGATGGGGTTCTCTTAAATTGTCTTGAAATGGTTTGCATCCTACTATCCATTGGGCAGCAGGTCCTGCAGGTGGGCTAATTCTGATCCAACCGACTCCCAGTCACGTGTGGGGTCCCCCAAGGTTCCTTTCTTTCCCTAGTCTTCTTCAATCTATACATGGAACCCATGGGAACTCTCCAAAATGACCCCAACCATCTGATGATACTCAGCTGTACCCTAAGGTCAGTGGCCCCCAGGACATTGCTCACCTCTGCAAATGCCTGGCTACTATCCAAGCATTGATGTCAAACAGTTACCTAGAACCGATTAAGACCGAATTTGTCCTCATCGGTCACAACACCAAACAACTCGTGCAACAATAGCTCGATGACCTGGAAGGATTCGCCCCTCAGCTGTCAAACTAATCCAAATCCCTGGGCTTCAATATTAACAGTAGCCTTTCATTCGAAAAAAACATAGCCAAAAAAGCACAAACTGCATGGCTACACATCCACAAACTCAGCAAAATCAAACCCTTCATTCCCCCGAACAAATTCTGTACAGTGGTCCAAGCCCTCGCTATCTCACACATCGACAGGAGAAATGCCCTCCTTACTGGGCTTCCAGCCGCACACCCGGCCCACCTCAAATCAGCACACCACGCTGCAGCCTGGTGCCCGCCAATTCCACGGTATCTCTCCAACACTACGCATGCTTCACTGGCTTCCCCTGCTCGCTAGGATCATATTAAAACTGCATTTATCACCTACAAAGTAGTCTCAAAGGAACATCAAAATACTTGGCGGCTAAACTCCACACTTCTGGAGGTTCTCGCACCTCACATAGTGGTTATCAAAAGGTTGGAGTCAAGGCTAGCATGCAAAGAGATGATTTGCATGCAGTCCTTATCCAGCCACGCACGACCATCTGGAACTCAATCCCGATAGAGGCTCAAAATACCCCTGCCATCCCCCCAGTTACGCAAAACACTAAAAACATGTCTCTTTCAACAGTAGCTGCCGAATGAATAGAAATCTGTCTCCCTCCACCAACGGTACTGCGTTACTATATAAAATGCCAAGCCCACTTCTGGCACAATGCTGTTGTACAGCGCTCCACTACTCATGAAGTAGGTTCGCACTATAAGCCATAAAATAAATACAAATAAAGTGGTAAGGAAAAATTTATTTATTTTATTTTAATGTGATCTAGTTTTTTAAACAAAAACTTTACACATGATTTCATAAAATTGTTATCAAATTACATAATACAGAAAATAAAAATAAATATCTTCATATACATTTATCAAGTTACACATATTTCATCTTCGTCTATTCTTTCATATAACTTCATCAGATACTCAATTCAAATTTCATACAATTAGATACAATATAAAAGAGTACACTACATTCAATTTCACATAGACCTGTGTTGAATAAAATCCATAAGTAGAAAAGAAAATGTTTTTGACCGTGCAAGGGGAATGTAATTTATCAATCCACCCGTAATCCATTGATCACTAATCAGCCCTCCCTTAATTGTTCTTGTAAACTGGCTATCCCCCAGAGCCATAAAGTCTCCGTCCCTATAAGCAATGGATACTAAGCATCAATCACCAATCATCTATAATTCTTGAGCGAACTTTGAGTGGGGGAGTAACTATTCTTCAAGTTTTCCTTTGACCATATGCCATACTCTATATAGAGCCAGATGTAAACTTGCATTCAGAGTATTAATACACATATACCAAAAATCTTTCGACTTAATGTGATCTAAATTATGGACATAGCTACTATAGTGTTTTATATAAGTTAGACTCAGTCTGGGGCATAGCGTAAGGACGTGTTTCGCAGTTTCGGGTGAGATTTCATTTTTACACATCCTACAGAATCGCTCGTGTTTGGGAATGGCCCGTTCAGGTCCTATCACAGTTAAGACAGGTAGGTGATTAATACGCAAGAGTAGTATAAAGCGTCTTAAATTATCAGAAGGGCATAGGTTCAGGTATCTTTGTGCCCTTCTATAGGTGTAAAGTAAATGGGATATAAACCCATAGCTGTGTAGGCTTTCCAGATGTTTAAAGTTGTTTTGCCAGTCCCAAATATTTAGTCTTCCCCCATTTGAGCTTTCGAGTATTCAAAGTTATCACCCCAGTTGGGAGTCCACTCGATCATCTCAAATAGGGTGGTCATTTCTCTCACAAACTTAACCTGTTTATTGCCAGTTATGTTCTCTTTCATCGTCATCAGGAGTTGGTTGGTACTGTTCATATGCATCTTAATGAAAAGGACAGCTCTTTTCTTTAAGACCAATGCTTTTAACGAGAGTAGGCCTAATTCTAATCTCAGTATCGCCATCGGTATTCCCTGTGGTAAACCTAAAAGCTTACGCCAGAATTTACCCTCCAGTATTTGGAGCCAATCAAGGTTAAGATCGACCAGGGCTTCCAGTCCATATATCACCATAGGGACCCAACTTTGGATGTAGAGTTGGCGAGCCGCCCAAATAGAAAAACCACTCTGGTTGCGAGAGAACTTACAGATCAGAGCGGTTAATTGGGCCGCTTTTATTTTACGGTTTTGCACACAGGATTGAAAATTCCCACTAGCATCAAATTCCACTCCCAAATATTTGTAGCACTGTGTGTATTGAATTTCCATTCCTCTCAACATCATTCTCGGGCGGCTCACCTTGCCATGACTATACAGTACCAATTCTGTTTTTGTGTGGTTAATAGTGAGTTCATTCTCTTTAGCATATTCCCAGAGCCTCTCAGCCGAGCAAAGGATTCCACTGAACGTGTGGTCAAAGATAACCACATCGTCCGCGTAGGCCATAACTAAACAATGTTGGCTACCAACTTTCGGGGGACAGTTACGTGCAGTGCGTAAATATTCAGTGATATCAGAGACAAACAGATTATACAGTGTTGGTGCAGTTACGCATCCCTGCTTCACCCCTCTGAATTGTTTAATCGCCCTGGTGATTGATCCACCTCCATCAAGCCTCAACTGAACAGAGGTATTCTGGTGCAAGAGTTGCAGGTAATGGATCAATCCTTCCGGGCATGCCATTCCCCTCAGCTTCATCCACAATTTTTCTCTATTAACTGTGTCAAACGCCGCCTTAAAATCAATATATAAGGCATGCAGAGGAGGGTTATTAGCGGACAGGGCTTTATCTCTTAGACTATTCATAATTAATAAATTATGGGTAGTTGAATATCCCGTTCTAAATCCACTCTGAAAGCGGTCCAGGATACCTGAATTTTCTGCCCAGGTCTGCAATCTCTGTAAAAGTGAAGATGCAAATAATTTACCTGAACAGTCTAACATCGAGAGCAGACGATAGTTTCCCGGATCGGATCTATTTCCTTTTTTAAATGCGGGTACCAGAATTGCTTTTTGCCAAGTCTCCGGTATTCTCCCCTCTTGAAGCACTTTGTCAAAGAGTATTTTTAGGAGGTTAGCCCAGAACACTGGGTTTTTCTTCATAAGCAGATTAGAAAGCCCATTCGGGCCAGGAGCCCTTGAGGCTTTGAGTTTAGAGATCTTATCAATGAGCTCTTCCAAATTCACCTGGAGGGGCATCGGAGCTAATAAAGGTACTCCGGTTATTTCGGAATTAGCAGCCCTAGTCCCATTACGTTTCTCAAGGAAATTCACCCAATCCTCTGTATCAATCGGGTTTATTTGCAGAGTTTCCCTGCTACCCCTCGCATCCCCCAGAAGTGCCCAGATATTACGGGAATTTCTTGAGCAAATAATCCTCAGTCTTTTGCCAACATGCCAGTTTTTTCGCCCTTTTCCATTGTTTCAGCCATGATCTATACCTGTTTTTTATCTCTTTAGTCCTGGCATGAATAGTAATAATGGATTTTGTGGTAGCTCTGATTTTACGTATCTCCCTTCTAAGTGTGCGTTTAGCATCTCTTATTGTCTTATCATAGGTCTCAGTAGAACCCTGTTCTCTAATAACCAATAATGATTGTTTGGTTTTATATTTACCAGTGAAGTTATAAATCCACCCTTCCAGGTCCTCCATAGATAATTTAACAAACCTATTATAATGATTATTATCCCAATCACCACAATCCCGGCAAGCTCTAGAAATATTTTTCTCTGACCAAATTAGTCGAGAAATTGAGTGATTAACAAGAAGGCTTCCCGTCATCATTTTAGGGGGTGATTTGATATAACTATTCAGGGTTAGACTGAGACCATTATGATCACTCCAATCATTCTCAACCACTCTCGTATCATTAACCAGGGATGCCACCTCTGCACTAGTAAAACAGTAGTCCAGGGTACGATGCGCCCCACCCGCTCCCCATGTAAAGTGACCTGGACGGTCACTCCTAGTTCTTCCATTTAGGCATTCCAGCTCCCTACTCTTCATGAAACATAACAATTTCTTTCCTTCCTCATCACTGTTATGTTGCATAAGAGGATAAGGGTATAGTAATTTATTATTGGTCGTACCTCCTTCTCCCTTGATAAGACAATTAAAATCTCCTGCAATAACAATGAGATTGCTTTTACATTCACTCTTCCAATAACTCAGCAAATCATGCAATCTATCTTGGATTTGGTCACTCGCAGATGCATCGTGGGGGTTATAAAGATTAATCAGCAATAACTTAGCCCAGTGGTCCTTAATTAATGTGACCACCTCCACCGCATTAATGTTATCCCCAAGTTCGGTGGGTATTTCTCTTGATGTTATAGACTTGGCCACCCCAGTCATCAGACCACCAAATGGTCTTCCCATTCGCCCTTTTTTAGCAGGAGTGTGGTATAGTTTAAAACCGTCTATCACAATCGGAGCAATCAACCAAGTTTCTTGTAACATAAAAAAAGAATAGTTCATAATGAAAGGTAGTGACCCATTAGTTGCAATAAAATGTTTAAAACCCCTCGTGTTCCAGGACAACAATGAGCAAGTTCATGGTTTGTTTATAGCCACTTAAGAGTATTCTGAATATCACTCATTTGTACTTGCTTACCGGTAATTAGGGGGAGTTTGATTTTGTCATTGATTTTAGTAGATTTAGATTTATCCTTAATGAATGGGCCTTCATCGTTAGGATTAACATCCACCCCCAACCCCACCTGCGCCAGATTGCCTCTATATTTACGGATCAGCTGTGCGGAAGCCAAAACCGTACAATGGAGTGCCGTTACATTTGGATTGGTGCTACACAGTGGTTCCACAAATGAGAAGTCCTCTGACCTAATAACTCTTAATTGAGGTATTAAGTGAAGTTTTTCGAGCATAGCCTCTCGTGGTAACCACTTGCCTTCACATTTTTGATTCAAGTTCTTCACGATGCAGATCCTATTTTCATCTTTACTTTCATCTCTGGCTGGGATTGGACATGCCTTCTCAGAGTTCATGCTTTCATAGGTACTGTTTAGACTGTTCCTTTGCGGGGTGGAAACTTGATTGTCCATAGCAATAGGGCTGTCAATAAGAATAGAGTCTTGACTGTCATTACTCACTGCGGATATTTCTTTGGACTTCTCCGGCAATATCCAGCTCGTGAGTGTTCCCGGGCCCTTACCTCGATGTTTCTTTCTTTTCAGAGCCCTTTTTTTTGCTTTTTTGGATTTCTGCTGGGGATTCGCTGTATTGGGAAGTGGAGAGGCCACCTCCACTGGAATGTTTCTTAAAGCCGCTCTCTTAGCCATTCTGCGCTGTTTTTTAGTGAAGTGAATATGATCTTCTTTTGGAGGGGGCTCTCCCCCCTCTGTATTGGAATTATCAATATATCAGGCTCCTTAATTCCTTCAGACTCCACTCCGTAGGATGAACCTGAACCAGGTGAATTTAGCTGCAAGACTGTATTTACATGTATTTTCCCACATAGTTTTAGGAGGATTTTTAGTGCAAACTGCAAGGAAGTTAAGGACGCCTGCAGATCGGCAGTCGCGGCACAATTCAACAGTGATAATTCGTTAAATCGATCAGCGTCGTGATTCACAGGCTGGTCTATATCAATCAGAAGATTAGGCGATTCCGACAAACGGCCCGAGCAGAGAGACCCCAAAGCGGTATTTCCTGGTTGCAGTACCTGAGCCTCAATTGTCATGCTTGCTGCCCTCGGAGTGGGCACCTTCCTGGGGTTTCCCAGCACCTCAGAGTTTGTAGGGGGTGCCATTGATTTCTGTATGGACAGACACAAATCGAGTAATGAATTATTATCTATGTCATCAAAATTCGTCAGATCCAGGGGACGGCTACCATTATGGATTGTAGGGCGAGTCTCCTCCATATGATCTGTAGGACGCACATGTGGTATTTTTTCAAACAATGCCGGGATAGTGCCTCTAGTCTTAGCTGGGGAGTTTGAACTGTCCCCTCCAGGCAGATTATTAACAGGCATCTTTGGATTATTTGTCTTACCTTTCCTCAAATTGTAAGACGTTTTAGCACAGCTCACTTTTGGCGGCATAATAACTCAAAAAGAGTGGGCTCTAGAGTTAGCTAGTGGGATCAAAGGAGAATGTATTCCCCCGCAGTCTCCCCTAGCTTATACGTATATTATGTAAGGCAGTACAAGCAAACTAGACCCACCACAGCAGTCGAGATGTAAGGCTTTAAGAGTAACTGATAATGCCCCACATAAACTATAATTTGAGGGTAAGTAGACCCAGCCAGTATCTTTAAACCAGCAATTATAACCCTCCGAGCCCAGTGCCAGTATTCAGACACCCCACTGATTAATATATCAGAAAAACCAGACAAGGCAAGGTCAGGGGGGCATCAATCTACATACGGCTGCACTTTACCGCTCTTTACCACACTTTACCTCCATGCAACGAATGGAGTCCCGTTGCTGGAAGGGCCAGACAGGAGGTCGCGGTGACAGCGGGAAACTGGCGGCCGCGCGGCCAGTGTCAGTGGCGAGCAGGTAGTAGGAGCGGCAAGTCGAGCTCAAACGCAGGCGCTGACTCGCTTCGCTTCCTGTATCTCTCCCACGCTGCTCCTAATTCCTCTGCACTCTCTTCGTCGCGCTCCACGCCGTAGAGGAAAGGACCTCACAAAACGAACGAGCACGTCAAGCCGCACCACGTTCGAAGCTCGCAATCCGAAACAGAGCTGAGAACTGGCCGCTTCCGACGTCAACCCACGTGACATCACATCCCTCATCAACCTTTAGATAGCCATTCAAACATGAAAATCGTTTGTATTCAAACATGAAAAACGTTTGTACCATCAACTTTTCAGCCGTTCATTCAAACATGAAAATCATCTGTAGCTTTACACTCAGGCAGCCATTCAAACATGTGGACCATTTATAACTGTTCAAAACAAACTGCCATTGACGCAGCATCTCAATTCTCTCGCCAGGGCTGGCTCTCAGTCCCACGGCCTGGCCGAACGTAGCCTTTCAACCTCGTCGATGGCACTGGTTGCTTTCGGAGTGCATACCGCTCGCTCCTCTCTCAGTGGGGAGTATGGGGTGTGTCTCTGCTTCTTTCCTCTTCATGGCGGACAGGAGGCTCCGGGGTTACCTCCCCCACAGTGCCCTCTCTTGAGTTGTCTGTCTATGTCGTCTGGTGCTCTCCGGAATTGCTGTCTCCTTTGCTTTCCTCCCATAGAGTTGGCAGGACTTTCTGGAAGTGCGAGACGTTTCTCGACACCGACTCGTGCCCTCGGGTGGCTGACACAAGGCCATGCTCTCGATGGGAAACAGTCCACGGTTCTGATTCGTATGGGAGTGACATCTTCCCCTTCTGATTTCTGGTTCTTACCAACACTGTGTCCCCAACCTGGAGGTCACTGGGTGCTGCCTTTCTGGCCAGGTCCTCTTTGGCATTGTATAACTGCCTTCTTGTTTCTATGCTCTCCAAGTCGACAGGGGCTGGCTTCCAGGAATGGTGTAGGGGCAGCCCTCCTTGGATGGAGACACCGAACATCATGTCCGCTGGGCTGACGTGAGTTGAGGAGTGTGATGTCAGCCAGTACGTACGTAGGAATCTGTAGAGTTCGGGGAGCCACCTGCGACCTTTGTTCTTGGCAATTCTTATGGTCTTGTTAATGGACGCCATAAATCTCTCGCATCCCCATTGGCTTGTGGCCAGTATGGTGTTACGTGATGGTGGTATATTCCCAGATTGTCCATGAGGCGTTGGACCTCTTTGCTTGTGAACGGCGGACAGTTGTCACTACGGATCGCCGACGGGATACCGTGCATTGCAAACATTTTCTCTAGTGCAGCGGTGACCGCTGCAGCGTCTGTGGAAAGGACAGGCTCAATGTTGAGCACACAGGTACCCCGAAAATCGCCACTAGCAGGTAGGTTTCATTGGCAACTGTGCAAAAGTCAATGCTGATGTGGTCCCACCTGCGGTTGTCCCGTGGTAGGCATTGCATGAGTTCCGGCGGGCCCGTGCGGCGTGAGGACCGGCAGGCACAGCAAGTTTCTCCTAGGGCCATCACTCTTCGTTGCATCTGGGGCAGCCAGAGGCGTGATTTGCGGTAAGCAAGTGTTTTGACGACTCCTGTTGGATTGCTCTCTCGTGCAGTGACAATGGCAAAACGATCCTGTGCCCCTTCAGGATCAGTACGTCCACTGACATGGACAGCTCATGGCGTATCCCGAACAGTGCATGTAACAGTTCTTGGGCCGGTTGCATCCTCTGGGCCACTGCCGAGAGGAATGTCTTCCATTCCCCTGTCAGGATGGCCGTCTTTGCTAGCTGCAGGCACAGGTCATTTTCTGTTTCTTTTAGTATTTCATCTAGCTTCATGGTCCTCGGTCTGGCGTGCTCGATTATTTGGCAGACATGTTCTTCCGCGATTTTTGCTACCTGTTGTTCTGATGCAGTGGCTGACCGTGGGTGGCGCGACAAGTAGTCTGCGGGGTTGTCAGCGCCCGCACGGTATTGCACATTCAGGTCAAACTGCTACAAGTGGAAGTGTTTGCACCCCCAGATAATGGCCAGTGCTTCTTTCTCGATGTGACCTAATTTTTCTCAGCTGGCATGGGTGCTCTGCTTGCGAACGCGATGGTGTAGACTGTTCCATTCTTGTCTCTCTGCATCAGCCCCGCTCCCAGTCCTACTGGGCTAGTGTCAACGAGCAGTTCCGTGGTGTTGTGGGTGTCAAAGAACGCCATGGTGGCGTCGCCATGGTGGCGTCGCTGGAAAGCAAGTCTTTTATCTTTTGGAACGCTTGTTCCTGACTGGTGCCGGGGCAGCGGGCGTGGCAAGGTCAGGGATGAAGCGACTGCAGTACGTGGCCTTTCCTAAGAAGCTTCTCACTTCCGATGCTGTGGACGGTGCTTTCGCATTTTTGATGTTGCTAACCTTGCCGGGGTCCGGTGAGACGCCCTGTTCGTTGAATACGTAGCCGAAAAAGCTAAGTGACCTCTTTGCAAACTCGCACTTTTCTTCATGGAGTGTGAGTCTGGATTCTTCTAGCCGTTGCAGTGTCGCCGCCAGCCGGGCTGTGTGTTCAGCTTCTGTTTTTCCGTAGACCAGGATGTCGTCGCTGACATTGGTGACACCTGGTTGATCCTGGAGCACTCTGCGAATCTCATTCTGGAAGACTTCCGCCACCGAGGAAATTCCGAAGTTGAGGCAACGGTATCGCAGGAGCCCTAAGTGTGACGAGAAGGTGGTGATGTAACGGGACTCCTTGGCCAGGCGGATCTGATGATAGCCAGATCGGAGATCAAGCTTTCTGAACACAGTTGCGCCTGTGAGGTCTGCGATCAGCTCGTCAATCGTTGGCGATGTGTCTCTCTCGGCCGATGGCTGCATTGGGAAGGCGCATATCAATGCAAATGCGCACAGCATTAGGTTGTTTGGGTTTTGCCGTGACTACCATGGGGGAGACCCACGGGGTGGCTCCCGACATCTTTTCAGTGATTTTTAAGTCCTCCAACTTCTTGAGTTCGGCTTCCACTGCGGCCCTCATGTGGAAGGGAACCCTTCTGTGTCTCACTGCCCTGGGTTCAATGGACGGGTCAATGTGGAGCTTCACTGATCGACCTTTGAGACACTGAATGCCGGTGAAGAGTTTCTTGTGCTTCTCGAGAAGGAGCTCAATATTCTCGGGTTGGATGGCGAGGTTAAATTGTATGACTTCCAGGCGTTCAGCCGTGGTGCAACTAAGCAGAGTTTCGATGCCAGCATCCACAACATGAATCCGGGTCTTACAGCGGATGCTGCGATGTGAGAGTGTCGTTTTGAAATACCCCGCCACTGGGAGGGGCTTCTTGCACCCATAGGCATAGAGCAGAACTGAGCGCCGTCGGAGCGTCGGCTTAGGCTCAAGTTTGGCGAACCTGGAGGACCGGTATGACGTTGACAGTGGCCCCTGTGTCTCATCATCGTGACTGGGATGTCGCCTACCAGCACCGTGCATCGGCGGGATCTGGCACCACTGCGGTCATTGCTGTCTCCTGGTTTCACTGCCGAGATCATGTGTGCCTTTTCCTTTTTCCGGTTGTAGGTCCTCCTGTTGTGGCTGGGGGATGGCTCCCTGCAGGACTGGTCTCCCTCGCTTCTGCTGAGGCTATCCGAATCGATCCCGCCGATGGCTTGGGCGTGCCCGCTTCTGCCATACCGGGGTCTCTCTGTTGGTTTTCTTTGGCGGTGCAGTTGTCTCTCTAGGTGCCTGGCGGATCCTCGGGCTCCTGCGTCGTCTCTGTGCCGCAGGGTGTTTTCTCTGCGGGTGGTGTCCCTGGGCGGTCTGGAGTTTAGGCATACTGATTCGTAGTGATTCTCTTTTCTGCATTTGTGGCATGTGGTGCCATACGCTGGGCATGGTTCGTTTCTGCCGTGTTGTCGCGCGCACCATATGCAGTCTTTCGGTCTTGTGCTGGGTGGCCCCCTCGTGGCCTCTGTTGCCTCAGGGCATTGATCGTCAGGGTGTTGTTCTTTGACAAGTCAGTGTCTAAGGGCAGGCGACTTATAATCTGCTCCATCTCCGCTGCATACTCGTCCGTCCTTTCGCGTAATCGTCCCATTGCCAGGATGGTGTCGAGCGGGAGGTCCTCTTCAGCCAGGACGGCGCGCCTTAGCTTCTCTGGGAACAGCCCATGTATGACTTGTTGTCTGACTGAGAACTCCTCATTCGGGAAGCCACACGACAGCGCCATTTCCCTCAGACAGCTGTGGAAGTCGTCTATACTCCCCTGCGGGCGTTGTCTGGCCTGGCTCATCTTGAATCTTACGAAGTCATGGCTGGCCTTTGAACTTCTTCATGTGGACGTCCTTGGCTGTCGCGTAGTCGTCATCCGTGCCTCGATTTGGTAGGGTATTGAAAATGCAAAGGGCCATCGTGCCTAGGTTCAACATGAGAAACGCCCTCTTCATCTCTTCATCCTCGATCTTGCGGGTGTGGAGGGAGAGTTCGAACTGTCATGAGCGTGCCCTGCGTGGTGTCCAGCCACGTGCTGGTGTCTGGGTTACGGCTCTGGCTCTGCAATCTTTGTGACGTTGTGATGTCATCTGCCATGTTCCCTTTTGTCTTGCACTGTCGCCTCCAGATGGGTGCAGCCTGGCTTACGGGTCTTGGTTCTTCGCGAAAAGGTGTGTTGTTTCAGCCTCTGAGTGTTAGTGTCCCAATTTGCTCCCCCTGTAAGATGGGTGCATTCCTGGAGCTATCTCGTTGCTTCAGTCCAATGGCGCCCGAGTCATGCGCGTGGGGGCGCTCTGGGTGCTGGCGGGAGGAGCGTGCTATGCTGTGTTCCTCAGTCCTTGGCTGGATCTGCGGTTCTGGGCTGTGGCCTCTGGCACTGCTGTCACTGGTGGGGGTAAATGTCCTTGGGCCCTTCCCAGTAGATGCATGCATTAGAGAGAACATTGTCCCAAGTAATCACAATGTCCTGTCCCCACTGTCCTGCGGTTAGGAGGACCCCCCTCCAGACGGTGGACTTCGATGCAGGTTCGGCGCGGGGCGATCGGGTCCCCCCCACATGCCCTGTCATAGTGGAGCATATTAGAGAGCCCAGACCTGGAGGATCTACTGCGGGCTAATTCAGAGCCTATCCACTGGCCATTGCTCATCAGGTAAGGGATGGAGTGGCCTGCATCCACTTGGTGGACCCCCCCCTCTGGTGGTTTGACTAGAGGGGTCATTCCCTCCCCAGCGGCCGCCCTGTGCGCTGAGTGCGGGCGGTGGGCCTGCTGGGTGCGGGGTGCGCCCCCCCTGATGCCTCTTACGGGCTGCTGGCCGGGCAAGTGCAATTAGAGCATGGATGAGACTGGAGGTGTGATCTACCTGTGTATGCATTGAACTGTACTGCTAGTTAATCGGGTGGGGGGGGGGATCGCCCATCAGCTGTCATTATCAGGAAGAGCGGGACTGAGCAAGTCGAGCAGCGGAAATTTGAAAGCACAAATACTGTTCGGATCCAGAAATAACTGCCTGTCAATATTAGACTTCCCTCTGACCTATTGAAGCCCTGTTCTTGGCTTATTGGCAGCCTGCTCCCTCCTCCTGGTGGGCTTGGTTGTACTTCTGCAATTGGTTCCCTACAACATCATTCTGGGGGACATGACCAGAGGTATAGATCCAACAGAAAGGGTCCAATGGATGCCTTTACGAACGCCGCACAGGAGGGCCGACACGAGGAAATCCTACATGGTCAGCCGGTGCCTTTGGGCTCGGCTGATGGTACGCTAGACCCATATATGTCAGCTCTCCAGGCTAGATTTGCAACAGTTAACTCTAAGCTCGATGACATGGGGTCTACTATGGCATTAATCAAGGCAGACCTACATAAAGTGAGTGCTCGAATGAATGAGGCTGAAACCCGGGTGAGCACGCTGGAGGATTTGACAGTAGGTCATGGCAAGGAGATTGATTCCCTGAAGAAGAGCCCGGCGCAAGTCCAGATGAAATGTGATGATCTTGAGTCGAGATTGCGTCGCAATAATGTAAGAGTGGTTGGACTGGCTGAGAAGCAGATTAATACCTCAATGGAAGTTTACCTCGAGGAGGTGATTCGCTCTGTCTTCCCGAGGCTCAATTCTCGCAACAATTCTTAATTGAAAGAGCACATCGATCACTGACTGCACCTCCTAAGCCTGAGGCCCACCGCGTACAGTCATTGCGCGGTTCCTTAATTATCGGGATAGGGACATGATCCTCCATCTTTCTAGAGAAAAGGGCACGTTGCTGTATGATTCAAGCAAGATACACATAAATCCTGATTTCTCGAACAATGTGCAAGCAGCTCGCCGCACCTTCGATCATGTGAAGAAAACTCTTAGAGCTCGTGCCATCCCAAATGCGATGCTCTTCCCTGCCAAATTACGCATTCAATTTCAAGTAAAGACCCAATTTTTTGAATCACCAGTAGATGCCATGAACTACATAGAACGCAACATTCCGCAGCCACGGGGAGATAGGAATGCACAGTCCAGCCCGAACACTTGAGAGTTGGCCACCTCAATTCAGATGATAATGGCGCAGAGACCATCCGTCTGGTCGAGTCGGTAGGGTGATGAAGAGGTACCCGCCAACTAGTGCCGCCCGATTACCTGTTTCAAATGTTGAATTCAAGTTGGTGGCTTACACTGTCCAGTTGGGGGGGATAGTGAGGGAGGGGGGAGGGATACCTTTGGGCCTGTTGCCCACGAGTGGGGATACATATGACACAGAGTAATGGTATGATGGACTTGGCATATGTTACTGTGCAGAGCGAACCACATCAAGAACAAGATCTCAATGGGACGTTCATGGGCAGTGGAAATGGCAACAGGACAATGCTACATATAATGTTGCTTCAATCAATGGGGATCAAAGGTATCGACCCAGATGGCAACTAAGGGGCAAGGAATTAGGTTGCTAACCTGGAACATCAGGGGACTAGCCCACCCAATTAAAGCTAGAAAGGTGTTAGCATATGCGAATTGACATAAGGTGGATGTTCTCCTCCTTCAAGAAACTCATGTCACCAAAAAGATTGCTGACACATTTGCTCGTAGCTGGGGTCATCTGAAGGTGCCTACAAACTATTCTACGATGTCTAGGGGAGTACTCACTATTGTTCACAAACACCTACATTTCCAGATGACCAACTCCATCATAGATGACGAAGGGCGGTACGTGATCCTGTGGGGGCAAATGAACAACCAGGAGATTATTATAGTCAACACCTATGGCCCTAATCTGGATACTCCAGCGTTTTACCTGCGGATAGTGGAGCTTCTGTCTCCAGTGGGCACCGCGAAAGTGGTGTGGGGAGGTGATCTGAATCTAATACTGGATCTGGGTCTTGACCGCTCTACGAGACAATGCACACACCATACTAAAGCGGCACTCACTCTGAAGCAGGCGATGGCCGCCTTGCTGCTGGTGGACGCTTGGCGAGAAGTGCATCCAGTGGAGAGAGAGTATACATTTTACTCATGTGCTCATACATCCTGTTCAAGGATTGATTATTGGCTATGCTCCCCGGGGTTGATTGCTGATGTGGAGCATTGTGAAATCCTACCCAGAACACTGTCAGACCATTCCCCGGTTCTTTTTATGGCTTACACAAAGGCGCGAGCCCCACTCTATTAGAAGTTGGGGTATGCCCCCTAACATGCTAAAAAATGACTCCGTGGTAGACCTTCTCCGAATTGAAATTGAAGAATTCTTTCTCCGTAATGAAGGGTCAGTTGAATCCTTGCAATCAGTCTGGGAGGCGTTCAAGGTGTGGCTGAGAGGCCAGATGATGGGAGTATCCTACGGTATCCTGAGGGATATAAGGAAAGAACTCACCCAGGCTGAGGATTACCTACAACGTCTCGAGGTCTCTCAGCCCGCCAATGCGGGAAGAGAGCACCTCCTCAAGATTCAAGCTAAACTGGATTCATATAATGGTCTAGCCGATGGAGAATTGCATTTCCTTTCACAATCTAGCCGGGCACGACGTTACAGCGAAGGGAACAAATCCAGCAAGTCTATGGCGATGCTAATTAAAGCTGAGATGGGTGGCAGGCAAATCACCAGTATCGTTGACTTGACTGGTTCGGTGCAAACTGCCCCGGAAGCAATTAATGACATGTTCAAACAGTACTACACTTTATACACCAATGCGGACTCGGTCGAGTTGGAGAAACTCAGGAGATACATGGACACTATCCCACTGCCTGGCCTAGATGAAGACGATAGGATGAAGCTAGATCTTCCATTGACAATTGAAGAGATTGAACGAGCCATCACCGATTTACGTGCTGGGAAAGCTCCGGGGTCGGACGGGATCCCGGTCGACTTTTATAAAACATTCATGGTCGAAATGGCCCCTAGGTTGCTTGCCATCTGGAAAGATAGTTTGGAGAGAGGCATGCTTCCAAGCACAATGAGGGAAGCAGTGATCTCTGTATTGCTTAAACCCCATAACCCCCCCAGGATCCCTCATCCTACCGCCCATTATCCCTTATTAACACGGACACGAAGATTTATGCCAAAGCGATAGCCAACCGCCTGACCCCATACATGAATAAATTAATTCACACCAACCAATCAGGTTTTAGTCCCACACGATCAACTGCTCTTAATCTACTGAGGTTTTTTGCTATCACAGCACAATTGGATCCCAAGGCCAAAGCTGCTGCCATTACCCTAGACGCCGAGAAGGCATATGATTCTGTCTCCTGGAACTATGTTTTTGATCCTTGCCAAATTGGGATTTGGTCCAGCATTTCTTTATAGGCAGCCAACTGAGAGGGTAAGAACTAACAATACCATATCAACCCCCTTCGCACTGGAAAGAGGCACTCTCCAAGGCTGTCCTCTCTCACCGTTTATTTTTGCACTCACTATTTGAAGGTATGGCGGCCAAGATCAGACACAAACATACATGGAGGGGAATCCGTATTAGAGGTTCCCCACAACTCCTTTCCTTATACGCTGATGACACAATGGTCTATGTGCGGCACCCCGAGACACACTTGCCCCCTATCATGGACGAGATTTCCACTTTCTCCAGGTACTCAGGCGATATGATAAATAAAGTAAAGTCCGAGGTTATCCCACTGACTCCAGCCACTGAACAAACGCCAGCATTGAGAGGGTTTAAATGGTCCCCCACCACCGCACGCTATCTAGGGATAATAATGGCCATGGACAGACAAACACTGCTTACAAATAACCACGAAGCGTATCTGCATAATTTGGAACACAAGTTAAAGATATGGGGGACTTTACCAATCTCTATATATGGCCGAGTCGCCCTACTTAAAATGGTTGTGGTCCCTAAACTTCTTTACTTTCTTTGTGGCGTTCCCGTTTGGCTGGAAAGAGAATTTTTTCAAAAGTTGCAGAAACTCTCTACCGCTTTTGTATGGGGATGAGGAGGTGAGGGGGGTCAGGCTCAGCTGGCCGAAGATGTGTGAGAGATATGAAACGGGTGGTTTGGCGGCCCCTGATTATTTGCTTTATTATCACGTGGCTCAGGCTCACTGCGCGATACTGTGCTACTACAGCTGAGCCACATGCCCATGTGCGAGCCGAAAAGTTTGCAGCAGCCCCTTCCAATATACAGGCGATGCCGTTCTCTACCGTTAAAGGGAATATTACAGATATAGATCCGGTGGCCTCCACGGTCTGAGCCTAGTCGTCCCTATTTACTAGAGTAGGATGTGAAATCCCTTACTGGCCGTTTCTCTCCTTGTGGTATTACCCTGGGTTAGAGCCCTCATTTGATACTGCACTTCAAAAAAGATGGGATCCTGACAAGGAGATGAAGTTGGGAGACCTTTACCCTGGGGGAAAGTTTGATACACTACAGCTAGTGCTTGATAGACTGGGTGCCGGCCTTACTATCACTTTACAGTACTACCGGTTAAAGGTGGCATGTAAGAAAAAGTGGCCCACTTTTCCAGATGCTCCAGAACCCCTCCAATTTGTTACGGCTACAATGTCACACGATGGGTTTACAGGTACTATATCTAGCCTCTACAGGGCAGCACAGGCATCTACTCCCTCTAAAAACCACATGAAACTAAAATGGGAACGGGACCTGGGAATCACTATAGAGGATGACAAATGGTCCAAATATTGTCAACACACTAAATCCATTTCTCTCAATGCCAATTTCCTGTTAATACAATTTAAGATCCTTAATCACCTGCATGTTACACCGCACAAAGCCACTAAATTTAACCCAGCTCTCCAGGCAACCTGCCCCAAATGTAATTCCAACATGGCAAATTCAATCCACATGTACTGGTACTGTCCCCCGGTTAAAGCATTTTGGGAAGAAATTGCTAGGACTGTTAGTGAAATTGTTGGACTTTCTATACCTGCAATACCGCTAAAATACCTGCTGGGTGATATTGGCAAGACATCCATAAAGATCCGTCGCTTTGTGGCTATTGCAGCTGTGGTGGCCAAGAGGAATATCCTGCGGGCCTGGAAAGCTAGAACTGCCCCAAATCACAAGACCTGGCTCAGGGACTTAGTGTATGTTCAAGAGTTGGAGGAGCAATATGTTCGCTCCATGCCTGCGATTAGTAGACCTAAAGACATTTGGGCCCCGTTACGGAGCAATATGTTCGCTCCATGCCTGCGATTAGTAGACCTAAAGACATTTGGGCCCCGTTACGGAACTATAAAACTCATATTGTAATTATGGTACCCCATACATCGGTGAAGAAGGCGATGATACAGACTTCTTTACACGCCTATAGTCTATCATATCTACTGTGCTTGTTATTGAACTTTGTTATGGGGGGAGGGTGGACAAGTTTATGGGGAATCATTACATTTTCTCATGAAGTGCTATGGTTCTTAATTTATCTTTTTATGGAAGGTACTGTAGGACTATTGAGGGGGTCGGTAAGAAGTAAAAATTCAATGAGTGAGAGTCCATTTAAGCCTGACCCGCATATTTATATTATGATTTTTGCTGTATGACCTTTGCTCATTCCTGCCTTTTCTTTCGTCACTTACTGTTAAGTTGGTTTAAAATTCCAATAAAAAGATGTTATAAAAAAAATTAAAAATTGTAGACAAGTTTGAGCAAGAGTGAAAACTGAGCAACACGGCACAGTGAAAACCAAACACAAATGGCACTCTAGCAATTTCAAGAGAGGGAAAGCACAAGTTATACAGAAATATCTTCTTACACACCCTAGCAACACTTCCCTTAAGTTTGTGAACCAGATTAAGCAAGGCAGGACATCAGTATAAAAAATACTTAAATGAAAACTGAGCAAAATGGCACTTCACAAGGTTTAAAAGTGGGGAGAAAAGGGTGGTTATCAGAAGTAGGTGTACCAACACAGTTCTAGTTGAGAAGCAATCTAGAGAAGGCAGTTCTAACAAATTTAGCCAGAGTCAGTAGGCCTGTGCCAGAGTCAGTGGTACAGGGCAAGGGCCCAGGAGCAAAATGTTCTTGTAGCTGCAGTCAAGTCTTTGGTTAACGATTTTGAAAAGGTGGATGCAGAAGGTGAAAGACAATGTAAAGAGAGAGGGGCGGCCAACCCAACAGGTAGGTAAAGGATTTAAAACACCTTTAGCTCTACCACGCAGAAAGGGCGGCCTGGCGGAACTATGTACCTTTAAAATGAAGAAGTGGCTCCTGCGGTGGCGGTTGTTCCTGGTAGTTCCTGCAGTTCGGGCGATCCAGCAGAGGAAGAGAGGCTCTCGTCATGGAGGAAGGTTCGAGTTACTGCACTACCCAGGGATGAAACCAGCCGCGGTGCTGCCAGACGAATAAAAGGTACGCTCCTTTGAATCGCGGTCCGGGTGTACTGGTGCCTGGCTATCCGGCCTCCGAGTACATGGTACTGGCGATTCGACCAAGGCAGGTACGGGAAGGCAATTGGCAAACTGGGTGGCCCCACCAGCACAAGGGAAGAAGGCTCTTTCAGATTAAGATCTTCTCTCGTCGTGTGGAGAAAAGTGGTGAGACGCTGCAGCAGGGCTTCACCGGTGGTTCAGTTGTTGCAGATGTCTTTGGCTTCTCTCCTTTTCGGCTTCTTAGTTCCAGTGGCAACGTCTTGCTCTTCCAGTCCTCAGGACCCTGCTTTTATGCAAAAAGATCCCCATTCATACAGCCTAGCTGTCACTCACACAGTGGAGTCGTCATCTTGGCGGGAGACCCTCCAGCCTATCAGGATAGAGTGCGACATGGGTTGCTGAGGCAACCCTGTCCAGGGGTCCTACTCCCCCTCCCACACAATGGACCCACCCCAGACCCAGTGGCGCCAAAAGGAGGGCTTCTTGGCAGAAGCCCGCCAAAAGGATGAACAAAGGATCCCCGACCTGGGTTAGGCGTTTAGAGAAAGACACGAGAAAGAAGTTATATTAAATTTCTGGCAAATAAAACCTACGGTAGCAAACTTAATATTAAAATACACCGGCGGTATGTTAGAGCCTGTCAGAAAATGTGGTAGCCTCGAACAACTGAAAATCCCATAGGAAAATATTTGCGGTCGAATATTTACGGTAGTAACCACTGCCACCAGCCAGAAACTTTTAAGAGAGGGACTGTACAGGACCGTCTCGAAAATGAACATAAGGGAAAAACTATTAACCCGTTCCAGTACCTCCATAGTAAGATGGGTTGTACTAGTTTAGTTCATAGAAATTGACTAGTAAAGTCAATTGGGACTTTACATGCCCTGGGAGACATTAGTCAGTCCCAGGGTATGGAGCCTATGTTTGGGGGTCGCTACGACACCCCTGTGTTAGGGAGAATTCTTTGTAAAGGCTAATTTCCCAAACCTAGTGAGTCCCCGAGCAGCTTTGCTGGATTTTTGGGGTTTATTTTTTTCTCCTGCTAAGAGTGAGACTCTTTTTTTTCCCACTCTTAGGCATGATTTGAGAATGTACTTTGACATGTGTTTTATGGGCTATGGGGTCTTTTACTCCATAGGACTTCATGTGTTTTTGGTATGCGTGTTACACAGCACCCTCAGTGCAGTAACACAGGGGTGTCATAGTGACCCCCAAAAATAGACTCCATACCCTGGGACTGACTGTCTCCCAGGGCACGTAAAGTCACCATTGACTTTACTAGTCTTAAATTGTGAACAGAACCAGTACAAACCATGATATTGTGGAAGTACTGATAGGGGTAATTTGATTGCCCCTGGGTCTGTTTTCCAAGGGGGCACTGTCCAGCCCCCCCTTGTCGAGTTTCTGGCTAGTGGCAGTGGATACCACACGAAATATTCCACCGGAATATTTCCTATGGGATTTTCCCATTCATTTTAAACGCACCACTTTTTGGTGCAATGTTAAAGATACCGCCGGGTTATTTATTTAATATTTATTACCCGGTTGGGTCTTTTTGCCAGGACTCGGTTTTAAAATGGCGTTTGTGTTTGCCTCTGAAACCCTAACCCAAGTCGAGCCCTTTGTTCCACTTTTGGCGGGCTTCTGCACAGAAGCCTCCAAAAGTGGTGCCACTCTGTCTGGGTCTACAGGATGTGTGGGAGGGGGGAATAGGCAACCTGGACTGAGTTGCCTTGGCAACTCATGTCGCACTCTTGTGTGATTGACCCAGTGGTGAGCCGCCCAGCTCACCACTTAGCATGTTTGATTGACAGCTAGGCTGATGAATGGGGGTTTTGCTGCATAAAAGCAGGGCTTTGGGGACTGGAACTTCAGAAGTTGCCACAGGACCTAAAGAATCCAAAGAGGGGAGAAACTGAGCCATCTACAACGATGACACCACCGGTGGAGCCCTGCTGTAAGACGACAGAGAAGATCTTCTTCCAGGAGAGTCTTCTTCCCTTTGAGCTAGTGGGACCAACCAGTTCGCCTTTTTCGCCTTCCTGGATCGTCTTGTGGTCGAATCGCCCGTGCCAAGCACCCCGGCGGCCGGATAGCCACGCTTCACCACTACCGTGAATAAAAGGTAGTACATATTAACCGGGAAACTCTGCGGCTGGTTTCTTCCCTGGCAGTGCAACGACCTCCAGCTTTCCTCCACGCCGAGATCTTCTCGTCCCCTGGACGAAGCACCGACTTGCACCCGCTGCCAGGAACAACTGCCCCCGCTGAAGCTTTCTCACCATTTCAGGTACTGTGTCCCGCCTGGTCTCCCTTGCAACAGACTGTCCAAGGTGTCCCGTAAATCCTTGACTCTCTATCCTGGGGTGACCTCGGACCTGTTAACATTACCTTTCTAACTTGATCCAACCTCTTTTTGACTTTCCTGCAAAGACTTTGAGTGCATTTCCACTGTGTGATCCTGGGCACATTCCGCCTTGCTCTCTCCAAGAGTGGGCCTGGCCTATGAACTTTTTGCTCTACAGTAGACCCAGCCTTTCTTGACTTGTTGTGGTTTCTTAAGTGTTGGTACTGTGTGATTTTCCTATTCTGCCTTTTCTCTCCCTTTTTTAACAAATTATTGGAGTGCCATCTATGGTTACGCGCTCACCTCTGTTTTGCTAAATAAGTGGTGTATTAACCTAGACTTGTCAAATGATTAATTAGGGAGGTGTATATATTTCTAGTGACTGTGTTTGAACTTGCTTGACATATTAGTGCCAGTGTATTTTTACAAGTGTGTTTTTAAATAAATAATGATATACTTTTATACCCAAGCTCTGGTCAGTGTTTGCTTGTGCTACTGTATTTTTAGCCCTATTGTGTATACTCTATACTGCCTAACTCTTCTTGAGAGAAGTCTGACTGCTCAGCCACAGCTACCAGGTACATCTGGGTGGTACAGACTGCTACCAATTGGGTTTACTGCTAACACCTGTAGTCTTAAACTTTTTGCAGTGGTCCCTAAGGGAACTACACAGGTTTCTGCCTAACACCCTGTGTCACTGCACGGAGGGTACTGTGTAACACATGTGAATAAAGATGGTTCCTATGGAGGCGAGAAAAATCCCATAGACATTAAACACAAAAATAGCCTAGTACACACATAGCAAAAATGCCTAAGAGTGGGAAAAAGAGTCTCACTCTTAGCAGGAGAAAAAAACAAACCCTTCAAATCCAGCAAAGCTGCTGGAGAACTCTATAGGTAAGGGAAATTAGCCATAGAATGAGAATTCTCCCTAACAAATGTAAAACACAATTGGGACTGACAACCAGCATAACAATCGGGCCATGACTAACCAGTAACCGTTCCTTAAAGGGGTAGTCCAGCTAAAAAATGTATTTAAAAAATAGATAGGCAACATTAAAAAAAAAAAAAAACTAGCACTTTTTTTTTTTTAAACTTCCTATGTAAAATTTTGAGCTATTCAAGCTCAAAATTTGCAAAAGCAAGCACATGGGCGCATCCGTTTTGTGAAATGGATGCCCGCCTGTGCAGGCTTTTGCTTTTGCGCCACTAATGAAGGAAAAGCCAGCCAGCTGTAGTAAACAAAAGCTACCGTTGGGTGGCTTTTCCTTCATTGGTGCTGTACGCGGAGGACGGGGACCGGAGACCAGAGCAGGAAAGCTGCAGCGGAATCTCGGTAAGTGCTATTTATTTTTTTTTAAAAAATAAGCACTAGCTGCAGTTTTTTTCTACGTTTTCCGGGCTGGAGGCTTTTGAAGCTACCACACACATAAATACAACGTTATTGTGTTTGAAAACGCTGCGGTTTTTCTTTCCACGTTTCTCAGGCTCCTCTGGCTCGGAGGAGCCTGAGAAACCCGGAAAGAAAAACCGCAGCGTTTTCAAACACAACCGCGTTGGGTTTCTGCCTGCTGTGGCTATCACTTTGGGTCTCCGGTGCTCCCCCAGGGGGAGCACCGGAGACCCAAAGTGAAAGCCAAGGCAGGCAGAAACACAACGCGGTTGTGTTTACATGCCGCAGTGTTTCTGCCTACAGCTAATTTCCCATTTGGGGCTCTCAGGCTCCCCAGGGGGGGGGCCCGAGACCCAAATGGGAAATGCTAAATGCTGCAGTGTTTCTGCCTAAATCTGATTTCCCATTTGGGAAAACACTGTGGTTTTTCTTTCCGATTTCCTCAGGCTCCTCTGAACCGGAGGAGCCTGAGAAACTTGGAAAGAAAAACCGCAGCGTTTTCAAACACAATAACGTTGTATTTATGTGTGCGGTAGCTTCAAAAGCGACTGCAAACATAAATACAACGTTTTTAAAGCTGCGGTTTTATTTCTAAGTTTTCTTGGCTCCAGCCCGGAAAACTTAGAAAAAAAAAATGCAGCTAGTGCTTATTTTAAAAAAAATAAATAGCACTTACCGAGATTCAGCTGCAGCTTTCCTGCTCTGGTCTCCGGTCCCCGTCCTCCGTGTACAGCACCAATGAAGGAAAAGCCACCCAGCGGTAGCTTTTGTTTACTACAGCTGGCTAGCTTTTCCTACATTAGTGCCGCAAAAGCAAAAGCCAGCACAGGCGGGCATCCATTTCACAAAATGGATGCGCCCATGTGCTTGCTTTTGCGAATTTTGAGCTTGAATAGCTCAAAATTTTACATAGGAAGTTTTTTAAAAAAAGTGCTAGTATTATTTTTTTAATGTTGCCTATCTATTTTTTAAATAACATTTTTAGCTGGACTACCCCTTTAATACCCTAGGAGGCCCACGACCAACACAGGAAGCCCTCAGATCTTCATCAAACAACGGGAGACCGGGACAGTCAAAAGAACACCGGACGCCCTCCATCTGTCTGGGTCAAAGGTGATACTCAACCTCTTTTGGGATTACATGGACTTAGTTGGTAAACTGAGCACTGGGGTGGTGTAGGGGTGCCATGGGGAGTCTCTTTTGAACAGAATATAGTAATGGTCTGGACCATACAATTAAAAAAAAATGAAGTCAATGCTAATATGCAGAATGAGAAATGTGTTACCTACCGCACCTAGACCAAAACAAGTTTTTCTGAATATCTCTCCCTAGGAAGATGTGGTGACCCACCCCCCATATCTATCGGGAATGCTGATCTGATCTAGACAGAATAAAACATCTTGGTCCTGAAGAAGATGACATAACTTTGCAAGTCATCGAAACTGGTCGACCATCTGGACGCACGATACCCCCAAGAACACGTAGGATAGAAGTGATGTCATTTGTAATGGGGAACAGCCTTTCGCCAACCAATTACTAATTAACAAAGCTGTTCAAGCAATTTGGGATCCATTAATGGTCCACAGAAACCACGTGGACAGCAAATCCCTCATCTTTGGTTTTTTAAGATGAATTTTTTCTGCTTATATTAGCTTCCCCTTTTTCACAAAAGGGTTTTTATGGTTTCCCTTAACCAAGCAATTGGTCTACAACTTTAATGCTGACACACTTCTCTGAAGGTCGATTAAAATATATAGGTCCAAGCGCCCATGTGAAAATAGTTCCTTTTAGAAATGTTTCTCTATTGATTGAGACATTGCTCTTACTTTTAAGAATCAGAAATAGTGAAATACATTGTAGATTAGGGACTGCTCTCTATTATCTTTCCCTTTTAGAAGGCCGGAGCTTCACCTCTTTCCTAGGGACTGACACCCCACACAGGGAAAGGGTGTTCTTCTTTTAGGACTAGTAGGTAACGCACATAGTGTAAGAAAGCAAAAGAGCACCATATATACACAGTTGATTCCTTAAAGTATTCATGTGTGTGAAAACAAACACTCTGCTCTCCAGGCACTTGACTCGATTCCCTCATATAAACAGAGTGTAAGACCCCTCCCCCAGTTCTTCCCATGCTACCCAAGCAATGCCAACCCTCCAGCTCCCCACGGGGTATTCTTATACCATGCCATTGGCATGACAGCAACAGTGGGACACCACTCTGACCCGCACATCCCCTTTAACATCCCACCCACATCTCTGATATATCCAATCTTCCAGTTACTACTACCACAGATGCTGCTTTAAATCCGCCATACAGCCACCTAGCTCACCACCCTAGCGCACCTTCCACTGAACCTATTACCTGCTCGCGAGCCTACCAAACCTATAAACAAACCCCCATTCAGGACTCAAAAACGCTGCTACCATGCATCTCACAGTGAGGACTGCAGATTGGCCTAATAGGTTTTTACCTTGACCTGGTTTAAAGATAACTTCGCTGGCCTAGACACCCTGCTTCCGGAAAACTACAGGCTGCAAGCGAACAACAAAACCAACAGATCTGGAGGGGGATCTACCCTGATAAAATGCAGGTATCCACCATGTCTACCATCCAAGAACCCACCCTGAAAGCACTTGCATGCAAATACATAATTGACCACAATACCTCCATCATTGTGGCCTACCGCTCCCCAGGCTCCACTGGCACATCCCTGGAGTACTGTCCTCCACTGACAAAACTGCCACCCAATTCAAGACTATCATAACGCAATGGCCCATCCTAGTGGAAACACCCATAACACTATCATGTTGTTTAACATACCACTGGCAGTGGCATCACCCATTCCTGACCCCTAGTGAAACCACTAAAGTTACTTATAAAAACAGAATAACCTCCGCCTCCCACCTAATTTCACGTTAACTGTATTTCGAGGGGATTGTGTCCTCCAACGTATTCCACATCTATGACAGTAATCATCGCAGCTGTGCTGCCTTGGAAAAAATTTCGGCTTAGGCGTCCTGCGTGGATGACGTCGATACGCTGTCCTCGAGGGCCTCCGTCGGGGGTCAACGTCACCGGATGTTATATATAGGATGCACGGCGCCCGTAGCCTCAGTTCTGTTTTTTCCGTGAACGTGTTCACCTCGGAATCTCGGCGCGCTCGTTTCTTCTACTTCGTTTGTGCAAGTTGAGAATATGTCTTCGTCTTCTTCTACCCCGAAGTCGGGCTTCAAAAAGTGTTGGGACTGCATTGCTAAAATGTCCATTACGGACCCGCACAACTTCTGTCTCTGGTGCCTGAGTGAGAGCCACGCCAACGATGACTGCAGTCCCTGACCTCGAAGGCCTTGCGGAAGAGGAAATTGTCGGTAGGTAAAGTTTCTAAACCCCGGAAGTCGAAATTACTGGGCTTTCGACCCACGATTCGAGGGGCGACTCTGCGTCGGCTTAAGTCCAGGGGGTCTCGGTCTCGGAGTGGGTCCTGACATTCCTCTGCCTCTTCTAGGCACTCTAGGAAGCACCGTCACCGGTCGCCTTCCCCGTCCTCATCCGAGGACTCAGCCAGAGGGCGGCTGGCTTGTCCCAACAAGCATTCATCACTGGCGGAATGGAACGAGGTGATGATGGCGATTTTCGAATCGCAGGGCACAGTTAAATCCGCGTTTTCGGCAGAAGCAAGCAGGGAACGAGCTAGAGCCGCCGCTCACACGCCTTTGGGCTCAGGCGGTCGGCGCGATCATCGGGTGCCGTCGAGGTCCAGATCGGACAAGGTTGATCGCCATGGCCGTGCCCGGTCCAGGTCCCGGTCCTCGACGCCCTCGAGACCATTGGTATATCCAAGGTGTTGGATATACCGTTCGACAGGGAAAACCTCTTTGGAAAGGCAGTCGACGAGTCTTTGCAGGTAATAAGGACCGATATGGAGACCGCACGTTCCCTCGAAACATTTCAACAGCGATGATCCTCGTCCTTTCGCTCCTTCTAAGGAATATCTTCTAAGGGTTATGGTACCCCTTACAGGCAGCCCTTGCGCTCTTCTCCTCAAAAGGCGTTTAGGGGGTGCTCCCAAGACAGCGGAGTTCAGCGACAGCAGAGTTCAGCGACAGCGTCGTCCGCAATGCAGAACCTCTCCCCCCACCCCAAGCAGGCCTGAACCAGCTGTGGCGTTGGGCCCCCACTTATGCACCCCAGTGGGATGCCGGCTAGCGAAGTTTATCAGCACTTGGAAAAAGATCACCACGGACAGATGGGTCCTGGAGGCTCTCAGGCGGGGGCACAATTTGGAGTTCCAACGCAGGTGCCCTCTGATTCCCCACCCCCTGATTCAGCAGCAAGAACTGCATTGGCCGCAGCTTCTGCAGGAGGTGCGGTCCATTTGTTAGGGAGAATTCTTAGAAATGTGCTAATTCCCTCCACCTTAGAGACCCCCAGCAACTTTGCTGGATTTTGAGGACATGATTTTTTTAACCTGGAGAGAGTGTGACCCTTCTCATGTAGTTGAATGTGATTTTGAACTCTGTGTTTCTTTTGGTTGTAGAGTCTGACGAACTCCATAGGCATCATCTTTTACGTTGGGTCACACAGCACCTTCAGTGCAGTGGCCCTAGGAAGTCTTTCAGATTTCCAAAAGGTTTAAATACCTTCTTTTGGATGAACTACCGTTTCCAAGAGCATTGAAGTGAAATTGACTTTACTTACATTTGTAACTTTCTAGACCCAGTGCACACTATCTTACAATAGGGTGCTGGAGGTGTTACATAGTATCCCCTTTGTCTAGCTTCTCATTTTTTATGTTACCCTTTTGTCACTGAATGGCTGGTGGCAGTGGTTTCGTTTTAACTACCATGGTGTGAATTTACCGCGGGCTGCGTTCGCAGCTGCAGTAAAGCACCTGGTCTTCTTTTTTCGCAATTTCTTTGTGGGAAGGTCCTTCTTGAGATTTGCTCTGCACGCCAAACCAGGTTTATTCCCATTGTTTGCTTTGCCTTTGGTGGGATTCACAAGTGAATCCCGCCTCTGGCTCTAGGGTGTCTGGGGTAGGCAGGAAATGAGGGAGGTGCCCGAAACCTCCTGTGCTTAGTCTCCTAGGAGACCCAAATGCACTTGGCCGGCTGACTGTCCGGCAAGGACAGCCACCCTGCTGGGTGACTGACAGCTTGGCTGGAATGAATGGGAGAGAACTGAATAAAAGGCGAGGCTTTTGGCTTGGAAGGCAGAGTCGACCACTGAACGAAGGAACCGAATAAGAACTTGAAGAGGACGCCTGCTGCAACTCCTGGACCGTTGGTTTGCCCGGTGAAGCCTTGCTGCAGTGCCGGAACGCCAATTTCGCATTGACAGAGAAGCCCCTGCAAGGACGACTTCTCCCCTTGAGTTGGTGGGACCAATCAACTCCTAAGCCACCTGGATACCATTCTCTGAGCTGGTTAGGATTAACCAGGGAGAAGGACACCAGCTTGTGTGCTTGAAGAACAGCAACCGGAATCGAAGATTTGCCTATTTCTCCAGCATGGGGTCTGGCATGGATTCACATGCTCATGAATATTCCCCGTCGTCAGGCTGGGAATCCTCGGTAAAGAAAAAAAAGAAAACCAGTATCGGTTTCGTTTCTGATCTGTCTTTCGTAGTAATAACCAATCACTGGTCTCTGCGTCATACTGACCACAGCCAATGACTGCCCTCTACCTAAGCACCGCCTCTGGCAGCCATCTTCAGATTTTTACCGCGCGTTCATGTGTTGGGATCCTCGTGCTATTGCTCTCGAGCGTTACTGCTATTTTTTCACGTTTTTTCTCAAAAACTTCGTTTTTTTCGGTCAAAAGAGCCTCAAGCTCCACCGACTCTCCATCCGATCAACGGGGACCCGTGTCAGATTCGTCTGCGCCCCTCAAGGGTGAAGATTTCGTCGAGCTACGCTTTTGGAGGACTCCAGAAGTTTCTCAGGCCCGGACATGGCCCAGGAGAAGGGAAGCTCGACGCCCGGAAAGCTGTTCAGGGTCTGCCCTGGATGCCAGCTACAGAACGTCTTTAAGGAGGACGAACACTCCTTTTGTCTCTACTGCTTACATGAGGACAAGACGCACGTGGAGAAGGACTGTGCGTTTTGCGGCAATATGTCGGAGCGGACCATGAAGGACCGCCATCAACGTCTCGCCAACTGGCTGGAAGGGAAGAGCCCGTCGGGCGAGAAGAAGAGGAAGAAATCCGAGCGGTCTTCTAAGACCTTTGAGGACGCCCCGGCGACGGGGGTCCAACACAAGGCCAAGCACCGCGAGTCCGCTGGCACCGGCAGCGCCGAACGGTCGGGCTCTACGGTCGCCAGGCAGGGCGCACCCTCCCCGGCACCTTCAGCCACGAGCCAACGCTCTGGGTCGGGTAAGAGGAAGGGCGAGCACCCGGCGAAGCTCCTGGAGAAGCCCCGGTCGAGCTCGAAGGCCCCATCGGAGGGGGAGCGAGGCAGTGTCCCCCCCTCAAGGATAAGGCGGTGAGCGCACCTAAGGTGGTGAAGGCCTTAATCCATACGACCAAGCCCTCTATCGAAACTGTCGCGGCGGTCCTGGCTCAGCCTGTGGAGGCTACACCAGTGGTGGCGACCTCGGGGCTCAGAGTCTCCCTGCCACCTCGGAGGGAGTCCTCTTTTGTGCCCATCGATAGGACCCCCGTGAAATCCCCGGCGGGGAAGAAAAAGGGGGGGCAGGGCGTCGTCGTAGATTCGGCCTCAACCTCGGAGGAAGAGCTGATCGAGGTCTTAAGCCACGGCCTTGGCGTGGAAGAAGACCGGCCCGTCGGGATGGATCCCGACGCAGGTGACGACGACATCGTCGAGGGTGCCGACGGGGCCCCTGATCGCCCGTCGGATTCCCCTCTGCCAGCGCCGCAAGACAACTCGGCGGCCATTTTGTTGGCTATACAGTCCTTATGCTCAGAGATAAGGACGAGACTGCCATTGCCGACGGAGGAACCTCTCCCGTCGGGGGATCCTGATCCGGGACCTTCTGGTGTTCCCCCGCCCAAGAAAAGAAGGATTCACCCTCCACCTCCTTTTCAGCCGTCGCGCCCCGTCCAGCCCTCCTCCCCGTCCACCCGAGGGGATGATACGGGGACTGACACGGCAGCGACGGGTACGGACGACGAGGTATACGACGAGGATCTACCGTCGTCACCTCCCACCAGGGCTTCTCCGCCCGACGAGATTGGATCGTTCCACTCCATGATCGCCAGGGCATCCGAGCTTTTCCAACTCTGCCCTGAGGAGAAGAAAAAGGAAGGATTCCTTTATCAACGGCGCGAGGCCAAGAGGAAGACGGTCCTCGCGGTGCCTCTACTGGACGACATTTGGGATGAGGGCCTCGCCCTCCTCAAGAACCCTTCCACGACGCCAGCTAGAAGAGACCGGTACGAGAAGAAGTACCGGGTCCCGGACGCGGCCCCCCTGTGCCTCTGGGCGCAGCCTACCCCGGACTCCGTCGTCTCCGCGGCGGCCAGGAAGAAAGCGGGGGGGGGTGCGGCCTCCACATCGACTTCCCCACCGGACGGCGAGGGAAAGAAATTGGACGCTATGGGACGCAGGGTCATCTCGTCTGCAGCGACGACGATTAAAGCGGCCAACGCCTTGGCTATCGTGGCCCGCTACGACAGGGAGCTATGGTACAAACTGGCTCCCCTGCTGGACTTCCTACCGGACGACAAGAGGGCGGATGCCCTGGAGATCCTACAGGAAGGTGAGGTGGCGTCGGACCACGCCATCACTATTGCGACGGACATCGCCGACACTGGGTTTCGCCAGTTGGGCAACGGCGTGTGCCTTAGGCGGCATGGATGGCTCAAGGCTACGGACTTCCGTCAAGACGTACAGACCAGAGTCCTGGACATGCCGTTCGATGGGAACAACCTGTTTGGGAAAACAGTGGACGATTCCCTTCAGGCCATTAAAGCGGACACTGAGACGGCCCGGGCCCTGGGGGTTCTGCAGCAACGACGGACGCCCTTTCGGAGCAGCGGAGGCAAGGGCGCCTCCAAAGGTTCCGGCGGCTGTTTCTCCACCTACCGTCAAGCGGCCCGCTCGTCGTCTCAGGAGGCCTACAGAGGACGAGGCAAGTCTGGCGGACCCCGCCGTCGTCGCCAAGGAGGTCAAGGCGGCAAAGCCTCGTCGAAACAGGATTGAACCGGCCGTGGGGTCGGGCCCCCACCGAGGCACCCCGGTGGGAGGCCGGCTGGCGAGCTTCGTCAGCGTGTGGGAGTCCATCTCCACCGACCGTTGGGTGCTGGACGCCTTAGCCCGGGGCCACGCGCTCGAGTTTCAAAGAAGGTGCCCGCGCGTCCCCCCCGTGGCCAGGAAGGAGCTTCACGTCCCTCAGCTTCTCCTGGAGGTAAGGGCGATGCTCAGGAAGGGCGCCATCGAACTCGTCCCAAAGAGGCTTCGGGGCTCCGGAGTTTACTCGAGATACTTCCTCGTGAAGAAGAAGACGGGAGGATGGCGCCCCATCCTAGACCTGCGACGTCTGAACAAGTTCATCAAGGCGCAGAAGTTCCGGATGGTCACCCTCCAGCACGTCCTGGGTCAGCTGGAGGAAGGAGACTTCCGGTCGTCGTTGGATTTGGAGGATGCCTACTTCCATATTCCCATCCTAAAGGGGCACCGAAAATTCCTCAGGTTTGTGGTCCAAGGGCGCACCCCTCCTTCATGCCCAAGGTACCGTCGGACTTCCATCTCAGCGAACCCTTGGTGTTGCCTGTGTTCTTCCCGTCGCCTTCGTCGCCGGCTGAGAGGACTTTGCACTCGCTGGATGTGGCTAGAGCGCTGAAGTTCTACGTGGACCGCACGAAGTGTTTTCGGAAGACGTCACAACTCTTTGTGAACTTTGGACCTGTCAATCAGGGGAAGGCTCTCTCGAAGGCTTCCATTTCCAGATGGCTCTCCGGCTGTATCATGTACTGTCATCGGTTGGCAAACTGACCGCTGCCTGGCCGTCCGAGAGCCCATTCCACCAGAGCGATCGCAGCTACCACGGCGTTCCTTTCTGGTGTGCCCCTGCTGGACATATGTAGGGCTGCTACGTGGAGGTCGACGCACATCTTCACGAAATTCTACTGCGTCGATCGGGATTCCAGGGAGGAGTCCAGGGTCGGCCAAGCAGTGCTGCTCAACCTGTTCGCCTGAGGTGAGCCTGGTGAGGAGGTAAGATGCTTAATGTTGAGTTTGATGTAATGCTTAATGTTGAGCCTTTGCCACCTCCCGTGGTTGTGCATGTGTGTACTGCTATGTATTCTTTATTCATGAGCATGTGAATCCATGCCAGACCCCATGCTGGAGAAGGAACAAGTTACTTACCTGTAACTGTTGTTCTCCAGCATGGGTCTGGCATGGATTCACATGCGAACCCTCCCGCCTACCCCTCTGCGGCTCTTCACTTGGTCATACTGCCACTTCACGTGCTTCCAAATCTGAAGATGGCTGCCAGAGGCGGTGCTTAGGTAGAGGGCAGTCATTGGCTGTGGTCAGTATGACGCAGAGACCAGTGATTGGTTATTACTACGAAAGACAGATCAGAAACGAAACTGATACTGTTTTTTTTTTTTTCTTTACCGAGGATTCCTGACGACTGGGAATATTCATGAGCATGTGAATCCATGCCAGACCCATGCTGGAGAACAACAATTACAGGTAAGTAACTTGTTCCTTGCCAGCTTTGTGATCGGTCTTCCTGCAGTCCAGGAGTCCCCCGACGTTCTGGAGTGTTTTGCCCGGTGAAGCCCTGCTGCTGTACTGAAACTCCAAATCCGTATAAACAGAGAAGCACCTGCAAGGACGACTTCTCCCCTTGAGTTGGTGGGACCAATCAACTCCAAGCTAAGCCACCTGGACAGCCAAATCGGAGCTGGTTAAATTTCCACAGAGTTGCTGCTGGAAACAGTATAGTCAGGGAGAGGAACACCAGATTGCGTGCGTTGCTTTAGGAAGCTCTAGGAAGATCCTCTGGACTTCCAGGAAGCAGGAATGACCGAGCCTGAGCCCCCTCAACAGAGTGCAGGACCCCAGAAGCAAGGACAGTCCATCTCGACAGCCAGGAACTGCAGTGTTGCTATTTTCAGCCACTGAAAGTGAAGTTTGCCGGTTGCACTTTTTGACCATCCCAGTGCATTGCAGGAGTCCCCCGATGTCCTCCCTCTTGTCCCCACAACTGAGGCCCAGGAACAGTGAGAGCTGCACAGGAACAGGAGCCATCTGCTGCATTTTATCTTCATTTTAAAGGTACTGTACAAGGTCTGAAAGAACTTACCTCTTGCTGTAGAGTTGCTTGCATCTTCTACCACTCACAAGTCTAATCGGCTTGTGGCCCTAAATTTGATTCATCTTTTCACCAAAGAATTCTAAAACACTGTGCAAAGACTTTTCCATCACCCCAGGGGCTTCATCCTATATAAGACTTTTGCCCATTGACTTTGGTTTAGCCTTTTGTACTGAATGCCCCTTTCTGGAGGGATACAAAAGTATTTGCCTGCTTAAGAATATTTGTGGTCTCTTGTATGTTCTAGATAATCTTTTCCTTTGACTTATTACTATATAATTCTAAATGCAACTGTGATATATTAATGTCCCCAGCAGCCTAGCAACTGAAGTCACCTGAGGGTGTAGGTAGTGTCTGTGGGCCATCCCAAAAGGGTATCTGCTGATTTAGAGATATTAAGAGTGTGTATTTCATGAAGTGTATTTGAGTGTTACCATTACATTGCTCCCTTCTGAAGAAGGCTTATTCTAACTGACTGATAAATACATTAAAGAAATGGTTCCGTAAAAAATGTGTATTGCCCCTACGGGTCGGCCATGTGTTTTTAAGCCTAAGTCGCTCGATTTTAGAAAAATTTGCTATGGACCTTACCCGCGTTTTCGTCCATTAAACGCACGCGAAAACAGGCATCAGGGAGCTGCCATTTTGTGATAATCCTATCATTTCCCCCATCGCCCCGGCTGACCTGCTTTTGCGGCACTAAATCATATCCCCCGCCCCTGAGCCTGTCATCAGCAGACGCGTACCGCCCATTTCCCAACTCCAATGCACGTCTCGTGTCAACATTCGCTGCGCTTCAGCTAATGACGTGTCGCCATGGAAATGGCAGGACGCCTCTTTCCTCAATAAGTATAAACAGACCGTTTCACAACACACAGCAGCAGATTTTCGATTCCATTCCTCTCTGTGTTTCTTTGAGTATTCTGTGACTCGTTTCTGTGCTCTGGTCAGCTACCTTCGTTGCTTGTAGCTCGTGTGAACAGATACCAGTAACCCCGCTATAAATTATTTTAGTTTGTTTAACACACAATGGCTACAATAATGCCCTACATGTACGAGCCCGAGTATACCAAGGAGGAACTACTGGAAAGGGAAACACGCGAAAACGATGGGTCTTCAGACGGCAGTTGGGAGGACGATTCAACAGCTGAAGAGCCTGGACCTAGTCGCATAGACGGTGTTTCCACCTGGTGCTCATGCAATCGGTGCAAGCTAATGCCGAGGATGAGAACTGCTGCTGCTGTGAAAAGTCGGGATGCGTGGCCTACATTTCAGAAGACGAGCCACGACCGCAATGTATCACCGAGCTGCCAGACTTCAGGGCAGCCTGCCTCACACGGTCCATGTTGAGGATAATGATGGTGCTTATGCACGAACTTCGCGCAACTGTTTGTCCTCGTAATCCGAGTAACGAATAAGTATACTCTGCTTGTCATGCCAGTCCTATTTCATGGTCTTTTACTATATCCAAAATTACATATACATATCATTGTAACGCATGAAAGTCGTTCAATAGTGTGCAGTGTCTAGATAGCATTTGTCCGAGCAGAATGCCATTAGTTACAAGAATTGTCATTGACAACAAACGTTTATTAAACTTATCTTGGTCATTTAAAAACAGTTTGTTTCATTCCTTTTCACAGGTGGTACAGGCTGGTGGCCTATCGTTCCTTTACATGGCTTCACGGGAGGCTTGGACACCGCGTTCGAAGAGTAATACTCACCTCTGCCGTTCGTGCCATAAGAGAAACGTTCCCGAGTGACAGCGGTCAGTACAGGGGATTTTCTCTCGCTGTGCTGCAACCTGACCTGTACAATGTGTAAAGTCTTGTATTTTTGTGTCATCAAAATAAGATACAAAATAAAACACCACATATATTTTAACAACAGTTGTTTCGATTTTTTAAAATTAATCAAGTGTGTCTCCATTCAAGGATGGACGTCAGACATCTGTGCTCCGAATGGGTGAAGGTCAGGTCGCTGTGAAGCAGGGTGGTCACTATCTAAGCTAACATAATATATTCTCAATAATGCATGCACTAAATAACACTTGTTCAAAGTCTTTCAGTCGGTTATGTCTCTATAGAAGTCACACATATATCTATACTATCAATCAACATTGGATTTTACAGGCCTTAGGTTAAGGGTCTTGACCACTATAATACACTGTTTGAAGTGTGGGTCTGTGCTCACTAGAATCTCCGGTATGTGGCACTTGTTATTGATAGGCAATGATATACTGCAGTAGGGGTCTAATGTTAGTTGGGGATCTGCTAGGTGAGCATCATGGCATGGTCAGTGGTCTGGCACATGAAGAGAATACCTTGCAGGGACACAGGGTCAGAATGGCAGTATGTTTCCTCTCGCGAGGGTGCGTGGGCAAGGACACGTTTGTGGAGATGAACGAGCTATGTGCTTAGTTCAGGATGGTTCACATGCAGGACAGTGATCTCAGAGAAAGAGTGATGTGTTACATTTATTAACTGTTGCAAATACCTCTGGAGTTTTCCAGTCAGAGTGGGAACGAAGGTGGGGGCCATGTGCTCTGCGCAGTGAGGCCTGGTCACCAAGATGGTGTAGAAAGGGGGTACAAAAATGGATGCCCCGTGTCCTGCTCAGTGGTCCCATCTACGCGAATGTCAACCAAAGTTAACATCACATAAGGGCAAGGGGCGAACCCACTACTGGAGGCACTTGGTCCGAGTTTCTACTGAGAAGTAAAGGACGAGAGGGGCCTGATGGCCCCTCGCTCCCACACACTTGCCTGCATGCCCACCGGCCCATCCATCCCACCCCCCTCTATCAAAGGCGGTTCGCACCCGGGGATGAGCGCTGGCATGGGGTGCTGTCACGGGTGCAAACGGCCAAGGTGCCAAACAGCATGCACACTTCAAAAGGTATCCCACGCCCAGGGGCCATCGCTCGCATGGCCTCCTCAGACCCCGTGTCTCCAGGCAGGCAGGCCTCCCCTGAGGCAGGCCGCCCCCCTGCAAACCACATAATACCACAACATACACATGTCATTCATTCACAAACACACCCCTGTTTCTAATACTTTATAAACCACTTGATATGTCTCATGAGAACATCTTTGTGCTTTGCAAGTCAATTCCTGAACCTTCTACCTGAGAAGCACTGAGATCTATGCTAATCTGCTCGTCGTCGTGCTATCTGTGACTGCTTCGAGCAACTCGTCACTGTGCTACCTGTGGCTATCTACCTGTTCTCCTGCAACATACTGCTCGGCCTGATGAATCAAACTGTTTGTTGGTCAAGGTAAGGCCATGTATCTTAGTCATATTTCGGTCATTTTTACATTTCTATCTATTTGCGATTACAGAACCCAATAGAGCTATGGTCATTGGTCTCATTGCTATTGACTTGAGTTTCAATTGTTATGCTATCAATAGATCTATTTATTTTCATCTGTGTCAATTGTCATCGAATTGCATCCTTCGGGGGTCCAGTCTATAATGTAAGCATGTTTCCTTTTCGTGCAAGACAGAACATCCAAGGGACGAGTCACATGTTCAGAGTTTAGTCACATCATTTAAAAAATGTTCTGTAACTTATGCAAATACTAAGCTGCACATGATCAACTGGTATAGTTCCGGCGACCAAAACAAACCTTGCATTGAACATGGTATGGTTCATTTACTTTTTTATGAAATTTTTATTCATCAAGGTTTTATAATAATCTTGATATTTACTTTTCACAATTTTCAACAATGCCTGCCTGTTCGATTAGCGGTTGCCCTTCGAAGACCCATGCTAAATTTGAAGGCACTACAATGCATGTATTCCAGAAAACTGTTGATCAAATAAGAGAATGGGTCAGACATTGCGGATATCCACTGGATGAGCTGGAAAGTAGAGTCCAACAAGTCTTAGAGGACAAGAGGGGTGATCGATACCGCATCTGAAGCCGGCACTTTTCCTCGAACATGTACGCCACATCTTGGGTAACAAAGAAGAATAAACGGTGAACGACACGAAAATTGCTCGCAAACGCTATTCCAACTCTATTCGTCCACATTCCGCCACTGGTGAGTCAAGTGTCCGGATTTAGCTTTAGGATTTGCGGTAGTGTGTAGGTAGCCGAATGGATTAATTGATATTTTAGGTGTTGTGTCCCTTGTAATACTCCCTTGTAATACTTTCGATATTGATATGAGTGTATAGCTTTTTGAATAATGACATTTATCAATACATTATTTTTCGATTTTATAACCCCCAAAGGAAATCTATTTATGGGCACAGGGAACTGTACTATATTGCGCATTTTCAATAGCATTATTATCAACTATTCTGTCTGTTTACATGGCAATTTATTAATATTTGCATTTCATTATCAAACAATAATTTGCCTTTACAACTGCTTGACTATCCACTGAATTTGAAGCAAGAACATTCTACATCCGTGACGTGCCCGCAGTTATCAACCACTTCTAGCGCGTATCAGGTAATCATACTTGGCTATTCCGCTACAGACTTAATTTATGCATGTCAAGTAATAGTTTTTATGTATCGTGTGATTATTTTACCAATTGTTTGGTTAGTGCTTTCCAATGGATATACACCTTAGTTGTCGTCCCCTGGTGTTTGTTTTCAGTTATAATTAGTGTTATCCGTACTAATGCAAGTACTGTCTTTCAGGGAGATGCTGAAGCGTCCACCCCATTGACAACAGCCCTAGATGTTCTTCAGCAGCACGAGGTATGGATACTGACAGCTCCATCAACTGTGATCATCGGGACTGGAACACTTGTCGTTTGATTGTTCTACACCATGTTTCATTTGTGGTTAGCCATTGATATGTACCTGTGCGGTCGACCCCAAGTGTGTGTTGTCTTTTGAATATCGTAATCCTTACTAATGCAAATACTATGTTTCAGGCAGTTGTTGAAGCGTCAACCCACGCACTTGATGCGGAGCCTGACATTCAAGTAATTCCAGGGGAAGTGGAAGCGGGACCATGCGGATACGAATCGGCGCAACAGCTTTCGGAAGTGCGCACCACATTTACAACATCCATAGATATTCTTCAGCAGCACGAGGTATGGATACTGACCGCTCCATCGAGCGTGATCATATAACGTGATTCCATTTGCTATACTTTCTTCCCTATTAACACAAGTACTGTGTTTCAGGGAGACGACAGAGCTTCCTCTACAATTATAACATCCCTTGTAGGTTGTTAGGCAGAAACCTGTGCAGTTCCCTCTGGGACCACTGCAAAAGATTTAAGTCTACAGGTGTTGGCAGTAAACCCACTTGGCAGCAGTCTGTACCACACAGATTTACTGTGGTAGCTGTGGCTGAGCAGTCAGACTTCCTTCAAGAAGAGTTAGGCAGTATACAGAGGATACATATTAGGTACAGAGGCACAGTAGTACAAGCAAACACTGACCAGAGCTAGGTGTAAAAGTATAAACTTATTTATTAAAGGTACACTCATAAATTACACTAGCACATTAGAAAAGATAAGAAAGTCAAACACAGTTACTATTACTCCTATGTACATCCCTAAGCATTTGTTGGACAATTCTAAGTTAACACCACTTATTTCCAACCAGAGGTGAGCGCTTAACGTTAGATGGTACTCCAACAAGTATTACCAAAAGGGAGGGAAAAGGCAAAGATTAAAGAGAGCAGTAAGGTAAAACACTTTTCACATAAGGTTAGCAAAGACAGTCAATAGTGGAACAAGGGGAATTAGTTCGGGGCCCGCGTTAGAGGGAGCCAGGCGAAAATGTGCCCAAGATCACACCATGTCACAAGTCTTTGCAGGTGAGTAGAAAACGGTTTTACTATGGTTCTGGAAAGTTTAGTTAGGGTGTCCCAGACCTACCCAGGTTCGAGAGCCGAGGGCTAAATCTACCCCGTACAATCGGTGGCAAGGGAGGCCGGGCGGAACACAGTACCTTTAAAAGTGGAGAGGATCCTCCAGCGGTGGTAGTCGTTCCTGGTAGTGGGTGCAAGTCGCGGCGTTGTCCCGAGGAAGAGGCGGTCTCGTCGGGGAGGAAGGCTGCAGGTCGTTGCACTACCAGGGATGAGGCCAGCCGTGGAGTTCTCCGGTCACAAAGGATTTTTACCCCTCTTTCACAGTTGAGGTAAAAAGTGGTATCCCGGTTGCCTGGGTGCTTGGCACGGGCAAGGCGGCCACTAGATGCTTCGGGACGGCGAAAAGAAGGCAGCAACTGGTTGTCCCCACCAGTTAAGTGAAGAAGACTCTCCGGCGGGAGATCTCCTCTGTCGTCGGGAAAAGTGGTGAGACGATTCTGCAGGGCTTCACCGGTGGCGTCATCTTGGCAGGTCGGCTCGGCTTCTCCCTCTTCGGCTTCTTAGGTCCTGTGGCGACTTCTGAAGAACCAGTCCCAAAAACCCTGCTTTTATGCAGCAAACCCCCATTCATACAGCCTAGCTGTCACTCAAACATGCTAAGTGGTGAGCGGGGTGGCTCACCACTTGGGCCAATCACACTAGAGTGCGACCTGAGTTGGTAAGGCAACTCGGTCCAGGGTGCCTAAACCCCCTCCCACACCCCCTGTGGTACCCAGACAGAATGGCAGCACTTTGGAGGGCTTCTGTGCAGAAGCCCGCCAAAAGTGGAACAAAGGCTAGACTCGGGTTCAGGGTTACTGAAGTGAACCTAGACGCCATTTTGGCGGCGAGTTCCGGCAAAAAATCCCAACCGGTGAATTTATATTAATTAAATAAACCGGCGGTATCTTTAACATTGCACCAAAAAGTGGTGCATCAAAAACCAATGGGAAATCCCATTGGGAAATATTCCGGTGGAAGATTTCCGTGGTATCCACTGCCACCAGCCAGAACTCGGCGAGGGGGGACGGGACAGTACCCCCTCGACAACAGACCCACGGGCAATCTAATTGCCCCTACCAGTACTTCCACAGTAAGATGGTTTGTACTGGTTAAGTTCCTAAGTTAAGACTAGTAAAGTCAATGGTAACTTTACTAACCCAGGGAGACAGTAGTCAGTCCCAGGGTGTGGAGTCTATGTTTGGGGGTCTCTAAGACACCCCTGTGCTACTGCACTGAGGGTGCTGTGTAACACACATTCAAAAAACAATGATGGCCTATGGGGAAAATTACCCCCTAGCCCATAAGCACATAGCAAGTCACAGTAACACTCTCAAGTCATGTCCAAGAGTGAGGGTAAAAGAGTCTCACTCTTGGCAGGAGAAAAAAATAAACCCCACAAATCCAGCAAAGCTGCTGGGGGACTCACTAGGTTAGGAAATTCAGCCTAAACAGAGAATTCTTCCTAACACTCACCCCCCCAGACTAAGGGACAGGAGGATTTAATCCACTCCTGGATGAACCTCATACCTCTAGTCGATGACATACATCCTAGAGAGTCCATCAGCATTTTGATGGTGACACCCTGACCTGTGCTCAATGGTGAAATCAAACCCTTGGAGGCAGATTGACCATCTCAATAGTTTTGGATTTTCCCCTTTCATTTGCATTAACCATCTCAAGGGTTGGTGGTCAGTCTGAATGACAAAAGTAGAGCCATACAAGTATGGCCTAAACTTCTTCAGTGCCCACACAATAGCAAAGCATTCTCTTTCGATTGTTGCCCACCTTGTTTCAGGATCCTTCAGTTTTCTACTGATGAAGCAAATGGGGTGTTCCCTACCCTTCTCATCCAGTTGGCTAAGAACTGCACCTATACCTACATTGGAAGCATCAGTTTGTACAATGAAAGTTTGGTGGTAGTCAGGAGCTCTGAGTACTGGAGCTTGGCAGAGAGCTTTCTTCAGGTTTTCAAAGGCCTGATTGCATTCCTCAGTCCATTTGACCTTCTTAGGGAATTTTGGAGAGGAGATTACATTCAGAGGAGAAGCTATGGTCCCATAGTTCTCAATGAAATTCCTGTAGTACCCAGTGAGGCCTAAGAAGGCTCTCACCTGGGTCTGAGTAGTAGGTGTTGTCCAATTTTGCACAGCTTCAATCTTGCTGAGCAAAGGCCTTATTTCTCCACCTCCTACCTCATGTCCAAGGTAGACCACTTTACTCTGACCAATTTGGCACTTGCTTGCCTTTATGGTCAGATTGGCCTGCTCAAGAGCCTGCAAAACATGTCCTAAGTGGGTCACATGTTCTTCCCAGGAGTGGCTGAAGACTGCAATGTCATCCAAGTATGCCATGCAGAAGTCCTCCATCCCAGCCAGAACTTGGTTCACCATCCTTTGGAATGTTGCAGGTGCATTTTTCAGTCCAAAAGGCATAACCTTGAATTGGTATAGGCCAACTGGGGTAGAAAATGCAGTTTTCTCCTTGGCATGGTCTGTCAGGGCTATTTGCCAATAGCCTGACGTAAGGTCCAGTGTGCTGAGGTACTTGGCTGGACCAAGTTTATCCACCAACTCATCTGTCCTTGGCAAAGGGTGGGCATCAGTCTTGGTGACTGCATTAAGAGCTCTATAGTCCACACAGAATCGCAACTCTTTGGATCCTGCCTTTGGTACTAACACCACTGGGCTAGACCATGGACTAGTAGAGGGCTCTATTACACCGAGATCAAGCATCTTCTTGACCTCACCTTTGATGTGGGTTCTGACATGTTCTGACATTCTATATCCTCTGCTTTTGACTGGCAGACAGTCACCAGTGAGTATCTCATGCTGTCCCCAAGGGGTCAAGCCTGGTGAAAGTGAGAACAGGGGGGCAAACTGATTTAACATAGCTTTGCACTCCTCCTGTTGCTCAGGGGTCAGATCTGAAGAGAGATTAACTCCTTCAACCTTTTCGTCCAAAGGTAAGCCTCTCAGGAGGTCAGGTAGAGCGTCACTCTCCTCCTCCTCTTCCGATGAAGCTAGAAGCAATGCTCCTACTTCTGGTCTAGAGACATAGGCTTTGAGGCGGTTGGTGTGGAAGACTCTGGGAGCTTCCCTGAGTTTGCCCAGATCCACCAGATAGTTGACCTCTCCAAGTTTTCCCACAACCTTGAAGGGTCCCATCCATTTGTCTTGCAAGGCCCTCTGCCTTGTTGGGAGCATAACTAGAACTAGCTGGTCTTGAGTAAACTCAACCATGTTAGCCTTCTGATCATGCCAATGTTTGATCAGAGCTTGGCCAGCTTTCAAGTTATCACTTGCTTCTGCCATCATGTGTGACATTCTCCTTCGGAGACCTATCACATAGTCAGTCACTCTGACTGGCTTGGGGGAAGGAGCACTCTCCAACCCCTCCTTAATCAGGGCCAAGGGGCCTCTGACGGGATGGCCATAGAGAACTTCAAAGGGAGAATAACCTACTCCCTCCTGAGGGACTTCCCTATAAGCAAATAGAAGGCATGGCAGTAGAAGGTCCCACTTCTTCTTAAGGGGTTCTTCCAAGGCACCTATCATGCTCTTCATGGTTATGTTAAATCTTTCTACCAACCCGTTTGTCTGGGGGTGGTAGGCGGTTGAGAACTTGTAGGTGACTCCGCAGGTTTTCCACATGGCCTTCATGTAGTTGGACATAAAATTTGTCCCCCTGTCAGAGATTACCTCCTTAGGAAACCCAACCCTGGTAAAGATACCAAGGAGGGCCTTAGCCACAGCCTGAGCTGTAACAGTCCTCATAGGAATTGCCTCAGGGTACCTAGTAGCATGGTCTACTACAACAAGGATAAACCTGTTGCCTGAGGAGGTTGGGGATCAAGGGGACCAACAATGTCAATCCCTACCCTCTCAAATGGGACTCCCACAACTGGGAGAGGCACTAAAGGTGCCACATTCTTGGAACCAACCTTACCAGAAGTCTGGCAGGTATGGTAGCTCCTGAAATACCTATCTACTTCAGCCCCCATTTTTGGCCAATAGAAGTAGAGAGAGAGCCTTTCCTTGGTCTTCTTGAAACTCAAGTGACCAGCCAAAGGAATCTCGTGGGCTAGTTGCAAGAACTGTTGTCTGTTCTCTTGGGGCACTACCAGGCGTTGGTATGCTCCAGGTTCAGATTCGGTTGGTTCACTGTAGAAGAGGCCATCTTCCCAGTGTAACCTATACTTCCCAGGCTCTTGCCCATCAGCCTGAGAAGCTGCCTGCTGGCAGAGACCCTCCAGAGTTGGACATTCTCTTTGTCCCTTACGGAAAGCTGTCCTGCTGGGTCCACCTTCTGCCAGTAAAGACTGCAGCTCAGGATGGTCAGCCGGGTCCAGGTCTCCAATAAGTTCTGGACCTCCTTCTAGCTCTTCTTCAGAGTCTAGTTCAACCAAACAGGGCTGTACCTCCCTCTCAGCCTAAGCTGGAGGTGGAGTTACAGGTGTAACTTTGGACAACCTCGGGGAAGTCCTTGTTGGAAGCACTGGAGTGCTTGCTGTAGGCTTTTTCCTAGGAGTCTTGGGTGGCCCCTTTGCTCCTGATCTGGTAGTTACTGCAGTAAGTTGTTCCAGTGGGAGAGGAGTGATTTCTGTCATCATCTCCTGAGATAAACCTCGCAGGGTTTTCTCTCTTGCAGATTTGGTGAGCTCCTGTAACCTTTTACTAGGAGGTCTGGGGGTATGTGACACAACTCCAAGAGCTTTCAGGTCATTTCCCAACAGAACTCTTCCTGGCACTTCACATTGTATACTGACAGGTATCTTCACAGCCATATCATTACACTGGATGAGAACTGGTAACTGGGGACACATCTGCACAGGCCCTCCAGCTAACTTGGTGAGGCATTTGGGTGCCTTAGCAACATCCTCTGCCTTGAAAAATGATTCATCCACCACAGTTATGCTGGCCCCAGTGTCCCTGATGGCAGGAGTCTCCTGACCATTCACGTGGACACTGTCCTTATAATACTCTTTAGTATTATCTGGGATAGAATTATACACATCTAAATTTTGTTGTTCCCACAACCCCAGAGAGACTAAAGAAACACTGGCTGAGACTCCAGTGGGTTCATCAGCCAGTAGTAGAAAGTTTCCACTTGCCATAGTGACTTCCTCCTCTGGAGCGAAGGCTAAGGAGACAAGTTGGACCCCTGAAGGTTTACCCTTACATCTGGGATCTCCTTTCACATGGTCAGTAGCCTTACAAACATAACAGGCCCCAAAGGTCCTTTGGAATGGAGGCTTGTTCTGACCTCCTTCTGGTTTAGCACCAGAAGGTATACTACTCTGCTGTGGTTTCCCAGGTGGCTTACCCTTATGGTTTTGTTTGGGGCCCTCTTTGGAATTAGGATTATTAGAATTCTCTTTGGAGTCTTTCTTAGGCTGTCTTCCCTCATCCTTCTTCTGAGTTACCCCAGAATCCTTGTGGCTAGCCCTGTTGGCAACCCACAAGTCAGCAGCCTTAGCTAGCTTCCTAGGATCTAATTCCTGTGAATCAGCCAAGTGCTGTCTGAGCTCAGGAGAGCAGGCATCATAAATTGACTCCATCATTACAAGGTTTCTCATTCCTTCATAAGTGTTCACCTTGTAACCCTTAATCCATCCCTCTAAGTTTTTCAACCCTTCACACACCCAGGTAGCCCAAGGGGTACCATCATGCTTTTTGAGGCTCCTAAACCTCTTAAAATACTGGGAAGGGGTCTTCCCAAACCTAGCTATCAAAGCTAGTTTCACACATTCATACTCTTTCCTATCCTCCTCCCCCAACTCCATTACCACATCAGTTGCAACAGGGGGAAGCCTAGAGAACAACCAGGTGAGTAACTCATTACCTGTGATGTTCTGGAGCCCATGATTATACTCAAACATAGACAACCAATCCAACACATCCAACTTAGGCTCATACATACCAATCAATTCCTTAGGCATCCGGGGTATTTTAGGACTGGAACTTCTAGAGGAGCCAGAGAGAGAAGCATTCTCAACAGACAATTTCTTCATTTCTAGCTCATACTTGAGCTCCATTTCCCTTAGCCTTAGTTCTTTGTCAGTTTGAGCATTTAGTTTCTTGTACTCTAATTCAAGTTTCATTTTCTCTAGTTCAAAGTATTGAGGGCTAAATGTGGGACCTGGCAAAGGTCCAGTAGGTACAGCTGGTAGAGCAGACAGAGGCCTAGAGGGACTATCTACAACAGTTTCATCCTCCTCTTCTGGTTCTGACCCAAGATCATCAATACTTTGTTCCATATCAAGATCATTGCTGCTTTCTACATTTGCTGGAGTGATAGGTTCCTCTGGACCATCCTCCAGACTTTGGTTTTCTAACAACCTTTCTATTAGCTCTATTTTCTTTCCTTTAGTCATGAGATTCTTATGCTTACAGAGAAGTCTTAGACAATCAGCAGTTTTTGTAGCAAGGGACTCTTGACTATAACTTTCCATAGTAGACAGGTTAAAAATGACTTTTTCTTTCTTGTGCTTAAGCTTTGTGGTTAGTTGCACTAAGGTATCTCAAAAGTACTCTAAAGTGTATACTCAATACAGATCCCACCGCTGCCACCAGTGTTAGGCAGAAACCTGTGCAGTTCCCTCTGGGACCACTGCAAAAGATTTAAGTCTACAGGTGTTGGCAGTAAACCCACTTGGTAGCAGTCTGTACCATACAGATTCACTGTGGTAGCTGTGGCTGAGCAGTCAGACTTCCCTCAAGAAGAGTTAGGCAGTATACAGAGGATACATATTAGGTACAGAGGCACAGTAGTACAAGCAAACACTGACCAGAGCTAGGTGTAAAAGTATAAACTTATTTATTAAAGGTACACTCATAAATTACACTAGCACATTAGAAAAGATAAGAAAGTCAAACACAGTTACTATTACTCCTATGTACATCCCTAAGCATTTGTTGGACAATTCTAAGTTAACACCACTTATTTCCAACCAGAGGTGAGCGCTTAACGTTAGATGGTACTCCAACAAGTATTACCAAAAGGGAGGGAAAAGGCAAAGATTAAAGAGAGCAGTAAGGTAAAACACTTTTCACATAAGGTTAGCAAAGACAGTCAATAGTGGAACAAGGGGAATTAGTTCGGGGCCCGCGTTAGAGGGAGCCAGGCGAAAATGTGCCCAAGATCACACCATGTCACAAGTCTTTGCAGGTGAGTAGAAAACGGTTTTACTATGGTTCTGGAAAGTTTAGTTAGGGTGTCCCAGACCTACCCAGGTTCGAGAGCCGAGGGCTAAATCTACCCCGTACAATCGGTGGCAAGGGAGGCCGGGCGGAACACAGTACCTTTAAAAGTGGAGAGGATCCTCCAGCGGTGGTAGTCGTTCCTGGTAGTGGGTGCAAGTCACGGCGTTGTCCCGAGGAAGAGGCGGTCTCGTCGGGGAGGAAGGCTGCAGGTCGTTGCACTACCAGGGATGAGGCCAGCCGTGGAGTTCTCCGGTCACAAAGGATTTTTACCCCTCTTTCACGGTTGAGGTAAAAAGTGGTATCCCGGTTGCAGGGGTGCTTGGCACGGGCAAGGCGGCCACTAGATGCTTCGGGACGGCGAAAAGAAGGCAGCAACTGGTTGTCCCCACCAGTTAAGGGAAGAAGACTCTCCGGCGGGAGATCTCCTCTGTCGTCGGGAAAAGTGGTGAGACGATTCTGCAGGGCTTCACCGGTGGCGTCGTCTTGGCAGGTCGGCTCGGCTTCTCCCTCTTCGGCTTCTTAGGTCCTGTGGTGACTTCTGAAGAACCAGTCCCAAAAACCCTGCTTTTATGCAGCAAACCCCCATTCATACAGCCTATCTGTCACTCAAACATGCTAAGTGGTGACCGGGGTGGCTCACCACTTGGGCCAATCACACTAGAGTGCGACCTGAGTTGGCAAGGCAACTCGGTCCAGGGTGCCTAAACCCCCTCCCACACCCCCTGTGGTACCCAGACAGAATGGCACCACTTTGGAGGGCTTCTGTGCAGAAGCCCGCCAAAAGTGGAACAAAGGCTCGACTCGGGTTCAGGGTTACTGAAGTGAACCTAGACGCCATTTTGGCGGCGCGTTCCGGAAAAAAATCCCAACCGGTGAATTTATATTAATTAAATAAACCAGCGGTATCTTTAACATTGCACCAAAAAGTGGTGCATCAAAAACCAATGGGAAATCCCATTGGGAAATATTCCGGTGGAAGATTTCCGTGGTATCCACTGCCACCAGCCAGAACTCGGCGAGGGGGGACGGGACAGTACCCCCTCGACAACAGACCCAGGGGCAATCTAATTGCCCCTACCAGTACTTCCACAGTAAGATGGTTTGTACTGGTTAAGTTCCTAAGTTAAGACTAGTAAAGTCAATGGTAACTTTACTAACCCAGGGAGACAGTAGTCAGTCCCAGGGTGTGGAGTCTATGTTTGGGGGTCTCTAAGACACCCCTGTGCTACTGCGCTGAGTTTGCTGTGTAACACACATTCAAAAACCAATGATGGCCTATGGGGAAAATTACCCCCTAGCCCATAAGCACATAGCAAGTCACAGTAACACTCTCAAGTCATGTCCAAGAGTGAGGGTAAAAGAGTCTCACTCTTGGCAGGAGAAAAAAATAAACCCCACAAATCCAGCAAAGCTGCTGGGGGACTCACTAGGTTAGGAAATTCAGCCTAAACAGAGAATTCTTCCTAACATAGGTGATGCAGATGTAAAGAAATCGGAGAAATAAGTTGATGAAATCTGATCATATTTAGATATTCCTTTATTCTTTTAGACAATGCATCATTTGTGGTTATCTCTTTAGATGCACCTGTGCAGTCGACCGCAAGTGTGTGTATGTTTACAATATTGAAAACCATACTAACGCAGGTACTGTGTTTCAGGGAGTTGCTGATGCATCCTCTTCAATACAATCATTTGTGGCAGTCCATGCAAAGCCAGAGGAATTGATACTGACAGCTCCATCGAACTAGGTCATCAGAGCTCGAATACTTGTCGTTTGATTGTTCCACACAATGTTTAAATCGTGTTTGGCTATTGAGATGTACCTGTGTGTTCGTCCTCACGTGTGTTTTATGCTAACAATATTTTGATACATAGTAATGAAAGTACTATGTTTCAGGGAGTCGATGGAGCCTCATTCAGTGCTGTCTATGCGGATACAGAAAATATAGTTGTTGCAGTGCAACAGGAAGGGAAGAGATGCGGAAACGAATTGGACCTGCAGCGTGCAGATGTTGAAGGTCGAGTCAAAAAAGTTGCAAAGAAAAGAAAGAAAAATAAGGTTAGTTACAAACAGTTCATAACTTTAGATTTTTTTTGTGCTGGGGACTATTTTATGTTTTTTTCCAGTCAATTGTACTATACTTTATCTTGTTTTTAAACTGAACATCCCTTTTCCAATCTATCCTCTAGTTACCCGTGGATGTCCGAACTATACATACACAGACAGTGAAGCGAATGAGAGATGTTGATTGCCAGACCATTTACACTATGGAGGAACTATTAATTCAGACGCGGCGTGTTGAGACTCAAGATGCCCATGTCCAATGGCCAGAACATGAAATGAATGTGTCTGGAGAATCCAGCAAAGTTGTATTGAACCATTGCTATAGTGCGACCGCACCACCACAACAACAGGATACTGGATGTATTGAAGATAGCTCTGAAGTAGTCGCAGATCAATTCACAAAATCTACACCCGCCAAAAAATTGCCACCAAAAAAGCTGTCGACATTGTTGTGTTCTCCCATCAATGTTGAAGTAGCAGATGTTGAAATGACAGAGAATGAACCAGCAGCAGCATTCACCGACGCATCAGAACTTGATAGCAGCAATATTTATTTCAAATGTGTTGATATGTCCTCAACGTCACAGGCCGAAACAACTTTGACGCCGGATGACAGTCTAATGAAAGAGGGCAAATACATAGTATTCGACAGTTGTTTGATTAATATTATAAGTATGCTGAAATGTGGGCATTCCGTTAGAGGGAAAGTATGTGGGAAGCCATTGATTCATGTCACTCGTCAAAAAAAAGGCAGTAACGTCAAAATAAATGCCGCCTGTAGATTAAATCATACGTTCTCATGGTCTGCACAACCGATGCTGGGGAAACTGCCAGCAAGCAATCTACTGTGTGCAGCTGCATCACTTTTTAGTGGGTCCAGTTTTAGAAAGTTAAAGTCTTTCTTTCAGTTTGTGGGACTCCATTTCATTTAAAAAACGCAGTACTACAAATACCAACATGATTATCTGTTTCCGGCCATTAGTGATGCTTGGAAAATTGAACAATTGTCTGTAGCAAGTACATTTGAAGGCAAACGATTCAGGCTAGCCGGCGATGGACAGTGCGACAGCCCTGGATTTTCTGCAAAGTACTGCACCTACCACTTTCAGGACATGGATAGTAAGAAAATTGTGAGTTCGGTGGTCGTGCAGGTAACACAATGTACATTCTCCGTGGCCATGGAGAAACTAGGATTTATAAAATCAGTGGAATATCTACAATCGAGGGGAATGCACATAGACCTCATAGCCACGGACAGACACGTTTCAATTGCCAAGACATTGAGAGAGCAGTTCCCACATATGAAACATCAATTCGACGTATGGCATCTTGCTAAATCAATAAGAAAATCTCGGCTGCAGGGGAAAAAAAAGGTTTGGAAAGTATTTCAGAGTGGTCCCAGTCTATCACCAACCATCTTTGGTGGAGCTCCAAAACTTGTGAAGGGTCAGTGGAAATACTACTTGAAAAATGGCGGTCACTGATGCACCACTGTACCAACGTGCACCGCTGGTCAGAAAACCTACATTTCCACCAATGTGAACATGGCCCTTTGTCCCCAGTGGAGGCACGGAAGAAGAAGTGGTTGATTCCATCTTCACCAACACACAAAGCCATTGAGAAGATTGTTTTCGGTAAAACTCTATCAAGAGATTTGAGGGGACTGACAGAATTCTGTCACACCGGAGGTTTGGAGGTGTTCGGCAATATGTGCCTAAAGTACAGGCCAAAGCGCTTGCATTTCAGCATACAGGGCATGAGGCATAGGACTTTACTTGCCGTCTTGGCCCATAACGAGAATCTCGGCCGTGAACAATCTAGGACTACGGGTAATGTAAAGATGCCTCGCTACACTAAGGCCTTTTCAAAAAGAAGTAAGCAATGGGTGATCAAACCAGTCTATGAGGAAATGGAGTTCGACTTTGTCAAAAGCCTTATTGTTGCTGTATTAGAGAAGCACAGATATTGAATTTTGAACGTTTCTGTGCAGAGCACTGATCCATTGCCACCAAACATTACCACTGTGCCATGGGAGAGCTGGTTGTAAAGTACAAATCTCAGTTTAAATAATTGTAATACGATTGTCTTTTTGTAAATAAATGTTATTGTGCAGTGTACATACAAAGTATGCTAACCCTAACCCTTACCTTCACCATCCTGGGTGGCGAACAACCTGGGATTCATCTTTGAATTCTCTCTCTATCGCCTCATATTGCTGACCTTGTCTATATGTGTATGTATATATTTTTGTTGATGTAACTAATTTTCGCATTCTCATGTAAATGCTGCACACTGTTAACCGAGGAGAGGCTTGCGTATTGCAAATAATAAAACAAACAAACAATAAATCTCACTTTCAACTCAACTCCTCAGGTACTTTATACTTTCCCTGACCTTCCCCCAAAAATGTAATCTCTCCATAGTTATGGTTCTTTGGGGCTGCAAAGCTCGCGGACAACAAGGACAAAATTGGGGGCCTTAGAACACGCCAAGCGAGCCGTTGCAGATGGGAGAGAAGCCAGTTCGCATTTGCACATTGAGGCGCAGTAGATGGATAGATTTGAAACTTCAAGTTCTCACGGATGGCTTTACTACGGGATGTTGCAAAGAAAGAATGTATGCTCATTTCTAGTGAAGGTCAGCGGCTTTGATTTTCAGCTTGCGGCCTGAAGAGGCCCACAACTCGCACTGGCAGTATAAGGTTCTATTGTTTTTTGACCTTGAGAGACAGGGACCATGCCGAAAGAACTTCATTTGAAGGGGGGGGGGTGCAATAACGTAAGACGATAAGGCAGAAAATTCTGAAACTAGACCGAGTTTCATGTTAGTTCAGTATACGAAAAATCGTTGTCAAGAGCGCAGTGGGATTTACGGACTGCATTACGCAGAGACGCAATGGAAATTGCAAATATAATGTAAGTAACTCTTTAGGTGCTTTTATATCGGAATGAATAATTAATGAATGGATGCATGAATAAATTAATGAATGAAGAGCTAGGAAAACGTTTGTGGGATCGTCCTTGTAGCGGGCACATGGGCATGCAGGTCCACATTCCACAGGCATGTAGACAAACAGTCGTTTCTCATTGTGTGCTAACCTCGATTTATTTTGTTACTTTTCGCATTGATTTTAGAGCCGAACATACTCATTGCACTATCCTTGAAAGCAAATAGTTTCAGATCGGCCGTAATAAATAAAATGAATAATATTAATAAAGATCGGCTGGCGAGACTAATTATAATTTTTATGTTTTCAAAACAGGTATATCCTTCCCTACTGCTACTGCCACCAGTTTCAGACCCCGCAGACAGCTTCTTCAACCGCCAGCTGCAGCTTCTTGTCAACAACTGCACCACTTTGACGATCTTATGGGACGATTGCCAAGGGCCCATATGCCCTTACCCGGTTCTAGCGGCTAGAAGGAACATATCAACCTTTACGCTGGCCTAGTGCCTACTTGATGGAACAGCCTTGCGGTTCACTTTGCGACCAAAGTGCTTCTTTTAACAAAAACTAACACCCTGTGTACCATAAAGAAACAGCGCGTGACTCACGATAAAACAGAACAGTTTTTGCGGATAGAGATAAAAGAAAATAAATGGCATTCCGAGTTAATATGGCAATTGCTGAATATTCTATAAACATTTAACGTCAAATAAATGTACTTTACCAAATGTACCGTGTAGCTGTTTAATTTTAAAGTACAGTTTCATATTCCGAATTGTGGTGCGCTGTGTTGTGAGTTGATCTGTGTTGGTTTCCAGGTTCTGTGTGAAGTCGCGTAGAAGACGACTGGGCGCGTTTGCCTACGCAGCACAGAAACGTCAAGGAGAGAGGCAGGGAATATGAATGTTTTGATTTTGATAATGTCAGCCTCAGGGGCGGGGCATATGATTTAGTGCCGCAAAAGCAGGTCAGCCAGTGCGATGCGGCAAGTGATAGGATTATCACAAAATGGCAGCTCCCTGATGCCTGTTTTCGCATGCGTTTAATGCACGAAAACTCGGGTAAGGTCCATAGGAAATTTTTCTAAAATCAAGCGACTTAGGCTTAAAAACACATGGCCGACCCGTAGGGGCAATACAATTTTTTTACCGAACCATTCCTTTAATAATTGTTTATTCAAGAAACCTTGAGTGGAAGAGTTTATTTGAATACTTGTAACTGTAAATCTTTGTGTAACTCCACTACAGCTCGCATTGACCCCTCTTGAGATAAGCCTGGCTGCTCAACACGCTACCAAAACTGTGTAGTACAAGCTTATACCAAAGGTTGGGTTTCCTATACCTGTAGTCAGAATTATTTGTAGTGTTCCCAGAGGGTACTGCATACAAACTTTGCCTAACACCATGTTACTGAAAGGGGCAATAGAGCCCATCCTCCAGCAACTCTGGAGGTCTGGAGTATATTCCTGATACTTTCTGGCTCGAAAGAAGATGGCGGGGGTTGGAGGCTGATTCTGGATCTACGTTTGTCTCAACAGGTACTTGTCCCAAAAATTCTGGATGGTCATGTTCCAGCACGTGCTCGGCCAGCTGGAGCAGGGAGATTTTCTGATATCGTTGGACCGGAAAGACGCCTACTTCCACATCCCCATTCACAAGAAGCACAGCAAGTTCCTGCAATTCGTAGTTCAAGGTCAGCACTACCAGTTCAAGGCTCTGCCTTTCGGCCTGAAGTCAGCCCAAGGGTGTTCACGAAGTGCCTGGCTCCGGTGGCGGCACATCTTCGTCTGCAAGGCATCCACGTATACCCATACCTGGATGACTGGCTGGAGCTGTCACGCTCACAGTCCCTGGCAAGAAAGCACACGACAAGAACCGTACGTCTGGGTTCTCCATAAACTATCCAAAGTCTTGCTTAAAGCCATCTCAGGACGTCCTATTCCTGGGCGCACGACTCAACACAGTGACATGCTTGGTGACCCCATCAGAGAAAAGGGTGAAAACCATACAGGACAAGGTGCAGTGCTTGTCGGCCTGACCGGCGATCGTGCGGTCCATCAGGTCGCTTTTGGGCATGTTGTCCTCCTGCGTCAACCTCATTCGCCTCTGCAGACTATGCATGAGACCTCTCCAGAAGTTCCTGGATGCGAGGTGGATGCAAGTATCGGGGGGATTTTACGTCCAAGGTCTCTCAACAAAGATTTCTGTCAAGTGATACAGTTCAGGGTGTTCAGCAGCATCTCGTTCAGGGAGCTCCATTTCAGGTTCCTCCTTACCAGGAGACGGTCACCATGGACGCCTCGCTAGAAGGATGGGGATCCCACACTGGTCAGTTGCACGTCAGAGCCCTCTGGCAACCAGAAGAGAAGGACCTGCACATCAACATCCTGGAACTTTATGCCGTATTCTGGCCCCTCAAGTCTTTTCTTCCGTCTTTGAAGGACAAGGTGGTGAGAATATTTACAGACACCACAACCATGTTCTACATTCGGAAACAAGGGGGGACCCGGTCTCCAGCGCTCTCCAAGGAGGCCCAGGACTTGTGGCATTGGGCCATTCGTCAAGAGATGTTCCTTGTTCCATTTCTTCTGAAGGGAGTCAAGAAGACCTTTGAGGCCTTGTCTGCAGCGAACTGTGTTCTTGCCACGAGTGGGAACTTCACCAGGACCAGGTGGATCGGCTGTTCCCCAAATGGGGACAACCCCACATAGACCCCTTCGCGACAGCCGCGAACACCCAAGTGCCAGAGAATCGCCAGAAGGTTTCAGCAGCCCAAGAGCATGGGTGGCGCGTTTTCGTTCCCGTGAGAGGAACGGTTCCTGTATGCATACCCTCTGTTTCCTCTTCTACTACGTGTGATCAACACACTCAGACAGTGCCACTGCAGGATGATACTCGTCACGCTAGCGTGGCCGAGACAAATCTGGTTCCGGACCTGCGGCGTCTCTCAGTGGCCCCTTCCTTCAGACTACCACTGTGCCCAGACCTTCTCCGCAGAGGAGGAGGGGCGATTCTGCATCACAACCCAACGTCCCTCAACCTGAGGGCATGGCTCCTGCAGCCTTAGAGTTTGGGGGTTATGCTATTCCCGATTAATGTAAAGACATTCTGGCCGTTTCTCTATGTGGCGCAGGACTCAGATGATTATACTGCTACGGATCAAGGCTGCTCAGCTTCTCCCATACTTGCTTTCCTTGGCCAAAGCGGGACTGGCTCATGCCTCCATCAAGGTCATCTGACCGCCATATCCAGGTACACCAGGTCTCTGGGCAGGCCTTCCCTGTGGTCTCACAGGCTTGTTAAGGAGTTCCTCAAGGGGCTCTTCAGGCCTTTCCCGCCGGTGAAGGTGCTGTAGAAATCTGAAGATGGCTGCCAGAGGAGGGGCTTAAGGAGAAGACTGTCATTGGATGGGGGCAGTAAGACCCAGAGGACAGTGATTTGTTTAAAGAAGAAATACAGTTTGTAAGTGAAAGTGAAACTTTTTTTTCTTTTACTGAGGATTCCCAGCCTGACGACGGGGAATATTCATGAGCATGTGAATCCATGCCAGACTCATGCTGCAGAACAATAGTTACAGGTAAGTAACTTGTTCCATATATATTTTTTTAAATGGAAGCAATGCAGAGGTGGTCCCAAAGCTTTATGCAGGGGAAGTCACCACTATATTACACAATCACAGGCAGCTTGACTAGAAAAACAAAAATAACCTACCTTTCTGAGGCTTGTGGAGTCTGCTTAGATCACATGCTGTGCATAGGCCGACATCTAGTGGAAGCTGCGGAGTATCACAGTTTGTTTTTCTAAACTTGAAAATGGGCGTCGACACAGGGCGTGCCAGTAATACTATCCCTAGTGTGACGTCCACTGTACCCATGATCCCTCACGCGTCTAGGACCCTCAGATTGTTTTTTTCCGCCATACTGGTCGGAAGCATCCCTCGGACTTCCCTGGCTTTAAGCCATAATTTTGCGAAATACCATATTTCCCCATTTTCTCCATCCCAACGTCGAGTCACCGAAGTTCGACGCTCGACGCCGGCCCGGAGAAGAAAACAACTGTCGAGAGCTGCACGACGGACTTTGGGCCTCGGAAGGCCTCTGGCCTCGGTCCTGCAAGTTGGGAGAGTGGGGGGTGGTACATACTCTACACTTATATATATATATATATATATTTTCTCATATATTCCTACACACACTAGCCTGCTGCCACAAGGTGCGTATGGAGGGTACCCCTTTCCAATTTTGCCCCAAGTGCAACCGCAAGTACCCTTGGGTTTGACAGACATGCCACTGGTAACCCCTGCTTGCTGAGGGACCACCCCGAGGTGAACTGCAGAGCGTGTAGTCGGTTTAAGCCGAAAACTCTAAAGGACCGTTCGATCACACGTTGGGCCCACCACGCCAGGCAACGAGAGGCTATGGAAGCGGAGGGTGCCTTCAGTGATGGCAGCGATGCCGTGCTATTGGACGACAAGGGCAACGTGGCGGCGAGAGACAGCCAAGCGCAAGTCCCCGACCTCGGAAGGTTGTCAAGCAGGGCAGCTATGGGGAACACCCCTGGCGACACGAGCGCTACCCACACCACTTCCACTAAACACTCGAAGTCCAACCGAGACTCGACGCGCGCGTCGGGTTCCCGGAAAGAGGCACACACAGAATGGTCCACCGAATCGGTGTCTTCTGGGTGTTCGCGGTCAAGATCGCCGCATGAGACCAGGCAACCATCCACTGTTGCCAAGAGTGTCTCGCTCACTAAAGTAACACAGGTTCGATCGTCGGAAGACGGAGCCGACCACCATCCCCAGGCTGCACTCCAGGAGTCGGCGTCAGCAGACCGCCTGACAGCTGCTCCCATGTCCCGACCTCCACACTCTAAGGAAAGGGACATTACCCCTGAATCTCGATGCCAGACGTCGAAAAGCTTCGAAAAGGTGAAAACACCAGGGAAGCACTCTTCCACTCACGGGGAGGGGGAAAAGCAGCAGAAGATACATTTTCAGCCTTCTTCTGCACAACAGAAACATAAAGACAGGTCACAGTCTTCTGTAAAGATTTCCAAGACCCCGGCACAAGGCCATAGGTCCAGTCAGGATATTGCAGGGAAACCCTCCCAGGAAAGGGTAATCCCCAGCTCCAAAGAATGGTCAAATGAGGCTATAGACAGAGTTATGTCTAGAATGTCATCCCTAGCAGACTTCTATGCTAAGAATCCAGAGCACTTCCTCTCCTATACCCCTGACGGGGCTACCCCCTCAGGGTCTAGGGACCCGCAACCCCCTGGTAAGAAACCTCGAGTTGAGGCGCCAACACAAAGTCGGTCTTCTGACCCTTTCTACATACAGCCATACTCTCAGTATGCTGAGGATCCATTACATGAGGATCCAGAATTGGCCACGTTGAACGACCAAACTGGGATGGATTACTATGGGGATGACGAGGACCAAGAGGAGGACGAAGATGACCCAGAAGCCTACAGAGTAGACTCCCCAGTAGGCAAAGACCCTCCGGTTACCGACTCTCCTGTCAACAACCAACCTCTCTTAAATGAGGTTTTATCTAGAGCGGCTGAACACTTCCGCATAGATACTCAGGGAGCACAGGAGGAGAGGGACTTTGCCGAGGAACTAGTGGGAGAAAAGAGACCTGCTGCCCAGGCCATCCCTATTCTCAAGTCTATACAAAGGAGAATTGACCCTTCCCTTCTCAATCCCAACCTCACCAGGGCAGTAGTAAACCCCAGAATCGAAAAACTGTTTAGGGCAGCCCACTCGGACCCGCTGTACATAAGGGGGCAACTGAAACCGGACTCCCTGTTAGTGACTAATACCCGAAAGAGGGCGGGAACACTCTTATCATCGTCTGAAGCTCCCCCCGACAAGGAGAGCAAAAAGATCTATGGGTTGGGAAGGAAGGTAGCCTCCACTTCCACCTACCAGGCAAGGATTGCCAACTCCACCACGCTGCAGGCGAGTTACAACTGCCATCAGTGGGAAGAAGTTGCGGCACTCATTGACTCCGCCCTGGAACCTTTAAAAATCCAGTTGGCACAGGTTGCGTCGGAGGAAAGAGCTGTGTCCGGTTGCATCCTTAAGGCAACCTTTGATGCCGCGGATAACGCCGGCAGACTGATAGCAGAGAGCACTGTTATCAAAAGACATGCTTGGTTATGACAATCTGGGTTTAAACCCGAGACACAAGCATCCTTAATAGACAAACCGGTGGAGCCTGATCTACTGTTTGGCAAGGCGGTAGAGGACACATTAAAAAATGCCAAAGATGAATACGAGACTCTCAAATCCCTGGGCCAGTTAACCAACAAACCCCCTAATCAAAGAGGGAATGGCAATTTTCGTTGCCCACGTGGCCAAAATTCACAAGGAGGCTCCAACTATTCCCAGGGGCAGGGTACACCATGGAATAACAACAACCAGCAGTCTACCCAAAGTTATGGCAGGGGCAACAAAAGGGGACGTGGTAAGAGTAGAGGCGGCGGCACACCTCCCTCAAAACAGTGACGTTCCGTTCAGGGTCCCTTCTCACGCATCCCCAGTAGGGGGATGCATTTCCAACTTCACCCAAGCTTGAGAAGGGATCACATCAGACAGATTTGTGCTGTCCACAGTGTCCGCAGGATACTGTATAGAACTGTTAGAGCATCCCCGAAACCACCCTCCACGTCAAAAAGTACATTCATTAGACCACCAGAAGATCCTCCTCGAAGAGATCACCAATCTTCTAGCAAAGGACGCGATAGAACTCGTCCCGGGATACCAGGTAAACAAGGGTATTTATTCAACTTACTTCCTTGTGCCAAAAAAAAAAAGTATGTCAAGCCCCAAACATTTCGCCTGACTACTCTCCAAGAGGTAATCGCCCTCCTAAAAAAAGGAGGATTACATGGCAACATTGGACATGAAAGATGCCTATTTTCATATTTCCATGTTCCCAGCGCACAGAAGATTCTTGCGCTTCAAGGTGGACAGTCAGCACTATCAGTTCAAGGTACTGCCCTTCGGTATAGCCTTGGCTCCAAGGGTATTCACCAAGGTACTGGCGGCGGCGTCGGCACACCTACGCAGGGAGGCAATCCCAGTGTACCCTTACCTGGACGACTGGCTCATCACGGGGGAGACCCCAGTAATTTGCAGATCAAACATTCAAAGAACTATCAACCTCCTCTTCGTATTGGGTTTCTCCATAAACGAGAACAAGTCAAGTCTTGTGTCAAGCACCTCCAAACAGTTCCTAGGAGCTGTCCTAAACACACAAGAGGGGTTGGCCTTTCCATCAGAGGAAAGAATTTGGAAGCTACTGCTGCAAATTCCGCTATATCAAGCCGGTCGCCAGGTAATGGTGCGCAAAACGATGCATTTGCTGGGCATGATGGCGTCATGTATTTACCTGGTCCCTCACGCATGCCTGCGCATGCGTCCCATGCAAGAATGGTTGGGGAAACAGTGGTCTCAGGCAAGCGGTCAGTGGGATGATCTAGTGGTCGTTTCGCCAACACTTGTACAAAGTCTTCACTGGTGGACAAGAGAAAACCTGTCAAAGGGGAAACCCTTTTACGATCCTGAGGTACAGGCTGTAGTCACAACAGACGCAGGGTGGGGAGCACACCATCTCCACCACACAGCTCAGGGTCTCTGGTCTCACTCAGTGGCCAAGAATCATATCAATCTGCTAGAGCTTCTGGCAGTATTCAAAGCGCTTCAGGCGTTCGAACCCTACCTTTTGGACCTGACAGACAGCACAACAGCTATGTTTTACCTGAAAAAGCAGGGAGGGACTCGTTCGTCAAATCTGTCCAAGTTTGCCCAGACGATTTGGATATGGGCACTCAGACGGAACATCTACCTGTCATCTCAACATGTTCCAGGGGATCTCAATTCTCTGGCGGACGATTTGAGTAGAGATCCCCTCCCGGAAGAACATGAATGGTGCCTACACAGAGAAATCATAGAAGATCTCTTCTCTCAGTGGGGTTTCCCCACTATAGACCTATTTGCCACAAGCGAAAACAGACAGTGCCCAGGATCCGCATCCAGGTTCCCCCAACCAGACTCCCAGGGGAACGCCCTGTGGATGATCTAGTCAGGGATGTTTGCGTATGCTTTTCCACCAACCCCTCTCATCAGGAACATGGTCAACAAGATGCACAGGGAATCGATGACGCTCGTCCTAGTTGCTCCCATGTGGGCGAGGGAACGTGGTTCCCACACTTATGCAGACTAGCGGTGTGCAAACCCATCAAACTCCCGTGCTGGTACAACCTACTGTCCCAGCACCAAGGTCAGACAGTGCATCCTCAACCCAACTCAATGAACCTGGCAGCATGGCTCCTGAGGTCATCCTCAACCCAACTCAATGAACCTGGCAGCATGGCTCCTGAGGTCATAGAGTTTGGACATTTCAAATTACCTCAGAGATGTATGGACATCCTAAGAGAATCTAGGAAGCCAAACACGAGACACTGCTACTTTGACAAATGGAAAAGATTTGTTATCTGGTGCCAGAATAAGCAAATCAACCCAGTTGATTGCACTCCTTGCACGATAGTCGCCTACATGCTCCACCTGCTGGACGCAGGGTTGTTATTTAATTCACTGAAGGTACACCTGGCAGCTCTGTCAGCATACACCACCTTGCATAACAAAGTATTGTGGTGGAAAGTACCAGTGGTTAAAGCCTTCATGGAAGCAGTAAAGAGACTTCACCCTCCAATTTCTAACCCACCACCAGGATGGGACCTCAATGTGGTGCTTGCTAAACTCATGGGCCCTCCCTCCGAGCCCATGCATAAGAGCAGTCTCAAACACCTGACATATAAAACTGCCTTCTTGGTAGCCATTACGTCTATAAGAAGGGTCAGTGAAATTCAGACTCTGTCAGTGCAGGATCCTTTCTTTACTGTCCATAAAGATAAACTGGTTTTACGAACTCTTACGCTCACCTGGTATCCACGGGGAGGCCACCCAGCTGCCGGAACCCTGGTGCCCTTCTCGGTCGCTCCTGGGTATTATCAGCGGGGAGTTCTTTCTGGAAAACAGGTGGGCAATGTTCAAGTTTGAGTAACTGGGGAATTAACCACCCAACACCCGGTATGCCCGCAGCGCCTCCCCGGGTCTTTCCTCACCTTGTTTTGGGCTTTGGCGAGCTCTCCGTCCTGCCTTCTTGGCAGGGGCGCGTTGTCCTCTGTGGGCGATTGCAATCTTCACTGATGCTGCCCCTTTGAGTCTCTCAGGTAGGTCTTATTACTGTTATTCTGTAAGCCTTTCTTTGAACTAATGATGTCCTTTCTCTCCCAGTAGGTGCGCGAGAGTCTGCTGTGGGCCGTTGGCTGGATTTGGGCTCACCGGCAAGTGATGGTGTTTCGGGAGCGCCTCAATGCGGTAAGTGGGCGCTATAAGTAGCGCTATGGTGCCATGCTTCTGCTAACCTGTTGTCTTTTATTCTTGTTGGCTGCTGGGTTCAACGAAGCAAGAGGCTCCTAAGCGGTGCTGGTCGATGGGCGACTTGAGAGGTAAATTGCCGGCTCTGAAGTAAATGTCTAATGTCTCTTTTCTCTTTTTTTGCAGATTCGAAGATCCAAGAAGCTTGCTGTTCCTTGGGTGCTGTTTGCAGTCTGCGGTGGAATCTCAGGTAAGCTGCTGAAAATAACGATGTCCCTTTGTTTTGCAGGTGCAGACTTTTCGTGGTTCGAAGATGCTGCAGAACACGACAAGCATCACGTTGCTGGAATGCAAAAGGCGCCAGGACTGACTCCAAGAGAGTCTGGGGGCAAATGTCAAGGCCCTTGAGGGCCTGATGGGGTAGAAGTAGCCCACCTGGCCTGGCTATCCAGGCTTAGGGCAGGGATCGTGACAGCACTCCCCCCTAAGGCACCTCTCAAGGTGTTTCTTCTGTCCGGCCCAGGTTTAGTTGGGAAGTTTTGATGGTAGCTTTTAATCAGACGTGGTGCGTGAACATTTTCGCAGGGTTCCCAGGATGTATCTTGGGGTCCAAAACCTTTCCAATCGATTAGATAGTACAGCTTCCCTCTTGAGTACTTAGAATCCAGTATGCCTTTAACTTCGAATTCTGGGTCTCCATCGACAAGAATGGGTTTTGGTGCTGCCTTAATCCGTTTACCTGGCTGCATTGGTTTTAGAAGGGACACATGAAATACAGGATGGATGCGTAGATTGGGTGGTAAATCTAATTTGACGGCCGCCGGATTGATAACCGCCTTGATGGTGTAGGGTCCCAAATACCTGGGTTGGAAGGTCCGGGTTCCTTTGATGGGTATGAACCTGGTGGCTAGCCAAACCTTGTCTCCTACTCGATAATCAGGGGCCATAGTCCTGTGTTGGTCTGCAAATTGTTTATGCTTGTCTTTGGCATGAATTAGATGTTCTTTGGCCATTTTGAAAGCCTGAGTGATGTTGGTGTGAAGGGTTTTTACCGCTGGCATTTCTAAGTTGTTGGGAGATCCAATTCTGAGGTACGTGGGTGTCTGCCATATAGAGTATAAAAGGGTGTTTGTCCAGTACTGGAATGTAAGGAGTTGTTATAAGCGTACTCGGCTATCCAAAGTAAGTCCTTCCAGTCTCTTAACTCGTGATGTAACATACACCGCAGGTATTGCTCAAGGGTCTGGTTGGTCCTTTCGGTCTGGCCGTCCGTTTGGGGGTGGTGGCTAGTGGATAGCCGGACGTCAATTTGTGCCATTGCACAACACTTTCTCCAAAACTTGGAAACAAACTGACTACCTCGATTGGAGATCAGGATTGATGGGAAGCCGTGTAATACAACTATTGAATAAAATGGGCCATCTTTGAGAATAGGTCTACAACCACAAGGATGGTGTTAAATCCTTGACTGGTAGGTAGATCAGTGATGAAGTCGAGGGAAAGGGTGTGCCATGGCGCTGGAGGAATGTCCAAAGGTTTCAGAAGGCCAGATGGTTTGGGTTTTTGCAATTTATTTTGTGCGCAGACTCCACAAGATTGGATGTATTGGATGATATCTCTTTGCCAAGTAGGCCACCAGAAGTTCTGTTTCACCTTGGCTGTGGTCTTGGTAATCCCGGGGTGCCCTTCGATCAGGGAATCGTGGTAACCAGAAATAACTTGTTGTAAGTTCTTGGTGGGGATGTATAGGCGGCCCTTAGAGAAGGGTAAACGGTCTTGGATGGAATATTGTTCTCCCTGCGCTTGCCATGGAAGGAGAGTATCCGGATTCATGGTTTGTTGGATTACCTATTTCAGTTCCATGTGGGTTAAGGCTGTAGTAAGGCCTAAGAGTTTGTCTTCAGGTATGATGGGGACTGGATCTGGCACCGTATAGACCAAGTCATCAGTGTCAGTACGAGAAAGTGCGTCAGCTTTTCCGTTCTTGGCGCCTGGTCGAAATGTTATGACGATCATATTCGGCGAAAAAGAGAGCCCATCGCAGTTGGCGTGAAGATTGGGCCTTTGCTGTTTTAAGATATTGCAGATTTCGGTGATCAGTAATAACTGTAATGGTGTGTCTGGCTCCCAGAAGATAGTGTCGCCAGGCCTTGAAGGCGGATTTGATTGCTAAGAGTTCTTTGTCTGTGATGGCGTAATTAATTTCTGGAGGTGAACATTTCTTCGACCAGAAGGCCACTGGATGTAACTGGCCAGTTTCGGGATCCCTTTGTGAGAGGACAGCTCCCATAGCTATACTGGAAGCGTCTATTTCCACAATATACGGGAGGTCTGGATGTGGATGTCGCAGGATCGGTGCTGAGGTGAATCTTCTCTTTAGTTTCTGAAAGGCCTTTTCCGCATCTTCAGTCCAGGCGAATTTCTTATTATTTGTTCTTAACAATGTGGTGATCGGGTGTACAACCTGTGAGAAGTCTGGTATGAACCGGCGGTAGAAGTTCGCAAAACCCAACATGCTCTCTACCCCTTTTATTGACGTTGGAGATGGCCATTTCAAAACGGCGTCCACCTTATGCAAGTCCATTCTGATGTCTCCTGGAGTAAGAACGAAACCCAGAAATTCAACTTCGGTGACGTGAAAAAAACACTTTTCCATTTTTGCATGTAAACTATGTTCCCGGAGCTTGGAGAGAACTGAACGGACGTGCTTGATGTGATCCTGTTTTGAAGTTGAGTACACTAAGATATCATCTATGTATACTAGGGCGCAGACATCTATTAACTCTCTCAAAACGTCATTCATAAAATACTGAAACGCTGCAGGGGCGTTGCATAACCCAAAGAGCATGACTTGTTATTCGAACAAACCATACTTGGTGCGGAAAGCAGTCTTCCACTCGTCTCCGCTTCTGACCCGCACCAGGTGATATGCTCCTCGAAGGTCCAGTTTGGTGTAAATTTGGGCATCTTTGACCTGGTCCAGCATTTCAGGGATGAGGGGCAAGGGGTAACGATTCTTTACAGTGATCTGGTTTAATGTGCGGTAGTCGATACAGGTTCTCAGGTCCCCTTCTTTTTTCGGTACGAAGAACAAAGGACTGGCTGCTGGGGACTTGGATGGGCAGATGAAACCATTAGTGAGGTACTGGTCTAGATGATAAACCTTCAAATGAAGGTTTTCGGGTTCTGTGAGAGCATAGATCCTGCCACAAGGGATCTGCGCACCCGGTACAAGGTTGATCTGGCAGTCATAGGGCCTGTGCGGAGGCAGGGTGTTTGCTTGGTCCTTCTGGAATACATCCTGGAAATCTTGGTATTCTTCAGGCAAAGTATTAGTCACTCCCAAAGCTGCCACTTCTGGAGTCGTAGAGATACTGAAAGCAGGTTTGTGCCCTTGGTAATAGCAGACTGGAGAGCAGTTGCTGGAAAAGGTTCATTTTCTTGCCCACCAGTCAATCATAGGGTTGTGAGCAACTAACCATGGCATCCCTAGCATGAGCCGGAATTGAGGTGCCTTGATGAGATCGAACAAAATGAGTTCTCGGTGTCCGTCCTGGCACAGCAAGGTTTATTCGGCTGTGCGCTGGGTTACGGGTCCGGAAGCGATTTCAGTCCCATCCTTATCTGTAGTCTGCTTGGAACATAGGGGAAGCCCCATCTCTGCAGCTAGGTCCTGATCTATATAATTCCCAACAGCTCCGCTGTCGATATATGCTTCAATGGCATGCATTCTTGACGATTGTTGGTTATTAATCAAGATCACCGGAATTGCAAAGTTTGAGGTTGGTGGCTCCTTTACCTCACTCGACAAACTGACCTCTACGTTTGCCGAACTGGGCAGTTTCCCGGCTGACTCTCTTCCTCTTTTTCCGTGGCTCCAACGAGCTTCCTCTGAGGTTTCACTGGGCAGTCCCTCAGGAAATGCCCTGACTTCCCGCAGTATAGACATAGTTGTTGTTGTCTCCTTTTATCTCGTTCTTGTTTTGTTAGAGGGGGTCGTACCACTCCAATTTGCATGGGTTCCACAGTATTCTCTTGTAGTTGAGGTACATTGTCTCTAGGTCGAGCGTACCCAGGCCGAAGGTCCATCTTTGAACGGTCTGCTTTTCGGTCTTGCAACCGGTGATCCAGTTGCACAACCAGGTCTATGAATTCAGAACAATCACTTGAGCTAGAACGTCCTTTAATTCACCTCGTAAGCCCCGATGAAACAATGTGGTTCTTTTGTTCTCAGGCCACCTAGCTTCAGCAACCAGTCGGTTGAAAGTAGCAATGTACGTTAACAAATCCTATTTTTCCCTGTCGGAGGGAAAGGAGTTCATTGTCCACAGCTTGTTCACGGGTATGGCGAGCGACGAGTTTATCCATTTCCCTCTGAAAGTCTCCAAAATTATGTAATAAAGGGTCATCCTGGGACACCAATGGTACTGACCAATCCGCGGCACTGCCACTTAAGTATGATAAAACAAAGGCTACCCGGGCTTGGTCATTTGGGAATGCTCCAGGCCTGCAAAGAAAATGAAGGCGACACTGATTTATGAAGGCTGCATAGTTACGTGGATCTCCAGAAAACCTCTCCGGGGGTGCCAAAGGAACTGTACCTAGTAACACGACTTGTACCGGAGTAGAGACTGTGGATGACATACTAGGATTTTGCACCGAGTTGTTTCCAGGTAGAGGTGTCTGACCCGCATGGGATTGCAAGACTTGCCTGCTAATGTCTTCGGTACGCTCTTTAGTCACCAACAAGTCTCTCCGTTCGTCTCCTGTCTAGCAGAGTGAACCTTTGCACGAAGTTCTCCCAATAAGTCGGCCAATTGGTCTAATTCTGATGTTTTCATGGCGCCCAGGTGGATAGATTTGGTAGGCTTCGCATTCTGTTACGCTCACCTGGTATCCACGGGGACGCCACCCATCTGCTGGAACCCTGGTGCCCTTCTCGGTCGCTCCCGGGTATTATCAGCGGGGAGTTCTTTCTGGAAAACAGGTGGGCAATGTTCAAGATTGAGCAACTGGGGAATTAACCACCCAACACCCGGTATGCCCGCAGAGCTTCCCCGGGCCTTTCCTCGCCTTGTTTTGGGCTTTGGCGAGCTCAACGTCCTGCCTTCTTGGCAGGGGCGCGTTGTCCTCTGTGGGTGATTGCAATCGAGTTACTTCACTGATGATTCCCCTTTGAGTCTCTCAGGTAGGTCTTATTACTGTTATTCTGTAAGCCTTTCTTTGAACTAATGATGTCTTTTCTCTCCCAGTAGGTGCGCGAGAGTCCGCTGTGGGCCGTTGGCTGGATTTGGGCTCACCGGCAAGTGATGGTGTTTCGGGAGCGCCTCGATGCGGTAAGTGGGCGCTATACGTAGTGCTATGGTGCCGTGCTTCTGCTAACCTGTTGTCTTTTATTCCCGTTGGCCGCTGCGTTCACCAAAGCAAGAGGCTCCTAAGCGGTGCTGGTCGATGGGCGACTTGAGAGGTAAGTTGCCAGCTCTGAAGAAAATGTCTAATGTCTCTTTTCTCTCTTTTTGCAGGTTCGAAGATCCAAGAAGCTTGCTGTTTTTTGGGTGCTGATTGCAGTCTGCGGTGGAATCTCAGGTAAGCTGCTGAAAAACACGATGAGCGTCACGTTGCTGGAATGCAAAATAACGCGAAGCATGTACTGGAGTTCGGGTGTGGTTTATATAGCCTGCAGGCATCCCAGGTATCACTGGGCCTGCCACACCCAAAATGCTAGACCACATGGTTCAGTTTAGGAACTGAGCCATGTGGAGGCATCCGTGTTGTTGCGCAATGCCCTTATGGGCCCTGATTACTGCTCTAGCATATGAGCCTGGCGTCAAAGGCGCCAGGACTGACTCCAAAAGAGTCTGGGGGCAAATGTCAAGGCCCCTGAGGGCCTGATGGGGGTAGAAGTAGCCCACTTGGCCTGGCTATCCAGGCTTAGGGCAGGGATCGTGACACAAACACACCCTAGGTTCTCACCTAAGTTTATTTCTAAATTCCACATGAACCAGTCCATCGAGCTTCCGGCTTTCTTCCAAGACCCACAAAGCTCGGCTGAGGTGAAACTACACACCCTGGATGTGCGTAGGGCGGTCCTATACTATGTAAACAAAACCAGACCACTAAGGAAAACAGACCAACCTTTTGTCTCCGTAGCTACAGGCAGAGAGGGAGATCGTGTCTTTAAAGGTGCAATCTCTAAGTGGATTATAAACTGTATCCAGCTGTGTTACTCCCTTTCTGAAAAAACTCTGCCTTTCACGCCTAGAGCCCACTCTACAAGAGGCATTGGGGCCACTCTTGCTTTTATTGCAAATGTACCCCTTGACACTATTTGCAAAGCAGCTACATTCACACTTTTACTCAGCACTACTGCATTGACACCCATTCCAAGACAGATACCCAAGTGGGACAAGCGGTTCTAAGACATTTATTTGCTCATGACCCTTCTCACATCCCACCTCCTTCTTCTAACTCTGCTCGCTAATCTATGCAGAGCATGTGATCTAAGCAGATTCCACGAGCCTCAGAAGGGATACATTACTCACCGTAATCGTATTGCTGATGCTTGTATCTGCTTAGATTCACATGCGACCCACCCTTCCTCCCCTCTGAGAGAAGGTGCATGGATGCTTGTAGTCTTATCTTTCTATCTTCTTGGATAATCTGTACTCGCACTACTCCTCATGTCAGAAAAAATACAATCTGAGGGTCCTAGACATGTGAGGGATCATTACAGTGGACGTCACACTAGGGAGAGTATTACTGGCACGCCCTGTGTCGACGCCCATTTACGAGTTTCGAAAAACAAACTGTAATACTCCGCAGCTTCCACTAGATGTCGGCCTGTGCACAGCATGTGAATCTAAGCAGATACAAGCATCAGAAATACGATTACGGTGAGTAATGTATCCCTTATAAATCTTTCTATTTTTTACACCCATGCACCAATTTACATAATCTAATCTCTATTTGTTAAATTCTGATTAGCAATAGGAATTCTAGTTGTAATTCTGCAGCTTGTTGATCAGTGTATCAAAACTCTCTTCAAAAGAGGTCAAGAGGGTCAACCCAAAGGTTCTGCATGGTCTCCCACCACCCCGGGACCATTGTGCGGACCTCTGAAGCAGGGGACACAGCGCTACAAGTCAGAAGCAAAATTGGAGGAAGAGAGGACTGCAGCTGAGATAATAAACAGAGCTGGAGCTCGGTTGGTCTGTGATGAGGAGCATCAGCGGCCCGCCGACACTCGTTCGCTGGTGGTGTGCCCGGTTAAATGCTGCACATCAGCGGGGGCTGCAGGTACATCTGCCCCGCTGCACATGGAGGCAAAGGCTGAGCGGCGGAGCACCAGAGCGCCATGCGTGTATTGCAGGGAGGTGAGAGAGCACTACGGCGGGGAGCGCAGCATGCCTCCCGCTCTTACTGCCAGCTGAGACGGCCGCTTGGTGCCCACACATATTGGAGGCGAGGGGGTGCTGCGGGGCCTTGGGGAGAGCCGGGTGCCTTTCTCTCTGCCATCCCGCCCCCTGAGCCGGCATGGACAACAGGAATTTGTCACTGCTCCGCCTGAGGAGAAAATAAAGAGAGGGACCCCCGGTTGCACCGTGTGGAGCAAAGGGGAGGTACAGAGGCTATGACAATGGCGGGTGGCCCACTGAATGCCCAGGACAAGGTCAAGCCTTCAAATGGAGCCAGGGAGGCCCATGGACAATAGAGTGGATGCTGGTTGAGGTTAATGGGTCGGGAGGGGGTCTCCTCAGCCCGATTGTAAACCAAAATCCTAATCCCATTGAAGGTGGAACCACATATGTCCCACTACACAATCCTTGAAAACCCCTGAAACCTCACCAGAGGTTACTAGTGGCTCACCAAAGGAAGTTTTGTGTGGGGCCTGAGCCACCCTGCCTTTTTCTCATACCTGGAGACCTTGTTCACAGGTGAGAGCGCCAGAGAGCCCCCTCGCGGATGAAGGCACAGGTAATGGGTGCACCCTGTTAATGACTCCAATCAAGCATTCCCACTAAGTCAGTGCCTTGTCTGGGATTGCTCAAGGGAAGCCCTTATTTATATATTTCTATGACAAGTTATAATCTGGATGATGAACCCTTGTATAACGCCCCTCTCTTAGAATCCTGCTGACCCCACTGAGCCAAGAAGTAGGTTTGTTTTGCAAATTAAAAGATTTATTGAAAATTTAACAATATATATATATATATATATATATATATATATATCACACTTTTATAAATAAATTGATAATTGATAGCACACTTGTGAATATGAGCAGTAATCAGCAATAGGTAATCCTACAGTAGCACAGTTCTTGGTTACTTATGAATAAGAACAGAGGACTAAGGTACCAGAGAATGCTTTATATGGTTCAAGGAAATGCAAGGTGGGACAGAATGCAACATAGAAATAATTTGATATGATTTCAACAAGAGATCATGTGATCACTTTTTCTTTTGACAATTCACTCCCTCCCTTTATGCAATATAAGGAAATGGAAGGAGAGCACACAGTCTTCAAGAATACCAACAAAAATGCAATACAAAGTTCCAATTCCCCCCAGCAAGCTGAGAGCACCAGGAATGATTTTTAAACACAGGTCCAAAATACTTTAATGTGGTGACAATGAAGTGAAAAATATGCTAAAAATGCTTTTAATTCCCTCTAGAGGTTCAGGGTGAGTGAGAGATACTTTAAATCAGTTCAGGCCAGCCCTATCAATGATTCAGGGATGGTTATCAGGTTGAAAACGGAATTCCGTAATGGAAGCAAAAGACAAATATTTTTACACGTGGCTGAAATGAAGCAAAATGTCAAATTGCGGCAATTTAGTCGCATGCGTCGAGCGCAATTACAGAGGAACTATAAGGAGTTGGAAAGCTTAGAATCTCAGCTTTAAAACAAAAGTTAAATCTCGCTTCTATCACTAACGGTTCAAGAGATACGGACGATTTTGTGAAGGTGGATTCTCAAAATAAAAGTCAAGCTCAGAATGACAGATGACAGTTTTGCAGCTTTGAAATGACAGAATGAACACACGATTCCTATGATGCAGTTCCCAATAGGTTCAAATAGTTTGAATTAGATAATTTTTAACTAAGAGATTGGTTCTGCACAGTTCTGGCGAGATACTCTATAAATTTAAACGGAATGGCCTTGTCACGGATCTGGTCAATAGGTTTAGCTGCGGTTCTCTCTGCTCGGCGGGTCAATCAGGCACCGGTTCTGCTCACAGCGGTCTGGGTCTGGTCTGCGGTTCTGGATAAAGCGGTCTGGTCTGGCACTCGGCACTGCACGGATCTCTGGTTCTGCTGGTCTGGATCAAATGGATTCTGGATATAGCACTGCTTTCTGGGTACTGGTTTTTGTTCTGGATACACAGGACTCTTAGCAAGCAGCAAACCGCACAGCCCAGCAGTTGAATAGTTTGCAAAAGATTTTGAGGCCTGCTGAAGAGTTCAGCTCTTTGGAGCTTTTGTTCTGGAGTTAGGCTGGATCTCTGGAGTTCTGGATTCTGGAGTTCTCCGTCAGCGTGCTGCGCAGGAATTGAGTTGAAGGTTGGAAAATGAATGTCCCTGTCTGGCTTCCAGTGGCTCTTTTTATGTCTTTAGAAAATGGGTGTGTGATGGCATAGCTAAGCCTGCCCCTCGCAACTTATCATTGGCCAAGTTTTCCTCTCTCCCTTGATTGGGGGAAGGAAATGGAATGTCATCGTGATGAGGTAGTTTATGGGTCAGAGGATCCACCCCTGGTCAATTGGCACACAAATCTATTCTTGATCCAAATACATATTTATCTACGTACAATTTTTCTAATATTATATGTCCAGTTAACATATTTTCTGTAGCACCAAACCATCCGATCCCTGTCTTTGTAAGATGTCCACTTATGACAGAATTCTGCCCTTTTCATCAAGAACACAACCTCTAAACTTTTCCAGAATTTACACAAACATGCACACGGAATATGGGCATCAGATGATAAAGTCTCAGATTTTTAACATACAGACATTTGGAGTAATACCTTATTTTCCACTACTACTCCCAAGAACATACCACAGATTCCTAACACCTCTTAAAATGTGCACAGAAGAATCACAAGAATAATGATATTAATTATATAATTTTGACAAGTCCGTACTATGAATTATCCATCTTTTTAAAATTATGCTCTGGCCCAGAGGGGTGTGGTTTCCCAAAGCACATGGTGGAATTTCTGGTTTGTCCACTTCCTCCTACTCAAGTTGCTCACAGAGGCACTGCCCCTCCCCGTTTCTCTCAAGAGGAAGCCATATACGACCCCCCCTAATTTAACATTTGCCTGAGCCAAGGAAGGCTCATTGTTCAGTTTCCCTGCAGTCCTAGGTGCTCCTCCCCTGATTCAATCAGGGAGGTGTCATCTCCTTTTGGTGGGGGCAGCAGAATGCAGCCAGGCCTGGGAAGAGTGGCTGAGCAAGTTTCAACTCCTGTCGGGGGTAGTTGCCGGGCAGAATTCAATCTCTTTAAGCCAGGCTTCAGCTAAATGTCACTTTTGTTCCCAGTTTTTCTTCATCCAAATAAACTTACAATTTTTACACATGCAGCTAGAATGCTCATTCTAAGTTCAAAACTAGGACATTTAACAGTTGCAAACTATGTGACACTAAACAGTAGGTCACTCATTTATTTTAAACATTTAGATTTTAGTGTCTTTCAGTCCAATTTAACTTAGGCTGCTGACATCCACAGCTCAGCCAGTTTCATTATGAATATTATTTTAGGCTCTTTCTTTTCCCAGATTTTGTATGCACACAAGACTACATTCTGCCAAATGTCTGCTGGTGTTCAGTGAGATTTTTTAATATCTTGCAATGTTTAAAATGGGCATTTTGAGCTTGCATTCAGAGAAACAAAGGTGATTTCAAAGCGCTTTTTGAGCCAACCGGCACTGCTGTTTTTCCTTTGGCACACATTTCACCCATGGCACTTCTGGCCCACCACGCTCGCGCTGGTGGATGGCAGGTTAGGCGACCATTTTGGTGTGCGCAAAAAACTGTGCAGTTTTCCTGGATTCTGGCGCAATGTGGGCTTTTCGGCCATCTTGGATTTTCTAAGCCCACAACACCAACTGTTGCAGCTTAACGACTCAAACGTGGGTCAATACCCCTGACAACCCGCGGCCACACACCTCACCCCACGCAAGAAAGCAACCACAAGGCCTGTTAGCTGGAGTCCGCGTTGTGGTGGAGGCTCCAAAGGAGCAGCGATCAGCAAACGGCCCTCTGTGGGCGGGACGGGTGAGCCACTCCCTTCCAATTTGACCCCCCACCCCCAATTCAGAAGACAAGAGGTGTGCTTTAAGAACTGGGCCAAGGGTCGGAGGAAGAGCCGCTGGTGTCCTGGGCCCCCTAACCACAGACACCGGGAGACCTGGTCCCCAGAGGGAACGGCTGGGTACATGTTGAAAGTCAAGGCAAAGTCACAAAAGCAGGCTGGAGGAGGGTGGGGACTGCTGGGCACCCTCCCCACGATATGGTCCCCAAGTGAAGCAAAGGGGCTTAACAAGGCAGTCCCTACATGGCGGACCCGGGGGAGCAGACGGTGAGGGTGGCGAACAGGCACCTGTTCCGAGAAGACCTGCATAGTGAAATTATGTGCCTCTAAACAACACTAAGTAAACCATTTTATGAACAATTACAATTGATGAGAACAGACCTTAATTCAGGGCTGGCAGAAATAAGTCAGGAAGTGGGGCAGCTCAGCGAGAGAACTGGCCTCTTGGAACGAGGACTCCAGGTAGTGTATGAAGATATGACGGAGCATCGGGAGGCAATAGAACGGTTGAACATGGCCACCCAAAAACTTGAGCTACAGATGGAGGATATGGAAAATCGCTTTAGGAGGATCAACATACATGTTGGGGAGATTTATAATCTGTATGCTTCATCTCCTCTCCTAGTGAGACTCCCAGCACTTTTTCTGGACTTCTGGAACGTTTTCTTTCAATCCTGAATGACTGGAGCCTTTTTCCTCTCATTCATTCTTATGGGCTCTGTCTTTTGGAACTCTATTCTTTCTCCAGCATGGGGTCTGGCATAGATTCACATGTTCATAAATATTGGCTGTCGTCAGTCTGGGAATCCATGGTAAAAGAAAAACAGTATTTCTCCTCTAAACCAATCACTGTCCATACTTCCCCTACCCAATGACAGTCCTTTCCCTAAGCCCCTCCTTTGGCAGCCATCTTCTGATTTTTACGGCACACTTCAGTGTTGGGAGTCCTCGTGTTTGCTCTCCAAGCTATTTGTAAGTTTTTGTGTTTTTGACGGAAAAAGTTATATTTTTGTTTCAAAGAAGCCTGTGTGCTCTTTTCTTCATCTGCCAACAGCGGTGACCCGATGTCGGTGAAGTTCTGTGGCCCTCAAGGGCAAAGATCCATTGATGATTCTACAAGGCCTGTTGGGCCTACTTCGTACCCTCTGACCATGACGGAGGAGGAGGGAAGGTCCCTCTTCAGGCCCTGCACCAAATGCTGGCTACAAATGTGTTTGTGACGGACAAGACCCTACAATGCCTCTACTGCCCGCACCCGAACCACAAGGAAGTAGAGTGCGAGATCTGCTTTGGTTTCGCCAAGAAAACGATAAAAGACAGGCACAGAAGGCTGGCGGCATGGCTTAACGCCAAGGCCTCTGACCCGTGTTCCGAGCAGGGTCATGCCTCACCCAGGACCAGCAGGTCCGAGGAGCGGTCTTCTAAGTCCTTTGAGGACGCCTCATCTGTGGGGGCCCAAGATAAGGCCAAGATCTGCAAGTCCCCCGGGTTTGGCGCAGAAGTGGGTCCCAAAGTGGATAGGGCGTGATCAGCATCACCTTCCACCTCCATTGACAGCCTAGCAACAGGCTCCTCTTCAAGAAGTCATCTACCCTGGCTAACCTACGCGAGAAGCCGCAAACGGAGAAGAAAGCTGTGCAGCCTAAGCAGGCTCAACCGACACAGCCAAAGGCCTCGTTGGTGGCTCCATTGACGACGACTACCACAGCAGCTACGGGCGCCAATCCTACGAGGGTAGCTCCCACGGCTCAAAATATCCCTGCCCCAAGGCGCAACACCGCTGCAGTGACTTTGGCAAAGTCTGCAGGCATGCCAGAAGGGGTGAAACCAGCCCAGGCCCTGGTTCAAGACCCTAAGGGGGGAAAAAGAGCGGGCAACGAGGCCCCGAAACAGTCCTCCCAGGCCGTTGTCCAGACCATGGAGGATCGTCCGCGGATGGCAAAGATCAAGAGTCCTTACATAAAGTCCACGAAGACGTTGACGAGGACGACGGTGCAGGGCCTATTTTTCCTGTTCTGCCTTCTCAGCCGAGGGACATTTCCTTGGATATTCTGTGGACTCTACACGCTTTGGTGTCAGAGATCCAGATGAGGATGCCTCCGGTTCTGGTACCTGTGATGCCCCAGGCCCCCGATCAGCCTCCAGCAAAGACGAACTGTCATCCGACGCCCCCATTTCTGCCTCCTCCACCACATCGGCTCCATTCTCCCCTAGCAGACCCAGATATGGGGAGGATATGGCCACGACGATGGATGATGACTAAGACATTGTCGCGGCGGACGGTGAATCACCACCTTTGGATGCTCTGCATAGGGTGTCCCCACCGAACGAGGTAGGATCTTACCACTTCAGGATCGGCAGGGCCTCTGAACTATTCCAGCTGGTGCCTCAGGAAACCAAGGAGGAGGGCTTCTTGTATCAAAGGCACGAGGCCAAGAGGAAGACGATCATGGCGGTGCCTTCTCTGGACAATGTTAGGGAGGAGGCCTGGCCCTCATGAGGAACCCTTACACGGCTCCAGCCAAATGAGATATATGATATGATCTGGCATTTGTAACGCGCCTATACACAGGTGTTTCAAGGCGCGACGAGGCAGGGAGGGGGGAACAAGGGAAGACAGACAACGATCCTACTAGGCCAGGTATCATTCAGACCGAGCAAGTGCAGGGGTAGGTGAAGGGAAAAGTGCAAGGGGAAGGGGAGGGGGGAAGTGCAGTACAAGTAAGTAGAATAAAAAAAAAATATATATATATATAAAATAAATAGGGCCAGCTGGTGGCAAGTGGAAGGTAAATGCAGACAAGTGCTGGGAAGGGGGGGCTGTAGGGATACAGAGACAGATAGACTGGAGAAGAAATATAGGGTGCCGGACTCTGCACCCAAGTGCCCGACGTCGCAGCCATCGCCGGATTTGGTGGTGTCAGCGGCCGCGAGGAAGCGGTCGGGTAACTTGTCGTCTTCGGTCCCTCCAGACAGCGAGGGGAAAAGGATGGATGCTATGGGAAAGAAGGTGATTTACACCACGGCTTCCATTATCAAGGCAGGCAATCGTACTAGCGATGCAGTCTAGATATGACAGGGTATTGTGGTACAAGCTGGGACCGATCTGGAGTTTCTCCCCGACGATAAGAAGATGGAGGCCATCGCACTCTTCCAGGAAGGGGGAAATGGCATCGGATCACGCCATCACAGTGGCATTAGACGTTGCCGACATAGGGTTTTGGCAAATGGGGACTAGTGTTTCGTCAACAAGGTTGGATGAAAGCCACTAATTTCCATCAGAAGGTCCAAGCAAAGGTGCTGGACATACACTTTGACGGAGAGAATCTGTTTGGGAAGGCCATCGACGAGTCCCTCGAGGCCATCAAGACAGAGACGGCCCAGTCCCTGGGCACTCTCCAGCAGCACTGCCAGACTTGTTTTCGCTCCCCCAGGGGAAAGTCGAGCAGGTCTTCAAAAGGGTTCACCTCGTCGTACTGACAGCCTTCCAGATCCTCAATGCCAGAAACCAACAGAGGCCGTTCCCAGGCCTACGGTAGCAGAAGACAGCGTTGCTGTCTCCCGCAGGGCAAGACACCGGCGCCGAAGCAAGCCTGAACCGGCCGGTATGTCGGGCCCCCACTCGTGCACCCCGGTGGGTGGCCGGCTGACTAAGTTCGTCAGCGAGTGGAGAAAGATCACCACCAACAGATGGGTGCTGGACGCAGGTGTCCATGGATCCCTGCGGTTCCCCATCAGGAGTAGCACATCTCTCAGCTTCTGGAACAGGTATAAACCATGATACGAAAAGGGGCGATGGAGCTAGTTCCCCAACCGCTCTGGGGATGGAGGCCCATCCTAGACCTACGACATCTGAACAAATACTTAAAGTCCCAGAATTTCAGGATGTTCACATTGCAGCACTTGCTTGGCCAACTAGAAAAAGGAGACTTCCTGACATTGTTGGATCTGGAGGATGCCTATTTCCACACCCCCGTTCACAAGAAACATCAGAAATGTCTACGTTTAATGGTGCAGGGCCAGCACTACAAGTTCAAGGCCCTACCTTTCGGTTTGAAGTGGGCCCCAAGAGTGTTCACCAAATGCCTGGCACCAGTGTCAGCCCAATTATGTCTAGAGGGTGTGCACAAAGACCCTTACCAGGATGCCTGGCTGATGCACATACACTCACAGAGCTGGCCGACAAACACACGGGGACGACCGTCCGGCTATTGATGGATCTGGGATTTTCTGACAACTATCCGAAGTCCTGCTTAACGCCATCGCAGAATGTGCTGTTCCTCGGCGCCAGACTCAGCACAGTGGCTTGCCGGGCATCGCCCTCAGAGGAGTGGATAGCAGCCATTCAAGGAAAGGTGCAATGGATGTCTTCAACGAAGACGGCCTCGGTGTGGGCCATCAAGTCATTACTGGGCATCCTGTTTTCCTGCATCTACCTCGTCCGTCTCTGCAGGTTGCAGATGCAAACCCTACAGGAATTCCTGGATGCCTGCTGGATACAGGTGTCCGGAAGGTTCTGGGACAAGATCTCTCTCAACAAAGCGTTCCGTTGGGCGATAGGATAGTGGGGCGTCTGCTCCAACATTGCCCAGGGCACGGGATTTCAAAACCCCTCATACTAGGAGACTGTCACCACGAACGCCTCCCTGGAAGGTTTGGGAACGCACACCGGATGTCTGCATGCCAGAGGCCTGTGGCTGCCGGAGGAGAAGGATCTTCATATCAACATCCTGGAGCTACGGGCAGTGTTCTGGGCCCTTAAGTCATTTCTACCGTCTCTGAGAGGCAAGGTGGTGAGGAACTTTATGGACAATAACACCACCACCACCATGTTTTATATCGGGAAACAGGGGCATCCGATCCTCAGCGCTCTCCAAGGAAGCGCAGGTCTTATAGCGCTGGGCCGTCATACAGGGGATGTTCCTCATCCCTCTCCACCTGGCGGGAGTGAAGAACACCATTGCAGACTGCCCCAGCAGTGCACTGCACTCCTGCCACGAGTCAGAGCTTCTTCAGGATCAGGTGGACCATCCATTCGTCCAATGGTGCAGACCTCAGATGGATCCATTTGCGACGGCGGTGAACTCCAAATGCCAGGAGTTTGAGAGCAGATTTCACCAGCCAAGGAGCCTGGTGGACGCATTCTCCTTCCTGTAGGAAGGGCTGTTTCTGTACACGTTTCCTCCGTTGCCTCTTCTGCTACAAGTCATCAACACACTCAGTGTCAATGCAAGATGATACCCATCGCCCTGGCGTGGCTGAGGCAGATTTGGTATCCCGACCTTATCAGCCTGTCGGCGTCACCTCTGGTCAAGCTGCCAGTGGTTACGGACCTTCTCACCAGAGAAGAAGGCGCAATCCTTCATCACGACCCAGGATCGCTGAACTTGAGGTCTTGGCTTCTGCAGCTCTAGTGTTTTCAGGGTATGAGTTGCCGGCGGACTGCAGGGAGGTCCTCGCCAAGGCCAGGACGTCGACCTTGAAGTGCGACGGTCACAAGTGGAAACCTTTCGCTACATGTCACAGAATATTACCCCTCTGAGGGTTACAGCCCCACAGATCTATCCTTGGCCAAGGCTGAACTGGTGCACACCTCCATCAGGGTACATCTCCCGCTACACCAGGTCCCCAGGAAGATCTTCACTTTGGTCCCACCAACTCGTCAAGGAGTTTCTCAAAGGACATTTCCGATCTTTCCTGCCGCGGAAGGCTCCTGCCCCGGCATGGAAGCTCAATTTGGTTCTGACGAGGCTCATTGTGGGGCCCCCTTTGAGCCTACACATCAGGCCCCACTCAAGTTTCTCTTGTGGAAAATGGATTTCCTTGTGGCCATCACCTCTGCTAGAAGGATAGGTGATATCCAGGCCCTATCCTGCAAGCAACCGTACCTGACTTTCCACGAATCAAAGGTGGTGCTGCGTACGCACCCCTCTTTCATCCCGAAGGTTATAGTGGAATTCCACCTCAACGAGCCTTTGGTGTTACCCCTGGGGCGGACTGGGAAAAGAAATAGGCCTGGCCGCCTAAAAAAAAAAGTGGCCTGTCCCGCACCTCCAATAAGAGGGGCCCTCAAACCATCATCCGTGAATCGCATCAATTCACAACTTTGCATGCACCGGTCAGATAACCAAATGGGCGACTACACCTGTGTTAGGGAGAATTCTCTGTTTAGGCTGAATTTCCTAACCTAGTGAGTCCCCCAGCAGCTTTGCTGGATTTTTGGGGTTTATTTTTTTCTCCTGCCAAGAGTGAGACTCTTTTACCCTCACTCTTGGGCATGATTTCAGTGTGTTTCTTTGAATCTAGATGTGTTTAATGGGCTATGGGGTCTTTTACTCCATAGGGCTTCATGTATTTTTGTGATGTGTGTTACACAGCACCCTCAGTGCAGTGACACAGGGGTGTCATAGTGACCCCCCAGTATAGACTCCATACCCTGGGACTGACTACTGTCTCCCAGGGCATGTAAAGTCACCATTGACTTTACTAGTCTTAAATTCTGAACAGAACCAGTACACACCATCATATTGTGGACGTACTGGCTGGGGCAATTCAATTGCCCCAGGGTCTTTTAGTCGAGGGGGCACGTCTCCGTCCCCCCTGATCGAGTTTTGGCTGGTGGCAGTGGATACTACTTTTTATATTCAACCGCGAATATTTTCCTATGGGATTTCCCATTGTTTTAGGCTACTATCTTTATTAAATTATTTACGGTAGCCTCGAACATACCGCCGGTTTATTTAATTAATATTAATTCTCCGGTTGGTATTTTTTGCCAAAACTTGATTCTAAAATGGCGTTTGTGTTCTCTTCTGTGACTCCAACCCAAGTCGAGCCCTTTGTTCCACTTTTTGGCGGGCTTCTCCACAGAAGCCCTCCAAAGTGGTGCCACTCTGTCTGGGGTACTTAGGAGGGGTGGAGGGGGATTTAGGCACCCTGGACTGAGTTGCCTAGGCAACTCAAGTCGCACTCCGTCCTGATTGGCCCAAGGGGTGAGCCGGCCGGCTCACCACTTAGCATGTTTGAGTGACAGCTAGGCTAAGTGAATGGGGGTTTTCTGCATAAAAGCAGGGCTTTGGGGACTGGAACTTCAGAAGTCGCCACAGGACCTAAGAATCCGACGAGGGAGAAGCTGAGCCGACCTGCCACGACACCACCACCGGTGGAGCCCTGCTGGACCGCCTCACCACTTTTCCCAACGACAGAGGCGATCTCCCGCCGGAGAGTCTTCTTCCTTTGACTGGTGGGGATAACCAGTTTCACCGTCTTTTCACCTTCCCGGCGTACCTCGTGGCCGCCTTGCCTGTGCCAAGCACCCCGGCAACCAGGATACCATGTTTTACCACGACTGCGAAACAAAGGTACCACCTTTAACTGGAAAACTCTGCGGCTGGTTTCTTCCCTGGTAGTGCAACGACCTTCATCTTTCCTCCAAGTCGAGATCTTCTCTTCCCCTGGACGACGACGCAACTTGCACCCACTACCAGGAACAACTGCCACCACTGGAGGATCCTTCCCACTTAAGGTACCGTGTCCCGCCTGGCTTCCTTTGCTACCGACTGTACGGGGTAGATTTAGCCCCCGGCTTTCGAACCTGGGTTAGCCTGGGACACCCTGGCTAAACTTTACTAAGCCTCTCTAAACTCTTTTTTGAACTCTCTGCAAGACTTTCTAAGCCTAGTGTAACTGTGTGATCTTGGGCGCATTTGTGCTCTGCTCTCTCTAAGAGTGGGCCCAGCCTTTGGACTTTGGCTCACCAGTGACTTTTGCTCTTCTGCCTTGCTAACAGTGTTCCTGAATCTTAGAGTGGTGTACCTTTCCATATTCTGTCTTTTTTCCCCCCCTTTCTCACAAACTTATTGGAGTGCCATCTAGTTAAGCGCTCACCTCTGTATGAAAATAAGTGGTGTTTTACTGTGACTTATCTGTTAAGGAAAAGGGGGTGTATATATTACAATAGTAACTGTGTTTAGAATATTTTACAATAAGAGTGCTGGAGTGTTTCAAACAGTGTGTTTTTAAATAAATAATTATGTACTTTGATACCAAAGCTCTGGTCAGTGTTTGATTGTATTGGTGTGTCTGAGTGCCTATTGTGTATACTTTGCATACTGCCTAACTCTTCTTGAGAGAAGTCTGACTGCTCAGCCACAGCTACCAGGTAAATCTGGGTGGTACAGACTGCTTCCAAGTGGGTTTACTGCCAACACCTGTAGTCTTAAATCTTTTGCAGTGTTCCCTAAGGGAACTGCACAGGTTTCTGCCTAACAACCTGCTGCAGAAATCTGTGGAGGCATGTTATGGTATCGGGTGCGACCTGCCGTACAGAGGCCTCTCACATCCTGTAAGCTGAACTTGAGTACCTGGCACATAATGCCAACATCTACCCAACTTCATTGGTGCCACCTTGTACCAATGGCGATTCCACAACTCTCTGAACTTGCAGGGCATAGCTCCTGCAAGAATCGGTTATGCTTGATAGCATGCACCGGTATGGTGATCCAGTGGGTGGACACACCTGCTGCAGAAATCTGACAAATCAGGTTGTGTCGCACAGGCATCACCCGCCGTTACAGAAGAATCACAGATGCACCCCATGTTCTGGAAGTGAGCACCTAGGCTGGCCCACATGGCCTGAATCTGCTCCTCTCCATTGGTGCCAGCGGGTACCCCAAGACAATCCGACAACTCACCCCGCAAGAACAGGCTATGCATGAAAAGGAGTGGGTTAATGCATGTGGTGTACCATTCTGAGGACTGTGATGTGTGCAGTGGTGGAAGTGGAAAAAAGAAACTAGTGGTACTCTGGCTGCATCCAACAAGGAGGGGGTGGGATGGCCGAACAGCTGGTGGAGGGGGTGGGGGGAATGGACTAGGAGGATCACATACTTTAGCTGAACAGCAAAGCGTCACTCTTCAAATTTGATCACATACCTTCCAAGCTTGACTGGGTACAAATAGTTTGGATTGCAATGCCTTCAGTAATAATGTTTTATAGAGTTTACTTATAAAAAACAGAAATGGCATAATCGAGCCATGTGACAAATATTTATAGTAACATGTTAAGTCAAAAGAATATGATTGTGGCTTTAATTTTCACATCCTGAATAGTAAACTATAAGTCCCAGAATGCAAGATAATGCCAACCTGAAAAATCTATGTAAATGCACTGTACTTTCAGTGATTTAAGGCATGCAATAAAATATGTTGTGTAATAAACTCCGAAATGAAGATTATTTGTCACAAACCTCCAGCCCGCCCAACTTCCGTCTGCCCATCCATCCATTAATATATACACCAAACTATGCAGTCCGTCCATCCATCCATCCATTCATCCATCCATCGGTCAGGTCTCTCCGTAGCGCATAAAGAAATTCAGGTAGGAATGAATGAATCTTGAAGAACGTTTTTATTTTTTTATTTTATTTTTTTAAACAGGTGCTTTTGGTCAGTCGTGAAGCTCGGTTACTGGCACACAGATAGCTGAATCATAAGAGCAGAAGATAAAATATGTAAACTTTGTGTCTCAATGATGCTTCTGAGCTTTGCTCTATTAAGTGAGTCCACTTAAAAAATTCACATAATTAGGATAATAAATAAATGCACTTTCTGGCTCTATATTTAGAGTCTTGTTTATAGGGTTGAGCAAAATCCACAGTGAACTGCATGTACCTGCAGTTTCTGGGGCATTTCCGTGTAAAGTGCACTTGCATGCTGAGCGGCGATAGACGGGGACTCTACGCCTGCAAAGTTCACATTGTCATCAACTCTCAAAGCTGGAACTTGCAGTAGTAGTGGTGGAAGAAGGGCGCATCACACTGGCTGTGCTAGGCCAAAACTGCCTGGAGTGTGCTTGGCGCTGACTGAACGAGCCTTGTTTCAAGAGAGCTAAAACTGCACATATCTAATCTTTGGCCCTGCATTTCCCTGCACTAATTCACCTTATCTTTTCATCAGAAGCATACACATTGAATCACCATTCTTCAATCTGCCTACCTACCCCTGGCGGACCACAAGGTACTCTCCACAGAGAACCAGACCTAATGCATCCGCAGATTAATAATTGCTGGAATGCCTCATCTACTCGTCGTTGTCCATGAAGGTGATGTTGAAAACTTTTGGTTGGTGACATAAAGCAACAATTTTTTGTGCACATGTCAAGATATTAGTCATCATGTGGAGCGTGCTGTGTTGCTGACGTGCACCGACCATAAAGTTGATCACCTCATGTAAAAGGGAAGTTTAGAAATTAAAAACAAAAGTGTGTGTGTGTGTCTCTTTCCCGAATTGATCTCAGCACAGGGCGAGCGAGTCCCTCCAAAATATCTCTGCGGTCGGCCACCTGGTCCATTTAAATGAACATAAAACTCCCTGATTTGTGGAGGGGTGTAGTCAGTTTACACGCGCTTCCATGTACTGCAAAATCATACAGACAGAGAGTTACAGAAATGGGCAGCGCCAGTCGGAAAATGGAACTTAATTGTTTTGAAAAAGAAACAAGACTCAGATCATGATTTCTTGAACTATACAGAATGGAACAGACAGTGTACTAGATTTATTAGATCAAACGAATAATTGAACGCTGCCATGTGTACACTTTAGTGTATTCACTGTTAGAAATGTTGTAAAAGATAAGGAAATTGGATATTAAAGCGCATATTTGTTTAAGATATATAGATTGCTACTGGGACATTCCACTCTGTTAAAAAGGCTGTTTTCATAATCTCCTGTTCCATTGAAGTATGTGTATATCGGGCAATTTGCCTACTGGGTATGTCATTTCAGTCATGCACACTCTATCAGGTGGTGGGATTTATTTTCCTGTTCATTCAGTTAACTTAATAAAGGCGCATTTTGAAAAAATATATTTTTAGATTTACTGGTAGCAGTAGGAATACTAGTAACAAGAAAACAAAAGTACATTGCAAAACTGCAAAATAAACACTGTTCTCTTAGCAGCATCCCTACAGTGACTTCTAAAAGCAGCAATGCTACAACGTGTCTAGGGCATGGTTGGGTGCTCTGCTTTCTTTCTCCCTTTGACCCTCAGCACATCTGTCCATTTCAAGGAGTAGCTGGGTCATTTCTGTTCGTTTTAAAGAGGTATCAGACGGCGGCGGCGGCTTCAGGGCAAACATTAGTTAATTTAAGTCTCTTTACAGCCGGGGCCTCTGCATGGAGTGGATGTGCCTCGAGGACTGGACCTGCCAGTCCAGTCATGCAGAGATAAAAAGGGGTAGATGACCTGAGTGGCACCGGCCCCTTCATTTTATGTTTTTATCTTTACTTTGTGTGATCACGCCAGCCCACGTAAGTGCACAAATAATGTCTTCTGCTGGCTGCGGGGCTAGGTTGGGCCATGTGCAGGCTGTTGTCCGCCTGCTGCAGCTCGGAATAGAGGCCTTTTCGTCATGGTTACACTTGCAAGTTGCATGTTTTGTGCTTTGCCACAGTCAGAGAGCCAGAGGCCTGAAGGCTGCTGCTCCATGTCAACAGTTCCTCCTGTGCGTCGCAAATGTGCAGGGGGGGTGACGTGGTGAGTGACCGACTGCACGCAGACCCAGCAGCACAACACACCATGCGCATGCGGCCCACTCACATGATTGGCAAGCCACATAGCAACAGTAGGCCCTTGGCAGTTGCCTGGCCCTGCCCTGAGGCTCAGAGCAAGGAGGACTCTACTCTAGGCAGACCACCCCGTCTGCCCCCTCCCACGAAACAAACATGCACACAACACAGGGCAGGAACTGCCCACAGCAGGAAGCAAGCTCTCAATTCACTCTGTCCCAACCCCCCAGGGCAATTTGTTAAAAGTTCTTGTTTAATCAAAGTGCAGCTGCCTCCTGGCGCCCCGCCGGTAGATGGCTGGGGACACACACTGCCCAGCACAGCCTCATCTATTGTGTGCATTCATCAAAGAAAAGTTAACAATTACTTAGGGTTAACTTTCTTTGATGAATGAATGAATGCATGCTGCATATCATCCCCTGTGTGGCGGCAAGGAACTCATAGCAATAAGTAACATTATGTTACCTAAAGTAAGTTACTTATTCACAAAGAAAATGTTATATTGCAAACCTGCCCCAGCGTGGCTTGTAAAACCGGCCCAAGGCCAGCCAGAGTCCAAATTATATTCTGCCGGGGGCAGACTGTCCGATGGGGCAATCCACCCCTGTTGCTGCAGAAAAGGCACCAGAATCGCAGCGTGAACCAAGAAAGTCGTGCCACAGGCCCTCCCTCGAGACTGCTGCTGAGAGATCCCGTCCATTGTCCTGCCTTCAGTCACCAGACCAAGGAATCCAGAGGTCGGGTCCAGGGCTGCAACATCGCAGAGCATTCAGCACAAACATTTTCTTCTAACCTAAGGTACTGTGGGGGAAAAGGTTTTGCTCATCTAATTCTGTGAAGTCGCTCCACAGTGTTGGAGTGCATGTAGAGGTGTCCAGTGCAACCCCACTTACCTCTGACCCAAGCCGCTGCTTGTGTCCCCTTCTAGAGTCTGTTTTAAGGCCCCCCCCTGTTAGTTGTTAACTTGTTGCTTCAATAACACTGGAAGAAATCCACAGGCACTCTTCATAATGCGTTGCTTGTTTTTGAACTGCCTTTAGCTAGAGTTGTGTTTGTGGACTTAAAAGACTTTCTAGGTGAAGAAACCATTTCTAGAACCTTGAACGATGCCTATGTTGCATTAACTAACCATTTTCCTCCCTTTAAGTGACTTTACTATATGTGTTTGCAAAGTAAATGTACTACCGTATAAACCGTTGAAAACTGCATCAGTGCGCAATAACCGATAATACGAGTGCATTGTCTTATCCCTTTCAACCGTTGCTACAAATGTAACCATGACCAAATACAAAAGTGAAAGTGCCCTTTGAAGTGTATTATAAAATAATCCTAAGTGTTCTAGTATAAACGTCTGAAGTATTTAAAGTGATTCTGGTGTAAATGTAATAAATATATACTTTTGATATAACTATATGTGTAAGTGCTTCTTTGTTATGCCTGTCTAGCTAAGATTCAGTGTACTTAACTACAGCTCACATCTTCTTCTTAAGATAAGCCTGACTGCTCTACCACTCTACCAAGGTTCTGAGCTAATACAGACTGATGCTAAGAGTTGGGGAACTACAAACCACTGGGATAGTTTACTTAAGTCTTACTGCCAGTAGGACTTTAGTAAAAACTCCACTAACAACATGGATCAAAAACTTGTCGGAATCAGTGGCCGATAGAGACTTAAAAGCACAAGTCCAGCAGATATTTGCGGGGCTCTTGCAAAACGCGGCCGCAGGTGAAATTGGTCTGAATCGTATCCACCAGATGGTGAGGCTGTCTGAGGGTCTTAACTCAAGGCCGTGTGATGTCCTGGTTGCTTTCACGCTCTACACACAGAAGGAAGTCTTGCGGGCAGTGAGAGCGAAAGAACCAGTGATGCACCAAGGGTCCCCAGTCCAACAGTTTGAGGATCTGGCCTGCAGCACATTACTCAAAAGGAGGCAGATGGGCCAAGTGTTCAGGGAGCTGGCACGCAGAGGGATATGGTACAGATGGACTTTCCCGTTTGGACTGGTTTTTGAATGGGAAGGCGTTAAGAAATGCAGACTTGATAGAGTTAGACCTAGGAGATGCCTGTAGAGAGTGCGGGGGGGATCGCTCTTCACAACCCAATTGTCGCTTATGACTACAACCATGGGAGCGGTCGACAGCAGAGGAACACTGTAAACAGAGAGCCCAGCTGCGGGGCCCTTGGCTGGGGCCGGGGTGGGGATGTAGGGAGACCAGGGGAATGAAAATTGAAGCTTGTGAGGGCTCATTCCTGATAATAGCAGTAACTGAAGGGGTGGTGGGAATCAAAGGAATGTAATAGGGCAATGGGAGCGCGTGAGGATGTTCCATCTTGAATACCGTGAGGGCGGAAGCGCCCACCAGGAGACTTGGTGGGGAGGAGGGGGAGATCTGATGGGGGAGGTTTGGAGGGGAACAGGGGCGGGCAGGGAAGAGAGTGGGGAGGGACCAGAGGTTGGGGACCATTGTCGGGACTGTGAGAAACCTCAAGGTGTCTCCCTGACTGGTTCCCGGGGGTCTGCCATCGAGGTGGCCAGGACACAGTCCTCGCTATTGGAGCCAGTTCCTGGGGGTGGACCAGTGAGGGAGGATCACCTGGATGGGGGCCCCGCGGGGAGTGGAAGTGGGACACAGATAGGTGAGATGTGGTATCCCCCTTCTGTTGACACCTTTTCCCAAACTTACCACGTAGGATATGCAAACACTCTACCCCCCCTTTTCTGACGTGAACACTTTTGCTTATCACGAATGACGACAGACACTCAAACCGTTTACTTGACATATCCTAACACATGGGTCAGGCAATTGACCAGAATCACACACACCTGCCAGCCCTTTCCCTTCCCCACAGGGATAAAAGGTAGAGCACAAGAGCACAATACAAGCAAGGCAGACCACACAACGAGAGAGCTAACTCAGCACAGCAGTTCCGAAGATGGAGAAAGCCGGCACAAACCGACAGGGTGACAATGGGAGAAGCGACCTTGCCCTTTCCGACCAAGGTCTGTGAAACCTCTGCAGAAAAAATCATAAGACCGCAAACAATAGCTAGCGTCTGTTACAGCAGATGTCAACAGTACACAGGGAGAGACACTTGTCTCCGTGGTACCAACCTTGATTTCAGAGAGAAGAAAAGCCAAACGGTTCAATACAGCTGGTGAGTCGAGGGGAGAGCCGATAAGAAACCGAACTGTGTTGAACGAAAGTAGCAAATGGCTAATTGAATTGTGAAAGAATTCAAAGAACTGATACTAGAAAGGGGAAAACCAGCAACTGAGGAGTCAGGCGCCACATGGGTGCTCACTCAGGAAACTCTGGGCGATTACCCGATTGTTGAAACTACTGTTACCAGAATGACTTGGGAAAGGCGAGAAAGGGGTCAAAGTGGTCATACAGGGGTCCAGTAAAATCCTCTGTACAGTCGAAAGTCTTTGACCGACAGATGATTGTGAAGCTAAGGGACGTGAATCCTGCATTGTAAGAACTGATTGAGAAAATGTGCGATTGACAATGATGGCACGAGTGAACCCGAAGAAAGGATGCTGATAAACAAGAGGCAAAGTCTAAAGTCCCTATATATAGTCTGTTGACAAGAGTGAAACCGGCAGAGGAATGTACACAGTGAACTGTTTAAAAGGACATTAAGATTCTTGAATGCCACAGATGAAATCAGGTTGAGAAGCTGTTGTGGGGATTCTTGAATGCTGGCTGAACAGACAGCAGGCTGAAGTGAGAGCTCCTTGCCTCCCTGATCTTGGATAATATATGGATATAATGAATTCAAATAAAAAGATTGACTCCCTTGAAAACCCTGCCTCCAAAAAGACCAAGGATGACATGGAGGAGCCTCCAAGCATCCAAGACCTTTACAAGCTGATGTTAAAGGTATCCCAGGATGTGGGAGAGTTGAGAGCGGAATTGAATGGTAAGGTGGCTAACCTGGACAACAGGGTTGGAAAACTGGAAAAAGATTCAGCTGGCTTTGCTTCTGAGATTTCTGGAAGCTATAGGGCCTATAATGATATGGGAAAGGACATGGAGTGTTTGAGACTTAAAAACTTGTTGTTGGACTTAAAATCCAGAAGCCATAACCTTAGACTCATGGGCCTTCCTGAGGAGGTAACTGCACACTGAAAGTTTGAAAACACCATAGTTAAAATGTTATCAGACTCATATGGCCAAGGTATTATCTCACCAGATGACTTGGACGATGCTTTCAGAGTGGGAAAATTAATTAGTGCTAAGCCGAGACAGGTTTTGATGGTGTTCAACAAAATAAGTGTAAAGGAAAAAGTTCTTGGAGCAGCCAGGAATAATGGTCAGGCAACATCCAGTGCTTCTAAACTTTTTCCAGACTACCCAAAAGACCTGGTGGAGTAAAGGAAATCTTTTCAGGAGGTTAAGAAAATGGCAAAAGATAGGGAGTTAGAGGCTATCCTGGTCACTCCTGCAGTACTGAACTTATATTTCCCTTCTAGTTTGAAATCTACTGAAGACACGGAGGAAGCAAAGAAATGGATCTTGGATTATATAAGCCCAAATTCCAGTAAATAGGTTAGGTTAGCTTTTCCCTGGGAAACTTGTGTGTGCAGGTGTGAGTCTGGATGGATGGGTACGTTTGTTCAGTGGGGGTTTCAGAAAATATTGTGCTTCTTTATTTAACACTGTGTAGTAATTTTTTCGTCAAGTTCAATTCATAATAATATACAATAATATATAATAGTTCAGGTTTTTGGGGAATTGTTATAACTGTTGCCGTTTAACATATTGGAACGTTTATCTTTAAATATGGGTTGTGATAATTGAAGACGAGGAAGTTCTAGGTCCTTTCCTCTGCTTCCACTTTGCTGCCGTAACGTGATGACAGCGAGGGGACGCAGCGTATAGTTGCGTGTGGCTATCTCGCTATGGTGGCTGGGTAGTTCTGTGCCGATGGCTGAGCTCGGACATAAGTAGATTGCTGCAGGGTTACCTTGCCGGGGGCTTACTGATGGGGTGCAACGACGGCTTGACAAAATAGGTATGGATTGGAGAGTTAAAGGCGAGGGCCTTCATATTTATATCAATTCCATGAAATAAGTACATAGTCATGTTTTGTTGTGGGCGGGGGACATTAACCATTAACAGGATGTACTTTGTGAACGTGTTTTTTGGAATGTATATATGCTGTGGTTGAAAGTAATATTACACTGTATTGGGGTGTTTTTTACGAGGCCCATTGAATTCTGTTTTCACTATGATACTCGGGTTTACAGCTGACGGCGCAAAACACTGACGTTAGGGGTTATGTTGACTAGAATGGGCTGTGGTCGGACGAGCACAGGCATAAACGGTACCTGGGCTTCTTTATTTACAATGGCCTTGTAGACTAACTTGTAGCATCAACACTCAAATGCGTGCATGCTTGGGAAAAGGTATGAGCGCTTTGTTATCTTGTGACAACCCAAAACAATACATCAAATATATCAAACAAACTGATAAGTTAAAGCATAGACAGGCTGTATGAGTATGCCCTTGTGGCATTGTGGTTCCAATATGATAAGACTTCACCATATGGGGTCAAAGGAACCACCTTATTTAAGTACAAACGTTATTCACTTGGACTCTGCAATAACTTCCGGGGCGCAAAAACCTCATTGTTGAAGTGCCATTATTGAAAGCAGTGAAATCGAGTGAATGAAATTATGGGTTACTGTGTACCCTACGGATCAAGTAGTTCTCAAGCGTGCACAGTCTAGTGTGTGGGGATGTATGTCAGGCCGGTGCCTAGATGTTTTTTAATGTGCGGTTAAGATGTGTCTATGTGCAAATTTTTCAAATTATTCTGCTAGTGTATTAAGGAAGTATACTATAGCAAATGAACAGCACCAAAAACACATGTGCATTAGGGTGAGCAATGCTGGCAACTAGTAGGGTGAGAGTAGGACTAATGGATTGAGTGGATATGAAACTTCTGGGGTATACAAGCTTTAAACAAATGCGATTGGTTTAATGGGTTTAGAATGGTTTTTATTTAGATGTAGGCGATTCAATGTAAGCTATAAGGACGGGGATAACTTTGTAGTATAGATTGAATCAGTAAGTTAATGGATGAGGGAGGCAAGCTCTCTCTTGGGTGCGTGAATAAGGGTTTCTAAATTTTTGTTCTAGTTCTCAGTGCGACTCCGCATTGTGTTATAGTTTGTTTTGTGTTCAGTTTAGTTCATTTTTGTGTTTGTTTTAAAAAAAATATTTTATGTTTTATTGATTTCTGGGTTTTTAATTAAACTTGGGAATAATAACAATTTAACAGGGAGAATTGCAAGGGGAAGGATGAATTAATTCCGTATTAGCAAGGACTCCTTGAGATTGAGCTCCTGGAATGTCAATGAACTAAAAGATAACATAAAGAGGAAGAACGGTTTGACTCATTCAAAACAATATAGACCAAATGTGATTTTATTGCAAGAAACACGTTTTACAAAGGAAGAAGCTTTTTCATTTGAGAACAATTGGCAGGGCCTGGCTTTCCATTCATATTACACATCAAGCTCAAGAGGGGGGACTGTTGTGTTCAATAAACATTTTTAAGGGGATATCCTAGATTATAAGGCAGACAAATTAAGGTGTTGGTTGTTGGCCAAGGTCCAGATATGATATGATAGTTTATTTATATAGCGCCTATACACAATGTGTTTCAAAGCGCTTCAAGGCAAGGGAAGGAACAAGGGAAAATATAATGACATTCTTACAGGCCATGAACAGTAAGGATGTGAAATTAACTATCGTACTCGGCCTGACGACATTTCAGATAGTGCAAGAGCTAAGACATAGATAAGGAAGGGAGGGGAGAGTGGGAAGGAAATGGAAACAGACAGGCGACTACCGTACTAGGCCTGATGACATTTCTGGTAGAGCCGGAGAAAAACAAAAGGTGAGGGAGAGCGGTGCAGAAAGGAGGGGTGGAACAAAACAAGTGACTATCGTACTAGGCTTGACAACGTTTCAGATAGAGCTGGAGGGAGGGGGGGGTACAGTAAGGGGAAGGGAGAGCGACAGATGAGGTTGCTATCATACTAGGTCCAGGGACAATTCTGATAGAGTAAGTGCGTAGGAGAAAGTAAGGAGGGAGTGGAGAGCGAATACAACTGCAGAAATCGGTAGTAACATATATGAAGATGGGATGGGAACAGCATGATTCAGGGCCACCATGAGTACAAGATGCAAAGGAAGTCCAGCATGAGAGTTGAGAAAGGGTATTTGATGTTCACTGTGTGTAATATATATGCACCTAACATAAATGGGGATGCATTCTTTAATGACCTGGGCTGCTGTGTGTTGGATTTGGGTGGTTAGAACTTGTTGGTGGGAGGAGATTTTAATCTGGTGGTTGACCCCTACCTAGACAGGAACAGTCAGGTAGTCAGAGATGGTAGGAAGAAAGATAGTGGCTTTGAAAATGTTAATGGATGATTTTGTATTAGCTAATGTTTGGAGATTAGAGAACCCCACAGGGAGAGAGTACACTTTTTACTCAGATGCGCATAAAATATAATCTCAAATTGACAATATGCTTACCTCGGGTGTGGTAACCAGGAATGTGGAAGACTGTGAAATTGGGAGTATAATCATTTCCGATCACGCACCAATATGTTTGTTTCTTTCACTGAGTTATTCTTCTGAAAGAGCACATTTGTGGAGATTTAACACGAGAATTCTGAATGATGATGATGATCTTAAAAAAGGATTGATTAATGAAGCGCCTGAGTATTTGAGTACAAATTTGAATGGTGAGGTTGGAATAGAGACTAGCTGGGAGGCATTTAAGTGTGTCATGCGTGGAGTGGCTATGAAGGTGTCAGGGATCAGGAAAAGGGAGGCAGATTTAAAAGAATTGGATGCTCAGTGGCTTCTTTAGCAAAGGATCACATGGGGCAGTTTGAGAATGAAAAACACATTAAACTGATGAGATTGAAGTACAGGCTAAATAAGATCCTCAGTGAAAAGGTGGAATTTTCACTGTTCAGACTGAAATGCTAATATTTTGAAGTTGGAAAAAAATGTGGAAGGTTATTGGCTCATAGATTGAGAACAAGGGAATCTAGAAGGGCAATAGGAGCCATAAGAAAAGATAATGGTGTGACCAGAAATCCAGGTGAAATAAACAGTGTTCAAAAACTTTTACAAGGACTTGTATAGTGAGAGGAACCCAAATAACACAGAGAAAAGGGCTGCATTCTTTGGAAAAATTGAAAACATTTCTGAGGAAGAAAAGTAATTCCTGGATTCTGAAATATCTCTTGAAGTCATGAAAGCAATTTTGAATCTGAATATTGGAAGACGTCCGGGCCCAGATGGCTTACCATCAAAATGTTATCGTGTCATGCCAGATGGGCTCTTGCAATTGATGAGAGATATGTTCCAAAATAGTCAAAGAAAGGGCATGCTACCACCATCGTTACGCAATGCGACGATTTCCCTTCTGCTGAAGTCAGATCGTTCAGAGTTGGACCCAGGGAGTTAGACACATTAGCTTACTGAATACAGACAGTAAAGTGTTGTCTAAAATCCTAGCCTCCCGACTAGAGAAAATTCTCCCAGGCTTAATCCATTCTGACCAGGCTGGTTTTGTCAAAGGGAGAGTGTCATCTACGAACTTGAGAAGATTATTGTTAAACATGGCGGAGTGCCAGAAATCAAAACTGGAATCGGTTGCCATTTCCCTCAATGCCGAAAAGGCTTTCGACAGGGTGAACTGGAATTTCCTGTTCCATACGATGAAGATGATGGGTTTTGGTTTGGAATTCATGGATTTGTTGAAGGTTTTATGTAATAGTCCAACAGCAATGATCCATACTAATGGTCAGTTGTCGGAGAAATTTGAATACATCCTGGAACTAGACAGGGGTGTCCACTATCTCCATTGCTGTTTGTTATTTTTATAGAACCTTTGGCAGAAGGAATTAGATATGCAACCAGAATTGTGTGAATTAACTGTGGTGCAGTATGTCAAAAGCTTTGGTTATATGCGGATGATTTGCTGGTGGTGGTACAGGATTGATCAAATTCAATTGCAGAACTGATGAAGGTTCTGGAGGACTTTGGCCTGATCTCAAACTATAAGATCAATTGGGAGAAAGCTGAGGCACTACCATGCACTATAACAATACCAATAATGCTGTATTGACGACTTTCGGCTTCCGATGGTGTGCAGATAAGATGAAGTATTTGGGTGTTTGGTTGACTAAGGATATGAGTGACATCATGAGTCAATATGGACGTGTGCATGCAAAAAATGAAACAGGAAATTGATTGATGGTCTTTATTAAATCGATCGAAGGGAGGCAGGGTCAATGCAATAAAAATGACTTTGACACCCAACATTACTTATATTTTAGGGATGTCCATTTGAAAAAAAATTGACAGTATGCTACAGTCCTTCATTTGGAATGGAAAGGTTCCTAGGCTAAAACTCTAGAAATTGGAACTAAAAAAAGACAGAGGTGGATTAAGTATTTAAAATCTTGAGCGATACCATCAGGTGTTCACCTTAAGACACATCCTTCCTTTTTTTACAGCGGAAGATGTCTGGGCTCGAACCGAGGCAGAGAGGACAGGGCCCTTGGATGCATGGGCAGTTCTTTCTCCCACCAATTACAAAGGCAAGGATAGTTCTGCAGTAATAGAATTTTTGAGGATGACCTGGAAGGCTTCTGAAACTACGACTAATTCAGATCCTGGTAAAAATTAAGACTTTACAATCTGGTTGAATCCGGGGATAAAAGTTGCAAAAAAGGTGATATTTTGGAGGCAGTGGTTTGCAGCTGGAGTAAAGAAAATTGGAGATTTGTTTGGTGATCGGGCCTGGAAGACATTTAGAGAACTTGGGGCTGAATTTAACCTGCCTGATTGTTCATACGGAAAAGTCTTAATTGAAAGATTCATCATTGGTTTCCAGTATTAAGAAACTCATGGGAACTGATCACTTGGCCTCCAAAATGTACTATTTATTGAATGAGTTTTCTGAGCCGGATCCTAAGCTCTTGTTGACCTGGTCATCGGTGTTGAAAGTTGAGATGACCACAGAAAGATGGGCTGGTATGTGTGCCAATATAAAAAAGGTGTCTGTGAATATAGGCGAGCAGGACTGCCAAATAAAGATTCTAAACCGAATCTATTGGACACCAGTGCGACTTTTCAAACATGGTATAAGAGACTCAGACATTTGCTGGAGATGTGCTCAAAACGAGGGCACATTGGAACATATGTTGTGTAGCTGTCTAAAATTAAAGAATTTTTGGAGCAGAGTGGTGGAGGTGATGAACAATGTTTTAGGTGAAGAATTGGAATTTGACTATGAAACACTCAACCTAGGTGAAACAACTATGTGTGAGGATCTAAGCATGCATCAAACGACCTGGGTTACAAGAGGTGCACCTTTGGCAAAGAAGTTGATATTACATGAATGGAAATCGACAAGCTATTTTAACTGGAGGAATTGGTTGGAGGAAATGTACAAAGTTTGTAATATTGAGCGAGTCCATTTTTCAATTCTAAAGCAGGACTCGTGCTTCCTGAAGATCTGGGGGAAGTTCCTGGATTTGAATCTGTGCTAGAGCGTTACTTCTGAGGAATGCAAGACAGATAAGTAGATTCTTTTTATTTTATAATACTTGATCTAGGTGGATCAATCGATATGGTTCTTGCGTTGTACTGATGCATTTAATTTTGTACTGTGAATTGTATGTTTAGTGGGTGAAGGGATCTGGGTTTTCGATTATTTGTGTACCCCACTGCCCACTTCCACCCTGTTCTTACCATTTTACTCATAAATATTTTTATTTCCTTTTTCTCTTTATTTCTTTACAATCATTTTACTTATGGGTCATTGATGGATGTTGTAGATTATTGATTGTTTTTGTTATCGTACTATGTTCTTTAGTTGTTGATTATATTTCTGTATTTTGTGTTACTTGATTTTTAAAAATTAATACATTTGTTTAAAAAAAAAAGAGAATGTTGTGAACCTGGCTGAGGGAGGCTAAAGAGTGAGAACGGTCTGAACCCGGAAGAGGGGAACCCAGGGATGGAAAATCACCACCAAGCCGTAATGAACCCGACGGAGGGAGGCTGACATTTGAGAGGGGTCTGAGTCAGGAAGAGGGGGATCCCAGGGTGAGTAAGCATCACCCAAAGTGCAACCAGAAAATAACTTTTATTTTTTATACAGTGAACAAATCAGGCCCTCCCTCGTAAATGAGAAAACGTAGCTACTGAAGGTCCTGATATCATTACAAACATTTTCTAGATCTAAGTCTGGAATAGGGGGATCCAGGGGTGAAATCTCATCACCCGCCGTGTATACGGAAAATAACTTCTGTTTATTATTTTGAAACCCATCAGGTCCTCGGAGGCGAGAGACGTTTTGTAGAAAAGAGACTTAACCACTGAAAGCCCTGATTGCTGAGAGTGGAACTGTTTGCTCATGCTGGCAAAGCTCGAGCGTGTGCTGTGCTCCAGAATTCTACCTTGTCCCGTGCTGAAAACGTGGGCAAGGGAGCCCCTGACTACCGCATCCTGGCTTATTATTTGTGAACTCTTCCTTCTTTCTGATGAACATTATCCCACACTTCTTTTTGTATTTAGCATAAGAATTGGCAATAGGTTTTTCTTAGTATAGGCCCTTTTATTTGACAAAACGCCACTCAGACTGGCTTATTATTCTGTGATGGTCAAAGCTTGCTCCAATCTTAGATTTAGGTTTAGATTAGGGTTTTTTCCAACCTACCTATGCATTTTAATAAACACCCTTGAACTGTGATCACTTGTGTCTGTCTTTACTGTTGCCACCATGAGTTCCTTAGAGGACAGAGAGACAGGAGGGATGGTATGCGTAGGTAAAGGGGCAAGGCATTTAATGTGAGGGAGGGTTGCAGGGGAGGAGATCAATAATAATAATAATAATTTCGCATTTATATAGCGCTACAAACCCTCAGGTATCCGAGCGCTGCTTATTATTACCCACGGTGTGTGGTGCTCATTTATCGACCTCGGAAGGATGAAAGGCTGAGTTTGGCCCTGCCGAGATTCGAACCTGCGTTGGCAAGCTCTGCACGGATGTCAAAGTGAGTGCTCTACTCGCTGTGCCACTTGACCGGCAGTCAATGTACGGGGAGGCAGGAAGAGGGGATGGACTGAGGGTGGGCAGTTCACGGTGCAGTGATAGCGTGAGCATTCAAGTGGGCAACACATAGCGTGAGGGGATTCGACTCACCCCTCAAAAGAAAGAAATTAAGTTGTTCACAAGGAAATCGGTTCCTGACATTTTGGCGCTTCTGTAGACCCATCTCCTGCGGTCCGATCAAACAAGTTTGAGATCAAGGAGCTTATTGCGGATTTCCCATGCTTCAGGCCCAAACAAGACAAGCAGGGTGGCCCTGGCTTTTTCACGAAGCAGTGGATTTTAGGATAAGAGCCACAAAGGCTGACAAAGGGGACAGATTTGTAATTGTGGTGGGAGAGGTTGTGGGGATCCCATAGATAGATAGTAGCTTCTATATACGCCCCTAAAACAGGGCAGGAAGGGTTTTTTAGGGAACTTCTGGACATGCTGGAAGGGTTTGCCATACTGCTGGGTAATTTCAATTTAGCTTGGTCTCAGGAGCTGGAAAGGGACACGGATGGGACGACCCATGAAAGCAAGGTGGTGTCCAGGCCGCTGACGGACAGGTTCAACGCTCTGGGCCTTGGGGATGTCTGGAGAGGACTGCACAGAGACAGGGTGGGTGTTAGGGAGAATTCTCTTATAAGGCTAATTTCCCAAACCTAGTGAGTCTCCCAGGATTTTTGGGGTTTGTTTTCTTCTCCTGCTAAGAGTGATACTCTTTTCCTCCCACTCTTAGGCATGATTTCAGGTATGTCTTTGACTTTTTGTGTGCTTATGGGCTATGGGGTTTTCTTTCTGCTCCATAGGGTATCATCTATTTATTTTATGTGTGTGTTACACAGCACCCTCAGTGCAGTAACACAGGGGTGTCATAGTGACCCCCCAGTATAGACTCCATACCCTGGGACTGACTACTGTCTCCCAGGGCATGTAAAGTCACAATTGACTTTACTAGTCCTAAATTGTGAACCGAACCAGTACAAACCATCATATGTGGAAGTACTGGAAGGGGTTAATTATATTGCCCCAGGGTCTGTTTACAAGGGGGCACTGTCAAGTCCCCCCTTGTCGAGTTTCTGGCTGGTGGCAGTGGTTACTACGCAAAATATTCCACCGGAATATTCTCTATGGGATTTTCCCATTGATTTTAAACGCACCACTTTTTGGTGCAATGTTAAAGATACCGCCAGTTTATTTATTTAATATTAAATTAACGATTGGGTCTTTTTGCCAGAACTCTTTTCTAAAATGGCGTTCCTGTCCGTCTCTGTAACTCTGACCAAGGTCGAGCCCTTTGGTCACTTTTTTGGAGAAGCCCTCCAAATGGTGCCACTCTGTCTGGGTTCCACAGGAAGGGTGGAGGGGGGAATTGGCACCCTGGACTGCGTTGCCTCGGCAACCCAAGTCGCACTCTACTCTGATTGGCCCAGTGGTGAGCCGCCCGGCTCACCACTTAGCATGTGTGATTGACAGCTAGGCTGATGAATGGGGGTTTTGCTGCATAAAAGCAGGGCCTTTGGGACTGGAACTTCAGAAGTCGCCACAGGACCTAAGAATCCGAAGAGGGAAGAAGCTGAGCCATCTGCAACGACGACACCACCGGTGAAGCCCTGCTGCAACTACCTCACCACTTTACCGACGACAAGAGAAGATCTTTTGCTGGACGAGTCTTCTTCCCTTCCTCTGAGCTGGTGGGACCAACCAGTTCACCCTTTCCGCCTTCCAAAGACGTCTCTAGGTCGAATCGCCCGTGCCAAGCATCCCAGCGGCTGGATAGCCAAGCTTCACCACTTTGAGCGCGAATAAAAGGAACGCACCTGTGCAGTACAATAACTCCACGTTTCCTCCTCGACGAGATCCTCTCTTCCCCTGGTCGAAACAACGAACTGCAACCACTACCAGGAACAACTGCCACCGCTGGAGCCTCCTCTCTGTTTAAGGTACTGTGTCCTGCCTGGCCTCCCTTTGTTCGGTTTGCCCAAGGTGACCCTTAAATCCTTGGCTTGCCAACTGGGTTGGCCCCAGACCTTCTAACTTTACCTTCTTGAATCACCCCAACCTCCTTTGAACATTCTGCAAAGACTTTTCGTGCATTTTAAACCGTGTGATCCTGGGCACATTTCGCTTTGCTCCCTTGAAAGTGGGCCTGGCCTATGAACTTTAGCTCTACAGTATTTACTGCCTTTATTCCCTTGCTGAGAACTCCTAAAAGTGTTGGGACCTGTTTTATTTCTATGCTCTGGCTTCTTCTCTCCCTTTAACTCACATCTGTTTAAACATAACGTGATGTTTTAACTCTGACTTGTCTGATAGTTATCAAGGGAGGTGTGTATACTTTACCTGGCTGTGTTTTAACTTGATTTTGATTTAGAGTGCTAGTATATTGCCTAAAGTGTGTTTTAAATAAATAATTATATACTTTTGATGCAAAGCTCTGGTCAGTGTTTGTTTGCTCTACTGTGTTTTTATCCCTATTGTGTATACTCTATATACTGCCCTACTCTTCTTGAGAGAAGTCTGACTGCTCAGCCACAGCTACCAGGTAAATCTGGGTGGTGCAGACTGCTACCAATTGGGTTTACTGCTTACTCCTGTAGTCTTAATCTTTTTGCCGTGTTCCCCAAGGGAACTGCACAGTATTCTGCCTAACAGAGGGCTTTACCTTTTTCTCCACAGTGCATGGCTCACAATCGCATACTGACTATATTTGTGTTTCGGCTCCCGTACTGGGAAAAGTGACAGATGTGGAGGTGGGCCCTTCCTCGAGTGTAAGCAATGTTTTGGGGTGGGGGCTGCAGTACTGTTATGCTCACCTGGTATCCACAGGGACGCCACCCAGCCCTGGTTGGATGATTTGCACTCTCGAACCCTCTCACAGTCCCTTGGCAAGGCCTCTGGTTGAAGATGTGTCTGCAATATATGAGAGCTGGATTCAATACCAGATTGTCTTTGTTTTCCCACCTCCCTTGGCCTCAACTCCTTCCTCCCCCTTGGGCCTTCTCCTCACCTTAATATTGTAAAAGGTGGATTCTCCATCCTGCTCCTCGTGGCAGGGGCGCGTAGATGTGGGGGGCGAGCAGCGACCAAGTTACTTCACTGGTGCAAGCTCCCCTGTGGGAATCCAGGTCTGCTGCGACTCCGTAGGTTTGCTGCTTTACAGCCTTTATGTGCAGTTCTTATGCTCCTCTTAGTTCGAATAATAATAATGTCTTGCTTCTTTCCTTTTAGGTATGGAAAGGTATTTTGGTGTTGTCATGCAGTTTGAAGATGAGCATGGGCCGGTAGGCGAAAGCGTGGTGTGCGCGATGCTGTCCGGTGAGTAATGCGCGATGCACGGCGCTGTTTCGCCTTTTATATTGCTAACTGGTCTTTTCTCTCCTTGCAGGTTGCGATGTTCCTCGCCGACCGCTGTAATGTTACAGCAATGATACTGACCAGGAGATGACTACGCAGGTAAGAATAGTGTGGCTTTCTTCATTCGGGAGGAGACTTGAGTAAACGCTTACTAATGCTGTCTTTCATTCTCCTCTTTCCAGGTTATAGTATTTCAGGATGCATGCAGTGCCGGATGATGGAGTTCGTACCTTCAGGTGAGTGGAACTGAAGTCAGCGATGGATTGAAGACAGGATACTGTTCTGGGTAAGTTTCATAGTGTTTTTTCTCTCTCTGCAGGTCCTTGGTTTCAGGTAAGCTGGCATCAAAGAACTGGACACGGTGAGCGTTACGCTGCCCTTAGCAGAATAATGCAAAGCATGTTCTGCTGTTTGGGTGCCGTTTAAATAGTCCAGGTAAAATAGTCCCAGGCCTGCCACACCCAAAAGACTAGACCGCATAGCTCAGTTCCTTGTAACTGAGCTATGTGTGTGCCTCCATGTTGACTGAACCTCCCCAAGTTAAAGTCCCAAGTAAATAGTCCCATTCTAATGTTGGTCTTCATGATGGTTATGAGCCTGGCGCTAGAGGCGCCAGGACTGACTCCAAGAGAGTCTTGGATGAGGTTTTAAGGCCTTTGACCTGGCCCTAACTGGAAGGCTGGCTTGCCAGTGAGGGCCAGGGGCAAGGGTCATGACAAGTACTTCCAGCTGAGTCATTGGTTGCTGGACCCAGTTATTAAGGAGGCAGCAACACAGCCATTTACTCGTTTTGAAAAATACCATACGGCACATAACGGTGAAATGAGTCTTATTTCAGGACTTTATAAAGTATTGGGAGCAACCACCCCTCTGCTGATTGGCCATGTATGGGGCAGGGGGAGAGGACTTTCAGGAGGGAGTTGAAGAAGAGCGACTGGGAAAGGCTGTGGGTACTGGTACCCAAGGTGGTTAAGGACTCTCGGCTATAGGAGTGCTGGTATGAACTGGTTTTAGGTGGCACTACATGTCGGTCTGTCTCCACAGTATATACCCTGAGACATCTAAGCCGTGTTGGAGGGGATGCGGGGGGAGGTGGCTCATGGTCCCATATATGGTGGAGATGCTCTAAAATTGAACCATTCTGGAGGTAGGTAAGGGAGGCTCAAGAGGGTATTTTGGGTGAGGCTGCGAGGGTGCCCCCAGAGGAAGTAAGAAGTAGATGATGGGATGAAGGGGGGAAGAACCTAGGGGTCAGAGGAAGGCCAGAACATTGCTCACTTGGACAACAATGCTTCTGATAGCGCAGCGTTGAAAGGGGACAGACACCCCACTGTGCAAGACTGCCTGAGGAAAATATGGGAGTTTGTAGCACTTGAGTGGGCAACATATGCAATGAACAATAACTTTGCATGCTTTGCTTCAGACTGGGGGCAAATCCTTGCCTCCCCCAAGGAAGACTTTAGAGCCCAATGGTGCCCTGAGCGCCAAAAATTATTAGACTTGTCATAAACGGAAGGATGGGACTTTTTCTTCAAGGCTGCATGTGCGTACCTTCATGCCGGGGGAGGGATGGAGTGGGAGGGGCAGGTAGGGCTATTGGTAATGTTGTGTAAAATGGGAATGGGGTTTGTTCGATCTGTATCTTTGCAGTTGAAAAATAATAAACCAAGTTTTACAAAAAAACGCTCTTCAAAACATTTCTAAATTACACAAAAGTTACTTAACACATTACTGAAAGAATGCTGCTTTCTCCAGTAACACCAATACAGTGCTGTGGGTTGCTAGTATGTGTACAATTTCAAAGTTTGTTTTGCAAGGAAGGCATGGTATCAAACAGCAAGACAAAAACAAGTGACCACAGTTCAAGGGTGTTTATTGAACTTCAATTGGGTTTGAAAAACGCCTATCTAATCCTAAATCTAAAGATGGGAGCTACGAACAAATAATCATGCAGTTCTAGACGAGTCTGTCAAAATAAAAGGGCCTATACTAATAAACTTATTGCCAATCCTTGCTTCTAAATACAAATAGTGTGGGAAACAATGTTATGTAAAAGAAAAGTGTACAAGGATTTTCAAGCTGTTAGCTTCCCTTCCCATGTTTTTATCAAAGCACAAGGCGGCACACTCGAGCTTAGCACAATCTCTAGTACAAGGATACAGTTCAGATATCAATATCAGGGTCTTTTGTGCCAAAGTCCCTATCATTTAAAGTCTTTTACTTCAGAGGGAACGATGCGAAAAACAAATATTCAACAGTTCCTTTCTCCACAGGATTCTCATGCACAACTTCTTGGGTGATTTTCGATTCACCCTGGATCCCCCTCCGCTGCACTCAGATCCACTTTAACACAAAACCTTCAATTGGTCTCCCTGTGCCGGGCTTGGACGAGATTCATATACTTTTCCAAACTTTTTCTATTTCATTAAAATCAAAGACTTTCGACTGTGTGCAGGATTTTTCTTGACCTGTCGCATGTGCACTTAGTTTCACATTTATTCGTTCTCTTTCAAATTATCTTCCTCGGCTGGGCTCTGATCAATTGGATCTTCTTTCATCACTCCTCAGCTGGATATCTAACGGAGACCTTAGATTGAGCACCCATGTGGTGCCGGACCACTCTGTCAAATGTATTGTAGTTTGCTTTAAAGTTCAATCACTCATCAGCAGTTCACTTCACTTGTGTCTCTTATCACACGCGGTTTTACAATGTTCGTTCCAGTGCTCCCCATACAATGTTGCTGCTTTCATGGCCACTGGGCAAGAACCACAAGCGGCACTTACCTGATTCCAGCAACAACCGCCACCTGAAGCGCATCCTTACCTCATTCCAGCAGCAACTGCAGTCGGAGCGCATCCTTACCTGATTCCAGCAGCAACTGCAGTCGGAGCGCATCCTTAAATGATTCCAGCAGCAACCGCAGTCGGAGCGCATCCATACCTGATTCCGGCTTCCAGCCACAACACTTACTCTGGAGTCCACTTTCGGCCAGCATCATCGCGGATCCAGACATCCTTCACCTGCCGGCAGATCTTCGGATAACAGCATTCCAGTCCGACATCACCAGACAATCTCTTCAAGGGAAAAAGACAAAACAAGGTTAGAAAAGCGATAAAGACATTACGCTAAGGTTGCGCTTAGACCAACCCTCCTGCTTGACCTTAAAACCAAACTTAACACCCATTGGGACATCGTTAACTCCCTTTTATTCCATTGGGTCTCACTTCTTGCACCGCAACTATCGTTGGGCCTCATATCCCCTATTGGGGGAAAAGGGAAGACATTACAAAAGATACAGACAACAATCAAGGAAAGATATTACAAAAGGATAGAGACAATAATCATTATTAAAAGGATACTTAACGTTGGAGTGGTTCAGCCACAGCCGGTCTGGGCTGCCACGCACATGGACCAGTAAAGAAACTGTCTATTTAAAGCGCCCCTGCAGTGAGAAGCAGGACGGAGAACACCCCATCATAATTAAACAGGTGAGACTATATGGGGCTGCGCATGCTCACCACATTCTGGGAAGAAGGATTCGAGGGGGACCACAGTCCTATCACATCATTCTCACGGCCTCTCATATTCTCGCAGGGGCATTGCCAACAACCAGCGCAGTCCACAACACAAGAGCAGGGGAAGAAACCCGACCAAGGGGAGCCAGTTCCAGGGAGGGCTGCAACCGTGCCCCAACGTCCCCGCAGAGACCAGGTGAGCGTAACAGCTGTTTGTAACCTTGGCTTCAACACAGACCGGTCTTGTATCAGTCTCCCCAACTCACCAGCTGTGTTGATTTCACTGACGTTGCTTTGTTCTTGTAGCCACAGTGGCTGCTGATTCTACACATCTTGCTTCTTAACGCAGGGGTGGCCCGGGTACCTCTGACACACAATACAGGATTCTTCAGCCTGGTTTACTAATTTTATGCTTTCTAGTCTCGAGGTCTCATGAAAGTAACGGTTCTTTGTCGAAAAGGTCAAGGGAACTTCCCTTCTTGCGATCCCCTTCTGTTTCACTGTCTTTCGTCTCTCGTTAAACTGCCATCCTGGAACTGCTTGTGTGCTTTGCCTCGCTCAGAGTGTGCGCTCGTTCTCTGCCTTTTATCCGTGTGGGGAAGCTTAATGGAGAAAGTGTTTGTGTTATAAGGGGAGGAGGTGTAGCATTCCTAAATATCCTACCTGATGGGTTTGGATAAAGGTTTTAAAAGGAAAAGGCTACCGTGTCTCACCATCTGGTGTCCCACTCGCACTCCCCGAAGGCTCCTCACCCAGGTGATCCTCCCGCACTGGTGCACCCCCAGGAACTGGATCAAAAGCAATGGGTGTGTCCTGGCCACCTGGATGACAGATCCCCGGGGACTAGTGGGTGAGACACCGTCTGACTTCTCACAGTTTACACAGAGTTGCATCAGAATTCTACAGGTTTTGGGTTATAAATACAGTGTTATCAATTCAAAAAGTGCACAATTTCAGTTAACCCACATATAAGAATAGTTTTAGGATACTCTGATACAAAGTATGAGTGCCCCTCCCCTTTTATTTTGCAGATCGTGTCCCACTGGCACACGATTCTTTTGTGAGAGGTTGCATGGCATTTAAAATTGCATCATTTTCTATGGAAGTAGAAATAACACCATTACATTTGCTCTCATTTCTAAATTAATTTAATTTTAGATCTATGGCCTTCACAGCTAACACATTATGAAGCATATCTTCATTAGGCTATGGCATGCACGTCTTCGAATCTTAGCTCAATGTTAACTATATCTGTGGAAACGGTATGGGAACTATTTTGTGGGATTATTACTTACAAAGGGCTGCATGCAGGCTATATCACACTGCGCACACAGCCGAGAATTTTAATTTGGGTTAGATTGAAATGACAGCTCACTTGATTTTAAATGCAGTGAAAATGCATGATGCATTCCCCATTACATCAATGTATTTTAGAAGCACCCTTTCCAGACCTTCTGGGATTTAGCAAAACATTTGTTTTAAAGCGCATGTACCATTTAATTTGAGGACTTCTCATGTTCACTTTGAAATGGTCTTTTCAATTTGTGGGATCAGTCTGGACCCACTCAGATTGGAAATCATCCAGCCAGCAAAGCCCCATCTGATCTGCTTCCATGAAGCCAGAACTGCCTCAGGTTCCCCTTTTCTGCCTGGAAGAGGAGTCTTGATATTGATATTTTATTTCTATTGCACTCCTACACAAGTGTTCCAGAGCGCGACAAGGCAAGGGAGGGGAACAGGGGAGAACAAAACAGCGATCTTACTAGGCCCAGTGACATTAAGAACGCGCAAGTGCATGGGAGAGGGGGAGGGGAAAAGTGCATGGAAGTGGGGAGAAGTGGAAAGTGCGAAGCAGAGGAGAAACAGATTTAAATAGCAATAAATAAATAATAAAGGCAACAAACAGTGGTAGTGCAGCCAGCAATTTGCAAGTGCTAGGTTTAAGGCAGCAGACAGGGTAGGTCTGATAAGTGCAGGAAGAAAAAGGGGGGGCTGTATGGGTGCAGATACAGACCCCAGTGCAAGGGGTGGCCCGGAGGTAGTGCGGTAGGGTGGCAGGGTGACCAGGTACCTGGACCCGGAGCACAGAGGGTGGCCAGGTGCACAGTGCCAAGAGAGAACAGATCAGCAGGGGAGAGGGGGAGCAAAGGCAGAAGAAAAGAGGAAGGTATTGAGGTGCTTCCGGAACCGGAGATGGTTCTTCTCAAGTTTGAGTGGCTGGGAGGCTGTTCCAGAGGGAGGCCCCAGCCGAAGACAGAGATCTACCCCTAGCTTGTTTCTTTGAAAAACGACTGACCCTGAGGGAGTTGGAGGTAGAGGAGCGAAGATCTCGAGAGGGAAGGTATTTGCGGAGGGATAGCTAAAGGTACTTTGGACCCAGGCCCCAGAAAGCCTAGTGGACAATGCAGAGGGTTTTGAATTTAATCCTTGCATCCATTGGGAGCCAATGGAGAGATTTCAGAGCTGGAGAGATACGATCCCAGGGCTTGAGGCCAGGACAAGTCTTGCAGTCCTGTTCTGGATTAGTTGCAGAGGGCGAAGAGTAGAGGCAGGTAGATTTAGAAAGAGGCTGTTACAATAGTCCAAGCTAGAGCGAACCAGAGCTTGGGATACCATGAGCTTCTGGGGGAAGGAGAGGAAAGGCAGAGTACCTCTGAGGAGGTGCAGTCAGAAATTTGACTTTTTAGAGACCTCAGAGATGTGGGCGGAGAAGGAAAGGGTGGAGTCAAAGATGACCCTGAGGTTCTTAGCCTTGCAGGTGGGGGTATGAGGAGGGCAAAGGAAGTCTGGCCAGAGAGTGAGGGGAAAGGATGGTGAAGGTGTGCCGATGAGGAGGATCTCCGTCTTGCTGGCATTCAGACAAAGATCATTGGCGGCACACCAATCTTGAATGACAGTTAGGCAATCAGAGATGAGAGAGGGAGAGGAGAGGAGGTGGCAGGGGGCAGCTTGAAAATGAGTAGAGTGTCAGCGTAGCACTCGAAATTTGAGCAGAAAGTGACAATGCAGTGGGCGAGAGTTGCCAGGTACTGGTTGAAAAGCCAGGGCGAGAGGTTAGACCCCTGGGGAACACCACAGGTAGGGAGGAAGATAGATGAAAGGAAGGACCCAAGGTGGACCTGGGAGGGTCGATCTGAGAGGAAAGAGGTCAGCCAGGCCAGAGCCTGATCAGTGATACCTAGATTTTCACAGAGACGGTTGAGCTGGATGGTATGGTTGACCGTGTTGAAGGCAGAAGAGAGATCGAAGAGGATGAGGACAGAGGGAATGTTAGAGTCAAGGTTGGAGAGCAGATCTTCACGGATGTTCAGGAGAGCGGTTTCAGTGCTTCTGGCAGCTCTGAAGCCAGACTGGTGGTCATGGAGACAGCCAACAGAATTGGAATCAAGGTTAAGCTGAGAGATGGACAACTTTTCCAGGAGTTTGCCAAGAAAGGGAGTAATGGAAATTGGGCGATAGTTAGCTGGACAAGAAGGAACAGCTGTGGGTTTCTTGAGAAGAGGTTGCACAAAGAAGTGCTACAAAGGGGAGGGGAAGGATCCGAGGCAAAGGAGTGGTTGCAAAAATCAGCAAGGGCCGGAGCAAGGGTGTCCATGTGGTCCTTGATGGGCTTTCATAGATCAGACTTGTCTAGTGACCTCGTCAGGAAAGCAAAGAGGAAAGGACGAGAAGGATGGTGGGGGGGTGGCTAAAGGAGGGTCAGCAAGCACAGATGGGGAGGGGTGTGGGTGGAGAGGGTGGACAGGATGTCCCGGGTTTTTTACATTAAGTGAGAGGCAAGGGCATTGCAAAGAGCCTGGGAGGCAATAGGAGGGGTAGAGACTGCAGCATGGTTGGCCAGCTCCTTGCAGATTTTAAAGAGTTGTTAGATGCCGCAGAGACACAGGCTTGAATGTGGACTCTCTTCTTGGTGAGGACAGAGAGTCGGTACTGCCTTTGGAGCAGGCGACAGACCAGTTTGTCAGAGGATGAACAGGAAGTCCTCCATTTCCTCTCAGCCGCCCTACACTTACGTTTAAGTGTAGCTAAGTCAGAGTCATACCAGGAATTGCACTTGGCTTTGGACTTCAAACGGATCCTCATGACATGGGCAAGAGCATCAAGAGTATCAGAAATTGAAGAGTAGAGCAGAGACAGGGCTGTGTCAGGATGTGAGAGAGCCAAAGGTGGAGGGGGGGGAGAGAAAGTGACGGCAAAAGCATCAACAGACACTCGCTTTGTGGGCCGGATGTCCGAGAAGGTAGGGGGTAGGCTTGGCTTGGGGGAAGAGAGGGAGAGATGAGAGGAGAGGAGGGAGTGATCGCTCCTGGAGAGAGGAGTGGTCAGAGGGATGGAGAGAGGGAGGTCAGAGGAGATCAAGACATTGAGTGTGTGCCCTGCAGAGTGAGTCGGGCCAGAGGGGAGGATGGACAGGGAGAGGGAGTCGCAGAGGTCACGGAAGAGTACAGAGGAGGAGCAAGGAGAGTCTAAATGTATATTGAGGTCACCGAGGAGGAGGAGTTGAGTGGTAGAGGCCAGGAGGGAGGAGGAGAGGTCTGCCCGCTCAGAGAGAAATGAGGTGATTTGACCAGGAGGCCGGTAGATGGTAACCACAGTAAGAAAATGGGTAGGCAAGAGAGAAAGCCTACAGACAAGGCATTCAAAAGAGGAGTAGGTCTGAGTGGCAATGATAGAGGCAGGAATCCACTCAGGAAAGGTCAGGGCTACCCCCCCCCCACTGGACCGGGAGGATCTGGGTGCTGAGCGGATCTTGTAGCCATCAGGGAGGAGAGTGTCAAAGCTTGTGACAGAGCTGGCCGTGGACCATGTCTCAGTAAGACCAAGGACATCAAGGTCTAGTTCTTCAAGGAGGTGGCAGATGTCAGAGGGGTGTTTGACAGCAGAGCGAGAGTTGAGAGTGGCAATATGAAGAAGGTTGCCAGCCTTAAAGACCTTCCGGGAGGGGTACAGATCAGAGGTACGCCCTGCTGAGGAGAAAGAGCCCTAGGAGGGGCAGAGGAGGCGGAGGAGAGAGAGGGAAAGGTAGCCAAGGGGGGAGAGGAGGGGCAGCAGAATATGAGAGGAAATTGATGAGGCGAGGGAAGCACCTATCAAAGAGGAGGAGATTGGCCTGAGGGCCTTGGACCATGACAGTGCTATTAAGGTATACATTAATGATGACTTTAGAGGAGTCGAAGGAAGCCATGAGAAATTTCCAACGAGTGCCATCATTAAAGAGGAAGAGATAGGGCAGATCACAGAGACCATATGAGGAGTCCACAGATCTAGCGAAGGAACGACAAAGAGGATGTCGGTTAGGGTCTATCTGGCGGAAGCATTGGAGTAGGTGTCGGCGATGAGAAGACCGAGGTTAGAGGCCAAGATATCCTTTTTTAACTTCTTCCTACCAGACTTAGTGAGGAGGGAAGGATAGTCAATGGAGAAGCAGTTGGAAAAGATAGGAGAAACAGAAAGCGCCATTGGGGTGGAAGCGAGGAGAGGATGGAGATATTGGGGGGGATAAGGCAGGTAGGTGTGGGACAAAAGAGAGTGGTGAGGTCCCTGGGCTGGCAAGTTACAGAGAAGAAACATTATACAAGCAAAATACAGAGAATTTCGCAATGGGCAGCAAGATTTGACTTTTTAGCACAAAGCAAAAACAGCAAGATTTGATTTTTTTTTTTTTTAGCACAAAGCAAAAACAGCAATATTTTACTTTTTAGCACAAAGCAAAAACAGCAAGATTTGACTCTATAGAACAAAGCAAAAACAGCAAGATTTGACTTTTTAGAACAAAGCAAAAACAGCAAGATTTGACTTTTCAATCTTGGAATCGGATGTTCGCAAAGGGTTTTAGGAAGCACTGCGCATCAGGATGACAACGTGGGAGTAACAAGCAGAAAGAATAGTGATAGTCAAAGGCGGTAGGAGTGAGTCCTTAAGGATGGAATTAACCCATAGTTCTGGAGGAGGCAAAGTCAAGACAGTCTGGATTTCTTAGTGGAGTGAGGTGGCCGCATCATTGTGGTTAAGGTGCAGGGAGGACCCAATTTAGCGTTACGGAAGCAGACGGGGAGCAGACAGGGGCCTTAGAAGTGGGCCTTTGCTGGGAGGGCCGGCTGAAGCCTGACAGTCCCTGATTGGATGGAAGAAAACACTCAGCAACCAATGGGAGTGCAGCACAGGGAGAGGTGGTTCAGCACAGTCTGCCTACACAACAAAGAAAACCACGGTGGCCATCTTGGAAGGGCCAAAAAAGGGTAAAATAAGCAGGCAATAGTGGTAAAACACTTGTTCTTTCAAAATAGCAAGGCAGCTCCACATATAAAAAGGTCATAAAATGGCAGCACAATGAAAATGCCAAATAAAACAGTCCTTTCCAACAAATTTATGCAAATTTCATTTTTTTTTTTTTTTCTTCTCTTTTTTTCCCCAATTTCGATTTTTCAGGATTAATAATTCCCCTGGAGGTGCAGTAATGCACAGAAAGTGCACCTACCTGATGGAATGGTCAGCAGCCAGGCAGAAACTCCACATGTGCAGGAGAACAACAGATGGCCAGGAGGGTGGAAACAGGACCTCACTCTCAGTGAGAAGCATATTACTGGACCACTCTTCAGGTGGTCTCTCATATTAATCCATCCCCTTTGGAACTTTAAATTCCAAAGTCAGCGTGCACTATTTCCTGTGTGTTCCTGCTTTTTCAAATGTGCAATGTCCCCCCCACGCTTAAGTCATTATGATGCTGCACACCTTATTTGGCCAAGTCCTTCCATTGGCTTGCCCAATATTCACAAGACTCCCATACCAGAACCCCCCCCCAATCTTCATTTGTTGAATACAATTTCTGCACATGTCAAAAGACAAAGGTTGTGTCAATCTGCTCTTTATACTTTTAAATGTAAACCCAATTGTATGCTTTATTTTCTTGAAGCAACATGCCACATAGATACAACATGGATTTCTGTAATCCCCTGGCCCAAACGCACATCGGGAAATGCGGCTTAGCTGTCAGATATAAAGTTATGAATATTAAAGGTTTTATTAATTATTAAAAATCTTTTAGAATTCTATTTAGTATCCTATGAAAGAGAAGATTTTCAGCTGTAAAACAGACCTTTCAGCTTGTTTGTAACTGAATTTGATGAGGATTTATATCAAAATCTGTTTTTAAATGCCAGTGTAATGTTAATTTAAATGGTCCATAGTTTCCTAAGGAGAGTTCTAACCATAGTTTAATTTCTGTGGATAATGAAATCGATGTTAGCAGGCCTTTTAGCCAATAATTAACCTGGACCCACTGACACAGGGCCTCCTTTGTTTAGGTTTCCATTAAGCATTATCTGGTCAGGTTCAATGCCTTCCATAATGTTAAAAGGGACACAGTAATGGAAATAAAGTCAGTTTGAAGCTAGGCCTTAGAAGAACAGGCCTGATAGTTATCAGCCAGTAGGCCAGTAGACTAGGAAATGCATTTGCGCAATTTAAACTGTATTTATAAATAAATCTTCTCCTTTGGATGAATTGCCAAAGGTGGGGGCTGCTCATTAACAGGTTGGGCCTTTTCAAAGGGGCTCTATTGGGGTTTTCATGATCAAAGGCAAACACTTGTTATCCACAAGGTAAAGGCAGGTCTCATAGGAGTCTTGACCTCCCCCACATGGGAACCTGTATGCAGGGCGGAAGTGAAGAACGAAGTTTTTCAGTGAATATACTGGAAAATTAACCAGCATTGCTACAAGACGAATCAGATGTGTTTCTGTATGCCTGAAAGACCTATCTCTTCTGTTGTAATGACAAAGTATAAGCCAATAGAAACCCCCATATTTTGCCATGTACATAATAAGGTATTTGTGATGTTGAATATATGCACATTTGGCAGTTTAAATAAAAAGTCACCCTTTCAACCCATTTTCTCAAACATATGTTTTGCATTTTCTGCTGATGCAGTTCCATAATTTATAAGGAATGATGTGATCATTGATGAAATGCAATGCTGCTTTTACATTTTTGCCATTTTACACTCTACATCTTCTCATTAGTATAACTCAATACAATACATTGTTGCAATGTCGTACGGTGTCATGAATGCAGGGAGTTACTTTCTAACCTTGGGTTTTCTGCACCTGCTGTTTCCGCTTTAAATTTGTCAGCACCCAGTCTTTGGCTGAAATGTACTTATGGCTTAATATTGTTACTGGAACGGTTTAGTTTGTGGAAAACTCTGCACCATGTATCAGGTGTTGTCTGTCAAGGAAGCAAGTGACTGAGGAGAAGAAGCAATGATGCAAAATGCTGGAGGTAATTCCACCACCTTACTGCCAAAAAACAGCCATTTCGGCAGAATTACTGCCAGTGTTAACTTTGCTGAAATCCCCATGGAGTCCTATGGTCTCCTTAAATGGGGACTAATACCACCACTTAATCCAGTGGTAATTCCGCAGGACCAAGTGGCGGTAATGGTAATTCCGTTTTGTGGTATTCAGGTGGATTTGCCACTGAAATTCTACCAAACCTGTAATCCAATCGTTTGTCTCTGGAATGCCACACAATATGGCATAGGCTTCTGGCCAGGAATAAGTAACGGAAGAGCAATCAATGGAGGTGCCGAAAACTCAGACGGATGCCGTAAGCAGTTGAGGAACACACTTTTCACCACTGTTAAAAATATAAAATGCTGCGGCTCTACTTGGCTCTGCTTGCAGTTATCAACGGGCCGGGTTGCTGAGGAATTCTTTTTTGATCAATAAATACATAAACATTCTCAGAGGCTCAGAGACCATCTACCAGAGCGCCTTACACCTTCAAGTGGAAGCATTTATTCCCAAGATGCCAGTGAGAACGGAAAGGCTGACCTCTTACGCAGCCTTAAAAGAGCAGGTTGCAATTCACTGCTTATAGGAAATCGCCTTCTCAAACTCAGAAAAGTCCATCCTCTGGTAAGGAGACATTTCCCCTCCATTGATGCTAAATATCGTCCTTGAAGCTGACCTGGAAGGTAACCTCTAGTAGCAATTACATCATCTAGAAGATTGAGTGAAATCAAAGCTTTCACATGAATGTTTTTTCCACTGCAGTAAAGTGGTTCTTTGAACACACCACAAATTCTTGCCAAAGGTTGTTTCTGATTTCCATATCCATCAATCCACGTCCTAATCTCCCTTTCTTCTCAAATTAATGGTCTTCATTGGAACTGGAACTTCATATCTTAGTTGTGAAAAAAGCTATCCACTACTGCTTAGAGAAGATTGCAGGGATTAGAAAATCAAAACCATTTATGCTGGTGCTGTGACATTGGTAGAGGCACCCTGTTACATTTACTGTGGGAATGTCCGAGAGTGCAATTGTATTGGCGGGATGTCATTGATAGGATAGATCTGATTTATGGAATAAACTTACAAAGGTCTGCAGCTAATATAGTTCTATTGTCGCATAAAAATAGATGTGTGCGTTCTAGAAAATGTACTTATTGGATTGATAGGGCAGTGATGGTAGCAATTAAATTAATTCTCAGAATTTGGAAAAAGTGGAAAAAGCCTAATGTCGAGGAGTGGTTAACGGAGTTGCATATTCTATCACAGTATGATAAGGTTTCATTGGAAAATAAAGATAAAGGTGAGGAATACATAATGTTATGGGGCCCATTTTTGGCTCTTTATGATTAATGTGACAGTGGAGCTTATCTGGTGGATATGTCATCTGAGAAGGAAAGGGGGATAAGGCAGAGGTGATGGTGTTTTTTTGTATTTTTTTTTCTTTTTTTTCTCTTCGCCCCACTTGTGTTGTCTCTTGTGGTGTTCTGTGTATATTTGTCAGTTTGCTGTTATGTTTCGCAGGATAAAGCTATTATGACAGATTGAAGATGCATGATGCTTATATTGTTCTGTAAATTAAGTTGTGACGCTTTACTGTGAGACATTGTTTACTTTATTGGTAGTTGTTGTTGTTCATTGCAAACTTAATAAAGTGTTTAAAAAAACAAAAAAAAAAATAAAACCAGTCTTTCTCAATTATCACCCAGTGAAAAAGGAATGAGCAGTCCTTTTTCGTTTTCCAGATGGATACTCTCCTGTTTCTTATTTCATTGCCAGAAAGTAAACCAATCAATCCCAGGCAGGCTATTGGCTCATTTCATGAGAAGGATAACCGCTCACATTAACGCTCTGATGAATTTCCTGTTATACAAGATTTACAAGGCCACAACATGGAATTCTATCCAAGCTTTGCCAAGCATTGTCTGGATTCTGATGCTAAACCGTATCCTGAAAAGCAGTGCAGGTATCTTTTGAGAAACCTTTCGTAAAGGGGAAAAGTTATCCACCTCGTCATATTTTTCCACTTTTCCCCATTGGCAAATACCCTGCTGTTCTATTTAATGCTCATGAATATTAATGGGTATTAATGTAAATACAACTGTGAAGAAAATGTTACTAACTTGTAGTCCTTGATCTCCATAATGGGTATCTTGATTACTTTCGTGAACAAGCCTCCCTACACGTCAACCAATTAAGGACAAGGTGGATTATACGGTCTACCTTGTTTGCCTAATATCACAGAAAAACAAAGACGTAACCACTGTAGAAGAAATTGAACCCAGTACTCAAATCTTGGGTAAAGTTAGTTTGGTAAATATTTAATAGCAGCACTGCAGAACACAATCTCCAGACCAATACAGAAGCTGTGTTAACCTGCACATAAAACAACTTATATATACTTAACACATTGATTCGAACAAAACCAGTGAAAGATTTTATGACTAGGGAGGATTTTACTCCTTCCACATTGGACCTCTATGTGGGCAGCTCTGATCTCTCAAGTCAATGCATACATTCGTTTTCAAAAATGTATTACAAGAGTTTGCTAATTAAAATGTTCTTGATTAGCAAACAAACTTATTTGATTAGCAATTTTGTGCTGATATTTTTAATGTTACCGGACGTTATTTGTACCCAAGACATAAAATGAGTAACAATACACCATTTATGTATATTGCTGAAGTAAGACATAAGTGAAATGAGTGTCTGTAAAATGTAAATGTTATCTGCATGAATGAATACAATATGATAAAAAGGCTCTGAAAACAGGTTTCAGTGAAAGGCTCTGTGCAACTGGGTACAGTCGGTGCTGCACTGGGCAGTGCCCCAGTATTGCATGCTTGACCCATCATTTGCTGTGTAACGAAAATAACAGAAGTTTTGTATATCAAAATGTTCACAAAGGAAAGTCGTAACCCGAAACTTACTACATAGTATGGTGTTGTGGCTAGCAGGCTAATCGTCAACTTCAGGTGGACAAGATGGCCCTTGCCTGTGATTAATATCAATGGTTTTCAATATAGCCTTAATTATTACTTGCCTGGGAGGGCAAAGCCTCTAAAGGTCCTCAAGCCCAAGCCAGGTAAGCCAAAGCACAGAAATCCAGGTCTGTGCACCCATGAAAGCGTTATTTATCGCTACTAGCACTTTAAGCTCCATCTGGGGTGTTGAAACCTTTTTGTTAGTATTTAAGGAACCAGGCGTCTTGGGAGGATAGCTCAGGGCCAACGTGCTCGCCTTAGAAACAAGACGTCACGGAGCACCACAGGTTCGATCCCCGGGTCAGTGCTTAGAAACCTCTGGGTATTAAGTGCGTTAAAAATAACCTGTCATATCATATCAGGCTTTGCGGAATTCCTTCTTCCCTTAAAAAGAAATTACCCATGTCCGCAATTGGAAATAACTATTTCCAGGATATGGATGTGAGCCAGGAGGCGTAGAGGAGAATGGGAAGGGGTGGAGAAGTCGAGGTGTGGCACTCCAGTGGAAACTTGTCTTGGGGCACTGCCTCCAAGGACAGAGTGAAGTCATGAAATGCAGGCAGCTAGTTGCAGATTCCGCGTGTGTTCACAGCCTCTCCTGCAGGTGGTAATATATAATGCAATTTTAACCATAGAGCAAAGTGAGCTCTGTAGGCTAACTACAGTGCATGGTATTGTAATAGATCTGTAGATGTACAAACTGGATGGAACTATTGATCACCATGTAGTGTAAACATCTAGTCAGCTTTGTATATTATGAAATGGGAAAGTAAGAGAGTAAGCAGAGTGGATGGCATAGCAGGCAGAGAACTGGGCAAACTAGGTGGCATTTTGTAGTTTGTGTCCATCTCATTTTCAGGGCCGTTGCAATACAGCAACAGGGTGATAAGATGCAATGTCAAGGAAATTGGGATCAGCTCCTGGGTTGAGCACCTGTTTCACAGATAACTGTAACCAGCAGGTCACAGAACTAGTTTTGCCATCAAAAGCATTTGGCTGTGTGATCATGTATATTTTCAAAAGTGTTCACTCATCAATATGATGCACCTTCCCCAACAAAATTAAATACATTTGACAGTATGACATTTAGCTACACTAACCTAAAGGTCAATGAAAAACAGACAATACAGTGGTTTATAGTAGCAATACTGTAAGTATGCATTATGTATCAACTTACATTTTTAGGAATGGAATTGCAGGACTGTCTTTAAAAACAAAATAAAGTTAACACATACTGGTCTTTGCCAAACAGGATATAGTTGGTTTAGTAAAAGTATAATCTGGATTACCTACCCAAAGACAGGCCTTTGCTAATTGTAGTGGAGGAGATGATGTATGCGGCACTCTCTCTCCGTTCGCCCCTTTGAACTTGCAGAGAGAAGAGGGTGGAGAGATCCCACAGGCCAAGAGAGGAATGCAGAGTGACTTGTGCTTTCATTGAACAGGGTAATTTAAATCTGCTACACAAGTGTCAGTTCAATTAGCTAACCTACAGAATTGCATAGCAAATTGCTATGCAGCATTGCTTATTTTATTCCTAGCAAGGTCACTCCTACCGCCTTCCAGAGATGCCAGTGCAGATGTGCGTTCATTATTCAGTTGAAGCACACACTTTATCACTAGTCATTTGAAGCAGTTTCACAACATAAACTTCCTCTTGGCAGAGTAAGCAAGTTTACATAAACGTGTGGGAAAGCTGCAGTAAGCTAGAATGCAAATAAAACACTGCTTCTCTGAGCCATGTTTTGAAACTCCGTTTTGACAGGATATAAGTAATTCAAAATGGATTCTCTAACTATACCAGTCCGGTGCATTGAATATAAGGCCTAGTTCTGTTAAATCAGTATGTTTTTTCTCATTTTCATTTTTATTTGAATTCACTTAAAGTCGCATTCAATCTGAGTTCCTTTATGCTTTTCCTACGCACTACCATTCCACTGTATGATGGGATACCGGAGAAGTTTTACTGCCTTTTTTCTCCTACTTCCATCTTCCTGCCTATCTTTTTCCATGTATGTTTTTCCTATGAGCACCCTTTGCTTAGACCATACAGTGAGCCATTGTACCTTTCAAAACCTACCTACTTACCTATGTTAAAACCCAGTCAATGAGAAGTAGGAGTAGACATGCCGTAGTCCTATCCTATCATTCACGCATTCAGTTTCTTCCAAGGCTTGGCATGGACACTATGGGTGTTGGTGCTGGATGTGATTCAGTGTGCATTTTGCACATTGATAACCACCTTCCCACAATTAACAGCTCTGTGCTGGCCTCAGAATGAGGTCTAACTAGTCGATTGCATTTGTTGGCAGTCATTGAAATGTGTCTACCTTAATATTTCCGTTCTGAAGAGGAGGTAAGATCACATTCCACCATTAGACTGATGAATGTGATTAATGTGTTTGTAAGACTGTATGAATAAACAGTTTGTTGCAGTGTGTATTTGTTTCTATAATCAAACATTTTTGTTTTAGAACTGACTCACCCTAATACCTCGAAGACATTGTTTACGAATGGAGCATTTTCACCATCATTGTTCTCTTTACCGTTAACCCCTACTACACTGAAAGTAATTCCTGACTACAGGTAATCCAAATTTGTGTATCTAATGATTGTGTAAGTGAGCCAGTATCATTTTTTAAACCGCCAGCCACTGACTATCAAATGTCGAATCATGTCCCATATGTCATGATGCTTTAGAAATATACCAGGGCTTCTTATTCCATCTTGTGTTTCCTATCTTAAATGTTGGTACAAAATCAGTCATTTGTGCCTCGAGTTGGGTACAGTACCTCTCCTTAAGAAGGGGCATCTATGGCAGGGAAATTAATATCACAATTTTAATATTTACAGCATTTTAATGGAATGGTTATACTGTACTGTGTTTAAATTATACATTTAAATACTATTATTTGTTAATCAGTCTTCAATTCATTTGAAAAGACATTTAAAATCATGATTAATTATGAGTTATAACTTCACCCGTGTTGAACAGACATGTGAATGTGTTCTACAGTACATACACAATGATAAAGTACACAGAACGAAACAAATGAGGATAGGTCGTTAAGAAGTTAAGCGTTGTTGAAAAGTCAAGGTAGCTTATGTCTTTGAGTCCAGGTAGTTGAATTATTTCAACTCTTTGGTGTTTTCATTAGAACATAATCCGATGCAAGTACTCTACAGTTTGGTCCATTTGGTAAAGTCAACTGTGTGTTTTATAGAACCCACTAGAAGTCTGCAGTGTTGTTGAAGGTTGATGTGAAATTCTACCATGCAAATTAGGAGGCAGAAATAATAGCTCAATTAGTGTGACAAAAAAGGATTTAGGAAATCAAATGAAGAAGAAAAGGGAGAGGTAAATTAATAACCATACTTTGAAATGCATGATAAGTGGATCAATGTCGTGCATAAATATGGTGTGTAGTAATATTATGGTGCACTAATGGAATAGCATGAACTATAATACTTATTAATCAGCATCTGAATGTAAAGTGTAGAAACATGCAGAATAACGTATATTCAGCCTTTGGGCCGAATAGTTGATCACCGGTGTAATCTATTTCTCCGGAGTAGGCTCTGGAACATCTCAGCACCAGCTGCTACTCTCTCCACAAGCTGGGTTTCTCCCTCAACTTCAAGACGTCCCAGGTGACATCTTCCCAAAAGCTGCAGTTCATTGGAACATTCCTAGATTCTTCCTGTGGGAAGGCTGGGTTTGCCTACCGAGATGAGTGCTCAACATATGTTGCAGATTGTGACAAGCACCTAAGGTTGGGCCTCCAGTTGGCCCTCGGATCCCAATGGCCACAATTCTTAGGCAGGGTGACGGACCTTCTTCAGGTCCCAAGCAAGGTCGCTCAGGATCTCTTGTGATGGGCCTGCAAGGAGAATGTGATGATGGGGGAACCTATTTGGCAACCCTGGCCGGAGATGACAATAGTCAAGGATTCTTCCCTCACGGGATGGTGAACTCACATGGAGGATCTTACTATCGGCAGTATCTGCTCCAAATCAGAACCCAAAGTACACATAAACCTTTTATAGTTGAGGGCAGGCCTTGATGGCCATTTTGCTGTCCATACAGAGGAAGAACGTCCTGATAATGACGAACAACACAGTAGACATGCTTTACCTAAACAAAGGAGGAGGTGTAGGGTCACTACCACTGTGCAGGGAGGCAAGGCAGCTCTGGTTTTGGGCACTGCAAAAAGGAACACCACTGGATCTGTTTGTGTCCAGTACCAACAGGAAATGCAACCTGTTCTGCTCCAAGGAATTTCCTCAGAGAGGAGATCTGAGGTACACGTTTGTGGTGGACTGCGTTTCTCCACTGCTGTACGTGTTCCCACCAATCCCCGTCATTCCTCATGTCATTAGAAAGTTGAGGAAGTCCATGATCCCGATTGCTCCGGATTGGGCCAGGAGGACGTGGTACCCAGAACTTCTGGATATGTCCATCTGCCATCCATTCCATCTTCCCCAAAGAGCAGACCTGCTCTCACAAGAGGGAGGCCGTCTTCTTCAGCCAGGAATCACAACTCTGAACCTTCATGCCTGGTTTCTGAGAGGTTAAGATACAAAGATTGGGACCTCCCGGAAGACGTTATGGAGGTGTTGCTTTCTGCTAGAAGTCCGCCAACAAGGGCACTATACTGATGCCATTGGAATGCATTTTGCAGCTGGGGTAGAGCTAAAGACATTGCTCCTTTTGCTTGTGATACACCTGCAGTGCTTTCTTTTCTGCTACACCTCTCCCATCAGGAGCTACAGATGACTACAGCCACGGGATATCTGGCAGCGTTATCCATCTTTAAACGCACTCCAGAAAAAGGCTCTTAATTTGAGATACCCATTGTCATTCAGTTCCTCAAGGGACTGACAGATATTTTCCCACCAGTCCCTTTCCTAGTCCCGGCTTGGGGTATTTACATGGTTTTGGCATTTTTAATGGGTGATTCATTGGAGCCTCTCCATTCCTCTACACTCAGATTATTGGCATTCAAGGCAATTTTCCTGGTGGCCATCACTTCTGCTTGCACAGTGAGTGACCTACAGGCTTTTTCATGTAACCCTCCTTTCACTACATTTTACAAGGAGAAGGTAGTCTTCAGGTTAGTCCCTCCTTCCTTCCCAAGGTGATGTCTGAATTTCACATGACACAAAAGTTTACCCTGGTGGCATTCTATACACATCCTCATCCTTCCATAGAGGATAGAGGAAGAGTGGTTGCATAGACTTGACCATAAAAGGGCTTTACGTTTTTATATTGGCAGGATGGCAAACATCAGGCAAGACAATCAACTCTTTGTTGGTTACACCGGACACAGACTGAGTCAAGCTGTACATAAACAGACCTTGTCACACTGGATCATTCTGTGCATTTCAGAATGTTATTCTTTGGCTGGGACAGGTGTACCTGAAAATTTAAGGACACATTCTACAAGAGGTGTTGCGACCACTTTGACTCTACAAAGACGTGTACCATTGCAGTACATCTGTAATGCTGCAACTTGGTCTTCGATACACACCTTCTCAAATCATTACTGCTTGCATACCTTGTCTGGTCAGGATGCTAGGTTTGAGAAACCTGTTTTGCATAACATAAACCAGTAACAAACTCCACTGGTTCCACCTCCTTCTGTCCAACTGCTATGGGAGTCTATCAAAGAAGAGGAAGCTGTGGGAGGACACAATCCATTAGAAGAACACATTACTTAGCCCTGGTAATGTTCTATCTACTAGATGTTCCTCCCACAAATTCCTCATCACCCTTCCAACCTACCCCTCGGACTGTGGGGGAATTTGTTAATATATACTTCTCTCTTTTTCAATGCCCATGCAGGTTATGTTTACTCAAGTCGGCTGTGCGAAAGGGAGGAAAAACTAGAACTGAGGTAACGGCAGTGCATGAGATTTATAGCAATGTCTGCATCACGTCCGAGCATTGGAACGGAAGCCGCTGAGGGATTTTCGACTCGATGACCCACGGTGCCCTCTGCTGTTGAAAAAGTTTCCCATGCTGCAAGCAGGTTATCGGTATATCAAAGATGAGGAATTTGTAGGAGGACCATCTAGTAGAAAGCACATTACTGGGCGTATGTAATTTGTTGGTTGTGCTTCTGCACTTGTCTTCTCTTCTTTCTCTTTTCCTGATTAGTATGCAATTCTCAAATAGTCTCTCGTGATCTCTCGTATTAGTTGCTGTAACTCTCTGATGGGATTGATAGTCTTTCTATCTCCTTTTATTAATGGTTGCTTGGTTCTAGCCGGAATCCTTTTCTCTTTCCTATAGGATACTGAGATTTGTGATGTATCTTTTCCTCTGAGACTTTGGATTTCCCTACAGTTATGAGTCAACTTATCCTTCTCAGGACTTCTTTGTATGCAGTTTATCCTGGGGATCCCTCAGGTTTTTGGTGCTCAATTATCTCTCTCTGTTGTTTTCCAATTTGTGCTTCTAAGGCGCTGGCTTATTTTCCCTTTTTCCCAATGATCAATGTTCCTGTTTTTCTCTCCCTCTGTGTAGATTCTAGGCTTGTCTTTACCACTTTAGTACAGTTCCATTTCATTAATGGGATTTTCACAGTCTCGTCATTTGTGCTGGGACATGTATATCTGATCCTATAACAAGTGCCTTTTTCCTTCCTGGTATTCCCGTTCTTCCCTTTACGTTCAGTCTCGAGGGGGAAGGTTGCTGGTACCAGTAGGTGTGTGGGGCCTTCTTTTTCATTCTCGTAGTTTGTGTTTGTTCTCTGTGACATCTGCTTCAGCAACCTTTCCTTCTCCTTCCCGGCGTCTTGGTATCATTATGAGTCGGTTCATCAGTGTAGTGGTATCGGCATAGTTGATGGGACAGCCTGTCCATCACGCTTCCTGCGCAGTCACGCCACCACCAAGCTTTCTGCTCCGTTCTTCCCAGCTTCAGCTTCCTTGCACACGCTGACCCATCAGTGTCTCCAGCTCCTCTCCAAAGCCCTTCTGAAATTCGCAGGCTGTGCGGTCTGTGTTTGCTCCGCCTTCCTCTGACGTTCTCTATACAGGGGCCTTCCCCAGCTTGCGTCTCTCCCTCGCTCCCTCTCTCTATCTCGCTCTCTTGTTCTCACTTTGTCCTGTCCTCCTTTTCAAGCAAACTCAGCACAGTTATTCTGAATTTTTTACTTAGAGAGAGGGTCTTTTTATGTTTGGAAATTGTATAAATCAATTTTTGCTATGTCCCAGTTATGGAACTTGTGCTAATTTGAAGTTGCATAATTCCATATAGGCTATCATCTGGAGGGCAGCAGGGAGTTCCTCACAGGAATGGGAGTCCTTCTCACCAAAGGGGGAGTCTCTCCCGGTGAGATTCCCACTTGCCTCGACCCCTAGGGAGAATGTTGCAAAGCGGGCTCACCTCCCTATCCTCAAAGGGGGGCTCCTCCTCGGGAGAAGGAACTAATTCTCTCAATTCATCACAATTTGCAGTAACCTTTACCACACAAGAAACCCATTTTTATCCATGATTTTGTTTTTAATAGATGTACTTGGAATATTCCCTCTCTGAGACTCTGAATCTCTGAAATGTGAAATGTTAGGGCCCCATTATAAGCTAGGTGTGATAGTAAAACCTGCGGTATTTCCAAATGCAGGATGTTTTACTGCTGCACCTCTTTCAGAGTCCGCTGCCATATGTGAAAATACCAGATGAAGTTGTAGTTAACACATGCTGTAGCTGTCACATACAGCATCTGATAAGTACCAGATTTTTTAAACCAGAAAGTATACATCCGGTAATTACTGCACGGTTCTAAGTTCACAATAATAACAAAAGCACCTTCATCATTTAGCTCCTACTTAAAAGGAGTTGGTAATGTGAGTGCCAGGTGAGGCTAAATCACAAAGGTGAAGCCCCTGACCCACAAAAGGGCCTCCCCCAGGCACACATACCACCATGCAGCAAGGTGGAACCATGTCCCTTCACATTGAATAGATGTACTTTCTTTGTGAAGCCAGGAGATATGAAGCCATTCTGCAACAGAGTGCCCAACAGCAAGGAGGGATATTGGAGGCTCACCATCCCCAAATGCAGACCATCCTTATGGGCACTTACAGACCCCACATCCTGACATTTTATTGTCTGGCTAGGAACAGCATCATTGAAGCACTGCAGCTTATAGTGGGGGGCTGTTATGAATCAGTAATGCCCTCACCCACACAAAACTTCAACCTGGGACCTTCCTCATGTGGCCAGGGGAAGACCGACGCTTCCTGATCCCAACCCCTGGGGGTGATGTTCTGTGGGAGGATCACATGGGGGAGGAAACAGGTCAGGAGGGGTGGGAGGTTACCTCCCCTGTTTAACTTTTCCCAAAACCCTAATGTTTTAATGGCTTATTGCGAAGTAGGAAGAGTTAGAAAACCTAACTTTGTTGCCAGGGACATCAGGTTCCATAATTCCCTCAGTACTGGGGTGAAGAAGAGGGATCCAGAGGAACACTACTGTGGGAGCGGTCTCCTAATTAGTGTAAATGACCTACACCTGAAGGGGACTGAGAGGCTTAAAAAGCCCCCTCAGGTGTAGACATGGAGACGAGAAGCAAAGCAGTGGAAGAGGAAGAAGCAGTGCGGACCGTGGTTGCAGCTGAGAGGGTAGCCTGAGGGGTGAGAAGACGCTTTGACCATTAAAACGCCTAAAGCCGTGGCGGGTCCTGATGAACACACTCTGTTGCAGAGGTTGCGCCGGAAGCGTAAGGAAGAGATGCTTGCCCAACACCATTTTGTTGGGTTCACGCAGCTGGAAGCAGCAGTAGCAAGGGCAGTGTACCCTCTTTGGAGGTTCCAGGTGGCTGGGTTGCCCTTGGCCCTCTCCGGAGCAGAAGAGGCTCCATTCCCCAGTGGCGTCAGCGGAGGACCAGAGAAGGCTATCCACCCGAACGCGTGAAGCTACAAGTACCAAAGACCTGCGTACACCGAGCAGAACGTAATGGAGCGACTTACCCGGTGAGTTCACTGCTTGCAAGTGACTCCGGAGCGCTTCAACACTGTCGGTGTGTTCACGGCAGGGCACTTCACTCGTGAGTGAGTGAAAGCAGCAGTAACAATACTTTTGAATACGTAACTATACGAAACCAACAAAAGTGGTACCTGTTGAAACAAATTGAATGTGTAAATTAGCGCATAAGATTGTAGAAAGCCCAGGAACCCTGTTGGGAAGCTGTAGAAGGTCTAAAAGTTTACAGGCATTACCCAAGCCAAGAGTGTATTAACTATCAATACCAATATAACAAACAGTGCTCAAGGCAAGAGGGGAATAGTGAAAGGCTTAATGGTTGTGAGGCGTACTGCTGATGTGCTATGAAACGCAGATCATCAGGTGGTAGACCTCTACATTAATAAAGCCAAAATAGAAAAGTGAGACTACCTTTTGATCTTTATTTGGTTGTTGGTGCACAGGGGAAGGAAAGGTGGCAACCAGGCTGCCCTTCTACAGAAGGGTATCCAGAGGGAAAGGAGCACAGTTGCTAAGGAGTTTTAAAGAGCACTAATGTGGTTCATTGTTTCTCTGCAGTTTGTTTAAAGGTTGATGCTAAAGAAGTCTAATGAAGTTGTTGTTATTTTAAGTTGGATGTTACCAGTGAAGCACTTTTCTGTTCTTTTTGGTGAAGAAGTAGATAGGCAGGCGAGTAAACAAGAAGTTGTTGCCTAAAAAGGGCCTGGCAGAGGAATACCCCAGGTAGTAGTTGATGCAAGTGCTGATCTGTGGATCTAACAGAAACAACTCATATTGGTTTGTGACATTCAAAGAAGAATTGTGAATGCTTATTGAAAAAAAGTTACAATTCCTTTTAACCTAAAACTGTGATATACCATCCTGACAGAGACATTTGTTGTTACTCATCTAAACAAATACAAAGGTGAAACATGTTCTTACTCCAGGAGTTGGAATAGGTTATTCCTTTCTGAAACCAAATGTTGGGACAATTATCCTGACCAAGTAAATTATTGTTATTTTACTTGGAGAAGACAAAGGTGATAGTTCTTATTCAATGAGGCCTTGGAACATACTATTACCTTGCTGAAGTAACAGAACTTTGTTACAAATCTTTGTATTGGAAGTTGGTGACAAAATTGGATTTCCTTGTTTCTTTTGAACTGTGGAGAAAACCCATGTTCAGATCTGGGGAAGGGAATTTCACCCAGATTATGAGAAGACACATTGATTATATTGTGAAGCCAATCATATGTTACATATCATTATTGAATTGCCATATATTTCCTTATTGTTTTATTGGTTGTACATGTTTGAGGAACAGATATCCTTTTGTTAGGGTTTCCTTTAGTTTATTTTAGGCAGGGAAATCTTCGTCCGAGTAGGGATAGTGAGGCATTTATCCAACCTTTTTATTTTATAAAATGGCTAAAGTGGAAGGCTCTTTACAAAGTTGCCTGCCTCACATTTCTGACCCCCTCACAGGGACCTAGAAAGTTAAATCAACATTCTCCTAGCTGTATCGACTCTACTGTAGGTGACAACCATCTTAGATTTCTATGCCACTGGCACATTCCAGCAAGTGTGTTGCATGACATATCTCAGTCCACATTTTCACGTGTGGCTGGCCAGGTATTAAGACCCCTCTTTCATCATGTAGTGGCACCAATGAGACAGTCAGTCCTGGGCACAATTGAGCTTCGAGAACTTGGCAATTTGATTGAAGTGCCCTTTGATGGCTTCCGGGTTGGTGGGTATTGCAATGTGAGTGGAGGCATGACAAAGGGTTCTTAATACCTGGCCAAGCACATGTGAAAATAAATGTGGGTTGGAGCATAGCTTGCCACATGCCAACCGAGTAACGGAATCTTCCACTATAGGATGTCAGCCAACTCCGTAGAGGGCTTATGGCTGTGTGGACATGGGTGTTACTTTTTGCGACTGCCACAAACAGCAAGACCACTAGGATTGCCCTGTCAAGGCACTACTGGGTGAGGTATTGGTTTACACACCTGCACCTCAATCCCTTGCCCACGTGGCTGTACTGACCATCGTATTGGCTTGCCTACTGCACCAGCACATGATTTTCAATAATGAATGCCTTAAAAAATAAAATCATTGAGGAAGGCAAAATGTTGCTTCTGACTTGTAATGTCTTTCATACATCATTCTGTTGACACACGTTTTCCTCATTATGTGCAGAACTCTAGATCTTCAACACACCATCCTTCTGCCCCACATGCCTGAACAGCATTATAATTCTTCATAGCCAACATGGCTTTTAAACTCGGCCCACATATAAAAGTTGTGTGATGTTTCCTCCATGGCCTCCCTCCTCTGGCTTCCCAATGTGAACGCCATAGCCAGGCTTCATTAGAGGCACACCAACGGCACAGTGCTGGCCCATCTTCTTCCCTAGGCCTCTGATGGTCTTCTGTATATCATCAAGGACGGTCAGGTGCCTTGGGACAGGCTAACTCCTGCCTTGCCTCCATGTTCAGGGGACGTGCAGATTGCTTCATGCCGTGCCTCATATATATCATCCTGGCCCATGTCCTAGCCCATCCCGGTGGCCCTACGGGCTGCCATGGGATCAGTACCCTAGCCGCAAATATCTACTGATTGATGGCCATCATTAGTATATGTGTCATTAGAATGGTGATGAATTTCGCAAAAGGTTGTTCTAAGTTTCTTAGTAGTCCTCATGGGTGGCAGCACTGCCAGACACATCATGGGTGCTAGTATCCCCTCTGCATTTTCCTAAACAATGGCCAGTGGTGGTAGGTCTTCAGATGGAATTTGCCTCAATATATATCCTTTGAGACCTTGACTTGTGCTAGGCAGATGTGCATGGTTTGCGTCTGAGTAGGGGGCTGTGCTGGCTAAGGAGGGATTGTGTCCTCCATATTCCCTTTCTTGCCACTGCGACCATTAGATACATTTTGGGGGGGATAGTCTGTGGCTCTCTGAGACGGATTCAGGACTAGTGGGACAGGGTGAACTAACCTTTGTAAACAAGCTTATCTCCTTGCCTCATTTCTTATCTGCCTTTGTTGCCTGTTGGGCCTGCAGTCCAAGGACTGCCCAAGGGTTGTACTGGGATGGAAAAATGAACAAAGGCAGGGTAGCAGGATAGACCTAGTGCAGAGTCCCAACTTCCCTAAATGCAAACAAACACTATATTACACAAAATGTACAGAAAAATGTGAAGTGCATTTTAAATGGATTTCTTAATTTAAGAGTTATTAACCCATTAACTGCCAAGGGTTCCCCCCTCCCCCGCACCTCCACCCAGTGCAAAGCCCCTTTTTTGATGATTTCGATATGTCACAATTCAATCGCTTGTAACTAGTTTGTTACGTGTGCTATCTCAGAATCCTAGTTTGCTGTATGGGGGTGAGAGAAAATAACCAAAAAGAGATCAAATGTATTCCACATCTATGACAGGTAATGACCACAGCGTTGCTGCTTCGGAAAATTTCGGCAGAGGGCGTCCTGCGTCGATGACATCAATCCGTTGTCCTTCGAGGGCCTCCGTCGATGGTCGGCGTCACTGGATGTTATATATAGGACGCAAGGCGCCCGTAGACTCAGTTCTGTTTTTTTCCACAAACGTGTTTGCTTCGGAATCTCGGCGCACTCGATTCTTCTCTTCGATAGCGATGTCTTCGTCTTCTTCTACTACCCCGAAGTCGGGCTTTAAAAAATGTCGGGACTGCGGTTCGAAGATGTCCAGCACGGACCTGCACGACATCTGCCTCTGGTGCCTCGGCGAAAGCCACGCCACCGACGACTGCGAGGATTGCCAGTCCCTGACGTCTAAGGCCTTGCGGGAACGTAAGAAGAAATTGAAGATAGGTAGGGTGTCTAAGCCCCATAAATCGAGGTCTGCTGGGCTTTCGACCGATGACTCGAGGGGCGACTCTCAACGTCGGCGACAATCCAGGGGGTCTCGGTCTAGGAGTGGTTACCGCCATTGCTCTGCCTCGTCGAGGCATTCTAGGAAGCGCCGTCACCGGTCGCCTTCCCCGTCCTCGTCGGAGGAGGAGGACTCCGCCAGACTGTTGACTTGTCCCATCAAGTCTTCATCTCCAGCCGAATGGGATGTATTCCGCCAGCAGATGATGGCGATTTTTGAATCGCAAGGCACAGTTCCGTCTGCGCCTTCGAAAGAAGCCGGCAGGGACCGGGCTCAGTCCACCACTCGCACGCCTTGGGGCTCGGGAGGTCGTCGCGATCATCGGGAGCCGTCGAGGTCCCACTCGAACAAGGGAGATCTCCATAGCCGTGCCAGGTCCAGGTGCCCGTCCTCAACGCCATCGAGACCGTCGAAACCTGTGAAGCCTTCGAAGAAGGCGTCGATGCCATCAGCGCCGTGTCCGTCGAGGGACTCTCTCGGGGCTCTGCCCTCGAAGAATTTGTCGGCACTGTTGGTGCCTCGGTCGACGTTGACGCCGATTCCCTCGGGGCCCTCGACGCTGTTTGTGGAGGAATTGCCAGAGGTGCCCCGGAGGGCTGTGGAACCTCCGAGGAAGGCTCTTAGTAAGTCAGTGAGGCCTGCTTTTGAGCCCTACTCTGTTCCTCCTCCCAGATTGGATTTGTTCCTGCCTTTGGAGTATATTTCAGAGGTGGAGGAAGGGTCTGATGAGGAGATGACTGTGCCTCCTGATGTCCCTGATGACCGTTTGTCAGGGCACAGTCAGATGGAGGAACTCCGTCATTCCTTGCATGACGCCAGTGGTCTTGACAGCTCTCCAGAGGTGGAGTTTGGCAGGCCGGAGCCTGGGATGCATGTCGAAACCTCCCATAGGCGTCTCATGTCTAGGGTGACTGAATACTTGGAGTGGTCTGCTCCACCTGTTGATTTTGATCAGGATGATCTGATGGACAAGGTCCACCCACTGACCCGGTGTTGCCGTTTCACATGGCTTTGCAAAGGAGGGTGGCTGCGGCTTGGACTGCTCCAGAGAGTCTCCCGGCAGTTAATAAGTCGCTTCCAAAAAAATACTGCCCAGCCAGTAGTGACCCCTGCTACTTATCAACGCACCCTATTCCGGAGTGTTTGGTGGTGCAGGCGGCTACAGTCCCTTCGAAGCAGGCTGTATACCCTACCATCCCTCCTGATAGGGTAATAAGCGCTTTGATGGTTGGGTGAAGAAGGTATTTTCATCTGGGGGTATGGCGCTGAAGTCGGCCAACTCCACTTGTGCCTTGGCGAGATTCACTCACACTCTGTGGAACTGTGCATCTCTGGCGGCTGAGCATATTCTCGAATGGGAAGAACGGGATGGTTTTCTAGCCCTTGTGTAAGACGGCAAGGATGCCATGTGCGAATCCGTTCAGTCGGGTCTGGACATGGCAGACTGTGTCAGCCGATCCCTGGCTGCGAGCACCGTGATATGCAGGTTTGCGTGGTTGGATTTGCTCCTGATGTGCAATCCCGGCTTCTGAACATGCCCTTTCATGGAGTTCATCTGTTTGGCAGCAAGGCTGATGAGAGCTGTGATAGGTTGCAGACCTCCAAAGCTGCAACAAAGTCTTTGAGCGCTGCAGTACGTCAACCTCTGCCTTTTCGTCCTAGGGGACAGCAATGGAGGGGAGGTTTCTTTCGGTACTACTCATCCTTTCGTAGATCGAGAGGAGCTGCCAGTCAAAGGGGCCACCGTAGGAGTACCCGGGGTGGAAAGCAAGGTACTCGGGGTGCCAAAGCCGCTCGGGCAGTTGCCTCTTCGCCCTCAGGCACTGCGCAATCGTGTCCGCTCATTCATGAGGCCAGGTCCCATGGTTCGCCGTTTGGGGGAAGACTTGCGCAGCATCTTGGAGAATGGCGGGCCATTACTTCAGATGTGTGGGTTCTGGATATCATAGCCCAGGGCTACTGTCTTCCCTTCCGGCAGAGGCCTCATGACAATCCACCGGGGATGCTCTCTTTGAAGCCTCCAGATCCGCTCCTTGCGCAGGAAATCCTATCCCTGCTGGAGAAAGGTGCCATAGAACTGGTCCATGTAGCGGAGAGGAACAAGGGATGGTATTCCCCTTATTTTTTGATCCCAAAAAAAGACGGGGGATTGAGACCCATCATGGACTTGCGTTGGTTGAGCAAGCTCCTCAGGAAGGACAATTTCAAGATGGTAACTCTTCCTCAAGTCTTCTAGGCCCTTCAACTTCAGGATTGGTTGGTGTCTCCCAACCTCAAGGATGCTTACTTTCATGTGCCGATTCATCCCAAGCACAGGAAGTACCTGAGGTTCGCAGTTGGCGACTCGCATTTTCAGTTTCGGGTCCTGCCGTTCGGATTTACCTCCGCCCCGAGGGTCTTCACCAAGCTGATGGTGGTGGTGGCAGCGTATCTCAGGAAAGGGGGGATTCACGTCTACCCCTACCTGGACGATTGGTTGATCAGGGTGCGCTCTCCTGAGCAAGTCCTGGATCATCTGTCTGCCACCTGCCACTCCTTTCACAAGCTGGACTTCTCCCCCAATTTAAAGAATTCACATTTGACACCTACCCAGCAGCTCCAATACATCGGAGCAGTGCTCAACACATCCCTGGGGCAGTGTTCGCCTCCCCAGGTGAGGGCTCATCACATTCTGCAGATGGTGGACAAGTTTCAACGTGCCCAGAGTCTCCCGCCGTTCGAGTTCTTGAGGTTGCTTGGCCTCTTGGCTCCTTGGTTGCGGGGGAAGAATGTCCTGATTATGACAGACAATACAGTGGCCATGCACTACCTCAACAAAAAAGGGGGGGCAGGGTCACTCCCGTTGTGCAGGGAGGCGATGCAGCGCTGGTTCTGGGCCATCCAAAGGGAAATTTAGATATCGGCAGTTCATCTGGCCAGAGATGAAAACGCGGCGGCGGACGCTCTGAACAGTCAGAGCACGGTCTCTCATGAGTGGGAGCTGGCTCGGGAAGTTCTTTTGGAGATCTGCGCCCTTTGGGGAACCCCACAAGTGGATCTCTTTGCCACCAGTGTCAACCGGAAGTGCGAGAGATTCTGCTTGCGGGAATTTCCTCCAAGAGGAGCCTTAGGGGACGCGTTTGTAGTGGAGTGGTCCTTCCCACTGCTGTACTCATTTCCTCCAGTCCCTGTCATTCTGCAAGTGTTGAGGAGGTTACGGCGGTTTGGTTCCCGAATGATCCTCATTGCTCCGGCATGGGCCAGGAGAGCGTGGTACCCGGACCTTCTAGACATGTCCATCTGCCCTCCACGCCGTCTTCCCTATCGAGACGATCTGCTCTCACGGGAGGGGGGTTGGGTTCTCCATCCAGAGGTCAAGTCTCTCAGCCTTCTTGCTTGGTATCTGAAAGGTTGAGGTATAAGGATTGGGACCTCCCCGAAGACGTGATGGAGGTGTTGCTTTCGGCCAGAAGGCCCGCAACGAAATATATGTACCGTTGCCGTTGGAGAATGTTCTGTGACTGGTGCAGAGTACATAATGTGGATCCTTTCCAATTTTCCGTTCCTTGGTTTTGTCTTTTTTGCTTTCCTTAGCCCACAAGGGCCTGCAAGTGGGTACCATTAAGGGTTACCTGGCGGCGCTGTCCATATTTAAGCGTTCGTCAGAGGAATGTTCTTATTTTAAAATTCCTTTGATTTCTCAGTTTCTAAAGGGCTAACTAATGTGTTTCCACCGTCACCTTTCCAGGTGCTGGGATGGGATTTGAATTTGGCTTTAAAGTTCCTAATGGGAGCTCCCTTTGAGCCCTTACATTCTTGTCCGTTGCGACTATTGTCCTTTAAAAGTGTGTTTTTGGTTGCGGTTACTTCCGCTCACAGAGTGAGTGAGTTGCAGGCACTTTCCGCCAAGCCACCCTTTACTGTTTTTCATAAGGACAGGTTTGTCCTGCGGGTACGGCCTTCTTTTCTTCCGAAGGTTGTGTCGGAATTGCATTTGAGCCAGATGGTGATTCTTCCGGCGTTTTATCCTCCTCCACATGCTGGCATGGAAGGGGAGAGGCTCCATAGGTTGGACCCTAGGAGAGCTTTCAGTTTCTATCTCTCACAGATGTCCCGGGTCAGAGTGGACGATCAGCTCTTTGTTGGTTATGCTGTAAGGCGCTTGGGTCAGGCTGTTTACAAACAAACCTTGTCCAGATGGATCATTTTGACGATCTCTGAGTGTTACCATTTGGTGGGAAAGGACCCTACGGTAGGCTTATGGGCTCACTCTTCTAGGGGTGTGGCTGCCTCCTCTGCTCTACAGAGGGGTGTTCCTATTTGCAATATTTGCGAAGCAGCCACATGGGCCTCTGTCCATACTTTTGTGAGACATTATTCCTTTGTCTCCATCCATGGGCAGGATTTGGCCTTTGGTAAGGCAGTCCTATATTCAGCCATTTGATTGGGCATTCTAAAATTCTAAATTCGTAAATTCTTTCCCACCTCCATAAGTTGGTACTGCTTTGGGAGACTGTGATAGATGTGGAATACGTCGGAGGAACAATCCCCTCGAAGAACAAGTTACTTACCTTATCTGGTAACGTTCTTTCGATGGGATGTTCCTCCGACATATTCCACATCGAACCCTCCCAGCCTGCCCCACTACAGAATTTCTTATGCAATTGCAGCTTACGTTTCCGCAAGGTGTTCTGCAGTCATACTGGCAGGAGATTGGTGCCACATGTTCTGGGAAAAAACTACAACTGAGGCTACGGGCGCCGTGCGTCCTATATATAACATCCGGTGACGCCGACCCTCGACAGATGCCCTCGTGGGACAACGGATCGATGTCATCGACGCAGGACGCCCTCTGCCGAAATTTTCCGAAGCAGCACAGCTGTGGTCATTACCTGTCATTGATGTGGAATACGTCGGAGGAACATCCCATCGAAAGAACGTTACCAGATACGGTAAGTAACTTGTTCATTTTTAGAAGGTTAGCATCAGTTTTGTGAGAGGTAGGCGATTTTACCATTTTTTCCTGTAGGACTTGCATGGACGGAATGGAAGAGGAGGGTAGGAAAGCTGAATGGGAAGACAGAAAGGCATACATTTCTGAAAAGTAGACAAAATTCAAAGTTTAGGAAGGGGTGATTTGCGCAGGTCAGGCAACAACTATGTAGGTAATATTCCCATAGGTTGGGGAAAAAGTGGAAAAATGGCAGAAAGAAAAGATATGTGCTGGAAATGGTTGGACCTGTAAGGTAATGGCTTCTGTGAATATTGGGAAAAGCAATGCCACGCTACATTCCCCCCGACTCCTCTAGTTAGGAAAGTACACATTTTTCGTAATGTTTCACAAAACAAGCATTACCACAAGCCAAAAACACTGGATGTAGAATGTAGGTCACATTTGGGAAATGAAAGGGTTGTGTAACAAAGTGGAGTAGCAAATGTATGAAAACGTTATGAAACCAAGAGAAAACAACAAATGTCCTACCTTCCCACATTCCCACAGGTGTCCCGACAAAAACAGTACCTCACATGTGTGGGTCCACCTACATGGGCACAAAGGGAAAAGGCGAAACCACTGGTAACCGCAAGTGTTTCGGGAGAGCAGATTTTGCAGGAATATGCTCTTGTGGACACCCTACAGATTTGGACCTGGGGTGTTGCAGCCGCCAAGGAAAACAGGGATCCCCATGCATTTCTGAGAAGAAGACACCCGTGGACATCCACAGAGGTCTGACGTGAATCGCCGTAGAATGGATTACGTACAAGTGCCATCAAAGTCTGAAATGTAGGGAAAAAAACACAATTTCCAGACATTTCCCACCAAAACCCGCCACCAACAACACATGTCCTACCTTCCCACGTTCCCACAGGTGTCCCGACGAAAACGGTACCTCACATGTGTAGGTGCACCTACCTGGGTGCAAAGGGAAACGGCTAATGCACTGCTAACCCCCAAAGGCTTTGGGGATAAATCATACAGATTTGAGCCTGTGGTGTCGCAGCCACCAAGATAAACGGGGAACGTCATGCATTTCTGAAAAGAAGACACCCATGGGAATCCACAGAAGTCTGACTCGCGTAAATCGCCCTAGATTTTATTACCCACAAGCCCTGGCAAAGTCCAAAATTAAGGGGAAAAAACAAAATGTTCAGTCATTTGCCACTGGGAGACCACCAAAACACGCTGCCAACAACACTTGTCCTAACTTCCCAGGTTTCCACATATGTCCCAGTGAAAGCCAGACCTTGGATGCATGGGTGTCCTCGCCTGGGTGAAAATGGGTAAATCATCTGTATGCCAAGTGCTCTCGGAATACAAGAATCACTGTGTAGTACCCACTGCCACCCTGTTTTTCCTCTCAGCCCATTCACAGGCACCTTTGCTCACTCTCCTCATACATACAGTTCACAGTGCAACAGCACAGGCAGGGTTGGATTTAGCACAAGGAACAAAGTTCCTGTGAGCAGTAAAGACGCGTCAAGGCACCAACCGTTTTACTGGCCATTCATACACCTTTTCATGTCTGCAGTCAGTAGGCATCCATTTCAGCAGTCGCACCTCTACCAAATCACTAGCTCCACAGCAACTGTATCTTCACGCTTATAGCAAGTGGACATCTGCTCACATTGCAATCTTGTCTCCAGGCGATATCTTTCACACCAACTTCATGTACTTGCTTATCTACTGTGTCTGCATTCAAATGTCATGTGGAACCAACCGTATCTGCACATGCATAGCAAGTGGACATCCGCTCACATGGCACCGTTGTCTCCAGGACATGTCTAGCACACCGTTTACATGAACTTGCATATCAACTTTGCCTGTATTCAACCGTCACGTGTCACCAACCGTATCTGCACACTCATAGCAAGAGGACATCCGCTCACTTGGCTACCTGGCCACCAGGCTATGTCTTTCACAGCAACTTCAAGTATGCGCATAGCAAGTATACCAGCATTCACCAGTCATGTTGAACCATCCATATCTGCAACCACACACACTCTAAATAACATCCACTAACATGCTAATCATTTCTGCAGTGATGGCAAAGTGCATTCACAGAAATCACAACTGCATGTGCAACACAGCTTTACCTCACTTACACACCAATCATATACAAGTCATTCCAACAGAAGACTTTTCAGTCACACAAAACATGACCATTACTGTAGTAAAAAATAAAATGGCAGAATGGTACAAGTTATACAAGACACTGCTGCCATGGAGATGATGTCCAGGTACCATTTTCATGACACTTAGCCCTCAAGGAAGGGAGCCAAAGCGGCGTTTACACATTTTGAAAGATACGCCTTGAGTGGAGGGAACCGGAATGGTGTTCCAATCTTGTAGAACACACCCCTCGAGTAGAGGGAGCGGGACTGGCGTTTCTTTCTAAAGCACTCCTCAAGTGGAGGTAGCTGGACTTAAGTTTCTTTCGAAGGCACGCCTCAGGTGGAAGGAGCCTGAACCGCATTCCTTTGCAAGTCACACCTCGAGCAGAGGGAGCTAGACTGACGTTTCTTTCTAAGGCAGGCCTCAAGTGAAGGTGCTGGAGTGGCATGCCTTTCCAAGGCAGGCCTGAAGTGGAGGGAGCAGGACTAGCAATGCTTTTCAAGGCATGCTAAAGTGAAGTGAGTGGGAATGGTGTTGTATTTTTATTGAAGGCATGCCTCCAGTGCAGGGAGCTGTAGTGGCGTTCCTTTGTAAGGCATGCATGAATTGAGAGCCTATGGGTCCCTTTCTAGGAATGATGGGCATTCCAGGAAATCACTCGATCTCCCAATACTTTTCCTTTGTATGATACAAAAGAAAACAATGATGTAGGCAGAGGGCTGGCATGAAAGGGAATTGGGGACAGTACAGCCGAGTATCCCTCCTTCCTTGTTTTGTACACACCTTACATTTTCTGTATGGTTGTGTCTACAATGGCGTGACAGGAACATAATCAGCAAAGTAACGTCCTTTCAATCTGGCCACATCTTCTACTTCTGGAAAAGAGGGAGTTTATACATGGACAATGGTCAGCGATTTTACAACTTCTTTTTCAAAGTTCAAAAATGACAGTTTGTTTTGTGGAGCAGCTGCACGGTATACAATATAAACATTGTATGTAGCTACATGCATAATGTGTGTGGCCAACTTCTTGTACCACACGCAAGACTTGCATGCTGCCTGGTATGGCTCAAGCAATTGGTCTGCTTTATCGACTCCACCCATGTACTTGTTGTTGTCCAGAATTGACTTAGGCTTCTGCTGAGCCTGCCCTTGCACAGTGACAGGTGAAGTACTTTCATCATGAATAGTACTTAGCATGTGCACATCCCTTCTGTCGCAGAATTTTACTTCCAACAGTTCATCCCGCCGCAATGCCACACATGCTCTCTTGTCCAGCTTCTTAAATACAAGCTGTCTGGGGAAGCCTTTGTGGTTACTGCGGATTGTACCGCATGCCAGTGCGCCCACTTTGTATAACTCATTGAAGAGTGCTATTCCTGTGTAGAAATTGTCCACAAACAAATGGTGACCCTTGTGGAACAATGGTGTGGCAAGATCCCAAATAATCTTCTCATTTATCCCTAAAAGGGCTCGGCAGCCCAGAGGGTTGATGCTCGAGTTTTTTCCAGTATAGACTCTCATGTTGTAGGCATACCCAATGAAGTGTTACATTGGCACAACATGTACACCTTAATCCCATATGGTGCCCCCTTGCTCGGAATATACTGCTTGAACAGTAGCCGACCTTTGAACAATACCAATGATTCATCAATGGATATGTTCTGGCTAGGAACATACACCTCTGAAAATCACTGAGTAAAGTGCTTCAGAAATGGCTGAATTTTGAATAGCCTATCACATTTTGGGTCAGTTCTGGCTAATGCTGCCGTGTTGTCATTGAAATGCAATATACGTTGTAGTGCTTGGAAACTATTTCTTCTCGTTGTTGCTGGGAAAAAAGGGGTTGTAAATACTGCTTCAGTAAACCAAAACATTGAGATAGACGGCTTCAGCGATATTCGCATGAGCAGAATGAGACCCCAACATTTTCTCATCTCAACATTGATAGTTGGACCCCAAAATTGTGCTCTGGAATGGGGTTTGAGAGTGGGACCCTATGACCTCAAGAACTTTTCAGCGTACAAATTGGTTTGCTCAACCACATCTGAAATGAAGCCATCATCAACAAAAGGTTGAAAAAGTCAATAGGTGTAAAACCATCATATTTCAGTGAAAGGTGGGACAACAGGTTGTGAGCCATTGCTGGAGGCACCCAGTCCGACTCATCGTCCATGTCATGATCTGGCACATTCCTCGCACGTCCTGCATGTTGCCTCAACCTTGCAGGTAACCTGTGTTTGGGAAGTGCCAGAAGAGGTGCATGTACTCCTTCATTCTCTTCCTCATCAGATGAGGAGGTGGAACCAGCCTTAACCGAAATCTCCCTTCCCGAATCAACTGCCTGCTCACCCTCAGAAGCAGATTCTGTTTCAGATTCCACATCCAGTTCTGTGCCTGGCTCCGAGTCAGACTGCATCAGTAATGCCAAAGCCTCCTCACTAGACATCTGACGAGAAGCCATGACTACTGTCGCAATGAAACCCTTTACCGCCCAAAGAACAAATAAAGACTGAAACAATAAGTTTCTTTGCTTCTCAAAGTATGGAAACTAGTAGAGTAAGTGGTATTGAATGCCAAAGACCAAAGCCACACAATTACGCCAAAATGGCCAGACTGCTCACAAACTGTAAAAGCCCCCTGCAATGTGATGTACTCTAAGCACGCTAAATAAAAATTACTAATTTGCTAACACTCAAGTGAAATGCAAAGGACCAGCTCACTGCTTACTTACAAGTGGTTAGACTGCTACAACACACCCGCACCTACAACAAAGAGAACATAAATTCTCCATCATTGGATCTTTCATGGATTCACATGCTTTGAATATTCCCCGTCATCAGCCTGGGAACCTCAGTCCTTTTTAAAATAGCATTTTCCCCTGGACAACCTTGACACTTTTGTGTCCTATCAACATCCTTTTTGGGTGCTAAGCCACCACCCAATAGGACGTAGGGTATAAATAGTACCCCTCCATGGCTTCCCTTCAGATTTCAACCGTCTCCAAAGTGTTGATCACCTCCTGCTCGTTTTGATTCTACACGTATTGGTGTTTTGGTTGTTTTTCCCAATGTCTTCGGGAAAAGCTTTGTTTCGACCCTGCACAACCTGCGGGCTGAAGAAGGTGTATGAAAGGGACAGGCACATGGATTGCCTCTATTGCCTCTACCCTCATCACTCTGTCGATTGCTGCGACATCTGTAAAAGCTTCTCTCAGAAAACGCTAAAAGACCACAATCGCCGGTTGGTGTGTTGGCTAAATGAAGGCACCTACGCTTCATCTGAGGTAGGATCGGTTCGTAGCCTGGCGTCTGAGAGACCTGCTCCAACAGTTCCTCGCTGGTCAGTGTCGGCTGAACCACCGGCTAAGAAGTCTCGGCATTCCGGTGCAGAGAAGAGTGGCCTCCCCTCTTCGGGTAAACACCTGACGAAAGGGGCTCTTTCATCTTCCAAGCATGGTCATTCGGATCAGTCCCATAGGTCGGAGGGAAGGCCTGAAAAAACATCTTCATCAGTGAAGGACAAAAAGGACTCTTCGAAACGCTCCTCTTCAGGAGAGCATCGTAGGTCATCCTCTAGAAGAGAGTCGGCGAAGCACTGATCCAGTGGGTCCAAACGGGCGGGATCGCCTGAAAAAACGACGCCACAAGTGTCGGCGCCATCGACGGGAGTCCCGACGTCGACGGTTTCACTGCCGGCTACGGTGTCTACCTCCACGATTGTGTCTTCGGCTCCGTTGGCTACAGTCGAAGAAGGCCCGAGGTTTTTGTCGTCGACTGACAACTTGCTACAAACGGGTGGGGCATGGCAGCCTTCAGCGTTTGACACCCTTCTGCCTGACAGTCTGCTACAGCAGGAGGCGGAACTTTCAGTGTCGTCGGTGGAGGATGAACGGGAGCCAGTAGTGAACCCAACGGGCCTCGGCTTGCAGTTTGTTGACCGTCGACGACGACAGGAGTGGAGTCTGGTCCATCTACATATCCTCTGGTGAACTCGCAGTCTACAGTCCCTGTCAAGTCAACAAGATTCAAGATTGCCTCCTCTAGGGGCGGCCCCGGTGGCCCCTATCATTGACGCGGCAGGTGTCCCTCCGCGTTCAACATCTACAGCTGGGTTGCCCAACCCTCGGCCGATGAGCGAAGAGCCTCCTCGTTCCCATCTGGAAGAGGGTGAGCTGCCGGGCTCTGATTCGGACTGTGGGCCTAGGTACTCTCTCTAATGTCTCCTCGTCGCTATCGTGGGACCCGACATGGGAGTCGGATGTGGAAATGGAAATGCCTTGTCGTCCAGCACAACCTTCCCTTCCGGATGATGGGGGCACATTCCATGCCATGATGGCAAAAGCCTGTATTGAATTTGGTCTGACCCAGAGGAGGAACGGAAGGAATGTTTCCTATTCGACCACATGGGCAAGAGAAGGAAGGCGGTTTTCTCCGTTCCAATCCTGGACCATGTCTGGCAGGAGGGCCTACGCACAATGTGTCATCCCTTCTCAGAACCAGCAGTCAAAGGGAGGCTAGAGAAGAAATGTAAGGCCATGGACTCTACGCCAAAGTGCTTGGTTTCGCAACCCAACCCATAATCAGTGGTGTCAGCGGCGGCGAGCCGGAAAGCCAGAACCCAACACAAGTGTACTACACCTCCTGACAGTGGCACGAGAAGACAGGATGCCTTCAGAAAGAAAGTTTTTTTTTTTTTAAATTCTCTTTATTAAATTTTCCAAAAACTGTAACAAGCCCCCAAAGACCTCCCCCCTCCCTACGCTCCCCCCCCCTCGGTGCTGATGCAAAGATCGTATGGTTAATCGTCCCATCTAAGCGTTCATTCAGAGTCAAACCAGGTCCAGGAGTCTCAAGCGCTGTGGGTGCCAGCCAATCCTAAAGTCATCCCTGAGAAAGGCAAGGACTTCCCCCCCACTCACTTGCAAAGTCCTGTATTGCGTTGTTCATCGCATAGGAGGCCCATTCCATTGCTACTAACTCGCAAACTTTACGCAGCCAGTCCTGGAACATCGGGACACTTGTGCCTTTCCATCTTTGCGCGATGATTGTCATTGCCGCCAGAGTAAGCATCACCCTCGCCCTCTCCCTACCCCTTGGGCCGCCTGTCGCTGTTGCTGGCTTTAATCCTAATAGAGACCATTCCGGGGGTATGCCTCCCTCTGCCCCAAACGCTTGTTCCATTGCCTGTTTGATGTCTTCCCAGAATGGGGCTATTTTCGGGCATCTCCACCAGATGTGTTCCACAGTCCCCTCCAGCAAGTTCTTGATGACCCTGGGTAAATCCTATGCAGGTGAGCTGGAGTGTAGTGCCACCCGTACAGTATCTTGTACCATGTTTCCCGGGTTTGCGAGGCTCTCGCCAATTTGGGGATTTTCCTCTATCGCTTTTCCCACTCCGTTTTCTCCATTTCCCTGCCCAGTATGCTTTCCCACCTTCCCATATACGCCCATTGCGGCCTGGGGGTTGCATCATCCAGGATCTTGTAGAGCTGCGAGATGAGGCCCTTCAAACCATCATTGGTCATCAAGAATTTCTCAAAAGGAGTTGGGGCGCCAGGCAAAGGGCGTTGACATTCTTAATTGCTCCCTCTCCTCCCCTGCCAGCGTCAGGTCCATTAATTCGGACTTGTGCATGTTAATGCGGAGGCCGGATGCTTCGCCAAAGTCCTCTAATAATAGCCTGCATCGCTCACTCGATTCTATGGGGTTGGTCAGGGCGAGCAGCATATCGTCTGAGAAGGCCGCTACCTTGTGCTGTCTCCCCCCAAACTGTATCCCCTGAATCCCTTCCGATTCCCGAATTGCCTGTAGGAGGGGTTCTAGGTAGATCGCATAGAGCAGGGGAGATAAGGTACAACCCTGCTTTGTGCCCCGTTGGAGTTGGAACGCTCTAGATAGGGTTCCATTGACCACCACCCTCGCCCGAGGCCCCTCATAGTTCGCCTTAACCATCTGAAGATAAGCGCCTCCCAGCCCCATTTTTTCCATGACCCTGAAGAGGAAGGACCACTCCACCCAGTCGAATGCTTTTTCCGCATCTAGGGAAAGCAGCACTGCAGGGGTACTGGACTTTTCTGCTTTTTCAACTAGATGGGCCACCCTTCTGATATTATCCGCAGTCTGCCTCCCCTTCACAAATCCCGCCTGATCCTGGTGGATCAGGTCCGGGAGGAGCCCCTCAAGCCTGTTTGCTAGAATTTTAGTGTATATTTTTGCGTCCACATTAATAAGTGCTATTTGCCTGTAGGAGGATCTCTCGAGAGGGTCCTTGCCCGCCTTCAGAATCAGAGAGGCTTGGCTTTGATTGTGATGTGTTGGTTTACTTGAGTTTACCAGGATTCTTTGCTATGGTCAATATTACAAAGGCCTTGTAATAAATGTGTCTATATTTTTAATATAACACCTGCTTGGAGTAATTTGTAAGTGTCCTTGCTTTGTGTGCTCATTTAGGGCTTTCAGTCACCCTCACCCCTCTTGAGACCTAGTCTTGACCGCCGCGATCGCTACCTTGATTGGTCTGGCTTGTCCAGAGGTTACCCTGTTCCAAGAAACTAGGCTGGTCTTCTGAACCTCTGCCCTTCCAGGACAGAGTTCAGAAATCCATCTTAACAGCTGTCAACTTCGAGAAGTCATATCTATCTCCCTCCAGGAACTTCGTATTTCTGGGTGCAGAATTTCAGACTCAACTAGGCCTGGTGAGGCCCTCCGGTCAGAACATACATGTCACTATTGGGAGCCATGGCGTCCTGCATTCTGTTGGTGAAGAACGGTCATCTCTTCATGAGTGCAGGAGTTCCTTGCAGACCGGTGGGCTCAGAGACGCGGATTGTGGTCCGACAAGATTGTGGTCAACAGCGACTTAGTGGACGCTCTTCGATGGTGGCAGCTCTCGGACAATCTGGATCGGGTTGTACCGTTGCTGGAGCCGGAGTTTCCGGTTACATTTGTGAAAGATGCCTCTCAAACAGGGTGGGGAGCGCATCTGGGGATCTTCCAGGTTCAAGGTCTGTGGTCTCGGGTGCAATCGAGTCTTCGCATCAATGAGCTAGAGCTGAGAGCGGTTCATTGGGCCCTAAAATAGTTTCTGCAACGTGGTGAGGGTGTTAACAGACAATACCACCACAATGTTTTACCTCAGGAAGCAGGGGGGGTACTCGCTCCAGGGTGCTCTCGAAAGAAGCTCAGGAACTTTGGCATTGGGCCCTGTTACACGACATCAGTATTGTAGCGTTTCATCTGCCGGGAGTGATGAATGTGCAGGCGGACTCGCTCAGCAGAGAGGTAAACCAACTCCACGAATGGCAGCTTAAGGAACAACAGGTGTCAACGATTTTCCGGAAATGGGGTCGTCCTTCGTTGGATCACTTTGCCCCGCGGGAGAACAAGAAGTGCAAGGAGTTTGCCAGCAGGTGGCCTCAGCTCGAGTCTGTGGGGAATGCGTTCCCGTGGACGGGCCGGTTCGCTTATGCATTTCCTCCATTTCCACTCATTCGACGGACACTCCAGTGGATTCGGAAATACCCATGCCGTGTGATTCTGGTGGCCCCGGACTGGGCCAGGCAACCGTGGTTCTCGACCTACTTCATCTATCCGTAGCGGAACCGATTTGGTTGCAAGTGACGCCGGAGCTTCTGTCTCAGGACAAAGGTGCTTTCTGGCACCATGATCCAGGGTCTCTCAGTCCGATGGCTTGGCTCCTGATTGCTCTGAGTTTGGCCTACTGAACATTTCTGGTGGCTGTCGCTGCATTTTGGAGGCGGCTAGAGCCCCGTCCACGAATGTCTCCTATGCATGTAAATGGAAAAGGTTTTGTGTATGGTGTAAGGGCCAGCCTGGGGTGGACCCTTTGAACATTTCACCGGAGCAAGTTCTACCCGACTTGCTGCACTTGGCAAATAAAGGTTTGGCGTTCTCCTCCATAAAAGTACACTTGGCAGCAATTTCTAGATTCACTCGAAAGCGGCATACTACTCCTGTTTAGTGATCGTCTTGTCAAGCATTTCGGAAGGGATTATTTCGGACCTTTCCTCCAGTCAAGAAATTCCCTCTGGGGTGGAACCTCATTGTGGTTCTGTCAGGTCTGATGAGGCCCCCGTTTGAACCGCGGTCGTCGAAGCCCCTGCAGTTCTTGTCATGGAAGGTGGCGTTTTTAGTGGCCATTACTTCGGCAAGGAGAATATCTGAGTTGCAAGCTCTAGTGGTGGATCCTCCGTACTTACGTTTCTTCAAGGACAAGGTGGTCTTGGCCATTAACCCGCTTTTTATTCCAAAAGTGCCAACCGCTTTTCATAAACTTTCTTCCATCGTGCTGCCATCGTTTTTTGCTTCTGCTTCCACGTCGGCAGAGAAAGCGCTGCATACGCTGGATGTGAAAAGAGCATTGAAATTTTATCTGAGTCGTACTCAGGAGTTTAGACTTTCAAAACAAGTGCTTGTGGCTTATGGACCCTCCGTCAAGGGACGGGAAATCTCCAAGCAAGGACTATCTTGCTGGGTGTCGTCGGCTATATCGTTCTGTCACTCTAAGACGGGAAATCCTTCAGAGAGGCGTCCGAAGGCACACTCGACGAGGTCCACGGCTTCGTCTGCGGCATTATGGTCGGGGATTCCGCTGGTGGACGTTTGCCAGGCGGCCTCCTGGTTGGTGCCGCATACCTTTACTCGGCATTACTGTCTGGAACAGCAGCATTGGTGCGGATGTACAAGTGGGACGTGCAGTCCTGCAACACCTGTTTCAATAAGGTAAGCCCCGTAGCTTCGGGGTATCTATTTGAATGTTAGCACTACTGGTTTGGTTTTTCTGGTCTCATGTATGTGACTCTGTGATGTATTGGTTTTCATTACACGCCTCTGTGCATGATTGCTTCTGCTATGTAATCTATTCATAGCATTTGAATCCATGAAAGATCCAATGCTGGAGAAGGGAGTAGTTTCTTACCTGTAACTCCATTTCTCCAGCGTTTGTATCTTTCATGGATTCACATGCGCCCGCTGGCCTCCCCTGCATGCAAACCTGGTTCGGTTCCTCTACTTTGGAGGTTAAAATCTGAAGGGAAGCCACAGGGGTGGGGCTATTTATACCCTACGTCCTATTGGGTGGTGGCTAAACACCCAAAAAGGATGTTGATAGGACAAAAAAGTGTCGCCGTTTTCCAGGGGAAAACGCTATTTTAAAAAGGACCGAGGTTCCCAGTCTGACGACGGGGAATATTCAAAGCATGTGAATCCATGAAAGATAACAACGCTGGAGAAAAGGAGTTACAGGTAAGAGACTATTCCCATCTAATCAGTTCACCTTTGATGAAGCCATGGTGAATTGTCCAAATATTGTCATTGTCCTTGGTCAGTCTTGCTAGCTTGCCATTAGGTTTCCTCACCAAGGAGTTGATGGCCTTTTCCTTCCCAGGAGTTCTCCAATCCCTCCTGGGAATCATTTTTGACAAAGCCACCACAGTGTTCGAGAACTCTTAATAAAATCCACTCCAGTTCAGCCATCAGTAACTTCTGTACCCCCTCTCCGGCCCATAGAAGCCATATCATTTCCTCCCAGATGCACTAGTATGAGGAAAGGAGGGGGAACATCTCCCTTTGCCTGGGCATTGCAGATGACTCCTCTGAGCTGGTGAAGGCGCATTCCCCCAACACTAAACCAGTGCACTGACGCACCATCCCTCTGAGACCCAGATGTGCTTGGCCCTATGAAATGTGCTGCAGCCCTTCGGATGAAGAGTGCCAGGGAATCCATACAACCCTCATCCTCACTAGGAAATGGAAACATGAAAAACTAACATGAACAGGGCCAGACGTACACTTTATCAATTAGCACAGCAAGTACTTCAACACATGTCTCTTGCAACAATCCCAGACACACACTTCCCCCAATCTTACATGCACGTGACATGTGAGAGAACAGTAAGTCATTACGTAATTGGCACATACTTTTCAAGGAAAGGGGTGAAGGACACATTATATCACCTTGTGCCAATGGCACAATAATGCTGGCACAATTGTAAAACAGTGAAGGTTTCTGTTCCTGTGGCCCACCATTTGTACTGCACAGTGGTAAGGAGAGTTGCACGTACTGCACTTTGATACCGAGGTATCAGGGAAGGTAAATGGGAGTGAGATTCAGCCAGAAAGGAAGACTAAGGCTCAGTGAAGTCTCCATGCCTAGCATTGCTTAATACACATCATTCTCCCAGAACCCATCGACTTGCCTTCTTTACACCAGACACAACACAACACTCCTTACCACCATACACTTCACACAGTGCCCCAGGATCTTCCACACCTCCTCCAACAGCGGATCACACCAGTCCAACCTGCCTCCTACCTTTCCAGTACAGCCCAAGCACAAACAATAAAACTGTTCAATACCTTGCACATATTTTGGCAGGGTGACTATTCTGACAGAGGACATGAGCTCCATAGCAAGTGTGTATTGTATGCTCTGTCAATATAAACACCCTGACAGAATGTGTGCCAATCATCACAAATTGATACAATTTTGGACAGTTTCATTGTGAGAGCTTCAGACAAAGCTCCAGGACAGCCGGGGATGCTGTCTCTGGCCTTGGCCGCCTGTCTCCCATGTCGGTCAACCATCCCCAAGTTCAGCAGCAGTCCTACGGAGCCCCAGCAGGGTCCACATCCCTCCTCAGAGGGAGATGCTGCAACGCTGCTGCACTTGGGGACGGTCGACCAACAAGGGAGACAGACTCCCAAGCCCGGGGCCATCACCCTGACCATCCTGAAGCTCTGCCTAGGCTGTGTTACAGCTCTTCACTTGGAGAAGGGATAGGGAACGTCCCGGGGCTCCCTGAGACTGCTGCTGAACTTGAGGATGGTTGCCCCACATGGGAGACAACAGGCGCCCAAGGCCAGGGACATCACCCCCCACTGTCCTGGACCTCTGGGTGGCCTGCATTGCAGCTTTTCCCTCTGCGGAGCGATGCAGACCCTGCTGGGGCACCCTGGGACCACCGCTGGATTTGGGGAGGGTTGACCCACATGGGAGATGGGCACCCAAGGCCAGCAACATCATCCCCAACTGTCCTGGACCTCTGGGTGGCCTGTGTTACAGCTTTGCCGCCTGGGAAAGGATTGGGACCCTGCCGGGCTCACTGGGACGGCCGCTGGACTTGGAAGTGTTCGACCAAAATGGGAGATAGGCACCAAAGGATGGGGACATCACCGCCAACCATCCTGAAATTCTGGCTGGCCTGTGTTACAGGTTTTCCCTCCAGGGAGGGATGGGCTCCCTGCCAGCTGTCCCTGGGACCGCTGCTGAACTTGGGGACTGTCATCCAACAAGGGAAACAGGCGGCCACGGACGGGCCCATAACCCCCCGACCTTCCTGAAGCTCTGGCTAGGCTGCATTACAGCGCTACACTCAGAGAAGGGATGGTGACCCTGCTGGGGCTCCCTAGGACCTCCGCTGGACTTGGGGATGGTTGACCAACAAGGGAGACAGGCACCCAAGGCCAAGGATCTCAACCCTGACTTTCCTGGACCTCTGGGTGGCCTGCTTTACACCTTTTCCCTCTGGGAAAGGATGGGGATCACTGCCAGGGCTCACTGGGACCGCCGCTGAACTGGGGATGGTCCACCAACATGGGAAACCGGCACCAAATGCCGGGGACATCACCTCCCGACCATCTTGGCATCCTGATGGGCCTGCGTTACAGTTTTTTCCCTCCAGAGAGGAATGGGGACTCTGCCGTGGCTCCCTGGGACCACTGCTGACCTTGGGGGACCTTTGACAAACAACGGAGACAAGCGCTCAAGGGCGTGGCCATCACCCCGACCATCCTACAGCTCTGGCTGGGCTGCGTTACAACTTTCCCCTCCAGGAATGAATGGGGACCGTGCCGGGGCACCCTGAACCCACTGCTGAACTGTGGGGACTATTGACCCACATGAGAGACAGTCGCCCAAGGCCAGCCACATCACCCCCAACTGTCCTCGACCTCTCGCTGGCCTTACAGCTTTGACTCCCGGGAAAGGATGGGAAACCTGCCGGGGCTCACTGGGACCACAGTTGGACTTGGAGATGGTCGACACAAATGGTGACCAAAAAGGAAAGGGCTCCATACCAAGTGTGCATTGCATGCTCAGAGGAAATGAACATCTGCATTACTGTCGCAAACATGTTTCAGAAAGTGGTAGTCATTATGTTTACTAAAGTTTTCTTTCTACAAAGTAGCCAACATCCTTTATTCAGGGCACACCCATCATTCAACACATTATCTCTGCACCACCCGTTCCCGCCCATACCACTGACACTGCAGCCAAGTCCCACCCACCACACTAAAAATCCACCCCCAATTACAATGCATAATAACAAGAGCACATTTCGTACTACTTACATAAGTCAGTGAAAGCTTCTGACTAGCCATAACTGTAAAGGAAACAAAACAAAAAAGTTACAATCTGTATTCAGACCACCAATAACACATCCAAACTTTCAGTTAGGCTGCTATCTGTAAACTTTTCCATTCCTTCGGCCAGATACAAGGGACACACCAATCATCTGCCACCAAGGAAGGTAAACTGCAAACTGGAAATGCGAATAAGGCCAATGGACATATGAAAACCACCACCACTAAAACGAACATTGTCCAGATGGCCTAGTGCCAAATTGCCCTCTCCGGGGAATATCACTGTTCTGCTGGTATGGGGGGCAATTTGTGACCTGACGCTGCAAGTGTGTCCCAGCCCACCACAATAACTCCCCCGAGCGCCCACTCACACCACCAACAATCCTGCCCCAGTCCCACCCACCCCACTAACAATCCACCCCTGCATAATATACAATGTTGACAAAACGCAAATTCAATACTTACATAACAAAGGAGTGTCAGCTCAGCAAAAACCAAACCACACTGCCATGCTCCCATCTTCAGCTTGTGCTACAGAGCAGCGGGGGTAGTCACAATGTTCATTCCTTCAAAATGCTCAATGCACACTTACTATGGTGCTCTCTTCCCCTGTCCAAATACTGTGCACAGGAAGTAAGCACCACACCAATGTGTAGTGTCATTGCTATGCACAGATCCAGCGAGCCACATCCAGCAATGCACTTGGTTTTCTTGCAAAGCAGCCAGCTCCCTTCTATTCTTGGCCACACTCATCCCTGCACATTAGTGTGCCCATCTGGCCCCAGGGTGGGGTAAATGTTATGGCCAATGGTTTAGGGGGCGGGGCGCTTACATAGTAAGCGCCCCCAACTTCAAAAACATATCCCAGGTGCTCTAGTGACATTGCTGGGCGCAGATCAAGCGATCCGCGCCCAGCAATGCTTCAAGGAAGGTATCGATGGAAAGGGGAGAGTCGCCCCTTTCCAATGACACCTCACTGGATCTAAACGGCAGAGAAATGTTGGAGGAAAAGGGTAAAACCTGCCTTTGCCTTCAACGCCACAGCCAAAAATGTCTGCAGCAGCGAAATTTACTTTCAGTTTCGCGTGAAACTGAAAGAAATCCAACTTCTGTGCCGTGAGGAATAACCACCTCCTCACATAGCCCAGGGGTTGGATTTTAGTTTTGTGCGCACAAGGTGGAGTGCCAAAAACGACGAGCTATCTCGTCCTTGGCACTGCAAACGTAGTGCTAAGGATGAGATAGCTCGTCCTAGGCACTCAAGGGGTTAATTTGCAGGGAGTCTAGGCATGCAGGGGTGCTTGAGGCTCTGTCTCTTTAAATTCCTGAACGGTTGGCAGTGGTGGAGCGTAAGGTTTTGCTGAGGTGCAGCTGGCCAATAAGCCCTGCAATGTGTGCCATGTGTGCAGGGCAGCCCGTATAGAGAGCAGCAGGGGCAAACTTCAAAGCCCTGGCTTGCATCTGTCAGTAGCTACCTGGGTGAAGATGTGCAGTGGCAGCAAGCGATAAGTCCAAGGAAATGTGTAGAGACAGGCATAGGTGAAGGTCTAGAGGGCGAGTCCAGCAGCAGTGTTGTGATCAGGCCTGAGGATGTGACACCAGCAGTGCTGCCCTGATTAAAGGGAGTGCTGCACTGTATTGGGGCAACAAATGTGGGTGGTGCAGAGAACCCTCTAGCGCAGGGAGCACAACGAAATGGCAGATGCCAGCAGGATCAACCAGGTGCTTTTGCAGAGGTTGCAGGAGAAAATCAGTGAGTGGGCCTAATCCTCCAAGATGGGTGCAGGTGTCCTGGCCCTCATCAGTCGAGTGTCCTGAGCAGCAGTCACAACAGTTCTCCATTCATAGCTTAAAATGCATCATTGTTTTTAAACAGTCCCTCATACAGCTGTGAGAAACCTGAAGGTGTCTCCCTTTCTACTCCCCAGGGGTCTGTCATCCAAGTGGCCAGGACACAGCCATTGCTATTGGATCCAGTTCCTGGGGGTGGATCAGTGCGGGAGGATCACCTGGATGAGGGGTCTTCGGGGAGTCGAAGCGGGACACCCAAGGTTGAGACGCGGTATCCCCTTCCGTATGACACCTCTTCCCCATCCTACCCAGTAGGATATCTAGAAACTCAACCCCCCACCCCATTCTTGACACAAACACTTTCTTGCCAACAGATTAATTTAAAAGACAAAGGACTAACACCAGAGCCGTATACCTGACATGTCCCAACACAAGAGTCAGGCAGAGTCTGGCAATTGCCGATAACTACAAACACCAGACTTTCCTTTCGCTACCCCATAGGGATAAAAGGCGGAGCACAAGAGCACACAGTGAGGGAGGCCAAATGCATTAGGAAGCAGCTATTCCAGGACTACAGTTCAAACGGAGTAGAAAGGAGCGAGACCTGAAAGGACGACAAGGAGGGGATTGCCCTTGCTCTTTTCAACCCAGATCCGCAGAGCTTTCTAGAAGGGAAACGTAAGACCGGGAATTGCAGCTGGCGAATGGTGCAAAGTTTGTTAGCGTTACATGGCACCCTCCCGCACTGATAGTCACGGAGGGGAGAAGCGGTTGACATCGTGGTACTGTCCTTGACTCCAGGGGCCGGTGACTGGGAAAGAGCTGATAATAGACCAGACTGTGTTGGGCTAGAGTTTGCGAAGAGCAACATTGTATGAAGAAAAAAGACTAAAGTACAAAGTTATTTTGTGAGCAAAATTGTTATCGGAGTCAGAGTGGTCCGGCACCATGTGGGCACTCATTCAAGGGACTTTGACTGGTGCCCCGCTCCTGAACAAGGAGAATATGTTGAACTGGGAAAATTGAAGTGGTCCTGCAGCGGGTTATGTTGAATCCTGTGCATAATTGAAAGTCTTTGGTTGTTGTAGAAATTACAAGCACCAAGAGGCCTTATGGGAGGTCGGTGTGATGTGTCAAAGTGGTCATACGAGGGTCAAGCCATACCCCTTTTTCAGTCGAAAGTCTTTGGCACGTTGTGGAGGCAAATGTGAACCCGACTGAGGGATGCCAAGAGAAAGCTAAGCAAAGTGAACTGTGTATTTTGTCAGGTGAGAACCCGGTTAAGGGATGCCTGCGAATTAGGGTGAGCAGTAATACACCCATGAACATTGTGACAAGTGTGAACCCGACTGAGGGATGTACACCGTGAGCGGTTGGCCTGTGCCTGACTGAGGGAGGCTAACGTTGAGATAAGGATCAGAGCGTGGCTGAGGGGGATCCAAGGGTGAAGAGTAATCAGCCGACGTGAAGATAAATGGAAAAAACGTTTGTTTTGTTGTTTGACACATCAGGCCCTGTGAAGCAAGAGACTTGGCATGAAAGAGGCTTGGGCACAGAAGGCCCCGATATTGATTAAATAAACTGTAACCTCGTGCCGGAGAAGCCCAGGAGGGTGCTGTGCTCAAGAGTTCCGCCTTGTCCATTGCTAAAAACATGGGGAAGGGAGATCCCAGCCATAATATCCTGACTTATTCGATTGTGAATACTTCTTTCTTTTCTTGTGAACATTATCCCACACTATTTTGTAGCATAGCGATAAGGATTGGAAATAGGTTTTTTAGTACGGGCCCTTTTTAAAGTGCTCCAGAACTGGTTAGAAGAATAGTCACGTATTTCATGGTAGCCCCTTTTCGTATGCTCCAACAAGTGTTCTACACTGTGTGAGGAGGTGCCGTGATGTTTCTGTTACTTTTCCACAGAGACAACATAGGCGCTTATCCCTGGCTACACCCTGCCATGCACCTGTATTTGCATATACCAGCAATATTTCCAATCGTAGGCTCAGTATAAACCGTACAAGTGCAGGCATGTGTAGTTTTATTAGATATTCTCTTCGAACGTCCATGTTCATTCCCTTGGTCGAGTACAAGGCATAGTTGCATGTGCTAGATAAGTGTTTAGTAGACTGTATTCGGTCATAGTCCCCCGATTGCCTTACGAAATCGGGAGCAGATACTTCGCCCATTGTACCCAGGAGACCTTTCATTACAATATTCACACTTTGCTTCAACACTAGCCTTTGCATGTCTCTAAATGTTGTGCTACGCATGCTGCTTAGGCTGTGTAGTTTCATTTGGCCCAGTAGACATCCTTTCTTTTGGCAATTAAAATATATATATGCCCATAATTTGCACACACCCAACTCTAATCGTATGGCTTCCACAGGGATGGCCGAAGTAGTTTCCCCTCCAGCCTGTCCAGCCATTGCACTGCTTCCTCTGGTAGGGTCTCCAAGGCATATAATATACAAGGAACTACTGACACTCTGTAGGTCGTAAGCTTTGGCTCTGTGGACCTTCCACCTTGCCTCTGGATGACATTTTTTAGTGATAGCCACTTTGAGCAGGCCTATGCAAAAGTTACGTTAGCATGGCAGGTGCTTTCTCCACCGTGGCGTGAAGTGGTCAGGCACACCCTGACCAAATTCTGTACCAAACGACCTGGCCCTTTCAGAGATATATCAGCGAGAGCAGCTGGTGGCCTGCGAGGCCTGTGGGCGCTGTGGATGGCTGCGGCTGCTGGGAGGACTTCCAAAGGGCGGACCCAACAGCACCCTGAGTAACCAAAGCAATGAAGTAGCGGCCCAGTGCTGAGACTGAGGAAGCGGAGGAGGGGTGCCCTCGACTTCGCCATCCACCTCAGACCCATCACACGCTGTGAGAAGAGCGGGGTAATCCTGGCGGCAGGCCTGAGAGGAGCTGCTTAATGAGAAACACGCTGCGGGAGGCCGGTGCTGTCATAGGCGCTCTCTCTCAGCACAACACGCGGCGAGCCCGGATCACGCAGTGGATCCGCTGTGAGCTGTAGCCAACTGGACATGCAGCGGTATCAGCACTCACTGTAGCGGTGGTCTTCTTGGTTGAAACCTGACGCCCCGAGCAGAGGAAACGTGCGTCAGCGACCCAAAGACGGAGGAGGAGTGACCCAAACAGCATACGGCGAGCGCACCTCTCACTGAGACGTGTCAGGTTTAGCCAGGGCGGATCTATCCAACAAGCGGCTAAACAGGCAAAGTGTATATTTAGACCCAAAGTCTCCCTCAGGTAAACAAACGGAGGCTAATTGGAACACGGGAGCAGGATGAAACTCTCTCCAGAACTGGCTGGGTTCAGCAATGGCGTTCTACAAGCAGTCCTGGAGCTGAGGAGAGGCGCACAAGACGTATCTCGTAATACAGCACATTGGAACTCAACGACAGGTAAGCGCTGCAGCGCTTGGCATTTGACTCTACTAAGACACTTGCTGCCCCCAGTTGCTGGATTTTAGCAACGTGTTAAGTTCCTCCTCTCCCCCTCATCTTGCTGGTGCTCCTCGCGCTACCTCACAACACTATATGTGCCCCCCGCAGGGAGCACCCAAAGCAAACTGTGATTAAGCTGAGGGAGAGGAGGTGATTGGCTGTAACTGCACCAGAGGTGCTTTTATTTACACTTTTGGGGAAAGACCAGGGTTAAAAAACAACTCCTGGATGTGGTAAGATAACACACGCCGCAGAAGCTCAGAAGGCTACCACCTGAAACCAGTTCTCTGTTGGCTCTTTCAGGTTCTGGCGCCCCTCAACCTTGACACCCTGCTGTGGGGTCACTAACTCAAGAACTATACGCTGGCCCTCTGCCCAAGCCGCCTTACTCATGACCTGCCCATAAGTGCATATCAAAGAGTACAAAACCGCAAGCCAGCAGGAAACTAGCGAGGCTCATCGAATACCTGCACTAGAGCCCTTAATCACACCTCTCAATCACAGGACAGATAGATCGCACCAAGGGCTATTGCCGAGCGCAGTGCCCCCCAAATCCCGTGCGGTCACAGTTTATATGAGCCAGAAGCACTGCTCCCGCCTGACGCTGAGGTATAATGCCTAAAGGCGCACCCCCTAAAAAAGGTGGTACAATAGACAGGTTCAGCAAACCAGCCACTAAGCAAGTGGATGCCGACAGCGAGGACCCAAGCAGACGGGAGATGTTGACGGCAACAGCAACATCGCCAACCACCAAGATGAAACGTGAAGACTTGGAAGCAAGGTCGAGGCGAAACAATATCCGCGTCATAGGGGTGCCGGAAGACGCTTAGGGACCCATGGAGCAAGCAGTAGAAGAACTACTGAAAAACCTGCTAGGTGACCCAGGCTGGTCCCCAATGTTTGTGGTTGAGCGAGCACATAGGTTACTGAAGGCGAAACCAAAACCAGGAGGGTTCCCCTGCCCTATTATAGTTTCCTAATGAACTACAGAGACAGAGATTTGGTGTGAAGGGCAGCTAGAGAGAAGCAAGATCTGAGGTTGGGCTCCAGCATAATTTGCATTTTCCCAGACTACACATTTGTGGTTCAGCAGGAGAGGCGTACAGTCTTAGGGGTGAAGAAGCTGCTAAGAGAATGCCAAATACCCTATTCTATGTTGTACCCAGCGAGGCGTTCAAGAACAAGACCTACCACTTCACCTTCCCTGAGAGCGCAGCCTCATTTGAGGAGGCCAATACTCCCCTACCTGAGAAACGACCATGAGATGAGGGTGAGTGACGACGAGGATATAGCACAACCTGGCGGTGAAGACGATTAACGTGTATAGCACCTAAAGCTACTACAATGTAGATATCGGTAGGGACCGAGAGCACGAACATACCAGATTGATAGTCATATTGGAACCTGTGATTGGTTTGTTGGGTACAAAGGGAGAACAGGAATCCGTGTGACATTTTTTTGCAGAATTGACCAACATGCAAGAAATCTTGCCCCCTGTAATAACAAAGTGAGTCATGCTGTGTTTTGGAAATGTAGAAATCTTCTAGAGAAGTGATAAACCGGATAAAAATCTTAAGACGACACCCCCGAACACCATGGAAGAAGTCGCCCCAATGCAAGTGCACAGTTTTGTTAAGTTTGGTAGGGGGTGGGGGGTGTCACATAGTCCAAGTTCGAGGCATTATGAGGGTGGGGGAGGGGGAACTTGGAAGAGGTTGGGGCGAAAAAGTTATAAAAATGCACAGTCAGAAAACAGCGGGTAGCAATCAAGGTGCGAACAGGTACAGGTCTGTAGACCTTGCCCGACGACATGTGAGGGAAGATGGCTAACAGTGTGCCCTCAGGAGTTAAATTACTAAGTTGGAACGTTAGGGACCTGGGCATCCCTATGAAAGCATGTAAGGTGATAACATATGTGAACAGACAAGGGGCCCAGATACTGTTCTTGCAAGAAACACAGTTCTTGGAACACCAAGCGCGTAAGTTCGCCCTTGGCTGGGGGGGAGCCCCGCAACTACACCTCCTACTCCACTAAGGCCCGAGGGGTCATGATCCTGATTCACAGATCTCTCCCTTTTTCTCACTATACCACAGTGAGTGATGTATGTGGCAGATACATGCTGGTAGATGGGAAATTGGGGGGGGGGGCGAGGTATTGCTGATGAACATATATGGTCCCAACATAGATGACCCCGAATTTTATGAGGAAGTATTTAGAAAATGCGCTAAGTATCCGACTGCACAACTGATTTGTGGGGGGGGGGGGATTTCAACACTATATTCAATACTGATTTAGACCGCACATAGGTAACAACCAGACCCCTAACGAGCGTGGCGCACTCAATACATACACAAATAACTGACCTAGGTCTGAGAGACGCTTGGCACTCGCTGCATGGTACACAAAGGTCCTTTACCTTTTATTCATCCGTCCATGACACGCACTCTCGTATTGATCTATTGCTAACAATCTCATACATGCTCCGATGCTGTGTTAAGACTATCCAGAGCAGTGCAAAAATGATGGTTACTATTGGGGTGAGAATAGCTCTCCCAAGCACACGGGGGCAGGTCCAAACTGAGGATTTGAATAAGCCACGTATGGTTACAAATGCCCCTTCCGCCCCCCAGGGACACTAACATTACCCCCATCAAATCCTTGGAGCTACAATGAGCACTGGCTAGATTTAGCTGGTGATGAGAACTGAGTATACCTTACATGTACCGGGGGGCAGTTAGCATCATGTTTGTAGGGCATGAGTCCCCAAGGATGAAGTGGACCGACCATAGAGAGAGATAAGTTAGGTAATGAAGGATTAACTAAAGGGGGAATTTTGGGATGCACATCCAGGCCCCCGCCCCTCCTAGACGGTTTAGATTGCAAAAAATATATTAACATATGGAAATGAGCATGGGATGGTGTAGGGGGGAGGGTGGATATCATTTACGGGGATGGGGAATCAAATAGGGGAAAGCTATCCAGTAATGTTGCTTCGAGGGGATTTGGGTCCTCCGACGTATTCCATATCTATGACAGTAATCACCACAGCTGTGCTGCTTCGAAAATCTTCGGCGTCTGCGTCCTGCGTCGATGATGTCAAGACGCCGCCCTCGACGACCTCCTCCGACGGCCGAGGTCACTGGATGTTATAAGTAGGACGCACAACGCCCGTAGCCTCAGTTCTGTTTTTTCCACTAACGTGTTCGATTCGGGAATCTCGGCGCACCTCGACTCTTTGGCGTCTCTGTTGTTTTTCAGTTCTTCGAACCTGTTTGGTATTGTGAAGTCTTTCTTCGTGAGGATGTCTAGTCTACCTCGTCTTCCTCACCGCGTCCGAGCTTTAAGAAGTGCTGGGACTGTGGGTCCAAGATGTCGGTTACGGACTCACACGACGCCTGCCTCTGGTGCCTCGGGGAGGCCCATGAAAACAGACGACTGTGTCGACTGCCAGTCGCTCACGTCTAAAGCCTTGCGGGAGCGCAAGAAGAAGTTATCGGTAGGTATGGTGTGCAAGCCCTGGAAGTCTAGATCTGCGGGGCTTTCGGCGGGCGACTCGAGGGGCGACTCTCTGCGTCGTCGTCGGAAGTCCAGTGGGTCTCGGTCCCAGAGTCGGTCTCGCCACTCCTTTGCCTCTTCGAGGCACTCCCGGAAGCGCCGTCATCGGTTGCCTTCCCGTTGTTACGCTCACCTGACTCCCACGGAGGCGCTGGCCAGGATCGTGCTGCTGTAACCTCTTCTAAGGTGTTGCGCGGGGCTCAGAAGATGGACTGGACCGGACTCCCAACTCCTGCTTGTCCGGCTTGCAAAAGTATCCTTCTTAGGGTCTTGAAGGGCGAGCTCTGCTTCCTGCTTCTGATGCAGGGGCGCGTTGGTATCCAGTTACTTCACTGGATTCTTGGTTTTATGAGAACCAAACTTGCTTGGCTTCCAGGTAAGTTCCTTGAAAGGTTCCCCTTTTGTCCTTGCATCAATATGCTAATGTCAATGTCTTTTTCCCCATAGGGGCCGGGGTACGGAATGCCGGGGAAAAGGCACCGACCCGAGATGCGAGGTGCAATCCCTGTAGAAATCAGGTAAGTCTTGATGAGCGTTTTTTGGGTAATGTCTTTTCATTCGCTCATTGACGCTAATGTCTTTTTCCCCATAGGGGCCGGGGTCAGGAAACGCCTGGATGCGACGCGGACCTGAAATGAAGAGGGAATGACCCAACAGGTAAGTCTTAACATGGAGGTTTAGGTTTCCTCATTCCCTTCTCTCTCTCACCTTTGCTCTTGTCTTTTTCTCCCTAGGCGTGGAAGCGTGGCTGCGAATCCGGGTGATCGCTGCTGAACATGGAGGCGCCCTGTGAAGGTGAGTGGAATGCGGCGCTGCAGCGGTCGATGCGATGTGCTTTTAAATGAAGTGTCTTCCTTTGCAGGATCGTCGGCGAGCTGACTCCGGAATGCGGATCTTGCAGGTAAAGTCTTTTCCTTCTCCTATTCTCTCTTTCTCTTCCTTTGTAGGTGATCAGGATGCTGGCAGGCGTGGCAGAAGTCCGAATGCAGGAGCAAACACGGTGAGCGTCCAGCTGCTAGATGCAGAACAACGCAAAGCATGTGCTGCTCTTCGGGTGTGGTTTAAATAGCCTGTAAAGTAGTTCCAGGTATGTATCCTTCCACTCAGGTAAGTATTCTTCCTCAGACCACACCCGAGTGATAAAGTAGTCCAAAAGATAAAGTAGTCCCATTCAGTCCTCAAGAGGGCCTGGATGTAGCAGCACGGTCTGCTTCAGGTAAGTGCACATTAAAACACTTACACACATGTCTTGCTTTATGAGCCTGGCACCTAAGGCGCCAGGACTGGGGTCCAGAATGAGCCTGGCGCCAAAGGCGCCAGGACTGCGTCCAAAAGGCCCCAACTTGGGCCCGCTGAGACGTCCTTGGGGAAAATGATGTCTGCCTCTGGGGTTGCTGGGCTGGGCCTGGCTCCTTGGAGGTAGGCATCATGACAGTACCCCCCCCCCACAAGGCCCCTCCCAAGGTTGTTTCCTCTGGGGGTTTTGGCTTGTTCGGGAATCTACGGTGGAACCTTCGTATTAATCGAGTTGCGTGAATATGGTTACTAGGCTCCCACGATCTCTCATGAGGTCCATAACCCTTCCAGTCAACAAGATAGAAGAGTTTTGACTTTAACATTTTGGAGTCTAAAATGTCTTTCACTTCGAATTCTAATTCCCCATCAATTTGAATAGGATCTGGAGGCTTGGACAGTCGGGTTCCTGGTTGTACCGGTTTCAAAAGTGATGCGTGAAAAACGGGATGAATACGCATGTTGGAAGGCAAATCCAGTTTAAAGGCCACTGGGTTGATTATGGCTTTGATGGGGTAAGGCCCAATGAATCTGGGATTGAAAGTCCGTGGGCCCTTGAGAGATAAATGTCTAGTTGCTAGCCAAATCTGGTCTCCTACTTGGTAAGGAGGTGTTTTACTTCGGTGCAAATCAGCGTTTTCTTTGTACTTTTTCTTGGCTTGCTGTAAATGAGTTGTAGCTTCTTTGAAGGCTCGGGTTATTTTGGAATGCAGATGATTTACTGCGGGCATTTCCAGGGTCAGAGGTGGATCTAGGTCAGAGGTTCGAGGATGGTGACCATACAAAGTATAAAAAGGAGTTTGACCGGTTCCGGAATGCATAGAATTGTTGTATGCATATTCTGTGATCCAAAGAATGTCTTTCCAATTGTACTCGGATTGGTGCAACATGCACCGAAGATATTGCTCGAGAGTCTGATTTGTCCTCTCGGTTTGTCCGTCGGTCTGGGGGTGGTGGCTGGTGGATAATCGCACATCTATTTGTGCTAGTTGGCAACACCTCCTCCAAAAATGGGAAATGAATTGACTTCCACGATCTGAGACTAGTACGGAAGGGAAACCATGTATTCGAACTATATTCTCCAGGAATTCCTTGGCCAGGATGGAAGCTGAAGGCAATCCTTTTAGAGGGATAAAGTGGGCCATTTTGGAGAACAGATCCACGATTACTAGGATAGTGTTGTAACCACCACACGGAGGCAGGTCTGTAATGAAGTCCATAGACAAGGTGTGCCAAGGGGCCGGTGGAATCTCCAAGGGTTGAAGTAGGCCGGCTGGCCTGTTCCTTTGACCTTTATTTTGGGCGCAAACTCCGCAAGACATCACAAAAGACTTTGTCTTTTCTCCAAGAAGGCCACCAGAATTGGCGTTTGATCTTTTCTTCCTTTTTAGCGATACCATGGTGTCCTTCCATTAACGATTCATGATAATGAGCAATAACTAGTTCTTGCAATTCCTTACTTGGCAGAAATAACCGCTCTTGGAAGTACGGTAAATTATCCTTGACGGTGAAGTGGGGACCCTTTTGAGTCCATTCCAGTAAGGCTGAAGGGTCAAAAAGTAGTTTGACTCGAGTTTCAACGTCCTCAATGGTTTGCAATGAAGTCAAACCTAAGATTCTTTGTTCAGGTATTATCGGCACAGGTTCTAAACACGAATTGGGTTCTTCCATGCCAATCCGGGATAAGGCGTCCGCTTTGCCATTCTTGCAGCCAGGGCGATAGGTAATTATAAAATCAAATTCTGCAAAGAATAAAGCCCATCAGAGTTGTCGTGAAGATTGGGCTTTGGCCGTCTTTAAATACTGCAAATTTCTGTGATCCGTAATTACAGTGATGGTGTGTCTTGCACCGAGGAGGTAATGACGCCAAGCCTTAAAAGCAGATTTAATGGCCAGTAACTCTTTGTCGGTAATTGCGTAATTAATTTCAGGAGCTGAGAATTTCCTGGACCAAAAGGCTACAGGGTGTAGCTGGTTAGTTTTCGGATCCCTTTGCGACAGGACAGCTCCCATGGCTAAACTGGATGCGTCAGTTTCAACAATATACGGGAGATCAGGACGCGGGTGCTTCAACACAGGTGCGGAAGTGAATTTGGTCTTTAGGTCTTCGATAGAAGTTGGCAAAGCCAAGCATACTCTGAACCCCTTTCACTGAACCGGGAGATGGCCATTTGAGGATGGCGTCCACCTTTCGTGAATCCATTCGAATTCCTTTAGGAGTCAGAACAAATCCGAGGAATTCAACCTCAGTGGTATGAAAGACACACTTTTCCAGCTTGGCAAATAGTTTGTGCTGGCGCAATTTCTCTAGAACTGCTCGAACATGTTTTCGATGATCTGACTCAGAAGATGAGTACACCAGGATGTCGTCGATGTATACGATGACACAAACATCGATAAGTTCTCGCAGAACATCGTTCATGAAGAATTGAAAAGCTGCAGGCGCGTTGCACAAACCGAAGGGCATAACCTGATATTCGAAGAGCCCGTATTTGGTGCGGAAAGCTGTCTTCCACTCGTCACCTTCTTTTATTCGCACTAGGTGATAAGCTCCCCGGAGATCTAACTTGGTGTATATACAAGCATCTTTTAATTGATCAAGAAGTTCAGGGATCAGAGGCAGTGGATAACGATTCTTTATCGTTATCTGATTTAAAGCGCGGTAGTCAATACAAATTCTAAGGTCGCCTTCTTTTTTAGGCACGAAGAACAAAGCGGAAGAGACCGGGGACTTTGATGGGCGAATAAAGCCATCGGCAAGGTACTGATCCAAATACTGACGCAAATGCTGGTTTTCAGGTTCAGTGAGGGCGTAAATCCTACTACACGGCGGTTGAGCATTGGGAACTAGATCGATCTGGCAATCGTAAGAACGATGAGGGGGTAGCGTGTTAGCCTGTTCCTTCTGAAAAACGTCCTGGTATTCAAGGTATTCTGCCGGTAGTTGAACAGTGGCGGGGGTTACTGTGGCTAAACCAATAGCTGGATTTCTAGGATAACAAGTGGGACCACAATCTGGAAAAGTTATTCTCTTTGCTCGCCAGTCTATTCGAGGATTGTGTGTTTCTAACCAAGGAATTCCGAGGATTACTTGAAATTGTGGAGCCTTGATTATATCAAACACTATTGCTTCCCGATGTCCATCCTGACTCACAAGTGTCACTTCTGTGGTGGAATGCGTTACCGGCCCAGAGGCTATTTCGGTACCATCAACCGTAGTAATGACATCCTGTTTATTTTTGGATGCAGAGGAAGGTTCATCCTGGAGGCCAATTCGCGGTCCACGTAGTTTCCGATAGCTCCGCTGTCGACATATGCTTTGATGGCATGCAACCGTTGGGGCTTTTTTGGATCCACGAGCACCATTGGCAAGACAAAATGCGAGGTCAGAGAGTTCGTTTTCAAGCTCGGCAAGCGGACCTCTACGCTTGTCGAGCCAGGTCGTTTCCCGAAACAGGTTCCATTAAGTTGTTGTCAGAGGCACCAACCACCTTCCTAGGTGGTTTTACCGGACAATCACGAAGCCCGGTAAACGGCCCCTTAACTCCCCCTATTTGCATAGGTTCCGAAGCTTCGGGATTCCTGGGGTTTACAAGGGTTCTGATCGGTACTCGGGTTTCAAACTTGGACCGATCTGCTTTCCTATTCTGAAGTCTGTGATCCACTTGTACCACAAAGTCAATATATTCTGCGCAACCCTGGGGTGGATTCACTACTTGGGCCAGAATGTCTTTTAGCTCTCCGCGCAGACCCCGGTGAAATAAAGTGATCCTTTTATTTTCAGGCCATCCGGTTTCCACCACCAGTCTGTTAAAGGAGGCTATATAAGACAAAAGATCTTGACTACCTTGTCGTAGAGATAGCAGTTCGTTGTCAAGGGCCTGTCCCTGCGAGTGTCGAGCGAACAACCTTTCCATGCTGGCCTGAAAGCCCTGAAAATCCTGGAGAATTGGATCGTTCTGGTTCACCAAGGGAACAGACCAATCGGCAGCACAGCCACTTAGGTACGATAACACGAAGGCCACTTTGGTCCTATCATCAGGGAAGGCTCCTGGTCTGCATATAAAATGTAAGCGACATTGGTTCATAAAAATGGCATATTTCTTTGGGTCCCCCGCAAAACGTTCAGGCGGTGCTAAAGGCATGGATCCTGGCAGATTGATCTGAACAGGGTTACTCGAACCCAACGAAGTGGAAATTCCCCCGGGACTAGGTAAAGGAATTTGTCCAGCCTGACTCTGTAGCAATCTTTTGGCCAGGTCATCAGTTTGTTCCTTGGAGAGAAGGAGTTCTCTTTTGAGGGCATTAGTCTCTTGGCGAGCTGAGTATACCTCTGCCATTAATTCCCCCAACAGCTGGGCCAGCTGGTCTGTCTCAGAAGTCTCCATAGCGCCCAGGTGGGAAATTGTGGGTAGGCTTCGCGTTCTGTTACGCTCACCTGACTCCCACGGAGGCGCTGGCCAGGATCGTGCTGCTGTGACCTCTTCTAAGGTGTTGCGCGGGGCTCAGAAGATGGACTGGACCGGACTCCCAACTCCTGCTTGTCCGGCTTGCAAAAGTATCCTTCTTAGGGTCTTGAAGGGCGAGCTCTCCTTCCTGCTTCTGATGCAGGGGCGCGTTGGTATCCAGTTACTTCACTGGATTCTTGGTTTTATGAGAACCAAACTTGCTTGGCTTCCAGGTAAGTTCCTTGAAAGGTTCCCCTTTTGTCCTTGCATCAATATGCTAATGTCAATGTCTTTTTCCCCATAGGGGCCGGGGTACGGAATGCCGGGGAAAAGGCACCGACCCGAGATGCGAGGTGCAATCCCTGTAGAAATCAGGTAAGTCTTGATGAGCGTTTTTTGGGTAATGTCTTTTCATTCGCTCATTGACGCTAATGTCTTTTTCCCCATAGGGGCCAGGGTCCGGAAACGCCTGGATGCGGCGCGGACCCGAAATGAAGAGGGAATGACCCAACAGGTAAGTCTTAATATGGAGGTTTAGGTTTCCTCATTCCCTTCTCTCTCTCACCTTTGCTCTTGTCTTTTTCTTCCTAGGCGTGGAAGCGTGGCTGCAAATCCGGATGATCGCTGCTGAACATGGAGGCGCCCTGTGAAGGTGAGTGGAATGCGGCGCTGCAGCGGTCGATGCGATGTGCTTTTAAATGAAGTGTCTTCCTTTGCAGGATCGTCGGCGAGCTGACTCCGGAATGCGGATCTTGCAAGTAAAGTCTTTTCCTTCTCCTATTCTCTCTTTCTCTTCCTTTGTAGGTGATCAGGATGCTGGCAGGCGTGGCAGAAGTCCGAATGCAGGAGCAAACACGGTGAGCGTCCAGCTGCTAGATGCAGAACAACGCGAAGCATGTGCTGCTCTTCGGGTGTGGTTTAAATAGCCTGTAAAGTAGTTCCAGGTATGTATCCTTCCACTCAGGTATGTATTCTTCCTCAGACCACACCAGAGTGATAAAGTAGTCCAAAAGATAAAGTAGTCCCATTCAGTCCTCAAGAGGGCCTGGATGTAGCAGCACGGTCTGCTTCAGGTAAGTGCACATTAAAACACTTACACACATGTCTTGCTTTATGAGCCTGGCGCCTAAGGCGCCAGGACTGGGGTCCAGAATGAGCCTGGCGCCAAAGGCGCCAGGACTGCGTCCAAAAGGCCCCAACTTGGGCCCGCTGAGACGTCCTTGGGGAAAATGATGTCTGCCTCTGGGTTTGCTGGGCTGGGCCTGGCTCCTTGGAGGTAGGCATCATGACACCCGTCCTCATCCGAGGACTCCGCCCGTCGGCGGGTCGCTTACCCCACCAAGCATGCGACGCCGGAGGAGTGGGCTTCCTTCGGGAAGAAAATGTTGGCGATTCTCGAATTGCAGGGCACTGGTCGGTCATGAACAGTCGAGAGACGCCGCTCGCACGCCTTCGGGCTCGGGTGGTCGTAACGATTCGCGGGAGAGGTCCCGCTCGCACAAGGAGAATCGTTCTCGTCATGCCCGGTCCCGGTCCTCGACGCTCTCGAGACCATGTGAACCTGTGTTGTCTTCACGGAAGACGTCGACGCCGGTGGCACCGAGGTCGTCGACGGACTCTTTCGAGGCCCCGCCTTCGAAGAAGTCGTCAACGCCATCGGCGTCCCAGCCGTCGAGGGACACGCTCAGGGCCCCGGCCTTGAGGACTGTGTCGGCACCATTGACGCTGTCGATGCCGCGTTCGGCATACATGCCGATTCACTCAACGCCCTCGATGCCTTCCGAGGCTGTGTCGACGGGGGTGCCCCGTGGCTCGATGGAACCCCCTAGAAAGGCTCTGGCCAAGGTCAAGCATGGCTTTGGTTCACGTTCTGTGTCTTCTTACCGCCATCTTGAGTTTATTTCAGAGGTGGATGAGGGCTCTGATGATGGCATGGTTCCTGATATGGTGCCAGACGAGATTCTCTCGGGCCATAGCCAATTTGAGGACCTGAGGCAGTCCATGCACAATGCTAGTGGGCTGGACACCTCTCCGGAGTTTCACGCACACTCTGTGGAACTGTGTTTACTTGGCGGCTGAACATATTCCTGAAGGGGACGAAAGGGATGGTTTCCTTGCCATGGTTCAGGATGGCAAGGATGCCATGTGTGAGGCCGTTCAGTCGGGTTTGGACATGGCAGATTGCGTCAGCCGGTCCATGGCAGCGAGCACCGTGATACGCAGCTTTGCGTGGTTGCGGAAGTCGGGGTTTGCTCCTGATGTGCAGGCTTGGCTCCTCAACATGCCCTTTGACGGGGAACATCTTTTTGGCAGCAAGGCTGACGAGAGCCTTGAGAGGTTGCAGACCTCAAAAGCTGCAGCGAAGTCATTGGGCGCTGCAGTTCGACAACCTCTGCCTTTTCGTCCTAGGGGACAGCAATGGAGGGGAGGTTCCTTTCGTTATTACTCATCCTTTGGTAAAGCGAGATGAGCTGCCAGTCAAAGGGGCCACCTTAGGAGTGCCAGAGGTGGAAAACAAGGTACTCGAGGTGCCAAGGCCGCGCAAGCAGTTGCCTCTCTGCCTTCAGGAACTGCCGCAGCCGCTTCAGGTCAGTCATGAGGCCATGTCCCATGGTTCGCTGGTTGGGGGAAAGCTAGCGCAGCATCTTGTAGAGTGGCGTGCCATTATTTCAGATGTGTGGGTTCTGGAGATCATAGCCCCTGGCTACCGTCTTCCTTTCCGGCAGAGGCCTCACAACTATCCACCAGGGAATCTCTCTTTAAAGAGTCCGGATCCGCTCCTTGCCCAGGAAATGCAATCCCTGCTGGAGAAAGGCACCACAGAACTGGTGCCTGTAGTGGAGAGGAACAAGGGATGGTATTCCCCTTATTTTTGGATTTCGGAGAAAGACGGGGGATTGAGACCCATCATGGACTTGCGCGGTTTGAACAAGCTCCTCAGGAAGGACAAGTTCAAGATGGTGACTCTTTCTGACGTCCTCTAGATCCTTCAACTTCAGGACTGGTTGGTGTCTCTAGACCTCAAGGAAGCTTATTTTCATGTGCCGATCCATCCCAAGCACAAGAAGTACCTGAGGTTCGCGGTTGGCGACTCGCATTTTCAGTTTTGGGTCCTGCCGTTCAGATTGACCTCAGCCCCGAGGGTCTTCACCAAGCTCATGGTGATGGTGGCAGCGTATCTCAGGAAAGGGGGGATTCATGTCTACCCCTACCTGGACGATTGGTTGATCAGGGCGCTCTCACCCGAGCAGGTCCTGGATCATCTGTCCGTCACCTGCCACTCCCTTCACAAGCTGGGCTTCTCCTTCAGCTTAAAAAAAGTCCCACTTGACGCCAACACAGCGGCTCCAGTACATCGGAGCAGTGCTCGGCACATCCCTGGGGCAGCGTTTCCCTCCCCAGGTGAGTGCTCTTCACATTCAGCAGATGGTGCACAAGTTTCAACTTGCCCAGACGCTCCTGGCGTTCGAGTTCTTGAGGTTTATCTGCCTCATGGCATCCTGCATTCTTCTGGTGCCAGAGGCCAGGTTGCGGATGAGATCTCTGCAATGGGCCCTCAAGCTCCAGTGGTCACAGTCCTCTGGCAGGATTTTGGACCCCGTTCAGGTGCCGCCCTCGGTTGCCCAGGACCTTCTGTGATGGGCCGTCGAAGGCAATCTGATGAGGAGGGCTCTGTTTTGACTGCCCTGGCCAGAGGTGACGATTGTGACAGATGCATCCCTCACGGGATGGGGAGCTCATGCCAACGAGTTGACAGTCAGCGGTCGTTGGTCTCCGTCGGAGTCCAGACTCCATATCAATCTGTTGGAGCTGCGGGCCGTAAGGCTTGCCCTGAAGGCTTTTCTGCCGACTGTGGGAGGGAAGAATGTCCTGATTCTGATGGACAACACAGTGGCCATGCGCTACCTCAACAAAAAGGGGGGGGCAGGGTCACTTCCTCAGTGCAGGGAGGCGATGCAGCTCGGGTTCTGGGCCATCCAGCAGGAAGTTTCGATATCGGCAGTTCATCTGGCCGGAGACAAAAACTAGACGGCGGACGCTCTGAGCAGGCAGAGCGCAATCTCTCACGAGTGGGAGCTGGCTCAGGAGATTCTACTGGAGATCTTCGCACTTTGGAGGATCCTTCAAGTGGATCTCTTCGCCTCCAGTGTCAACCAGAAGTGCAAAAGGTTTTGCTCGCAGGAATTTCCTCCTAAAGGAGCCTTAGGAGACGCGTTCGTGGTGGAGTGGTCCTTCCCAGTGTTGTACGCGTTTCCTCCAGTCCCCGTCATCCCGCAAGTGCTGCAGAGGCTACGGAGGTTCGGTTCCTGGATGATCCTCATTGCTCCGGCATGGGCCCAGAGGACGTGGTACCCGGACCTTCTCGACTTGTCCATCTGCCTCCACGTCGTCTTCCCTAGCGAGACGATCTGCTCTCACGGGAGAGGGGTCAGGTTCTCCATCCAGAGGTCAGGTCCCTCAACCTTCACGCTTGGCTTCTGAAAGGTTGAGGTACAAGGATTGGGACCTCCCGGAAGACGTGATGGAGTTGTTGCTTTCGGCCAGACAGCCGGCGACTAAGTCCCTGTACCGTTGCTGTTGGAGAAAGTTCTGCGACTGGTGCAGGGTTCAGAATGTGGATCCTTTTTCATGTGACATTCCTGTGGTTCTGTCTTTTTTGCTTTCATTGGCCCACAGGGGCCTGCAGGTGGGTACTGTTAAAGGTTACCTGGCGGCGCTGTCTATATTCAAGCGCTCGTCTGAGGAGTGTCCCCATTTCAAAATTCCTTTAATTTCTCAGTTTCTCAAAGGACTCACTAATGTGTTTCCGCCATCACCTTTCCAGGTGCCTGGTTGGGATTTGAACCTTGTTCTGAAATTCCTTATAGGTGCTCCCTTTGAGCCTTTACATTCTCCAGCATGGGGTCTGGCATGGATTCACATGCTCATGAATATTCCCTGTCGTTAGGCCAGGAATCCTTGGTAAAGAAAGAAATCAATATCAGTTTCGTTTCTTATCTGTCTTTCTTCGTAGTAACCAATCACTGGTCTGGGTCATACTGCCCCCAGCCAATGACTGTCCTCTCCCTAAGCCCCTCCCCTGGCAGCCATCCTCAGATTTTTACTGCACGCTCAAGTGTTGGGGGTCCTCTTGTTTAGCTCTCGAGCTTTTGCTGCGTTTTCGCACTTTTTCAAAGAGATTTTCTCATTTTTTGGTCAAATAGAGCCTCAAGCTCCACCGTGTCTACATCCGATCAACGGGGACCCGTTTTGGATTTTCTACATCCCTCAAGGGTGAAGTTTTCGTCGAGTTACGCTTCTTGGAGGAGTCCAGAAGTTTCTGCGGCCTACCCGGACATGGCCCAGGAGAAAGGAAGCTTGACGCCCGGAAAGCTGTTCAGGGTTTGCCCTGGATGCCAGCTGCAAAATGTGTTCAAGGAGGACAAGCACTCGAAATGTCTCTACTGCCTTCATGAGGACAAAACGCACGTGGAGAAGGACTGTGCGTTTTGCGGGAACATGTCGGAATGGACCATCAGGGACTGACAACTTCGTCTCTCCAACTGGCTGGAAGGAAAGAGCCCGTCAGGTGAGAAGAAGAAGAAGAAGTCCGAGCAGTCTTCTAAGTCCTGTGAGGGCGCCCCGGCAAAGGGGGCCCAACAGAAGGCAAAGCACCGCGGGCACCGGGAGCACTGAACGGTCGGGCTCCTCGGCTGCCAGGTAGGGCGCATCCTCTCCAGCGCCATCAACCACAAGCCAACGCTCTGGCTCAGGGAAGAGGAAGGCGAGAACCGGGCAAAGCTTCTGGAGAGGCCTCGGTCGATCTCGAAGGATCCAGCCAAGGGGGACCGAGGCGGTGACCCTCCCCCCAAGGTGAAGGCCACAGGCCCGCAGAAGGTGGTGAAGGCCTTGATTCACCTGTCCAAGGCCTCTATCGAGGAAGTTGCGGTGGCCCTGGTGCAGCCTGAGGAGGCTACACCAGTGGAGGCGACCTCGGGGCCCAGAGTTTCCCTGCCACCACGGAGGGAAGCCTCTTTCAGGCCCATTGAGAAGACCCCCGTGAAGACCCCGGCAGAAAAGGGGGATGGGGCGGTGGCCATTGTGGACATGGACACAGCCTCCGAGGAGGAACTGCTTGAAGTCTTGGAGGGCCTCGACGAGGGCGTCGAAGAGGCCCGGTCCGAAGGGAGGGATCCTGACGAAGGGGACAACGAGAGCGACGGCGGCACCGGCAAGGTTCCTAGTCAGCCGTCCCCTCCGGAGCCGCAGGACAACTCGGCAGCCATTTTCTTGGCAATACAATCCTTATGTTCGGAGATAAAGACGAGATTGCCCCTACCACCGACGGAGGAGCCGGACCAGGCCTGACGTAGGAGCCACAGCAAGGCCTGTCGGGAAGTCCCCCAAACAAGAGGAGACGGACCCATCCATCCCCGCCTTTTCAGCCCTCGCGGCCTGCTCAGCCTTTGCCCACGTCCCCCGTACCTGGGGATGACACGGGAACGGACACGGCCACGACGGGTATGGATGACGACGGCAGCGACGATGGGACGGAGCTCCCATCGCCTCCAGCCCGGGCCTCCCCGCCCGACGAGATTGGGTCTTTCCACGCTGTGATCGCCGGGGCATCTGAGCTTTTTCAGCTCTGCCCCGAAGAGAAGAAGGAAGGTTTCCTTTACCAACGGCGCGAGGCCAAGAGGAAGACAGTCCTCGCCGTGCCTCTGCTGGATGACATCTGGGACGAGAGTCTCACCCTTCTCAAGAACCCATCTACGAAGCCTACCAAGAGGGATCGGTACGAGAAGAAGTACCGGGACCCCGACGCGGCACCTTTGTGCCTTAGGGCGCAACCGACCCCTGACTCGGTCGTCTCAGCGGCGGCCAAGAAGAAAGCAGAGGGGCATCGGCCTCAACGTCAACTTCCCCGCCGGACGGCAAAGGAAAGAAGCTGGATGCAATGGGACGACGAGTTATCTCGTCGGCAGCAACAACGATTAAGGTTGCCAATGCCCTCGCGATCGTGGCCCACTACGACAGGGAGTTATGGTACAAGATCGCCCCCCTGTTGGACTTCCTACTGGACGACAAGAGGGCTGAGGCCATGGAGATCTTGCAAGAAGGTGAGGTGGCGTTGGACCGCGCCATAACGTTGGCAACGGACATTGCCGACACCGGTTTCTGCCAGCTAGGCAACAGCGTTTGCCTCGGACGACGAGGGTGGCTCAAGGCGACGGATTTCCGGCAGGACGTACAAGCTGAGGGTTTGGACATGTCGTTTGACGGGAATAACCTGTTTGGGAAAACAGTGGATGAGTCCCTCCAAGCCATCAAGGCGGACACAGAGACAGCTAAGGCCCTGGGAGTTCTCCATCAACGAAGGCCGTCCTTTTGGAGCTCCGGAGGCAAGCAGGGTGCCTCCAAGGGATTTGGCGGTGGCTCCTCTACGTACCGCCAAGCGGCCCGCTCCTCGTCACAGGAAGCCTATAGAGGACGAGGCAAGTCGGGTGGATCCCACCGTCGTCGCCAGGGAGGCCAAGGCGGCAAGACGTCCTCCAAGCAAGATTGAACCGACCGTGGCTTCGGGCCCTCACCGAAGCACCCCGGTGGGAGGCCGGCTGGCGAAGTTCGTCAGCGTGTGGGAGTCCATCTCCACCGACTGTTGGGTGCTGGACGCCCTGGCCCAGGGGCACGTCCTCAAATTTCTAAAAAAGTACCCCCGCATTCCTCCCGTGGACAGGAAATAAAACCACGTCCCTCAACTGCTGTTGGAGGTAAGGGCGATGCTCAAGAAAGGTGCCATCGAGCTCGTCCCAAAGAGGCTCCGGGGCTCGAGTATACTCAAGGTACTTCCTCGTGAAAAAGAAGACAGGAGGGTGGCGACCCATCCTAGATCTGCGACGACTGAACAAGTACATCAAGGCACAGAAGTTCCGGATGGTCATCCTCCAGCACATGCTGGGACAGCTGGAGGAGGGCGATTTCCTGTCGTCGTTGGATTTGGAGGATGCATACTTTCACATTCCCATTCTAAAAGGGCACCGGAAGTTCCTCAGGTTCGTGGTCCAACGGCGGCACTACCAGTTCAAGGCCCTCCCGTTCGGATTGAAGTCGGCACCCAGGGTTTTCACCAAGTGCCTCGCTCCAGTGGCGGTGCGGCTGCGCCTGCAGGGCATCCACGTATACCCCTACCTGGACGATTGGCTCATCCGCGCAAGGACAAGGGAGCTTGCTGTAGAACACACAGCGAAGACCGTCCAGCTGCTCACGGACCTGCGGTTCTCCATCAACTTCCCCAAGTCCCACCTGGTCCCCTCTCAAGTCGCACTGTTTCTGGGAGCCAAGCTCGACACAGTGGCACGTCTGGCCTCGCCGTCGGAGGAAAGGACAAAGGCCATCCTAGGCAACATGCAGCGTCTGCTGGCCACGGAAGTGGCCAGAGTGTGAGGTCCATCAAGTCCCTCCTCGGAATGATGTCCTCTTGCATTTATCTTGTGCACCTGTGCAAGCTTCGGATGCACCCTCTACAGGAGTTCCTCGGCGCCCGCTGGATTCAAGCGACATGTAGCTTCGAGGACAGGATCCCTCTCAACGAGAACTTCCGACGAGCGATCCGGTGGTGGGGCACCCGCGCTCATCTAGCGGCGGGGACAGACTTTCAGACCGCGGCCCACCAGGCGACGGTGACGACGGATGCCTCCCTGGAGGGATAGGGAGCCCACACCGGAGATCTTCACGCTAGAGGCCTTTGGCTCTCAGAGGAGAAGCCGCTCCACATCAACATCCTGGAGCTCCGGGCAGTGTTCTGGGCCCTCAGGTCCTTTCTCCCGTCCCTCAAGGGCAAGGTGGTGAGGATCTTCACCGACAACACCACCACAATGTTCGACATCCGGAAGCAGGGCGGAACCAGATACCCGGCCCTATCCAAGGAAGCCCAGGACCTGTGGCATTGGTCCGTTGCTCAAGGGATGTTTCTAGTGCCGTTTCATCTGGCAGGGATAAAAAACACCATCGCCGACTCGCTCAGCAAAGAGCTGCGCTCGTGCCACGAGTGGGAACTACGGCAGGATCAAGTGGACCGACTCTTTCAGCGATGGGGCAAACCCCAAATCGACCTGTTCACGACAGCGACAAACTCCAAGTGCCAGAGGTTCGCCAGCAGGTTTCCCCAACCGAGGAGCATGGGCGATGCTTTCTCGTTCCCCTGGGACGGCCTGTTCCTATATGTGTTTCCTCCGTTGCCATTGCTGCTCCGACTTATCAACCAGCTCAAGAGGTCCTGGTGCAGAATGATCCTAGTCGCACCGGCGTGGCCGAGACAGATGTGGTACCCGGACCTTCTGGACTTGTCAGCGTCCCCACCAGTCAAGCTGTCGACGGACGCAGATCTTCTCTCCAGAGAAGGAGGCGCCATCCTTCTTCACAACCCAGAGTCGCTGAACTTGCAGGCCTGGCTCCTGCAGCACTAGAGTTTGGAGGGTACGATATCCCGGCTGACTGCAGAGAGGTTCTTGCAAAGGCCAGGGCGTCCTCAACTCTCAAGTGCTACGGACATAAGTGGAAGAGGTCCTCTGTCTGGTGCCGTGCACAGAAGATTAACCCTCTGCGGATTACGGCCCCTCAAGTACTGCCGTACCTACTGTCGCTGGCCAAGGCTGGACTAGCTCACACTTCCATCAAGATACATCTGGCTGCGATCTCCCGATACACCAGAACTATGGGACGGGTGTCATTGTGGTCTCATCGCCTGGTGAAGGAATTTATGAAGGGACTGTTCCGATTGTTCCCGCCGTTGAAGGCTCCTGCCCCGGCGTGGGAACTCGATGTGGTGGTGTCTAGGCTCATGGGGGCGCCATTCGAGCCTCTGCATTCGGCGCCGTTGAAGTTCCTGTCGTGGAAGACAGCATTTCTTGTGGCCATCACCTCCGCACGACGAGTGGGAGAGATCCAGACCCTATCCTGCAAGCCTCCATACTTGACTCTTCACGACACGAGGGTGGTGCTGAGGACGCACCCCTCCTTTATGCTCAAGGTGCCGTCGGACTTCCACCTCAACGAGCCCTTGGTGTTACCAGTTTTCTCCACTGTCGACTTCGTCGCCGGCCGAGAGGACTTTGCACTCGCTGGAGTTCTACGTGGACGGCACGAAGAGTTTTCGGAAGACGTCACAGCTATTTGTGAACTTTGGACCTGTGAACCAAGGGAAGGCTCTCTCGTCAGCTTCCATTTCCAGATGGCTCTCCGGCTGCATCATGCACTGTCACCGGTTGGCAAACCGACCGTTGCCCGGCCGTCCGAGAGCCCATTCGACCAAAGCGATCGCTGCTACCACGGCGTTCTTGTCTGGTGTGCCCCTGCTGGACATCTGCAGGGCTGCTACGTGGAGGTCGACGCACACCTTCACGAGATTCTACTGCATCGACCGGGATTCCAGGGAAGAGTCCAGAGTCGGCCAATCAGTGCTACGCAACCTGTTCTCCTGAAGGTGGGCCTGGTGAGGAGGTAAAAGTGCTTAATGTTGAGTTTATGTAATACTTAATGTTGAGCCTTTGCCACCTCCCGTGGTTGTGCATGTGTGTACTGCTATGTATTCTTATATTCATGAGCATGTGAATCCATGCCAGACCCCATGCTGGAGAAGGAACAAGTTACTTTGTTGTTCTCCAGCATGGGTCTGGCATGGATTCACATGCGGACCCTCCCCCCTACCCCTCTGCGGCTCTTCACTTGGTCATACTGCCACTTTACGTGCTACCAAATCTGAGGATGGCTGCCAGGGGAGCGGCTTAGGGAGAGGGCAGTATGACCCAGATCAGTGATTGGTTACTACGAAGAAAGACAGATCAGAAACAAAACTGATATTGATTTTTTTCTTTACCGAGGATTCCCGATCCTGACAATGGGGAATATTCATGAGCATGTGAATCCATGCCAGACCCATGCTGGAGAACAACAGTTACAGGTAAGTAACTTGTCCCTTCTTGTCCTTTGAGGCTGTTAACCCTTAAAACTGTGTTTTTAGTTGCGGTCACTTCCGCTTGCATAGTGAGTGAGTTGCAGGCACTTTCAGTTAAGCCACCCTTCACTGTGTTTCATAAGGACAAGGTTGTCCTTAGAGTTCGTCCTTCCTTTCTTCCGAAGGTGGTGTCGGAATTTCATTTTAGCCAGAAGGTTGTTCTTCCGGCATTTTATCCTCCTCCACATCCTGGTAAGGAAGAGGAGAGGTTCCATAGGTTGGATCATAGGAGAGCTTTAAGTTTCTACATTTCACGCATGTCCCGGTTCAGAGTGGACGATCAGCTCTTTAGTGGTTACGCTGGAAGGCGTTTGGGACAAGCTGTGACTAAGCAGACTTTGTCTAGATGGATTATCTTGGCAATTTCTGAATGTTACCGCCTGGCGGGTAAGGACCCTCCGGTAGGTTTACGGGCCCATTCTACTAGGGGTATGGCTGCCTCTACTGCCCTGCAGAGGGGAGTTCCTATTCGTAACATCTGTGAAGCAGCCACATGGGCTTCGGTCCATACTTTTGTACGTCACTATTCCCTAGATTCTATCCATGGGCAGGATCTGGCCTTTGGCAAGGCGGTCCTTTACTCTGCAATTTGATTGGGCATTCTAAATTTCTATATTCTAAATTATTTTTCCCTCCTCCATACGTTGGTACTGCTTTGGGAGTCTGTCATAGATGTGGAATACGTTGGAGGACCCAATTCCCTCGAAGAACAAGTTACTCTCTTGCCTGGTAACGTTCTTTCGATGGGATGGTCCAACGACGTATTCCATATCGCTCCCTCCCTACCTGCCCCGCTACAGAATTTCTTATGCGATTGCAGCTTACATTTCCGCAAGGCCTTCTGTGATCATACTGGCAGTGGTTTGGTGCCACACGTTCTGGGGAAAAAACTACAACTGAGGCTACGGGCGTCGTGCGTCCTACTTAAAACATCCGGTGACGTCGGCTCGACGGAGGCCCTCGAGGACCGCGTATCGACGTCATCTACGCAGGACGCAGACGCCGAAAGATTTTCCGAAGCAGCACAGCTGTGGTGATTACTATCATAGATATGGAATACGTCGTCGGACCATCCCATCGAAAGTACGTTACCAGGTAAGAGAGTAACTTGTTCTTTTGCGAACTTTTACCGCCGCTTTATTCCTGGGTTCTCTCAAATTGTACATCCGATTACTTCATTGTTACGGAAGTGCAACAAGATCTTCCGCTGGACAGAAGAGGCGGAGAAGGCCTTCCAGTAACTCAAGGTGAAGTTTACCACCGCCCCGATCTTGCGGCACCCACATCCAGACCTTCCCTATGTTGTGGAAACAGATGCGTCTAGTATGGCAATGGGTGCAGTTTTGTCACAGAAGGACCCGCACACTGGTCAACTGCATCCAGTGGCCTTTTGGTCATGGAAATTCTCGCCGCCTGAGCTCAACTATGCCATCACAGACAAGGAGCTGCTGGCCATTAAGGCCGCATTCAAGGCTTGGCAACACTATCTATTGGGAGCCAAACATACCATCACCGTGATAACGGATCACCAAAACCTCCAATATTTGAAGGATGCGAAAGCTCAATCGTCTCGGCAGCTACATTGGGTTCTTTTCTTTGTGGAGTACGATTATGTAATCACGTACCGACCCGGAACTAAAAACGGCAAGGCGGGGATGCCCTTTCTCGCATGGGCACCGAAGAAATGGCACATGTACCTCCAGATCCTGTGGCCAATATTCCAGGGAACAGAATCCTAGGTATCACCACCGCCATGACCCAAGACAAGCTCCTATATGAAGTCCGGCAAGTGCTAACTCAAGAGCAACTACAAGAATGGGGTTCCAGAGGTGAACACTATTGTGTTAAGGACCAGCTGCCTTCCTACAGGAATCGGCTATTCGTGCCAGTGAAGGAACTGCAAGAACAAGTCATTTCAGAGTATCACAACTCTCTCATAGAAGGGAACCCGTTACTCGCAAAGACCTTGGCTAAGGTAAAGAGGAGTTACTGGTGGCCAACATGGCACAAAGACATAATATAATTCATCGATTCTTGCGGCATCTGTGCCCAGAACAAATCCTCCAAGCAAAGACCTGCGGGACTCCTTCAACCTTTGGACATTCCACCAGCCCCATTGCACACACTATCCCTAGACTTTATTACTGATCTTCCTTCTTGTCAAGGTTACGACACCATCCTAGTAGTCGTGGACTTATTTTCCAAAATGGCTAACTTCTTTCCATTCAAGGGTCTGCCTAATGCCTCCGGCCTCGCTCAGACCTTCCTCAAGCACGTAGTCCGTCTGCACGGATTCCCTTCGGCCCCAATATCATATCGAGGGACTCCGTTTGTGTCCAACCTCTGCAGAAGATGCTGCTCTCTAGCCCAAAAAGACATCCGACTGTCCACTAGCCACCATCCCTAAACTGACCGTCAAACAGAGAGAACGAATCAGACCCTCGAGCAGTACTTGCGTTGCATGCTCCACCGGGCGGAAGGGGATTGGAAGGATCTCCTACGGATCGCTGAGTATGCCTACAATAACTCATTGCACAGCAGTACTGGACAAACACCATTCTTTACGATTTATGGAAGAACTCCACGCACGTCCTAGCTGGACATTCCTATGACTCTAGAAATGTCAGCCATCATGACCCTCTACACAACCATCGCACAGGCTTTCACAAGAGCACAAGAACACCTGCAACTAACCAAGGCGCGTCAGAAAAAATACGAGAACCAGCATCGCACCAAAGCCCCGGACTACCAAGTAGGGGATCTGGTATGGCTAGCCTCGAAACACATAACTATAAAAGGTAAGCGGACATTTCGCCCGCAGTTTCTGGAACCGTATACTGTGGAATCCGTCTTTAACTCAGCTGCAGTAAAGTTAATGTTACCAGCCCACATGAGGATAAACCCGGTGTTTCACATATCTCTTCTAAAGCCAGTGAAGCCGAGAACTCGGCTTACCACTCCACCAGGGCCCGTAATTATTCATGGAGAACCAGAGTACGAAGTGAAGAACATCTTGGACTGTAAATATGTGCGGACGAAACTTTACTATTTGGTGGACTGGAAGGGGTACGGTCCACAGGACAGAATATGGGAGCCCAGTGAATACATCCATGCTCCACGCCTACTGCAACGTTTTCATCCGGAACACCCTGACAAGCCAGGACCGGACAGCAGGGTCACCGTGAGAGGGGCCTTGAGGGGGAGTGCTGTCACGACCTTATCCTCAGACTCTGGGACTCGGGCACCGTGGCCCCCGCCACAGTACTTTAACAAGGCAAGAAAGGCCCACTTCAGCCCATTGCGGGTGCCTTGGACGCAATACTGGCACCGTTGGCATCAGACTCACTTGGCAAGCATGAGTTCCAATGGACAATGGGTGAACACTGCTGCCCCCCCCGGATCATCAAGGAACTGCAACAAACAGCCTAGCATCAGGGCGGGGTCCACCCCAAAGGCACCTGGGATACCTGCCGGGTATTTAAACCACGCCCGACCTGAGGCACATGCTTCGCGTTATTCTGCTCTTGCAGCGTGACGCTCACCGGGTCCAGCTCTGCATCCTGGCCTGCACGGGCGAGAGACTTCAAGACACCGCCATCCTTATCTGTTCAGCTCCAGCTCCTCCATCCAGTCGGGGCATTCGGGGACTTCTCCATCGTCCTCCTGCTACATTCCTAGGAAAATAGAGGCAAGAATCAGAAGCTACTTACCCGGCTCTCCTGGAAGGCCTCCGCCACTCCGAACATCTTCCTCGGTGTTTGGTCCCATCTATCGCTGCTTCCAGGAATCCTCCTTGATCTGTAAAGAACAGCACAGGTCAAACCACTTGCAAGGACGCTTTCAGCGCTGCATCTAGCGCATCCTTACCTTCTCGAACTCTGCCATCAGCCTCGGCTCTCACCATCAGCCTCTGCAAGACAAGAGAAGAAGGTTTAGAGCATTCATCAATATAGACATTATTCTAAAATCTCTAAAAGACTTACCTGAAAAGTGGAGTCGCAGCCGGTCTGGACTCCAGGCTGTCGACAGTGAAGTAACTCGGCGGACCAAGCCAACAACGATGCACCCCTGCCCAGCGCGGCAGGACGGAGAGTGCAGCATTCCGAAAATCAAGGTGAGAGTGCCAAGGGGAAAGAACGCAAGGGGAACACCGGGAGGTGGGTCTCTCGAGGGAAAGAGAAGTCGCTAAAATCCATCTCCTGTTTCCTAGAACAGATTCATAATGGAACGAACCCCGGGGAAGGTGCAGTGTACCCAGAAACGTCCAGACCAGTCAAGAGGCGCCCCTGTGGATGCAAGGTGAGCGTTACATTAATGGCTGTCGCAATGGTACTATTATGGCTCAGGGTCCTCAACCCAACCTCCTCACTGAGCGGCACCTGCCATCTCATATCAACTTCCTCCCTACTCCTGCTACCTGTCCTTCCTCTCCCTGCACCTCCTTCACCACCTCCAACGGGTGTACCACCCCCCTGCACCCCACCTCAGAAAACCTTCAAAGGTGATGACCGGCTCCACTTAGCCACGCTTAATGCTTGCTCTGCTATCAAACTTTCTTCTGACATCTGCCTCCTCCTTGAAGACTTTGATCTCGACTTCCTCGCTCTCACCGAGATGTGGTTCAATGCCAGCCCAGTCACTGCTTGATGTGGCCTTGATCTTCCCTGAGTGGGTCCCCTCCTCCCTCATACCCACCCAGCCCTACTCTACCTTCGTAAGCATGGTCTGCAAGCTTGGCATCTCTCCTACTTCCACTCTGACCAGTGCCACGATGTACATGCCGCTTGGCCCCATCTCCCTGTTCCTCTCTGAATGGGCCGATTTCTCCTCCGCTCTCCTGACATCTGCCTCTAAACTCCTCCTCCTGGGTGACTTCAACATCCACCTCAACTCCTCAATCACGGCTTCCACTCTCTTCCATGACTGCTGCACCTCTTTCTCCCTCTCTATTCTCCCCTCTGATCCTATCCACTCAGCTGGACACACTCTCGATGCCTTAATCCATACTGATCTTTTGCTTTCTGCACCATACTCCCCTGGTCAGACCACTCCCTCCTCTCCCCCCACCTGGCTCCTCTCAGCCCTCTGGCTACACCTCCTCCAGCTATGCCAGCCTCCTTCATGGACGTCCATCTGATGAAATGAGTGTCAGTTGCTGCCTTCGTCTCCACCTTCACCCCCCTCCTCCCTCTCCTGACTCTACTTCCGACTCTGCTCTCAACAACCTCCATCTCGGTATCACCAACACTCTCGCCATTCTTGCCCCTACCATGAGGATCTGCCTGAAACATGCCACCAAGCGTAACACTTGGTATGATTCTGATCTAGCAGCCCTGAAACACAGGTGCAGAGCTGCTGAACGGAAGTAGCAGACCTCAAGCTCATCCTCTGACAAACTGGCCTGTCGTCTTCTTCAAAGGCAATATCGTCTCTCCATTTGTTCCAAGAAGAGGGCCCACGTCCAGGCTTGCATCTCTGAAGCATCCAACAACACAGCTGAACTCTTTAAAATCTGCAAGGAACTAGCCAATCCGTCTGCAGACTCCACCTCGCCTCTTCCCTCCCAGGCCCTCTGCACTGCACTGGCCACCGACTTCACTGCAAAAACTCAGGAAATTCCTAAGTACTATCTCGTCCTCCCTTACCCCCCTCCTCCCCTTCCATCTCCTGGACACCCCTGGCCTCTCATCCTCCCTCATCCACTTTATCCTATCACATCGAAAGGACATCGGCTCCTTTGCCCCTGTACTTGCTGATTTCTGTAATCATTCCTTTGCCACTGAGTCTTCCCCTCTTCCCTCAAGCACTCCCTTGTGCACCCCCTCCTGAAAAAGCATTCTGCTGGCCCCTTCTTTCCAGCTAAATACCGCCCCATCTCTATAAATCCCTTCCTAGGGAAACGTCTGGAGAAGTTGGTCTTCCCCCAACTGACCCAACATACTGAGCTTGTTGGTTGCCTACAGGACCATCAGCCTGGATTACGAGCATCCAGAGGCATGGGAACAGCTCTCCTGAACACCCCTGAAGAACTGCTTGCATCTCTTAAGTCTAACTCACTTGCTGTTCTCATTCTACTCGATCTCTCCTCTGCTTTCGATACAGTCAACCACTCTATCCTCATACAGCGGTTCCATGATACCCTGGGTATCTCAGAGCAGGCACCAGACTGGCAGACCTCCTTCCTCACAGATTATCCTGGGTGTCCTTCTCCTCCCCCACCTCTAGCTCCACTTGTGGTATTCCCCAAGGCTCTACCTTTTCGCCCTGGCTCTTAACATCTATCTTGCCCCACTTGCTCACCTTATCTCCATTTTCTCCCCGCATTTTCAGTGTTTTGCAGATGACACCCAACTCCTTTTCAAACTTTCCTCAGAACCTCTTCCTACTTCCTCTACCATTCCTGACTGCCTGTCTACAAACCAGTCCTGGTGTGCCTCTAATGATCTCTGTCTCAATGCCAGCAAGACTGAGATCCTTCTTATTGGGGATCCTTCTTATTGGGACTCCTGTTAATTCTTTCCTCCCTTCACTCTGGCCACCCTCTATGGGCTCTCCCCACCTCTCCTTCCTCTGAAGCTAGAAATATTGGAGTCCTCTTCGACTCCTCCTTCTCCTTCCTTTCTCACATCCGGGGCCTTGCCAAGAAGGCCCATTTACAACTCCACCTCCTCAGGAGTACACTCTTTCCTCACTTTTTCCCAGAAACTGAATTTCAGTGGATTGCTTTTCTCCCGCCGATTCCTCATCTTGATAGATATCCACATCAAGCTCTGTTACACAGAAACTTTTGCGATGGGGGGCGTTAGTGGACCTCGACTCGGCTGTTAATCCGTCTTGATCAGTGTTCGATCGTCTGCTCTGGAAGTGACATCAGGCATCGTATGTATAGAACGTCACTACGCCCCTTGCATCAGTTACTTTTTTCTGCGAGCTTGCACGCTGCATTGTAAACACGACTCAAGTTTACTCATTGTTTTTCCTCACAAAATTGACAATTTTTGTAGAACCTCAACGCAATGTCCACTAAGTGGTTCTCGCACTTTAAACGGGGCACTGATTGTGAGGCCAAAATATCGGTGCCCAACCCCCGCGATGTCTGTGGTGTTTGGGTTCGACTCACAAAACTGAAGCCTGTGCGTCATGCTTCAAGATGCAACCAATGTCCCTGTGTGTGAGAGCCGGGAAACTGGGTATGTGCTGACCAGCCTCGAAATATCCTGCGCTGTTTGTCCAGTCTTCCGAGGCCGAGCCCACCCACAAGAAGGGTGAAGACAGACATTGGAAGAAAACCAAGAAACTGTGCCATTCCTCTTCATCTTCCTCACAGAAGAAAAGCGACGCCGCCACCATGCTAGTTTTCAGAACGAGGTAAGCCCTCGAAGTGACCCACCACTCGCGAAGAGTGGGAGAGTTTTTTTTTTTTTTTCAAAATATTTTTTATTGCATTTTATGAAATTAAGCAACCATAACAACAGTGGGACTTGAACCGTGTCCCTCTCCCCTCCTTCCATCCCCTCTCCCTCACCGGCAGCTTAATGTTTTTTTACCAAATTGGTATGTCCTTAGAATTGTCTCTCATGTGAACATGTCTAATATTCTGATTTTGTGTGGACACCATTGTAGCATATAGTCACTTTGTAGGTGTTCTAGCACTGGCTCCCAGTCTGTTCGGAGGTTTTGACAGTCCCCTTGGATGTTATATGTTATCCGCTCCATTGCTATAAATTGCCAGACCCTCTGTAGCCATTCTAGTGTGACTGACAGTGATTTCTGTTTCCATCTGTGGGCTATTGTTACCCATGATTTTTCGTCAGCGTCCTGTCACGGGGGTCCCACATGCCACACATCCACACCTCCTCTTTCAAGAGATCTGCCCCCTTAAACATCTCCTGCATTTGGGATTTTACCTCTTTCCAGAAGTCTTGCAGTTTCGGGCAGTCCCACCAAATATGTCTCCATGTGCCCTCCGTCTCACAGTCCCGCCAGCATTTGTTTTGTTTCGTAGTGAACATTCTATGCAGTCTTTCTGGTGTATAATGCCATCGGACCATTATCTTCGTCCAAACTTCTCTCTGTTGAATCGCCCGTGTCCATTTTGGGATTATTTGCCAGAAATATTCCCATTGGAATTTCGTGATTTCTCTCCCCAGCGTTGTCTCCCATCTCTTCATATATTGCCATTTAGTGTCTTCCGCCTGGGCATTTATGAATTTGTATAGTGTGGACACAAATTTTCTGTCTCCTGGATGTGACATGACATATGTCTCGAAAGGGGTTAGATCTCTCATAGCCGCGTGTGTTATTCTTGGGGTGGAGAGCCAATGATGAAGTTGTTCCAAGTTATATCTGTCATTTTCCGTTAGGCCAAGGAGAGTGTTGCATTCCGCGAATTTTCTGATCTGTTTGCCTTCAAACATGTCTCCCACCTTAATGCATTCCGCTTCTATCCATTTTCTGAATTTTTCTATCTCTGTGCCCGGTTTGAATTCCGGATTCTCAAATAATGGCATGAAGGGAGCCGGGTTTATTGTTGGAGATTCTTTTTTTGTCGCCTTGTTCCATATTTCCAGCGCTGCTCCCATAATTTTGTTAATTCTGAGATTTTGGTGTCTGTGTTCGGGGCTGGTCCATAAAAGTTGTTGTAAGCTTTTCCTAGCCACCTCCCTATCTTGAGCTGCCCATATCTTCTCTGAGTTATTGGGAATCCATTCCTTCAAGACCCACAGTTGTGCTGCCTCATAATATTTTTGAAAATGTGGGAGAGCCATTCCTCCCGCAAGCTTAGGGGCTGTTAGGACTATGTTGGAGATTCTTGGGGTTTTGTTCTGCCAAATGTATTTGTTTACCATTTTGACTAGTGATTTGAAGAACGTGGGTGGGATTTTTATGGGGAGTGCCTGAAAGAAGTATTACAGTCTGGGCAGTATTGTCATTTTTATTACTGTTATTCTGCCCCACCAAGAGATCGACAATGGGTTCCAGTTGTCGATCTTTCCTCACCTGCGCTAATAGTTTCGGGAGGTTTCCTGCATATAGACCTTGTATTGTGTTGATGAGCGTGATCCCCAGGTAACTGATCCCTCCTTCCGCCACTCGGAGTTGTAGTTCCCCTGCTCGCTTCTGTATTTCCTGTTTGTCGCCTGCCAGAATCATTAGCTCTGATTTTTGTCTATTTATCTTTAGGCCAAAGTTTTCTATCGTTTGTATGATAGGGGGTAGGGTCTTTTCCGGTTCTGCAAGGGCGATCAGTATGTCGTCCGCATATGCTGCTATTTTGTCGGCCATTCCTCCCATCGTGATACCTTTGATTTCGGGCGAGTTCCTTGTTGTCGTCAATAGCGGCTCCAGAAACATTGCATACAGAATTGGGGAGAGGGGACAACCCTGCTTTGTGCCTCTTTCAATTCTTATTGTGTCTGAAAGTTTCCCGTTCACTGCGATTCGAGCTGTAGGTGAGTTGTAGTTAGCCCGTATCATATTGAGTGGGAGAGTTTTAAACAAGAAATGCTTAACATGTTTAAACAACAGGCGGCTGTCAGAGCTGCCCCCCCCCGACCAACAAGCCTTGCCAGCGAAAGCTAGCCACTGAATCGACACCATCGACGAAGCCTTTGGGCCCGACACCAAAAAAGATGGGAAAGTTGCCTTTGGAAAGCCAGTTGAAGGGTGTGACCATCGTCCGTCGGAGCAATCTGCACCCAGAAGTATGCCATCAGCCTCGAAAGCCGCACTGCCGGCCCTGAAGCCTGCATCATTGGCGGCCAAGGCCATTGCATCAAGGTACAAATCCTCAACGTCGACTACAGACAACAGTTCTTTTCAGCCGATATCGAGGTCAGGGTTTTTCGATCTTCAGCGTCGACCAACCTGATGACCATGATGACGTCGACCGCCATTACATGAGAGCCAGTGGTGTCGATTATTTCGACAATCAGGCTGATCTATTAGCACTGGCCCAAGCACTCCAGGATGGCAGTGGTCTGGACACGTCTCAAGACCTTGCCAACCCTATACTCATGCTAATTTTAAGTATAGGGCTTGTAAGTATAGGGCATTAGTAGAGAGGGTTGTAGACACTGTTGGGCTGAAGTCCACCACACCCTGACAGACATCCCAGATGAGGGTCCGGCAGTTGACCATAACATGCCTTTCAGTCAGGCCATATTAGACCCCTTAGCCTCCTTAGGGCAACACCCTTGCACGTCTCCCCCTGTGAATGCCAGTTTCACTGGGAAGTACAGGCCGGCAAGTAGGGATCCTTCTTTCCTCCCCAGAAGAGCTTGTGTTGCAAGCTGCCACGATATCCACCAGACCCATGTCATCCATGTCAAATCTTCCCCCGGACGCTTTGGCCAAGAAAGATTTCACTTCCGGCAGCATATCGGTTGGTGGACGGTTGGCAGAGCATTGGCCCCAATTGCAGGGGATTACCTCTGATGCCTGGGCCCTGCAGACAATTTGGTGGGGTTATAGTCTCCCCTTCTTGAGAACGCCACCGGACAGACCCCCATTCCCCAAATCCAACCGAACAGGAGCTTCAGGAAGAACTGAGAACCATGTTGTCAAATCGTGCTGTGGAAGAAGTACCTGCTGAACAGAGGGGGTCAGGTTGGTATTCCCGGTATTTTCTGGTGCCCAAGAAGGGAGGAGGAGGAGGTCTCCGTCCCATTCTGGACTTTAGGGCCTTCAGCAAGTTCCTGAGGAAAGACAATTTCAGGATGGTGACGTTGAGAGAGATTCTCCATGCTCTGGATCTTCAGGACTGGCTGGTGTCAATAGACCTACAGGATGCCTATTTCCATGTGCCGATAAATCAAAAGCACAGGAAGTTCATACAGTTTCTCATAGGGGACAAGCACTATCAGTTCAAGGTGCTTCGCTTTGGGTTGACCTCTGCTCCGAGGGTCTTCACCAAGCTCATGGTGGTAGTCGCGGCTCACCTTAGGAGATCCGGGATCCACGCATTTCCTTACTTGGCTCATCCAAGGGAAGTCAGCGGGGAAGGTTTTGTCTCATCTGGAGGACACCTGTCTGCTACTGCACAGGCTGGGCTTCTCCCTGAACTTGAAGTCCCATGTGACTCCAGTCCAAAGGCTCCAGTTCATCGGAACAGTCCTCGACACTCTGATAGGGAAGGCTTTCCCACCCGAAGAGAAAGCCGAAAGAATAGAGCAGATGGTACATTTGTTCCAGAACCATGCCACTTTACCAGCAGCTTCCTTCCTCCGCCTCTTCGGTCCCATGCCTCTTGTATTTTTCAAGTGCCACAGGCCAGGCTGCGCATGAGATTGCTCCAGTGGCTCCTGCGGGATCAATGGTCTCAGTCTCTGGGAGCCCTCCCGGATCCTCTCCATGTGTCCAACCAAGTGGTCCTCGAACTAGGCTGGTGGGACAAGCGCAGCAACCTTATGGTGGGGGGAACCCTTCTGGTCCCCTTGACCTCAGACCTGGGTGGTCACGGATGCGTCACTGAAGGGTTGGGGCGCTCACTACGAGGACTTGCAGGCAAGCGGCCTTTGGTCCACAACAGAAGCAAATTGGCTTATCAACAGACTAGAGTTGCGAGCCATCAGGCTAGCCCAGAGGGCTTTCGCTCTGTCTCAAGGGGAAGCATGTCCTCATTGTGACAGACAACACAGTGGCATGCACTACCTGAACAAACAGGGTGCACGCAGAGGTAATGCTACTGTGGTTCTGGTTGCTAGAGAACAGAATCTCAGTCGTTTATCTGGCGTGGACGGAATCTGGTTTGGCAAATGATCTGAGCAGGCAGAGCACGGTCTCACATGAGTCAGAAGGGTGTCAGGAAGTCCTGGAAGAGGTCTTCTCTCTCTGGGATACCCCATTGAAGGATCTGTCCAACAGGAAATGCAAACAGTTTTGCTCGAGGGAATTTCCAGCGAACGGCACACTGGGGGATGCGTTTCTGGTGGATTGGACCTTCCCTCTCCACTAGGCTTTCCCCATGATTCTTGTATTCTTTGGGTTCTCAGGAGGTTTAAGAGATTTCAAGCGACCATGATCTTGATCGCCCCAGACTTGGCGAGAACATGGTACTCCGATCTCTTGGACCTGACCACCTGCCCACCTCGCCGGGTTGTCTCTGCGTCCGGATCTCCTGACCCAGGATTCTCAGTCTACATGCATGGCTCTTGAGAGGATGAGATATGATGACTGTGACCTCTCGGGAGGAGGTGCTTAAGGTGTTGCTGGCTGCACGGAGACCTTCTACTAGATCACTGTATGCGTGCGGGTGTAGAAGATTTGAGGGAACACGAGATTGACCCTATCTCTTGCCCCACCGCTACGTGATGGAGTTCTTTCTGTCAGTGGCCTCAGCAGGCCTTCAGTCAAAGGGTATTTGGCAGCCTTGTCTGTGTTCAAAGGCTCCCCCGATCAGGGTTCTTTCTTCACTATTCCGTGCATGGCCAAATTCCTGAAGGGCCTTCTCAATACGTTTCCGCCAACCCCTTTTGTTGTTCCAGATTGGGACCTTAATCTGGTTTTGACCTATTTGATGGCGGCTCCGTTTGAGCCTATTCATTTCCGCTCTTTGAGGCTGTTTTCCCTTAAAAGAGCCTTCTTGGTTGCAATCACGTCAGAGTTAGTGAGCTGCAGGCATTATGCTGCAAACCACAATTTTTGCGTTTTTTTAGAGAAAAGGTTTCTCTCAAAGCCAGGCCAGGCTAACTTCCTAAAGTTGTTTCTGAATTTCATATTTCACAATCTATTGATTTGACTGTGTTTTAGCCCCCACCACTCCACCACTCGAAAGAGGAGGAGCGGTTTCACTGTCTTGACCCAAAAATAGCCTTGAGCGTTTACATTGCTCGTTCATCTAAGTACCGGAAAATTGACCAGTTGTCCGTAACCCACTCTCTATCTCGCAGGGTCTCGCCATAACAAAACAAACCCTTTCACGTTGGATTATTTTATGTATATCTGAGTGTTATGAGTCGGCAGGCAAAGGACCTCCACCAGGTATCAGGGCGCATTCAATCAGGTGGTTTCAGCTTTCGCAGCCCTACAGAGGGCGGTTCCTGTTAGGGACATTTGTCATGCGGCCAGATGGTCTTCCTTATATACGTTCACCAAGCATTATGCTTTGGCTGTTGCCCGCGGGGCTGATGCACATTTTGGTAGGGCAGTTCTGCAGAACCTACTTGTTTAATACGTAAAAAAGAAAAGGTCAGGTGTGCACTCTAGTTCCCAGTCTTTTTAATCCTTAAACTAGTAATAACAGGGCTTGATCCCAGCAATGTTAAAAAATAACAGGGTTAAATCCCAAATGTAAATGGTAACAGGGTTGGATCCCACAAAATGTTCAAAAAATATACCAGGATTAAATCCCAACTGCCAGTTCAAATGCACAGTAGTTCTGCTCCTCCAAGTACTTTCAAGTCTCCAACTCTCTTCAGGGAGGCTGTGTTTCTTTTCAGCTGTTGCCAGTTGCTTTTTTAATTACAGTCTCAAGGAATTCTGGTCTTTGTAGTGATGGCACAATGTTTTGTTCAGGAGACCAGGAACTAACTCCCCTCCAAGTTATTGCTCACATCAGGATTAAATCACTGGGAACTAGAGTGCGCGCCTGACCTTCTTTTTCTACTTAATGTTGCAGGAGACCCGGGCTCCAGAGGCAGCAGCACGGGGGTTATTATGCCCCCACTTTGGAGAGCCATAGTCATGGTTTTCCCCCCTCCCCCAATTTTGGGTAAGATTTGTGTGTTTGGAGGGGATTTGGTTCCTGGTCTCCTGAATGAAAAACTTGTGCCATCATTACAATAACCAGAATCCCTTGAGACTGAAATTGAAAAAGTAATTAGCAACACCTGAAAAGGAACACAGCCAACACAGCCTCCCTGAAGAGAGTTTGAGACTTGAACGTACTTGGGGGAGTAGAACTATTGTGCATTTGAACTGCAGCAGTTGGGATTAAACCCTGGTAATTTTTTAACATTGTGGGACTTAACTCTGTTACTATTTGCATCTGGGATTCAATCCTGTTCTTTTTTAACTTTATTTGGATTTAACCCTGTTATTACTCACATCAGGATTAAATGACTGGGAACTAGAGTGCGCGCCTGACCTTCTTTTTCTACTTGTTTAATATGTTTTGCCCTCCTCCTTTAGCCTAACTGCTTGGGGAGTCTATCAAGATGAGGAATCTGCAGGAGAAAAGCAATCCATTGAAGGAGACTTTACTTACCGTAATGATCTTTCTATGGAATCTTCTCCTGCAGATTCCTCATTGCCCCTCCCAGCCATCCCCGCTCAGAGTGTTGTGGCTCAATGCTTCTATCCAAATGAAAACAAGTTGGTGATGGCTACTGGGGTGTCCATTTTCACTCATCAGACTTAAAAAAAATAAAAGAAAAACAAATAAATAAACAACTTTTTTTCTAATTCTGTGGGCTTTCCTCCCTTTGGGGTGTTCCCATTATGGTGTTTTTACAGGCTGATTATCCTCCGTCCCGTTGTTTTCCTCTGCAACGTTCAGGCACAGGGAAAGAAGGAGGGAACTAAAGCATGGGGCATAGTGACGTTATATACTACGCCTGATGTCAATTTCCAAAGCCGGCGAACGAGCACCGAGCAAGACAGATCGACGGCTGAGTCAAAGTCTACTATGCCCCCTGTTGAAAAAGTTTACAAGCAGCAGAGCTGGATGCTGATATCTATCAAAATGAGGAATCTGCGGAAGAAGAATCCATAGAAAGATCATTACGGTAAGGAATTTCTCTGTCTCTAAAGCTCTGGTACTCTCTAGGCTGGACTATTGCAACAGCCTCTTCCTTAATCTACCCTCTTCCTCTCTCCGACCCTCCCCCCCTGCCCAGCTAATAGGACTGCAAGACCTTTCCACATCTCTCCAGCCCTAAAATCTCTCCACTGGCTCTTGGTTGCTGCAAGGATCAAATTCAAATCCCTCTGCATCATCCATAAGGCTGTCTGGGGCCTGGGACCACGCTATCTACAACTTGCTCTCACCAAATACTCTCCCTCCAGATCTCTGATCCTCCGGCTCCAACTTTCTGCTTATCAAGCACTTCTCTAACCCGCGTGCGGGTAGCCGATCTCTTTCCTCAGCTGGCTCCCTCCTTTGGAACAGCCTCCCCCCTTCCTCTCCGTCTTAAGTCAGATCTCAAATTCTGCAAGCTCCTCAAGACCTTCCTCTTCTTCTCCTCCTCCTTCCCCCTCTCCTTCCCTTGGTAATTCCCTGCAGTCGCTGAGATTGGTGGCCTGGTCCCTTATGTGTCCTTTGCGGTCCTGGCCTTCTGTACAATCGCCTGCAGCCTCCGCCCTCTCCGTGCACTTGCCTTTGGGCACTCCCTGGCCTGTGTTTTGTCTCACAGACCTGCACTTATTGCACTTGCAGGTGATCACTCTCATACCAAGTGGTCACTGCCTGGTACTTAACAGTTGCCCTGCAACTGGCGCTCTGGCACTCCCCCTTCCCCCTCTGTGGATCCCTTAGCACTTACACCCCCTCCCCTATCCCTGCTCTCCCTCTGCACTTGCACATTCCGAATGTTCACAAGGCCTAGTAGGACCGCTTCTGCCCTTTGCTCATCATTATTTTTTCCATTGTCTTGTTTTGTTCCCTTGTTCTCTCGCTTTTGCCCTGTGGGGCACTTTGAAGCACAATTTTCTTGATGTATAAGCACCTTACAAATGCACAATAAATAAATAAATAAACTCAAACATTTGCTCATCACTAAATCACCTCAGTTTCAAAATCTAAAATAATGTTTGTAAATTATGGGATGAAACCTTTGTGCCTGTAAAAAGCTGTTTTTATTGTTTTCTTTGCTAGAAATGTTAAACATAAACTTGTTCTCTTGCTCCATCAACTTTGTATTTAAACAATAAGTGTTTGATCACTGACATACATGGTGAAGTTCATGATTTTATGCACAGAGTTAAATATGTCCACAGACATTTAATGTTTCTTTAGTATTGTCTAGCCATGCAAGCAAGTACAGTGTTATAAATTATAAAAAACTATTTTTTAACTAGCACGTTCCATAAAACTAGAATAGCTACTGGTGACTGGGAATCAAGGGAAAATGTATACAATTTGAATCAATAGTTGTTACAATGCCACCTGCATATAGTAATCGTAGGCCAAAATCATTAGCGCTCCATCCTTACCCGCAATGTGGATAGTTATCATTTGATCTCTTTGTTAGATGTCTGTTAATTTTTTGTTAGGTTTCTGTTGGACTGTGTGCATAGTTGATCATGTCTTCCATGTTTCTCAGGAGTACTTATTTAGACATAGTGGTTTGGACAAACAAGCCCTTCATATTTGCTTCAGTTAAACTGTCCACACAGTATGTTGTGGTTGCAACTTGGGAACCTTTGGCACATGTGGGCGGGGAGGTATTAGTATTTTGGAAAAGAATCACTAAATCTTGATCCAAGCTTTCCTTTTGTCTTTATTTCTTCCAATTTCCCTCCTTTTCGGTTTACCCTTCTATCCTTTTATTTCTATCTCTTTCACTTTTTCTTTGTAATAGGCAGATCAAATAACCATAGATGAAGTTAAATCAAAATATCAAGAAACCTTTCTAGACATTGTCATTCAAACATTTGACATGAACAATGATTTCCAAGCACCAAGTTACAGAGGAACAGGTTTTCCAAACATAGTTTTGAGTTTAAAGCAGAAAATGTGACAGAACAGCAATTAAGATATTCAGGGCATTTGTGCAACCACCAAGCACAAACAACATTTGAATTGTTTTGGATGTCACTATTACTCCTGCACACATGTAGTGTTTCCCCTTTCTCTTATGCTGCTGCTCCTTCTGGCCCTAACAGGCAATGAGTTTGTCATCAGCTGTTTGCCCTTTTCAATGGACTCTGGGGAAATTAACGTCTGGTATAGAAGCCAGAGGAGGAGGAACTTCCAGGTCAGATAGTAAGACCCTATGGAGTAATTAAGACCAATTTCCCAGATGGTAATTAATCCATAACAAGCCATATGGTGCTCTATGTCTCTGTGGCAAATCACTTGCTGCAAAATTAAGGTCACATGCCATGTGAGAGAAGGCAGCTATGGCTGCCATTCTAATGAATATTCCCATTCTTTAAGTAGTGAGGTGTTTTTCTTTCTCTTTCCATTTTAAAACGGCAACAGTAAAGCAAGTTTCCACCTTATGTGATCAAAGATAATTATTTTGTGCAGAGGATTTGAAACACCATTTACAATGGATTACTTGCATCCACAGGTTTCTCCTCTTTGAATCTTCTATTTCAATGGATTGCAATCTCCCACAGATTCTGTATCATGATAGTTATTTTGACAGGGTGCATAGTGCTGCTTGATTCAGTCGACGACTCTCTCGTATAAGGCTGTGCCATTCCTTGACAACGGACATGACATCGGGCACCACATAAAAGGATGCACTATGCCCCCATACCTCAGTTCCTTTTTTCTGAGCGCTCAGCACGCTATTCGGAACACGCTCGTGCTCTATTAGAAAGAAAGAATTAGATATTGCTTCTGTGTGTCAGGACCTAATCCGTCCGGTTTTAAAGGCTGCAAGGACTGCAACTCTAAAATGTACCTCAGGGACCCACACACTACCTGTGTGTGGTGTCTTTGTTTCAAGCATGATGAGGAGCAATGGGGTTGTTGTCCAGCAATGAAACAGTAAAGGAATGCTCCAAATCCCCAGCGAAATCGCATCCAAGGTCATCGGAGCACGATACTGAAGGGCTTACTCCCGAGAAACATTGAGAGGGATGTTGCCATAAGAAGTCCTAAAAACGCTTGCACTCCCGTAGCACATCTCAACACTCACCCTCGCCATCGCACAAGAAAAAACTCAGATGTGATTCAGATCCTCGGGCGAAAGGGGTACGTTTTACCCTGCAAAGGGTGTGTCTAGGGATGAGCCGGAAGACTTCAAAAACCAAATGCTGAATGTTTTTATAAGGCCGCAGCTCGTACGGCTTCGGCCTCGATGCCGCAAGCCAATACGGCTCCAATCGCGCTCGGTCCATCCGTCATTAAGGCAGCCAAGGTGAGTCTAATTCCCTCGAGCAAGACCTCTAGGAAGAAACCCCTATGGGGAAACCTCTGGCACCGACACTGTTGATAGCTCCCTCGGGCCAAGAAGCCCCTCAACTGGCAGAGGTACTGCAAGATCAAAGTTTCGTACCGGACACTCTATCCATATTCTTCTACTAATGGGGACGATTTTTGATGAAGAGGGCATGCCAATACCATTTGGGTTCGAGCCGATGGAGGGTGCGGACTTGGATCCATTGCCAGACTTTATGGCAGACGAGGCTGGGTTACTGCGACTCGCGGTGGGCCTCCACAATGTCAGTGGTTTGGATACATCTCCGAATGTGGAATTCCAGCAGCAAAACCTGTACGCACACCTGAATGCCCAATACTGCAAGGTGGTCAAGAAGAGTTTGTCGCAGCCTTGTGGCTTGGCGCTTCATCGTAACCAGTGTTGCATTAGGACCATACGGACATCATCGACCGTGGACCACAAACTGAACAGGCTTTGCCATTTAATGTGGCCATTGTGGCCTTGTGGCAGCACCTGTGCTTGAGAAAAAAATATAAGCCGTCAAGAGGGCAACCTTCCGTTTTTTTGACAACTGACCCGAATCACAAGGGGTTAGTAGTGCAGGCTGCGACGGTTGCGTCCAGACCCTCGACGTTGTACCCCCCCATCGATAGGGAATCGAAGAAAGATGACGCTTTGGTAGAGGTTAAGAGTGACTTCTTGGACATAGTGGCTGATGGCAAAGAAATTGCCCATCAAGTGCTCCAAGCAGGGTTGTACCCAGCAGTCTGTATAGGTCATGCTATGGGCACTTTGACAGTCTCGCGCGGGTCTGCTTATTTGAGGGGTTCAGGTTTTTCCCCAAATGTCCAAACGAAGTTGCTGAACCTTGCTTTTTAAAAAAAATGTGTTTATTTATAAATCAGCACACAGGAGAACATATACAGTAACATAGCTGCTAGTCTCATAGAGCAGACAAACCAAATAGTCCCTCACACCCCCCCCCCCTGTATTCCCAGCGGGCCACATGTCCGGGTCTCATACGGGCTGATCAAGCGGCTCGTTGTTGCCCGTAGCGTGGAGGGCCCTCGCGGCCAGGCGCGGTTTGTAGGTCGGGGCCGGGTAGTTCCGATCATAGTCTAGGACTGGAGCCCAAATGTCGTTAAATCGATGGAGCAGACCCGCTCTGGCTGCCGTGACCCTTTCGGCTATCAGGATGTCCCAAAGTTTGAGCCACCAGAGGGTCATTGGGGGACCTTACACAGACTTCCAGGCGTGGGCCACCGTAATTTTGGCTGCCAACAGGAATTGGGATATCAGCGCTGCCCTTCTCCCTGTTCTTGGGTAGGAGTCCGGGAGCGGGATACCTAGTAGGACTTGCTCGGGCGCTAGCGGAAGTTCCACTTTAGTGATGTCTTTTATAATGGCGAGGCATTAGATCCAGAACTCTCTTACTATGGGGCAAGACCACCACATGTAAAATAGGAGCCGGAGCGACCGCAAAGACGCCAGCAATGGTGATCTAGAGCCCGCTGAAAGTGGTGGAGGAGCAGGGGGGGTAGTACCACCGCAAGAGCAGTTTGTGGCCGCATTCCCGATTAGTGATGCACCAGGATGCAGTGCGAGTTCTGGTCCAGACGTCCACCCACGTCTGATCTTCAATAGCATGGCCCAGGTCCGCCTCCCAGAGGGACATATAGGAGGGCTTAGTCTGGAGGGGAATCTTCCTGCAATAGTTTATAGAGGGCCGAGATCTTTCCCCGGGGAGGCAGGTCATTTGCTGTGAGCTCTAGCGGGGCAAGGGGTCGTGTTGCCACAGCCTGGGTCTGGGGGTGGGAGCACCAGTGTCTAAGTTGGGCATAAGTAAATCTGTCCGACTCTGCTAGCTGGAAGGTTGCTTTGCAATGTTCGAAGGTGAGGGCGCCCCCCCCCCTTAAATAGCTGTCCCAAAATTTTGAGGCCTCCCGACACCCAGTTCCTAAAGTTTGTTGGGTAGGCTCCCGGGAAGAAGGCTGGATTAAGGAAGATCGGGGAAGATGCGCTCAGACCTCCTGGGAGGCCTCTAATTCTGCGGGCCCAATCTCATGTCTTTATCAACTGCTTCGTAGCGGTCAGCACCCCAGGCCAACTCCGGCGTAATGCCGAGGGGATAAACGGAAGGAAGTGGAGGGGGAGAGGGAGGCGCGACTATTCGATCTCTAACCACTTCGGGCGCCCAGTGGCAAGGCCCCATGCCGGCAGGTGGGCCAGTTGTGCTGCTGCTTGGTATTTCCTGAGATCAGGGATCCTTGCTTTCTTGCCCTTTCAAATGATGTCGATGATTTTCCTCTGGAGCAGTTGCAGGGGGGAAGCGGGATCGAGATTGGGAGGGAAGCGCAGGCATAGAGAAAACAGGGGAGAAGGTTCATCTTGCATGAAGTTATGCGACCCAACAGCGAGTTCTCCTGCGTTCGCCAGCGGGCCAGGTCCCTTTCCAGTTCCTCGAAGACTGGGGGAAAATTGACCTGGTAGACTTTTGCTGGGTGTGCGGGGACCTGAACCCCCAAATATGGAATCGTTTGGGAACTCCATTGGAGCGGACATAGCTTCTCTAAGGCCTCTTTCTCGCCCGGGCGCAGGCCCACTCCTAGTGCTGTTGATTTTGGGAAGTTGATAGCGAATCACAATACCCTCCCGAAGCTCTGGATTTCGGTCAGGGCAGCCCCCATGGAAGCTTCAATGTTGGTGATCGTCCAACAGCACATCGTCCGCATAGAGGGCAATTTTGTGTTGGGCCGGGCCCATCCTCAGACCAGTGATCAAGGGGCTCAGACAAACCCGCTGGGCCAGCGGTTCCATGGCCAAAGTGAAAAGCAAGGGAGATAGGGGGCATCCCTGACGTGTACCAGAGGTGAGGGGGATCGGGTCCGATAGGTGGCCATTAACTCTGAGCCGGGTCTTAGGAGCTTGATAGTTCGCAAGGATCATTCTCCTGAAAGTTGAGCCAAAGTCGAAGGCCTCCAGCGTAAGGCGTAGATGGGGCCAGTCTACCTTGTCGAAGGCCTTGGTTGCGTCCAGGGCCAGCAAGGCCAGTTGTTGGGTGTCCTGTTTGGTGACTTCAATTAGATCTAGTGCCGGCGGATGTTGTCCTTTGTCGACCTATGGAGAATGAACCCTGTCTGGTCCGGGTCGATAATACTCGGAAGAATAGGCACCAGACGGTTGGCCAGGATCTTGGAATAAATATTGGCGTCCAAGTCCAACAGGGAGATGGGTTTGTAAGAACTGTTCTCCTGGGGGTCCTTTCCAGGTTTGAGAATGAGGACCGTGATGGACTCTTGCATCGATGGGGTGACCGACCCGGTGACTAGAAATGAGTTGAAAAGGTGGGTCAGGGGAGCCACTAGTTAAGGCCGGAAGAGTTTGTAAAATCAAGTGGAGAATCCGTCTGGGCCAGGGGCCCCTAGGCTTCAGGCTTTTGATGGCTTCCTCCACTTCCTCATTAGTGATAGGTGTTTCGAGTTCTTCCCTTGCCTCTGGGGTCAGAAGCGGGAGCGACGCCCGCTGAATGTATGAGCGCTGCTCGGCCTGGTCCCGCGGGGACGCTGTCATTATTTTCGACTGGTGGGCCACTGCTAGGCGTAGTTTCTCGTGGTCCGCATGGTGGATCTTCCCTTGCAAGTCGCGGAAACCCAGAATAGTGTTCCTGCTCTTTTCTTTAGCCAGTTTGCTGACCAGCAGCTTATTAGCCTTGTTGTTGTGGACGTAGTACGACTGCTTGGTTCTGGTTAGCAGGTTTGCTGTGGAGTCGGCATAGTGTGCCTCGAACCTCTTCCTTGCCATCTGCAGGATCCTGTAAGATTTCGGGGACCACCCCTTTCGTTTATGAGTGGCCTCAGCGTCCTGGACCTCGGCTTCCAGGGCAGCATGGGCCGCCTGCTTCTGTTTGTGTAACGCCGCGCCTTGGGCAATTAGTTCCCCTCTGAGCACAGCTTTCATGGCGTCCCAGGTGTTAGTCGGGGAGGTGTGCCCGTCGCGGTTTTCAGCGAAGAGGTTTTTAATTGCCTTGGCAATTGAGTCCCGCACCGACATGTCGCTCAAGTCGGGGTCATACAGGCACCAATCACGGCTGGGTGGTGGGTCCGGGTCATGGGACTGGAGGGGGAGCGAGACCGGGGCATGATCCGAGAGGATCCGGGGGCCAATCATGACATCATCCATAAAGGACAGAATCTGGGGGGGAAGCCAGTAGTAGGTTGATCCTGGAGAAGGTGCGGTGCACGTACGAGTAGAAGGAGTAATCTTTCTCTTCTGGGGCTAGCACCCTCCAGGTGTCAACAATGTTCAGCGTGCGAAACAGGTGGAGCAGGGCTGTCGCCAACTTCAGGTCCGTGGATGTTGGGGGGTGAGACCTATCCGTAAGGGGGGCCAGGACCCCGTTGAAGTCTCCGCCGATGATCACTTGTCCCTCAAGGAATGGCAAGAGGGAGTCTTCCAGGTCCTGATAGAAGCCCCCCTGGTGCTCGTTCGGGGCGTAAGTGGAGACAAGGGTGTAAAGCTGGTCGCGGATGGTGCATTCGATCACCACAAAGCGACCCTCTTGGTATCTTAGTGAGTCCAGGATCTGAGGCTTTAAATATTTTGCAAAAAGGATGGTGGTGCCACCCTTCTTAGTTCCGTTGAATGCCAGAAATTGTAAAGGGAAGAATCTGCTACACAGGCGGGAAAAGTCTGCTGGGATCAGGTGAGTTTCTTGTAGAAAAGCAATTGAGGTCCCGTCGTCCTGTAGCCTTTGCAGGACGGATTTCCTTTTCGGGGGAAGAGGTCAAAACCCTGACATTCAGAGTGCTAAATTTTAGTTTTGGGGGTGAGACGAGTTAGCCATAACTGCAAGGGAACAGCAGCTTTGGGATCACCTGTGGCTGAATTTTTTTCTTAACTGGTCTCCAACGGGAGATCCGAACTTCAAATGTCGGCCTCCAATGGGAGGGCCTCCAACGGGGGATCCAAGGTGCGACCAGGGGGACCGGTTTTGAACTATCGGTCCAACCCCTGGCCACCTGAACTGTCTTCCGACAGAAGGACCAACATGGTTGAAAGTCTCTCCAAGGGTCAAGTGGTGGCATCCACCTTGGAGGAGGGTATGGACCGCATTGGGTCCGCAGCAAGCTTAAGAATCAGATGGTTCCAGTGCCAAGTATCCTGCGCAGGAGTCCTCGCACGTCACTTGGGTTTGCGGCCTCTCAGTGCTTTTGACCAGGGGATCCGTCTCGGTTTGGGAGAAGCCGTACTCAGCATGTGGCCCGCCCGGCTCGGAGACGATGGGACTGAGGCCCCGGGAGAGTCTGGATGAAGGATCGAAGCTGCATCTTCAAGGTGGCTGATGGTGCGGGGGGTGCCCTTGTATGAGAATTGAAGCGCTGTGGGAAAGAGCCATCGGTAGCGGATCTGCTGATCTCGGAGGAAGAGCGAAAGAGGTTGGAGCAATCTGCGCTTCTGGAGAGTTAGAGGGGAGAGGTCCTGGAAGATCTGTAGTGGGGAGCCATGGAAAGAAAGCTCGTCCTTAATGCGGCCTATCGCTACGATGGCCTCCTTGGTGGTGTAAAAGTGGACCCTTGTAATTACATCCGGAGGGGGGTCAGATTCCATTCCCCGGCGAGGGCGCATTCTGTGGGTTCGATCAAGTAAGAGCTGTGCCTCGTCTAGGTCCGGTAGCAAGGACTGGAAGGTGTTTATGTATTCGGGAGCTCCTTGCCAGTGATTGAGGATGGCACCCCTCGGATGCGCAGGTTGTTGCGGCGGGAGTGATTCTCCAGGTCTTCCTGTTTGAATTCAAGAATTTCGGTTCTCTCCATTAACGTCTGAACGGCGCGTTGAATCTCAGTTAGGGAGTTGGAATGATCCATGGCTCGATCTTCGGCCTCCACCACCCTCTGCTCGATGCTGCTGACCCTTTGTTCCGTCTGCTCCAATTTAGCAGTGAGCTCTGTCATACAAGTCCTGAATTCCGCCTTGATATCCGTCATGAAGGCCTGGAGGTCCTCCCTGGTTGCGAGCGTTCCTTTATCATCAGGTGCCTTCTGGGGTTTGAGTTTAAGGGGGTCTGCTTTCTTCCCCTTCTCCGTGGCCTGCAGCATGGTAGAGATATCAGCCGATTTGGAGGATTTTAATGCTTTGGACATGGCCTCAGGGAGAGGCGGCTTCCTCCGGGGCTTAACCCAGAATCCGCAAGTGCAAAGCCGGGGCCGAAGATGAGGTGGGCCGGGTCGCCCCAGGAGGTAGAATAGGCGGGAATTGGTTCCGGGGCCTCCGGGGGTGATGTTGGCCATCGTAGGGGAGAAACCTCGCAATGCCAAGTGGAGATGGGCCTCTGAGTCATCCACACGGCCCGGGCCCAGGGTGCAGAGGGCCGAGGCAAGCTCACCCCGGCTGGTGATGGGTGGAATTGGGCAGGTGCGCCCCAGGAAGCGAAGGAAGGTGTCACGCTCCGAGCTGGAGGGCAGTCAATGGCAGAGACAGGGCAAACGCTGAGGATCAGGGCTCCCCAAGCTCTCCAGGCAGGTTTCCTCACAAGAGTTGGGGGCCACGCCGACCCCGGCAAGCGGGGGCTCACTTCCCAGGAGGACACGATTTGTTATGGAGCCCTGCTGCGGCTCCCAAGGATGCGTGAAGGCTTTGGTGCTGGAAGACCCAGCGGGGCCTTAAGGCACAGTCCAGTAAGAGGCAGTAGGCTAGGATCCTGTGGGCTGCAGGGTGTGAGCAGGGGGCCTCAGTATAGTGGGGAGGCAGAGAGTTCGCTCACCGTAGCTGACGGTGGGCCGATGGCAGTGCGGGCACCCTCAGTGTTGCATGGGAGCCGGGCCGGCCAGGAACATAGGCCACCCCCATCCGAAGCGAGGAACTAGCTGGCAGGCGGGCAGAAGAGGGTGCCCTCCCTGCGCCTCTAGTGTGCACCGGGGGGAGACGGGGCCCCAGAATCCATAGCACGCCTATGAGGAGGGGCTAGCGAGACGCAGCGATGCAGGTTCGGTGAGGCGGCCACCATCTTGGTCCCAGCGTGGCTGCCGGAGAAATACGTCGGTGCCGCAATCGTGCTGATTTTGGGGCCGTTAAACACCCCGATTGCGGCTGATGGTGCGGGGAAGCTCTGCGCTGCCTCGGTGGAGAAAGGCACAGCAGGCATAGCAGGAACCCGAAAAAACGAACTTTCAGCTGTGGACCCGAGCGGAGGCCATTAGTGGAGCTGCCGCATCGCTGGCGCTCCAGGCCACGCCCCCAACCTTGCTTTTGATTTTGAACATCTTTTCGGCCCCAAAGCCTAGTCACTGGAAAAGTTCAAGGACTTAAAGCTGATGGTGACATTGTTAGGGCTAGCTGTGCAGCAGCAGTATCCTTGTAAGGATGTTGTCTTTGGGTCCGGAGAAACGGGTTACAGGAGGCACTCCACCTTCCAGGTAGAGGAGGGACGAGACAGTCGACTGCTGCTGTTGCGTCAACAGTGCCTCAGAAACCTCTCTGAGGTCTTCCCCATACTGCATTGATTGGAGGGAGAGTCTCCGGGTTCTTGGGCAAATGGAAAGAAATTACTTCCAACGCCTGGGTCCTTCAAATAATAGAGTGGGGTTACTGCCCCTTTGAAGAGACCAGTTGACAGACCTCCACCTAACTCCCAACAGCCGGTACAGGAGCGCCAGAAAGAGCTGCAGGCCCTTCTTATGAAGGGGGCAGTAGAGGCAGTCCCAGCAGAGGAAATAGGCTTGGGTTGGTAATCCCAAAACTTCCTGGTTTCCAAGAAAGGGGGAGGACTTATCCCCATCCTGCACTCAGGGATTTTCACAAATTCCTGAGTAAGGACTGGCAGATGTCGCTGGACCTTCAGGATACCCATTTTCATGTGCCTATCCACAGGAAGCACAGGCAATTCCTAAATACCATCATCAGAGACACATTACCAATTCAAAGTTCTCCCTTTTGACTTGACCCCTGCCCCCAAGGACTTTACCAAGCTGATTGCAGTAGTAGCATCCCACCTCAGGAGAGCCAATGTGTTAGGGAGAATTCTCTCTTTGGGCTGATTTTCCCAACCTAGTGAGTCCCCCAGCAGCTTTGCTGGATTTCTGGAGTTTGTTTTTTTCCTCCTGCCAAGAGTGAGACTCTTTTCCTCCCACTCTTGGACATGATTAGTGGTATTCCTTTGACTGGTAATGTGTTTTATGGGCTCTGGGGTCCTTTACTCCATAGGGTCTCATGTGTTTTTCCTATGTGTGTTACACAGCACCCTCCGTGCAGTAACACAGGGGTGTCATAGTGACGCCCCACCATAGACTCCATACCCTGGGACTGACTACTGTCTCCCAGGGCATGCAAAGTCACCATTGGCTTTGCTAGTCCCAAATTATTAACAGAAACCAGTACAAACCATCATATTGTGGACGTACTGGTCGGGGCAATTTGATTGCTCCGGGGTCTGTTAGTCGAGGGGGACGTCTCCGTCCCCCCTGTTCGAGTTTTGGCTGGTGGCAGTGGAAACTACTTTTTATATTCGACCGCAAATATTTTCCTATGGGATTTTCCCATTGTTCGAGGCTACCAACTTTAATTATTTAATTTTCATAACCTCGAATATACCGCCGATTTATTTAATTAATATTAATTCTCCGGTTGGTATTTTTTGCCAAGACTCGATTCTAAAATGGCGTTTGTGTTCTCTTCTGTGACTCCAACCCAAGTCGAGCCCTTTGTTCCAATTTTTTGGCGGGCTTCTCCACAGAAGCCTCCAAAAGTGGTGCCACCCTGTCTGGGTACCACAGGGGGCGCAGGAGGGGGGTTTAGGCACCCTGGACCGAGTTACCTTGGTAACTCAGGTCACACGCTTGTGTGATTGGCCCAAGTGGTGAGCCGGCCGGCTCACCACTTAGCATGTTTGAGTGACAGCTAGGCTGAGTGAATGGGGGTTTTCTGCATAAAAGCAGGGCTTTGGGGACTGGAACTTCAGAAGTCGCCACAGGACCTGAGAATCCGACAAGGGAGAAGCTGAGCCGACCTACCACGACGACACCACCGGTGGAGCCCTGCAGAACCGACTCACTACTTCCCGACAACAGAGGAGATCTCCCGGCTGGAGAGGCTTCTTCCCCTGACTGGTGGGCACAACCAGTTTACCTTTCTTTCTTCGCACCCCAGCCCGGTTTGTGGTCGAACTGCGGCCGGATAGCCACTCACCACTGAAGCGCGAATCACCGGACCGCTCCTTGTACCTGAGAAACTCTGCGGCTGGTTTCTTCCCTGGCAGTGCAACAGACTCCTGTCCTCCTCCACGACGAGACCCTCTCTTCCCCCGGACGAAGCACCGACTTGCACCCGCTGCCAGGAACAACTGCCCCCGCTGGAGTGTTCTCACCACTTTAAGGTACCGTGTCCGCCAGGCCTCCCTTTCTAAAGATTGCAACAAGGTAATAATAACTCATTAACCTTCTGGACTGGGCTGGCCGCCTTGACCCTCTAACTGGTCCCTTTCTCTGATCCAACTCCTTTTTGAACCATTACAAGACTTTTGTGCACTGCAACCGTGTGACCTTGGACACATTTCGTTTTGATCCTCTTAAAGCGGATCCGGCCTACTGACTCTGAATTCACGGTTTTACTTTGCCTTCCTCTCTTGTTATGTTCTTGTAAAAGTGTTGGGATCTGTTTTAATTTGTTCTCTGCTTTTCTCTCCCTTTTTAAAACGAACTATTAGAGTGCCATCTACGTTAAGCGCTCACCGCTGTCTGAAAATAAGTGGGGCTTTACCTAAGACTTGTCTAATATTCTTTTAAGGCAGTGTATATCTTTTGGTGACCGTGTTTTTGAATTGCTTACTATTAGTGCCTGTGTGTTTTTCTAGATGTGGTTTTAAATAAATAATTATATATCTTTTACACCAAGCCCTGGTCAGTGTTTACTTGTTCTATTGTGTGCCCTTGACCTATTGTGAATACTCTGTATACTGCCTAACTCTTCTTGAGGGAAGTCTGACTGCTCAGCCAAAGCTACCAAGTGAATCTGTGTGGTACAGACTGCTACCAAGTGGGTTTACTGCCAAACACCTGTAGTCCTAAATCTTTTGCAGTGGTCCCAGAGGGAACTGCACAGGTTTCTGCCTAACACTGGTGTACAGCAGTGGGATTTGTATTGAGTATACACTTTAGAGTCCTTGTTTGACACTTTAGGACAACTAACCACAGAGCTTAGCACTAAAAAGCTGATTTTCTAACTATGTCTGCTATGGAGAGTTATACCCTAGAATCATTGTCTGCCAAAACTGCTAATTGCTTAAAAGTATTGTGTAGACATAAGAATCTCTCTGAGAAGGGCAAGAAAATGGAACTTATAGAAAGATTGTTAGAAAAGCAAAGTCTGGGTGGTGCAGAGGAATCTACCCCCCCCAGCAAATGTAGAAAACAGTGATGGTATTGATCTGAATCAAAGTCTTGATAATGAGTCGGAAGAGGAAAGTGAACCTAATGAAGTTAGCCACTCTGAGCCTCTGTCTGCCTTACCTATTGTACCTACTGGGCCAATACCAGGTCCCACATGTAACCCTGCTTATTTGGAACTTGAAAAAATGAAGCTTGAATTAGAGTACAAATGTTTTTTAGCTCAATCTGAAAGAAACCAAGAGCTAGAGTTCAGAAGAATGAATGCCCAGGCTGAGCAGAAGCAAGCTGAGTTAAGACTCAGAGAAATAGAGCTTAATCATGAGTTAGAAATGAAAAAGTTGTCTGTGGAAAATGCTTCTCTCTCCTCTGGTTCTTCTAGGAGTTCCAGTCCCAAAAGACCCCGGATGCCTAAGGAATTAGTGGGTATGTATGAACATAGATTGGATGTGTTGGATTGGTTGAAAATGTTTGAGTATAATCATGGGCTCCAGGACATCGCAGGGAATGAGTTACTTCCCTGGTGCAACTGATGTGGTAATGGAGTTGGGGGAGGTGGATAAGAAGGATTATGAATGTGTGAAGCTAGCTTTGATAGCTAGATTTGGGAAGACCCCTTCCCAGTACCTTAAGAGGTTTAGGACCCTCAAAAAGCATGATGGTACGAAAGTTTGAAAAACTTAGAGGGATGGATTAAGGGTTACAGAGTTAACACTTATGAAGGAATGAAGAATCTTGTAATGTTGGAGTCAATTTATGATGCCTGCTCTCCTGTGCTCAGACAGCACTTGGCTGATTTAAAGGAATTAGATTCCAGGAAATTAGCTAAGGCTGCTGACTTGTGGGTTGCCAACAGGGCCACTCACAAGGATTCTGGGGCTACTCAGAAAAAGGATGAGGGAAACAGCCAAAAAGGACTCCAAAGAGAATTCCAATAATTCCAATTCCAGAGAGGGCCCCAAACAGAACCAAAAGGGTAAGCCACCAGGGAAACCAAATCAGGCTAGTGTACCTCCTGGTGCCAAACCAGAAGGAGGTCAGAACAAGCCACCATTCCAGAAAGAATTTGGTACATGCTTTGTTTGTGGCTCTACTGACCATGTGAAAGGAGATCCCAGATGTAAGGGTAAACCTTCAGGGGTCCAGCTTGTCTCCTTAGCCTTCCCTCCAGAAGAGGAAGTACAAATGGCAAGTGGAAACTTTCTATTACTGGCTGATGAACCCATTGGAGTCTCGGCCAGTGTTTCTTTAGTGTCTCTGGGTCTGTGGGAACAACATAACTTAGATGTCTATAATTCTATCCCAGATAATACTAAAGAGTATTATAAGGACAGTGTCCAGGTGAATGGTCAGGAGACTCCTGCCATTAGGGACACTGGGGCCAGCATAACTGTGGTGGACAAATCGTTCTTTCAGGCTGAGGATGTTGCTAAGGCACCCAAACGCCTCACCAAGTTAGCTGGAGGGCCTGTGCAGATGCTTCCCCAATTACCAGTTCTCATCCAGTGTAATGACATGACTGTGAAGATACCTGTCCGCATACAAAGTGAGGTGCCAGGAAGGGTTCTGCTGGGTAATGACTTGAAAACTCTTGGGGTGGTGTCACATACCCCCAGAACTCCTAGTAAAAGGTTACAGGAGCTCACCAGACCTGCAAGGGAGAGAACCATGAGAGGTACTCCCAAGGAGATGATGAAGAAAGAGATCACTCCTGCTTCACTGGAAATGTCCGCTGCTGTCTCTAAGAAAATAGAAGAAAAAGGGAAACCTAAAACTTCTAAAAAGAACCTCACAGCCAGCACTCCAGTGCAGCCAACAAGGACTTCCCCTACGTTGTCCAAAGTTACACCAGTAACTCCCCCTCCAGCTGAGGCTGAGAGGGAGGTACAACCCTGTGTGGTTGAACTAGACTCTGAAGAAGAGCTAGTGGAAGGCCAGGAACTCATTGGAGATCTGGATCCTGTTGACCATCCTGAGCTGCAGTCTTTACTGGTAGAAGGTGACCCAACAGGGCAGACTTCAGTAAGGGACAGAGAGAATGTCCAACTCTGGAAGGTCTTTGCCACCAGGCAGATGCTCAGGCTGAAGGGCAAGAGCCTGGGAAATATAGGTTACACTGGGAAGATGGCCTCTTCTACAGTGAACCAACCGAGTCTGCACCTGGGGACAACAAACGACTTGTAGGGCCCAAGAAAACAGACCACAGTTCTTGCAGTTAGCCCATGAGATTCCTTTGGCTGGTCACTTGAGTTTCAAGAAGACTAAGGAAAGGCTCTCACTCTACTTTTATTGGCCAAAGATGGGGGCCGAAGTATATAAATACTGCAGGAGCTGCCATACCTGCCAGACTTCTGGTAAGGTTGGCTCCAAGAATGTGGCACCTTTAGTGCCTCTCCCAGTTGTGGGAGTCCCATTTGAGAGAGTAGGGATTGACATTGTTGGTCCCCTTGATCCTCCAACTTCCTCAGGCAACAGGGTTATACTTGTTGTAGTAGACCATGCTATTAGGTACCCTGAGGCAATTCCTATGAGGACTGTTACAGCTCCGGCTGTGGCTAAGGCCCTCCTTGGTATTTTTACCAGGGTTGGGTTTCCTAAGGAAGTAATCTCTGACAGGGGGTCAAATTTTATGTCCCACTACATGAAAGCCATGTGGAAAACCTGCGGAGTTACTTACAAGTTCTCAACCGCATACCACCCTCAGACAAATGGGATGGTCGAAAGGTTCAACAGAACCATGAAGAGCATGATAGGTGCTTTAGAGGACCCCTTAAAAGAAAGTGGGACCATCTACTGCCATGCCTTCTCTTTGCTTATAGAGAAGTCCCTCAGGAGGGAGTAGGTTATTCTTCCTTTGAACTTCTCTATGGTCAGAGGTCCATTGGCCCTGATCAAGGAGGGGCTGGAGAGTGCCCCTTCCCCCAAGCCAGTCAGAATGACTGACTATGTGATAGGTCTCCGCAGGAGAATGTCACAAATGATGGCAGAAGCAAGTGATAACTTGAAAGCTGGACAAGCATTGGTCAAGCACTGGCATGACCAAAAGGCTAACATGGTTGAGTTTACTCAGTACCAGCTAGTTCTCGTTATGATTCCAACAAGGCAGAGGGCCTTGCAAGACAAATGGATGGGACCCTTCAAAGTTGTGGGTAAACTTGGAGAGGTCAACTATCTGGTGGACTTGGGCAACCCCAAGGAGGCTCCAACAGTCTTCCACACCAACAGACTAAAAGCGTATGTCTCCAGACCTGATGTAGGAGCTTTGCTTCTAGCATCATCAGAGGAAGAAGAAGAGAGTGAAGCTCTTCCTGATCTCCTCAGAGGCTTACGTTTGGACGAAAAGATTGAAGGAGTAAATCTCTCATCAAATCTGACACCTGAGCAACAGGAAGAGTGCAAATCTATGTTGAATCAGTTTGCCTCTCTGTTCTCACTTTCACCAGGCTTGACCCCTTGGGGACAGCATGACATACTCACTGGTGACTGTCTGCCAGTCAAAAGCAGGGGATATCGAATGTCAGAAAATGTAAGAACCCACATCAAAGGTGAGGTCAACAAGATGCTTTATCTCGGGGTAATAGAGCCCTCTACTAGTCCACGGTCTAGCCCAGTTGTGTTAGTACCAAAGGCAGGTTCGAGGGGGATTGGGTCCTCCGACGTATTCCATATCTATGACAGGTAATCACCACAGCTGTGCTGCTTTGGAAACTTTTTTCTGCGTCCTGCGTCGATGACGTCGATGCGCCACCGTCGAGGACCTCCTCTGACGTCATCCGATATGATAAGTAGGACGCACGACGCCCGTAGCCTCAGTTCCGTTTTTTCCGCAAACGTGTTGCTTCGTGAATCTCGGTTACGCCTCGACTCTTTGGAGTTCTGTTCTTCTCGGTTCTTCGAACCTGTTCGTATTTTGTGCGAAAATCCTTCGTAAGAAGATGTCTTCTACTTCATCTTCAGCCCCGCGTCTGGGCTTCAAGAACTGCGGGGAGTGTGGGTCCAAGATGTCGGTGACGGACTCGCACAACGCCTGCCTCTGGTGCCTCGGGGAGGCCCATGACACGGATGACTGTATCGACTGCCAGTCGCTCACGTCCAAAGCCTTACGGGAACGTAAGAAGAAGTTGTCGGTAGGTCGGGTGTCCAAGCCCCGGAAGTCGAAGTCTGCGGGGCTTTCGACGGATGATTCGAGAGGTGACTCTCTGCGTCGTCGTCAGAAGTCTCGTGGGTCTCCTTCTAGGAGTCGGTCTCGCCACTCCTCTGCCTCTTCGAGGCATTCTCAGAAGCGCCGATAGCGGTCGTCTTCCAGGTCCTCTTCTGAGGACTCTGCCCGGCACGTCGCTTACCCCACCAACCGTGCGACGCTGGAGGAATGGGCTTCCTTCGGGAAGAAAATGCTGGCGATTCTCGTGTCGCAGGGTACTAAGCCGTCCGTGCCCCCAAGTGGGGTCGGCCGTGAGAGGTCGAGAGACACCGCTCGCAAGAGTGGTCAGCACGAGTCACGGGAGAGGTCCCGTTCGTACAAGGGGACTCGTTCTCGACGTACCCGTTCCAGGTCCCGGTCCTCGACACGTTCGAGACCGTGTGCACCTGTGATGTCTTCGAGGAAGACATCGACGCCTGAGGCGTCGAGGGCGTCGACAGGCTTTCTCGAGGCTCCGGCTCCGAGGAAGTCGTCGAGGCCGTCGACGCTCAGGTCGTCGAAGGACACGCTAGGCGCTCTGGCTTCGAGCACTGTGTCGACGCCGTCGATGCTGGCGGCGCTGCATCTGACGTCGACGCCGATTTACTCGACGCCGATCCTCTCGGCGCCGATGCCTGTTCTCTCGACGCCGGCGCCGATTCACTCGACGCCCTCGATGCCTTCCGAGGCTGGGGTGTCGGAGGTGCCCCGTGGCAAGGGGGAACCCCCTAGAAAGGCTCTGGTTAAGAGCAAGCACTCTCGGGTGCCTTCTTTTCACCACCTGGAATATATTTCGGAGGTGGATGAGATTCTGATGGCCTGGTTCCTAGTCAGGTTCCAGATGAGATGGTCTCGGGCCATAGTCAATTTGACGATTTGAGGCAGTCACTGCATGATGCCAGTGGACTCGACACCTCTCCGGAGGTGGAGTTTTGTAGGACTGAGCCTGGCTCTCATGCCGATTCCTCGTACCAGCGCCTTATGGCTAGGGTCTCCGAGTACTTGGGATGGTCTGCTCCCCCAGGGGAGTTTGTGCAGGATGATCTCACGGACATCCTTGATGTTGGTCCCCCAACTGACCCGGTATTGCCGTTTCATATGGCTCTACAGAGAAGGGTGGCGGTGGCTTGGGCTGCTCCGGAGAGTCTCCCGGCGGTTGGCAGGTCCTTGTTGTGAAAATACCATCCAGCCAGTAGCGACCCCTGCTACTTGACCAGGCACCCCACTCCGGAGAGTTTGGTGGTGCAGGCAGCCACGGCCCCGGCAAAACAGGCGTCGTACCCTACCATCCCTCCTGATAGGGACGACAAACGTTTTGATGGCTGGGCGAAGAAAGTGTTTTCTTCTGGGGGTATGGCGCTTCAGGCGGCCAACTCCATATGTGCCTTGTCGCGTTTCACACACACTCTGTGGAACTGTGTTGCGTTAGCGGCTGAACATATTCCCGAAGGGGACGAACGGGATGGTTTCCTTGCTATGGTCCAGGATGGTAAGGATGCCATGTGTGAGTCCGTTCAGTCGGGTTTGGACATGGCTGAATGCGTCAGCAGGCGGCGAGCACAGTGATACGCAGGTTTGCGTGGTTGCAGAAGTCGGGGTTTACTCCTGATGTGCAGTCCCGGCTCCTCAACATGCCCTTTGACGGTGAACACCTTTTTGGCAGCAAGGCTGACGAGAGCCTTGAGAGGTTGCACTCCAAAGCTGCAGCGAAGTCGTTGGGAGCTGCAGTTCACCAACCTCTGCCTTTTCGTCCTAGGGGACAGCAATGGAGGGGTGGTTCCTTTTGCTATTACTCGTCCTTCAGTAAAGCGAGAGGAGCTAGCAGTCAAAGAGGCCAACGCAGGGGTACCAGAGGTGGACGACAGGGTACCCGTGGTGCCAAGGCCGCTCGGGCAGTTGCCTCTTTGCCCTCAGGTAATGCCGCAGCCGCTACCACTCAGTCATGAGGCCATGTCCCATGGTTCGCCGGTTGGGGGAAGGCTGGTGCAGCATATTGTAGAGTGGCGTGCCATTACTTCAGATGTGTGGGTTCTGGAGATCATAACCCACGGCTACTGTCTTCCCTTTCGGCAGAGGCCTCACGACAATCCACTGGGGAACCTCTCTTTGAAGAGTCCAGATCCGCTCCTTGCGTGGGAAATTCAAGCCCTGCTGGAGAAAGGCGCCATAGAACTGGTGCCTGTAGCGGAGAGGAACAAGGGATGGTATTCCCCTTATTTTTTGATTTCGCAGAAAGACGGGGGATTGAGACCCATCATGGACTTACGCGGTTTGAACAAACTTCTCAGGAAAGACGAGTTCAAGATGGTTACTCTCTCTCAAGTCCTCCAGGCCCTTCAGCTTCAGGACTGGTTGGTGTCTCTCGACCTCAAGGATGCTTACTTCCATGTGCCGATCCATCCCAAACACAAGAAGTACCTGAGGTTCGCGGTTGGCGACTTGCACTTTCAGTTTCGGGTCCTGCCGTTCGGATTGACCTCCGCCCCGAGGGTTTTCACCAAGCTCATGGTGGTGGTGGCAGCGCATCTCAGGCAAGGGGGGATTCACGTCTACCCCTACCTGGACGATTGGTTGATGAGGGGGAGCTCTCCCAAGCAAGTCCTGGATCATCTGTCCATCACCTGCCACTCCCTTAACAGGCTGGGCTTCTCCCTCAATTTAAAGAAGTCCCATTTGACGCCAACACAGCGGCTTCAGTACATCGGAGCAGTGCTCGACACTTCCCTGGGGCAGTGTTTTCCTCCCCAGGTGAGGGCTCTTCACATTCAGCAGATGGTGCGCAAGTTTCGGCATGCCCAGACGCTCCCAGCGTTTGAGTTCTTGAGGTTGCTCGGCCTCATGGCATCCTGCATTCTTGTGGTGCCAGAGGCTCGCCTGCGGATGAGATCTTTGCAGTGGGCACTCAAGATGCAATGGTCGCAGTCCTCCGGCAGGATGTCGGACTCGGTTCAGGTGCCGCCCTTGGTCACCCAGGACCTTCTGTGGTGGGCCGTCGAAGGCAATTTGATGAAGGGGGCTCCGTTTTGGCTTCCCTGGCCGGAGGTGACGATCGTGACGGATGCATCCCTCACGGGATGGGGAGCTCATGCCAACGAGCTGACAGTCAGCGGTCGTTGGTCTCCATCGGAGTCCAGACTCCATATGAATCTGTTGGAGCTGAGGGCCGTCAGGCTAGCCCTGAAGGCTTTTCTGCCGACTGTGCGAGGAAAGAATGTCCTGATCTTGACAGACAACACAGTGGCCATGCACTACCTCAACAAAAAGGGGGAGGCAGGGTCACTTCCTCTGTGCAGGGAGGCGATGCAGCTCGAGTTCTGGGCCATCCAGCAGGAAGTTTCGATCTCGGCTGTTCATCTGGCCGGAGACGAAAACGTGACGGCGGACGCTCTGAGCAGGCAGAGCACAATCTCTCACGAGTGGGAGTTGGTTCAGGAGATTCTCCTGGAGATCTTCGCCCTTTGGGGGACCCCTCAAGTGGATCTCTTCGCCTCCAGTGTCAACCGGAAGTGCGAGAGGTTCTGCTCGTGGGAATTTCCTCCAAAAGGAGCCTTAGGAGACGCGTTCGTTGTGGAGTGGCCATTCCCACTGCTGTACGCGTTTCCTCCAGTCCCCGTCATCCCGCAAGAGGCTACGGAAGTTCGGTTCCCGGATGATCCTCATTGCTCCGGCGTGGGCTCGGAGGACGTGGTACCCGGACCTTCTCGACTTGTTCATCTGTCCTCCACGTCGTCTTCCCTACCGAGACGATCTGCTCTCACGGGAGGGGGGTCAGGTTCTCCATCCAGAGATCAGATCCCTCAACCTTCACGCTTGGCTTCTGAAAGGTTGAGGTGTAAGGATTGGGACCTCCCTGAAGACGTGATGGAGGTGTTGCTCTCGGCCCGAGGGCCAGCAACAAAGTCTCTGTACCGTTGCCGTTGGCGTAAATTCTGCGACTGGTGCAGAGTTCAGAATGTGGATCCTTTTGCATGTGATATCCCCATGGTTCTGTCCTTTTTACTTTCTTTGGCCCACAGGGGCTTGCAAGTGGGTACCATTAAAGGTTACCTGGCGGCACTGTCCATCTTTAAGCGCTCGTCTGAAGAGTGTTCCTACTTTAAAATCCCTTTGATTTCACAGTTTCTGAAAGGGCTCACTAATGTGTTCCCTCCGTCACCTTTCCTGGTGCCCAGTTGGGATTTAAACCTTGTTCTTAAGTTTCTTATGGGTGCTCCGTTTGAGCCTTTACATTCTTGCCCTTTGAGGCTGTTAACTCTGAAAACTGTGTTTTTAGATGCGGTTACTTCCGCTCGCAGAGTGAGTGAGTGAGTTACAGGCACTTTCAGATAAGCCACCCTTCACTGTATTTCACAAGGACAGGGTTGTCCTTAGAGTTCGTCCTTCTTTTCTTCCGAAGGTGGTTTCGGAATTTCATTTGAGCCAGAAGGTTGTTCTTCCGGCGTTCTATCCTCCTCCACATCCTGGTAAGGAAGAGGAGAGGCTCCATAGGCTTGATCCTGGGAGAGTTTTAAGCTTTTATGTTTCACGCATGTCCCGGGTCAGAGTGGACGATCAACTCTTTATTGGTTATGCTGGTAAGCATTTGGGACAAGCTGTGACAAAACAGACTTTGTCTCGCTGGATTATTTTGGCCATCTCGGAGTGTTACCGCTTGGCGGGTAAGGACCCACCGGCTGGTTTGCGGGCCCATTCTACCAGGGGTATGGCTGCATCTACTGCCCTGCAGAGGGGTGTTCCTATTCGCAACATCTGTGATGCAGCCACCTGGGCTTCAGTACAATCATTTGTATGTCACTATTGCCTCGATTCCATCCGAGGACAGGATCTGGCATTTGGCAAGGTGGTCCTTTGCTCTGCTATTTGATTGGCAATTCTAAATTTTGAGTCTAAATTCTTTCCCTCCTCCTTGCTCTGGTACTGCTTTGGGAGTTTGTCATAGATATGGAATACGTCGGAGGACCCAATCCCCTCGAAGAACAAGTTACTTTCTTACCTGGTAACGTTCTTTCGATGGGATGGTCCGACGTATTCCATATCGCTCCCTCCCTACCTTCCCCGCTGCAGAATTTCTTTTGCGATTGCAGCTTACGTTCCGCAAGGCTTTGTGTCTGACTGGCAGTAGACTAATGTCACACGTTCTGGGGGAAAAAACTACAACTGAGGCTATGGGCGTCGTGCGTCCTACTTATCACATCGGATGACGTCGGAGGAGGACCTCGACGGCGGCGCATCGGCGTCATCGACGCAGGACGCAGACGCCGAAAAAAGTTTCCAAAGCAGCACAGCTGTGGTGATTACCTGTCATAGATATGGAATACGTCATCGGACCATCCCATCGAAAGAACGTTACCAGGTAAGAAAGTAACTTGTTCATCTAAAGAACTTAGATTCTGTGTGGACTACAGAGCTCTTAATGCAGTCACTAAGACCAATGCCCACCCTTTGCCAAGGACAGATGAGTTTGGGGATAGACTTGGTGCAGCCAAGTTCCTCAGCACATTTGACTTGACGTCAGGCTATTGGCAAATAGCCCTGACAGACCATGCAAAGGAGAAAACTGCATTTTCTACCCCAGTTGGCTTATACCAGTTTAAGGTTATGCCTTTTGGATTGAAAAATGCACCTGCTACGTTTCAACGGATGGTAAACCAGGTTCTAAATGGGATGGAGGACTTCTGCATGGCATACTTGGATGACATAGCAGTGTTCAGCAATTCCTGGGAGGAACATGTGGACCACCTAGGATATGTTTTGCAGGCTCTTGGAAAGGCCAATCTGACCATAAAGGCAAGTAAATGCCAGATTGGACAGAGTAAAGTGGTCTACCTTGGACATGAGGTAGGAGGTGGAGAAATAAGGCCTTTGCCCAGTAAGATTGAAGCTGTGCAAAATTGGACAACACCTACTACTCAGACCCAGGTGAGAGCCTTCTTAGGTCTCACCGGGTATTACAGGAATTTCATCCACTGAATGTCATCTCCTCTCCTAAATTCCCTAAAAAGGTTAGATGGAATGAGGAATGCAATCAGGCCTTTGAAACCCTGAAAACGGCTCTTTGCCAAGCCCCAGTACTCAGAGCTCCTGACTACCACCAAACTTTCATTGTGCAAACAGATGCTTCCAATGTAGGAATAGGTGCAGTCCTCAGTCAACTGGATGGGAAAGGTAGGGAGCACCCAATTTGCTTCATCAGCCGAAAGCTGAAGGATCCTGAGACAAGGTGGGCAACAATCGAAAGAGAATGCTTTGCTATTGTGTGGGCACTGAAGAAGTTTAGACCATACTTGTATGGATCTACTTTTGTCATTCAGACTGACCACCAACCCTTGAGATGTTAATGCAAATGAAAGGGGAAAATCCAAAACTATTGAGATGGTCAATCTGCCTTGAAGGGTTTGATTTCACCAGTGAGCACAGGTCAGGGTGTCACCATCAAAATGCTGATGGACTCTCTAGGATGTATGTCATCGACTAGAGGTATGAGGTTCATCCAGGAGTGGATTAAATCCTCCTGTCCCTTAGTCTGGGGTGGGCGAGTGTTAGGGAGAATTCTCTCTTTAGGCTGAATTTCCTAACCTAGTGAGTCCCCCAGCAGCTTTGCTGGATTTCTGGAGTTTGTTTTTCTCCTCCTGCCAAGAGTGAGACTCTTTTCCTCCCACTCTTGGACATGATTAGTGGTATTCCTTTGACTGGTAATGTGTTTTATGGGCTATGGGGTCCTTTACTCCATAGGGTCTCATGTGTTTTTCCTATGTGTGTTACACAGCACCCTCCGTGCAGTAACACAGGGGTGTCATAGTGACGCCCCACCATAGACTCCATACCCTGGGACTGACTACTGTCTCCCAGGTCATGTAAAGTCACCATTGGCTTTGCTAGTCCCAAATTATTAACAGAAACCAGTACAAACCATCATATTGTGGACGTACTGGTCGGGGCAATTCGATTGCCACGTGGTCTGTTAGTCGAGGGGGCACGTCTCCGTCCCCCTGATCGAGTTTTGGCTGGTGGCAGTGGAAACTACTTTTTATATTCGACCGCAAATATTTTCCTATGGGATTTTCCCATTGCTCGAGGCTACCAACTTTAATTATTTAATTCTCATAGCCTCGAACATACCGCCGGTTTATTTAATTAATATTAATTCTCCGGTTGGTATTTTCTGCCAAGACTCGATTCTAAAATGGCGTTTGTGCTCTCTTCTGTGACTCCAACCCAAGTTGAGCCCTTTGTTCCACTTTTTTGGCAGGCTTCTCCACAGAAGCCTCCAAAAGTGGTGCCACCCTGTCTGGGTACCACAGGGGGCGTGGGAGGGGGTTTAGGAACCCTGGACCGAGTTACCTTGGTAACTCAGGTCGCACCACTTAGCATGTTTGAGTGACAGCTAGGCTGAGTGAATGGGGGTTTTCTGCATAAAAGCAGGGCTTTGGGGACTGGAACTTCAGAAGTCGCCACAGGACCTGAGAATCCGACGAGGGAGAAGCTGAGCCGACCTACCACGACGACACCACTGGTGGAGCCCTGCAGAACCGACTCACCACTTCCCGACGACAGAGAAGTTCTCCCGGCTGGAGAGGCTTCTTCCCCTGACTGGTGGGCACAACCAGTTTACCTTTCTTTCTTCGCACCCCAGCCCGGTTTGTGGTCAAACTGCCCGTGCCAAGCACCCCGACGGCCAGATAGCCACTCACCACTGAACCGCTAATCACCGGACCGCTCCTTGTACCTGAGAAACTCCGCGGCTGGTTTCTTCCCTGGCAGTGCAACGGACACCTGTCTTCCTCCACGACGAGACCCTCTCTTCCCCCGGACCAAGCACCGACTTGCACCCGCTGCCAGGAACAACTGCCCCCGCTAGAGTGTTCTCACCACTTTAAGGTACCGTGTCCGCCAGGCCTCCCTTTCTAAAGATTGCAACAAGGTAATAATAACTCCTTAACCTTCTGGACCGGGCTGGCCGCCTTGACCCTCTAACTGGTCCCTTTCTCTGATCCAACTCCTTTTTGAACCATTACAAGACTTTTGTGCACTGCAACCGTGTGACCTTGGACACATTTCGTTTTGATCCTCTTAAAGCCGATCCGGCCTACTGACTCTGAATTCACAGTTTTACTTTGCCTTCCTCTCTTGTTCTGTTCTTGTAAAAGTGTTGGGATCTGTTTCAATTTGTTCTCTGCTTTTCTCTCCCTTTTTAAAACGAACTATTAGAGTGCCATCTACGTTAAGCGCTCACCGTTGTCTGAAAATAAGTGGGGCTTTACCTAAGACTTGTCTAATATTCTTTTAAGGGAGTGTATATCTTTTAGAGACCATGTTTTTGAATTGCTTACTATTAGTGCCTGTGTGTTTTTCTAGATGTGGTTTTAAATAAATAAATATATCTCTTTTACACCAAGCCCTGGTCAGTGTTTACTTGTTCTATTGTGTGCTCTTGACCTATTGTGAATACTCTGTATACTGCCTAACTCTTCTTGAGGGAAGTCTGACTGCTCAGCCACAGCTACCAAGTGAATCTGTGTGGTACAGACTGCTACCAAGTGGGTTTACTGCCAAACACCTGTAGTCCTAAATCTTTTGCAGTGGTCCCAGAGGGAACTGCACAGGTTTCTGCCTAACACAATGTCTTTGTGTTTCCATACTTGAACGATTAACTAATCTGTGCACAGTCGCTGCACCAGGTTTTGAGCCATCTCGAGGACACTAGTTTACTACTGCTCGACTTGAGGTGTATGTTTTCTGTAATTTCAGGGAGGAACATACCAGCACACATTCTCCAGTTTATCAGCGCAGTCTTGGACACCTGAGAAGGGAAGACGTTTCCTCTTGAGGAAAGAGTCACCAATGTGGCACACATGGTCTGTCTCTTCCAGACATCCAGTAGTCTCCCGGCATAGGCTTTGCTGCACTTGCTGGGCCTGATGGCATCCTGTATGTATTTTCCTGGTGCCGTAGGCGAGACTCTGGATGAGATCCCTTGAGTCTTCTCAGGAGCCTGTGGTCTCCGTACTTCAGTGAGATGTCTGATGTCCTCCTGGGGTCGAGGTCTGAGGTGAACAACATGACCTGGTGGAGCGACAGGACGAACATGTTGGCAGGAGAACCTTTCGGGTGCCACAGCCGGAGGAACAGGTTGTCCCGGATGGCACACTGAAGAGCTGGGGAGCTCATTGCGGCTCCCTCCAGATCAGCAGCCATTGGTCTCATAAGGAGAAAGGTTACCACATCATTTTGCTGGAGCTGCGAGTAGTTGGACTAGCACTGACGGCTTTTGCGTCTTCTCTGCAGGGGAAACATGTTCTGTTGTTAACAGACAACACAGTGATCCTGCACTACCTCAAGAAGCATAGAGGCAGGTGATAACTGCCCCTGTACACAGAGGCTGTGCAGCTATGGTTCTGGATGCTAAAGAACAACATCTCAACCTCTGCAGCTCATCTGGCAGGGGAGGAGAATGGGTTGGCGGACGCTCTGAGCAGGCAAAGCTCAATCTCCCACAAGTGGGAGCTATGCCGGAGTACATTGCAGAGATCTTCACCCTGTGGGGAACACTGGTGGTGCACCTGTTTGCAATGAAGGACACCACGAAGTGCAAACAGTTCTGTTAAAGGGAATTACCCCCAGCGGGGCACTGGGAGATTCATTTTTGGTGGAGTGGTGTGAGAAACCTGAAGCTATCTCCCTAGCTAGTCCCCAGGGATCTGTCATCCAGGTGGCCAGGAGACGGCCATCGCTAATGGATACAGTTGCTGGGGGTGGACCAGTGAGGGAGGATCACCTGGATTTGGGGGTCCTCTGGGAGTGGGACACCAAAGGATGAGATGGGGTGTCCCCCTTCCTTAACACCTTTTACCCATCCTCTGATGTAGGACATTCCAAACCACTGCCCGCCCCCTCCTTTTCCACCACGAACACTTTTGCACAGCACAATGGACTAACACTAGAGCTGTTTACCTGACATGTCCCAATACCAGGTTCACGCAAAGTCCGGCAGTTGATCAGAATCACACACACTTGACAACCCTTTCCCTTCACCACAGGGATAAAAGGTGGAGTGAGAGAGCACATTATGAGAAAGGCTAACAAGGCTAAGACGGCAGACAGCACGTTCAGGCAGCTACCACGCGGCAGTTCAAGAGAAGGAGAAAGGCGGCGAGGAGATAAGTGACCTTGACCTTTTCGTCCCAGGCCCACAGAACCTTCGTGGAGGAGAATCTAAGACCACAAACAATAGCACAAGTCTCCTGCTGCAGATATCAACGATACACAGGGCAAGCCTATGCTGATAAGGCGGAGCAGAGGAGATTCCCGCACCCATGGTATTGGCCTTGACTCCAAAGAAGCCGAAAGTCAAGTGGTTCATCACAACTGGTTAGTCGAGGGGAGATTCGATGAGACCAGGCTGTGTGAAGTGAGAATCGCAAAGTGGCAAGTTGTGAAACAAACCCGATGAACTATAACTGAACTGTAAAAAGAGCGAAGGGGTGACCAGCAGCAGAGGGAAACAAACACCATGTGGGTGCCAACTCAAGAGACTCTGGTTGAGCCCCATATTGAGACACTACAGATATCAGAAGGCCATAGGAAGGTCGCCAAAGGAACTTAAAGTGGTCATACTTGAGGGTCGAGCAAAAGCCCTGTACAATCGTAAGTTGGCTGAAAGAAAGGGTAGTAAATCCTGCAATGATATGAAACCCGGGGAGCCAATCCCAGTAGGGGCAGAATCCAGAGTCCCAAGAAATGGTGTGTTTTAGAACTGTTTAAAAAGACATTAAGATTTGGGGATTACAATTGAGAAGGGCCATAACCCCATTTGAACTGTGGAGTATGATTGACAAAGGTCAGCCCAGAAGAGGGAGACCCAGGGGTGAACCCATCACCCAGCGAATATTGGGAATGAACTTTCATGTATTAAAGGAACTTTTGTTTTTGGTTATTTAAACACTTCAGGCCCATAGGCAAGAAACTTTCTAAGGAAACAAGACTTGCCCGTCGATGGTCCAGAGAACTGCCATTGGAACTGTTGTCTCGAGCTAAAGAAGCCTGAGACTGTACTGTGCTTCACCAACTCCACCTTAACCCATGCTCAAAACGTGGGGAAGGGAGACCCAGACTACCGCCTCCCAACTTAACATTTGAGAACATTCCTTTCTTTCTTGAAACTTAACCCCACACCCTTTGTATTTAGCATGAGGAACTTTCAATCTTTTTTTGTATAGGCCCTTTTATTTGACTTGACGCCACTAGGACTGCCTTATCATTTGATGGTGGACTCACATCCCCATCTTAGATTTAGGTTTAGATTAGGCATTTTTCCAATTTGCATACCACTTTCATTGTTCAATCAACACCCTTGAACTGTGATCATTTGTGTCTGTCTTGTTATCACCTTGAGTTCCTCGCATATGGTGTTAGAAGTGGGATCTGACTCAATTGAAACAAATTGAGGAACCCTACAATTTCAAAAGCTTAGCCAGAGAGCCTCCAGCCCTTCCATTGCCAACAAGGAATCAATAGGGTTTGATATCTGTAGCAGTAGGGAAGCTACTATTCCCCCTGGGAAAAGAGGAATTATTCCTACGGATTTAGTTTTGATTCCCCCTCTGGGATGTTACCTACGATTAGCTCCTGAAATCTGGCTTAGCATGGAAGCTCGGGATAGACGTCTTAGCGGGCGTTATTTATCCTGACTTCCCGAGGGGACGTGAAGGTTCTATTACAGAATCATGTCGAAGTCCCTTTTGAGGTACGTCAGGGAGACCAAATTACCGAGGGAATTTTGGAGAGAGCTTTGTTTCCTCAATTCCGAGAAAGTGAACCAGATGAAACAGACAGAGGTAACTTAGTCTTTGGAGAAGCTGATAAATCCCCTACAATCGAAGAATGGAAAGTAGAGGAACCCACCATCTATACCGACCTAGGCGTTGCAAAGCGAAATGTCCTAGCTCTCGCTAAAGCTTTTTTACAAGCAATCCCAGAAGAAGGCCTAGACAAGCGCAGTCCCTTTTTCTTTGTAAAACTAGAGCTATTTTACAGGAAGGAAACCGCCCGTGAAGGGTTAATAAAAACTCAACTGGTAATACCTAAAAGTCACTGTCATGATGCCTACCCCCGGGCATCTGGACCAATCCCATCAGCCCCGGGAGCAGGCATCCAGGTGCTTACTAAAAGCCCAGCAACCCCGGCTAGGGGCTGTCTGGGTACAGTCCTGGCGCCATTGGCACCAGGCTCATAGAGGAAATCAGTCCTGGCGCCATAGGCGCCAGGCTCATGTACATTACTTACCTCATGCAGACCATGCTGCAATGAAGTCAAGCCAACGTGAGGCCTGAATGGGACTACTTTACTTCAGGGACTATTTTTTTACTCGGGTGTGGTTCTGGGGGAACTTCTTACCTGGGACTACTTTGAAGGCTATCTAAACCACGCCCGAACAGCAGCACATGCTTCGCGTTATTCTGCATCCAGCAGCGTAACGCTCACCGTGCCTGCAGTCAGCATCCAGTCTTCTGCCACGCCCGCCTCGAGTCCATAGCTCCTAGAAAAAGAGGAAAGAAGAAGGAAAGGTTAGAACACGGACATTATTTTAATTCCTTACCTGATTCCGGATCCATCACGTCTTCGAACTTGGAAAGGACATTTTTTCTGCACGCGTCGCGTCGCCAGCTGCAGAGCCGCACCATACTCACCAGTCCTCACAGCATTTTTCGATTCGGTGCTACCTCCATCATTTTCCTTGCCGAACTCCAGCATCTAGGGGACAAAAGAAATATAAGGTGAGCCGAGAGAGCCAACAAATACAATCTCTTTTTACCACCATAGACTTTCCTGATTTACCACCAGAGGCATTATTCTTTAACATCCCGCAACTTCTTACGCCGCACCTGTAAGGAGAGAGAAAACAACAAGTTAAATACACGCATCTTTTACCCGACAATGTTGGGTAATACAGACTCTTACCTGAACGCCATCAGCTGCCACAAGACAATCTTCTCCTGGACCCAGCTGCAACACAAGAAGGGAATGGGGCAAGAGTGAACATAGGACATATTGAACTCTTTGGACTTTATACTTACGGGTTCTCGCCAGGAACCTCGGAGTCAATATTCATCCGGAACTCTTCCAACGCCTTCGAACCAGTGAAGTAACTGGTATCTACGCGTCCCTGCATTCCACGCAGGATGGAGAGCTCATCATTCAAAAACATAAGGTGAGATTACTGAAAGGGAATATCGGAGGTGATTAGTGGGGAGAACAGTGGGGTGCCATTAATAGAATCCACGGGTGGCTAAATCCCTTTCTCCACTTGCAGGAGAATACTTCTACGGGTAAAGCAGACGAGATTAGGCGGGCCAGTCCAGTCTGTCATCTCTGCACTAAGTTTCACGTTGAAGGAGAACGCAGCTGTCCGGGTCCGATCGACGCCCCTGTGGGAGCCAGGTGAGCGTAACAGTCACTGATAGGTCGTGCTAGAGATCGCCCATTCCCATCTCATGGGAGGACATTTGTGAGGAACTAAATCCCAGGCGCATATTAGTGGAAAGTTTTATTGGCCGGGTATTCATGCTGACATGAAAACTTTCCTACAAACATGTGAGATATGTCAAAAGACCAACCTGTACATTACATGACCCGCCCCTTTGAACCTGTTGCCAATTATAGAAGTCCCCTTCTCACGAATTGGCATGGACATAATAGGACCTCTGGAAACATCTAAATTGGGGAACAAGTATGTCCTGGTGATCGTGGATTATGCAACCCGATACCCTGAGGCATTCCCAATGCGAAATAATACCACTCAGCAAATCTTGAAGCATCTTTTACCATATTTCTCTAGGGTTGGTTTTCCCAAAGAAATACTAACAGATCTGTTTTTTAAAATGTTATGAGTAAACGTATGGCTGAAGTCAGAGCTACTCAACATTACCACCTTGCAAACTTCTGTGTACCATCCCCAAACCGATGGTCTAGTAGAAAGATTCAATACGACCTTAAAACTAACTCTGCATAAACTGGTAGACAAAGACGAGAAGGACTGGGACAGAATGATCCCATGGGCACTGTTTGCAGTAAGGAAACTCCCCCCAGCCCCCAAGCGTCCACAGGTTTCTCTCCCTTTGACCTCTATGGAAAAGAACCGTGAGATGTCCTAGACATGCTCCGGGAAACCTGGAAAGAATGCGAGGAGGCTCCCATACCAATACCCCAAACCGCCACTAGAATGCGAGAAAGCATGAAATTTGTCCAGGACTTAGTTTTGAACTCACTTGGGCAAGGCCCAAAACCAGCAAAAGGCCAGTTACGACAAAAGGTAAATTTAAGATCTTTTTCTATCGGACAGAATGTACTAGTCCTTTTACCGACCTCAGAAAACAAACTGGTCTCCAAGTGGCACAGACCTTATGAGATAATAGAAAGAACGGGAACGTGCACGTATAAAGTAGCCCAACCAGACCGAAAACAGAAAGTCCACTTATATCGTGTTAACCTTCTAAAAGAGTGGAAAGAAAACACATCAGCCACCCATGCCAAAGTTCTAGCTTGCCTGGTTCCGGAGGACATAGATATCTTTGACTTAATTTCACACAAGTTCTCTAGCCAACAACGAGAAGATCTGAAGGACGTAATGGTTTCATTCCCCGTCGTATTTTCTGAAAAAACGGGAACAGTAAAAGGTACCTATCATTGTATTCGAAAACCTAAAGGCAAAGTAGTTCACCTAAAACCTTATCGTCTACCAGAAGTACGAAAACAGGTAGTGAATAAGAAGTCGACAAAATGTTGGAGGCTAATATCATTTACCCTTCCTCGTCAAGTTAGTACCAAATCGGACTTTGATGCCTATCCTATGCCACGCATCTATGACCTAATTGATAAACTAGGGACAGTCACCTATCAATCAACCCTAGATTGGGCTAATAGGTTATTACCGTAGATTTATCCCCAACTATTCGGATACAACGGCATGGTTGACAGATAAACTTAAAAATGCTGAACTGCAGAAACTTCAGTGGACCAAGGACGACTAGGTATGCCATAACATCTTGAAACAAACACTATGTCAAAACCCAATAAGTTTGTTACAGACGGTTGCTTCCCTTACAGGATTAGGAGCCGTTCTGTCCCAGCTCTGCGACGGACTAGAACACCCCATACTGTTTACCAGTGGCAAGTTATTCCCACATGAGAAAAATTACTCCATGGTGGAACTAGAGGCCCTAGCAATCAAGTGGGCCATTATCCATCTCAGGTACTATCTATTAGGAAGAAAATTCACTCTAGTTACCGACCACTCACCCTTAGTCTGGATTAGCCGACGGAAAGAGCCCAACCCATGGGTCATGCAATGGTTTCTAGACCTACAACCCTATTGTTTCACGGCAGAGCACCAGAAAGGAAAAGACCAGGGAAAAGACCAGGGAAACGTGACTTTTCTTTCCCGATTCCCCTGTAAAACAAATGTGGCTACATCGCATGGAGGAAGGGTATGTGAGAAACCTGAAAGTGTCTCCCTAGCTGGTCCCCAGGGATCTGTCTTCCAGTTGGCCAGGACACAGCCATCGCCATTGGATCCAGTTCCTGGGGGTGGACCAGTGAGGGAGGATCACCTGGATGGAGGGCCCTGTCAGAGTGGGACACCGACGGGTGAGACACAGTATCCCCCTTCCTTTAACACCTTTTCCCCATCCTCTCACGTAGGACATTCCAAACCACTGCCCCCCCCCCCGTTTTCCACCACAAACACTTTCGCACAACACAACGGACTAACACTAGAGCCGTTTACCTGACATGTCCCAATACCAGGGTCAGGCAAAGTCAGGCTATTGATCAGAATCGCACACACCTGATGACCCTTTCCCTTCCCCACAGGGATAAAAGGTGGCGAGCACAGTACGAGAAAGGCGAACACGGCAGACAGCATGTTGAAACGGCTACCTCGCGGCAGTTCAAGAGAAGGCGAAAGGGGGCGGGAAGCAAGGAGGTGGCGAGTAGAGAAGTGACCTTGCCTTTTTCGTCCCAGGCCCGCAGAACCTTCGGGGAGGAGAATTAAGATCACAAACAATAGCACAAGTGTCCTGCTGCAGATGCACGGGCCAAGCCTATGGTGATAAGGTGGAGCAGAGGAGACTCCCGCACCTGTGGTACTGGCCTCGACTCCAAAGAAGCCGAAAGCCAAGCGGTTCATCACAACCAGTGAGTCGAGGGGAGAATTGATAAAACCGGGCTGTGTGGAGTGAGAATTGCAAAGTGGCAAGTTGATAAACAAACCTGATGAACTATAATTGAACTGTAAAAAGTGTGAAGGGGAGACCAGCGGCAGAGTGAAACCGAAACCACGTGCGTGCCAAATCAAGAGACTCTGGTCGAGCCCCATATTGAGAAACTACAGAAATGAGAGGGCCATAGGAAGCTCGCCAAAGGAATTCAAAGTGGTGATACGTTAGGGTCGAGCAAAAGCCCTGTACAATCGAAAGACTTTGATCCGTAAGTTGGCTGAAAGAAAGGGTAGTAAATCCTGCAGTGAGAGGAATCCCGGGAAGCACATCCCAGGAGGGGCTGAATCTAGAGTCCCAAGGTTTTGGATTACAATCAGCCCAGAAGAGGGGAACCCAGGGGTGAGGCCATCAACTGTGTATTACGATTGACAAGGGTCAGCCCAGAAGAGGGCGATCCAGCGGTGAACCCATCACCCATCGAATATTGGGAGCAAACTTTCATTTGTTAAAGGAACTTTTGTTTTTGGTTATCTGAACACGTCACGCCCGAAGACAAGAGACTTTCTAAGGAAACGAGACTTGGCCATCAACGGTCCTGTGAACTGCCCTTGGAACTGTCGTCTTGTGCTAAAGAACCAGAGACTGTACTGTACTCCACCAACTCCACCTTACCCTGTGCTCAAAACATGGGGAAGGGAGACCCAGGCTACTGCCTCCTGACTTATCATTTGAGAACACTCCTTTCTTTCTTGAAACTTAACCCCACACCCTTTGTATTTAGTGTAAGGAATTGGCAATCGTTTTTTTTTTTTTTCGTTTTTTTTTTTTTCGTTTTTTTTTTAGTATAGGCCCTTTTATTTGACTTGACGCCACTAGGACTGTCTTATTATCATTTGATGGTCGACACCCGTATACCACTTTCATTGTTCAATAAACACCCTTGAACTGTGATCACTTGTGTCTGTCTTACTTGTTGTCACCATGAGTTCCTAGAGTGGGTCTTCAACCTCGATTATGTGTTCCCACCGATACCAGTCGTCCCTTCTGTTTTCAGGAGGTTATGGAAATTCAGGGCTCCCCTGAACCTGACCGCCCCTGACTTCGGCTTCCTTGGAGGCCGGACTTCTTGATACAGTCTGGAGGCAATGTGCTTCACCCAAACCGGGATCCTCACAACCTGCAAGCTGCGCCTTGAGAGGCTGAGGCACCCAGAACTGGGACTTCGATGAGGAGGTGCAAGAGGTTCTGTTGGCTGCACGTAGACCGTAAACTAGGTCCCTATACTCGGGCAGACAGATCAAGTTTGTCACCTGGTGCAAGGCAAAAGGGGTGTCCTCAGTGATGGAGGTTTTATTGGCATTCGCCAAATCAGCCCTACAAGTGGGCACGGTGAAGGGGTTTCTGGTGGCTTTCCATTTTTAAAAGGACTCAAGAGCAAGGTTCCTTCTTTACCATCCTTGTGGTGGGCCAGTTTTTGAAGACCTGCTTAATTTGTGTCCTCCTTCGCCTTTTGTGGTCCCTAATCTGAACTTGGTTCTCACCTTCCTGATGGCGGCTCCATTTGAGCCTTTGCTCAGCTCTGAACAGACTCGTCCCATTGAAGACTGCGTTTTTGGTGGCGATCCCGTCCGCTAGGAGAGTCAATGATTTGAAGCCGTCTGCAGTAAAGCCCAATTTCATATATTTTTTAAAGAAAATGTGTCCCTGAAAGTACCCCCTGAGTTCTTATCAAAAGTGGTGTCAGAATTTAATTTGGGCCAGAGCATCGATCTACCAGCGTTTTACCTTCCACACCATCCTTCAAAGGATGAGGAAAGGCCCCAGGGATTGGATACCAAGAGGGTGCTGAGTTTTTACCTGGTTAGAACCGGCTCTTTCAGGAAGGATGAAAAGTTGTTCATTGCTTTTTTGCAATCCATGTTGGGGCGAGCAGTTACTAAACAAACTATCTCTCGCTGGATCACTTTAGGCATTTTTGAATGCTTCCAGACTGCAGATAAGAAGGTTCCAGCAGGGCTTAGGACCCACTCTACCAGAGGGGTCGTGGTCTTCTCAGTTCTTTGGGGGAGGGAGGGAGTGCCGGCTAGAGACATTTGGGGCCGATGAGTACGGTGGTCCACAAGAATTTTTTGGTTTGACTTCCAACCCTCCTCCAGCATGGTTACTGTTTTGGGAGTCTGTCAAGATGAGGAATCTGTGGGAGAATGCAATGCATCGAAGGCGAAATTACTTACCAGTAAAGTTATGTCTATGGGTTCCTCTCCCACAGCGTCCTCATTGCCCTCCCAGCCTGCCCCGCTTGGAAGTCCATGGTCTCAATCAGATTCTACAATCAAGTTTCTGTGTGCATTGACATAAGTAGCAGAGTGCTACATTTGGGCAGCAGCAATTTGTTGGCAGACTGGCCTACCTCTTCTGGTTTTATTCAAAGTTTGGAATATGGAAGAAAAATGTAAGCAAGCATTGGATGTTTGCTATGGTTATTGTTGTTTCTATGCCTTTCGCATTACTGCAGGTTTCCTCTCGCAGGCATAGTCCTGGTTGGGGAACTGAGGTAAGGGGGCGTAGTGCGTCCTTTTAATGTCACATTCATTGTCAAGGAATGGTGAGGCCATATATGAGGAAGTCGACAACTGAATTGAGCGGCACTACGCCCCCTGTCAAAAAAATGTTGTAGCAGCTGATGCTGGATAGCTGTCTATCAAGATGAGGAATCTGTGGGGGAAGAATTCATAGAACATTACTGGTAAGTAATTTCTCCTTCCAGTATCAACACTATTCAGCAACTTTTTTCATGACCAGGGGGCACAGCACGGCTATACATCAGCTTTGTCTGGGCCCCATTGCACGCCCCATGTCTGACCTGTCAGGGCCACACCATACAAGGAGCCACCATGCCTCATGTCTTCATTCCTTTTTAACATGCACTCAGTATGCTTCAGGAATGCTGTTTAGATAATTTTGTTACTGCATCATGCTCAACCTTGTTAAGGCCTCGAGCTTTAACCCCTGTGCGGGAGATAGCCATCTGTCTTGGACCTAGACAGGATTTGCCTGTATTGCTTGGGACAGACCATGTACCTCAGGATGGCTGTTCATGCCAGTCCATGCATCCAAAGGGTAGACGGAAACGTGGCATAACGTTTTTCACTTTCTGCCACAAAAGTGGTAAGAGGACCCCTTCCAAGTCCCTGGGCGCAGCACAGAGGAAGGCAGTGACAGAAGAAAAACATTCACCTGTCCAGAAGGACAAGGACAATAAACATGAGAAGAGTTTGCCCTCCCCAAGCGACTATTCGAGACTTCATTCTTCATCATCATCAAAGAAGCAGAGCCATCACTCCTGTGAGAAACCCAAAATTGTCTCCTTAGCTAGTCCCGGGGATCTGTCATGTAGGTGGCCAGGACCCGGCCATCGCTATTGGATCCAGTTCTTGGGGGTGGACCAGTGAGGGAGGATCACCTTTATGGGGGATCCTTAGTGAGTGGGAGCGGGACACAGATGGGCGAGAGAAGTATCCCTCTCCTTCTTTTGACACCTTTGCCCCATCCTACCATGTAGGACATTCCAAAACACTGCCCCCGCCCTTTTCCCACACGAAAACCTTTGCACAATACAAAAGACAGCAGACTAACAGCAGGGCCGTTTACCTGACGTGTCCTAATACCAGGGTCAGGGAAAGTCAGACAATAGAGCTGAATCACACATACCTGACGTCCCTTTCCCTTCCCCACAGGGATAAAAGGTGGGGCACAAGAGCCCAGTACGAGCAAGCCAGACCGCACGACGTGAGAGCTAACTCAGAACGGCAGTTTAAGAGGAGGCGAAAGACGGCATATATCAAGAGGGTGACCAGGAGTGAAGCGACCATGCCCTTTCCGATCAAGGCCCGTGAAACATCTGTAGATGGAAATATAAGACCGCAAACAATAGCCAGTGTGTGTTGCAGCAGGTTTCAGCAGTATGCAAGACCCTCCTCCGCTGATTACCAAGCCGGGGAGAGACACTTGTCTCAGTGGTACCAACCTTGACTCCAAAAAGAAGGAAAGCCAAGTGGTTCATCACAGGCGTTGAATCGAGGGGAAATTTGATAAGAAACTGAACTGTCTTGAACGAAAAGTAGCAAACAGCTCATTTGAACTGTGAAAGAACTATTAATAAAAATGGGGAAAACCAGCAACAGAGAAGTCCGGCACCATGTGGGTGCTCAAATAGGAAATTCTGGCTGATTACCCGATGGTAGAAACTACCACAACCAGAAGGCCTTAGGGAAAGGTGAAGAGGGGTCAAAGTAGTCATATGGGGATCCTCTGTACTGTCGAAAGTCTTTGACCGACAAAGGGATTGTAAAGCTAAGGGGAATGAATCCCGCATGCTGAAATTGGTAAATGAACAGTACATGACAAAAGTTGGCAAGAATGAACCTGACGGAGGGATGCTAACAAGAAGGGACGAAGTCTGAAGTCCCATTAACAGTGTGTTGACAGGAATGAACCTGATGGAGGGATGTCTGTCCACAGTGAATTGTTTGAAAATACATCATTAAGATTTGTCAGTGCAAGAAGGATGAAAAGATTTGGGGAAGTGGATTGTCCTCCTTGGCATTAGGGTCCGAGCCTGGCAGAGGGAGATCCAGGGGGTGGAAAGTAATCGCCCCAATGTTCAATTGGAAAGGAACTTTTTGTTTTTTGGTTGAATACATCAGGCCCTCGAAGGCAAGAGACTTTTATTGAAAAGAGACTTAATTGTTGAAGAACCTGATAGCTGGTACGGAACTGTTGACTCATGCTGCGAAGTCTTGAGTGTGTGCAGTGCTCTGGAGGATCCACCTTGTCCTGTGCTCAAAACGTGGGGAAGGGGGGAGACCCATGGCAATCACATCCTGACTTAATATTTGTGAACACTTCTTTCTTTATTGAAAACCCTATCCTACACTCTTTCTATAATTAGTTGTAGGGATTTGGCAATAGTTTCTTTTTGTTTAGGCCTTTTTACTTTGACAAGATGCCACAAGGACTGCTTTATTTTTCATTTGATGGTCAAAGCTTGCTCCCATCTTAGATTTAGGTTTAGGTTAGGCGTTTTTCCACCATGCACAGTTTAATAAACACCCTTGAACTGTGATCACTTGTGTCTGTCTTTACTGTTGCCACCATGAGTTCCTTACAATTTCTAGCGAAGGGAGCACTGGGCGATGCGTCTCTGTTGGTTTGGACCTTCCCTCTCCACTACACCTTCCTTCCGGTTCTCGTCATCCCATGGGTTGTCAGGAGGTTGAAGCGGTTTCGTGCAACCATGATCTTGATCACCCCAGACTGGGTGAGGAGAACTTAGTACTCCGACCATCTGTCCCCCTACTGGTTGACTTGATGCCCAGATCTCCTGACCCAGTCGGAAGGTCAGGTGCTTCACCCGAACCGAGTCCATCAATCTACATGCGTGGCTCTTGAAAGGATTAGGTATGATGACTGGGACCTCTCTGAGAAAGTACCTGAGGTGCTGTTGGCTGCAAGCAGACAGTCTACACGATCTCTGTAAGTAAGACCTGGCTTTCTTCCTATAGGAATATCTGAATTCTATTCTCTCAGTCGATAGAGCTACCGGTTTTCTACCCTCTGCCACATTCATCTAAGTAGGAGGAGCGGTTCCATCGTTTGGACCCCAGAAGAGCTTTGAGCTTTTATGTCGCTAGGATGTCAGAGTTCTGGAAATCTGATCAACGGTTTGTGGCCCATTTTTTGTCTCTGAAAGGTCTACCCGTAACGAAGCAGACTCTTATCGTGGTGGAAAATTCTGTGCATCGCAGAGTGGTACCAATCTGCAGGCATAGATCTTCCCTCCGGCATCAAGGCACATCCGACAAGAGAAATCTCACCATTAGATGCATTTGTCATGTGGCCACGTGGTCATCCTTACACACGTTTACCAGGCACTATTGTCTGGATGTTGCCCACAGGGCTGATGTATGTTTTGGTAGGGCAGTGCTGCAAAATCTGCTACTGTAATACTTTCTGCCCACCTCTGTCTTCCTAACTGCTTGGAGTCTTTCAGATGAGGAATCTGCAGGAGAAAAGCAAACCATTGAAGGAGAAATGACTTGCTGTAATGATCTTTCTATGGATTCTTCTCCTGCAGATTCCTCATCACCCCTCGCTTACATCCCTGCTCAGAACATTCTTATGGCCTGGCGCACCTATCTAAATGAAAAGACGCATTGAGATGGCTGTGAGGTGACCACTCCTATGTGACTAGTCGTTTGCCTTTGGAAAAAAGAAATGTATATTTTTCATTTATTCTAGAAAGCTTTATTCCAAGCTGTTTTCACCTCCTGTGATGTTTGACTTTGTCAGGTTTTTTGCATGCTGGTTAGCCTTGTCTCCTATCGTTTTCCTCTGCAGCGTTCAAGCATGGGGAAAAAAGGGGAACTGAGGTATTGAGCGTTGTGGTGTGGTATATGTACAATGCCTGATGTTAAGTCTAGAGCCGACGATCGAGCACCGAGCAAGAGCAAACAAAGACCGAGTCGAGGTCCACTACGCCCCCTGCAGAAATGTTTCTGAGCAGTGAAGCTGGAAGTTTAACAACAAGGTATAGCTCCAACAAAATTTCCAAATGGATGATGTTCACACTTTCCAAAGGGGATGACTCCCTTTCCCAGGATTTTCTACACCAAAAGAAATTAAAAGAAATTAGCAAGTTCTTCATAGTACAAGAGGATAACTGTTGCAATTCACTCTAGGGGAAATGACTCCCTTTCCCAGGCGTTTTTCCACTTTCACTACAATTTCAAAAAGGGCACGAGTCTTCCGTAGAATTACCCTTTCAAGATAACACAACTTAGGTGTGGGTGTCAGACCATCAAATCACATGGTATAATCCCCTGCCAGGTTCTCTTGTGCAAAACAATTCTTTATGGGTGCGGATTCCAGATCCGCTCTTTGCCTGGTATACTTTCCTGCCAGGACTTTGTTACAATCTCTCGTTAACATTCCTTCCAAGGGTGCAAGGGACTTCCCCCCCAAGTTACTTTATGGCAAAGTACTGTGACGATGAAGATGACACTGATTCCAATGAGGATTACTCGCTTTCCCCACTCTTGGCAACCAGTTCACTCCATCAGGGTCTCTTTGCCTCAGTTTCAGCGTTCCCTTCTCCCATCTGAGTTTACCGACATAATCTGCGTTCTCTGGCTCTAGTCGCACGCATTTGGGTACTCACCTCGGTATCTGCTTTCCCCAGTCAGCGGCACAAAGCATTCACGCTTCTCCCATCAGAACGAAGCCCGCACTGGCTTCCAGTTCCCACTGAGACATCCTTCTTCTTTGGGGGCCTCCACTGACGACGGACACCGCTTCCCACCGCGGCTGCTCCGGAGCTCGCCTCTCTGTTTGTCTTCTGGCCAGCTGTGCTCTGCAGCCATGGCTCTCGGTCCGGTCTAGTTCCTGGTTCGCCCGACCTGCCAGAAGTGCTTGGGTCTCGCCGTCACCACTCGCCTGCCTTCGGGGTTCGTTCCCGGATTGGGCCACTGTCTGCCCTGCACTGCACCCTGCGTCTCTCGACGGTTTCCAAGCCGACGCTTGGAAAACAAAGGTCTCTCAATTTTCTCATAGCAGCTGACTTAAACTCCCGCCCCCCCGGCTGGAAAGTGTGTTGGGCCAATCACATTCTTCAGAACACTAGACTGCGCATTATGCTTCACACTCTTGCTCATTGCAGCCCTCTTCCTCGTCTGAGTACATGTTGTCACAATGTGGAAAATGTTCATGATGTCTGTCAGCAGCCTTTACAGGATGTTGGGAGGGTTTGTCACAATATGCCATAAAGGCATGGGGAATGGAGGGGGTATCCCTAAATGGAAAGGGGGGTATCCTGTCTCATCTGATGAGGCCTGTACATCCCTCTGTTCTCTACTGCATGACTTGGGTTTCTCCCTGAGTTTACAGTAATCAGACCTCACACAGTGCAAAGGTTCCAGTTCATCCTTTCCCCCGGTCCCTGGAGGAAGACACTAACATGGCAAAATGGTCATGGTTTTCCAGATTTCCAGCAGTCTCCTGCGCCTGCTGGGCCTCATGGCATACTGTATTTTCCTGGTGCCGCAGGTGCGACTCCGGAAGAAATTCCTACAGTGGCTTCTCGGGAGCCAATGGTTGCAGTATTTCAGAGAGATCTCAGATGTCCTCCAGGTGTTGAGGTCTGTGATGAACGACCTGGCCTGGAGGAGCAACAGGACAAACATGTTGGCGGGAGAACCTTTCTGGGCGCCATGGTCAGAGGAGCAGGTTGTCATGGATGCCTCGCTGACGGGCTCTGGAGCTCATTGCGGCTCTCTCCAGATCAGCAGCAATTGGTCTCAGATGGAAAAAGATTGCCACATCAATCTGCTGGAGCTGCGAACAGTCACACTAGCACGAACAGCTTTTGTGCCTTCTCTGCAGGGGAAACATGTCCTAGTGTTAACGGACAACACAGTGACCATGCACTACCTCAATAAACATTGAGGCATGATAGCTACATTGACTCCCTGTATGATGAGATCACTTCCCCTTTGCAGGGAGGTCACTACAGATATCTTTTCCCAGTGGGGCACCCCAACGGTGCACCTGTTTGCAACTAAGGACAACACAAAATGCAAGCAGTTCTGTTAAAGGGAATTTCCTCACAGGGGGGCATTGGGGCTGTGTTTCTGGTGGAGTGGGTCTTTGATCTCCATTACGCCTTCCCACCACTGCCGCTCATCCTTTGGGTTCTCAGGAGGGTGCAGAAATGTTATCCTGATCGCCCCGACTGGGCGAGGATGATGTGGTACCCAGGAGGCAATGTGCTTCACCCAAACCCTCCCAGCCTGCATGCTTGGCTCTTAAGAGGCTGAGGTATGGGGACTGGGACCTCGACGAGGAGGTGCTAGAGGTGTTGCTGGCTGCACATAGACCATCCACTAGGTCTATGTAAGCGTGCAGACGGAGAAAGGTTGTGACCTGGTGCAAGGCTAAGGGAGTGGATCCCATGTCATGTTCCATCTCTTCAGTGATGGAGTTTTTGTTGGCCAGAGCCAAATTAGGCCTACATGTGGGCACAGTAATGGGGTATCTGGTGGCGTTTTCCTTGTTCAAAAGGATGTCAGAACAAGGTTCATTCTTTACTGTTACAGTGGTGGCCCGGTTCTTGCAGGCCCTGGTTAATTCTTACCCTCTCTTGCCTTTTGTGCGATCCCTTATTGGGATTGGAAATTGGTTCTCACCGTCCTGATAACTGCTCAGTTTGAGCCATTTGCATTCAGCTCCCATCAGACCTGTCAAGCTGAAGACTTCTCCTTGGTGGCAATCGCCTCCTCAAGAAGGGTCAGTGAATTGCAGGCCCTCTTGTGTAAGGCCCCCTTCCTGACGTTTTTCAAGGAGAAAGTATCCCTGAAAGTTTGCTCTAAGCTTTTACCAAAGGTGGTATCAGAATTCAAATACCTTGACGGGGAGGGAGGACGACGATTTTTTATTGGGAACTACAGTATGCTGGAAGTTATTGTATCTTATTGTTTGCTAAGGCTGTTGCCCTCTGGGTCCACCATACTGTCTTCAATGCACTATATGTATGTATTGGCCCTGGGCTCTGCCACCTTTTGTCACTGTCTCATAAAGGTTTAAAAAAGAAAAGTGGTATCAGAATTCAATCTCAGCCAGAGGATCGATCTTCCAGCGTTTAACCCTCCACCCCATTCTCCTAAGGATGAAGAGAGGCTCCGCAGGTTGGATCCCAAAAGCGCACTTCGTTTTTACATGGCTAGAATGGGCTCTTTAAGGAAGGCTGGCCAGTTATTCATTGCATTTTGGCAATCCATGTTGGGACGAGCGGTTACCAAGCAGACTGTCTCTCGTTGGATAGGGCTGTTCATTTCAGAATGTTAAGAGAACTCAGGTAAGGAGGTACCAGCAGGGTTTAGGGTACATTCTACCAGAGGAGTAGCAGCCTCTTCAGTTCTCTACAGTGGAGTTCCAACTAGAGACATTTGTTGCACAGCAACGTGATCCTCTTTGCACACGTTTGCCAAGCATAATGGCCTAGACATTGCCTGAGGGCTGATTCTCACTTTGGTAGGGTGGTCCTCCAGAGTTTCTTGGTGTAACTTCTCACCATCCACTGCCATGGACACTACTTTAGGAGTCTATCAAGATGAGGAATATGTGGAGGAATGCAATCCGTTGAAGGAGAAATTAGTTATCCGTAATGTTGGTTCTATGGATTCTTCTCTCACAGATTCCTCATAGCCTTCCCAGCCTACCCTGCTTGGAAGTCCATGGTCTCAATTGTAATCTGCGATCACATTTCTATGTGCTGATGACATGAGGAGCAGAGTGCTACGTTGGGGCAGCAACAAATGATTGCCAGTTTCCAGTCTCTTCTGGCTTCGTTTTGAATACTGAAGAATAGAAAAAGGTAAGCATCTAGTGTTTGCTATTGTTTGTTTTGATTACCTTTCCACTTTAATGATGTTCCCTCTCGCAGGCTGAGCCAGTGGGAGGGAGGAGTGGGGTACTGAGATACGGGTGTGTAGTGCATCACTCACGTCTAGTATCGAAGAGTGGCACGGTCGAATATGAGGGAGTTGTCGGGAGATGTTGAGCAGCACTCTATGCCCCATGTCGAAAATAAAATCCAAGCAACTGACGCTGGATGAATATCAAGATGAGGAATCTGTGGGAGAAGAATCTATAGAATGAATATTACTAGTATGTAATTTCTCCATCTGTCTTACTGGTAATGTCAAACTGGGAGATTATTAGTAATGTCAACCTGGCAGCATTAACCTGGTACCTTCCTAGCAATGGCAAACTCTGAGCCATAGTTTGAATGTCAAGCTTAACAACCATGTGATGCCTTGACTTGCCTTGTGATTGGGACGTGCCTGTGTGTGTCTATGTAGCCACAGGCTTTTGGGAGTGTGTTGTGTGTGAGGGTGTGAGTGAGCGTGGGTTCATGGATATTTTTATAAAGCACCGGGCCTCCTCCCCCAGATAAATCAGTTTGGTCAGCCTGGAACTAGAGGGTGCATCAGCTCTCGCTCTACGAGTCTCAACACTATGCTTCTCTGAGCAGACAATGTTCCTTCCCAATTCCCTGTGAGTACCTGTTACTGTTCCTTCCTGATTTGCTGTGAATATCTGTTCCTTGGCTCTCTCCTCTTCTAGTTCTGGCTCCTTTCCTACTGACCCTCGTTCAAGGTGCCTTCCTAGATACTTCTGGCTGCCCATCATTTTGGAGATTGCCTGCTGTTTCTAGGACACGCTCTGTTTGTGTGTCCTACCGACTTCAAGATTAAGAAGCCGATTCATGGAATAATTAGCGCGGCGCAAGTGGGCAAAAACGTGCGAATCGCAGTGGAATAGCGAAAATCGCAGTGCAATTGCAAAAATCGCACGAAAAGCAGCACACGTCGATTCATGGAAGGCCGTGCGCGAGAAAACCAGCGGATGTGCGATAAAAAAGTGCGCGGCGCACGTTGGCGCACAGGCCATCTAACAGCGTGCGCCAGGTCACAGCGAAAATCGCACAGGCCACAGCGCAATTCGCACATTGCGCGGCGCACGCAACAAAAGTAGGCGGAACACGGGCGTAACACTCGGAATGGCGAACAACTTGCCAAAACGTGTGCGTCACGGGGGAAGTACAGGGCACAAGTGCGCGGAACGCCCACATGCTCGCCTACAACACGTATTCATGGAATAGAATAGGGCAAAAAAGCGCACGCTCAAACCAGCGCACAGGCACAAACACGACCGCCACAAGAAAGCAGGCGGTAACGTCTCTGCGGCTGTAAGAAATGTGCGCCAAAAGGTGCGCCAACAAATAGCACCTATATACTGCCATGATGAATGTCCCATACTGTGGCCCTCCAGGAAAAATGACGTGCAAAGGGGTACCCACAAACACGGACACCCGCTGACAAAAAATACGTGTGCGTGTATACCGGGGTGCGCGGGAAGTCTAACACGCGATTTCAGCAGGGTACGTGCATCACAGGGGTTCGCGTGAAGTTATTCACGCGATCGGGCCTGGGGGAGCGGGCTACGTGTATTTCAGGGGTTCGCGTGAAGTTTCACACGCGATCGGGCCTGGGGGAGCGGGCTACGTGTATTACAGGGGTTCGCGTGAAGTTCCTCACGCGATCGGCCCTGGGGTAGCGGGCTACGTGTATATCAGGGGTTCGCGTGAAGTTCCTCACGCGATCGGGCCTGGGGGAGCGTGCTACGTGTATATCAGGGGTTCGCGTGAAGTTTCACATGCGATCGGGCCTGGGGGAGCGGGCTACGTGTATTACAGGGGTTCGCGTGAAGTTCCTCACGCGATCGGGCCTGGGGGAGCGGGCTACGTGTATATCAGGGGTTCGCGTGAAGTTTCACACGCGAATAGGCTGGGCGCGTGTATTTCAGGGGTGCGCGGGAAGTTCCACATGCGAATAGCCTGGGGGCGCGTGTATTCCAGGGGTGCGCGGGAAATTCCACACGCGAATAGCCTGGGCGCGTGTATTTCAGGGGTGCGCGGGAAGTTCCACACGCGAATAGCCTGGGCGCGTGTATTTCAGGGGTGCGTGGGAAGTTCCACACGCGAATAGCCTGGGCGCGTGTATTTCAGGGGTGCGCGGGAAGTTCCACACGCGAATAGCCTGGGCGCGTGTATTTCAGGGGTGCGCGGGAAGTTCCACACGCGAATAGCCTGGGCGTGTGTATTTCAGGGGTGCGCGGGAAGTTCCACACGCGAATAGGCTGGGCGCGTGTATTTCAGGGGTGCGCGGGAAGTTCCACACGCGAATAGCCTGCGGGCGCGTGTATTCCACGGGTGCGCGGGAAGTTCCACACGCGAATATCCTGGGCGCGTGTATTTAAGGGGTGCGCGGGAAGTTCCACACGCGAATAGCCTGGGCGCGTGTATATCAGGGGTGCGCGGGAAGTTCCACATGTGTGGGTCCTCCCAGGTGTACCCTGTACACCCTCCACGGCCCCTGCAGGCAGCCCACACCACAGGGGACTACCCTGCATCCCTGGTCATGTCCCGCAGGCAGCCCACCCACCATGGGCATGCCCCCCAGCAAAGGCACATGTCTCCTTAAACTAATGACCACCAACTCATGTCCCCTTGCACCCCCACCCCCCAGCACTGTGCCAGCAGGCCAGTACTGTGCCAGCAGGCCCCCACCCATGTCCAACTCATGTCCCCCACCACCCCCACCCCCCAGCACTGTGGGGCACCTGCCAGCAGGCCCCCACCCATGTCCAACTCATGTCTCCCACCACCCCCACCCCCCAGCCACCAGGGTCACCCTCCACCAGGCCCCCACTCAGGTCTCCCACCACCCCCCAGCCACCAGGGGCACCCTCCACCAGGCCCCCACTCATGTCTCCCATCACCCCCACACCCCAGCAGTGCAGGGTGACCCTCCACCAGGCCCCCACTCATGTCTCCCACCACCCCCACCCCCCAGCCACCAGGGGCACCCTCCACCAGGCCCCCACTCATGTCTCCCACCACCCCCACCCCCCAGCCACCAGGGGCACCCTCCACCAGGCCCCCACTCATGTCTCCCATCACCCCCACACCCCAGCAGTGCAGGGGCACCCTCCACCAGGCCCCCACTCATGTCTCCCACCACCCCCCAGCCACCAGGGGCACCCTCCACCAGGCCCCCACTCATGTCTCCCACCACCCCCACCCCCCAGCCACCAGGGGCACCCTCCACCAGGCCCCCACTCATGTCTCCCATCACCCCGACACCCCAGCAGTGCAGGGGCACCCTCCACCAGGCCCCCACTCATGTCTCCCACCACCCCCACCCCCCAGCCACCAGGGTCACCCTCCACCAGGCCCCCACTCATGTCTCCCATCACCCCCACACCCCAGCAGTGCAGGGGCACCCTCCACCAGGCCCCCACTCATGTCTCCCACCACCCCCACACCCAGCAGTGCAGGGTCACCCTCCACCAGGCCCCCACTCATGTCTCCCACCACCCCCACACCCCAGCAGTGCAGGGTCACCCTCCACCAGGCCCCCACTCATGTCTCCCACCACCCCCACACCCCAGCAGTGCAGGGGCAGCCTCCACCAGGCCCCCACTCATGTCTCCCACCACCCCCACACCCCAGCCACCAGGGGCACCCTCCACCAGGCCCCCACTCATGTCTCCCACCACCCCCACCCCCCCAGCACTGTGGGGCACCTGCCAGCAGGCCCCCACCCATGTCCAATCCATGCCCCCCTGCACCTGGGTCCCAACATTCCCCAATCATGTCCGTAATGCCCATCCTCCCCTGCCAAAAGGCCCAACCAACTATTACACCCACCCACATATCAAAGGCAATTACATGTTACAACCCCAATTTAAATAATGCAATTCAACACATGTCTGTCACACACAATGGCTGCAAGTGAATGACAAAACACCCAACATGACATGCCTGAAAGCAATGAGATGATACGACACATTGAAGATTAAAATAATAATATGTATTGAACAGCAAGTAGAATGGAAATGAAATAAGAAAAAACACAAAGCAAATCAAACAAAACAAGATGAATGTCCAAGAAAATAATCTGAAAAATTAAAATAAGCCAATGAAGAACCATGAAGAAGATCATCCTGGGTCCATGAGCCCAACCAAATTAAACCTAACTATGACTACTAACTAAAAACTGAACTATATACAAAAAAGTGGTGCATTGTCCAATCGCAACCAAAAGAAAAATCAAAAAAACAAAGGAAACCTAACCCTAACTATACAACTATATACAAAGGCAGCGGGCTATTCGGACGGCTCACTGGTTGTTGTCATGGCCCAGGGCATCATCGAACTCCTGGTCAATGGCTTGGAGGCGGGCATGTTCCCTGGCCCCGAGGTCCCGCAGGGATAACGCAGTGTCAAGCTCAAACTCCCTGCGAAGACCCTCGAGGCACTCAGCCCGCCTCAGCGTCCTCCGCCCTGACCATCGTGAGCCGTTCCTCCTCTGCCCGCTGCCGCTCCGCACCTATCCGCTGGCACAACCGCTCCCACACGGAAGCCACTCCCATTCCAGGGTTCTCCTGCCCTCCGGCCGATGCCTGCACCCCTGATGTTGATGGCCCCGAGCCATGATGCCTCCCACGTTGAGCCTGCTGCTGCCTCCGACGCAACTGCCTGTGCTAGCACGACGGCATCCAGGCTGATGGAAACCACCGACGCCGTCGTGCACGTGCCCTGCCCGATGATGCCGTCACATCCTCCATCTGCTGGGGTCCAGTTGCTCTGGTGTCCACCCCTGCTGGATCTCTGACTCCCGACTGTGGCAGGGATGGGATCCCCACCGAGCTGGCTGCATTGGTCGGGGCAGGTCCACAGGGGGCCCTGGTGGCATCTGGGCTGGAAGACGGCAAGGAGAACGACTGGTGGATAGCCTGCACAGAGGAGGAGAGGGCCGCCACATTGGCCAACACATGCAGGAAACCCCCGAACATGGCCGATCCCAATTGGGCCACGTCGGCACGGTGCACTTTGTGATGACGTGCATGCTCCTCCCGGGAAGCACGCACGGCATCACGAATCACAGCCGTGCGCATCGCGACCCCAATCAGGACCTTCTCCGCACGGCCAGGGGTTCCCACGTCCGCAGGTGGAGGGGAGTCAGGTGACATGGACATCCCCTCTACCTGCGGACAGGCCTGGGACGGGGCATCCCTGCTGGTGCATGGTGGTGCACTCACAGGGTCTGGGACAGCGACATGCACAGGCCCCTCCACGGTGACCTGTGCTGCCTCCTGCCCCTGGCCCTGGACTGCACCACTTGCACCAGCAGGGATGCCCCCACCAGGCCCCATGTGTGCCCCAGTGGCGGCCTCCTCCTCCTCTGTGCAAACCACCAACCTGGATGGCTCCTCACCGTCTCCCACCGTAGCAGGCCCCTGTGGGGGCTCACCCACCCCTTCCGCTGCAGCCGTGGGGGCATCCCCGCCGCCTTGCTCCACAGCGCCGTCTCCGCCCTCTTCTTCACTAGCCGCTGCGTAGAGGGAGACAAAGAACACAAGCATCAGGGCACTGTACAAAGGTCCCCTAGACAGGAAGCAATAGCAGATGAGCACCACTGTCAAAGTACACTTCCATCATGTCCCTCCACAACACATGGGTCAGTCCAGGCAAAACACACACAGTAACAGGCATGGTGCATGCCATGGACATTTCCATGCATGTCCAATGGACTCTTGAAACATTCAATGATATGGAACTCACATGCATCATAGCTCATGCCCATCACATGCACACACTTCACCTCAGTCACATCCATCTGGCCCCAAACACACCAAACACAGCGGATACAAGGGTAATTTGGCTGCTTTACTGAATCTGTGCATTGTCACACACATGTGTCATGCATCCATGGCATGCACAAGTCACAGACACGCAGGTCAGGCACACAGACATGGCTACCATATATGTACCTGGCATCAGCACCCATCCCTCACCCCCACCCATGTCCAGGTACAGAGACTGGCATGCTCTCATGTTCAAAATCTGCATAGGGCTCCCCATGCGGCATTTCAACACATGCAACAACCATGTGCATCACACATCACTGGTCGCACATGCATTACCATGATGTCCCTGCACACATACATGCATACATGGCCTATGGCACACATACAGGCAAGTATCATAGAACCAGCACACCGCAACATGCCCTGTCTCACACAGTAATGCATGGACACTTACCGCTCAACTCCAGACGGGCCTCCCTCTCAAGGATCTGGGCGTGGAGCGCTGGGCGTACGCGTTCCAGGACCCTCATCTGGATGGAACTCATGCGGCCCCGGCCCCCCTCCACGAGGCGCCGGGCCTTCACAAGGATCCTGGACCTCAAGTCCTCCCAGCGCTTCTTGATCTTCAGGACGTCGCGGGTTGCCACCCCCTCCGCGTTGATGGCAACCACACAGTCGGCCCAGATCCTCTGCCGTCCTTCCTTGCTGGCGCGGGACGATCCAAAGAGGGCATCATACTGCCCCAGGACATGCTCCACCAGGACACCAACTTCGGTGACAGTGAAGCTGGTGCCCCTCGGCCCCTCTGGCCTGGGGTTGCCACTGGTGCCAGATGTGGAAGTGCCCGACATGGCAACCCCAGAGGCAGGTGTGGGTGGGCAACTGGGTCCTGGGGCTGGGCTGTGGAGCGATGTAATCCCAGTCGGGAGTCTTCAGTTCCAGCAGGGGTGGACACAGCAACTGGACCCCTGCAGATGGCTGATGTGCAGGCACCAAATGGCAGGGCACGGTGGCAGCAGGCAGGCAGGCAGCAGCAGATGGCACGTGGGAGGCTGCTCGGGGCACTGGGGGGCAGTAACTCGGCCTTCTGGGCAGGAGCGTGGGCTTCCGTGTGTTTTCGCGTGGCCAGCTTGATACGGAGTGATTTGGCACGTGAAAATCCTGCACGCCAGCGTGAAATCCGAGGAAAGGCCCTTAGCGCGTAAGCGCGTCAGCACGCATACGCGATTCTATTGGACCAGAGTCCCTCAGCGCGTAAGCGCGTCTGTGACGTGACCCGCACGGGTGTTCCCCACTCAGCACGTGATGACGGGGCACACGTGGAGATACTGCACGTCAGAGTGTCATCGCGTGTAATTGGACAAAAGTGCGCGTACACGCGATTGGCCTATGTATGTGTATTTAATGGGTGCGCGGGCACTTACACACGCAAGTACGTCAGCGAACCTGTATCCCGTGGTGCGTGTGAATTTCCACACGCTATTGGACTGGGAACTGGATTCCAGGGGTGCGCGGGTCACACGCTGTATCCCGTGGTGCGTGTGAATTTCCACACGCTATTGGACTGGGAACTGGATTCCAGGGGTGCGCGGGTCACACGCTCGCCTAGAACACGCGCAAAGCATAAATTTGCGGACTTTAACAAGCTCAGACGGCAGGATGAACATACCGTTCCTAGCAGCAGTGGCAGTGGGCTACCAAAGGAGGAGGAGGAGGATAGTCAGGGCCAGAATATTCACACCCAGAACCAGCCTTTTTGGGATGCCTGATGACCAGGTGTATGGGAGGTACAGGTTTCCACCACACATCATACTGGACCTGGTGAGTGAGTGGGAGGATGACCTCACATCACCCACCCTGCGCTCCCAAGCACTCAGCCCCCTGGAGAAGGTCCTCAATGTACTTCACTTCTTAGCCACTGGATCATTTCAGCGGACAAGTGCCATAGTGGGTGGGGTGTCACAGGCCACCCAGTCACGCTGCCTACACCAGGTCTTGAACATCATCACTGCACGCCCATCAGTCCGCAGGCACATATACCTGCCCAGAACACCTGCAGAAAGGCATGCTGCCGCCCTGGATTTTTACGCTGTGGCACGATTCCCCAAAGTGCTAGGTGCCATCGACTGCACCCATGTGGCTCTACGTCCCCCCAGGGCATCTGAGCACATCTATAGGAACCGCAAGCACTGGCATTCCATCAACGTGCAGGTAGCATGTAATGCCAAGGGAATCATCACCTCAGTATATCCCAACTATCCCGGCTCCACCCACGACAGCTTCATTTACCGAATGTCCACCCTAAGCCGGGACCTAGAAGCTGGGCGGCATGGCGATACATGGCTGCTTGGTGAGTATGTATGCCACTGCACATGCATGCATGTTGGATACTGAGCAAGGTCACAACCCCACCAATGATACCAATCACCACCTCCACAGGGGACAGTGCCTACCCTCTCAGCCCCCACATGATGACGCCAATTCGGAACCCCACCACGCCACCCCAGGTAAGATATAACACAGCCCACATTACAACCAGGGGCATAGTGGAGCGCACATTCGGAGTGCTAAAGTCACGCTTTAGCTCCCTTGACCGTTCTGGCGGGCAGCTGTTATACGCTCCCCCAGTAGTGTGCAGGATCATAGTGGCAGCATGTGTCCTGCACAACGTTGCAACACGCCGGGGCCTGGCCGTGGACATGGTGGTGGCCCCACATCCCCAACCACATGCACAGCCGCTGCGCATGGGAGGGGAAAGGGAACGGGGGGAGGCAGCCCGTACACAGCTAGTGGCTAATTACTTCACATAGAAATCACACCCCTGTGGAGTGCACACTGCCCTGGCACATTCCATCTGACAATCAATGATGACTCAACCTGACACTGATCCTGAATGTCTGGAGAATGAACCGGGAATACCATGTCAGCCTGAGATTGTTCACCTGGAAGTGTCACAATGTGTGCATCCCTACCCACACAGACACCACCAATGCAGTTTTGTGAAGTTACACATGAAAGCAGCTAAAATGAATACCCACTTGCAAAATGCAACAAGAGGACAGTGCCATGTCAGCCAACCCAACCCCAGCACCGCCACACGACACACCGTGCCATGTCATGCTAATTGCAGGTAAACAAAGTAATCCCCACAACATGACATCAGTCTCACTATGTACAGTGGCACTATTAGAAACCTGCAACACCTGAAATGCTCACAGCAATGCCGGACCAACAACATACTTGAGCACGTAGTACCATTAACATGACATCACAAATGTTACAAATTAGTAGTCTCACCACCTGGAAATGCCTGCACTCCCACCACTACCAACTGTGCAGTGTTGTCGCCATGTAGAGTTGTAGGTGCACTGCTGCCAACATGGTCCCCATCTCCAGACTAGAGGTCCTTGTGTGGACATGAGGAAGGGACCTGCAAATTGGGAGGTAGACACAGAAGAAGAGTTACACATCAATGCAACATGCAGTGTACAACACAAATATGCACTATGAATGTATACACAGTATTGACTACAGACTGGCCACACAGCTCATGGGAGTCCAACGTCACTGTGTAATTCACTGTCACTTGGGCACACCCTTTGCAAGCCCATGGAAACGGGAAGCAGGAGGGGTGTGTGTGACTCAAACCCAAGCATCTGAACCAAATACATTACAAGCCTGCATGTGCCCAGCCACAATGCAGCGTATGCCCACAGGAACCACGGAAGCCAACAGATCGAAGCCAACAGATCGTCCCAAAAAAATTGGGAATAAAAGAAATCAAAATAAAAATAAAAATAAGAAACAATCAAAAATGGCCATTGATGGGCCCGGGGGGGTTGGGGAGGCCACCCAGGAGGTCCGAGGACAGGATGCACACCAGAACCCACCTGCGTGGATCCTGGGAAGATAAAACACCTCCATGGGCTCATGGCCCACACGGCTACCCTATTGTGGGAGCATCACTGCTGTCGCTATTATCACCCTGTGCAGCTGCATCCGGAGGTGATTGCACTATGGGAGGCAGCCCACGCAAGGCCCTAGTCTGCTCCTCCATGGCTGCAAGCATGCGGGTGTGGTAGGTCTGGTTCTGGAGGATGAGTGTGCGGAGGTCCCCATGCAACAACTCACGGGATGCCCGGACCTCCGCCCTCGTTGCCTGCATCTCAGCTGAGAGCGTACGGGTGAGACGCTCCAGCTGCTGTTCTGTCCTTTGGTGTGTTGAAGCCTCAAGCTCAACAAGAGTCGTCCTGAGGTGAAGGAGCTCCTGCCTCAGGGCTTCCCTGTGGCCCTGGGACTCAATGGAGATGGCCTCCTGCAGAGTCGCCAGTGCCGCCCGCCTGTCCCTGTTGGACCCCAACATGTCCTCCCTGTGTGACTGGCAGATGGAGTCGGTTGCCTGCTCTAGTCGCTCCATCAGCCTTTCTGGGGGGACAATGGAAGTGGCCACCCTATCCATGGCCTGAGCCATCATCTCGGATGATGCAGCCTGTTGGGTTGCCATACCGTAAATGGATTGCTCCCATGCGGTATTGCCGGGTGGCGTACGGCCACCACGTCGGCGGGCACCACACCTGTCTGGGGCAAGGCGAACTGCGCCTTGCTGTGCCGGCACTGCCTGAGGCTGCAGGACTGCATTCCCCCTCTGATCTGCTGGCCCAGGAACAGGATCAGATGTCGCGGAGTGTGACCCTGCATCCGTAACCACCGAAGGCGTAGCTGCCAACACTGACATCCCCATGGAGGGTCCTGACCCTGGTGCAGGTGGGTGAGACAGAACAGAATCCCTCCCTGGAACACTCAGCTGCGACGGCACGTAAGTCTCATCCGAATCAACACCTGAGTACAGCTCGGGGGAGGTGCAGCCAGAGACACCCCTTGAGAGCACGACCTGCAGCACTTGTGGGTTCTCCCCCACCACCACACCACGTCCCTCACTGGTGGTTGGTCGGCCCTCGGACCCCTCCTGGGTCTGCACCATCTCCACAACCCCAGCAGTATCAGGTGCGTCTTCCCCTGCAAAGACATGAAAACAAAGAAATGGAAACAGGCATTAGCACCATGGCACACAATGAGGGCTGAGAAGCAAGAGAACCAGTACTTGATTGACACATGTCCCACATGACTAAAACCCTCCCATGCATGCACCCTCACTGCGTATGAAGTGCAGGCAAAAGGCACACACTGATGACACCAAGATGGAAGATGAACACATTTTCTGCATGCTGCCTGGCAGTGGCATCACACATTGGCCTGTGATTGCCAGGTGAAACACACATGCCATCACACAGATGGCATGTACCATTGCAATTGAGTGAAGATGGAGAGGAGGGCAGCACCTATTCATTCAGTCCAGTTCCCGCATGTAATTGCTTTTCTAATTCTAACAGGTCAGATTTTTCACCTGGAGCTGCCAGTCTGAAATGGTCCAATTGCACAGGGACATGTGTGTACAAATGATATCCAGGTAACAAAGTCACTCCACTTTACCATAGCCATGTCAGACATGTGACTAGTGGACAGCGACATGCCTAGTGAAAGTGGTGGAATGCAAACAAACTGACTGAATGAACAGTGAAAAATAAGCAAATATGTTGTGGCAAGGTGACACTTCAAGGGCAACTGGCGTGCAGTTGGCCTAGATGTCTACTGTTGGCAGAAGGGATACTGCTATGGCCAAATGCAGCTGCGCAGGAAGGATTGCATGAAGCACATGGCTGACCCATACGACTCAGGCGCACACACTCTCACCTGGCACACAAACAGAAGCCCTCACACACACACCATGCACATGGATGACACACACATGCATGTGCACTCACCGGACAATGCCTCGTAATCAGCCAGATCTCCCACGCCTTGGATCTGTTCCTCCGTGACGTAGGTCCCAGCGACTGACTCATGTGGAGTGAGTTCCATGTCTACTACTGGAGACCCACCTCCAGTCACTAGAGTTGCGGCATGACTTGAGGCCAGCTTACTCTTTGCCCTGCGCTTTAGGTCATTCCAGCGCTTATAGCAATCATTGGCTGTGCGCCTCACAATTCCAAGGGCACTTACGATGTCCGCAACGGTCTGCCAGTGTGCCTGGCGTTGTGCAGGTGTGGTCTTGGATCCTGCAACAATGACCATCTCGTTGTCATGTCCGGACACATACTCGACAAGTGCATTCAGTTCGTCATCCGTGAAGCTGGGCTTCCTGGACGGGCCGGACTGTGTAGCCGTGTCTGGGGCATCAGCCTGTGCCGGACGAGCACTCTTCCTCTTCCGCTTGGAAGGTGGTGGTGATCCTGAGTGTCCTGCGCCGCTCTGGACACTAGGGGCAGGAGCCCTGGTGGACTCTGTATCAGGAGTGTGGGATTGCACACTCAGCATGGGAGTTGGTGCAGGCATTGGGTCTAGTGTGATGGTGTCAGGGGGAATGTCAGCAGCATGGACTAGGACCGACACTGTCCTGGCTGGGTGTGTGAGGGCTGGGGTGGATGGAGCCGCAGCTGCCCCTGCAGCCTCTCCGCCTTGCCTCCTTGGTGCAGCAGATGACCTTGCTGCCCCAGATCCACGTGGCATGATGGCATCAACGTGCACCAGCGCACGTGTCGTAGCCCTGCTGACCTGGAAGTCAGCCATGGAGTCAGCCAGGTCTGGTGCCACAATGGGCTGGTCCAACAAGGGCTGAGCATGGATGGTGTCAGCCACATCAGCCTCAATGGGAGGGGGAAGGGGGGGGGGGATTATGGGTGTCCGTGACTGGTCCTCCACACATGGGGGGACAGGCTCACCCTGCAAGTTACGACCACGTCCCCTACCGGATCCACCACGGCCACCACTTGTGGCTCTTCCACCTTTGCCACCCTTACGGAATCCTCGCCTCCCAGCCATGGCACTGATGTTAATGTGCGTATGGGAGTGGATGTAGACTATTGTCCTGGGCAATTGGGGGTCAAAGGGGTTGGGTACCAGATGGTAATTGTACCCTAGTGCTCTAGCAAGGCTGAATGTAACCCCTGGGGAAAGATGACGGGTCACGCAACGCACAGGAGGCCCAAAAAAGGGAGATGACGTGCACGCAACCCCTCCTAGACCACGTGTGCAGAAAGAAAAACCTGCACTAAGCTGTGGCACCCAGAAACACAAGAATGAACGTATGCGTGTCACACGCAGCCTAGAATGACCTCTGAAGGGGTAGGCTACACACGGGGCAAGCACAGATGTTAGATACGTGCGTGACTCACCGTCTGCCTGGTAAACGAGCGTGTAAAAGGAGCACGTTTGGTTGGCAACACCCCCGCCAAAAGAAGATTTGTACGCTGTCTGAGGAGACAGGACAACAGTAGAAGGGAACACTGTTTGAGGGAACAGGCCCAGGTAAACCAGTAAAAGCGAAAGAAGAGAAAAATCTGTCAGAGGTAACAGGGAATACGAACTTGAAACGCCGTGAAGTAAATCGCGTGTGAAACGACAAGAAGTACAGAATTCACCCACTCGCTCTCCACGAAAAGCACGTACAAGGAAGTGGTGTTCAACGCGTACCTTTTATACAGGCCCACACGTCCAGCGTCACTTACGTGGCGTGTACGCGCTAGGGCCATTTCCTCCAATTACACGCTTTGTCACTTCTGCGTGTACGGACATTTCCTCCAATTACACGCTTTGTCACTTCTGCGTGTAGGGACATTTCCTCCAATTACACGCTTTGTCACTTCTGCGTGTAGGGACATTTCCTCCTATTACACGCTTTGTCACTTCTGCGTGTAGGGCCATTTCCACCAATCACACGCGATGAGACTCTGACGTGCAGTCTTTCCACGTGTGCTCTGTCATCACGTGCTGTGTGGGAAACACCCGTGCGGGTCACGTCACAGACGCGCTTACGCGCTGAGGGCCTTTGGTCCAATAGAATCGCGTATGCGTGCTGACGCGCTTACGCGCTAAGGGCCTTTCCTCGATTTTCACGCTGACTTGCAGGATTTTCACGTGCCAAATCACTCCGTACCAAGCTGGCCACGCATAAGCACACGGAAGACCACGCTCCTGCCCAGAAGGCCGAACTACTGCCCCCCAGAGCCCCGAGCACGCTCCCACCTACCATCTGCTGCTGCCTGACTGCCTGCTGCCCACGTGCACTGCCATTTGCTGCCTGCACATCAGCCAGGGGTGCTGTTGCTGTGACCACCCCTGCTGGTACCGAAGACTCCCGACTGGAATTCCATCGCTCCACAGCCCAGCCCCAGGACCCAGTTGCCCACCCACTCCTGCCTCTGGGGTTGTCATGTCGGGGCAAACACCATCTGTGACCACTGACAACCCCCGGCCAGAGAGGCAGAGGGGCACCAGCTTCAGTGCCACCGAAGTTGGTGTCCTGGTGGAGCAAGTCCTGGGGCAGTATGATGCCCTCTTCGGAAGTTCCCGCGCCGACAAGGAAGGACGGACTCGGATCTGGACTGACATCGTGACTGCCATCAACGCGGAGGGGGTGGCAGTCCGGGACTTACAACATGTCAGGAAGCGCTGGGAGGACTTCAGGTCCAGGACCCTGAACAAGGCCCGGCGCCTCTTGAAGGCAGCGGATGCCAAGGGGCGCCGGGGCCACTTGTCGGAAGAACAGATGGGGGTCCTGGAACGCATATCCCCAGCGCTCCACGTCCAGGTCCTGGAGAAGCAGACCCGTCTGGAGTCGAGCGGTGAGTGTACATGCATCCTGATTGTGAGCAGTGCGTGTGTTGATTATTCGGTATTGCGCAGGTTGCACATCTGTTTGTATGGGGTCGAGTATGGGTGGGGGTGTACATGGCCGTGGGGCTGACACATGCGAGGGCTGTAATGTGTGAGACATGGATGGTGCTTGTGTGTGTAGGCTTGCATGGCAAATGCAGTTGTGCGTGCACACATGTTTGTATGTATGTGTATGTAAGTAGACATGTCCGTGATGTCACACATGTATGTTGTATTGGGCTGCATGTATGAGCACTGTGTACATGTGCATGTGTGTGTATTTGACAAGGGTGCAACAGTGATGCAACATGGATGCATGTGACTGCGGTATGTGTAAGCCTGATTGGCAGATGTGACATGGATGCCCGTCTGAACAGTGCGACACTTGGCCGAGGTGTACACATGCATGCAAGTGTGGTGGTGTGTGTACATGTGTGGTGCACTTCCTGTGTTGCATGTGATGTCTGGGTCAACTTTGGCTGCTCATGCTGTTGTATGTGTATGGATGGTGGTGGCAGTTGCAATATGGCTGTGGTATGGCTCATGTGTGCGAGTTGCAATGACATGTGTGTTGGGGATTGTGATGACATGTCTGAGGTTTGCCAATGCCACTCATGTGCAACTGTCATGTGTGTATGTGTCCATTGTACAGTGCCCTGATGCCTGTGTTTTGTTTCTCCCTGTCTGCAGCGTCAACTGATGAAGAGGGCGGAGAAGGTGCTGTGGAGCACAGCGGCAGGGATCCGACCGCCAGCCGGAGACGCAAGGCCCGGCTTCCCTCCCGTGTTGTCATCTCGTCGGGGAGTGAGGAGTCCGGTGCCGCGTCCCAGGCCGCAGCTGCCGGGGGGAGGTCCAAGAGGCGGAGGTTGGAGTTGGACTCCTCGGCAGCAGAAGGGGCAGCTGGGACCCCACAGGGCCCAACAGGGGAAGATGGCACGGAGTCATCCAGGTTGGTGGGGGGTCTGGTGGAGGAGGAGGCCGTGCAAGCACCAGAGACGGGGTCTGGAGGTGGGGATCCCACTGGTGCTAGTGGTGCAGTCCAGGACCAGGGACAGGAGGCAGCACAGGCCGCCGCGGAGGTGCCTGTGTGCATTCCTGTCCCCGATCCTGTCCCTGCATCATCTTGCACCAGCAGGGATGCCTACGTCCAGACCCGTTTCCAGGCAGGGGATGAGCGGACGTCAACTGGCCTTCCTCTGCCTGCGGACGTGGCTATCCAGGTCCGGGTTGAGCCTGTCCTGGCTGGTGTGGCGTTGCGTCAACGGGCCATGCGAGGTGACCTGCAGTTTTTTCATGGAGAGACTGCACGTCATCTCGAATGGCTCGTTGACCACGTCAGCCTGCTGGGACAGGTCACCCAGGCCGGATTCCTCCGTCTGATGGGGCTTGCTCCGACCCCCTCCTCAACTGGACCCCCTACGCGCCAGTCGTCTTCTGTGCCATCTTCCCACCCATCAGTCACCTGGGTGCCCTGTGGAGCTGCCTCTGACGGTGCGGCCAGGCTGGTGGAGGAGGCATCCCTGCCACAGTCGGGAGTCGGTGGTCCAGCAGGGGTGGCCACATCAACAAGTGCACCCCAGCCGGCGGAGGATGTGCAGGCAGCAGGAGGCAGTGCACGGGCAGAGGCAGAGCAGCAGCAACATGGTGGGAGCCATGAAGGCTCGGGGCTTTCGACATCGGAGGGGCAGGCATCGGCCGGAGGGCAGGGGGACCCAGGACAGAGAGTGTCTTCCGTGTGGCAGCGGTTGGGCCACGCCATAGGTGCGGAGCGGCGGCGGGTGGAAGAGGCGCGGCTCACAATGGTCAGGGCGGAGAACTCCATGCGGAGGGCCCTGAGGCGGGCCGAGTGCCTCGAGGCAATCCGCAGGGGGTTGGAGGAGGACACAGCGTCGTCCCTGCGGACCCTCGGGGCCATGGAACTGGACCGCCTCCGGGACATCGAACAGGAGTTCGATGATGCCCTGGCCCGGGACACCACAGAGTGAGCCGCTGGACTTGCCCGCCGCCTTTGTATATAGTTCTTTAGTTTTAGGTTTCCTTTCTTTCGTATTATGATTTGGAGTCGACGGACACTGCTCCACTTTTTGTATATAGTTGATTTTTAGGTAGATTTTTTAGTAGGTTTCCTTTGTTCAGTTGGGCTCATGGACCCTTGTTATTTTTGTACATAGTTCTTTATTGCATGGAGATCTTTTTTACATTTGACTTTGGACAAAATTTTTTTCTATTTGGATTTCAAGTTTCATTTTTTCATACGGACATGCAGCTTACTTTTTTCTCATTCACATTGTAGTTAGTTTTCTTTCTTTAGCATTCTTATTTTTTTTCAATACAATTTTGTTTGCATACTTCACTGTGTGGTATCATCTCATTGGTTTCATGCATGTCATGTTGTGTGTTTTCCCATTCAATTGCAACCATTGTGTGTGACGGACACGGCTTCATTAGCTTCATGAACATTGGGGGTGTAACATGTGATTTCCATTTCCATGTGGGTGAATGGGTTACTTGGTAGGGCTTTTTGGCTGTGGAGGCTGACCATTACGCACATGATTGGGGATTGTGAGGACCTGGTGGGGGCTGCCCATGGTGGCAGGGCGGTGGGGGGTGGTGGGAGACATGATTGGGGGCCTGGTGGAGGATGCCCCTGGTGGCTGGGGGGTGGGGGTGGTGGGAGACATGAGTGGGGGCCTGATGGAGGGTGCCCCTGCACTGCTGGGGGGTGGGGGTGCAGGGGGACATGAGTGGGGGCCTGGTGGAGGGTGACCCTGGATGCTGGGGGGTGGGGGTGGTGGGAGACATGAGTGGGGGCCTGGTGGAGGGTGACCCTGCACTGCTGGGGTGTGGGGGTGATGGGAGACATGAGTGGGTGCCTGGTGGAGGGTGCCCCTGGTGGCTGGGGGGTGGGGGTGGTGGGAGACATGAGTGGGGGCCTGGTGGAGGGTGACCCTGGTGGCTGGGGGGTGGGGGTGGTGGGAGACATGAGTGGGGGCCTGGTGGAGGGTGCCCCTGCACTGCTGGGGGGTGGGGGTGCAGGGGGACATGAGTGGGGGCCTGGTGGAGGGTGACCCTGGATGCTGGGGGGTGGGGGTGGTGGGAGACATGAGTGGGGGCCTGGTGGAGGGTGCCCATGCACTGCTGGGGGGTGGGGGTGCAGGGGGACATGGGTGGGGGCCTGGTGGAGGCTGCCCCTGGTGGCTGGGGGGTGGGGGTGGTGGGAGACATGAGTGGGGGCCTGGTGGAGGGTGCCCATGCACTGCTGGGGGGTGGGGGTGCAGGGGGACATGGGTGGGGGCCTGGTGGAGGGTGACCCTGGTGGCTGGGGGGTGGGGGTGGTGGGAGACATGAGTGGGGGCCTGGTGGAGGGTGCCCCTGCACTGCTGGGGGGTGGGGGTGCAGGGGGACATGAGTGGGGGCCTGGTGGAGGGTGACCCTGGGGGGTGGGGGTGGTGGGAGACATGATTGGGGGCCTGGTGGAGGGTGCCCCTGCACTGATTGGGGGTGGGGTGGTGGGAGACATGTGTGGGGGCCTGGTGGAGGGTGCCCCTGCACTGCTTGGGGGTGGGGTGGTGGGAGACATGAGTGGGGGCCTGGTGGAGGGTGCCCCTGCACTGCTGGGGGGTGGGGGTGGTGGGAGACATGAGTGGGGGTCTGGTGGAGGGTGCCCCTGGTGGCTGGGGGGTGGGGGTGGTGGGAGACATGAGTGGGGGCCTGGTGGAGGGTGCCCCTGGTGGCTGGGGGGTGGGGGTGCAGGGGGACATGAGTGGGGGCCTGGTGGGGGCTGCCCATGGTGGCTGGGGGTGGGGGTGGTGGGAGACATTAGTGGGGGCCTGGTGGAGGATGCCCCTGGTGGCTGGGGGGTGGGGGTGGTGGGAGACATGAGTGGGGGCCTGGTGGAGGGTGCCCCTGGTGGCTGGGGGGTGGGGGTGGTGGGAGACATGAGTGGGGGTCTGGTGGAGGGTGCCCCTGGTGGCTGGGGGGTGGGGTGGTGGGAGACATGAGTGGGGGCCTGGTGGAGGGTGCCCCTGGTGGCTGGGGGGTGGGGGTGGTGGGAGACATGAGTGGGGGCCTGGTGGAGGCTGCCCCTGCACTGCTGGGGGTGGGGGTGGTGGGAGACATGCATTGTTGATCAGTAGTGCAAGGTGACATGTGGGTTGGCTGGGGGGCATGCCCATGGTGGATGGGCTGCCTGCGGGACATGAGCAGGGGTGCAGGGTAGTCCCCCGTGGTGTGGGCTGCCTGCAGGGGCCGTGGAGGTTGTGGAGCATACACCTGGGAGGACCCACACGGCCAATTCATGTGTACTCCCCAGAACCCCTGAAATACACATACCCTGCAGAAATCGCGTGTGGAACTTCCCGCGCACCCCTGGAATACACATACCCTGCTGAAATCGCGTGTGGAACTTCCCGCGCACCCCTGAAATACGCATCCCTTGCTCGCACTGGGCCAATCGCGTGTGGAACTTCCCGCGCACCCCTGGAATACACGTACCCTGCTTGCACGGGGCCAATCACGTGAGAGACTTCACGCGAACCCCTGAAATACACGTAGCCCGCTCCCCCGGCCCGATCGCGTGAGAAAGTTCACGCAAACCCCTGTAATACACGTAGCCCGCTCCCCCAGGCCCGATCGCGTGAGGAACTTCACGCGAACCCCTGAAATACACGTAGCCCGCTCCCCCAGGCCCGATCGCGTGAGAAACTTCACGCGAACCCCTGAAATACACGTAGCCCGCTCCCCCAGGCCCGATCGCGTGAGAAAGTTCACGCGAACCCCTGTAATACACGTAGCCCGCTCCCCCAGGCCCGATCGCGTGTGGAACTTCCCGCGCACCCCTGAAATACACATCCCTTGCTCGCACTGGGCCAATCGCGTGTGGAACTTCCCGCGCACCCCTGGAATACACGTACCCTGCTTGCACGGGGCCAATCATGTGAGAGACTTCACGCGAACCCCTGAAATACACGTAGCCCGCTCCCCCGGCCCGATCGCGTGAGAAACTTCACGCGAACCCCTGAAATACACGTAGCCCGCTCCCCCAGGCCCGATCGCGTGAGAAAGTTCACGCGAACCCCTGTAATACACGTAGCCCGCTCCCCCAGGCCCGATCGCGTGTGGAACTTCCCGCGCACCCCTGAAATACGCATCCCTTGCTCGCACTGGGCCAATCGCGTGTGGAACTTCCCGCGCACCCCTGGAATACACGTACCCTGCTTGCACGGGGCCAATCACGTGAGAGACTTCACGCGAACCCCTGAAATACACGTAGCCCGCTCCCCCGGCCCGATCGCGTGAGAAAGTTCACGCGAACCCCTGTAATACACGTAGCCCGCTCCCCCAGGCCCGATCGCGTGAGGAACTTCACGCGAACCCCTGAAATACACGTAGCCCGCTCCCCCAGGCCCGATCGCGTGAGAAACTTCACGCGAACCCCTGAAATACACGTAGCCCGCTCCCCCAGGCCCGATCGCGTGAGAAACTTCACGCGAACCCCTGTAATACACGTAGCCCGCTCCCCCAGGCCCGATCGCGTGTGGAACTTCCCGCGCACCCCTGAAATACACATCCCTTGCTCGCACTGGGCCAATCGCGTGTGGAACTTCCCGCGCACCCCTGAAATACACGTTCCCCGCTTGGCGTTTGCTGTTTGCCAGCCCGGTGAACTGGTCCAGGGTTAGCGCAGCTCTTTGCGATGATTTAGCGATTTTGATGGCTTTTCCTTGCGCGAGGGCGTTCTTGGGGGCGTAACTGGCGCTGCTGCAGGGTCGCTGCGATTCTCTGCGCCACGGCTGGTTTGGGAGCCTAAAATCCATGAATACGCTGTGCGCGGAAATCGGTTTTAGCGCACGTGCCTGGCGCAGTCAATCGCACGCGGACACTCTGCGCCAGCCGCTTGCAACACTTTTCTGCGAAATTCTATGAATTACCATGTAAATCCTGCTGGAGGTTTTTTCAACAGAATGCGTTTTTCCTCAAGTCTCCTTCCTTCCTGGAGCTCACTCTACTAGAGTGTGTCACCTCCACCTTAGTCGGAGTGGCTTCTGGAAGGGACAGGCCTTATCTCACGCACTTCAGTCTACAGTGCCCTGGCAAGGTAAGGCCTGTCACCGACAGGTTCTGGAGCAGCTGGCCTGCCTTAAAGTGACATTGGGCCTCATTACACGGATGGCGGTAAGGATTTACCGGTACCGGTAAAATACCGGTACCGGTAAATCCTTACCGCCTTACTATGAGGTCCCTTTGCGGGTTGGGGGATTTAACGCCTGCTTTTTGCAGGCGTTAAAAACCAACCCACAAAGGGACTCAGGGAGCTAATTACGGTATCGCAATTTGCGCTACCGTAATTAGCGCCTTCCCCATTCCCATTGAGCCCTATGGGGCAAAAATGGGAATGGGGAAGGGCAATGGTGGAAGGGGGAGTTACCGCCCCGCCAACCTTGGAATGGGGCGGTAATTCCCCTTTCCGCCAAGGCGGTGCCGGTATTTTACCGGCATGAACCATGGCGCTAATAGCGCCATGGTTCTCCGCCATCCGTGTAATGAGGCCCATAATCTTTATCTTTGCTTCATGCCTCTTTTTCTTCGTTTATTTTACTATCACAATCATAACACAATCTGCTTCTCGGACATGTTTGTTAGCAATTGATTTAGCAAAGGGAAACATTTATTTTCCATGTTTAAAAATATGTATCACATTAAGTGCTGCAAGATCCCTCGTAAAGGCGTAGATAGTGTTTATGAATTTGTTGAACATGGAGAACAAGTAACTGTTATTTATTGGTTATGTAGAGCAGTAAATGTTGATAAACCAATTGTTAAAATAGTTTGTTGTGATTGTTCTACCTAATGTTTATAGTTAACACATTGATTGTGATTTTTACTACTAATAAATGACTTGTGGTAATCGACTTTATGAAATAAAGTCACTTCATAGATTTGTGTAGTATCCTGGCCTATTCTGCCTGCAGAGGGAATGTGGAATGCAGAGTAAATGTAGAATGTTTGTGCGTGATATCAGATGCCTGAGTGAGTGTGTTCCAAGTGTGGCAGTTGGGGAGATGTGAGAGATGGATAAACCGGTGGGTTGCCTATGATGGAGTCTCTTCTACCTATAACTCCAATAAACAGTACTTGTAATAAAGACTCCTTCTCTACAACTTCGCTTTTTGGCCTAGTTCCTGAGCTATCTGCATGCCTAACCAGGCCGGATGCATACATTTCACACATTGTCTGTTTTGTAAAGTACATAGCAAAGAAATGAGTGTGGACTACATTGAACAAGAGTATGTTGCGCGCTAGATCACACCAAATTAAGAATCTGTTTATGATCAGTTGTTCAAATACTGTGATCACTATGACAACATGTAGAAGCATTGACAATCAATAACATTGTGATGAAGTTTGTTTATGCTGACCAGAGCCTTTTTTTAAATGTATTTTTCAACAGCTCTTCTATGTACCTGTACCGTCTGGTGGCTGTTGTTGTGCATCATGGAGACATGCATTCTGGACATTTTGTGACTTACAGGCGTTCCCCAACGTCTCTGAAAAGCTCGGCTCCCTATAGCAACCAATGGCTGTGGATTTCAGATGACACTGTTCGGAAGGCTAGTTTACAGGAAGTGCTTTCTTCTAATGCATACCTGCTGTTCTATGAGCGTGTTCATACTAAAGTGTGGCGCTCTGGTCAAGACGTTAAGGCCGAGGAGTGAATCTGTCCAGGAGGTGATGCGAAAGGAAACTGTCCAGACTTCTGCCAATATTTAATAATACTGTGAACTATGCAAGAAAAAAATGATCACTGCGGCAATGTGCCTCCTCGTAATGCTTGGTTCTAATAAGACTGATGATCAATACATTGGAAGTGTATGCCAAAGACGTTCTTTAAGGAAGTATTCATCTGCCTCTAAATTGAAAAAAGGAAAGTCTGTACCAGGTTTTCTTCTTTTTTCTTTTGTTGTCCTTTTCTACCAATGTTCGTAGTTAGAAGACTTCAAAACAATGTTTTGGATGAAACTATACAATCCTATATTTTAATTAAACTACACCCCAGCGTCTTCGGTAGTACATATTGTAGCTCCTCTTAAAACATGGCACTGAAATAAAGCTACTTCCGGTCCCTTAACTCATTGCCAGGTGTAATTATGATTGTTCCAGCCTTAGAAAAGTAATACTGTACTCAGCGTGTGTGTGTTTAATTGCAAACTAATGTGTGACAAATGGTCCAGATAAAATTATATGTTTTCACTATATATACTTTGTAGTTTGGAATTTGAACTTTTTCGTAGCACTTGTAGTTCCTTTTAATCAAACTGACTTTCTTAGTATATTGTGAACGATTATTATATATATATATATATATATATCTACACAAGGCTGCATGGTAGACAAAAATTGACATAGCAGTGTATTGCCGAGGTTCAAACCGGCATCCCTTGTTCTGCAAGAAAATTCTCCGTCTGCTTTTAAATGTGCACCGGCAGCCCGCATTGGGAAGCATACACACAAGAGACACACTTGGCCTGCAAGGACTCTTTCATGGACATGGCCCTCTTATTCAAATTGAATGTAATACTAGTATAGGAGTTCCAACAAATTGTGTTTATGCTACACACTGTTTTGCGATTATTGGATCACACGTTGGTTCCCATTTCTTGTTGCACCACATATGGAAAACTGATGGCTTTTTTTTTGTTTGTTTTTTTTAACAACGATGTATGTTTGTAAAAGTTAAACAATATGTGAGGCTACAACCGACTTGGACACTTTATTTATGCCAAAAAGAGATAACTCCTCAGTCATCAACATCATTAAACCCACAACTTTAAGTAGATGCTTTGCTTTGAATAATATTCAACATGCCTTTTTATCTCACTGTTTTGTAAATGGCATGAACTGTTGCTATAGATTGATACTATATTTTTTGCTTTGCTATCTTTAAATCTCCCAGAGGTAGGGGGCCCCTATCTAGTTTTCACTGATGCTTGCTCTTTGGCAAGACCAACACAGCTTGCATACCTGCTGCTGCTTCTGTGTTTATCTGTTCCCACCAACGCAGTGTGCGAAGGCAGGCATCTACAGGGTCACAGTGTAAAACCAGAGGTTGGTCAATCAATTTTTTTTAACATAAAATCAAAGAAACAATATTAATAGACGTTAAAAGTGGCTGCATTATGATCAGTGATAATATAGGCATATTGTCTAACACTCCTTAACTAGCACTAGAAATTATAGTACCAATATAGTGAAATATGACCAATTAAGCTAATACATTGTCTAGCTGTTGCTAATTGAATTCGGAGAACAATACAGTATCATGCATGAAAATAACAGAATTGCATAGACATGCTGTTTTAGCTTACATTCGCAGCTCACAAAATAGTCTTACTGAAAATGGTATATCAAAAAACACAATTGTTTTAAGGCTTACAGGCTCTGGATAATAATCACTGAGGACAAAAAATGTATTTTTTGTCAAAATAAAAAAACATAATTGGGTGACAAACATAAATACTTGGTTTATATGCCAATTTACATGAAAAAGATCCCAACGCTTTAAAAATAATAAAAATAAGAGCACTGAAGGATTCTAGGAGCTCTTGGTCCTCATCCAGGCACACTTTTCATATACTGTGCAGGGAAAAATGTTGTGCTATAAACTGTCATATTGCTATTGGGTGTATTTTGAAACATTTTGAAGGACCAAAAGAAACCATGTTCACTTGAAAAAAAGGACAGCGCAAATACAGCAAGACCATAGACACGATGAAGCCCTAGTTTCCAATTGCCCGCCTAGATATCAAAGTATATATCTAATAGTTTTGCTTAAAGTGTTTGGTGGAAGAGCAACTAGATCTTGTTCTGAGAAGTAGGGTGGTTTTGTTAGATTGTATTGGCCTTCCAAATGCTCTGTTAGACAAGTTGTAATAAAGAATTTGATGCCACTCCATCACATTATGTGATCTTATCTTAACATGATTTATTGAGCGCAACATACACCCGAAGCCAACTTGGCGCTAACGAGAGACAAGGCTCAGATTCACAGAATTAGAACAGAAAGGACTTAAGAGCACGGCGGAATGTTATGTGGGAAACAGTGCTGCGTACCAAAAAGGGAAGTTGGTTCCAGGCTTTAGGAGATGCCACTGAGAATGCACAGCCTCCCGTACGGAAGAGCCTGAACCTCGGAGGTTGGAAGGTCCTAAAATCCTGAGACCGAAGGGGCCAAGCAGGAGTGTACACAACAAATTTGTTCTGAATGAATTCCGCATGTTAGAGGGACATGTTTTCTAGGTAGCCAATATAATCGACAGGAAAAATATCAAATTAATAGTTGTTTAGATGGCAGTGTTATAATGCATACAGTGTGCTGCAAAGTGAGGTTTCCTTCCGCATTGGCATAAACAGTTGCAGTATACTGCCTCTGAAACATGTCTAGGTTAACATTTCTTTGACCATTATGTTATGTGGGCAAACTGTTTACATGTGTTTGACTATGTGGGTCATATCTGATCACTTGAAAGAATACACTAGAATCTCTTTCCGGGACATCATTTTTAAAATGGATCCTATCCAGTTTTGGCAGAGACTGGCTAGTTGAACCAACATGGCATCTTTTATAGATAAAGCAACCATTTGAGTTACTTTACCCAAAATATACTGTTTAAGACTTCACTGCCCAAAATATCTCTTATAATGGTTTCTTTGAGCGTGGCCTTGATGTTTGTCCATTCTGAAATCAAAAAAGTAAAAGATTACATGTAATAGCATCCTCAATAATAACACATGAACACTGCTGAGTGTAAAACGTAGGCTTAATTTGACTGTGGCATCCAAGTAAATGGCAGAATTTGGTTGCCACTTTCTGGATCTTATTAGCGATCACTCCATTGCCACTGATTTGGCATGGTAGATTTTGAGCACTGACTTGACCAATTAAATTCATATTGTTGTGCAAACTTAGACTTTGCTTGCACCATAAGCGCATGCTTGCATATATGGTGTGACCATTTAGATCTATGAAATGTCCCAAATTATTTTTAGCTAAATAACCTTTTGCTGAATTTGTGTTGCCGATGTTTACCCCTTTTGTACCACAATATGAGAGGGGACAAGCCCACACCTCCTCCCAGCTTCCATCCCTCCTTCTATATATCTTAACCCAACTTACGAACTGCATTTCTTTGGGGGGGAAAGTGGAAAATAATGCAGCAGAAAAAGTTGACAAAAGTGTGGAATATCGACCATTTAAGGTTATCTGAAAAGGGGACGCAAGGAAATTACTTTCTTTGTTATAATATAGCTTTCTTGCCCCAGAATAAAATTAATTTGTCCTATAAACTCACTAGTCCACATTATGTTTGATTTAGCAGCATTGATAGGCCCTCATTCACCAGGCCCTTGAGGCCACTATGCCGCATGGGCTTCTTTGTTCGCAGGGCCTCTCCAACATGGCCACTGGGATACCAGCCTGGCTGAACACCTCTCCATGACCTGCCTTCATTGAGTCGCAGGAATAGCTGGATAATCACCTATCCCTAGAAGCCTGGGTAGCAAGCAGGCGATCGCCGGCCCCTTTCCAAGGGCCGGTTCTCCCCTGTCTGGGCCTGGGAGAGCCATTCTGCCCTCGCGCCTAGCAGCTCACCTCCTTATGGCTCATCATGCCGCTGCTATCCACCTGCCAGAGTGAAGCACCTGCATGCTTTCTCACTGCCACGTCACGAGGCTGCTGGAGCACCTCCATCTCACACAAGGTAAACCCAGAGGGGCTTTGGTAACGTATGTCCACTCACTGTGTGGTCCTGCCTCCATGAGACTCTCAGCCATCTTTCTACCTGGCTGGGTTGACTCTTTGCTTTGACTCTCACTTATATCCTGTAACCTTAAGTGACGAAAAAGCACGTTTTGACGTAACTCAATGTGTCTATCTATACTGCCACCTTAGTGTCTTTACAAGATTTGCAGTTGGGTCTTGACCCGCTGTGCAATTGTGTTTCTCGTAAATGGTATTGTTGCATCTAGGTATTGTTGCATCTAGCCTGCCTTCCCCATCCATGTACTCATATGTCCTGATCTATAGCTGATCCTAGCTGTGCTTCCATCTATGCACCCATATGCACACTTCCCATCTGTGCATTAATTTATCGGAAACGTAAGTTGCTCCTAGTTGTGCTTTCCACCTGCACACTATGTCCTGAACAAAGTTGCCTCTAGCTGTGTGTTAGGAAACCCCACACATCCAGTTTCCCTGCTTACTACTCCAGTGCGCACTGCCTTCCTTGGCAAGTACAATCACAGCGGTAAGACAAATTCCGCTTTATTGACCCTCCTCCAGTGTCGGAGTATCATACTTGCAACAGAGGTAGACGAGATGCGTCATAGTTGCTTCCCTCTTCGGAAGTCATGTTTAAATGACGCTGCAGGGTCCTTTCCTCCTAAACATCTTCGGTCACGTGATTCAGTATTCATACAGCAAGACTACTTAAAGCTTTACGGAATGCAGTATGCGCGTTCTTGCAACGGTTCCAGAGACCCCTTTGGACCCAGGACCTTGGATCGTAAAGTATCTTGCTCATTTACTTTTAGTTACTTATGTAATTCATTTCCTTTTCAAGACTTTGTTTATTGAATGCTTAGTTAACAGGCTGGCTTTGGTTTATTTCCTTTTCTTCATTGCTGTACATTGCATTTGCCAGGTACTGGTCTTTCATGTGTTTCTTTCATATTTAACCACACTACTGCTACAGTAGGTGTCATTGGGCCTCATTACAAGGTTGCCGGTCCGGTAAAATCGATGCCGGTATTACCGTACCAGCATCGTTTACCGGACCAAAGTATTTGGAGCCGCGATGCCGGGGTCACCGGCATCAGCAGGGACCTGCTGTGACCAGCCTTACCCTTGCTGGTATGAGCATCAACACGTGGCGCCGTGCCAGTGACACCGGCATGCCGCAGTTAAGTGCACATTAAGAGGTGCATGGACATGCAATTACCGGCATGGACATGCGGGTAATAACGGATACAATCATGCCGTTAACACTGGCATCGCGGTGCAGGCTTTAATAGGAATCTGATGTGTAGAAACCTGCCACAGGTGCACACAATCTGCACAGGTGGAGGCAATGGAGTCTGGCACAGCACAAAAGGAGCACTCCCACACCCCTCCCAAACCCACAATGCTACCATTAGCACTAGCAGTACTGGAGCTGGAGGAAATGCTACTCTTTGAGGAGGCAATCAACCAGAGAATGCAGCGGAGGCGCAGGAGGGCGAAATTGTGCCAGCACATACCCATTGCGCAGGCAGTTGTTCCCCGCAGGCAGCCACCAATCCCCCGCCTAAGGACCAGCCCATTCAACCTAACCCCTGCTCAGATCCACACCCTGTACCGGCTGGACAGGGGCACCATCACCACAATAGTGGACCTCATTCACGATGACCTGGTGAGCCTGATCAATATCCGGACAGCCATCCCCCTTGTTACTGAAGGTAGCTTCCGTGCTGCACTTCCTTGCCACAGGCACTTATCAGCGCACAGTGGGGCAGCTGCATGGAATCCCACAACCCTGTTTCTCCCCCTTCTGCTCCACCAGGTGCTAGTTGCACTCCTGAAACCCACAAGCAACCACATCAAGTTACCACGGACTGCGGAGGAGGTGTACGCAACCAAAATAGCATTCTCTGCACTGGCAGGCATGCCAGATGTCATTGGTGCCCTCGACTGTACACATGTGGAGCTGGTTGTCCGGCATCCTATGGAGGTATTGTACTGCAACAGGAAGCTGTACCATTCCCTGAATATACAGATGGTGTGCGATGCATGCAAAATGATCACGCATTGCTGTGCAAGATTCCATGGCTCCACTCATGACGCCATGGTGCTGCGCAACTCCACGCTTCCCCGCTACATGGCACGTACATGGCTGCTGGGTTAGTCTAACCACAGGGCCATGAGGGGTGTTGATTTGGGTTTGATTTTGGGGGGAATCACAAGCATAGGCAATGTGTCTGCTGGCTGGGCCATGAGGGGTGTTGATTGAGGGGGGGATCACAAGCATAGGCACCGTGTCTGCTGGCTGGGCCATGATGGGTGTTGATTGGGGGGCGGAGGAAGAATCACAGTCCATTTCCATTGGTAACACATCAATGAAATGTGAGACCATCATGGACATTTGGACTTGATTTGTGAGAGTGCAGGTTCACATTGAATGGGTCATTGTAAACGGAACATGTCATGTGCAGCTATGAATCCTTAGTTGCATTTAATCATGAGTACTGTACTGGCAGTGCTAACATGGAATTACCAAATTATTCACAAGTACCCTTTCTCTTGCTCCCATGCAGGTATCCCCTGAAGGGCTGGCTCTTGACCCCCCACAGGCAACCGGTCAACAGGCACAAAGAGGACTACAACCGTGCACATGCACAGACTCGTGTCACCATTGAGCAGACATGTGGCCTGTTGCTGGCCCGGTTCCGCTGCATCGGTGGGAGGGGGTGGAGGTCATTCATCTACGGGCCGGAGAAGATGGGAAAAAATGTGTTAGTATGTGCCATGCTATACAACATGTGCATCCGGTGCAACATCCCCCTGCCCCCTGACATGGACATGTTGCCACCTGAGGATGATGATGATGAGGAAGATGGTGGAATGCCTCAGCGGCACAATGTAAATGAAGGACATTTGACACCGCAGGATTTAATTGCCCACTGCTTCGGATTGTCTGGAAAAGACAACACACTGGGCACTGTACATAATTTAATAGAGACACACTCAAGAAGCAATGTCCAGTCATGTGTTTTTCTTTTACACACCAGCTGTATTAAATAATGTATAACTATTTACAGATTTGCATTACTAACTACCACTACTGTTCCCTTAAATTGACCCCACGCCCCCTACCCCTCTACCCCCACACCCAATGCCCCCTCCCCCACACCCAATACCCGAACACCCCCTCCCTACTACCCCCACACCCAATACCACAACACCCCCTACCCCACTACCGCCACACCCAATATCCCAACACCCCCTCCCCCACTACCCCCACAACAACTTCACAACTACTCCCTCCCCACATGCACTTATGAGTTCTCCTATTCACGCCCCCTTTTTGGAGGAGGGGGTGAGCCTCTGGGCGGCGAACAAGTCACTGTGAGCGACACACAGGGCCCGTTTGAGTCGAACTGGCCGGTGTTGTGCTGGATGATGGACCTGGTTAGAGGGTTGTGCTGATATTACGTTGTTCCGCTATAGCGGTTGCCAACTGGGTGATGGACAGTGCCATGGCAGCCATGACTGCATTCCCTTCACGCACACACCTGGCTATGCGGTACATGGCTCTGCTCACCATCCTTGCAGTGTCTTGCAGGGCATCCTGCATGGTCTGCCGTGTCTGTTCTGCATCCAGTACATACTGTGTGACCAGGGCCTGCATTGCCTGCTGCCGCCCTTCCATGCCCCTCGATGTCCATGATGTGCTGTAGACCAGGTACTGGCAGGGGAGGTGGGCTCTGAGGGCTTGCGGTTCTGAACACAGCGTCATTATTGTGGGTCTCAGGGCCACTGGCCTCCACTGCGCAGTGTGCACCTGAGCCATCTACATGTGTACCACGTGTGCTTCCCTGCCTGGGTGGCATTGATTCGACCTCCTCATGCTGGCTGTGGCCAGGGTAGTCTGCCTCCTGCTGGCTGTGGCCTGGGGAGTCTGCTGCCTCCTCCTCACTGTGCAGTGCGGATTGAGCCGCCTCACCCTGTGCACTCTGCACTACAGAATGTGCCTCCTCCTGCTCGCTGGCCACAGGGGATTCCGGCTCTTCTGCTTGAAGTGCCTCCTGTGCCCCAGATGTAGATGTTTGCTGGCAGGAGTAGATGTTTGCCGGGGACTTTGCTTGCTGGAGGGCCTTGCTGGAGGTTGATGGTGGCTGCTCGGGCTAATGGCCAGCCTGTGTTTCCTGTTGGCGGGAGGGCTGTGCCGTGGATGGTGTGGCACACTTCTGTCTTGCTGTGGAGGTAGATGGCTCCTGGCTGGAGGCGGTGTCTTCGCCGCGCGCCGACGTGCAGCGGCTCTCCGGGATGTTTTGGCATGTTCGCCCTCGCTGTCTGTTCCTGTGCCTGTGGGGAACAGTGAGGCAGGGCATTAGTTATGGGTGTGCATCCATCTAACATACATCGGTGCTAGTACATTCAGAGTCATGCACATTCTCATGGACATGTTGGAGGGCCTGGCATGGTGCACACAAGAATGGGGGGATGCAGTGGCGGAGCATCTTTCTGGTGCGGCCATGTTGCGCACAGTGTCTGTTGGGTGGGGTACAGGTGTTTAGTGGTTTGCGTGTTGTGGCCATGCCACAGGGGCTGTGTGCCATGTGGTGTTGTCTCATTGTGGAACTGATGTGCTCCCATTCTGTACGTTGATGCATTGATGTTTACTCTGCGTGTATGGACATGGTGGGTGTGACGGGTGTGCAACTGCTGGTGGTGATGTGTGCATCTTGCCATGAGGTATTACGGTGGTGATGGCTGCAGATGTACAATGGTGTGTGTGTGTGTGTGTGTGTGTGTGTGTGTGTTTGTGTATGCAGATGGTACTTGTGTTGGCAATACAGGGGTCATGTGGGGTGTGTCAGTGGGGTTTGTTGAATGTGTTCGTGGCAGGTACATTGTAGTTGTGTGGGAAATGGCTTTCGGTGGGTGCAAATGCAGCAGGAATCTGGTGCCACCTACTTGGCATTTGGACTTCGCCATTGCCATTGGGGATGAAGGCATGTGGTGTGACTTTGGGATTACGGTAAGGGACACTCAGCCGGTCAGATAGCACAGCGAGTAGAGCGCTCGCTTTGACATCCGTGCAGAGCCTGCTGACGCATGTTCGAATCCCGGCAGTGCCAAACTCAGTCTTTCATCCTTCCAAGGTCGATCAATGAGCACCACACACAGTGGGAAATAAGCAGCGCTCAGATGCATGAGTGTTCGTAGCGCTATATAAATGCCCAAAACAAACAAACTCACAGTCATCCTCCTATGTAGCAGCTCCTATCTCTGCATTTCCAATACCCTCCATGTGGATGACACTGCTGCAGCGCTCCTGCGAGGACATGAGTTTCAGGGGTGATGGCAGTTCGCCTCCTGTGGCCAGCCCCTGGTTGCGCTCGGCAGCAAGGAGGTTGCAGACCCGCAGACGAAGATCGTCCCAGCGCTTTCAGCAATCTCGGACAGTCCGGGTGTTGTCCCCACTGCCGATACCTTGCGAGCCACCTCAATCTTGGTTTCCGATGACGGACAGTGCCATGCCTGGATGACATGATGCTCTGGTTTGTTGCTGCCTACTCAGTTATCCTGTTGGACTGCTGTAGATTGAGGATTGAAATGGATTGCGTTTTTAATGATGGCCGCCGGTGCATTTTCCGTTCCGGCGCGATGATGTTTCCGGTGCCGTATTACTGGCATCAGGGTACCGGTAATTCCGGCAATGCCGGTGTCGGTGCCTGCGGCATAGAGGATGCCGGTATCAAGGGTTCGGGGGGGCGTTACCAGCAGGCCGGAATGCGCATGCATGCTGACTCTGAATCTACCATAGATTCCAGCAGCAGTGCTACATGGACACGATAGCACCGGCATGCCAGTAATTTACTTTTTTTTACTGGCAAACTCGTAATGAGGCCCATTGTCTTTAAAGCCTTACCTTGCCATTCTCTGCAGCTCCCGCATCCTGGAGTCCTCACCTGTTACAAACTAGGAGGTGTGTCACGAAGCACTTTCGCCAGGGGGGAGACCCTTCATTGTGTAGTATATAACCTTCCAGTGGCTCTCTCCATTGGATTCCAGTGGCTGCAAGGATCAATTTTAAGACCCTCTGCATCGTCCACAAGGCCTTATGGGACCGCAATACCTCCAACTCTCTATACAGAAATATCTTCCTTCTCGAGCTCTTTGCCTCTCCAAATCCTTGAGAGTCAGTCGCTTCTCCAAGCAACCGGTTGGGGGAAGATCTTTCTTTGGCTGGCGCCTCCCTCTGGAACAGCCTCCCTGGCTCTCTGAAACTTGAGCAGACCTTCCTCTTTGCTTCTGCCTTCTCTCTTTCTCTGCCATGCTGATCTTCTGTCTGATACTGCACTGGTCACCTGGCTATCCTCTGATTTCGGGCCCAGGTCCCTGCCCGTCCAGCTGCACACCCGCACTGCCTCTGGTACCCCCTGCACTTGTGGTCTGTATCTCTAGTCCCCTTCCTGCACTTATTAGACACTTGTCTGCGCTTTTAACTCTCTCACTTGCCACCTGCTGGTTGCACTACTTGTTGTGTTGATTTCTTCTCCGGCACTTATCCATCCTCCCACCCCTCCCCCTGGCACTTCTCCCCTACGCGCTCCCCTGCACTTGCGCGATCTCAATGTCACTAGGTCTAGCAAGATCGTTGTTTTTTGTACTCCCTCTGTTTCCTCTCCCCTCCCTTGCCTTGTCACGCCTTGAAACACTTATGTATAGGTGCATTATAAATGCCATATCATATTGTGTTCCCACAAGTGGACAGTGTATTCCTTTATGCTCCAGAGAGACACTCAGCTCACCGTAATCCATAACAGATTGCGAGAACCTGATTATCTCTCCTGAGCATGGAGTCCATATTAAAAGGAATGTCTGTCACTATACAAAAACTTCAAGCAGCAGTTACAACCTCTAGACAAGAAAATGCAGTCCTGTTCCAGTCTATGTCCGTGTTGCAAGGGGCAGTGGACAGGTTAGTTAAAAAATCAACTTCATGTAGTACCCCTTGGGAAGTAGTGATGGGAGCAGGCAGCACCTCAGGTTACATGGGTAACACAGCTAAACCAGAGAGTCATCCCCTTATATCCCCTGCTACTTTACCAGTGACAACCCAATCGCAGAGTCTCCCTTCTCCCATGCCTCCCAAGCATGTGGGTGACCCTAGAGACATCAAACCCTTCCTCGCACAATGAAAATTACTCTTCCTGAATAGGACCCAGGTTTATGCCTCTGATTAAGCCAAGGTAGCCTTCATGTTACTTAATCTTTAAAAGGAAACTGCACTAGCTTGGACTACCCCTTAAGTATATTGCAATAGCCCATTATTAACTGACTATGTTCGTTTTTTGGAAGCCTTCAAAACAATGTTTGATCGTCAATGTGTATATTAGTATGTCAGGAACAAACTCATTGATATCTGCCAAGGCAATAGAGAGCTCCTCCATTATGTTGCCCAATTTAAAGGCTTAGTAACCCAAACTATTTGGCCAGAAAATGCTCAGATCACCATATTCCATAGAGGTTTAAAAAGACACGCACTGCCATGTAGTAGACCTGCCCAACTACTTAATGGACTCTATTGCCCTAGTTATCAAAGTGCACCAAAGACACCAAGGTCGAAAGGGGGAAAGGAAGAGACCAGAATTCCAATGATACATGCCCCAATGGGAGAAGCCAGTCCTTCCTTCCTCCCTCTAATGGTCCGAACCTATGCAATTAGGCAGTCTGAGGGGCACGGTATCCTCAGAGGAAAGTGAGAGGAGACAGCGTTTAAACCTGTGTTTCTCTTGTGGTGATCCTCACCATGCAGTAAGTTTGTGCCTTAAGAGAACCACTACATCTGTGGGAAACCAATAGACTCGCTCTCGATAGGGAATAGTAGGGCGAGTCCTAATGGCACCAATTCCCACTTTGTCATCAGTCCTTTATCACCTACCTCTTCTGCACGTTTTTATTTACGTGTAGAACTTTTGGAACAAGGACAAGAATGGAAAGAAGTCGTCGGTGTGATAGGTTGTGGTGCCACAGGCAACTTTATTGATATCGCCTTTGCTCATATTCACAGAGTTTCTTGAATTAAAAAAAAGCTGTTCAACCTTTTCTTTCTGTAGATGTTTCTCTATTGATATCATGTCCCTTAACCTTACAAACCAAGCCTCTTTTGAAGTCATATGCCAAAAGACATCATGAAACCATCATATTTGATGCCATTGCAGCTCCCCCTTTCCAGATTATTTTAGGACTACTCTGGCTATGTTACCATAACCCTCTCATTGACTGGAATAAAAACCTAACATTCCAAGGACAACAATGTCTCCCTTCTTGCATCCTATGACCTCAGGATCAACCACCAACACTTACTGCCATAGAAACGCAATGAGTGTTACTGCTACACAATACTCTCCCAAATGAATATCTGGATTTTGCCGATGTTTTTGACCCTATGGAATCAGAATTTACCACCCCATCGGGATTATGACTATCATATAGACTTGGTACCAGGAGCTAAAATCTCGTATGGTCGAACGTATGCCTTATCAGATAACAAAAACGTGATTCTAAAATTATACATAGACAATAATATATCCGGAAAGGCTTCATACGACACTCCACCTCTCCTGCTGGAGCACCGATCTTCTTTATTCCCAAGAAAGATGAAAGCGAACTTCGTCCCTGCATAGTATCGCCAACCTAATGCTATTACCATAAAAACAGGGATCCCCTGCCACTCTTACAAGTGTTATTAGACCAAGCCCAATCTACTAGTCGCTATACCAAACTAGATTTACGAGGCACATACAATCTAATAAGGATGGTACCAGGAGATGTGGATACAGCTTTCAGAACATGGTATGGACATTACGAATACCTCGTAATGCCTTTTGGACTTTGTAACACGCCTGCCGTGTTCAAATATTTGCTCACCGATATATTCAGAGATATATTAGACACTTATGTTATTATATATCTGGATGATATTCTTGTTTTTTCATCCTCCAAGTCGGAACACATTCTACATGTCTGTGAAATATTGAAACGCCTGCGATGCCACTGATTATACGCCAAGCTATCAAAATGCACTTTTCATCAGACTTGTGTGGCCTATCTTGGATACATACTCGCGCCTCAAGGGATTGAAATGGACTCTCGCAAGATATCTGCCGTTATAGATTGGCTATTTCCCTGTTTGGTCAAAGAGTTGCAGTGTTTCCTTGGATTTGATCACTTTTATAAAAGATTCACCTGTGCTCCGATACTACGGCTTCCCGATACCAATCTGCCTTTCATCGTAGAGACTGATACATCTAATTATGCCTTGGGTGCCTTGTTGGAACAATGGGATCCAATCACTGATAAGATACATCCTACGGCCTGCTTTTCACATACATTCAATGTAGCTGAATGAAACTACGGGATATTTGAGAAAGAAATACTAGCCATTAAGGAACCATTCGTTACTTGGAGACTTTTGCTGGAAGTAGCCCAACATCCAATTTCTGTCCTGACGGATCACATGAACTTAGGATTCCTAAAAACCGCCAAGGCGGTAAACCAGAGGCAAAACAGATGGATCCATTTCTTTTCACGGTTTGATTTTACAGTTACTTTCCGACACCAAGGCAGATGCTCTATCCCGGGCGTACCATGATGATGTTGTCCACGACGTGCCATTCTTCTCGCCAGACAAGATCATAATGGCTCTGTAATTGCCACTTCTGCCTTATGAAGATCTCTTAAGAAGATCATATACTCCTTTACAGAAGAGAATAGTCCTGCAAGACATTACACACAATCATGAACATCAAGTATGACATTTTATTTTTGCGGTAAAACAGATTATGGTCACCCACGCCTCCTTGTCAACAGACCATGCTCCATTGGTGTCATGGCATTTCAGCTGATGGATATTTTATCATACAAAAGACCCTTCAAAAGATCGCCAGATATGCTTGGTGGACTTCCATTAGAAAGGATACTATTGATTACGTTTCCACTTGTTCTATATGTGCGCATGCCAAAACTTCCCAACAAAAACCTATGGGACTCGTACACTCCTTACCTGTTCCCATTAGACCCTGGCAATCTTGTTCCATTAATTTTATTACTGAGTTCCCCTGGGATAAGGGCAATACCATAATTCTCACAGTTATTGATTCGTTCTCCAAGTTGGGCCATTTTATAGCCATGAAAGGTGTGCCCTCCGTCCCTGTTTTAGCCTCATGCTTCCTACATAACATATACCGATTACATGGCCTTCTGCAAAACATTGTTACAGATCAAGATTCCCAATTCCTATCCTCCTTTTGGAGAGAGGTCAGTAGATTTTAAGGCGTACATCTTCCGAGTGATGGTCAAAGCGAAAGTGCCAGCCAGACCATCGGTCGCTCTCTGAGATGTTATTTAACTGACACAGAAATCAGATGGGTAGACAAGCTTCCCTTGGCAGAATTTGCTTATAACGATTCATTCCATACAGCTATACAGACCCCCTTCCCACCTGTCATATGGGCAACATCCTACATCTATTCCTCTGGACCTTCCCGTTAGTCAAGTCCCTGCTGCCCAAGACGGTTACTCACCTCTTATCGGGATTTACTGCTGCTAAAACACATATTCTTAATGCAAAAAAGAAAGTGCAACTATATGCTGACAAAAGGAGACCTTCCCCAGATTATACTAAAGGGGATGAAGTCTGGTTGTCTACTGAACACATCCGCATACTGGCCTATAGCAAGAGACTGAACCCCGATTCATAGGCCCTTTTTCCATTTGTCGCATCATTAATCCTGTGGCCATCGAATTGAACCTTCCCTCTCAGTATAAATTACATCCTGTTTTCAATGTCTCATTATTGAAACGATGCATCGTTTCCAAGCTATATCCCCGGGACCTGGGTGAAGGCCGCCTGCAGTTGGTCCTCAAGAAGAATATGAGATACAAACCATATTGGATTCCTGTATATACAGAAACAGAGTGCAATACTTGGTTCATTGGAAAGGTTATACTAAAGAAGATGGATAATGTGTGGCTTCGAAAGACATGAATGCACCTGTTCTCCTTAGGAAATTCCATAGCAGACATCCTGACAAACCAGGATCTGTTGTCCCTGGTACTGATGGGACCCTTAAAGGGGGGAATACTGTTAGGAAACTCTGCACATCCCGTTTTCCTGCTTACTACTCCAATGCGCACCACCTTCCTTGGCAAGCCTGATCACAGCGGTAAGACGAATTCCACTTTATTGACTCTCCTCCAGTGTCGGAGTATCATACTTGTGACAGGAGTAGACAAGTTGTACCGCTTCATAGTTGCTTCCCTCTTTGGAAGTCACGTTTACATGATGCCGCACGGTCCTTTCCTACTACACATCTTTAGTCACGTGATTCAGTATTCATACAGCAAGACTACTTAAAGCTTTATGGAACCCAGTATGCGCATTCTTGCAACGGTTCCAGGGGCCCCTTTGAACCCAGGACCTTGGGTCGTAAAGTATTTGCTCATTTACTTTTAGGTACTTAGGTAATTAGTTAGTTTCCTTTTCAAGACTTGTATATGGAACACTTAGTTGATAGACTGGCTTTGGGTGTATTTCCTTTTCTTCACTGCTGTACATTGCATTTGCCAGGTACTGGTCTTTCATGCGTTTCTTTCATATTTAACCATGCTACTGCGTTAGTAGGTGTCATTGTCTTTAAACTCTTACCGTGTCATCATCTGCAGCTCCCGTATCTGAGAGTCCTCACCTGTTACAGACTAGGTGTGCCACGTAGCACTTTTGCCACGGGGGAGACACTTGATTGTGTAGTATATAACCTTCCATTGGATTATGTTCCCACCGGTGGACAGTGTATTCCTTCTTGCTCCAAAGAAACCATCAGCTCACTATAATCCATAACACTGTGCTTTGCACCTGCGCACTGTCCTGAACTAAGCTGCTTCTAATTGTGCTTTCTATCTGAGCACTATGTCCTAACAAAATTCATGCCTGATATAGCCCCTGCAACATGAGGTGAGCCTTTGCCAGTCTCTATACTTGCACCTATTTTGTCCATATGATGTATGCATGCTTGATGCAGCCCCCGTAACATGAGGTGAGGCTTCGCCAGTCTCTATACTTGCACCTATTGTGTCCTTATGATGTATGCATGCTTCATGTAGCCCCCGTAACATGAGGTGATGCTTTGCCAGTCTGTATACTTGCACCTATTTTGTCCTTATGATGTATGCCTGATTAATGTAGCCCCCTTTATCATGAGGTTAGGCATGTCAGAATATGCTTCCACTGACCACCACTATGCTGTAATGCATGTTCTAGGACCTATGAACTGTAACAAGCACTTAGTGTAACTAGCGCCTAGATGCCTCATGGTTTTGTGCGCTGAAATTAATGCAAATATAAATAAATAAGGTAGTAAAACCTTAATAAAAACATGAAGAGATTTCAGGGTTCTTGCTAAAATTACTGCATATCGTATGACATTCTGAGTAGATCCAGAGGTATCAAGTAGCATTTGGGTGCCCCATGAACATAATGGCAGGGGGTTGTATAGAATTGAGACTTTTCCCCTGCATGGTCTTTAGGGAAACCCAGTCAGACTTGGGCTAAGCCATTCTAAATTAATGTAATCCCTGGTGTCAATATTAGCATGCCAGCATATAATCTAGAACAAAATAGAAAGCTAACGACATGCTGAATGGAACACAGAAGTATTTCAATTTTTAACATCTATTGGAATCCTATTGCAATCAACAACAACATTTTCATTGATGCCGTATTTGAAGAAATCGATTCCATCATACAAGCTAATAACCAAAATGAATTTATTATAGCTGGCGACTTCAACATGCATCTCTTTGACAAAGAGGGTAATAAATACTTGTCACACGAAATGTCATCCCGGACAAGGAAATGGATGGAAGAGCTAGGAATTTGCAATATTTCCTTAACTAAACAAACAACGAATGCAAATGGGACACTTTGTCCGACTTGGACAGGAAAAACCTCCACTTCAGTAATTGATTATATATTTGCTTCCAACACCTTACAGCATTCTGTTACTGGAACTAATAACTTCCCTAATGAAGAAAGCGACCATCATCAAATTTCAATTTCATGGCTTGTACACAAAACTAGAAATGAGCACATAAATTTACCTGATTTAGAATTATCCAATGGGCTGAATAAACTAAGAATAAGAAATCATCAAGCCAGCGAAATACTTTTCAACTGGCCCCCCAGAAAGAACATGAAAAACTGGACTATCAATGGATTTTAGAAAAATATACATGTCCACAAACAAAAACAAAGAGTGTTCCCAAAACCTCACATTGCCATCAATATAATCAAAGAATCAAACAAGAAAAGCAAGATCATCAAAAGAAAATAAGGCATTTGAAATTAAAGAACGACCTAGACCTTAAAAAACAGATACACAAGGAAAAACAAAGGTATTCTAATTTTTTAAAAAGTAACAAGGCAATGATGAAACAACACGATGCAGAAACAATTTTGAAGGCCCTACAAAATAAAAACACAAGAAACTTGTGGTCAATGATGACTGATAAATCCAAACAACAAAATTTAATACAAGAAGTTGAGTCCCATGTTTGGATTAACCATTATAAAGAAGTTTACAACAGCAAAACATCCATTTTGACAACGACCGGAGTAAACGAAGTGTGTACCTGGAAATTTGATTGGAACATTGAGGATATAACAAACAAGATTAAAGCCTTGAATTCATCACGAGCCCCTGGCCCGAACGGGCTTACAAATGCAGTCCTCAAAGCAACACCAGAAATATGGGCCAAATTTTTCTTTCATTTACTCGAATGTATAGCAAAAAGAAAAGAAATTCCCCACACTTGGACAGTCGCAATTCTGATCCCAATTTACAAATCAGGAGACCGAAAGACGCCAGGCAACTATAGACCCATAGCCTAGCTAGACCCATTGGGAAAATTATTTGCAAGCTACCTTCAAAAACAACTGAACATCTGGGCAGCAAAGAACGGAAAACAGGCGAAAAGGCAAACTGGCTTTGTGACAAAAATTGGAACAAATGTAAACCTACTGTTACTGAATATGATAAAAGTAGAAGCAAGCATCAAAAACCAACAAGTATATGCTTTGTTCATAGACGTGAAAATGGCATTTGATTCAGTAAACAGACAGAAACTCTGGGGTAAATTAACAGCATGGGGTTGTCCCACTTACATCCTAAACCCAATCATTCAACTATATTCAAATACCTCCATTCGAGTTCGACTCACAAATGCTGGAATGGTCACACAAGCAATTCCCACCAGGAATGGGTTGAAGCAAGGCTGTCCGTTAGCTGCGTGTTTATACAATCTATATACCAACGACTTTGAGAAGCAGATTGAAAACACGAAAGCAAATCCCCCAAGAATTAACAACGAAACGATTCAGGCACTAATCTATGCTGATGATATTATTATACTGGATAAAACTATATCCGGACTACAAGAATCTCTGAACAAAACCAAAGATTACATGTATATAAATGATCTCCAAATCAATACGTGTAAAACAAAGATCATGAAACTCATCTGTCAGAAGCAGAAAAATCAATATCCTATAAAAATCTTGCATGATAATAAAGAAATTATGATCACAAAGACAATCAAATATCTAGGTGCTCTCATAAATCCTTCTAATAATGAAAAAGAATGGTACGAAAACATTGAAGAAAAGACCAGATCCTTGGTCAGGCAAGGTAGATTCTTTCATCAGAAGTATGGTACATACTCAGTGAAGGCCACAATGCTATTATACAGGCAAAAGGTAGTTCCAATCGTAACCTATGGCAGTGAATCCTTAATCAACAGGAAGGTTATTAACTGGTCTGTTCTAGAAGGTCTATATTGGCGAAAAACGTTAGCACTCCCCAAATCGTTTCCTATTGCTAGGATCCGTTTTGAATTGGGCTTACAATCGATAGAATCTATAGTCACATGGAAACAGATGGACCTTTATAGAAAAGTCATTTCGGATGATCAGATACCATCACTGGAAATATTAAAAAGAAAAGAACAAGCATTTCAAGCAACAGCTCTTTTGAAATGGATTACAACAATAAAGAGAAAAATGCAAGCTGAAGAAATTACCGAAGAACTGTTGGTAAAGAGACCCCAGCATGCGAAAAGAAAATTAAAAATGAATGACTGGATAAAAACAATAGACAAACAAAAAAACTACAAACGGTTCCTTAAATGTGACACAGAAGTAACAGCCTTAAATGAACTACCAGAATATTTAATGCAATTCCCTGATAGGATAATTTGTGACTTATTTTTACGATTTCGCCTGAATATACTCCCAACTAGGGACTACTTAGCTACATTTGATACAACTGGTTCTACTTCCGCGGACTGCAGATTTTGTAAAGAACTCCAAACACCAGAAACACTATTCCATTTAATCATGGTGTGCCCGATGTTGAAAGAAAAAAGAGAACTATTCAGAACCTTTTTTGGTATTTCCAATAAAGAGATGACGACAGAAGTAAGATGGGCGAATCTGCTAAGAGGAAATGATCAGTGGCTAATAATTACAATAATTAAATTCTGACTGAGATCATGAAATGAGTCGAAATGAATGGACCAAATGAAATTTTTCTTTCTTTTTTTAACTATAGATTTGAAAAAGAATGTAATGTAAAGTTTGTAAAACCAAACCAAACATTTAATTAAAAAAAAAATAAAAAAAATTAATGTAACAAGGAATGGTGGAATGGTATGTGGCATGCTTGGCCAGAGACTGCTGTAGGCCGGCAAGGTGGTACATTTTACTTTATATTATACACATATATATTTATTTTTTTATATTTGAAAAGCGCCTAAACCCTTAGTCACCAGAGCGCTGGTCGGGGGGTCGCTGCCCTACAGTTAAAGTGAGTCAGACTCCCATAGGAAACCCAGATAAATGAATTGCTTACAACTTCAGACTTGTGCAATAGATTTGGTCAGAACTGTAAAGACAACTAGGTATGGCCCTCCCCCCTGACTGCAAATTCTGGGAATGATTTGTTAACAAATAGGAAGCTATTAAGAAAATAAAACCATCAAAAAGAAAAGTTGCGGCATATTTCCCATTCATTTTCCCATAACCAAAAAAGTTCTATTTTTGACAGACCGCACAACACAAACTGCTGGACGGATTTGGACCAGGTGCGAAACACTTGGGCACAAAGCGTTGACTTGAGGCCTTTCTGTGGTTTGGGGTTCTTCTGGCCAGTAGTTTTTTTAAATATGATGGAGAAGGGGTGGGTACCCCTTCTCCAAAATAGATAGCTATATCTCGGGTAAATTGCCAAGAAACTGGATGTTTATAAATGAAGCGACCGCCATGTTTTTTTTCTCGATGCATGAGATAGCTGCCGATATCTGATAATGAAACCCAGAAAAAAGCCATTTACAGGTCAAAAAACACACAAATGCCATCAGGCTATGTGCGGGTAAGAGGACTCCAAGTGAAATTTGGGAGTTAGTGGGGGCCTAGGGAGTGAGTTTGCAACACAAAGTCACAGAAACACTGTTGTGGAGGGAATGAGAGTGGGCATGGGAGATGAGGCCATCTGGGGGCTGGGGGAGCTGGCACAGATGAGGGGGGCACTTGGTGGTGAGGGCCAGTGGGGTGCATTTTCTTCTGCATTTTTTTCGATATTCGCAGCTATGCATCTACACATAGCTGTGGATATCTGTAGTCCATACACTGGAAATAGGCATCCAGACTCCCATCCATGCAGTAACTAGGACTGACCCTGCTTAGCTTCAAAGCAAGGAAGGTCCCAGCCCCCTCAGGCCAAAGCAGCGCACTAAAAATAAAATGGTCATAGAAAATGCTCCCAGGTCTATAAAGTGCATTTCATATAAACATTATTCACACCAGGGGAGGGTGAGCTAACCAACCAGGTGGCTGGTACAGCAGGTGAGAATACACAATCCCCTGAGACCCTTCCTTGGGTGGCCCATTTATATTTATTTTTTCTAGCATGGGGAGGCAACAGGGAGCCTCTCCCTGTTGCCTCGGACCCCCCCACAAATCACCCGATTCCCCTCCTCCCCAGCTTACCTGCGGGATTGGAGGCTTGTGCTATGGTCCCAGATCTCCTCCCGTCTGGCCGCTGTGACTGAAATAGAAAAGGGACTAGGTCGCTTTTTGGATGGCGGTAGCCATTTTGAAACATGTTTTCCATGGCCGCCGTAATCCAAAAAGGGAACTAGTCCCTGATGGGGCGCCCAAACATGATTTCTGCTGGACATTTCCCTGTGGAGTCATGTGGTGTGTTCTGGTAGTCTTAGTAGTTGGTAGAGTGCGTGCTCCATGGGCATGTGTGTGATGGTGGCGATGCGGATTGCCCTTTCAATGTTGGCCATAAAACGCTCCATTCGCTTGGGGCCACAGGGGTGTGATTTTTTTTGTGATAAATCCCAGGTAGTTTGCAAAGCTCTGGAAGTTCTTGCTGGGGAATGGCAGCCAATTGTCTGATTTGACTACCTTTAGTACTCCAAATGCTGCAAAGATGCGATCTAGTGCTGGTATCAGTGCAGTGACTGCTGTGGACGCCACAATTTCAGTCTCTGGGTATCTGGGTAGCAGGAATGTTCATCTAGCGCTACTAGCATGTATTCCCCTGATCTTAAAAGTGTCATGACCCTTGCCCAAAACCCCCTCTGGCAAACCCATTGCCCAGGTGGAATCAGGACTCGGGCCTCTAGAGCCTGGCAACCTCTTCCAAAACCCTCTTGGCGCCAGGCTCATACACCATGAAAAACAATGTGCTTGGGAACTACTTTATTGTGTTGTCAGCCAACATGGAGGCATCCACATAGCTTGGTTCCTCGGAACCAAGCTATGCGGTCTAGTGTTTTGGGTGTGGTAGCCTAGGGACTACTTTACCTGGACTATTTTGTTGGGGCTATTTAAACCACACCCGAGCAAGACAACACACTTTGCGTTACTTTGCAGCTTGCAACGTGACGCTCACTGTGTTCAGCTATACCCCCGAACCTCGGAGAAGCAGAACCTGCATGGAGACAAAAGGAGCATCATTAGCAGCAGCATCTTACCTGCAGTCTTCATCTATAGTTATTCGCAGCTCCTCAGAACAGCTTTCCTTGGATCTGCATGCCTCCCAGACTGCACAACCTGAAAGAGGAAGATAGAGGCAACATTAAGAAAGCAGAAGAGACATTGCAAATTACAAACTGCTCAAAAGGCTTACCTGGCTGGTCGCCTCTCAGCTGGCACCACTCCGGAAATTCCACACGTGCTGAAGAACACTGCGACCAGCAAGGAAAGAAGACAAAACAGGTTAGCAAAGGCAAGCCATCGCAGCGCTGCCCATAGCGCTTACTTACCGCATCATAGCGCTCTTAAAGCGCCATCATTTACCAGCAGGGCTCAACCAAGCCAGTTCGCCGCACTGAAGCTCCACATACCTAAGGGAGAAAAAGAGACATTATTAAACAAAGAGAGGCATGCAGGATAGCAACAATACTAAAGAACAGCAATCAGACCTACCTGAACGATATCAAATGGGCCGGCATCAGTGAAGTAACTGGACCGCACACGCCCACGAAAGACAACGCGCCCCTGCAAAGAAGGCAGCACGGAGAGCAAGCCTAACTCTACCACGAGGTGAGGAGACGGCCCCTGAGGGGCTGAAATCATATGGGGGTGGAGGGAGGATACTTAACCCGGTCGGCCAGTCTTGAACACAGTCCTCCTGTATTTTCAGGCAGACCTTCCCCGCAGACCACATCTGGGCAAAACTGAGAAGCATACCAGCGAGTAACCCGGCTGGGTGGCGTTCCCTGTGGATACCAGGTGAGCGTAACAATGGTCCAAAGAAGTCTATCGCCACTTCTTCCTATACTGCCTCAGGGCGCACCAACATGCTTACCGGCTTCGGGAATACTCTGGTTTGCAAGCTGATGCAGATGTGGCGGGATTTTTGCATTTTTTTTTTAATGAGTCTGTCCATTCCTGGGAGCCATACCTTGCTATGCAACATGCGTTTGTTGCAGACGATGCCACGATTAGGGTCATCCCTCATGTGCTATTTCTATCACTTTCTGATGGAGGGGTTCCGGTATCATTATTCTGTCTCCTTTTAGTAATAGAGATGACAGTGATATGGATAGTTTGTCTTTTGATTTTGCCACTGTTTTGAACAGCCACTCATCCAGCGCCTGACTTGCCTGGAGTGCCTCTTCTCCTGACTTCCATCTTCCGTTACCAATGCATGCCATCACTAACACCAGCGTGGCATCATCTGCTGTGTGTTTCGCGAGTTCTGTTGTTGGTATCGCGGGTGGCATTGCGTGGTGAATGATGTAGTTGATATAACCATTCGCCCTATCACATGAGGGCATGCCACCAGTGAGTGCAGTCGAGAGAAGTAGTCCGCTGGATTTTCTTCTTTGCCAGGTTTGTGCCTTATTGAGTATTTCTATTCCTGGAGACGGAGTCCCCATCTTGCAAGCCTTGGTGGCATTTGCGCCATTTGTTTGCTGTATATCGTGACAAGGGCGTGGTGGGACAAGGGCCTGGTGGTCCATGATTATCGTGAATGGCTTTCCATACACAAATAAATGGAAATGATTGCAGGCCCACACCAGCGCTAGGGCCTCCCTTCCAGCTTGCGAGTACCTCTGCTCTGTCTCCGTTAGGCTCCTGCTGGCGTAGGACACTATCTTTCTTTTGGCATGCTCACTTCCAGAGTGCTGGGTTAGCGCCGGCGGTAAGCTCCGTCTGTAAGTTTGGATCAAAATATGACATACATACAGCCGCAGCCATGTCCTTCAGTATGGTGTCAAAACGTTCTTGGTGTGCCTTCCCCATTCAAATTTTGCATCTTGATCCGTGAGCACTCACATGGATGCGCTGGTGGTGGCGAAGTCGAGGAGATATCTGGTGGAATAACTTGCTAGACCGAGGAAGGACCGCACTTGCGCTATGTTTCCAGGTCTCAGAGCCTCCGTCAGTGCTTTAATTTTATCTGGGTCAGGTTGAATTCCCTTTTGTGAGAAAAATGTGTCCAAAGAATTTTAGTGTGCTTTTGTTGAAATCACATTTGTCTGTTTAGTGTGAGGCTGGCATCACTCAGGGCTGCGCATACCTTCTGGAGGGTGGCGTCATGTGTTTCTGGCGACTTTTTGAACACTAGAATGTCATCGCTATAGTTGATGCAATGCAGTATGTGTCTGATGAGTCTGCGTATTTCTTCTTCAAATATCTCGGCCTCTGATGAGATTCCAAGACTCAGGCGTTTATATCTAAAGAGTCCCTGGTGCGTAGTGAATGTTGTAATGTAATGCGACTCCTCACTGAGCTCTATCTGGTGATGGCCCTTGTTCAAATCGAGGCAGAAAAATACAGTGGCGTCGTTGAAAAGGTGCATCATGTCAGTGATGCGGGGTGCCCGGTGGTGTTCTCGAAGAATCACTTGATTTGGCGCCCTCATGTCGACGCACAATCTGATCTGACCATCTGCACTTTTCTTTGGCACCGGGACAACCGGTAAGACCCATGCGGTGGGTCCACTCGTGGGCTCTATGATCTCCACTTCTAACAGCGACAGAAGTTCCTTCTCAACCTGGTGTTGAATGTTGAAAGGAATCCCCCTAAAATGTTGTGCAACGGGTTTCAGCGTGGGGTCGATGTGCCAAGATGTTTTTCGTGCTTTGAGATTTCCAATCCCTTTGAACAGACTGGGGAAGCTTTCTGCAACATTTGCCGCAGGAGACATGAATTTCACTAGCATGAGACGGTACAGAATGTGTATGAAGCCTATTTGAACTGCAGATTTAAAGCTTTATATGCAGCCACTTGCGACCTCCATGGCCAGGACGTGAATAAGTAAGTTGTCTTTCTTTTCTTTGTGGTGGCACGATGTTCTGAATGTGCCCAGGCATGGCAGTGGTACCTTGGCTCCATACGCATAGATGTCTACTTGAGCCATGCGTAGCCTTGGCATGCTCTTCAGTTTCAGGTACTCTGACATGGCGTTAATGGTTGATGCTGCGTCCATTAAGAATTCGGACTCCTGGTTTTGTATGGTCAATGTCAGGTTGGGACTGTTCTGACGCGCTGGGATTCCCTAACGCATACAGGTACCCCTTTTTGCATCGGTCCGTGCTGGATTGTGACTCTGATTCACTGGTGAAGGGAGTGGACGTGTACAATCTCTGAATTCTTTGTCTCCATTTTCGGCGACCCTCTGGTAACTTTGAGTGCTTTCCTCTTGTGTGCCATCTCTTCTTGTGGTATTTGCTCTGAGTTTCTTGTTCTATCCTCTCTGTGGTATCTGGGTGGAGACCCCTGTCTGTGCATGCCCTGATGTGTGGAAGAGGTCCTCATTGCCTTTGGATTTCGGCACAATCTTCTCTGTTGGTTTAGCACGATCCGTCATGGGGAAGGGTGTGTCTGCATCGAAAACACTGCCTTTTTTCTTGCCTGGTGTCACGAGGCGCTGTCAATTGTGATGTTATTTTATTAATTCCCTCTTCTTTGATGACGGGTGCTGTGATGTGTGTCTTGCTTAATGTGGAGATTTGTAGGTCTAGGGCTGATGACTTTCTTGCCAACACGAGTATTTTCCCCAAGGAAGGCGGTATTTGCAGCAATTTCTTCGTTAACACCAGCGACTCACAGCCTGAGATCACTTGGGATTTTATAGCCTCGTCCTTGTTTTATAAGTGGAATTTGCAGTGTCTTACTCTGGTTCCTAGTTGTGTGACAAATGTGTCCATGCTCGCCCCTTTTAATTGTGTGGTAGTGTGAAAGATGTGCCTTTCATAGTTCACATTGTAGTAGTGTTCTTTTAACATCTTTTTGAGATCTTCATACTTGTACTCCACATCTTCAGATAATTCAAAAATGATGTCACGCACCTCCGGGCCTGCAGTCACGGTGAGTGAGCCAATGATCAGTTTGTCCTCATACAGCCCTAACGCATCCAGGTAGGCGTCGAACTCCTTCGTCCACCTAGTCCATCGTGGACCCAGGCTGGTGATGTCTACTGTGTGGAAAGGCAGGATTGATGGGACGGGGAATGCATCTCTCCCTTTTCGTTACTGTGTGCTGGCAGGCACGGCTGCATTCTGGTCCTGGTCTGACATTGCACCTTTTTGGCCTTCATCACTTTGCCTGTGGGCCTATGTGAAAATGGCCCTTCTATGGTGCTGGCAAGCTGATGCACCTTCTTATGACAGTTATGCATGTTGTGCAATGTTGCTTCCTTGCTTTGGTGCTCCTCCCCAGTCACTTTGGGGGAAGAGTTACAGGCCTTGTGGGGTTCATGCACTCACCTGTGGGCTCTGTAGCCTTGCTGGTCCCTTCCTTCACTTCCTTGCATCATCCGATATCATTTCGGAATGTTGAGTGATGCCATGTGTGGACCGCTCCTTATTAGCGGGCCGGGTTAATTTCTTGTTGCCAATGTGAGGTTGTGTGTGTGAAGGTGGGGGTGCGCAGGGCCAACGCGGCAGCAGCGCACACAAACACCAGGGCACCAGGCTAATATGCAGTGAATTAACTTTATTTGCGCACGATGCTCGTGCAGCATTTCTGGGTCCATGACCCTTACTTTCCATTGGGCCCTCCGGATGATGGTGGCAGCTCGCGATGCTACAGTTAGGTCAACAAACTGACCTAACAGTGCTTCGCTCGCACATATAATTATATACCCACAGTGAAGGGTTCCTCTTGCAGCACAAGTGAATAGAGGCCCTTCACTTGAGGTGTAGTACTGTACGGCTTTCTTCAAAATACTACCACACTGAAATGGGGAGTGAGGATTTCTAAACTGCTTCATTATTTATTAGGTCAACCTATGTCCCCAGAAGTTAGATAACAAAATACATCCAAACTCATTGTGAGACTTTGGGTTGTCTCACTGCAAAGCTCCGCTTTTAAATGTTATCGCAGATCACCACCGTATCGTGATTTTCTCCATTGCTATGTATCCACTCCCACAATTTTCAGTGCTTGGAAGTGAATGATACGCCATACGCCTATCAATTTGTGAGTGCAGAAACACCATTCTTTCTACTTTTAATATGCAGAGCAGAGTGCTCAATATTTATTTTTATTTTAGAAACCTACATTGCATATGATACAATTGTTCTAAATGGTTTGTATCTGTATTTCTTTTAGGTTTAAAGCAATGGCTAGTTGGCAACGTCTATCTGAGTTTGGTTAGATCCCTGCACATCTACAATGTCCTATATCAGGCTGGACTGCAGCCAACAGACCACTCTTAGTTGTGGCAGACTCCATCCGTTTGCTGCAGCCAACACAAATTAGCATCTACAAGTCATTACTGTACATATATGTAAGAACAATCTTGTAATCTCTGGTGGTCTCTGTTGAAACATTTAGTGGGATCCAATTAGTTTGTAAAAACAAAAAAAACATTCTGATTGCTTAAACATATCTTATTTTTTCTATGAAACATACAATATTCAGTGTGATAAGCGGATTTAAAATTCTTCAAGAAAACGTTTAGCCTAAACTAAAATGCAGAAATGTAGTGCTTTTCAAGCTTAATGTGGTTTGAAACTGCACCTAGAACAGACTATACGGTAGTTACGTACTCTGAATAAATGCATGCCCTAGTATTGTTCTTTTGCTAGGAACTCTGAGCTTTGACATAAAGCAGCTTTCTTCTAGAAAGAAGCGATCATCTCAATTTCTAGAATCTTCATGCATTCATTGATGCAAATACAAAGCCTTGTTTTCACTTTCCCCTTCTGCCAGCCAAAGGAAAGAAACATGCAGATGCCAGCGTTTCCGATGTTGTGTGATGAGGACTAAGAAGTAACATCAAAGAAGGAGTTCGGAAAGTGCCCTTATTTGATGTACAGTCCAGCAGCAAGATGGTTTGTTTCCATTGGTTCCCCATTCGGTCTGATAAAGGACCAAGCATTATGCAGAATAGTGCAACTTGCATATGAATGAGCTTTATGCATGTGTAGAATTCCTATGCCCTTTATTTTTCTACCAGAATGGTTCTCGTTAGGTTAAAATGGTATTGCTGCTGTACAGGCTACCTTTAAGTAAAAGCCATTAATGTAAAAAAAGGCAGCTGTACAGGCTACCTTTAAGTACAAGCCATTAATGTAAAAAAAAAGGCATGCGCTTGGGATGTTTATGGTTGGTTATTTAAGATGTCACACACTTGCAGTTTTACGAGCAGTATCTCTGTCTTAACAAAACTTGGTGTAACTTTCTTGATGATGCAAATGTATATACAGACCAGATTTGTTTATCTTTGTGGTATCAATTATTAAGTAATGAATCCAATATTACATATTTTAAATGTGATTATCGAACTAGCTAAATAGAGTCAAGTAATATTTGTTTGCTGAAAGGTTTACTTTTTTGCTGCTGCTCCTTACATTGAGCTAGAAGATTGATGACGTGTATTGAAAAAGTCTTGCTTTATAAACCTAAAGACTTCTCAGGGAGAGGGAAGGATAGCTTTATTTTCGAGCAATTCACTATGAAAAGGTGTCCTGGTTCAGTCCCCCATGTAGAATTGATTGACACAATTTCGGTGATACTGTTTAGTTAGAGATTGCGGAAAGTGGACTCCTTGGTGGTGATGGGTGCAATACAAACGTTCATAAACATAACATGAACTAATGAGGATAGAAACAAATCCCATTCAATCGTAATGTTCCCATTCTCCCAGGATGTCCAAACTCATTTATCCTCCTCGCCTACCACCTAGCTGCTCCTCTCCCCCACCTTCTATTAACTCTTTCACATAGCTTCTGGAATGCACAATCACTCTGCAACCAGCCTTCCTATATCACTTGCCACTTTGACTCTTACCCTCAACTATCACAAAAATATGGATCTTCGCTCAGGACTCTGCTACAGTAGCCGCTTTCTCCACTGCCTCCCATTCATCCCAACCTCTCTCTGTCTCTCTACTTCGCTCACTCTCCACATCTGACCTCCCCATTCTCCCGTCCCTCTGATCACCCAATCTTTCACTTGAACGTCTCTGTCCCTCCACCCTGTACTCAAAGTCAAACTCTCTTGCTTTGTCAATGTGAGGACCTCTCTCTCCCCTATTCATTCCCTTTCCATAGAGCGTGCTTTTTCTAATTTATACTATTCATTTATGACTGCCTTGACCAACACCATCCTGCCTCTGTCTTCATCGCTCGATTACTTCTGTGATCCAGACCCTCAACACAAATGTGCACCTTAGCCTATGACGCCGTTGCAAATCCCAGACACCCACCCTACTCCTAGCTTACAATAATGTCCTTGCTGCTCTCCTCTGGACTCTGCTAAATCCTCTACTTCACAAACCTAATTTCTTCCCTTTGCAGTCACCCCCGCAGACAAAGATGTAACAAATACATAAACAAAGATCAACATGAAAGTCATGGTGTATGGGAGGCTGATGTTAAGCCATTGCTTTCTCCTTTTCTGCTAATGACTTTGCCCACTACTTTTCCTTTAAAATTCAGAACACACAGGAGACCACCAGGGGTGCCTGAAAGATGGTGACCTGAAATCTATGCTCGGAGCCCCACACCCCCAATGAACGGAGAACAATACTGATTTGGGAGCAGTTCTCCTGAGAAATGGTCAGTAGTGCCTGAGAGCCGACAGGCATGGTCAGAGAGGAAGGTTTTAGCGGCGGTCCGGCAATGGGGACAGATAGCCACAGGCCTATCGAACACAAACGAAATGGAAGAGCAGGCACCATATTGGCCACGAGAGAGGCAAGGAAGCAGAGAGGATAAGGGGGGGCCATAACACCAAGCATCAAGACATAATTACACACACAGAGGAAGGGCGAGCCAGAGACACCCCAAACAGTAAAAGTTTAAGGAGAAGACACTACACTCTGGGGATGCCACAGATTAATGATAGCAAACAGTCATGCCAAAATAAGAGGCTGCAGGGAGTGGAGGAAAGTGACTGCTGGCGGGCAGGAGAAGCACTGTAACGATGGCAGGGGTCAACAAGACTAGTACCCGGGATGAGGTAGCACCAAAGCAATGTAGGGCAGATCCAACCTCTCCAGCATAACCCAACAGTGGGTCCTGGGGAGCGGAGGAGGTGCAGCTGCAGACAAGCCCCCAACTGAGGAGTCTTGTGAGCAAGCGATCCAAGACCAAGGCGGTTGCGGCGGTGTGAGTGCCCATGAGCCGACAGAAACACCCGAGACCAGGCCCCGGAAGAGGTATAGAGCAGATGGGTGAGCCAGAGGAAAGGAGCTGGCTCAGATGCAGCGGAGGGCAGCGTCCAGACGGGCACTCTGACCCAATTTGTTCAGTTTGTCTCGGCTTGACCAGAGGGGTCCTCGGCTCAAGAGGTGAGCTAAGAAGACAAGAACCTCTCAGTGAACAGTGGCACAGTTGCAATGTGCTGGTCTTGGAAGTAAGACCACACAGAGCAACAGAGGTTTGAATCCTGGATCCGGGCTTAGAAACCGAACTCGGGTATAAAGCACGTTATAAAAAACAATTAAATAAATACTCCACCACCTTGAGATTTGGCCCACATGAGATGCCCAACAGAGAGCAGGGGGAGAAGGGCTCACCCAAGACTCAACTAGCAATAATATCCCCATGATAAAAAGCTAAAGTTCCCCCAAACTGCACAGGAGGTGGAGTTGTGCTCAACGAGATGCCCATTCTCTGGGAGTCTGTTAAGGTGTTTGGACCCTCCGTGAGAGGGGGAAGTCGGCAGCCTGAAAAATCTACGAGCACGAAAGTCACACTAAGGAAACAGAGTCGCAGAAGAGACCTGCAAAGCACTGATGAGAGTCAGGTTGTCCCTATTGTGTGAGGTTCTACACTGGGGCTTCCCAAAGGAACACATGCAGAACTTAAAGGATTAGGCGAAAGAGCTGAAAGTATTTTCCTGCGAGAAGGAACATCTCAGAAGAACTAGTAAGGAAAAGATATCAGAGGAAGCACAGACAGCGAAAGAAGCAGCCAACAAAAGGGATATATGGAACGTATTGGGCGGAAATCAAAGACATTTGCACAGACATTAAGGCCTGGATTATGGAAAGGGAGGAAAGATGGAAGACAGGCTGGAGGAGGTGGAAAACACCTAGCTCACGGTTGAAATACTATAGCTTAAATATGACAAGAGTGGATGCGCTTCAAAAAAAAGAAAGAACTGGAGAGTAAAGTTGAAAACGGTGAAAGAAGATGTAACCTTCACTTTTTCAATGTCCCTGAGGAGGAAGAAGAGAACGCCAAAAAAGTGTAAGGTATAGTGCAGGAGATTGTGAACACACTATTTCAGAGACTTATAGTGAGAATTGACAGGGTGCTGTGATGAATCTGGACGATTTGTCCCTTTTCCTCAGTGGCGACACACACCCTTTGAGGCTAGGGAGGTGAGCTTCCTGAGTCAGAAGATCCTACCTAGAAGGAAAAACTCTGTCAGTTAATGGGATGAGTACCGGTAAAGCTCCGGGCCATGGTGGGTTCACCAAGGGCTTTTACAAGAGACTTCAGAGGACATTGGTCCCTAGTATTCAAAAGGTTTTTAATGCGATAATTGAAGAACAACAGCCTCCATTTTCCTAGTGGCCTCCATATCGGTGATACACAAAAAGGACTGGGACCCAAGCAAATGTGCCTCGCACAGGCCCATTTTGCTGCTCAATGTTGATACAAAAATCTTAACGAGAGTACTGGCTAACAGGCTGGATCATTTCTTGTCAGAACTGATCTGCTCGGAGCAGGTTGGAGTTGTGCAGCCAAGGGGCAGATAATATATGCAAGACAACCTAAAGCATGAGGCAAGGCGGCTCACAGAAGACCCTGTCTTACTATCGTTTAACGCACAGAAGGCATTTGACTGGGTCTCGTGGAGGTTCCTGCTGGAAACCTTGCAACCGTTTGTCTTGGGGGGAAAAGTGGATCAAATGGATAGCCCCGCTGTACTCGAAGCAAGGCCCGCACATCATGGTAAATGGAGGCTCCTATGGGGATTTTAAATTAGGAAGAGGAACACAGCAGGGCTGTCCCTTGTCACCTTTATTGCTTGCAGTTGTCACAGAACCCATGGCAATACAAATAAGAATGAATAACAAAGTGAACAGGTTCACAGTAGGAGGGATAGACTATAAACTGGTCCTATTCGCAGACAATGTTCCCCTATATTTGATAGATCAGAAGAAATCAATCTCCAGTCTTCTCGCAAAGCTGGGGAAACATGGGCTGAAAAATCATTGTTTAAAAAATCAGTTTTATTTCCTCTAAGCCCAAGGTGTCCATAAAGCAGGACATGGAGTCAACCCTCTTTATGGTAACATGGGATAAACTAAAAAACTTAGGGGTGTGACTAATGGTGTGCTGAGCAAAGCTATTTGGGGGAAACTACCAGCCCCTGTGGAATGGTTTCAGACCAGATCTTCTGAGGTGGAAGCTTTTACGACTTCTGTGGATGGGGAAGTTAACAACTATAAAAATGAATATCCTCCATAGACTTTTTTTTGTTGCATTTACTGTGTGGCCAATGGAAGTTGTTGATAGGACTTGGAGATTCCTGTGGGGCACAAATAAGGCCAGTGTTTCTCTTAGTCACATGATGTCCCCTAGAACCAAAGGAGGGGCACGTCTACCAGATGTGGACTGTTAGTATAGGGCAGCTCAGCTAAGAGTGGTCCTGGACTTCCTCAGGAACACACCTGGGACACAATGGATCCAGCTAGAGGATCACCTGCTGCATCCAGTATCAGTTGGGGAATGATTGTGGACCTCACGAAGGGAGTGCTTTGGGGCCAAAAAGAACACCCATCATTGGGCCCCTTTTGGAAAGTTTGGCGGGATAGGAGAATGATAGAAGAAAATAACTACCTGTCAATCCCCCTTTACCTGCTTATGGGCTTCACCATTCCTAGCTGAAATCCCAGACCCAGCCTGCTACCAGAGTGGGTTCAAGGCAGAGTTGGAGAGAGTGGGACAGTTTTGGCAGCATGAAAAGTTTATTGGTATACAGGTACTAGAAGATGCCCTGGATATAGGTGCACTATCAATATTTTTGTACGTGAGACTCAAGGGGGTACTCATGGATAAAGACTGGAAACTGACAATTGCACAAAGGCTGAACGCCTGAGTCCTTATAGGACAGACACCGTGAATCAAGGTGTTTAATATCCAAAATTAACAAAATCTTTTTGAAAGGGAAGGATCCAGCCACAATAACAGCAAAGAGAAAATGGGAGTCCTCTCTGGAAACCCCCATTTAAAACAGGGTATGGGCCAAGACATGTGGCCTGGCCAATAGTCTATGTATCCAATTAATGCAAACTACATAGCTTTAAACTCCTCCACCAGTGGCAGTTCCTCACGCCTCTCCCTCCCCCCCACCAACGCTATCTCCCTCCCCCCCAGCAACGCTATCGAAAATGTATAAGGGTGTGGGGGACAGGTGGTGGAGGAACTGCAGAGAAAGGGCCGATGTGGGCATATCTGGAAGGGGGTTCTTGCCTGGATCAAGGGGTATGAGTGGATAGATAGACTGCTTGATCTGTTTATGATCCTATTCACCACTGAAAGACGACAGCTCACACTGCCAACCACATATTGTGCATTTCACGCTCTTGGCAGCTGAGGTATGCCTGGTCATGGGGTGGAAAAGGGAATTCCTGTCAAGCTTACCTGACTTGTGATAGGAGGTGGCATCCACAGAGATGTCTGCATAGTAAACCCAACCAACCTCATTCTCAGACAGTGGAACCCCAAGTTACACTGGAGGTTTCTGGAATGATAGCGTGAGGTGGGAGGAAAGAATAGCAACCAACAACAGAACAGAGGTTCTCCAGTCTGATGCAAGAAAAGTCACGGGTGAACCTAGTTGGTAACTGGATCTGTTTCCAACTGAAGCACTGAGTCCATAGATCAGGAGACCCACACGGATGGCACGAGGCATGACAAAAATAATGCAGGGGGCTAAATCGATGGCACGAAGACGTAACTAGAATAGGAATGTAGGTGGGTGATTGAGGAAGTCCAAATGGTTCCATGTGGTAATCTTCCCAGGTTAATGAGAAGGCGGGATCCAGAGAGGACAGAGTTCCAAGGGTGTGCAATACAGAAGCAAACAGTACCAAACACTATCCGAAGGCAGGTCAAGGGGGCAGGCAAAGGTCACGCATTGCAGTCATACAATAAAGCAGACTCCAAAGAGAGGTCAATACACAGGCAAGGTCAATACACAGGCAGACAAGACCATGATCAGGAATACGGCAGAGTAAGGAGCTGGAAAAACAAGTGGTAGGGAAAGAGGAGAGGCAAGGACATCAGCTACAGAAAGACAAGGTAAGCATGGAATGCAAGTGCAAACTTTCTCTATTGGGTGGCGCCACTGCCATCTCCTGGACCTTCTTAGTCGGCTGTGTCATGTACATCACAGCGCGCTGGCAGAGTACGGCGTCAGCTGATCGTGGTGGTGCATGCCGTTGATGAAACAAGGCACGCCGGTACACGTAGGTCCTCCACACTCTAAGTTTCCAAGGAAGGCCGTATCACCTTGGGACAGAAATCCTGACAGTTCCTACAAGGAACGAGAAAGTGCCTGAAGAAGGACTAATTCCAAATGGATAGACTCATGCAGTGGATTCATGAATCCACCAGGAACATATATATTTTATTCAATATTATTCTTGGTTGATAAAAAGAAAATCAACCTTTAATAAAAGCTACAAGCATAAAACATGTGATACAATAATCCAAAGTTTAAAATCCACAATATATGTTTACACATAAATAATTTTAAATAAGAAGCATTCCTCAGCAATGATAAAACTGATCACGGTTATGGAGCATACTACGAATCCTCCAAGTTGTGTGCTGTAATAAAAGAGGTAATAACAATTACTTAAGATGTGGTGCGGCCCGCCAGACATGTTTGCCAAATTGTATTTAATTCAAATTCCGAAGCCGAATGAAGAAACTTGCCCAGATACAAGTCACAAACTGCATTTAGCCCCAGACAGATCATTACCCCGTGTTTCATAGTTTCTACAGTTCCTACAACCTTGCAAAACCTGCACCCTCTCAAGTTTGCTGGGATCTTCTTATGTCTTATCATAATTAGTTTTGTATTAAGCAGGTTCCAACTGAAATGGATAAAAGTAGCACGGGTCAGTTTATCGGGATAAATGCTAAGAAAAAGAGCCAATACCCGCCACCTTTTGTAATCTCCCCTAAGGTAGATTAAAGATGGATAGGAGTGAAATTGGTCCATGGTCTCCATCCAGTCGTGGCGATATGATAAAGATTTGACCACGCTTGGGTGCTCAACTAATACCTCTACGGAGCATTCAATCTTTTCCAAAACTAAAGTACAAAGTGCTTTAAGAGCCCTCATTCTCTGGCAACACTGCGTGAGATAGAGAACTTTACAGTCAGCATATAGTGAATTCTCGGCCGGTATCAACATTTTCCTTAGGAGAGATAGAATCCTCCACTCGGCACGAGATTTAAGAGAAACTATACCCAAATCATAATGGATAGCGGCTACAGGGAAATTCATAGGTATGTTTAATGTTTGTTTCCTTATGTTCCCCTCAATCGCAGACAGGTGTTCCAAGATGTAAGCACAAAAGTGATGGGTGGAAGGTTTTGAATGAATCTGAACCACTGGCAGTGCTCTGGGCAACCTTCCACACCAGCGTTTTTTAGTCCGTCTGCGCCATTGCAAAAGGGGTCCAGCCATATGCAAATCAGTCAGGTACTGCCACCAATGGTAGCAGCCCAGCCCGAACTGCTAGGCCAGGTCCCCTCTGCACGGAAACACAAGCAACCCCAGACATGTTTCGGCCTTATTGGGCCTCCTCAGTGAGGTGCAGCTTGGTCCCCTATGGCGCAGCAAGCAAGGGACCCACGTCTGGGCATACCCTCTCTCACATAGGGAGACAAACAGTAAGCACAAAAGTGATGGGTGGAAGGTTTTGAATGAATCTGAACCACTGGCATTGCTCTGGCCAACCTTTGGGGGTGGGACCAAGCCTGATTTGCATATGGTCTTTCCCCTTTTGTAATGGCTTGGCAGGTCAAAGAACGATGGTCTGGAGGGTTGCCCAGAGCGATGTCAGAGGTCAAGATTCATTCTAAACCTTCCAGCCATCACCTCCTTTGTTTTGCTATTGTCACCCCGAGTGGGACGGGTATGCCCAGGTGTGGGTCCCGTGCCTGCAGGGCCTAGAGACCCAATCTACTCCTCACTGATGACACCCAACAAGGCTGAAACATGTCTGGGGATGCTTGTGGTCTCGTGCAGAAGGGATGTGACCTAGCATTTCGGGCTGGACTACCCCTTTGGGGGTGGGACCAAGCCTGATTTGCGTATGGTCTTTCCCCTTTTGTAATGGCTTGGCAGGCGAAGAACGATGGTCTGGATGGTTGCCCAGAGGTTAAGATTCATTCTAAACCTTCCAGCCATCACCTCTTTTGATTTGCAGGTGTTCCAATATAGCAAACAGGTGTGTTTCAATGCCACACAGAATCTCGGGAATTACCTTAGCTTCATAATATTTTATAACTGGTTTTAGGGAGAACCTGCCAAATAATTTTTGGCTTGGGATATCAACTTCTCCATGATTGGTTCCACCAAATGACTATTTTTAGTGGACGATCTTGCAAATACTGGGAAGCCAAGTACACCAGGGAATCGACAATTAGAATTATAAATTTGCCTATTGCCCACTTAAGAGTACATTTCTTTTTGACATTGGAGAATCGAATTATTTTAGATTTTGAAGGATTGACTATCAAATAATGATCGCCCATAAATTGGGAAAATGAGGAAATCAAACGCTGCAGGCCGATTTTACTAGCATCGAACAGAAGGAAATCGTCTGAGTAAGAGACCCATTGGAAACAGAGCTGAGACAATTTTGGGATGATCAGGGAGACCCCCTGAAAGGCCTCCATGATATCCGCCAAATATACATTCAATATGCATGGAGCAACAACAGAGCCTTGTCGCACCCCTTGTAACTCTCGATCGACCTCGACAGGGATCCTGTATTATTTAAAAGAACTTGGATTGAAGTTCTTGCGTGAAGGGCCATGAGCAGACGTAAGAGATCCACTGGGATACCCCAACTATCTAGCTTTTTCCATATTCGTCCACGGTCCAGTGCATCAAAGGCAGCTGTTAGGTCGAGAGGCTCCGTAGACTGCTTCATACTTGCCACTCCATGCAAGATGCTGAACAGCATTAAAGATCAGACCATTAAATGAGGTCCCCATCTTTCTCCTGAATCCTGTTTGCCATTTTGAGAGTCGTCCCCACCCCGCGGTCCATGCTTCCAGGTGATTTAGTACAATTGAAGCAAAGATTTTACTGTCCGCATTGAGGAGTGCCATCGGACGATAGCGGGCTGGATTCGTTCTAGATCCTCGTTTAAAAATGGGCACTATATAAGCATTAGACCATGAGGGTGGGAAGACTCCAGAAGCCAGTATGTTAGCAAACAAAACTCAAAGTGTCCTTGCACAAGCAACCCCTTCAAATTTCAATACGAGATTGGCCAGTCCATTAGGGCCCAGTGCCCTAGAGGAACCGATAGTTAATTACCCTGAGGATCATGTCCTCACCAAAATCCATGTGTCCAATTGCAGTCTGGTCCCATTCCAATAGAGGAACATCCAGGTTAAACCAATATTATCCCCAAAGATCCGGCCAAAGTGCATTTATTTGGAGCAGCAATTGGGGAGCAGCACTAGAATTAATTATTTGCCAGAAGGATTTGGAATTATCATCCTTTAGGCACGTTAGCATTGCTTCACCGTCTGTTTGCTATCTTGCTGCTTTGGATTGTCCCACCCAGTTCCGATAAGCCTGCCATATTTTTCAAATTCTTTCGGACGTTACATAAGGGAGACCCTGGCCTCTTTTTTTAATTTTTTTTTATTGGGCCATCTTTCGGCGCATCACTTTTTTGCACGCAATAACCTCTTTGTTATAAGCGTGCTTGTGATTAATTCTGGATGTGCTACAGCTTCCCCTGACAGAACACCACCCTCCTTTAATAAGCGGCAAACAAAATCATCAAAAGTGGTGAATTTCCACGCCAGGTCTGTGGACCTCAGATATGTGTCTAAGAGAGAGTTCACCCTTGCAACCTTACCCGCATTCCAATGAATCTGTGAACCCGAACTGCTCACTACTAATTGTGAGAAACCTCAAAGTGTCTCCCTAGCTAGTCCCCGGGGATCTGTCATCCCGGTGGCCATGACATGGATATCGCTATTGGATCCAGTTCCTGGGGGAGGACCAGTGAGGGAGGATCACCTGGATGGGGGGGTCCTTGGGGAGTGGGACACCGACAGGAGAGACGCGGTATCCCCTTCTTTCAACACCTATTCCCCATCCTAACACATAGGATATTCCACAACACTGCACCCCCTTTCCCAACACGAACACTTTCACACAACATGGAAGACGATGGACTAACGCCAGAGCCGTTTACTTGATGGGCAAAGTCAGGCAATTGACCAGAATCACACACACCTGACGGCCCTTTCACTCCCCCACAGGGATAAAAGGTGGAGCACAAGGCGAGAAAGGCAGACCGGATAACGTGAGAGCTAACTCAGCACAGCAATTCAAAAGGAGGGGAAAGACAGCACATACCGAGGGGGTGACAAGGAGAGAAGCGACCTTGCCATTTCTGACCAAGGCCCGTGAAACCTCTGCAAATGGAAACCTAAGAATGCGAACAATAGCTAGCATGTGTTGCAGCACATGTCTACGGTACATGAGACCCTCCTCTGCTGATAACTAAGCCGGGGAGAGACGCGGGTCTCAGTGGTACCAACCTTGACTCGAAGGAAAAGAAAGTCAAGCGGTTCATCACAGCCGGTGAGTTGAGAGAAGAGCCAATAAGATACCGAACTGTGTTGAACGATAAATAGCCAACGGCTAAATTGAACTTTAAAAAGCTAAAAAAATACTATTGATGAAAGAGGGGAAAACCAGCAGCAGAGGAGTCTGGCACCACGTTGGTGCTCAGGCAGGATACTCTGGGCGATTACCAGATGGTAGAAACTACTGGATCCAGAAGCCCGTGGGAAGAGGCGACAAGTGGTCAAAGTGGTCATACTGGTGTCTTGTCAATTCTCCAGCATTGGATCTTTACTGGATTCACATGCTGTGAATATTCCCCATCATCAGGTTGGGGAACCTCGGTCACTTCCTATGGAAAGCTTCGACACTTCAGTGTCCTATCAATGTCCTTTTTGGGTGCTTTAGACCCCACCAATAGGACATAGGGTATAAATAGCCCCGCAGCTTCCCTTCAGATTTGAACTGTCTCCAAATAGTTGGGATCACCTTGTGTTCTGCATGTTTTTGCACATGCGTTTTGGTACTCGAGAGCTACGATGTCTTCGGGGGCTCAGAAGAAATCTCTTTTTCGGCCCTGTGCTACTTGTGGCCTGAAGAAGGTGTATGAAGGTAACGGCCACATGGATTGCCTCTACTGCCTTTATACCCATCACTTGGCAGACACCTGCGAGATTTGTCAGGGGTTCTCGCAGAAGATTCTTAAGGACCGCAATCGGCAGCTTATCTGCTGGCTCAATAAGGGCACGTTCCTGGCTTCAGAGGTGTTGTTGGCCCGGAGTCTGTCCTCGGAGAAGGCTGTGAAGCCCGCAGAAACATCGACCTGCTTTGCCAGCTTTGGAGGTGGGGAAGAGCAATAAATCTTCTTCGAGTAAGCAGCTGTCGAAGGATACCTCTTCGGCCAAGCATGGTCGGTCGGACCATTCCCGGGGGTTTGGTGGTAGACCCGAGAAGTCGACAGCGCAGGAGAAGAGCTTGTCCAAGCTGAAGGAATTGTCATGGAAGCGCTCGTCTTCAGGGGACCATCATAGGTCGTCCTCCAGCCGGGAGTCTTCTAAACACTGATCCAGTTCTCCCAAGAAAGCGTTGTCTTCGGTGCGGGCAACACCGAGGACAGCGGTGCCGACGACGACCGCGTCGATGGGCCCGTCATCAGTGACAGTGGACTCTACAATTCCGTTGTCGACAGTGGTGTCGAAGGCTCCGGCACGACAGTCATTGACAGTGGACCGATGCTGTTCTCGTCCATGCAAGGGGAACCGTACGGCTTGTTGTTGACGAGTGGCGCATGGCAGTATTCCACCTTTGATGCTCTTCTTCCCAACATACTGCATCAAGATCTGGTGACTTTTTTGGTGTCTTCGGAGGTTGACGACGACCAAGATCGTGTGCTGGGCCCGTCGGCTTTGGGACTACTGGTTAACCCGCAGTCTCTTTTGTCGCTCCAAGTGCTGTCCACACTGCAGTGGTCGTTGGGTCAGCTGGATGCAAGGTTGCCTCCTCCGAATGTGAACCCAGTGGTGCCGGTGGTCGAGGGTCCTGGTGTCTCTCCTCCAGCAGGGTTGCTAGTACTGGTGCCGGAAGGCCGTCCACAATCCTATCCTGAAGACGGCGAGCTGCCAGAGTCTGAGCCAGTGTGTGTTCCACGGGACACTTTGTCCACTGCTTCGTCTTCACCGACGAGGGATGATGTGTGGGATACGGACGCGGAGGATGAACAGCCTAGGAGTCCGGCGCAACCCTCCCAACCTGATGATATGGGGGCATTCCATGTCTAAGGCGTGTGTGGAGTTTGGCATCTGAAGAAGAGTGGAAGGATTGCTTCCTGTTCGATCATATGGGCAAGAGAAGGAAGGCTGTCTTCTCCGTGCCTATTCTGGACCATGTGTGGCAGGAGGGCTTGCACACAATGCGCCATCCATTTTCGTAGCCCACGGTCAAAGGTCGCTTGAGAAGAAGTTCAAAGCCCTGGAGTCTACCCCAAAATGCTTGGTGTCGCAGCCCATGCCTAAGCCCGTGGTGTCGGCGGCGGCCAGCCAAGTGTGTTACGCCACCGGACAACAAGGCCATGAGGCAGGATGCCTTCAGAAAGGTGGTTTTGACTGTTGGGGCGACGACGGTCAAGGCGGCTAATTCCTTGGCGATCATGGCCCGCTATGATCGCAAAATGTGGCATAGGCTGGCTCCTATTCTGGAACATCTGCCGGAGCAGCACCGCAAGGACGCCATGCTGTTGGTGCATGAGGGTGAAGAGGCCTCCAACCACAGCATAAATATTGCTGTCGACCTGGCAGAGTCAGAGTTTAAGCAGATTAACAATGGGGTGGTGCTTAGATGACAGGCCTGGCTAAAATGCACTGACTTTCGGCCAGAAGTGCATTAAAAAGTAATCGACATGCCCTGTGAAGGGGAGCACTCGTTTGGTGAAAAAATTGATGAAGCACTGAAAGGGATGAAGGAGGACACCGAAACAGCTAAGTCCTTAGGTTCCTTACAGAGTGGGCGCTCTTTTCTCTCCTTTTGCCTGTTCCGAGGTGCTTCAGGTAATGACTGGTTTGCTTCCACCAGGGACAAGGGTTACAGTTGATCCAGTTATTCCTCGCAAGGATATCGATGGTCGGCCCAGGTGGCGCAGAAGAGTCAAGATTTCCAGGCTCAGCGGAAAAGGGGTTCACAGTCCTCAGCCTCTAAAGGGAGGCAAGCTAAACCGCAACAATGACTGCCTTCAGGATAATCTACTGGGGGGCAGGGTGGCTATGCACGTGGACAAGTGGAGGAAAATCACATCGGATCATTGGGTGTTAGTCACGGTGCATCAAGGCCACTCATTGGAGATCAAGAGTTTCCCAGTTCCCGTTCCACCGGTGTTTATCTTACAGCCGCATCTTCAAATCCTGCAGCAGGAGGTGGTTCTTATGCTGGAGAAAGGGGCTATAGAACCGGTGCTGGTAGCAGAGCGGGGCCAAGGAGGGTATTCCTGTTACTTCATGGTGAAAAAGCCCAATGGCTAGCGGCTTCTGAAGCTGAGGCTGTTCACTTGCAGTGGCATGTGCAGTATGCCGGCCTGGGCACGTGACACTCCAAATGCGCAGGTGGCAGACGCGGGGGGATGTAGAAGGGTGAACGCATGAGCGAGCTGCGCAGCAGGCAGCAGAGTTAAGAATCTCGTTTAGCATTGCCAATAACCGGGCACTGCTGCTGACTGTCTGAACTGCGTGCAAACTTCAGAGTCTGAAGTTTGGACGCATCAATGCACAGGGACACGCTGCAGACACACACTGGTGCAGCAGAGAGACACACAAACTGGGGGAAACTGGAGGGGATAAATGCCATTGTATCCCCCCACTTAAAATTGTGGTGGGGGGGGATTTGTCCCTCTTATCCCTCCCATGTCCTATGCCCATGAGCCCACGGGATCAAGGGAGTGGAAGGAGGCCATCCAAGGCTGCATATGTCCAGGGAGTTCACGCAGGTGAAGTGAATCGTGAAGGACCTATTAGAGGCGATAGTACTTTGAGGAGCCATATGATGGAAGAAAGTGGCATGGATCCATTGTTAACGAGTATGCCAAGCAGTTGAGCAGGTGAGAGCCAAGGCTGGGAGGTGGTGGGGGAGTAGCACAGGGGCTATAACGCTCTTACTGGCAAACACTGCATGCAGACACGCCTTTGGCCCCAACTCGAAACAGACTTGTACAGCGGCTGCTAAATTTACAAGAGCACCTTCTTAATCCCTGGTCAGCCCACCCGCCCCTCTACCCACACTTAAACAGAAAATGTTAACCGTAAAAAGGAAAATGGCAATAGCAACCACATTACTTTTACCATGCGTCCCTGAGAACAATCCCACTAACCCTGCAAGACCTCTGGGGGAGGCCCACACTCTGATCAGTGAAATCCACTAGTTTATTGGCTCATTTAATGTTCCTGCCAGTTTGGACCGCTGGAGGGGGGGGGGGCAACATACAAGACATCAAGGCCATCACCAAGGCTGACAAGGCCTTACGTTCACCCAATGAAGGCTCTGTGTGCAACCCGGGGTACTGGGCTGTTAATGATTGGACCAAGATTATTGTTGAACAATCATCCCTTGGGGGGTCTTTCAGCAGCCTCTCCTAAACTATTGCTGGACCTGTGTGCGGCCATAGGGAGATTTAACGATCATGAAACCGACACAATCATGGCCACTATTGTGACTCCCGCAGCGCCCGTCGTTCCGGCCTAAAGCCAGTGCTTGCCAGATTGTCACCAACCACCAGATACCCCTGAAATTGTTGCACCAAGCGGGGAGTTCGGGGGAGCATAACCGTACCCAATTCGGACAGCACTGATAAGACCCTTTCGTCCACCAAGCAAATCTGCTGTTCACAGGGCCCTCGCGATGGGGCGCCGATGGTTGGAGAAAACTGCCAGATGGAAAATAGGGGAAATGTGACTAAGTTGATGAAGGTTGTACCAACAAGGGTAATTAGTGACACTCAGCCCGACGGCAGTGCACCCGGCACATTACTCCCCCTGCCCACATTACTCCCCCAGCCCACCGAGCAATTTGCAAAGTGTACTCCCGATCAGATTGGCGAGGGGGGTCCAGCAATGTAGCACTGTTCTATCCGAAGTTTTAATACTAAAGAACCTAGTCTTATCTCTGTTTGAAGCAATAGAGAAGGGAGTGTACAAGGGGAGAAGGGGACCATCACATAGCCTACAGGGTGGAAAAAGGGCCTTAAATACATCAGCGACAGTTGAATTAACTTTGCCTGAAATCTGCCCCAATAACATTAGAGCCACCCAGGGCTGGTAAAGTGACACTGTACACAATAGATTCAAGTGGCTGCGACTCCATCAAGAACATACAACATCCCACCCTCCCCCACGTCGCAGATCCATAGCCTGGAGGCAGATGGTGCACCCTGGGCAAATGCTATAGTTGACAAGGTAGCAAGTAGGATTGGACACGTTCTATTTATCCCCACCGCCAAAACCAGCAAGCCAATAGTAGCCCAAGCAGGGAGGTCAATATATTTATATAAGGTCCCCAAATTGGCCCCAAACCATTATGAACCCAGGACGCACTTTTAAATAAATGTACACATTGGATTTGGGTAGTAAGGAGCTGATTATTTGTGACCCGGAAAAACAAATTGCAAGTTGCACTGAGATTTGCCAATAGGGGGGATATTACTTTGACTCTACAATTGATCTTAGGGATCCAAGTGTGGCCAAAGGCATATTCAGCTTTGGCAGGAGATGCCACTGTCAGCGAATAGTGTAGTAGAACTCAGTGCCCACCCCTTGGGAAAGACTTCTACAACTAATGAAATATGTCACAGTGGCCCATGCTCTCGGGGGCAAATACTGTCCCAATGGGAAAAGGACACTGTGGTCCCTTTTGCCCCAAACCTCTGCAGCAAATGGTGCGTTGATGTCCCAGTGATCTTTCCCAACCCACACAGAGAAGCCCGTGCTATCAACTGAACCCCTTTTGGGATAAAACTGGGCCCTAGGGTTACTGCATTTAACTCAATTTAATTTCAATATGGATGAAATGTTCTAGGTTTACATTATTTGTGATGTCTTATATTTCTCATGCCAGCCATATCTTGATTTTAATATTTCTGTCTCCAAAACTATGTTGTCATACTCCTAGCTTTTGATGCTTAATAGTTTAAGTGTTGATGCTCTCGTTAGCACGATTTTGTTTCCGATTGTCATCATGGACAGTAGTGATTCCCATTCGAAACGTGCACCAATCTTTACCGGAGACTTTCTAGCGAGATGGGTGTGGTGGCTCGCAGCAAGCTGGAAATCCTAATTTTCATCACACTCCGATATGGTTGCTCTTTCGCCTTACTCCACAGAGCTCTTTAATATTCCCATAAAGTTGGAGGCCTAGAAGTGCAAGCTCACAAGACTATTGTGTAGAAGCATTTAAAACAAATTGCAACAATGTTGATTACCATCAAAGACACAAAGTTCATGGATTTCAATTCAAATGTACTCTTTACTTTCTGTTCAAATATGGCCAGCAGTGGCTAGAACCATCATCCATGAGCTGGAATACAAGACCATCATGCAGCAGGACTTAAACACGAATAAATACTATTCAATTTCAAAAGCCAAATTATAAATATATCAATATTTTTATTTTAGAAAAAGGGTTTATGAAAAAAGTGAATACCAACAGGTGTTCGCTTCTGTGAAATCTTACAATATAGTGTATGAATTTACAAGTAGCTTCATTTGTTGAGAGTTGCATCCTACAATATACCCCAAAACAGTACATTTTTCATCAGCCGTTCCTTTTATTTTACTAAAATGATTTTCCGAAACGTCAGATTTATTCTGGGTGCCAGTATTTTCTTTCGGGCTGGAAGGCTGTGATACCAGTGTACGTTCGTTGGATAGTTCATCATCAGCAGACTGCCATGTGCAAGCTGCAGTTTCACTGGCTCGATGCGTGAAGATGGGATTTTCCCACGAGATGCCCCATGGCGGAAGAAAAAGTCCCTGCATGCCCCAAGGGAAACTGAAGCGATGGGACTCCTTGGTACCAGCTCTTTCTCGTCATCTCGATGTTCACCAATGTGATCGTTTCCATCTTTGTACCTGTGATGGGGAGAAGTAAACTTTTACCAGCATAATAGCTGAGAGTGGACACCTAGGATTAAAAGCTCTTTCATGTGTGTTATCCTGCAGTCTTTTCGAACCTTGAACAATACAAGCCAACCATAGCATCCCCACAATTCTCACACTTACAAGCACTAGATAATAAATCCTTGAAGATAATTTAGAAGACTCTGGGGACCAAGAAACCCTCCCACCACTCGGAAGAGTTGGCAGTCTACCAGACAGAGCACCTCTCCAGAAAACAGGCAAAAAAGCCATAGATGCAGGAAAGTAAAAACATTTAAACACATCTTTCCCATTCCACTCCATGGAAGACTTTCTCCAACTCTCCGCCCATTCCTGAAAAAATTCATGACACACTTACTCCAAGGGAACAAAGAAACTGTTCCCCTACCACCTTTTGTCTAGATAACTTTGGTGTATTTATGCAGCATGCACCTGGCCCTGCATGGCAGTGGAAAGCTCTTAGATGTACAATTAAGGGGCGTTAAATGCACATAATACCGATGTACAATCCAGTGTTTACAGAGAATAAGAAGTTTCAATTGTTCGAAGGAAGATGCATACAATTGACATGGGGGCGTGTAAGGAACTCATGGTGACAACAGTAAAGACAGACACAAGTGATCAAAGTTTAACAGCGTTTATTAAACTATAAATGCAGGGTGGAAAAACGCCTAAACTAAACCTAAATCTAAGATGGGAGCAAGCGTTGACCATCAAATGAAAAATAAGGCAGTCCTAGTGGCATTGTGTCAAATTAAAAGGGCCTATACTATTAAAACCTGTTGTCAATTCCTTACAACCAATTACAGAAAGTGTGTGGGATATGGTATCAAAATAAAGAAGAAAGTGTTCACAAATAATAAGTCAGGATGTGATTGCCTCTGAGTCTCCCTTCCCCTCGTTTTTAGCACGGGACAAGGTGGGATTTTGGAGCACACACTCAAGCCTTTCCAGCACAAGCTAACAGCTCCGTATCAGCTATCAGGTTCTTCAATGGTTAAGTCTCTCTATAATAAAAAGTCTCTTGCCTTCGAGGCCTGATACTCCCAACAAACACAAAGTTCTGTTCTACGAACACTTTGGGCGATGGCTTCACCCCTGGGACCCCCTCTTCTGAGCACTGACCCTTCAGAATACTTTGGGTGATGACGTTACCCATAGGTCCCCCTCTCCTGGGCGCTGACCCTTCAGACGTATTCAACTAATTAGCTAGACAGTTTCTTTTTCAGTGAACTTTGGGTGGTAACTTTCCACCCTTGGATGTCCCTTGGCCAGGCTTGGACCCCAGAAGACAAGGGGACACTTCCTTTTCTCTTGTCTTGCAATGTTCACGCTTTCATAAATCTAAATGTCTTTTTAACCAGGTTTTAAGCCTTTGCCCCTGGTTGTCGGCTTCCCTCTGCCAGGTTCTCTCTCGCCGACTTTTGGTCGTCAGTTTCCCTGTGCCGGGTTCATTCTCGACTTTTACCAACAATTCCTCATGAGACTTTCAGACTCCGTTGCTTTTCATTACCATCCCTTGCCCGGGTTCACTCTTGCTAATTTCCACGATACACAGTTCATGTGCTAATTTTCAACATGCGGAATTCACTTCTCTTAGCTTTCACAGTGTTTCTGTCAGTCAAAGACTCAACGGTACAGAGGATTTTACGAGACCCCTGTATGACCACTTTTGACTGTTCTTTGCCATTCCCCAGGGCCTTCTGGTTACGGTAGTCTTTTAACCGTTGGGTAATCACCCAGAGCTTCCTGGGTGAACACCCACGTGGTGTCGGACTCCTCTGTATCTGCTTTTCCCCTGCTTTCTCAATAGTATCCTTTTTGCTTTTCAAAGTTCAATTTATCCTTTGGCTACTTTTCATTCAACACAGTTCGGTTTCTTATCAATACTCCCCTCGACTCACCGGCTGTGATGAACTGCTTGGCTTTCTGATGTCTTGGAGTCAAGGTTTGTACCACTTAGACCAGCGTCTCTCCCCGGCTTGGTAATCAGCAGAGGGGGGTCTTGGGTCTATCGCACATCTGTTGCAATACACATTGGCTATTGTTCGCGTGTGTGTGATATTGGTCAATTGGCTGACTTTGCCTGACCCTTAAGTTGGGACACGTCAGGTGGACAGTTCTAGAATGAGTCTGTTGTCTTTCGTGTTGTGCGAAGGTGTTCGAGTCGGAAAGGCGGAGTGTTAGAGAGTTCGAATATCCTACGGGGTATAGAGAGGAAGGGGTGTTGTATGGGATTTCAGTTTCTCTTGCTAGGGGCTCAGGTAAGTTTGGAAGGGTGAGATTTGTAGGGTGTGTGGAACAAACGGCAATGACCAGGATTATTGTCGGAAAATAAACAGGGGGATTTGTGGGAACGATAGTGTTTTGTCTGAGCTGTTTGGGAATGCAGGAAATGATAAGAGGGATGGGATTGGTAGGGTTTTGTCAAGATAGATTGGGTATTCTGGAAAGAATAATCAAGGGGACATGAAGAAGAATGACTGGGAGTATTCAGGTAGGAATCAGGGATTCTGGGGAACGTGGCTTCACCTTCGATCAAGTGAAAAAACTGGTCAGCAGAAAGGCACTGCCACTTAATGGTCCCTAACTCTGCCCAATAAGGTAGTTGTGTAGGTGTGTGTGAGGGGGTGGCTAAGAAAGGGGTGAGGTGGGGCATGTGACAGTACTCCGGATTGGGAGTAAATACGTAAAACAAGCCTGGCCACGAAACCCACACCCCTATCTCCCCGCAATGTGAGATGTCAACCCAAGAAATATGAACTCACAGCTCCATAACAGTTTAGAAACGAATACTTTAAAAACAACAGCCGTCGGCGTAATCATGTTTCTTCTAGAAAGGGTTGGAAGTGTTTGGCTGTTTGCTGCCTCAGAACTTTGTTGCTGTTAACTGGAATACATTTCCTTTTGTTTCCTACTGCGGAGTCAGCGTTTATTTGCGAAAGCTGTGCCTTTAAGAGGGCTGGCCTCTCACAGCTTAAAACCCTATGTGCTAACATTTTGCATCACGCTTTGTCTTGACTGTTCTGACGCAACTCCTACACAGCGTTTCATTCGAAAATAAGACAGCTGAGGTGACTGTGGGCATTCCTGCCTTTGAACCTCATTTGTTTACAACATTTCTGCTATTGCAAATTGTGCACAACAAACCATTTTGTCATACTGTACTCCCTCTCAGAATATTAAGCCCTCATACTATTGCAAACTTCATTTCTTACTGGAGTGAACATTTAAGCCTCATTGGGGTGACTGTGGCCGTAGATCGTGCCTTTGAGCCCCATATGAGAGACTCAGCTATAAACTACACTCCGTACACATTGAGTTGATTTGGCACTGTCGGTGCACGGCTGACTGGACATTATACGGACATTATACTTTTGTTTTGTTTCTCACTGCACTATTATTGGAAGTCTTACTTTTTTCTCATTGCTCCTTCAAGTTTGAATACACAAAACATCCATGTATAATTTGAGGCGTACCAGCCTCAAAGACGATCTTCATGCCCCTGAAATGGATGACCTCTTGATTGTGAATATTGGCCGTAGGTCGCCAACGTGTTCGATAAAACTCGTAGAAAAACACCAACGCTGCATTCGTCATTGAATCATCAGGCAATCTCGATAGAGAAAAGAGTAAAGTATTTGGGATTCAATATTCGAACCAACCATTCAGTGCTGGACCTTACAATGGAACTAGAGAGTAAAGCCTTGCAATTCATCTTTCAAATGAAAAAATAGTTTCATTCATTTTGCAGATTTTCTCTCATGCCCCACATTAGATTCTACAAGGGCAAGATTCTTCCTTCAATCTTATAAGGCATGACGTGCAATCCTTGTGCTAGCAAAATCAACTGGGACTGCCTCGAAGGCCATATATGGAAGAATTCTCTATCTTTACCCCTGTCCTTGCCTATCGCAAAGTTGAGGTATGAGTTGGGTCTACACTCCTTACAGTCCCATTATCATTGGAAGGTTCTTGCTCTTTATAGACTTATCTTAATCCCAAAAGATTGTTCTCTGTATGAAGACATTCATGTTTATCAATGTACACATCAGAATCTCTAATTGACAACTTTACATAATGATGCTGAAATGATTCTCCAAAACTGTGACAATATTGACACCATTCTCATAGAAAACCCAGACATGGTGAAGCGCGCTTTGATGCGAGCCGATTGGATCCATACAAGAGCTTTGATCAGCAGCCTGAAGTACACTTACAGTTACACACCTTGCGAAAAACCCAGTAAATATGTTCTCCTGTATATAAGTCTCTTTCCTAATCCAGCTTTGCGGTCGGAACTGTTGCGGTTTCCACTTAACTTGATTAAGACCAGTGAAATGCCATGTATATGGCAAACGTTAGACCCTTCTGCCGCTGAATGTACTCTTTGTTGTGAAGGTCCCATACAGGACTCCCGACATTTGTTGATATCCTGTTCTGCCACCTACCCTCTGAGAGTAAAATACTTTGCACATTTTGGCCATGATCCGACCTGGCTTTTCATTCAAGCTTTTTGGCACAGGATCTCGTCTGGGAAAGAGATTCAGTTATCTATTGCACTACTAAAATGTTTAAATGAATTGAATTTTATACAAATATCCTTGTGATTGAAAACACTGATGATTTGATCTCGATTATGTATATGTATTTTGTTGAATTTGCCCTTAATTGACATATTTTGGTTATAACTGTATAGGTTGTATTCTTATGATTGTAAATTGATAGGTTGAATTGCAATTTGGGGCCTGGTTGTTAGGTTCAGCTTGGAGTCTTGCCTTTTCTTTTAATCTTCTTTGTTCTTCTCCTGTTTTTTTTTTTGTTTTTATTGTCAACTTTCATTGTGTGATCAAATGTGTAAGAAGTACTTTTGTGACTAAATGCACAATAAAAAAAGAAAGGGTTACTTTCACAGTTTGTATCAAGGAGTGTACTCTTCACAGGAGGCACCAGGAGATGTGGTGTGCGTTGTTCCCTCTTGCAGGGCCTCCTGGCCTTAATACACCAAAGGCAAAACAATTTTGATTGAAGAGGCAGCTATGGTTTTGTAAGTGACATAATCTAATGGAACATGATGGTGCCAAAAATGGCCCTGCCCTCACCAGCCCACACAGGCGCATAAACCATGTATGGACCATGCAAGTCTGTCTATAGCGCCGGGAAGCCGCTGGACCAGGTCAACTTTCATTATTCGCGATTATTATTATTCACTTGGTTACTCTGGAGAAAGTTGTTACAAACTTCCAAAAACGTATAACATTCCTCGTAAGATTTCTCATGTGTTGTATATTGCCCCGTTTTAGAGAGATGTATTAAATAAAAAGAGCCGTTTTCTTGCCTGTGGTCACTGTCACAAGCACGCCTGGCATCCAGTAATCGAAAGCATTATAAACACGGTGGGACATGCTTTTGTCATAGCTGATCTAAAAACCACAACTGTAAGCTTCTCATCCCCGAGTTAATTCACCCTATTACCAGCAGAAATGGTTTACACCAAGCACCTCATAATCAGAATGTGACCCCGCATATCGCCTTAGGCACATCAACAGATGCTGGTCTCTAGCATTGCGCAGAGTGCCTTAGAGTCATTGCAAGCCAATGTAAACCTGCTCGGCGCTTGAGTGAATAAGAGTTTGTCATGTTCGAATAACAATAATAGTTACTTTATTCATAGCACATTCTGCGCACTAAATGAACTCTGGGTGCTATGAACAACGTGACATTGATTCATGCTTCTGTGCGCACGGATTACAAAGACTGTATGAAAATATTGTAGACATACAACAGCACATGCATTATACTTAGGAGTCAAAATGTACCTGAAGTGACGGTCACCAGGGTCCCTTCTCCCCAGTAGTTGAAGGCCCAGTTACACCCTATTACATACATCCCCCACTCCCGCTGTTAAATAATAATCCCAAGCCGCTTCACCAATGGCTTAGAAAACGGACCCACGCCCTTTAAAAAATGATAGTTCTGTTAAAACCAGTAGTTGATCAGCAACCACACAAGCAGGTGTGGCCAAAATCAGGAACCTGTCCCTCCTCGCCGGCAGCCAGACTCTGCATGGCTATGACCTTTCTAAATTACAGGTTTGAGTTACCTTGGCTTCTCAGACCCCCCCTCAGGCACCCATCTGCCAAAAATCGCCATTACTGCCCGTCACCTTCACTGTGCCGAGTCCTGGCTTCCACAACTACCCCTTCTCATGTATTTCCGAAGTCTTACCTAACCCCTCGGTTTGCAGACGCTAGCCCATGGCTTGGTGCCGCCAACCGCAATTACAAAGTGCAGTCGTCTGTGTTCCGGAGTTAGCTGCCATTACATGCTCTGCCAGCCGCCACCAGTGCTGATGACCGGGCTGAGGTCTCGAAAAAAGATCACTCTGCGCTTTAGTGTTGAAAGTTACAGACCCGTGACAATAATCCTGATTGGTCAGAAATACTTTAAACAAGCCACTAATGGATCACAACCACGTAGTACAACAGGAATGAACACATTGGCCATTGTATGGCAAAAGATTTCCAGTTGTCTTGCCGACCATAAAGACTGCTTCTTGGAAACTTTTTCTTCTTGTAGCAATTGTTTTGGCAATATTTTGGTGGCTTATGCCACCAAAAAGCACCAAAACCAAAAAGGGTGCCCTCTTCAAAGATCTCTGCTGTGATGCTATAACGTTTCTGACATTAACCAAACACCTGTCCTTGATACTGTAATGATTTCCATCGTCCAAGTAGTGAAGGTTGCAGGTGGTGATCTATTCATCCTCCACAACAGGGGGCTTGTTATATTGTAGATATAGGGTTTTTATTTTATTGCGGTTTCAGGAGGGATGAAGCATGGTGGATCTTAAACGGAAAAGGCAAAAGGAGTCAGACAGTGATGGGATTGGTAACTTTTGTATGGTGACAAGCCCCCTGTTGTGGAGGATGAATAGATCACCACCTGCAACCATATTTGGGCATGCAAGCATGTGCATGCTGGGCATGGACAACCATACAAGCTCTGCAGGTTTGTATTATGGTGTAGGTTATTGTGGTATCTTGAATGAATGAGAATGACTGTGCGTGTGCAAGCTGGGCCTCATAGAATGTTGGGTGGAATGTGGAGTGCTGGAGGCCTTGGGATTCTCAAGGTGACGGTTGGGGACTTTGAGTATGGGAAGGAACCACGGCATGCTGAAGACTTTCTCTCCCACCTCTAAGAACTGTATCTCTGAAACTAAGAAGAATAAAGCATCTTGTCTGTTTGTAGTCACCTGGGGCAGCCTGGTTCCTGCTCCTTGTCATTCCTGATCCAGGGTATATCTTGCTGGCAAGCAAGATACATCAGCTATCTTTCTGTCTACCTCGGCAAGCATGGATATGAATTTGAAGCCTTTCTGAGTAATCTTTACCAGTCCCTTGGCAGCTGGGACTCCGGTAGAAGTAGGCCTTTGTATATAAAACAGCCTATGAGCATTCCACAAAAACATGTGCAGTAGGGTGCCTCTCCCAGAAAGACATGCAATAAGTTATAGTGGACAAACTCTGCCAAAGTGAATAGGGTGGCCCATACGTTTGTGGTGCCATCAGTAGAGTACCATCTGAGATATTGGCTGATGGTCTGCTTGAAACCCTTATGCTGGAGGTTGCTCTAAAGAGGATACATTTAAGGCAATGCCCAATCTTTGGCTAAAGCCCCTTAAAAATAAAATAAAAAAGGGAACACAAACAGGGATTGCTATCCAGGGTGGCTTCAGGAAGTCCATGGAGACAGAAAATTCATGGAATAAAATCAGCAAGCAGCATGGATATGTTGGAGAGGATTTGGAAGTGACAAAGCGAACAGTCTTCATACAAGAGTCCACCACCAACAGGTCACAGTATGGCCCTTGGAGGGCAGCAGCTTTGTGATGAAGCCCATCATGCAGGTTGGCAAGGGCTAGTTAGAATGAGCAGTGGCTGCAGAAGAATGAAAAGAGTTTAAGGAGGCTTGGAACAAGCACCTGTTTCAAATCTGGCTTTATATTTCTTTGTGTACATCAATATATTTTTCCACCACACATTCCTCTAGGATAGAGTATGGTGAGAAGAGTCATATTGTAAATGCTAGTATAACTGTTGCACTGTATCTTGCTCCCTGTCACCAACGCCTTCTACACCACCATGTCATGCTTTCTAACCACTGTAACTAAGCAAGCCCTATTGTAAGAGCGTCATGATGCCCCAGGGCCGCATGTGTGCTTATAAATGCAAAAACTAAATAAATAAACCAAATAAGCTGGCGCCACAAGCAAAATTCAACATCAGGAGGCATCTTTGCTGGCTATTCGTTGTGAGTGGCAATAATTTAGTAGCATTTAGTAATAGTCCCTGCTTCACCTGGTGACCAGGGTCTAAAGGAACGCCTCTTTACACTAGCGAGTGTTACTACTTCGTATTGTGATAATGGTGTCCTGGTCAACATGATGATCGAGTCCTTGGACAGGAATGGGATATCCTTGGGTTTGTCTTGGGAACTCCAGTTTGCACGCAATAATGTATCAACTTTTGTGTTTTGGGACGCAGGCTACAAGGCCATCATGAAGTTGAAGTTTGAGGAAAAGAAATAGATCTATCGTGTCTGTTTCTGGTTCGCTGGTTAGAGGTTCGGAGAATCCAGAGTTTGCAGTAATCCAGGATCACCGTCACTGATTGCCGAGACCCTTCCAGCAGATGACACCGGTCTAGAAAAACATCTTTAATGGCAAGCAGTTCTTTTTTTAAAGAAGCACGAATTTTTTCCTCACTGACGAGTTCAGCGTTGAAGAAAGGCAGGTGACCAAACAGGAGTTTGACATGTCTAGGTCATTCTGTATTAGGGCAGCATAGTTGGTTGGATGCAAAAGTCACCACAATACGGGGTAACGGGGGCTGTGGTAAATCTTGTTTTCAACCTCTGAAATGGAGCTTGACTCTCAAACATGTTTGCAATATTACAGGAAATTACTGGTATTGCACCCAGCTTCTCCAATCCAGGACAAATAAATGCACAGAAACAGAGCTTCGAATTCTAAACAACGCAGACCTATACTATACAGTGGCCATCCAAGATGGGCTCTTATTAATTTCCTTCAGCCCTCTCTAGCTTGGTTATAATTAAGGCTTCCAGTTTTGTTATTTATTTTTCTGCCATTTCCACCCGTATTTATCCATATTTATTTTTGGGCCTTTTTTCTGTATTTATCCACATTTCTTTTTTGTCATCTAAAACGATAATTCACAGGCAGTATTTTTCTGCATTTATTATTCTAATAAACAAATGCATTTATTAAAGCACACATGCAGCCATATAGGAAAGAAATGCGAGCTCCATTTCTTCCATAACAACAAACGGTTGCTCCTGTGACTGCTCCTGCTGCCTTAAGATATATGCTATCAGCAATTTAAAGAACGTTAATGCATTTTTAGGCAACTTCTCCATGCTGCCAATCTGCAATGTGATTGGCCTGCGATGTATGAGTGACATCATAGAGAACCACACAGAAATACCTTTTTTCTGTTTTTTTCCCATTTTTGTAAATAAATACAGACAGAAAGCAAATACATTTCCGTCTGTACCCATGTGTAAAAATCAGTAAAAACGGAAAACTGGAAGCCTTAGTTATAATTAGCAACATTGGTAGTGATAAGAAGACATTCTGTTTGATCGACTAACCATCAGCAACAAGAACATATATTCCTCAACAGGGATGCATAGGTCAATATTATGAGGGATTGTTAGTAAACATGCAGGATGTGACCAAGCAGTTTGGGATGGGATGCCCGTTTTGGGGTGGGACCAAGCCTGATGGTCTTTCCCTTTTCTGTAATGGCTTGGCAGGCGAAGAACAGTGGTCTGGAGGGTTGCCCGGAGCAATGTCAGAAGTTGACATGTCTAGGTCCTTTTGTGGTAGGGCAACACAGTTGGTTGGATGCATTTGCCTCCACAACAAGGGGTAATGGGAGCAGTGGCAAATCTTGTTTTCAAGCTCTGAAATGGAGCTCGACTCTCACAAACATTTTTGCAACATTGCAGGAAATTACTGGTATTGCACCTACCTTCTCCATTCTGGGACAATAACATTCACAATCAAAGAAATAGAACTTCTGAATTCTAATCAACACCGACTTATACCATACAATGGCAAGCTAAAATGGGTTCTTATCAATTCCTTTTAGCCCTCTCTAACGTGGCTATAATTAGCAACATTGGTAGGGATAAAAAGAAGACATTCTGTTTGATTGACTAACCATTAGCAACAAGAAAATATATTCCTCAACCGGGGTACATAAGTAACAATTAGGAGGGATTGTTAGTAATCCCCATCTTTCTGGACACCTTTGCAGATGAGTCTACTCGGGTGAACCCAATTTTCATCCATTGCATCCTTATTTCTTATACTGAATGTGTGGGTCCAATCTCTCCCACTAAAGACATTCTATTCTAGTTGTCCTCATTTAGAAAGCTAGAACTAGCCATAGTTAGTGTGTGCAGCATCTATATAGATGTATCCTGATCTAACCACTACTTAAAAAAACACCAATTAATTTTCACAGTCCTACATCTCTTTTGATCACGCATTAATTAAGAACATCCTCCTCATTGGGACACCTGCTCCCTCCTTTCCTCTCTCTCTCTGGCTGCCCGTTCTGGGCCCTCTTCCTGCTACTTTTCTGGTTAGGCTAACCTGGGTGTCATCTTCGATTCCACTGTCTCCTTCTCGCCTCACGTCTCTAACGTCTCTAAGAAGTCAATCAGCTGCACCACCTCAGAGGTATTCTTCCTTTTCTCACTTTCCCCCGGAAGCTCACTTTCTCCAGAGCTCTGGTCCTCTCTAGACTGGACTTCTGCAACAGCCTCTTTCTAAATCCCCCTGCATCTACTCTTCGACCTTTACAACTTATCCAGAACAGGACTGCAACACCTGTCCTTGGCCTCAAGCCCAAGGATCGTATCTCTCCAGCCCTGAAATCTCTTCACTGGCTCCCCGTGGCTGAAAGGATCAAATTCAAGACCCTATGCATCGTCCACAAGGCTTTCTGGGGCCTGGGACTGCTCTACCTCCAACTTTCTCTTCCAAAACATCTTCCTTCTCAATGTCTCCACTCATCCACCTCCAACTCTCTGAGGGTCAGACGCTTCTCGAAGCAGAGAGTTGGGGGCAGATCCCTCTCCTCGGCTGGGGCCTCCCTCTGGAACAGCTTTCCTGCCTCTCTCAAACTTGAGCAGAACCACTTCTGGTTCCAGAAGCAACTCAAGGCCTTCCTTTTCGCTTCAGACTTCTCTCTTCCTCTCCCCTGCTGACGTACCAGACTGATCCATGCACTGGTCACCTGGATACCCTCTGAACTCGGGCCCACACTCCTGCATGTCTAGTTGCCCTCGCACTGCCTCCGGGCTACGCCCACACTTAAGGGCCTGTACATGAAACCCTACAGTCCCTTCTCTGTGCACTTTGAGCCACCCACTGGCTGCACTTATTGAGTTACTGCACTTCTCCCTTCCCCTACCCACTGCACTTGTGCAATCTGAATGACACAAGGCTTAGTAAAATTGTTGTTTTGTACTCCCTTGTTTCCCCCTCCTTGTCTTGTCGCACCTCGAAACAATTGTGTACAGGCGCGTTCTAAATGCCATATCATATGTTATTCTTACCTACCTTTAATTGTTGGCCACATGGTAGGTTATGTATTCTCTAAAAACCTACTCCAAGAGCGTGTCCCACAAAACCTTCAAGTAATACATTATTTCTAAATTGCTCCATTAGAAATGGCTCCACCCAATATAAAGAAAAAGTAACTCTAGACATAGTGGTTATTTATTAAACCCAGCACATTTAGTGATATTGAGACGGCCAGTGTGCACAGCTTCTTGTTTGCAATTGCGTTCTACTGCCAGACCTTTCTCCTGCATGTATATGTATGAATCACTACCTTGCAGCAGCCATTATTCCTTCTGTGTTTTACCCAATATTGGAAACTAGTAACACTCATATGTTGAGATTGTATTTTCCCTTAAGTTCCCGCTTTGTGTATATGCATGCAGCCCTGACGTGACCCAACAGTGCCTTAAGTGCGAGGTGTATCAGTTTTTCAAAGCAATGGCACTAAGCTGGAAATAAGCCCTTAATTTGGTCTCCTCTTTCTTGGGAATGAATATGTGGATTGCCATCTTAATCCATTCTACCAAATTGTCAGCAATATACTTGTTGAGGAAGGTATTCTTCTCACTTAGTGCATATGCTCATCAGTATGGGAACTTGGCTCCAGGAAACATCTGTTACAATCATGGCAGATAGGCAGGAAGGGGTATGGGGGGATGTGCTTCATGAGCATCATAAATTTCAATGTAGACTTGGTAACCAGTGCCAAGAGGTTTATATTCTTCCAATTCATCACCCAGGCATTACACTGAACAGAACAGGAATGACAGTAATGATCTTCCATAAAGCAGCCTTTTCTCTGACACTAGTCTATCACAGGGTTGTGCGCTTGGGAGCAAGCACTATGAGGTATCCAATGGAAGCGTGGGACTCCAATCATGTCAAATGTAAGGGATTCTTGGTGTCCCATGGAACATGCCATGACAAGAGGAAAGATCTGCTGGGTGATAGGGCCAGATTGGATCAGCTTACTTTGCTTCTTGGTTATCTAGGGGTGTGGAAGGAGGAGACGGACACACAGGTGGCATTATTGTGGCTATAAACCTTTATTTAGTGAACATAGAGGAGGAAAACCATAACTGTCCCCAACGTTAAGAGGGGTTTCCCTGTCTCAACTATACATTAAGGGCTCTCAAGATGTCAGTCTAAAGCAAATAGTCCACCGTTCTGTGTCAAAACCTATTCCCTTACACTAAGGAAAAAGAGGGATTTTTCTTGGTCCAGAAGAATGACACCCTTCTTCTGGACTGAGGGTTAGTGTTGACCTCCTGGTGACTAAATGCATTCTCCAAAATGTGCAAAACAAACATTCCAAAAGTTCTCTTGGGTGTTGTTTTCATAAACAGTAAGAACAGAAAGGAAAGTCTCTCAAAGTCACATATACTGTTCACAATACCAGGAGGTTGACTTCCTCCACTCTGGTTCTTTTCAGACTTAGTGTGACAATTCAACAAGTGATGGGAGAATGTCTTCCTTTAACTGGCCTTTCTCAGGCTTCTTACGGTGCCAGGGAAAATTACTCCCTTCCCACTGGTTCTTCTCAGGCTTCTCACAGCGCCAGAGGAAATACCACCCTTCCCTCTTGCTCTTCTCAGTCATCTCACAGTGCCATAGGAAATGACTCCCTTCCCTCTGGCTTTGCTCCAACCTCTTGTAATACTAGGGGAAATGCCTCCCTCGCTCTGGTATTTCAATTTCTCTGCTGATTGTATAGCAGGCCTGGTGTAGTATCCAGCCAGGTGCTGCTATTTTTCATTTAGCTGTTTCCGCAGATCATATATCAGACCTGGTTCACTACCCTGTCAGGTACTGCTATTGTTCATCTGGCTGTTTTATTTCCTTTTCTGTACTTGGGGTTTCCAGACCATTGCTTTAGGTGCAATTCTTAATTCACAGTCTCTTTCCCAGGCTTTCTTCTCAGCCCAATTCTCTAGGGTACTTCTACCCTTCTGTATAGGAACCCAGGTCCTCCTTGTGCCCCCACCAGCTAGCCCCACCTTCAGGCAGCTTCCGTTCGGGCTGGTCCCAGGGCTCGATCTCTTGTTTATTCCATCCCCTTGATAGATTTGGTTCACTTCACTGTCCTGCCAAATATTAATCGGGCGCTTCACAATGTGCCCAAGTTCCGTTCCGTCCTGTTCCATCCTTCCCTCCGTCAGGTTACCAGGCACTAGCTTCTCGGTCTCTTTCTGGGTTCTCCACATCATCCTCTGGGCCCCAGGGCCTCCCCAGCAACCTGTGTACCTTGTCTCGTGGTTCAGGGCCTCCTTGTTTATTTATTAATTGCATTAATATAGAATCTCTGAAACATCTCACACTACAGTGCACCGGTTTAAGGAAAGAGCGAGAGCAGTGCTTGGGGGACATCATTAGAAGTCACATGACAAGGAATGTTGATGAGTGGTGGAAGACTCTTGTAGAAGGAGAAAAAATGAAAATAACATTGGCACTCATAAGACTAGTGATTCTAATTCTCAAGAAACTAGAGGTGATCAACAACATGACCCAGGCACAATAAGGTGTTACCAAGCTCTGCTATCAGGATACTGTACATCAAACGAAGACACATCATGGAAGAATGGACATGATCAGGTTAAAGGTTTCAAATATGGAAACCATACAATCTGTTTAAATAAAATAAAAAAATAAAAAATGAATTGCATTTCTACAGCGCACACAAGCCCGTCGGCATCAGGGCGCTACAATCCAGTTACATGTAGCCCATAAGCAGGGAAAAGTCCTTAGATTTAAATTGGGCATTGGTACATATGGATAGGTAAGGTACAGAAGAATAGGTACATACAGGTACAAACATGACAATGTAATGTTCGTTCATGGGTTACAGAGACGAGTACTATCTCAACGCCTAGACTACTGATTTGACGGTGATGGCAGGGTGATAAGTTGACTAGTTTACACGAATAGCCAGGTTATTAGGGCTTTTCGAAAGGCCCAGTATCAGTTTTCTGCTCTTAGGAGTTGCAGGAGGGCGTTCCAATGTTTTGCAGCGAGGACTGGGAAACTTGAGCCTCCCGCTTTGGTTCGCTTGAATTGAGGTTGGATCAGCTTGTGGGTGTAGGGTGTTCTGGTATGCTTGTTTGTTTGAAGCAGAACAATTATTTGAGCTAGTTATGGGGGGCCACTTTAGATATGCACCTATGGGTAATGGTGAGTGTCTTAAAGAGGATTCTTTGCTGTATCGGGAGCCAGTGTACTGCTTTCCTGGCCTCAGATATGTGGTGATGTCTAGGTAAGTTTAACGCTGCACAGAAGGTGTTACTTTTAATTGTCTGGAGCTTGTGTACATTGTGTGAGGATGTGCCAGTGAAAAGTCCAATTTAGCGCCCCTCACTGCTCGTTCAATAGTTAAGCAGTTATCTTCAGATAGATATGGTCTGGCAGCGATAAGGAGTTTAGTGGCTTAAACTGCAGATGAGGATATGGCATTTACTTGATGGGAAGAGGGAGAGAGTAGCATCTAAGTAAACCCTCAGGGTCTTTACAGCCAGTGAAACTGAGATCATTGTACCATCTATGTTGAAGGCAGTGTAATCTGCATCCAATTTGTTTAGGATGGAGTGTGGACCGACTAGGAGTAGTTCTGTCTTTTCATCGTTGAGGCAAGGCCGTGGGTTGCCATCCATGCCTGGATGGTGGTGTATGTGGTGTTTAGCAAGGCCGAGTCTTCAGTGTAGTTGCCTGATAGAGGGAGGATTTGTGTATCATCTGCGTAATTTGTGTAAATAACATCCTGAGCGTCTAGGTCGTCGAAGAGAGGCTTAGTAAAGATAGTATATAGCGTGAGAGAGACACAAGAGCCTTGGGGTACTTGCCAAGTACTGCTATTCATCTGACTTTTGGATTTCCTTTTCTGTACTTGGGGTTTCCAGACCCTTGCTATAGATGCAATTCTTAATTCACAGTCTCTTTCCCAGGCTTTCTTCTCAGCCCAATTCTCTAGGGGATTTGTGCCCCCACCAGCTAACTGATGCAAGTCCCCACCGTCAGGCAGCTTCCGTTCGGGCTGGTCCCAGGTCTTGATCTCTTCTTTAGTCCTTCTCCTTTATAGATTTGGTTCACTCTCCTGCCAAATACTATTGAGCGCTTCACAATGTGCTTAGTTCTGTTCCCTCCATCAGGGTACCGGGAACTATCTTCTCAGTCTCTTTCTCCATTCAGGGATCTCCACATCATTCTCCGGGCCCCAGCGCCTCACCGGCAACCTATGTACCTTGCCTCGTAGTTCCGGGTCTTCTTGGATGCCTGTGATACGTTGTGGGGATTCTCCGACTCTCGTGGTCTTCGTTCTGTCTGCGGCAGCTCCACAGATTTAATCTTCTTGCCTTGTCGAGCGATCTGTCCTCTCTGGACCAGCTCCAGACCTTGTTGCTCCAGCCTCGGCATCCCATTCTGCCTTCTTCCTCCTGCATGGACCGTGCTGGCTCTCACGGTTTCTCCAGGGAGTGCTCAACTCCATCTTTAGTCGACCTTCCCTGTTCATGTTCCAGTTACACACATATTGTCCATATTGACTAAACTGTTGTTGGTGGTTCCGCAGAGCTTTCTTCATTATTCCGTGCCTCTTCCGCGTCTCAGTATTGATGTTATTCCTCTCAACTGGGTTAGTTGGATTCTTCTTCGTCCCAGTCGTTCTGCATGACTCACATAGGTAGTCCCTACTCTTCCTCGTCTCAGTACTTTTTAAGGGGTTAGATGGTCTACCTTGCATAAGTACATGGAAGAATGTGGATCTATGTTACCTTGTATAGGGTAGGAGGGTGTGGCATATTCTGGATATACTGCCTTCTTCACGGATAGTCGTCTCTAGTCCCGCAGGGGGATCCCTCCCTATGAGATCTACCCGCTGAGTACCACCCTCAGAGGGGCAATCAGGTAGCAGCCTCACCTCCCTGGCCTCATGGTAAGGAGCTCCCCCTATGGAAGCAGGGACGATATGCTGGTATTTGACACAGTTAATAAGGGTATGTTACATAATCGGCCAAACTACAAATCAATGTAGTTGCCCAGAATCCCACTGTCACCTATGCCCACCTCTTAATGGGAGTCCAACTATGAGCAGGCAGTGGTGCTTTATGAAGGAAGTGACAGACCGATTCATTGTCACGGTCTAGGTAGCACCAGATCTCTCTAAACTAGGGTCTGTGGTAAGGGTTCTTTAAGGGATTAGGTTTTAGCTGAAAACACATAATGGAAATTCAAGAAATCTAGGCAAATCAAACTTTTGAGATAGGACCATGGTCTTTTGTCCTTCCTTCCTTCCTTCTCCCTTAAACTCTGTCCACCTGACGGGTAAAATGCCACAGTCTTTTGGGGTGCAAGTGTCACAGCACTAGTTTCTTGGATCTTGAATTTGGTTGCTTGCCTTTTGTAGAAGTTGTCAGGATGTTGCTCTTCTCTAGTAATGAAACTGGCATCCCCCACCCCAAAGTGCTATGGTTCAGCTTTGTCTAACCATGGGCTAGGCATCAGGTTCTTGAAAATCTTACCCAAGTGTGGGTTGGGGTTGTCAGTCTTCACAGCATTTGTTGTGGTCGCAGACCGGACTACAGTTTCTCCACGTACATTTATGTATGGAACAACTTCTAATCTGCAAACCTAGCTAGGCCACAGCATGCAAATACTTTCCAGCATCCCTATGTTGCCTGTGTAGGAATGGTACCGTGCATGAATGATCACTTGTTGATGACATCGCAGCTGTGATGCATCCGCAGCACAAGGCAGGGATGCAGAGGCCTGCAAGTTAAGGGGTACCAGAGGTTTGGCAGGGTGGGAGGATTCCTGTTAGGGCTCTGTACACATGGTACTAGGTGTCTGTGCCCAGTTCCTCTCATACCACTGGTCCAATAGGGCTGCCATGATCTATTATTAAGCAAGTAGGAAGAAAATTACCCTAAATTATGGATCACAACAGTCTGGTTGAAGTCGGCTAGAACTATTGCATTAGAAAATATTAAGAAAAGAGCTCAGGTAAGCAACAAATCTGTCACAGGATGGCAACAGAATGAGTACAAGTTTTCATTGGTTGCTCTGTGTGCATCTTTCAACGAAAGCGGTCAGTGTGTGGGAAGACAGAAGAAGTCCAACTATTTCACATGCCAATCGCTGGTCATGTTCTCCTGCTTTGTCTGAATGAGGCAGCTTTTCTGCTGTCATCAATCAATGCGAGTTTGGATCAGTAGGCTTATGCTTGAGACTAGGTAGGCTACAAAAATCATGGTTTCATTATGGGACATGAAATGGCAGATGTGTCTAGTGGGTGTATTGGGAGTGAATTCTGGTTTATGTAGGCATGGGTAGTTGGTTGAGAGCTGGAAACGCAATGTAATTTGAACCATCACACATCTGACTTTTTTTAAAGTCGTTTTATGGCTGTTAGGACAGTTTTTCTGTAATCCAACTAAGGGCTTAGTAAAACCATCCAACTGAGACAGTACAAAACTCTACTATTAGTATAAGGCTGTACCACCTGAGTATTTGGTAGCGTAGACAGAGCAGCCAGGCTTATTTTAGTAGGGAGAGAGGGCTGTAGCTTGGTACAAAGAAATTGTAGCATGTATATGGCCCAAAGAAACACTGAAACACTATGTATTTGTAAAAATAAATGGTTTATTTAAATAAAAGTAGGCCAAGATTATTAATTTTGGGTAAATAAGTACCATCACAATATATAAACATACAATTATAAAAACCAACTCAATACTTAAGGGATATAACCAAAGGTATAACCTTATTAAGAATAGCAATCAGCAGTTCAAGGTGAGCAAACCTATAACACATTCAGAATGCAATCAGCTATTCTTGGGGAGTAAAACCAGGTTTCATATACTTTTTGAATACAGTCAGTAATTCAAGGGTAGTAGACCGTAGTAGTATATTGGCAATATTATAGGGGTGACCACATATATAGGAACAGGGGCAGCAAACAAAACCAAAAAAAGGTTTTAGGGGTTGCGGGGGTGTCCCCCGCATGTTCCATGCAATAATGCCCCCACAAAAAACGGCCATTTTTCGGCGACATTTTTGTATGGCGATATTTCTGAGGGGACATTATTACATGGAACCCAGATGAGCAAGACCTAATGTTGTAATAAATGATTACAGTTGCTGTAAACACAGATTATGGTAAGCAATAATTCTTCACACAATTTTAGGATTGCACACAGCAGACCAAGGTCAGTAAAACCCACAGTACACTTATTCAGAATGGCACAAAGCTATTCAAGGTAGGTAAAATCCAAGGCAGACTTATTCTAGACATGCTATACAGAAAGTCAGGGGAAGCAAAACCCAGTTGGTGAACTTATTTTCTGAAATAAATAGTTAGGTGAAGCCAACAGCATTACTTTCAGTAAGTAGTGGAACCAATTCACAGGCAAGTAAAATAACCCTATATACTTTTAGGAATGACAGAACACATGCCAAGGCAAGTAGGAACTTTTGTAACAGTTCATATTTCAGAGGGACAGTTACCAATACAACTCCTACATCAGTAAAATACTTTCATATTTATTTATTAATGTGTTACAGTTTATAAACTTTTCACATCTTACATATTATATATATATACACATCATTCACTAAAAAAGGCCAAATTCAAATTCATAATTAATTCACATAAAACCATGCTAAGAACCATATCTAAATGCCTAAAATGCAATCAATAAAATCATTATTTTATATACATCCATGAATAACCAATCTACATTTCTACCTCTGAGTATATACACAAATTATGCCATTACCTTACATTAACGCTTAACTCAGATGGAGATATCCAGTCTTTTCTCAATCTCTAACAAGACATTGTACATTGCTATTAAACCTTTCAGTTTTGTGGAATTCAAGATACGCCACCAGAAAATGTCCTCCTTAATGTGTTCAATCTTATGCACGAGATCCCCGTAATATCTGGAATAGATGTTTACCATTCTTGAGCAGCAAGTCAGAACATGTAGCCCCGTCTCAATAGTTGCTTTGTCCTCACATGATCTACAGCATCGCTCCTCAATCCTTACTTTATTTATTACACCAGTGTTTTCGAGTACTGGTAAATAATTAATCCTAACAAGTAATATAAATCTTCGGAGTCTGATGCTTGGACATAGATTTAAATACTGTTGAGGTTTTTTATATGTATATAAAAATGTATTTTACAAATTGATATTTTCTCAGCTGTTCTAAGTGAGTAATTGTTAATCCAATCAGCCAAGTCAACTTTCCTTGACAGAGCAGATTTAGCTGCTAGGGAAAATATCTCCTGGCTACAGTTCCAGTTTATCATATGCATAAAATTTTCAATACTGGTTTTTAAGGTCGATCTCTTCGATTCCATACGCAATTCTTGCCACAATGATACCAGCAATTGATTACTAGAGGTACTATTGAGCTTCAAATAAAATTCTGTCCTTTTCTTAAATACCATTGATTTCAGGGAAAACAACCCCAGTTCCAGTCTGATAATGGCCATAGGAATACAGGTTGGGAGTCCCAGCAGTTTTCTCCACAATTTACCCTCCACAACCTGTAGCCACTTCAGATCAATTTTTTGAAGTGCCTCAAGGCCATAGATCATCATAGGGGTAAACACCTGGTGGAACAAAAGCCGCGCAGCCCAAATGCTAAATCCCCCATGAGTTAGAGTGAAACGATAGACTAAGGCTGTTATTTGAGCTGCCCTAATTTTACGTACTTGGACGCAGTGCACAAAGTCATTAGTCATCTCAAACTCAATACCTAGATATCTATAGGAAGGAGTGTAGCATATAATCGATTAAAGGACTTAAAGTCTGACACGTGCAATCTTTTTGTTAGCAAAGACCATTACTTGAGTCTTTTCCAGGTTAATTTCCAGCTCGTTATTTTTACAATATACCCAGAGAGCTTCCGCCGATCGTCGCAGACCACTGAATGTGTGGTCAAGGATGACAAGATCGTCGGCGTAGGCAAGTACCGGGCCTCTGTCCACCCCAATTCGTGGGGCACAATTATGTACCTTATCAAAAACTAAAGGGAGATCATACACAAATAAATTATATAGCGTTGGTGCCGTGACACACCCCTGTTTGACCCCCCGATTCTGTACAACTTGAGCAGTTATATTACCCTGTGTATCAAGTTTTAAGCAGACCATGTTATTATCATGTAAGAGTCTGAGATAATACATTAGACCATCAGGGCATCCCAGCAGTTCTAATTCTGCCCAAAGCAACTCTCTTCGTACTCAAAAGCCGCTTTGAAATCCACAAATAAAGCGTATATCGGGGGGTTACCCTTTTTCCTAGCATTCATACGCAGGGTATCAAGAATAAATAAATTATGCGTAATGGAGTAGCCTTGCCTAAAACCACTCTGGAATCGATAGAAAAGACCTTTCTGGTCGATCCAGCTTTGAAGTTCTTTTAATAGGAAACTGGCGAAAATTTTGCTAGTTCAATCTAACATGGACAATAATCTGTAATTCATTGGCTCTAGCTTGTCTCCCTTTTTATGTGTGGGGATCAGTATTTTTTTTTATTGCAATTTTTAGTTTTTTACAAACTTTTATCACAATGTTATCCATAACAATATTCCCTTAATATCTAATATAAAATCTTTCCTTTCAAGTCTCCACTTTCTCTATATATTTTTTTCCTTTAAAATTGCATCTAAAAAGTCAATAGTTGCACAGGTTATTTTCGTATTGTGCCCCGAAATTATGCGGTTCCACCATTCATCAGTGTTGCCATTTAAGGGGAAAGAGAATCCTAGATGGCACGTCATTTGGTCAGAAATTGCTTCGCATTTTATCAATAGGTGTTGAAGCGATTCTTATGTCTTTTTTACAATGTCTCATTTCATTTGTCTGGAGTGCGTTTAACTGTAACCGCAGAAATTGATCGCGATGATGTCTTGATGGGCATTTTGAGAGGTATTTCGGAGGTACGTTTAGCTTGTTCATGGTGTTCCCAATCGGTATTGCAGATTGTAATGTCTCTTTTCTCAAGATTAGAGATCCAGTACCAACGTTGAAGATGTATCTTGACCAATTGTGGGTGCCTTTGAAGCGACTCTTTATCTAGGTCTGCAGCAGCCAAAATTTGGTCTATTTTGTATGTCCAGTTTTGTAACATGGTTGGTATTGTCTCAGACATGGAGGATTTGAATATTTTGTAGGCGGGCTCTCCAGGCTGATCTCGTATTTTGCACATGCTTTCCAGACTGTTGTTTGATACAATGAATTAGTCGCCAATTCGTGGCGCAATAATGTCATTGAAGCATAATGTGGCAGTCTGAGCACTTTCCGCCAGAACAGACCTTCAAGTGATTCCCAGTGTCTAAAGTCGAGATTCCAGGCACATTCAGCTCCGAATGTGATGGCGGGTACGATTTTGTACAAATAGAAAGATAGTATCGGGCGAAATGAAAATTTTCCGTATTCCATGTGTAATTTCATTCCTTGCAAAGCGTATGTGGTCATTCTGCTTCTCAGGTCTTGGTACCATGGCCATTCACAAATGGATGTGCTGAAGATTACTCCAAGGTAATGTATTGGAGTCGTTGTATTGATTTTTTCTTCAGCAACCTGCCATCTGAAAATGGTATTTTTTCTTCTTCTTAAGGTACCTATCTGCATTATTTTCGTCTTGGCAGTGTTTATTTCGAGTTTGTTCTTTGTTGAATATAGATTTAATTTTGTCAACAGCCGCTGCAGACTGATTTGCGTTTGATCAACTAATACTATATCGTCTGCATAGATAATGCAGTTTACTTCCTGTCCGTTTATTTTAGGCGAGAAACATCTGACATCTTCTGGCAGGTCGGAGATAAATAGTTTAAACAACAGTGCTGCCAATGGACAGCCCTGATTTACTCCTTTTGAAGTGGGTATGATATTTGTCAGATCGCCGTCTTGGTTCATTCTTATTTGCACAGATGTTCCTTCGTGAAGTGCTCGTATGGGGTTTAATATGTCTGTTGGGCATTGCCACTGTTAGTTTTTGCCAGAGTAGATTTCGGTCTATTTTATGAAAAGCTTGCCGCATGTCCACAAAAGCTAGAAAAAGGGATTTATGACCATTCAATGATTCTAATTTTAACAAGTTTAACAACAGTAAGTTGACTTCAGTTCCTACGCCTTTTGTAAACCCTGTTTGACGACAGTCGCCTATTCCAACGTGTACGGCCCATGTAGATAACTTTTTTTGTAAAAATTAGGCGAACAATTTACCGACCGTATCTAACAAGGCAATAGGGCGATAATTCACTGGGTCTATCCGTGACCCCTTTTTGTGAATTGGAACAACCACTGCTGTTCGCCAAGATGGTGGTAATTCTTGTTTGAGTGCTATTTTTTTTAATAGAATTTCAATGAGGCACGCCCATTTTTCTGTGAGTTTTTTAAGAGTTGAATAGCTATTATTATGTCGTTACGAGATTACACTACGTTAAGGGGTTTGGTAGATGCCTCGATCGCTGTAATATAGGCATTTTCAAAATCGTTGAATAGGCGACAGAAGTGGGCGTCCCAAGTATGCGGTGCAACTTCGTTAGTTAAAATTTGATTACTTTTTGTGTTGCCAGAGTTTAGAATTGCCCAAATTCCACGTGTGTTATGTTTTTGGAACAGTTCTATTATTAACTCTGCTCGTTCTTGGTCTCTTAGTGTAGTGAATGATTTTACCCAGTTTCTGTATCTTTGGCGTCAAAGTCGTAGTTGTTCTCTTTTCATGCTGTTATTTGACTTCCGAATCATTTTTATTTCTTGCAAGAAGATTTTTTTTTCTTTTGCTAACAGGCTACTGAATTTGTGTAGATGTTGATAGCCGGCAATTCCTTTTGCATTACATTTCACTTTAAATTTGTTTAGCAATGGGACATAGTTGATGTCTTGTTATGCAGCAGTTGCTCCAAATACGTCTGTCACTTGTCCAATCTGCGTTCCACTTATCCGGAGACGATTTCCATTTGCACTTAAGGCCTCAGAATATTTAGATGTGGGCTTGTCTCTCTCCATGTTAATTTTATCGGGTAGTGGTCGCTTTTATTAGATGATATTACATTTAGCTTTGTCACTTTTCCAAATATATTTTGTGACAGCCAGATGTAATCCAACGTTTTATGTTGGTGCTTTAGATGCCAGGTTGGCTTTGGAGGAATGTCGCCTTGAACATGGCCGTTAAGCAGGACACCGTTCCGGGTATGCATTGCAGAGTGCCACAATTTGGCTTCTGGAGTTAGTTGGTCAAACGTTATGAGCTTTTGATTATTCTCAGGTTCCATCGTCTTGAACCATGTATTGTTCAAATCTCCGCATATTATGATTTGCAGATTGTGGACACTAGCCAGATGTGTGTTTATCATTAGAGTCACAGATTTAACATAGTTTGCTGCACTGATCATGGCAGGGTTCCAATAAGTATTTATTAGAAGAATCCACGATTTAGCTGTAGTTTTTTTGTTTAGATACTCGATTAATGTCCCTAGTACCAATAAGTTTGGATTAGGTAGTTCTTTCACTATCCAATTTAGAGAGTGTTTTATCATCGTTAGAAGGCCTGAGTAGGGTCGTCCTTTTTGATTTTTTCCAGCTGGGTTTAACAAGATCGTGTAACCATCTCTGGAGGGAGGCTCACGAAGCCATGTTTCTTGTAGACACAGGGCGAAATTTCTCTCTAAGTTTAACGGGAAGTCATTAAACAGATGTACAAAGCCTGTTGTATTCCATGAGATTAAATTTTGAGGCTGATCTCGGGGTTCATTCTGTAGCTAATGTGTGTGGTTCCGTGCCTGACTGGAAAAACTCCACCTTGTTTCCTGCTGTTGAGATGATGGGTTGAATTTGTGTGATCTTTTCCCAGATATGTATTTCCTCAGTTATTCCCTTCTTTGTTCGTTTCGTGTCAACGTTGTTAGTGTTTCTGTGGACCTTTTTTCCACTTTGGTTTCTTTACATGGCTCAAGAGAGAGGTCGAAACCATATTGTAATAAATCGTCTTTTGCATCCAGTAATGTTTTCCTGACGGCCTGAGAGTTAATGTGCAAAAGCACTTGATCAGAGGTTCGCTCTGTTGCGTATTCCACAATCTTTATGTCGTCTGAAGTGACGGTTCGTAAAGCTGGAATGCATTTGAATAGTTTCATTGTATTGCTACGATTCAGGTCCACTTCATGGTCGTCGGCATTTATGTTTTGTAATCTTAGTTTTATATTTTCCTTTTCTCTGCCAGGTCATCGCTTTGGTGACGATTTAATTGTTTGGTTAGTTGCTTTCTGTTTCTGCCACAGCGTGAATTAGGGGTTTAGCTTGCATAGTGGTGTAGTGTGCGTTTTTTGACTTTGTGATGGTTTTCTTGTCGCACCACAATTTATTTCCGACTGAGGCAACGGCTTTAGATGTTTTTCCTTTTAGGTCGGATTTCACTCCTGCATTATCGAAAACTCTTGTTTCTTTTTGAGGGGGTTCATCAGTTGACTCATATGTTTGGTCATCTGAATATGTAGATAAATTGCATAGGTCGGATGATGTATCAGAAGCCAGAGGTTCTTGGTCTTCAGATTCCAATCGCCGGCGTTTTTCAAATTTGTGCTAAAGATTGTTGACAAACCACTAGAGATCTGGTCTTTGGTCGTTATGATTTCTTGGGTCTCAGAGATATTTGTTTGAGGCTTTGCACGTTCAAACAGAGCCGTCTTGGTAGGGGTGGTCAGATTCCCAATGAATGACTTCGCCGCCTGCCGTACGGACTTCTTAGGGGCCTCTTTAAGCCGTGATGGAGGGATCTTTCTTTTTGCGTTTGATGTTTTTGCATTCAGATTTTCCAATTTTAGCTGGACCTGTAAAGATGCCAAAAGAAGAAAATGGATTTGTTGAGTCGTCTTGTTTTATCGCGACACTCTCTTTCGTTTTATGTGGCAATGGTTTTTCTTGTCCATCAATTAGGTCGCTTTTAGATAGATCGATTGGGTGGTTCAAGGGACTTTCTTGAATGGTTTTATCTGGAATTTTCTGAGCTATGTTGTTTTTTCCTTTTTCGGTGTTTTCAGTTTTGTCTCTCGGACTGTTTATCATGCACTCTTTATTCTGTTCTTCCTTGTTTGTGGTTTTCATTGCGACCGTAATAGTAGGGTATAACCCAGCCGTCGAGCAGGGTGCAGATTTAGCAGAGACAACCACCTCAGGCCTGATGTTTATCAGGTTTAACTGGTCTGGATTAGCACCAGCTGAACATGGGCATATGTGCTGTGTTTCCTTCTTTGTTTCAGTTTGTTGCATCCATTTAATGGATTCGATTAATGCTGCCATTAGGTCATCTTTAGATGATTGGTCTTTGGTAATTAGTTCTTTTTGTAGTGACTGCCATCGCCTCGATTGTTCAGCTTCCTGTTCAATTTTTAGCTGCAAAGTCTCAATGAATTGTTCAATGCCAGCTATTTTCGAGAAGACATTTGTCATCAGCATTGCTTGGCTAGTTAAGGTGTCTTGTAAGGCTTGATAAAGTTTGATGAACGGAGTTAGGGCCGTTGTAGAAACGGCCAAAACATTATTGTAGATTTGTATGGCTGCAGCAGTTGATACATTTGGTTTTGGTCCTGTTTCACCATTGATATGAGTTGTCGGTGGGTTGGTTTATTTTTTTTAGATCTTTCATTGTATTTTCATTTTTTCCTGTTGTGTTGATTTGTCCACGACAGATAGATTTCAGGTGGAATCCCAGTATTCATCTGGTTTTATTTCTATGTTTTGCCGACCCGGTAATTTTGTAATTGGGGTACTGGTGCTTGCTTGTTGTATTGCCTCAGAATTACCGGTACGTACGGTTGTTTCTTGCAGCTTTTTAACATCGTTCTTTTTTTGTTGAAAACCGTTGAAGCTGGCAGTTAGTTTTGCTTCTATAACGGTATAATCAGCATTTAGTTTCTCAGTCAAGCGAATATCACGAGCCGTTTTGGCTATGTGCCATTTTTCCTCCCGTTTAGCCATTTTGATCCTGGTCGGATTTAGAGAGGTTTTCTACTGTAGGCATCTGGGAAATAATCTTGTGAGAAGCAATTTTACTGCTTATTTTACTATTAAGTATTGTGGCAGATGAAGGGCGAATTGTCTCATACTCTTTGTTTAATGTATTTTGCGTCTGCTTTTGATTTCCATTTATTTTACTTTCTGTATTTGTTTGGTGGTCACCGATCACCTCGCCTATTTTGCCCTTCTCTGGTATTTTGGGCTCTTTGAGGTCTACATTCATGTCCTTGTCGGTGATAGCTGGCTGGGGGAGCTTAGAGTCAGAGTGTTTGCTCATTGGTAGATTTTTTTTCTTTAGATGCACTTGTCTGTAATGATGCGTTTAAAAGTTCAAGGTCGGTGACTTCAAACGTTGAGACAAACAGAGCAGGATTCATTTCTACTTTGTTGACATTCAACGGTGAATACGTAGTTTGATTCAAGTCTACTAGGTCATGTGTTACAACTTGCCTTGGTAATGTAAGTAGTTTGGGTGTGCTCATTTGTTCATGGATTCTCAAATGTTTTGCTGCTTCTTCTAGTAAGCCTGTTGCTTTAGATGCTAAGATGTATAGCGATGGGATCTGTTTCTCAAATGTGAACACGGTGGGACTGACAATCTGATCACTTTCAATGGCTGGATTATCAGCTAATTCGGTGTTTGTGATCAATTCTAAGTCCCATTCATTTGATTGACTCATCTTCGCTTTACGTCCTGCTGGCTTTGCTAGCGTCCATGGATTCGTTAAGCGGCGTTGTTGCAGCGTTTTCCCCCTTGTTTGCGGTCCAGCATCGGGCATCGTTCTGCTTCCTTCTACCGAAATGCCCGTGTGTGGCCAAGCAGATAACAGTTGGTCAGCAGTTAGAGAGTTGGCGTCCGCGTACAGCACACAGCAAACAGTCAACAGTCAGAAAACGCGCCCTTTACTATCGCGGGCTGTACGCCGCAAGGGTGGTTTGTGCGTCCCTTTGAAGTGAAGAAATATCACGTGATCAGCCACGTGATCGTGCCCAAGCTCTGCCTACTCTAGGAAGCGAGCGGTGTCCTGCACGGCACCTTTCCAATCAGCTGGAAGCAGTCAGCTGGAAAAGAGTGTTCGATTGACAAAGCGTTTATCCTCTATGAAGGAAGCACACCATCAGTATTGCCTTACGCCAAGAATCAGGTATTTTATCTTCACGGAAGACTTTGTCAAACAAGATCTTTAGAAGCTCTGCCCAAAACCTCGGCTTGCTTTTTAAGGTTATATTTGCCAAGCCATTCGGCCCCGGAGCTCGAGATGATTTTAATACTTTTATTTTATCAATAAGTTGATTAATCGAAAAAGGAGGCACAGGAGGCATAATCTTCTTTATATGATTGACTTTATCTTCCGTCTCAATGTTACGTTCTAACAGGAATGTTTCCCATCTCAGGGCACTAATAGGATTAATCATAGAGATTGTCCTATTGCCCCGGGCCTCCCCAAGTATTGGCCAGATATTGTGCGTATTCTTAGTGCATAATATACGTACGTTTATTTAAGTATCTTTTTTGTTTGATCCACATTTTATACTTACTCTTAAGCAATCTGCTCGATATGAGGAAGGACTACATATTGGGGGAAGAGATCTTAGCTTTGCGAATTCCTATTCTAAGTAATCTCTTGGCGTCCCTGATTTCTGAGTCATACCCTTTAGCCTTCTTTTGCTTAGACCATGCTAATCCCACATTTTGCAGAAGCATATTTAGTAGAAAAGGTAGATATCCTCAATAGTCTCAATGTTGTTAATTGTCATTTCCCGGAAAATATCAATCTCTGGCTGACTTGTTTCCGTTATATGGAGAGCAGCTTTAGCTATATTTTTCTCAGACCAACTTATACGTGTGGCCGCATGATTCACCCTCAGAGTACCCAGAGATTTAAATGCATGTTTACTTATGTACGGGGTAATTGTTAATGAGAGTGAAGCATGGTCACTCCACGTATTCTCTAAAACAAGAAAGTCTCTAACCAATACAGCCAGTTCAGGGGTAACAATAATATAATCAAGAGTACTCCTACTTTTACCGTTCCCCCAGGTTTCTTTACCTGGATTGTCCCCCCTCGATCTTCCATTAATCATTTCCATATCCCAGAATTTGAAAAAGCTCAACCACTGCAATCCCTCCGTATCAGTTCTCACCTGGCGCATATTACTCTCAGCCCTTAAAAAAGGATTACTCGTGGACCATTTCCCTCCCCCCATGTGACAATTAAAGTCCCCCAAAATCGCAATCAGTTTGTTTCCCTGCTTAATAGACCATTTAATCATAGTCTCATGCAAGGATTCTTGGATTGCTTCGGTATGGGCCGCACCAGGAGGGTACAGAGTAATTATCAAGATGTTTACTATGTGATCCACAGACCATAATTCAAATTCCACAGCAATCACAAATTCGCCCGAGTAAGTCTCAATCTGGCGGGATTTTACATTATGCTTAATTCCCACGATCAGGCCCCCAGTAAGGTCTTCCCCTTGGCCCCTTATTTGCCAAAGATTGATAAACTGTATATCCATTTATCACAACTTGAGAGGTTAACCAGGTATCCTGTAAACAAAAGCAGGGGAATTTAGTCATAGTTAATGATCCTCCTGCTTGAAAAAGATGGTTAAAACCCCTACAATTCCAGGACATGATAGCAAAATTTCAATCTGTGTTTAGGACCGCCGGTAATGCTTCCACCAACCACTTCAAAGCGTTCTGAATATCCTCTATCTGAGGGGATCTCTCTTTCGTTCCCACAGGAATTAGAGTGTTAGTCTTGATCTCCACAATCTTCTTTCTGGGACAAATATGGTCTTCTACATCCACCTCCACTAGATTGTCTTTATATGATCTCAATAGTTGTATAGTAGAATGGAAATTAGTAAAATACTTTCAACAGTTGATACAGTCCAAGGCAAAGGCCTGACCTTGTACATCCTTCCCCAATCTTGAAGCATGGGTTTTCTCAGTGGCAGAAGAGGGACCCTAGTGGTCTAGAGGCCTACTCTGGAATCCCTGTCGATGCAGTAAAATCTTGTGAAGGTGTGCGTGGACTTCCATGTAGCAGCCCTGCAGATGTCCAGCAGGGGCACACCAGACAGGAATGCTATCGTCGCAGCCATCTCTCGGACGGCCAGGCAGCGGTCGGTTTGACAACCGGTGACAGTGTGTGATGCAGCCGAGAGAGCCACCTAGAGATGGAAACCTTGGACAAGGCCTACCCATGATTCACAGGACCAAAGTTCACAAACAGTTGAGATGTCTTCCGGAAACTCTGTGTGTGTGACACATAAAACTTCAGCGCACAAGCCACATCTAGCGAGTAGTCCTTTCAGCCGGTGACAAAGGTTTTGGAAAAAACACACGAAACACCTAAGGCTTGTTGAGGTGGAATTCCAACAGAACCTTTGGCATGAAGGAGAGGTGCGTCCACAGCACTACCCTTGTGTCGTGAAAAGTCGGATAAGGCTGTTTGCAGGAAAGGGCCTGGATCTCTCCTACCCTCCTGGTAGAGGTGATGGCCACGAGAAAAGCGGTCTTCCAGGAAAGGAACTTGAGAGGGGCCTGATGCATGGGCTCGAAGGGAGCCCCCATGAGCCTAGTCAGCACCAGGTTGAGTTCCCACGCCAGGGCAGGGGCCTTCAAAGGCGGGAACGATTGAAACAGTCCTTTGAAGAACTCCTTGACTAGACGGTGCGACCAAAGAGAAGACCGTCCTTGAGACCTGGTGTAGTGGGAGATAGCCGCCAGATGCACCTTGATAGATCGAGGCATGCGCCCGCCCGGACAGCTGCGGTCTCCGTCAACGTGATGCGTAGTGCAGAGATGACTGTCTGGACTAGCCCGCCTAGCCTTGTCTGCTGGACCCGTAGAAGTATTTTTCTGCAAGTGGAGACAGGGATTAGCCACCTGTGGGTTTTAGTGATGGCCTCCCAACTGTTCTTGCTCTCCCCCACTAATCACCTCCGATATCCCCTTAGTAACCTCACCTTATGTTTGTAAAAGATGAGCTCTCCATCCTGCGTGTCTTGCAGGGGCGCGTAGATACCAGTTACTTCACTGGTTTGAAGGCGTTGGGAGAGTTCCGGTAAGCATTGACTCTGAAGTCCCAGGCGGGATTGGTAAGTATCAAGTTCAAAGAGTTCAATGTGCCCGATGTTCACTCTTGTCCCCTTCCTTCCTTAAGTTGCAACTGAGTTTGTGAGAAGAAGGTCTCGTAGCTGCTGCTGGGGTTCAGGTAAGAGTCTGTGTTACCCAACGCTGTCCGGTAACTATTGCATGCGTTAACGTGTTGTTTTTCTCCCTCTTTACAGATGCGGCATATGAAGATATGGAGAATAATACCGCCGGTGGTAAATCAGGTAAGTCTATGGTGGTAAGAGGTATTTGTTGATTCCCTTGGCTCACCTTGTTATTCTTGTGCCCCTAGGTGCCGGAGTACGGCGAAGAAATGATGGAGACATGCAGGATCGAAAGATGCTGCGAGAACTGCCGAGTATTGCGCCGTGCTGGAGCTTGCAAAGCGACGTGTGCAGGACTGATGTACTTTCCAGGTCGGGAGATGAAATGGATCCGGAATCAGGTGAGGAATTTGAAATAAGTTTGTTTTCTAACCTTGTCCTTTTCTTCCTCTTTATTCTAGGAGCTCCGGATTCGAGGCGGGCGTGGCAGAAGACTGGATGCTGGCTGCAGGCACGCGGGCGTGGCAGAAGACTGGATGCTGGCTGCAGGCACGGTGAGAGTCACGCTGCTGGATGCAGAATAACACGAAGCGTGTGCTACTGTTCGGTCGTGGTTTAAATAGCCTCCAAAGTAGTCCCAGGAAAGAAGTTCCCCAGGACCACACCCGAGTAAAAAATAGTCCCTGTAGTAAAATAGTCCCATCCAGGCCTCACGTTGGCTTGGATTTATTTGCAGCATGGTCTGCATGAGGTAAGTAATGTCTATGAGCCTGGCGCCTATGGCGCCAGGACTGATTTTTATTATGAGCCTGGCGCCTACGGCGCCAGGACTGAACCCAGACAGCCCCTAGCTGGGGCTGCTGGGGTTTTTGTAAATGTCTGGATGCCTGCTCCCGGGACTGATGGGCTTGATCCGGATGCCCGGGGGTAGGCATCATGACACATAATCATCCGCTTATGGCCCTGATTTTCTCTTCGCCCCCCTGGACCAGCTCTCCCTCCAACTTATGGACAGCTGATTCCAACTGCTGTGGGGCCCTCCTCCTCCCCTTCTGTGCCCTGGGTGATGGGTCTTACTCATGTACAAGGGCAGTGTTGTCCTTCTTGTCCTCTTTTCTTCTTTAACCTGCACCCCCGCAGCAGGCTTCTTCAGTTGCTTCAGATACTTCTCACACGCAGGTTCTTCATTTCTTAAGACCAACTCGTCGCCAATGTTGCGAAGGGACTCTCACGCTTACTCAGGATTACTTATGTAGTTTATTACCAGATCTCAAGTCGCCATCACAATGAGTTATAAGGACAAGTAAACACTGGCAACTCATCACCCAGGCAGGGGAGGGCCAACTGTCTAACTACAGAACCTTGATGTCAACACACTCACCTTCACAGATCAACATTCCACATGACATCACCAGCTTACACCAGACACAGACAGGTACAATACAACAGATATATAACATACGATTGAATTCACAATATTATCAATGTCTCTTCTCATAACCTGTGTGAATTTCCCTTCCCCAGACCTGAAAAGGGTTTTCTCTTTAGTTCAAAAGAAACAAGGAAATCCAGTTTGATACACAGTTCCAATACAGTCCTTAAGGATGTGCATTTGATCACAAAGTTCACTTGCTTCAATAAGGTATCAAAAGTAATAGTAAGTTCCAACAACTGTCTCACAGGTTTTGAATGAATCTGAACCACTGGCATTGCTCTGGGCAACCTTCCCCACCACTGTTTTTTAGTCCGTCTGCGGCACTGCAAAAGGGGTCCAGCCATATGCAAATCAGTCAGGTACTGCCACCAATGGTAGCAGCGCAGCCCGAACTGCTAGGCCAGGTCCCCTCTACACGGAAACACAAGCAACCCCAGTTGGGACTCCTCAGTGAGGTGCAGCTTGGTTCCCAATGGCGCAGCAAGCAAGGGACCCACGTCTGGGCATACACTCTCCCACATAGTGAGACAAACAGTAACCACAAAAGCGATGAATGGAAGGTTTTGAATGGATCTGAACCACAGGCATTGCTCTGGGCAACCTTCCACACCACTGTTTTTTAGTCTGTCTGCGGCACTGCAAAAGGGGTCTAGCCATATGCAAATAAGTCAGGTACTGCCACCAACCGTAGCAGCCCAGCCCGAACTGCAAGGCCAGGTCCCCTCTGCACGGAAACACAAGCAACCCCAGACATGTTTCGGAATTGCTGGGCCTCCTCAGTGAGGTGCAATTGTCTGTGCCAGGATGATTTGCCACAACTTTGGTTTCAAAAGAATTTCAAATTTTCCTCAACAAGCTTTCACAATTCTTTAAATGTCACAAGTTAACAGGGCTTGTTTGTATTAGAACCACAGTTCAGAACTTGCATCAACTAATACCTGGTTTATTCCTTTGCCAGGTCTTTTAGGAAACAACTTCTTGTCATACGGGTATACTCGCCTGCCAGTCTACTTCTTCACCAAAAAGAACAGAAAAGTGCTTCAGTGGTAACATCCAACTTAGAATAACAACAACTTCATAAGACTTCTTTAGCATAAACCGTTAAGCAAGTTGTGGGGAAACAAGGAACCACATTAGTACTCTTTCAGACTCCTTGGCAACTATGCTCCTTTCCCTCTGGATAACCTTCTCCAGAAGGGCAGCCTGTTTGCCACCTTTCTGTCCCCTCTGCACCAACAACCAAATAGTGACCAAAGGGTAGTCTCAATTTTCTTCTATCTTGGCTTTGTCAATGTAGGTTTCTATCACCTAATGATCTGTGTTTCATAGCACACAAGCAGCAAGTCTTACAACCATTAAAACCTCCCAATATTCCCTTCTTGCCTTGAGTACTTTTTGTTATATCGTTATTTCTGGTTGTTAATAGACTCTTAGCTTGGGTATTGCTTGTAAGCTTTTAGACCTTATACGGCTTCCCCACTGGGTTTTTGGGCTTTTCACAATCTCATACGCTTATTTGCATAGTCACTTTCATTGAACAGATATAACTTTAGTTATTTTCGTATAATTTGGTATTAAAAAAAACAGTTACTGCTGCTTTCACTCACACACGTGTGAAACTGCCTGCTGTGAACACGCAGACAGCGTTGGAGCGCTCCAGAGTCACTTGCAAGCTGTGAACTCACCAGCTAAGTCGCTCAATCACGCTCCACTCTGTGTGCACAGGTCTTCTGTGCTTGTGGCTCCTCGCATTTGGGCGGACAGCCTCCTCTAGTCGTTCTCTGCTCACACCACTGACAAATGGAGCTTCTGTTGCAGAGAGTGTCTGTGCAACCCAGCCACCTGGAACCTCTGAAGAGGGCACTCTACCCTTGCTACTGCTGCTTCCCGCTGTGCGAAATCTGCACAACTAATCTTCAAGCAAGCGTCTCTTCCTTGTGCTTCCCGCTGCGCGACCTCTGCGACAGGGAGAGTTCAAGGCAAAGACTCATGACCCACCACCGATTCGGGCATTTCAGTGGTCCTGTAGTCTTCTCTCACCTCAGGCTTTACTCTCTGCTGCAGCCAGGCCTGTGCTGCTTCTTCCTCTTCCGCTGCTCTACTCCTTCTGATGCCTGCACTTGAGGGGGCTTTTTAAGCCTCTCAGTCCCCTTCAGGTGTAGGTCATCTACACTAATTCCCGCTTCATCCCTCTTCCTCATCCCAGTGCTCAGGGAATTAAGGGACTTGAAGTCCCTCACAACAAGGTACGTTTTTCTAACTTTTTCTGTTTTACCGATTTGCCTTCTATTTTCTACAACATTCATTGAAGGAACAGGATTACAAATCAGTTACCAGTCTTGTTTGAAAAGAGGAATAAGGTTTTCTACGCTTTTGATCATTATTATTCACAGACTTCTTTCCATTTGCCCCTTTTTAGTTAGGGAGGCATTTAGCTCTATAGGCTTGAGAATGGATTTTATTCACTTTTATACCACAATAGTTTTGGCTGACTTTACCCACCGTTGTGTGTTCAACAGGTCAAACAGATTATTGTGGCAACAAGCAATTATGTATTTTGGCAGTTGAAATCTCTCTTCCTTAGAGGAAGGTAAATACTGTGTCTCGCCCCACTGATTCCTCTCATCTCCCTGAGCCTTTTCTCCTCCCATTTGATCCTCCCGCAGAGCACCACCCCCAAGGAAAGGACCAGGAAGCGCCTGCCTTTGCCTGGGAGGCGAGTTAAGGCAGGGATTTGGTGGGGGGTCCATAGGATTCATCACAATAGCATAATCAACAATCACGAGTATGAACTTATTTCCCAGCTTTGATGTTTCTAGCAGGCCCACTATGTCCATCACTATACAGGAAAATGGGGTCTTCGATGATGGGAAGGGGTTGTAACAGGGATGGGGGAAATGGGGTGGCTGTGGTCTTTTGGCAAATCTCGCAGGAAAAGATAGTTCTTCAAATCTGCTGTGAGGAGTCAGAAATGAGAGGCGGACACAAGGTTGTAATATTCTTAGAATCAAACATTTTATGTAACACCAAATGGGTTGGAATAACGCCTCTCTAGCCCTATCCTAAAGAAAGAGGTTCCCTGCCTAGGAAACTAAGACTAAGAATCAGTCTGTGTCAAGTAGTTAACTTAAAAACCGTCCTTGTGTCCCAAAACAATCTACTGACCCTCACACTAGAAACAAACAATTAAGGGTGCAAGGAAATATCTCTGACTTATGCTCAGTCATAATCAAAACATAAGGATACATTCAAAAAGTGTTTTCCAAGGAGAAACCCTTGGATCCAGAGGATGCTTCCCTTCCCCTGGATTGTTAGGTAGGATGGCCAAGTGTTTCTTTTAAAAAATTGTTTCTCTGGATCACAAGAGTGTCTCTTTATCCAATAATTCCTTGAGACTTTTTTTTTCCAAAACTTTTTATTGGCATTTTTCAACATTAATACATTCCAACTGAAACCCTTGCTCTAAAACCTGCTCAATAGCTTTGTGTATGCCCTCCCAAAATTGAGCTATCTTGGGGCATTCCCACCAGATGTGGCTCCATGTCCCCCCCCACATTTCCTCCAGCACCTCTGGGAGGTCCCCAGATACATCCTGTGCAGCCTAGTTGGCGTCAGGTGCAACTAAAATATTAGTTTCTAGCCATATTTCTCGAATCTGGAGGGATCTTGTCAATTTAGGGATGAGATCCCACAGTTTTACCACATCGGTTTCCTCTACTGCGCACCCAGTAGAGGTCTCCCATCTTTTTATGTATGTTCTCGGGGGAGGGTTTTTTCCTAGTTGTATGCGTTTGTATTTGTTTGCTACCACTCTGGTGTCACCTGGGTCTCTATTTAGGTATTTTTCTAATGGGGTTATAGTTGACGAACCCCTGCTTGCTTCATGGTTGGGTGAAGTAGCCAGTGCCTCAGTTGGACGTAGGTGTACCTTTTCCTAATCACCTAGGGTAAAGTCCGATTTGCATTGGTCGAAGTGTTTAATGTGGTCCCCATCTAACATGTCTCTAACCTTGAGGCATATCCCCTTTTGCCAGTCCCCGAATGTGTGCGTTTTGTGGCCGGTGTGAATTGAGGATTGTCAAAGAGCGTTGTGTACCGCGAATGGAACGTAGTGATGGCCGCCTTTTTGGCCGCTTAATCCCATGTGTCTTCCATTACTGTCGCGATGGAGCTGCTATACATTTGCGGAGGTCCGTCTGTCTTAGTTTTCCATAGTATTCCCTCCAGGTCCCCCCTGGCGACTGCTCTGTCCATGGGTCTCCAGATCTTGTCCCTGTCGTCGTCCTGCCAATCCCAGACTACCCTCATCTGGGCCGCTAAGTAGTAGGCCCTGAAGTCCGGTTCACCTATGCTGCCCAGGGAGGACGGGACTCGCATTAGTTTTGCGGCCAGGCACAGAGGTTTGTTGTTCCAAATAAATGTTGTGGTTATTCTGCAGAGGGCTCTGAAGTAGCTCCGTGGGACGTGGATAGGGAGAGCTGTAAAGTGATGAAATAGTTGTGGCAGCACCACCATTTGTAATGTGTTTAGGAGTCCCATCCATGTAATCCCTAGCGGGCACCAGTCTACCATTTTGGATTTGAGCTTCTCCAGGAGGGGAGGATAATTTGCTTGACATAACCTCCCCAGTGATTTGGTTAGTTTGACCCGTAGGTAAATTATGGAGTGTTCGACTCATCTGTAGGGGGAGGACATTTTGAGGTTGCGCTCAACCGAGCTGGTGAGGATAAAATTGAGAATTTCAGACTTGGCTGGGTTTATTTTTAAGCCGGCGACCCCCCTAAACTGATTAAGTTCATTCTCTATGGCATTGAGGGAAATCTCTGGATGGGAAACCGTGAAAAGCATATCGCCGGCGAATGCCGCAATTTTGTGTGTCGCCTCCGAAAGGTATTCCCTTTATCCCCTCATTTGTGCGTACCGCTGCTAGGAAGTGTTCTAGATGTAAGGCGTACAGCATGGGGGACAGTGGGCACACCTGCTTCGTGCCTCGGGTCACTGCTACCGCTTCTGATACTAGGCCGTTGATGGAGAGCCTGAGCACCGGGGGCCCTTAGTTGGCTCTTAACCGGTTCAGGAATCTGAGTCCGAAGCCCATCTTTCTCATGGTTGCAAAGAGGAATCTCCACTCTATGCGGTCGAAAGCTTTCTCGGCGTCGATCGCTAGTAGGAGGGCCGGGACACCTCTCTTGTGTGAATTTTCACAATCAGGTGGGGTATTGTCCTGACGTTGTCTCCTGTCTGGCGGCCCCTAATGAAGCCTGATTGGTCGAGACGGATTCATTTTGGCAGAACTGATCTATTCTAGTCGCAAGGGTTTGTGTGTGAATCATAGCGTCGACATTTATGACGTCGATGGGGCGGTAGGATCTGCATTCAGTGGGGTCCTTACCTTTTTTCTGGATGAGTATCACTTTTGCCTCTTCCATGGAATTCGAAATGGCCCAGTCCTTGCCTATCTGGTTGAAAAGGTCTGTGTGATAGGGAATGAGTAGTTCTTTATGCATTTATAGAATTCGGCTAGAAAGCCTTCTGGGCCAGGGGACTTATGTATAGGTAGGGATTTCATTGCTGCATGGACTTCATCTCTAGATACCCCCCTTCCAGGATTTCCTTCTCTTCTGCCGCTAGTCTCGGTAAGTCCATCTTATTTAAGTATGATACCTGGGTCGCCGGTGATGGATTTTCTGAGCTGTACAGATTAGTATAGAACCGAACAAACTGTGTCTGTATGTCTTTATTGCCAGTGCTCGTTTTACCACCCTCCACCTTTATTTTCAAGATAGTTTTGTCTGGCCAGGAGGCGGTCTGACTTGTTCACTTGGATATAATACTTTTGTTTAAGACGTAGTAAGTTGTGTTCCGCTGCCCTTGTCTGTATAAGGTCAGGGTTGGTCCCATCTTGGCCAGGATTTCCTATAGTTTGTCTCTAGCCTGACCTCCTCCAGCCTCCATTCCCTGTCCCTTCTAGCCTTGATTGCTATAATTCTCCCTCTAATCGTTGCTTTGAATGTGTCCAATCTAACCTGTGGAGACGTGTCGCCAGCCTTGTTTGTGTAAAAGAAAGCTTCTATTTCCTCTGCCACTTCACAGACTAAAGTTTCGTCCTTAAAGAGGAGAGTCGGGTATCTGCCACCTCCACAGGCCTGGCGGTGACTGGTTCCTTTTCATTGTGAGGGATATTGGAGCATGGTCTGAGATTGCTATGGCGCCCAGGTCCATTCTCGTGACTCTTCCCATCAGTGTTCTGGAAACCTAGTTGTAAACAATTCTCGAATGTGACTGGTGTGCATGCGAGTAAAAGGTAAAGCCCTCCTTATCCCCTTCCCGTTCCCTCCACACGTCTACCAGGGCCAGGTCTTGCACCTTCGCCCTGAGGCCCTCTGATGGGCGTCCCTGTGTTCCTGGGAAGATGCTACTTCTGTCTTTGTTGGGATCCCAGATCATGTTAAGGTCCTCGGTTAATATGATGGGTGTTTTTGCGAAGTGTTTGAGGGTGGTCAGTGCTTTTTGGATGTAGGCGTCTTGACCAGTGTTGGGTGCGTATAGTGTTGCCACCGTGTATCTCTCCCCCCTCCCCTCCAGGGCAATGGTTAGGTATCTCCCCCGGTCGTCCCAATTGGATCCTGCAACGTTTAGATCTAGGCCGTCTCTCAGGGCTATGAGGACCCCCCCCCTTCTTGACGGATTGCGTTGATTGCAGAATTCTTTTGTTACCCCAGAGTTTTATTCTCGGTCTGTCTCAGGTTTGGATATGCATTTCTTGTAACGTTACTAGATCTGGGTGTTCCCTTCTAACAAATCTCTCCACATTTTTCCTTTTGGTAGGTGAGTTTAGGCAATTGACATTTAGAGATATTGGGGGTCATTCCGAGTTTGGAGGCAGCCATGGTGCTATTAGCACCATGGCTGCCTCCAAACCCGGGTCCGGGTACGGGTAGACGGAATGTGGACTTTCCGGGTCATTCCAACCTTGGAGGATCCGGTAAGTCCCCATTCCGAAAACCATTCCCCATTCCCACTTGAGCCCCTATAGGGCTCAATGGGAATGGGGAAGGTGCCAATTACGGGCCCGCAAATAGCGGGCCTGTTATTAGCACCCTGGTCCCCTAGCAGGACCCACTAAGGACGTCTGGTCTGACCAGACGTTCTTTGCGGGTCCCGCTAGGGAACCTCGGAATAGGGCGGTAAGGGGTTACCAGCACTGGCATCCTTACCGGTAACCCCTTACCGCCCAACTCGGAATGACCCCCATTATCTTCAGCTCGTAGTTGCTAGCCATTCTTTTCCCCCAGAGACCTTATCTTGTACTTGCATCCCTGCTAAGATAGGGGGTTGCCTTTCGCGCCCCCCCCCTTCGTGGTGCGCCATCCCTGCATTATTGACGGGTCCCCCCGGATCAACCCCCTATCCCCCATTTCCCCCCAAAACAGTGTGGATTCAACTGGCATGTAGCCCCCCTCGGTTTTTGGTTACGAGAGTTGAACCCTATGATACTCCCAGAAGTGCTCCACATGAGATACCCCAATCTCATTTCCAGATTTGGCCCCCCACCCCTCCCTGCGGGGCCTCGCTTTGCCAGTGTCTGGCTTGAAGATGCTAGCAGTGAACTTGGCAGAGGTCTAATTCTCTTTAACTAAAGTTGACCTTACATAACTTAAGTCCTGCCCAGGCGAGTTGTCCAGGCGCTGGTGGTCTTGTGCAGTATGTTTTCAGCTTCGGCCTCGGGGGTGGTGACCATCAAATCCCGGTCGTGCCTGGGCGGTGGGGACCTTCAGCTTGGTTGGGCTTCCCCCTTCTTGGATCTTTTATTTTTGACCGTGGACCATTCCCATGGCCTACGGCTGTTGTGTGTGTTGGTGGAGGGATTAAGTTGGTGTTGGGAGTCGTCGTCGATGCCCAGCAGTGAGAGACCTTGCTCACAGTGAGTGATTTTCTGTTGCTTGCCTTTTCACTCGAAGGTCAGGCGGAAAGGGTGGGCCCACCTATAGCAAATTTCTCTGGATCTTCCTCCGTTTGATGAGCATGGCCTGGGCTAGGTCTTGGTAGAGAAATATTTCTGCTCTGTTTAAGGTGACCTGGTCTGCTTTTCTGGCCTTGGCCAAGACTCCTTTTTCCACTGTAATTGTGGAAGGCCACCAGTACATCCCTTGGTCGGGCTCCTGGCATTGTGGCTCCACCCTGTGGACTCGGTCGAATTGGATCTCCGGAGCTATGTCCGGGGCTAGGAGATTTCCAAATATTGTCTTAAGAACTTGCAAAAGGTCCTGGTCCTGCGTTGCGTCTGGTAGGCATTTGACTCGGATGTTTAATCTCCTCGACCTGTTCTCCAGGTCCTCCGCCTGGAGTTTGAGGTTGTAGGTAGCTGCCACCAGGGTTTCCAGCAGGGTGTCTGCTTTCCTAGTGTCCTCCGTCAGTTCTTGTATTGCTCTCTTGTTTGTGTCCACCCTCTCTTCTAGTTTATGGACGTTGCTCTTTATCTCCCATAGCCCCTCTGCCAGGTCCTCTGTCAGGGCGTCCATCTGTTTCTGTCCTGCTGTGGTGCTCTTATCCACTATCTCAACTATTTGGTGTTTGAGAGCCGACTGTGTTACTGGTCTGTCTTGGTCCTCTTGATCTGGTTCCATCCTTGAATCTGCAGACCAGTCTGTTGTGGGGAGGGCCCCAGGTAGGTCAGTCTCCTTAGCCCATATCTTTGGTAGTGGTCCTTCTTGCGTCTTCCTGGGGTTTCTGGGGGACAGCTGGGAGTCTTTGTTCCTATTTTTGGACATTACTCCGTAGGCGGCCACCTATGGAGTGCAGAGGTTGGCTGGGCAGCTGTATGGTACTGCAGGGGCCCCCTCGGAGGGGGGAGGGCGTGGCACATTTATTTATTTATTTGAATTTATAAAGCGCCCAGAGGCATTGTGGCGCTGTTACAGAGTGTTTGCTTTTTACAGGATATGCATACATGTTATGACAGACATTACATAAGTGGTGAATACAAATTGGTACAGGTAGTTTCTTAGACATCGGGTTTGGGGCTATACTGGATGGACCGACCTGGACAGATAAAATAAGCGGTGTCGCATAACAATTTGCTATGCAATTCTGTCAGTTTGCTTATCAAATGGACACTTGTGTAGCAAAGATAGCTATTTAAATTGCCCTCTTCAATGAAAGCACACCTCGTCTTGCATTCCTCTCTTGCCCTCTGTGCTCTCTTCCCCCTCTTTTCTCTGTTCACTTCAAGCCATAATGGAGATAAAGTGCAGCAGTAATCATCTCCCCGACTCTTCGTGCAAAGGCATGTGTGGGAGTGCTAGGCAAGAATTTATTTTTCGGTTTCAAACAATTGCAAACCAGAAATAATCGGGATGCTACTTTTATTAAGCTTTTTATATGCAGTCTGAAAAAGACCAGTATGTGTCAAATTTATATTTGCAATACAGTCATGCAATTCCATTCCATATAGGTTGTTACATAATGCATGATTTGAGTATGGATACTGTAAAACACTGCATCATTTCCATGCTTTACAGTAAAATGTAGGTTAGTATATCGAAATTTCATGGTGTCAACTATATTTTATTTTGTTGTGGAAGATGCATCATATTGACGAATGAACACTTTTGAAAATGTACATGATCACATGCTTTTGATGGCAAACCTAGTTCTGTAACCTGCAGGTTGCATACATCTTGCAACTGGTGCTCAACCCATGTGCAAACCCATACTCCTTGACATTCTGTATGATCACCCAATTGCTTTATACCAGCTACCCTGAAATTGAGATGACCACAAACTACAATATTCCATCTAGTTTGCCCAGTTCTCTGCCTGAAATGCAATCCACTCTGCTAAGTCTCTTTCTTTCCTCTTACATAATGAATAAACAAAGCAAACTAGATGCTTATGCAAAGTAGTGATCAATAGTCCATCCAATATGATCTATTCAATACCAAACACTGCAATTAGCCTCCAGAGCTTTGCTTTATGATTATGACTGCATTATATATTACCACCTGCATGAGACAGCTGTCAAACTGTTGTCAGAGCCTTTTTTTAAAAAAACGTTTTATTTATTTCCAACAACAACAAAAGGAAAACAGATAAACAAGCCCCAACTCCCACCCTCCCCCCCGCAAGCAGGATTAACCAGTCCTCGAGCCTTAACACCCTAAGTCAATCAGATGAATTCGTGATTTTTGGAACAATCCCAAGCTTGACCCCCCTCCCAATTCCCCCTCCCTCTTCCCCCCCTCGTTAGCCCCTAAGCCGTCACCTCCACGAATAACACACAAAAGTCTACTGCAGGTCCAGGAGCCGCAAACGCTGAGGGCGCCACCCAATTCGGAAATCGTCTTTGAGAAACACCATAATTTCCTCCCAATCCGTTGCAAAGGAAGGAAGTTTATTGTCCATGGCGTACGTTGCCCATTCAAGAGCTATAATTTCCCAGAGCTTCCGCAGCAAGTCCCTCATGAGGGGTACCGCAGCACTCCTCCAACGTTGCGCTATTACAGTCGTAGCCGCGAGAACGAGGATCACCCTCGCTCTCTCCCTAGACCTAGGCTCCCCCAGGATAGTGCCCCCTCCCAACCCCAGGAGAGATAGCGTTGGTGGTCTGCTGCCCCCCACCCCAAATGCCTGCTCCTGAGCCTCTGCAACTACCTGCCAAAAGGGTCTGATTGCAGGACAGTCCCACCAAATATGTTGCGCCATGCCCTCCAGATCACATCACCTCCCCGAAGTGTCAGGATAGAGCTCCCAAAGACGCGCAGGGGTATAACGCAACCCAAACAAAATCTTGTATCACATTTCCTGGATTTGGGACACCTTAGCCAATTTGGGGATTTTCTGCTATAGCCTCTCCCAGTCCCTACGTTCGATGTCCCTACCTATGATCTGCTCCCACCTACCCATGTAACTCCATTGGCTTCTAATGGTGGCATCGTCCAGGATTTTGTATAAATTAGATACTAGCCCTTTGGACCCATCATTGGATAGAAGAAACTTCTCAAAGCTCGTCTTTTCTCTTGTCGCCGCCTGCTTATTTGCTGAGTTCAGTGCCCAATGCCGCAGCTGCGTGTACCTGAGCCTGTCCCCTTCAGTTACACCATATTCCCTCTTGCACTCCTTAAATGAAAGGATTCTTTCCCCGCAGAATAACTTGCCCAGTCGTGTATACCCCCCCCCTCCTGCCATTGTGTAAACGCGCCCCCCTCCAGCCCTGGGGTGAAATCCCCATTACCAAACAAAGGCGTGAAAGGAGATGGGAAGGTCGTGATCCCCTTTGTTCTCACCAGGTTGTCCCAATTCTCTGCCATCAATTTCGTTATAGAACTTTCATAAAGATGCCGAGGCCGTAGCTGCTTAGGGAGCCACAATACCTCCGCAAGAGCATGGTGCGCCACCGCTCTGTCCATTTTCACCCACTGTTTGTCCCATGTAGCCTCCCCTTCCCGAAGCCACTCTCTACTTAGTCGCAGCTGCGCCGCCTCATAATACTGTTGAAAATTCGGCAATGCAAGGCCCCCCTCCCGTCTGGGTGCCATCATCAGCTGCCTGCTAACTCGTGCTTTCCTCCCCACCCATAAAAATTCACTGGTCAAGGATCCCAGCTCCTTAAAGAAGCCCGCGGGTACTGCCTGCGGTATTGCCTGGAAAAGGTACAGGAGGCACGGCAAGGTCACCATTATAACCGCAGCTACCCTACCCAGCCATGACACACGGAGAGCCCTCCACCGACGATAATCCCCATTTATCTCCCTCAACAATGGTGGGTAGTTAGCCTTATACCAGCCAGCGAACGTTGGCGTGATCGTCACTCCCAGGTATTTAATGCCGCCCGGGCTCCATAGAAAAGGGGTGGCCGCTCTGAGTGCCTCCCGATCCCCTGGGTTTAGAGTTAAGTTCAAGAGCTCCGATTTACCAAGATTAATCTTAAAGCCGGAAGCTTACCCGAATTCCTCCAATAACGCCCTGCTTGCCTGGATCGACTCCCGGGGAGCTGTCAGTGTCAGGAGCATGTCGTCAGCAAATGCTGCGACTTTGTTCCCTCCCTCCAAATGGAATACCCCTAATCACCCGGCTCTCCCTCATTGCCTGTAATAAAGGCTCAAGATAAATTGTGTAAAGCATTGGGGACAAGGGGCAGCCCTGCTTAGTACCCCTGCTCCGTGTAAAAGACAGCGACATGACCCCATTCACCGCTATTCTCATGGTTGGTGCCTGGTAGTTGGCCCGAACCATAGCAAGGAACTCTCCATCGATGCCCATTTTTTGCATTGTCCTGAACAGAAAGGATCACTCCACGCGATCAAACGCTTTTTCTGCGTCCAATGATAGAAGTACCGCAGGAGTTCCTGTCCTGTCAGCCTGTTCAACTAAATGAGCCACCCTCCTGATGTTGTCCGCGGTGTGCCGGCCCTTTATAACCCCTGCTTGGTCCGGATGGATCAATCCCGGGAGAAGGCCCTCCATCCTATTGGCCAAGATCTTCGTGAATATTTTGGCGTCAATGTTAATTAGCACTATTGGCCTATAGGATGCCCTCTCTTCCGGGTCCCTGTGCGGTTTCAGAATGAGGGTCAGTCTCACCTCCTCCAAAGACGGCGATATTCTCCCCGTTGATCTGAATGTATTAAAAAGGTTGGGCAGATGTGGGACAAGGACGGGGGCGAAGGTTTTGTAGAAGGAGGCAGCATATCCATCTGGGCCCGGTGCCTTGTTCGGTGGAAGGGCACAGATCACTTTCCTCACTTCCTTCTCTGATATTTCCCTGTTAAGCAGGTCCATCTCCTCCTTCCCGATCTTCCCCAGCTCCGTTCTGTCCAAGAATTCCGTCTGTGCATCGGCTGGAGGCCCCTGCGACGCATAGAGGGACTCATAGAATTGTACCAACACCTCCTGCATCTCCCCCAACCGCGTCACCCGTTCCCATGCACCCGTCTTCAGGGCCATGATTGCGTTTCTAGACTGGGCTCCTCTCAGCAACCGCGCAAGGAGTGCATCCGCCTTATTCGCTTTTGCATAAAATTTCTGGCGGACGCAGAGTAGCGCCCCTTCAGCCTTTTTAGTACGGAGAAGTTCCAGCTGCCCCAAAGCTCTTCGGTATTCCCTCATAGCCACCCTGGATGGGGTAGCTCCCGCCTGTTGCCTAGCCTTCTCAACTTCCCCCTCTAATTGCGCTTCGAGCACCGCTAGTTGCCTCTTCCTCTGCACTGCAGCTGCTATGAGCTCCCCCCTCAGCGTGGGCTTAAAAGCATCCCATCTCGTCCCATCCCCCGTGTCTCCCCTCTTCTTAAGCTCGAAATAAGTCTTGATTTTATCTTCCATTTCTTGCCAAATAATGGGATCTCTGAGGAGATATCTCGATACCTCCAAGACCACACCCCCTTCTCTCTAAGACCCAAGGGCATCCTCATCGAGACCACCTTGTGGTCCGCTATGCCAATGGGGCCCGTTACAACCTCCCTAATTCTGCCCACCAAGCTAGAGGAGACCCATATATTATCGATCCCAGACTGAGACCCATGGACCCCGGATAGAAAAGTATAACCCTCCTCCTCCCCCTTTAGCTCCTGCCATACATCCCGTAGACCCCCTCCACTTATTTTCTCCTTAGGACCTGAAGACATCACAGCCCCTCCTCTCGCGGGGGCCCCCCCGACCTGTCCCTATCCCTCTCCCAGGCTATGTTAAGGTCCCCCATCAGAATTATTTGCTCCCAGGCCTTCTCTTCCAAAACTCCCAACACCCGCTTCAGAAACTGCTCTTGGCCAGAGTTCGGGGCATATACCACCGCTAGCGTGTATGAATCATTTTGGTGGGATCCCTTAACTATAATATACCTCCCCCTTCTTGTACCAGTGTCAGTTACCCTAAAATCCACTGAGTCTCTAATGGCCAAGGCAACCCCTCCCCGACTTTTTGCTCCCCGAGGCATGTAGGATCTGGCCAAACCCCCTCAATTTCAAACGTCCCTGGTCTTTTTGCCTAAGATGCATCTCCTGAAGAACCAGAACATCTGGGCCCTCCTTTCTTGTAAATTGCTCCAATTTCTTCCTCTTGAGAGGGGTATTCAATCCCCTCACGTTATGCGTCAGCCACTTGAATCCTACTCATACCGCCACAGGCCACAATCCACCCCATCCCCCTTGCCCCCCCTAATACCCAATTCAACGAGCATGGAGCTTGCCCTGTCTTTGCGCAAGCCGCCCTCCTGCTCCCTCCTACATTGGTATGATTGGCCACCTACCAGGGCCTGAAACTCGAGCCAAGCCACTGCTGCCTGCCCCCCCCTCCCCCAACTCCCCCTCCACCCTTCCCCCCAGGAGCCCCCCCAACCAACTGTCCCCTTCCCCCCACGAAGGGCTTGCCCTTCCCGCTCCCTCCTCCCCCTCTTTCTCAGGTATACCCACCCTTCCCGATTCATAGATGATCGTTTGGCCCCCCTTGCCATTTGCTCCTTTTGAGGCCCACCACCCTGGTAACTCCCTTTGGCTTATACTTCCACCTGGGCACACCTCCCCTCCTCAGTCGGGCTTGCTTGTGTTCCTCTCCTTGGTCAACTTCCCGCTCAACCTCGCCCACCTTCTCTTTTCCCCCACCGTCGACCACAGCCAGGGTTTTAGCTCCACCCCCGTACACGCGGGTCGTCTCCCCGCACTAGTAGATGCCTCCTCAAGATCCAGACGGAGGATGTCCGCACCTTCTTGCAGCGTTGTTATTCGCTTTTGAGCCCCCTCCCACTCGAAGATAAGGTCCATTTGTATTTAATCCCCTTGCTATTGAGTTCCTTAAGGACCGGGCCAATTAGGCGTCTCTTTAGCAGAGTGCTGCTCGCCAAGTCCTGGAACAAGGCGATACAGTGACCATTGTACTGTATTGGCTCTTGCTTTCTTGCCTCTTGGAGAACTGCTTCCTTTTGGGCGTAACTGGCAAAGGCTGCCAGGACATCCCTGGGCCTCTGCGTCACTCCTCCGCCCCCTCTGCCAACCCTGTGGACCCGGTCTAACTCCACTGCATCTGGGGGTGACACACCTAGGATCCCAGCGAGAATTGCTTGCACCACCCCCTTAAGTTCCTCGTCTCGGACCGTTTCCGGCAGCCATTTAATCCGTATATTAACTCTGCGGGACCTGTTTTCCATGTCCTCCATCTGGGTCTCTAGATTCTGCGTGGCCACGTCGAGTCTTTTGATTGCCTCACTGTGCGCCGTCTCTTCCTTGTCCATCTCCTGCAGCCCTCTCTCCAGGAGGTCAGTTTGTTCGCCTTGCTGCCACAGCTCCTGCTTAATCTCCCCTAGGGTCGAATTGAGGACCGACCGCAGAAGTTGGAACTGTACCTGAAACGTTTTCGTCAGGATGGCTTGGAGGGCGAGCATCTCTCCCCTAATGTCTTGCCTCGAAAGCATGGCTGCAGTTTCCCCTTCAAGCGGCATGGCCGTGTCCACCGTGCCATCACGCACACTTTTAGCCGTCTCTCTTCTCTCTTGCAGTGGCCAGATGGTGGGAAGGGTGCCCGAAGCATCCCCCGGAATCTGCAGATCTTTCCTGCTCTTTCCTTTGTGTTTGGTAGCCATCCCAATATAGGTTACAGATGCGGCGATCACACTACCACACGCCGCTGGTTCCCAGGTGTCCTGCCTCCCGCTGGCCCGCATTTGTCACCACCTGTGTCTAGGCGCCTGATCCACCTCCCGCCGCGCCCTCCTCAAGGTTCACTGATCCTCTCAGGCTTCCGCGTGGCACTTGGGGTCTTGGCCGCTGAGAAAGTCCTCCACTGTGGGCACAGTGCCCGGATCGGAGCGCCCAATCAACCCTTCCACCACGATGAGTGGGACCCCTGCAGGGCGCAAGTCGGGTCTCACACTAAGGGGCACACTCCTTTCAAGCCATGCTCTCAGTCCTGTAGCCGTTCCTGCTGCCCCCAAGCGAGTCCCACACCACCTCCTTTTCCTCTGGGTGCAGGCACTCCCACGGTGGGCCCCCCACACCGCAGTCGGCCACTCACCGACTCCTGCTGGCCAGCCGCTACACCAGGCGCCGCCGCTCCTCCTTCGGGGGTGGGGGCAGGATGGGGATCTGCCCGCCCACGCCGCTGCTATGCTGCGGCAACACGGGTCTCCAGCGTCGGGGCAGCTGCCGCAGAGCCGCCCAGCCACGACAGCCCCCAGGTGAGTCAGGGGCGGGCTCCCTCCAAGTTGCTCCGGAGCCACTCGGCCGCCGCAATCCCCCCGCGGCTGGTATCACACCGCCACCCGCCGCAGGCACTCCTCAGCCGCGGGTGAGCCAGCACCGCCTACCAGTTCTCGGGCGCTCCTCCCGCCCCAAGTTCGTTGCAGGCCGACACCGTGGTCCCCGCAAACGGTAGCGTGCGGCTGATTACTCCGTGTCGCTCGGTGTGCCAGTGCACCAGGGCCCCTCCGCTTCACTTAGCCACGCAAAGCTCGACTCACAGACCGGGTGGTGGGCACAATCCCAGGTATGGGGCGCAGGAGCTCCACCAGCACGACTACTCCCTGCAGGCGGCCATCTTGAATCTGTCAGAGCCTTTTTAACATATCTATTTATTTGTGTCCATTCATGCAGCTAACCTTTTACGTTTTATAGACACTCAGCTGTGGCTCGCAAAGTCTGTTTGCCCACTTGCATAGTCGTTTACATTTTATGATGGGCCAATAGCATTAGCAAGAGATGTTGGAAACTTTTATGTAACATTTACTTTGTTTGCAGTAAATGTCAAACTTCACTGTGCATGGCTGACCTATGTGTGGCATCAGTGTACCAAACAAAGCGGGTTTGTAGTGACATGCACCATTGTACACTAAACGCATTTTAAATTTGTTGTCCTCCATTGCTATGGGCCTAATGCATTTCTCTTAGGTTGAATAGGGAAACTAAATTACACGACCTGAAGGTCTAGCTGAATTTGAAAGAATTTGCAAGGCCCGACTCCTCTAACCAATGTCTTATTTCAGCGGTATGCAAAACTGCTGTATTGTTGCTCATTTCATGTCTTGGGTACAAATAACTTCTGATGACATTAACAATATTTGTACAAAATTGCTAATCAAATCGGTAGGTTTGCTAATCAGAAAAATGTTAATTAGCAAACTCTGCTAATCAATTTTTGTAAACTAATTTATGCCTTGAATTTTGATGTTGGGTTGATTCAGTCGGTGCCAATGTCCTTGTAGTCTCCTGTGCCGCCCCGGGCACCCTTGTTTGGCCTTGGTTCTTCCCAGCGGCCCAGAGACCCGTATGGCTTGGGCCCCGGGGCTGGAGTAGGTGGCAGGCCAAGTTCCATGTGAGTGGTTACTGGGGATGGGTTGCTGAGCTGTCCCCAGGGAAGCCGGACATGCGATTGGCCCAGGGGCTTACAGGTCCCCTTCTCTGGACCTAAGTGCTGACCCCGTCTCAGTGGGCGTCTTGGTAACTCCGCTAGCTTTAGTGCACTCTGTACAGCAAGCTATGCTGAGGTGGCATGGGGTCCCCGTGCTCCTGTGTGTATTTTCTGCTCTTCCAAGGACCTCTGTAGTTGCCGCTGTCCCCCGCCTCCCCTCCCCCACCTCCTGTGGGGCTTTGGTTATGGCTCTTTGGGCCTGCTCCCTCGCTGCGTTGTCGGCGCTCCCAGGACCTGGGAGTCCCCTTGTGTGTGTTGCGTCTGGTTTACTTGGGGCGCCAGGTGTGTGGGTCAGGGAATTCCTTGAGACTTTTATACTGGATTCGGAAAGTTCTTGTTCAACCAATACATTCCATAATATCCAACAATGTCTTTAAAGCAAATGTTTTTCCCTTGAACAACAATTTCTTTATATTGGATGAGTTTCTTGTTCTGTAAACTTGCCAGGACTTATTTTATAAACTTCTTCGTTGGTGGATTCCAGATATACTCGTTTGTCAGGAATGCTTTCATGGGGCTCTTCAGATTGCCTGTATACTCCCCTGCCAAGTATCCTCCCCAAATGTTAGAGTTCTTATATGGTTTCAAATGCCTAGTATATTTGAATGCCAGGGCTTTTTGTATTGACTTCTTAGATCCCCTGGTATACTTCCCTGCCAAGTATCTTGCCACAATGTTAGTCTTTGCACAACTTTGGTGGATGACATGCTATACTTCCCTGCCAGGAATCCTGCTCTGGCGTTTTACAGATCCCCTGGTATACTTCCCTGCCAGGTATCTCGCACCCAAATGCCAGCTGCCTAGTATCTTCTCTTTATCAGGATTTCTTATTGGTTTCACTGTCCTTTTCAATATACCACATCAGCATCTGCTTTGTTCTGTTCAATGTATTTACTAAGGGTAACTTTTGTTTCAGCTTGCCGCCACATTGCCATCTCATGCATATGTATTTGTTCAGTTTTCATTGTTGCACTCTCTTTTGTCAGTATTCAAGTCTTTTCTCTTCCGAGCATCGATTTAACATTAGTTTTTTTGTGTGTTTATATTGCCTTTGAGCATTGTCCGGAACATCAATCTCACGTACTTCATTCACTTGATTACATGGGTGTTGGTACGCCCCAGGGTCCCAAAGGGCCCTGGTCAGACTCACCGGTTGTTCACGGTGTCTCCGCTGTATGGCATGCCTCTGTGGTGAAGCTTCCTCCCTGGCTGACTTCTGACAATGCAGACATCTGCCCAGCATTTCCTGCGGCTCTGCGTTAACTCGTCAGCTTCCCCCTGGACTGGAGAATGCTGTATCCCAGGACTACCGTACCTCCAGGATCTCTGTTGTGCCCAACTGTACTCCCACAGTCCTTCGGGTATGTCTGATGCACCACTTCCTCCTCCACGTCACACTGGTGTGTGCGACTCGTGTTTGTGAGCTGTAGCATGGATGTGCCAGCTTTCTTCTCTGTCGGCATTCTCCTGCATGGTTCTCTCCCGTAATGCCTTGCTTGATATGACGGATGACATTTTTAAAAGGTCCCGGGCACGTTAGTTTCAACAGAACTAGTCTGCACGTTAGTCTTTGGGCTTGGCTTGGTTTGCATCAACTCTTCCCTCCTCTTCTTCGTCTCAGTACTTGAGGCTTCATGGGAGTTGAAGTCCATACATGTAATTGGACTTTAAACTGCTGTTGATCAAGAAACTTACATAAAGAAATGTCAGAAACAAAAGATGTAACTACTAAATAAGAGACAAGGGGTACTTTATCGACTCAAGGGTTCGGCCCCCATAGACAACTAAGGACACTCAAAGATTATAGAACCCTCTAGTCACTTTTTTCTCTTCCTACCTTGGATCTCACACACTCAGTTCATGTCAAACATATATAGAACTGAAAACACATTATTGTGTCATAATTATAATACATTCAATTTTATTCAAATACATTTGAACACAAGATAAAAAAAAAACATTTCATCAAAAATATCACAATGACAATTAGAATGTAAAATAACATACAAAATATCACAAACACCAATAATCAACATTTGTGCAGACAGCTCAAACACATAATAGCTATCAATACTACTCCTCATTCCGCACATCCCTTAAATCTCTCTCCATTCAACGCCATGAAACCCCTTCCCCCTCCTTGCTCCCCCTCCTTCTTTGCTCTTTCCCCTTGATCATCTCCTTCCCCCTCTCTCTCCTCCCCACTCTCCCCCTTCCCTTCCCCTCCCCCTTCTCCTCCTCACCCCTCCCTCTCCCTCCCAGTTCTACTGCTCTGCTCTCCATCTTCCCTCCAGTTTAATTGCTCTTCTTACTGTTTTGTTGCACTGATTCATTATTGTAATTTGCTTCTACTGTTATAATGTTTTATGTATCATGTTGTTAAAATGTTCAGTGCTTTGGTATAAGGCGCTGTATAAACAAAATAAATACAAATACAATAGCCAATAAAGTGCAAAATGTGTAAGCTACGTTGGTTAGTGAATAAAGAACCACTATTAATGATTGTAACTTTATTCTCTCAAATGTAGAGAATCCTTTTACACAAAAAAGGTTATTCTTGAAATAAATACTTGATTACAAGCACTGTCTTAGCCCAGTGCTACTTCAGACCCACGATGTTTCACGCGTGTTGTGAATGTTTGAGGTATGCAGAGAGTTTTGTCTAGAGTGACCGAAAGTAAGGGATTTCTGATTTTCACACTAAGGGGGAATTGTGAGGTGACAACAAGCCACCAAAAAGCGTAGATATTACGAGGTCTTTGTCAAGGAAAGGGGGGGGGGGAATACCTTGTCTCATCAAATGGAGCCAGCCTCTCTCACTGGTAGTTGTCCCCTCCCATGGGATCCTCCATCATATCCCTCGGACCTTGAAACACTTGTTTATAGGCACGTTATAAATGCCATATCATATAACCACCCCCAGGGTCAGCTTCAGGTAGCAGCTGCCATCCCCTGGCAACATGTGATGAGGTCACTGCTGGGGAATCAGTGAGGAGTCCATCGGATTCATTACACTGTGAACACACGGGCTAGAAGAAACAAGGTATTACCTGACTCTGGGTTTTCCCTATCCCCTGATGGGCGGCCGTTAGATGGAAATGAGCCAGCTCCAGCATTATCTTCTATACGGTTTCCTCTTCCTCAGGAAAAAAAGTTTTTTTTTCATACATTCTCCCCAATTTCGACTAGGTGTTTGAAACCCTTCAGGTACTCTTTCTCTACAGTTCTCTTTATCAAACTTTGTGGTTCTTGAAAGTCCTCTGGCCTTCTGATAGTCTTGGTTCAGGTTTATCTAACTCCTGTAACTCTTGTGGCCTTCCCAGCCTCGAATTTCTCTCAGTTTCTCAGGACTCAGCAAAAGTCCTATGGACCTCTAATAGGCTTGCTTTCACTCTGTTCGGGTTTATCTGGCTCCATTAACCCTTGTGGCTTTCCCAGATTTGAATGTCTGTTCGTCCCTCTCCATTGCGTTACCTCTTTGGGAGCATTTACTTTCCCGTCCGCTGCTCGACTCGGCAGCTAATGCACTTCTTGTACGGAGCTCAGGATCTGGGCTCTCCTCTGCAATCTGGTTTCGGCGTCGGTTAGCAGGCCCCAGGCGCACCACGGCTTCCTTGTAGTCACGCCACCAGGTGAGACGGTTGCTGTCCCATCTCCATCTCTTTCACGACCTTCGCTTCTCAGTCGGTCAGGACACCAGCCTTCCGGTGTCCGGCTAGCGATTTGCTCGCTCTCCAAGCCACAGCTTGCTGCGCGGTCTAGCGAGGCTCTGCCCCTCCACGACGTCTGTCAGAGGCTCGTCTCTGCGTAGGATTCTCCCTCTCCGACTCAAAGTTCCTCATGGTTTTATGTACGTCATCGGAATCAAAAAGGGCGTATTCTTCTTTGATTCTGGAGTTCAGGTGAGATCCAGCATTACCAGAAGCCAAAGACATTGAAGAAATGTCACTATTCGGGGAAACCAAAACAGGGTTAACAATAGTCTTTCCTTTTCCCATGTAGGTAGATAACGTGTTCTGGACAGGGATTTTCTTATCGGAATGGGAGTCCTTGTCCCCAAGAGACAAGTCACTCCCAGTGAGGTTCAACTTGCCCACAACCCTAAGGAGGGTCTTGCTTTGCGGGCTCCCCTCCCTATCCTCAAAGGAGGTGGCTCCCCTCTGAGCAGAAGGGATGAATAGTCCAGATTAGTCACAAGTGCCACTCCGTCTCACAGGGTCTAGTCCCCACCACCAAACAACCTCCCTTAGACTGAACATAACCTACATCTCGACCCAACAAGCAGGCCTAACTAACCACTCATCCGGGAAAGTGAATGGAGTAGCCACCATAAATAACTTGCTTATCAAATAGCTGTAGTAACACGTTACTAGAAATGAATAGCCCAACTCAATGGTACTCAGTAGAATGAAAGACTGAACAGACCCACTGGGATTTGGACCTAAAACCATCAGATTATGCAGTTGAAGTTTTATTCCACTGTGCCATCTTACTGGTTCTAGTTCCACCTGAGTCACTGTTCAAGATTGCTCCCTTACCAGTAATAGTTATGCCACCAAACATATTTTTTTCTGTTGGCACCCATCTATTTCTCTCATCCAGCTCCAGCTCTACTCCTCTCCCCACACCAAGCACTATGCCTTCGACCCTAAACAGCATGGACAATGCCATTGTTATATTAATTTATTTCATGTGTATTGCATAGAGAAAGAAAGGTTGCCTCAGAACTACTTTACAGTGCTAGATAACAGATGTAGTTTAATTGTAAGACTGCATGGATATATTATTTTTTTTTTTTTTTTTTTTTTTTTTTTTACACAAAAAACAAACAACCTTACCTATTGATTAGAACAAAATTAAAGTTGTATCCAGTAGCTTCTTTGACCCGATCTCTGATGCATTCCAGTACTGGTATCCATGGTTTAGGAGTCAAGGTAACACCCGAATAAGTGTATGTTAATCCAGGATCACCATAGCTTACTTGTTTTCGCGCAATGTTATGCCATTTTCCAAAAACCTTAACCTTGCTTAGTTCATCTATTGAAACAGAAGAAAAGCATTGGTTTAATATGTATGCATTTGATTATTTCTATTGGCTATACAGATCCTAACTCCTTTAGGACTTACAGCTGATTGTCCATGTATCCTTCCCTGTGTCATCTGCTGCGACTGCTGCCCTGTGAATTACTTAGCAGGATTGTGATCACAATAAACTACATATGCACATTTTATGTTGTGATTTTAATATATATTGATTGTAAATTGGAAGAATATAAGTGATATTCAAATGAATCGATGGAAACATTTTGTGGTATGTTTTCAATGCTGTGTTTCTATTTTATGTGGAAACCACATTGTTAAAGGAAATTAATATGGGTTGGCACAGAGATGTCCAGATCACTTGAGCTTGCTTCCCCCTTTTTAACATCAGCCTTCCAAGTGCTCCTAAAATGGGGGCTCTGGTTTCTTTACTGGTGTTTTTCAGATGGTCAGGTCTAATGTTTTTGGAGGTTGTTATTGTTAAGGAAGAAGAATGGGGATTTGTGCCCTGATGTTGAAGTTCTGGACTTGGGTGGGCTGGGGATAAATTAGGGTGGGGTGAAGGACACAACCAATGGCCGTCTGTTTTTTACTACTAGGTCCCCCCCTAATATTTACCTATGATAATGTTGACGGTATAACGTATATGCCTCAATATTCGCAGTATAAGCAAATTCTTGCCATTTTTAAAGATAAGAAATTAATTTTCTTCTTTTCATTCAGAAAAACGGAACATTGAAGCTGGGACACAGGTGGGCCGATTCAATTTATTGTTCTTCATCCACATCTTGTTGGAATGGGATATGTGTTCTAATTTCTAGTGGTGTTTGATGAACCCTTGGATGTCGTTCCTTCTCCCCTAGACAGAGCCCCTTCCCAGGAGGCCAGGGAGGTGAGGCCGCTACCCGATAGTCCCCCCCGAGGGGTGGTACTCAGTGGGTAGATCTCAAGGGGAGGAATCCCATTATGGGATGACCATCCGGGGAGAACACAGTATATCCAGACTATACCACAACCTCCCTTATCCTCCTACCCTATTCAAGGTATCATAGTTCCCCACACTTCCATACACTTTTGTAGGGTAGATAGCCCAACCCCCATGAGAAATGCTGAGACAAGGAAGAGTAGGGACTACCTAGGTGAGTCATGTGGGAAGACTGGGACGAAGGACAACCCAAGTAATCCAGTTGAGAATGATCACATCAGTACCAAGACGAAGAGGCGCAGTGTAATAAAGAACGCTCCGTGGAACCAAAACCACCATTCTAGTCAATATGGACAATATTACATAGCTTTCGAGTAAAGTGGGCATGAGCCCCTTTGCCCTCACTGCGCTGGTGCACCAAGCTGCACTCGTGTGCTGTTCCCCGATCGACCGAAGGAAAAGCTCAAAGTCAAGCTGCACCCTGCCAACAGTGAGCACACACTGCTTGAGTAGTCCCCCACTACCTTGTTTGCCCCGTTCAGCAGAAAGAATCCCAACGTTACCAGCACGCTTTAGTTCCAGGTTCCTCGCAAAGCAGAAAGAATTTTAGCATTACCAGCATGCTTTATTTCCTGATTCCTCGCAAAGCAGCCCGATTCAAAGTGGCCGGCGACATTTACAACCCAAACCGATGGCCGGTATCAGTTGCCTAGCAACTGGCTATATTTTTGGCCAATCAAATTTCGCAGGCAGGTGGAAGCCGGCCCTCGACGAAGGCCAGAGAAAAAAGCTGTGTCTGCGCTCTGTCCACGCAATGGGTGCGAGGCCGTGATGAGTCTACCTATATATTATTACTAACACCATTGAGTATACGTCCACGCTCCTCACCACCAATTGAGCGTGAGGATTGCCTCCCCAGCAAGACGCATCTATCGTCAATGCTCCCGGCCCCACGAGGCGCAGAATGATCACAAGACGCCCTCTCCGTGCTAAGGTACTGTTAAACCCTCCTGAGCTCATGCAGGTGATGCCTACATTACACCATTTGCGCCCTCACCAATCAATGTTTCGTGTTAAACTGTATTACCAGGCTAACTCGATATAATGTACTAACAGTAGCCCTTTTGCCCATCTGTAGCAGCCTAATCCTGCATAAAGCACTGCCACTAAAAATTATCATGTCAGCCCTATAGTAGCCCTTTCTCTTAAGAGGTGTTGTATTGCCTTGCTAACTGTTTGACACCATAACTGTTTAGCATTATCCCAAGCTTTTATCGTGCATCCAGTTACTGTTTATGTTTAGGCCCTCCGCTGCTCATATCAAATTCACCACATACTCGGCTACACCGGCTCGCTAGATTAATTGTTACTCCTCTCAAAATTGTGGATTCTTGCCTAGTACTATGTTTTCCACTATTGTCTCACCCATTTACTGTGTGTTCCTACGCAGTCATTACTGAATTGCTAGTCATTTGTACTTTGTTTGCTTGCATTAGCGTTTAATATTAACCTAACCGCTATTCCACGCGCCGGTCACAACTTAGTATTGGACCCAAGTCCACATCCCGTACTCTCCTCAAGTCCCATATTGGGGGCTAGATTTAGACTCTCCACCCGGACTTACTTGCGCCAGGGAGCAAATCGGAAACAGAATAGCCCACCATTCAACCACATCCGTACCATTAACAACTCGCACAGGTTTCTCAAATCCTCGTCCTGCAAGGTTACCACCATAGCTACCACACCGCAACCTAAACTCCAGTATTCCCACTCTAAAACGCAGCCTGACAATATAAGCCATTCGGCTCCACCCTCCTCACATACACTACTTCTGTCTCCTCCCAATAGTCACTGGAAAGGTGCCCTACGGTCCCTAGGTGCACATGCCATCGACATCCACAACCTTATCCTGGAATACCAACTAGATTTCTAAATAATGACCGAAACCTGGCTCCACCCAGCCTCAGGTCCTTTACTAACTCTAGCCATCCCAGCTAACTACACCATTCTCAGAACTGACCGCCCAGATGCCACGGGGGGAGGTGTAGCCATCATTGCCAAAACTTCCTTACAGTTCAGAGCCTGTAAAACCGAGACAATAGACGGATATAAACTCCTAGCACTAAAACGAACTACTGATCCTAAGACAACTATCAACTTCCTCATTTATTTTTATTTTAAAATGTTTTTATTGGCATTTCAAAAAATACAATAGGAAGTGGCAATTTTCAAGTGTTCCTATGGTTAAGGGAGAGGGGGGGGTGGAGAACAGGGAAAGAGGAAAGGCAGGGGAGGGGTCTACAAAACAGCAACATAACTTAAAACAAACAACAAAGGTCGTTGTGGTCCGAGGTTTCCTTCCGGGGTTAATCTAGCCAGGGGGGAACAGAGCAGGTGGGTTGGCCTCTGCAATGAGGTGTCAAGGTTGCTGTGTGGGGCGGGTCTTCTCATCACGGGGTCACAGTTCCAAATGAATTTACAACTTTTGTGGGTAGGCTGGCATTATTCACAGGGGTTTGTCGTCGGATGGGTGGAACATGTCCCATAACAGAGTCTTCCAGGCTTCATAGGTCATGACTGGGCCTTCCCCCATCTTGATAATTCCCTCTCCCCATAGTCTAGTTTCGGCATCCAACCAGTGTTCTAGTTCCTTAAGCCAGGTGGTGTAACGGGGGCCCGTGGAGGATTTCCATGTCGAGGCATTTGCTCGTTTAGCCAGTATATATACCATGTCCATAAATTTGATGATGTGCCTAATCTTGCCAATCCGTGGGTAGGAGCCCAGCAAGCATTCCTTTGGGGTCCGCTCATAGCGGGTGAGTCCCGCTCTTCTACATGCTTGTTCAATTTTGGACCAGAAATGTTGTACCTTTGGGCAGTTCCAAAACGTGTGCCATTCCTACTTCCTCTGAATTGAACCAGGGACATCAGGAAGCAGGGGGTTAGCTGAATTTCGCGATTCTGCTGGGGGTCATATATGTTCTGTGGAGGACATTTAGTTGTATTAGTCTGAATCTTGCATTTCTGGATACTTCTCTGGGATATTATAGGATTCTGACCCATTCCGGTTTGTTAATACTAGTTCCCAGGTCTATTTCCCGATGCCGCTCTTGGGGTTAGGCCGGTCTGTGAGCTGGGCGTATATCGTAGAAGTCGGTTTCCAGCCATCTCCCAGATTATGCATTAGGGTTAGGGTCTGATCCGGTTCCGGTTCTTCCGGTCATTCACTCCATTTCTGTTTTTCCACTTCTCTGATGTTTCGGTAATGGAGGTGTTGGCCTTTGGGGAGCCCTTCGTCATGTACCAGGGAGTCAAAAGTTTCGGAAGGAGTTGCCTTCGTACAATCAACTTCCTCATAGCCTATAGAGCATCAGGTTCCACTAACCACCCAGACATAAATATTCCCTTACTTATTACCCGCCCTCCTCAAAATTCAAGACTAAATTAATCCTACTAGGTGACTTTAATCTGGGCTTTAACGACATACAAGATCACAAAGCAACAGCCTTCCATAAGGCATTACAAGAAATGCAGCTCTCCCAAATCGTCAATGCTCCGACCCACACAATAGGCACAATTTTAGATTGGATTTTAACACTGAATACTAATGTAACCCTTGAAGACATTCTAGAGATATCTTGGTCTGATCATCATCTAGTTTGCTTCAACATATCCTCTAACAAAGCCCAAGAATCACCATCTCCTCCGCCCATTCCTATCTTAGTGAGCAACTCACGTAAACTCACACCAGAAAACCTGACCCCAGTGCTAAACAAATTACTCAATGCACAGCCTATAACGAATACTACCCCTGACAGCATCTCTCTCCTATACCACACCTGCATGATAACCCCAATCGACGAAGTAGCCCCACGCAAGTCTAAACTGCCCAGATCTAAACATAGCAACTCCTGGTTCAATGACAAACTTATTGATCTTAGAAGAAACAAAAGAGCTTTAGAACACTTAACTAGAAAAAAACTTTCCAATGAGTAAAAAAAAAAAAATGTTCCAAGTAGTCTCACAAAAATATAAACTTGCAGTGATTACCCACAAAGCAAGTTCCCTGAATTCACGTAGTACCAATGCCGCCTCTAACAGTAAAGAACTGTTCTCAATACTTAGGGAACTGGAAACACCCATTCCATCTCCTAGCCCAGCTATTACAAGTAAAGCACGGTGTACTACCATTCAGAATGCCTTAGCCACCAAAATGAACTCACTCCAAGATAAAATCGGAATGAAAAGAAAGTTACTGGAGCACACGGACGAGTCCGCCACTATTGTCTTGACTGACAACATAGTATCACCATCGCAATTCAATTTTACTTCAGTCACCCAAGCCCAAGCACTTAAGACTATCGCTTCCCTCAAACCATCTAGCTGTAAAGGAGATTGCTTTCCCGCGAAACTAGTTAAGACCTGTGCTGCCACTCCAGCACCCATTATTACCAATATTATAAACACATCCTTCAGCACCAACTCCATCCCCCCAATATCAAAGAAGCCTGGGTCACGCGCCTACTCAAAAACCCACCCTAGACACCACTATTCCCACTAACTACAGACCCATCACCACAGTCCCCTTCCTCCTCAAAATAAAAATGACAAAATTGCATACAGCCAAGTACAAACCTACCTAGAAGACATAGGTGATAGTCAAACCGGCTTTCGACCCAAACACAGCACAGAGACAGCATTACATGATTTCAAAAACCAGATAGACGCTATCAGAGACTCAGCAAACCTTTGCATCCTACTATTACTCGGTCTGTCCGCTGCGTTCGATCTAGTAGACCATGACAAACTTTGCCTAGCACCATCAAAAAACGTTCACTTTTCTAATGATGCAACCACTTGGATCAAATCATATTTATCAGAACGTACGTCCAGAGTAGCCATTGGCGAGGAGGCGGCTGATTCTATAACAGTGCCCATAGGTGTACCTCAAGGATCGTGCCTCTACCCCACCCTTTATAATGCCTAAACTAAACTTCTTTTCGCAGCTTACCCATGGGAGTAATATACACTAACTTTGTGGATGATACTCAGATACTCATCCTAATCACTGATAATCAAGAACAAGACACTATTCTCAGAAACAAAATCTACTCTCTCATCCAAAATTGGATGAGAACAACTAGTCTATACCTCAACGGCAAAAAGACCGAGATCCTCATAGATGGTACACCTGCCCGTCTGAAAAGACTACACCAGGACTATACCTCTATTGTTATAAATGGTACTCCCATAACTATTTCAAACCAAGTAAAAATCCTAGGTGTATAATTAGATTCAAGTCTCACCATGAGTAAACATATCAAATCACTTGCCTCATCCACCGCCTACACGGCTAAATTCATTGCCCTTAGTCGACAATTTATTACCCTTCAGAACTGCATCACACTAGCAAGAGCCCTCAATATGTCCAAGCTAGACTATTTTAACATACGCCTGCTAGGCACCACCAAGACAAATCTAGTAAAACTGCAACTACTGCAAAACAAAGCATTAAGAGCAGCACAGGACATCAGAAAAGTGACCCAATATCACAGACTAGGAGGGAGGTACATTGGCTGCCCGTACAAGCCAGAATACTACATAAAACACTTACCACCACACACAAATGCATCACCCAAAACGCCCCAATATATCTTAACCAATCTCACTCATAAAACATCTACTAGATCCCTCAGATCTAACTCTAGCACTCACTCACTCATCCCACGCTTCAAGAACACAAGAACAGGTATATCCAGCTTCCCTGTAGCAGCGCCTAGACTCTGCAACTCACTCCCCTCCAACATAAGGAATGAGCCTTCCCACACTCACTTCAAGAAACTACTGGCTTTTCAATACATTCTAACCCTCCTGCTTCCTATGATGTATCGAATAACTGTAAGCCTACAACACTGTCAACCGAGAATGAAAGTTTGTAACCACAATTTCAAATGCCATTACCCAACACTATTTCCTTGTAACCAGAAAGCATTACTGTAATCTTGTAACCTACGCTGTGACACCCTGGGGTCTGGGCGTATAATCAAATGCAATAAATAAAATAAAAAATGTGAGCAAATTGAACATAAAAAGGGAAGAAGGACAGAAAATGGCTTTCAGCCCTCCCCTGAGGAGCCGCAAGCAGGTCGGCGGTGCAGCGAAGGGAAGCCTGGGAACCAAGATGCGAGATGAGAAGGTGAAGCCTCCAAAAAGAAAAGAAAGGACCCTTTTCCTGATTGGAAGCAGGCTGCCGATACAGATGGAAGAGAACTGACCACACTGTCCACGTCGGAAAGGGAGGCCAGCTGGGAGCAGCAGCTACAGAGGTGCCGTAGCTGTAGCAGGCCACTCAGAGACCTTGGAGACGGAGTCCTGGAACCGGCCAGAGACGGAACGGAAGCTCGCTATGCTATTATGGTATTTATTGAGCACGGACCTAGCTTCGAGAAGCAAAGGAGCGCTTTACAGTGGTATCGAAAAATACAGATACACACCAAAGCGCTTTTCAGAGATAACAACAGTACAGATATACAGCAGGAGGCAAAATACAGAGGGGCATACAGGAGGGGTACACCTGTACATGTTGGAGACAAGTGGGGCAGACGGCGTCTAGCAAGTCAGATGGCGCGAGGTGCGAAGTCATGGCCTAGCTGTGGGGGAGAAGAGACTCCTTGAAGAGGTGGGTCGTGAGTTATTTTCTTTGGGAGGTAGGGGCTTGCCGGGGCTAGCTTGTAAGGACAGAAGAAGGGCCTGCGGTCCAATAAAAAATTGAGGAAATACCCTAGAGAAGAAGGCTGAGAGGAGAGCCTGATAAAACGACTTTGAACAAATAATTGCACCTGAAATAAGGGCCTGGGATTCCCCCTGGTGTTGCGAGAAGCTGGACAAAAGCCAGGGGAAAGGGACTCGTTTCCTCTTACATTGTGAGAAGCCTCAAAAGAACCAGGGAAAGAAAGGCACATCTCCTGGTGCTGAAAAGAAATCAAATTAGGTGTTGTGCAATAGAGACCACAGAGAAGAAGTCGCATTAAGACCCAGGGGTAGAGAGTCATACCCTCCCTGGGAAAACAAGCAGAACACCTGGTGAGGAGAGACACTCTCCAGGGATCCAACAGTAAAATCAGTAATCATGGTCAATATGGAATGCTGATGTTTTGGGACTTTGAACTTTGAGTTGGACCAAGAACTTGTAGTCCTCTTTTTTTAATTAAATACATTTTTATTGGCATTTCTTTAAACATGAACATCGGGACTCAACATTGTCCCATTTCGCCCCCCTTCCCTCCTCACCAGTTATAACGTCTTAGCTATCACACTGCTTCCTATTCTGTTGCGACGATCTTATCCTGTGAACATATCCAGTATGCAAAGGTTATGTGGGCACCATTGCAGAATATAATCACTTTGTAAATATTCTAAAGCGTCTCCCCAGTCTGTTTAAAACTCTGTCTGTCCCCTTGTAGGTTGTATGTGATTCTCTCCATTGCTATGTAAGTCCATATCCTGTGAAGCCATTCTGCAGTGGTTGGGGGAGTCTTGTTTCCATTTTTGTGCTATTGCTAGCCATGCTGCTATAAGGAATCCCATGAAGTTCCGCTTTTGTGTCTTTGTAAGTGACTTGTCTCGGGGGGGCCCACAGGCCACACATCCATATTTCCTCTCCTAGGTCAGCAGCTTCCTTGAAGATTTTTTTGCATTTGTGTTTTCACCTCCGATCAGAATTGTTGCAGTTCTTTGCAGTCCCACCATATGTGTCTCCAATTTCCTATAGTGTCGCATCCCCTGCAGCATTTCCCTTGTACTGTCGTGAACATTTTGTGTAGTCTTTCCGGGGTGTAGTGCCATTGAACCATCACTTTTGTCCATGCTTCTCTCGTTTGTATCGCCCGTGTCCATTTTGGGATTATTAGTCAGATGTATGTCCATTGTTCCCTCGTGATTTGTTTCCTTAGCGTTGTTTGCCATTTTTTCATGTACTGCCATGTTATGTTTTCTACCTGGGCGTTCATGAATTTATAGAGGGTGGAGACAAATTTCTTTTCTCCCGTTTGGGTCATCATGTATGTCTCAAATGGGATCAGGGGCCTTGTCAATGCCTTGGTTATTCTTGGCGTTGTGAGCCAATGGTGGAGCTGTTTGTATTGGAATCTGTCCTTTTCCGTGAGGCCCAGTAGTTCCTGACATTCTGCAAACGTTCTGATCTGCTGGCCGTCGTACATGTCTCCCACTTTTGTGCAATCAGCGTCTCGCCATTTCTGGAATGCTCCTTTTCCCGCACCTGGGGGAAAATCTGGGTTGTCGATAATTGGTATGAAGGGGGAGGGATGTATTGTTAGAATTCCTTTCTTAGTTGTTCTGTCCCATATTTCCATGGTGGTACTCATGACCTCGCTTATTTTGATGTTTTGATGTCTGTGCTCGGGTTTCCTCCATAGCAGGTGACGCAGGTTATCTTGCGACTGCTCCATCCTGCGCCTCCCACCATTTTCCTGATGTGTCTGTGATCCATTCGTTCAGGAACCACAGTTGTGTCGTCTCGTAATATTTCCTGAAATGGGGGAGCGCCATGCCTCCATCTGATTTTTGCACTGTGAGCACCTGTTGCGACAGTCTTGGTGTTTTATTTTGCCATATATATTTTGTTACTATTTTGGTGAGTGTCTTAAAGAATGTTGTCGGTATCCGTATGGGAAGTGCTTGGAAGTAATACAGCAATCTTGGTAAAATCGTCATCTTAATGACCGTAATTCTGCCCCACCAGGAGATTGCCAGCGGGTTCCATCTGTCCAGGTCTCTTTTTACATCTTCTATGAGTTTCGTATAGTTCCCCATGTAGAGGTTTTTTATCATGGCTGTCAGTGTTACTCCAAGGTATCTCACCCAGTCTTCCGCCGTTTGTAGTTGCAGATCCTTTGTTTTCTTGTATATCTCATCTTTGACTCCAGCTAGGACCATTACCGACGATTTCTGCTTATTTATTTTTAGACCTGATATTGTTCCGTAATCGATCTGTTTATGAGATGGGGAGGGGGGGGGAAGAGTGTCTTGGTTGGTTCTGTTAGGGTCATCATATCGTCTGCATATGCTGCTGTCTTGTGCGTGTGCCCACCCATTTCTATGCCCTTTATGTCTGGGGCCGCTCTGATCTTTGCCAGGAGGGGTTCAAGGAAGATTGCGTACAGTAGGGGTGACAGAGGGCATCCCTGTTTTGTGCCCCTTCTTATTCTGATGGGGTTTGATAATTCCCCATTGACTGCGATCCTGGCCGTTGGTGAATTGTAGTTGGCACGAACCATGTTTATAAATTTGTTTCCCATGCCCATTTTCTTTAATGTCGCGAACAGCATGATCCATTCTACCCGGTCAAATGCTTTTTCCGCATCTATCGATATTATTGCTGATGGGAGTTTTGTGATTCCGGCTTTCGCTATGAGGTGTACTATTCGTCTGATGTTGTCGTGGGTTTTCCTGTTTGGGATGAATCCGGATTGTTCTTGGTGAATCAGTTTGGGGTGCAGGGGTGCGTGTCTGTAAGCGAGTACTTTAGTATAGAGTTTGGCATCGATGTTGATTAGAGCTATTGGGCTGTATGAGCTTGGGTTTTCTGGGTCCTTCCCCTTCTTGTGAAAGTCTAGTATCTTTGCCTTGTTCATGGAGGCTGCGATATTGTTTGATTCTTTGAATGTGTTGAATAGAGTGGTTAAATTGGGTGTTAGTATTTCCAAGTATTTTCCGTCCGGTCCTGGAGATTTATTCTTAGGTAAGTCTCTGATTGATTTTGCTACCTCCTCTGGCGTTATTGCTTCATCTAGTGCTGCTTTTTCGTCTGATGTTACTTTTGGTAGTGTTATCTATTTTAGAAAGGCCGCCTGTTCCTTTTCATTCGGGTGCTGTGATGTGTACAGATTCTGGTAATAGTCTCTAAATATTTCTTTGATGTCTTTTGATTGTTTTTTCTTTGTTCCTTGTCCGTCTTTTAGAGTTTGCACCGTTTGGTCTTGCTTTTTGCCTTTTAATTGTCTTGCTAATTGTTTGTCTGCCTTATTCGATTTCATCGCGTACCAATGTTTTGTGTGCAATAGTTGTGGTTCCGCTCTTTTGGTCCTGAGCAGGTCTATCTGACTCTGGATGTGTCGATATGCCCTCTTTTTTTTCATGGAAGTATTCTTTGTCATTTCTTCTTTTATCTCTTCCAGTGTTTTTTCCAAGTTGCTTTCCCATTTGTATGATACCTTATCTTTTTGTACTTTCAGTGCTATAATTTTTCCCCTTATCACCGCTTTAAAGGCATCCCAGAAGGTGCATGGGGAAACCTCCGGAGTGACGTTCTGCTCAAAGTAGTCCACTATCTTTTCTCTGATTGCTTCTTTTGAAACTGGGTCTTGTAAGATTTCTCTGGGGAGCATCCATCGCCATAGACCCAAGCGTTTCTGGAGTTTGGGAAGTGTGATCCATAGCGGGGCATAGTCTGATAGCGATATTTGCCCCCTTTCTATGTCCTGGATCTCTCCTACTAGACCTCCTGTGGCCCATATATAGTCGATCCTGGAGCTTGATTTGTGTACGTGTGAATGATATGTGCATCCTTTTGTTGTTCCTCTGAGTCTCCGCCACATGTCTTCTAGTGCCATGTTCTTTATTGTCTGTTTTAGCGCAGGTAAGGAGTCCCCTGTTGGGTATTTTTTGGATTCGAGCGGTCTTCCGACTGGTTCCATGCGAGGTTGAAGTCTCCTGTTAGAATCACTTCTCCTTCCGCAAAGTTTTCTAATTTGTTGATCATTTCTTTGATAAATCCCTCCTGGCCCGTATTTGGAGCATAAAGGTTTGCTAGGGTTAATTGGCGATTATCTATCTGGGCCTTCGCAAACACGTAGCAAGCATTTTTGTCTGCCATTGAAGCTTTGATTTGTACATTAAGGTGGTTAGCGAATGCTATCAGTACTCCTTTTTTTCTCTTAGTCGTTGGATTGGAGAATTTAATTGTAGCCTCTTATCTGGATTAGGCCTTTCCTCTTTTTCTGAATGTGTGTTTCTTGGAGCATTATATCAAACTTCTCTCTGTGTAGGGAGTGCTCAGTTTTTTCCTTTTCACTGGCGTGTTCAGCCCTCTGATGTTGTACATTAACATTTTTAGCCCCATTCTTTCTTTTGAGTTTGGTGTTTCTTTTGGGATTTGCTTTGTGGGACGCTGTGGTATGCTTTAGTTCCGGTGGTTGACTCTTCCCCTCAACTCCTCCACTCCACTCTCCCACCCCCCCCCTCCCAACTTTGTCCCTGAGAAGGGCACTGGGCCCTTTGGTTGCTCAGGCGTACTACCTTCGCTCCATGCCCTCTAACATCTCAGGGTTAACAGTTCCCAGGGAGTCCTAAACCCCGCTTGTGATGCAGATTCCAAGGCCGTCCCATGGCTCTGCCGCACCTTCGTGTAGGCACCTGCCCTTTCTGGATTGTCGTTGCCTTTGTTGCCCCTCCCTCCATCTGTTCATGCGTGTGTGTTTCTGTCACGATTCCTGCCTCTCATGTCCCCAGCCCTCCAAGATGTCAGGCTGGAGCCAGGCCACAATCACCTACATGGCCCTCAAGGGCCTCTCCATCCTTCCAAAGACCCACTTGGAGTGAGAATTGGCTCTTGTGGCACCAGACTCACTCACTCCCATAGGATAACATTGGGGATTGGACTTGTAGTGCTTTGATGGGGACAAGATGGATGCCCCCACATATTTCGGTTCCCAGAACTGCACGTGCAGTCTAGTCTTTTGGGTGTGGTTCAGCCCAGAGACACATGGGATACCCAGAGACTATTTAAGCCACGCCCAGACTGAGAAACATGCTTTGTGTTTTCTGCACCTGCAGCGTGACCCTCACCGTGTTCGGATCAGTCTCCAGTAGGCCTGCATCTTTCTTCTGCGCTCAGCTCCGGCAAGAACAAGAACACTGTTAGGAACAGCCTTACCTTGAGGCACTTCTGCCCATCATTCATCGCTTCTTCTGTTCTGCGGGCATCTTCGGCGGTGTCATTCCCATCCCGGCACGCCGCCTCCTAAGGAAAAGGGAAAAGAACAGAAAAAAGGCATTAGTAAGCATTCAGCAAATCTTCACTTATTGTTAAAGATTGTACGAGCTTCAAACACTTACCTGAATCCCAGCCGCTCTGGGGGAACTCTGTCTCCGGAACTTCTCATCCATCTGCAAGAGGGAAAAGAAATTCCAGGTTAGCGTGGAAACATCTAGAGGCGCCGCATACCGTGCCTACTCACCGCATTTCTTCTTCATAACCAGCATCCACGCTGAAAACGTCGCATCACCTAAAAGACACAGAAAAAGAACTCAGTTCAATACAAATACGAAAGGGTCGCATCGCGCTCTCACTCACCTTCAGCGCTACTCATCTCAGCAGCACGTCACCATCCCCGGACGCAGGCCATCATCTAAGGAAGGAAAGGAACAAAGTTAGAGAAGTGTTCAAAAGACTCATTATACTTACCTGTCAGACTCTTGCCAGTGAAGTAACTAGGCAGCAACGAGCCCACATCAATCAATGCGCCCCTGCGCTGAAAGCAGGACGGAGAGCACACTTTCCAAGAAAACAAGATGAGCTGTAGATCAAAGGGAAGGGTTGGACGCCGGGGAAGAAGGGGTTCAAGCACACAGAGACAATAGGGAGTTGAACTTTACCAATCCTGTGTTTCAGGCCCAGTCTCCAGTTGAGTAGACTCCAGGGAAGGGTTCAAGGTCGTAAGAGGTCAGAACAGGTTGAGTGACGTCCCCGTGGATACCAGGTGAGCGTTACAGTTTTGTTTCCGAGGTAGCTTAGTTTTTCTCTGGTTTGCGGGATTGGAGTCTTGTTCTTCGTTTCTCTGTTTGCCATCTACTCGGTTCTCTCCTTTGTCTTTGGATTTCTCTAGCATTTGGGGGCTCCGAATCTTGTTCCTGGCACCCCAGGATCTTGAGGCCTTCCTCGCATGTGGAGATGCGGTATTGTCATTCTTCCCATGTGAAGAAGAGGCCAAAAGGGAATGTCCATTTATAACGTATTTGTTTTTCCGTTAGGAGTTTAGTTACCTAGCTCATTTCTCTTCTCTTTCTGAGCGTGGATTGTGCTAGGTCTTGGAACAACAGTATTTCTTTGCCATTCATTCTTATTTGCTCTATTGTCCTGGCCTTCCTGAGGATGTGTTCCTTTTGTGTGTATTGTGTCATGGCCACTAGTACATCTCTTGGGTGGGTACCGGGCTCCCCCGTCCTTCCGGGGCCTACTCTGTGTATTCTGTCTATGTGAATTTCTTCTCCGGTGCCGTCCGTTAGTATGTCTTGGAATACTTGTTGTACTGCTGTGTGAAGGTCTTTATCCTCTACCGTTTCCTGCATATTTTTAATTCTTATGTTTGATCTCCTGGATCTGTTTTCCAAATCTTCGCATTGGGATTCTAGTTCCATTGCCAGTCGTTCTAGACAGTCTTGTGCTTCTGCATGTTGGAGGGCTTCCTCATCCATATTCTGGCCCGTACTTTCCAGTTTATCTGTTCTCTCCTCTAGGTTTTCTATGTCCTTCAGTTTGTGGACTGCGTGTTTCAATTCCCCCTTCATGTTTTATAAACTGCGCCTGTGTGGAAGATATGAATTGGTCCTGAAATTCCTTGAACCAGGTTTTCATGTCGTCTCTCGAGGCCATTTCTATATCTTCTTTCCGTTTTGATGGGTCTTCCCCCTTGCATTTCTGTTTGTCAGTTTGCTTGGTTGCCGAGTGTCCTATGCCCCAGATTTGGGTCAGATCTTGATCCTGTTTGGGTCTGCTTTTGTTTGCTGAAGATGCCTGTAACCCAAGCCTTGTTCTGGCTTTTGCAATGTGTGTATTTCTTTACGGGCGGGCTTCTTTATCGTTGTTTATTCACTTTAGGCCTTCGGATCTGGGTGTGTACTTGTGGTACTTTGTCTTCAACACTTGATTGGGCCCTGCCGCGTAATGTCTGTTGGAGTTATTAGTGTCCCGCTTCTCAGCCCCTGAGTGTTAATGCTTCCCCGGTTTCGTCGCTCTTTAATGGGGGTCAGTTGTATTTCAGAGGAGTCTTCTTTAATGTGTCCTCTGGTTTCCCCTTATCGGTCTCTTGTGGGGGGGGGTTTATTTCCCCCTTACCTCGTCTGCTCTTATTCCTCTGCGGTTTCTTCTTTTACTGTGGTCCCCCTTATCTGGGGGTCTGTCCCTTGTGAGACCGTTATGGACTTCCCCCTGGCCAGTCGCGGGGTACTTCTCGCTGTGTCTTTGTGGGTTGAGGGTGCCTCGGTGGGGGGACCCCGTGTCTCTGGGTTGCTTTGCGATCCCTTCCTGTTTTGGCCGCGGCCTGCGTCCAATAGTCTCAAGGAGGCGGGGGGGATGCGAGGCCCTCTCCCCTGTATCTGGGCTGCATTCCCTAGAGGTATGCTGGGTTAAATATTTGGGTCCTCTTAATTATTCCGGGTACAGTTCGCTTCTCTTATCTCCCCTTCCCCTGGTGTCCCGTGTTTTCTCCAGTGTAGGTGTCCGGGGACGTGCTGTTGCTGACTGTGTGGGAGGCGGCGCCCTCTCCGCTGCTCCCGGAATCTCTCCCCTGCCTCGTACCTGCGCTCTGTTATTTCAGCGGCTCCGCTGGGTTCTGCAATCTTCTTCTCTCCGTTCACTTCTGCGTCCTTCCCTTCTGGAAGACCGGAGCTGGTAGGGTACGCGTCTTCTTACGCCGGGCCAGCGCCTTCTCTTCTCCGGGCCTCACCCTCGTCTGCTTCCTCTCTGCTGGATGTGCGCCTAGCTCCAGGCCCTGCCTCCTCTTTCAGCTCTTTCTGCCGGGATGGCGCCTTCCTTCAGGCCGCTGCTCACACTATTGGGGTTTGCGCTGTTGGTGTGCCCACTGCTCTCGGTCGGGCTGCGCTTCTTGCGCCCCGGTCTTCTATCTGCATCTGACGGTTCACTGCTTCTGGCTGTTAGCGGGGCCGGGGGACACCTCCGGCGACTCTGCTCTTCTCCGGGCTTCCTCGCTGGGGGGCGGGCTGTTCTGGGCTGGATCGTTGGATCTGATCCGTCCTCTCCTGGCGGGCTCGTTCGGCAGGCTCATTTCTTCTCCCTGCTTTCACCTTCCGTCGTGTGGTGGAGGGTGGGTAAACTTCGGAGGGCTCGGTGTGTGCTTAGTTGTAATCTTTATTGTTGCGGCCCGAGCTGGGGGACGGAGCAACACTCACGCACGTCTACCCAGCTCGGCTGCCATCTTGGAATCTCCTTGTAGTCCTCTTTGAGACTGCTACTTGGAATTTTGTTTCCACTTTGAAAAAGGATTGTGACCTGGGGAAGGGAGTCCTTCCCTCGGGGAACAGTCCTTTGTTTCACTGGAACCAGAAGCGGTTGTCCAGAAGACCGTCATTCTTCTGGAGCCAGAAGACTCACCACTCCTTTCTAAGTGTTAGGGAAGGAAATCGGTTTCTGACACAGACATTTTTATTTTCCTGGACATTCAGGCAGACTCCTTAAGTGTTTTGGGTTGAAGCAGAGAAACCCCTCTTAGAAGATGGGAAAATCAGGGTTTTCTCTTTATTTTTCAGCATCAATAAAGATTTATAGCCAAAGGAATGCCATCTTTGCGTCAGTCTCCATCTTCCACACCCTCACAGGTACGACGACTTCAATTGATGCATGCTGTATGAAATATCAAGGCAGATGGGTGGTCCTGAAAGAGAAGATGGGTCTCTGTGCTATCACATTTGTCAATTGTTATGGGCCAAATTTTGAGTCCATGGATTCACTGATGCAAAGTAAAAGAAAAGGAAATAATGAAAGGCATGATTGTAAACCTTTAACACTAAAAGACGAATATAACGATTGGAGCAATCTTACTCGTCACTGTGAGGGACCATATGCTAAAAGAGTGAGAATCTTTCCTTGGGTCAGCCTACTTGTCCCAGTGAAAGAACAAATACTAAGCAGGAAAACTAAAATAAAGATTGGAGTAATCCTACTCATCTAATTGAAACGTGGTAACGTTCTTTCGACTGGATGTTCCTCCCACGTATTCCTCATCTTTTGACACATGTTGTCTGTCCAGCTTCAGCTGCTTCGGAAATTATAATTTTTTCTCGGCAGAGGGCGTTGTGCCTCGATGGCGTCGAATGTCCCTCGGAGGCCTCTGTCGAGGGTGAGGTCATAAGGCATATATAACATGCGCAGCACCCGTTGGCTTCAGTTCTGTTTTTTCCCTTTTACAGCAGAAATACCCGCCAAACACAGGAGGGACCGTACTCTGCCTTGAAGGAACAGAATCTGTAATAGCACAGGAAATTCTACTGAGGGGTAGGATGGGAGGGCGATGAGGAATGCGTGGGAGAAACATCCAGTTGAAAGAACGTTACCAGGGGTAAGTAACTTCGAATGGATTGTGTCCTCCCACGTTTTCCTCATCTTTTGACATACTCCCACAGAAGTATTAGGATTGGAGGAGGGAGTAGAATTTGATCTTATATGTATTTTAATTGTTCTCATGGACCGACTGCCCCATCAAAAGGTACCATCCTGACTGAGGGAAGATTTCAGGCAATAATGCTTTGTGAATGTGTGGATAGTAGACCACGTTGCCGCTTCACAAATGTTTTTAATTGGTACGCCCCTTTGCAGGCCTCTAGAGGTAGCCATGCCCCTGGTGGAATGGGCCCTTAAACCTTCCAGAGGATCCTTCCCTGCCATCCTGTAGCATTCTGAAATGGCCAGAATGATCCATCTGGACAAGGTCTGTTTTGATACAGCCTGACCCAGTTTATGACCTGTATATCCAATGAAAAGTTGGTCATCAATATGTAGCTTCGACATTCTAGATATATAAAAGCTTAACGCTCTATGAGGGTCTTACCTATGTAGTCTTTCCTCCGCCTTGCCAGGATGAGTTGGGGGATAGAAAGAAGGTACAACAATGTTCTGACCTAAATGGAAATCGGAAATGATTTTGGGCAAAAAATAAGGTTTTACCCTATGAACAACCCTGTCCTTGTGGAAGATAGTAAAGGGTGGCTTGGACGATAGTGCCTGCAACTTGCTCACTCTAAGGGCTGATGTAAGAGCTACCAATAGAATGGTTTGAAAGGTTAACAACCTTAAAGGACGTGAGTGTAATGGTTTAAAAGGTGCACACATTAGGAATTTTAGAACCAGATTAAAGTCCCAAACTGGAACCTGGAATGGAGATCGGGGGGAAGAGAGGGGCGGGGGGAGACACACTGGTGAGCCCCTTTAGAAATTGTGTCACCAGTGAAATCTTGAAGTAGGAACATTTCTCTGACGAGTGCTTAAAGATGAACAGCGCCAAGTATCCTTTAATAGTACCAATCTGGAGCCCCAGATTAGCTAAAGATAGCAGAAAGGATACGACATCCTGTATTTTACATAGAAAAGGATCTACTTTCTTTTCTGTGCACCAGTTGCAAAATGTATTCCAACGGCAACGGTACAGAGACTTTGTTGCTGGCCTTCTGGCCGAAAGCAAAACCTCCATGTCCAGAAGGTCGGGGTACCACGTCCTCCTGGCCCAATCCGGGACAATTAGAATCATGCATTTCCCAAACTTTCTCAACCTTCTGATCACGTGAGGAATGACGGGGACGGGAGGAAATGTGTACAGGAGTGGAAATTCCCAGTCCACCATGAACGTCTCTCCTAAAGCTCCTCTTGGGGGAAATTCTCTGGAGCAGTACAGATCACACTTCCAGTTCACCCAAGTTGGAAACAGATCTACTTTCGGGATTCCCCAAAGGGTGAAGATCTTTTGACGGACTTTCCGAGCTAATTCCCACTCGTTGGACACTGTGCTCTGCCTGCTCAGAGCGTCCAATGCAGTGTTCTCCACTCCGGCTAGGTGAACTGCCGATAGAGATATTCCTTCTTGAATTGCCAAGTACCAGAGCTGCATTGCCTCTTTGCACAGTGGTAGTGACCCTACACCACCTCTCGTTGAGGTAGTACATGGCCACTGTATTGTCCGTCATTATCAGGACATTCTTTCCCTTTACAGAGGGCTAGAAGGCCTTCAAGCGCTAGTCTGATTGCCCTCAGCTCCAAATGATCAATATGTAGTTTGGACTCCGATGAAGACCAACGACTGCTGTCAGATCGTTGGTGTGGGCTCCACACCCCGTGAGTGATGCGTCCGTCACTGCTGTCATCTCTGGCCATGGTTGCCAAAAATGTTCTCCTTTCAGAATGTTGTCCTCGCAGGCACACCACAGAAGGTCCCGGGAGGTGAGCTCAGCGGCAACGTGTTCGCCTTGGACACAAGACGACACGAAGCAACACAGGTTCGATCCCCGGGTCCGCGCTTAGAAACCTCTGGCTATTTAAGCACGTTATAAATACGCAACGAAGACAAAAGAAACAATTATGCAACTACTTCCTGTAACAGCGCCTCCATTCCCACGGGCTGTGTGAGCGCTTTAAAAATGCAAATAAATAAAAAAATAAAATAAATAGAAGATTTAACTGGGACCATTGAGTTCTGAGAGCCAATCGAAGGGATCTCATTCTCAGACGGGCCTCTGGCATCAGAAAAATGCAGGATGCCATGAGGCCGAGCAACCTCAAAAAATTGAAGGCCGGTAGACTGTGAGCATTCTGAAACTTGGTAACCATCTGAAGAATGTCTTGAGCCCTCACCTTGGGTGGCGAGCTCTTTCCTGAGGAAGTATCCAGTACAGCTCTGATGAACTGAAGTTTTTCAGAAGGTGTCATATGAGACTTCTTGTAATAGAGGGAGAAGCCCAGTCTGTGAAGAGTGTGGCAGGTGACGTTGAGATGATCCCGGGCTTGTTCGGGAGATCCGCCCTGATCAGCTCACCGTCCAGGTATGGGTAGATGTGAATCTCCCTCTCCTGAGACTCGCTGCCACTACCGCCATGAGTTTGGTGAAAACCCTCAGGCAGAGGTCAGTACGAATGGCAGAACTCACTGATAATGATAACCGCCAACTGCGAACCTCAGGTATTTTCTGTGCCTGGATTGGATTGGCACATGAAAACAAGTATCCTGAAGGTCCAATGACGCCAACCAATCCTGGAGTTGGAGGGCCTGAAGGATCTGAGACAGTGTGACATTCTTAAACAAGTTCCTCAGGAAGGACAAGTTCAAGTATCTCAAGCCCAAGATGGGTCTCATTCCTCTGTCCTTCTTGGGTATTAGAAAATAAGGGGAATACCAACCCTTGTTCCTCACCGCTACAGGCACCTGTTCTATAGCGTCTTTCTCCAGCAGGGTGAAAATCTCCTGCACAAGGAGCGGATCCGGAAAAAAAGAGTTGTTCCCCGGTGGATAGAGCCCAAGCATCCAAAGTAATGTCTCGCCATTCTTCTAAATACTGAGACAGCCTGCCCCCGACCAGACCTCAGAGAGGTTTTGAGGCAGCTGATGCAGCGTACGATTGTAGGGAAGCTTCTGCTTGAGCTGGCTTTGCACCCCTTCCTTGTCCACCATAAGGAAATCTTCTTTAGCCCCTTTGACTAGCCATTCCTCTTGCCCTTCCAACTGAGGAGTAGTAGCAAAACGATCTACCTCTTCAAGGTTGTCCACTAGGTCAAAAAGGCTGAGGTTGCCTAATAGCGAAGTCTAAATACTTGGCTGCTGTCTTTGAGGTCTGCAACTTCTCAAGACTCTCATCAGCCTTGTTGCCAAAAAAGATGAGACCAGTCAAAAGGCATGTTGAGAAGTCTGGATTGCAGGTCCGGTGCAAAGCCCGTTTCCTCAAACACGCAAACCTGCGCCTAACGGTGCTGGTAGCCATGGTTCTGCTGATGCCATCAGCAGAATCCAAACAGGACTTGAGACTCGCACATGGCCTCTCTGTCGTCTCCAACTATGGCCAAGAAGCAGTACCTTTCATCCCCCTCGGGTATGTGCACTGCCGCCATGGAAATGCAGTCCCATAGAGTGAACGTAAACTTTGCAAGGGCACACGCGGAGTTGGCAGATTTTAGTGCCAAGCTCCCTCCAGAGAATACCTTCCCTGCCCATCCAGCTATGTGTTTTCATCCCTATAAGGAGGGATTGTAGAGTATGCCACCTGTTTTGATGTCGCAGTAGCTGCCTGCACCACCAGACTCTCCGGAGTGGGGTGTTTGACAGGTAGTCGGGGTCGCTACTGGACGGGCGGTTCTTCTTTGTCAAGTTTTTATTAACAGCTGGATTGGTCTCCGGGGTCTCCCAGTTATGTGCCACCCTTTTCTGTAAGGCAATATGGAATGGTGATAGGATCTAACTGTGGACCTTTGTCTAGAAGGTCAGTAAGGTCATCTTATTCGTACGGTAATGGTGCCCTACTCCAACCCATGTAATCCACTACCTTTGACATGAGTTGCCTGTAGGATGCATCAGAGTGCTCCCCAGCCGGTGGTTTCCCAAACTCTAGTTCAGGTGAGGTATCCACCCCACTTGCAGTCTGCAGATTATCATATTGGTCCTTCATCCTAGGCTCCTCTGCAATGAAGGAAACACACAGGTTTGGCAGAACAAGTCAAAGTCCACAGCGCTTGTACACTGAAGAAATTGGGGAAGCACTAAAGCTGCAGGTGGCTGAGGGGTGTGGGAGCACTGCGAGATGCCACCCACAGTTAAAAACCTAAATGAACACAGACAGTTCTCAGTCTCACTGCGCTGAACAGTGCAATAGTGACAGGTGTTCCAAGTAATTCAAAGAAGGAGGGATTTCTCATGAGTCCAATGAGTTTAATAGCGAAATAGCCTGACACCTGTTTCGAGTCATCACCGACTCTTCATCTGAGGCTAAACATAATGCACAACTTAATGATGAACAAAAATAGTACAGCACAACATAAACAGTTTGAATGAAAGTCGTCCATTGTGAAAAAAAATCAATCAAAAACTGATAAGGACATTAGTAAGGACATAGAGCAAACAAGTGCAGGTAGGCCAAAAAGAACAGCAGTTACAGCATATATATTAAGATAAAATCAAATAGCAACTAACGAAAATAAAAAATAATAGATAAATAGGACTGGCACAGTACCATATTAGGAGGGGATTGAATTGAATGGAGAATCCATAGGTTATGGGATGCATGTAAGAAACACGGGTAAAGAAACAAACAAGTTGCAAGGAGTTAGTTATAATGCATCTATGGAACAGCTATAGCAGCGCAGTCAAAGAGGCAAAAGCCGCTAAAAAAAACCAAAATTGGAATCATAAATAAAAGGTACCTGAAAGTTTCAAGAGCAAGCCTAACCAATTAAGTATATCGTGGCCAGTGCCAGATGCACTCTCTAAAAAGGAAGAGAGAAGAAAAGATTTTTATTTTATATGAAGTGTTTAAATACACTGTTCAAGCACAAATGTGAAATTAAGGAAGAACGAGAGAGTGTGAGATTAAATGACAAATCATACCTCACTGTTTCGCAATTGCGGAACTCTGTAAGGGAAAAGAAATTCCCTCAGTATCACTTAAACATGGACAAATTAATGTAACAACTGTGATTGCTAAAATGCAGCTACCCGTAGTGCCAGAGGAAACCCGAAACGCAAAAGCATGACGTGCGTGCGCAAATAAGAATGGGCAAAAGCTAAAAATTGACTTTCTCTAAACTTAATTGAGACGTGCTCATGCACTAATTAGAAGTATCATAGCGGCCAGGGGGCCGTGAAAAACTGTCTTACCTGTGCAATGCTGCTGAACTGAATGAAATGAAAGTAAGCCCAGATCATAGAGATAGAAACAGGACTATTTAAATACACAAGGTATTTTAGAACATGGCCGAATAGGTCAGGAGAGAAAACCGCCATATTGGAATGATGGAAATGAAATGAATACCTCAGGAGTGAATTTTCCCCAAAAAGTAAGGCGCTTACCAAACCCCGCAAAAAGGCAGAGATTAACTTGTTCTGAATTTAAAAATTAGCAGGGCTGGAATTCCACAAAAATGTATATAAAGTGAGTTGCACAGCAAAAAATTTACTAATTGCAAAAAATGGAACCCGAGGGCGCCAAGATAAATATATACTAGTAAGGCCTGAGAACAAAAGGAAATTTGCGCCTCGTGCACCAATTGCTGTTGAGCTGAATAACCAAAAGGAAAAACGGGTTCATATAGATGAAGGGGATTGAACTGCAGAGAATTGCGACTACTAGAGCATTCTAGTAGGAATTGGGGAAAGATGTTAAATAAATTTTGCATCTGCCATCTGTGAATGCGCGGCTATAGAAAAATGTGAGGTAACGGGATTGCAAACAGTCCTTTGTAGAGGGATCACTGGACCCCACACGATTATAAATGACCACTTGGGTGTAAATAAAGTACTCCTGTCCACAAAAAAAGCGAGGGAAAACATGATACCTGTGTAAAATAAAGAAGAGAACAACAGTAGGTTTTCACAAAAAGGTTGCAAAATCATGTTCTGAATTTAGACCTCTAAACACAGTACGATATTTACAGATGAGTCTCGCTTCTAACTGGTGTAATTTAAGCGCGAGATTGCCTCCTCTCGGCGGCAATGACACTTTGCAAAGGCCCACAAATCGAATGTCATCCTTACTATCTAATTGATGCAGTTTTTGCCAGTGATTGGCCAGTGGGTATTTGGATTCCTGGCTGCCAATTGTGGCGAGATGTTCCCGAATACGAGCCTTAAGGGGCCTCAACACAGACAGTTATATATTGCATGCCTATATATTGCAATCCGAATGTACAAATAATACAGTAAACCACGAAATTTGAATTGCAATTGAGGAATGTTTTAATAGTGTGGTCTCCTCTATCTCCAAAGGAGACCTTTGAAGTTTCCAGAGTGTACTTGCACATGCAGCAGAATCCACATTTGTGAAAACCAGCAGCACGGGCAGGGTCTAACCACGTAGAATTAGGAGTGAGTGGGCACATAAATGAAGGGCAGAGTTTATTTTTAAGAGATTTCCCTTTGCTAAATGTTATATTAACAGAGGGTACAAGCCAGTTGGCAATGTCAGAATCTAAATGGAGCAGGTACCAATGTTTCTCCAGAATTCTGTGGATCTTGTGACTATCTGAATTGCATCTAGTAATAAACCTGAATTTTTGAGGCATAGGCAATTTCTCGCGAGTTTTAGGAGTTAACAGATCCGCTCTTTTCAGCTGACGTACTGACATGAGAGCCTTGTCGAGGCAGATATGTTGATGGCCCCTCTCCAAGAACCGGGACTTGATAGCAATACTTTCTGGATCAAAGTACAAGGGTTCGGAACAGTTTCTCTTAGCGCGAATATACTCTCCTTTAGGGATATTCGCTATGACATGATTTTTGTGACAGCTGTCCGCATGCAATATTGAATTGACAGAAGTGGATTTGCAAAAAGTTTTTGTCACCAACCCATTTGGAGTAACATCAATTGAAAGGTCCAAATAATCTATGCAAGTCTGACTGTAGGTCAAAGTAAATTGTATACCCCAATCATTTTGTTGAGATAGGCCACAAATTCAAGCAATAGTTCTTGTGTACCAGTCCAAATTAACAAAACATCATCAATATAACGTTTCCAGTTTCATGTAAGGTGAAAAAGCTTCATTCCCAAATACACATTTTTGTTCAAATGAATGTGTTGGCCAAAGCTGGTGCGAAGCTAGCACCCATGGCCACTCCAATTAGTTGCTTAAAGTACATGTTATTGAAAACGAAAACATTATTCTGTAAAGTAAACAGCAAAAATTCTTTAATCATCAAATTGTGTTCGAAAAATGATGCAGAAAATTCACGGAAAACTAAGTCCACACTTGCTAATGCTTTGTGATGATCAATAGAGGTATATAATGCTTTTACATCCAGAGTCACAAGCCAGCTGTTATTTTGAAAATCTAAACTGTCAAGAATGTGTAAAGTGTGCATGGTATCTCTAATGTATGTAGGAGTGTTAAGCACCACTGGTAACAGGAATTCATTGATATAGACAGAGATAGGTTCCAATGTACCACCGCTCCCACTCACTATTGGTCTCCCTTCTGGTATATTGATGAATTGTTTATGAATTTTTGGGAGGAAATAAATGGTGGGCATAATAGGTCCGTCTACGGTGACAAAATTGCCTTTCCACATCCGTAAGAAGGCCTATTTTATGCCATTTGGTAATCAGATCATTGGCTGTCGCATGAATAGTCTTCAAAGGATTATTAGAAAGAATCAAATAACATCTGGCGGAATTCAAGTGCTGCATGCCCATAGTTCTATAATCAGCACGATCCATGACAACAACGTTCCCGCCCTTGTCGGCCTCCTTAATAATCAATTCAGAATTGCCAGACAAATGTACCATTGTTTGAAACTCATTTTTATTAAGATTGTGCTTATAACACGGCTTGCGAATTGCACCGAAATCTTCCAATGAATGGATATCCTTAATGACTGCCTGATAGAAAGTATCTATGACGTTATCAGAAGGGAACGTAGGAGTAAACTTAGATTTCCTAGTTAATTCCTTGATGGAAACATTGTGTTGAACAACATCTAATTCTTTAAGAACTTCTGAAATGCTGGTTTGTGTTTGTGGTGCAACATCATATAGGGTTATAAGGACATGAGTAGTAAGGAGTGTTTGCATAGAGATGTGAGACGGAATAGGAGTGGGAGGTAAAGGTGTCAGGCTATTTCGTTATCAAACTCATTGGACTCATGAAAAATCCCTCCTTCTTTGAATTACTTGGAACACATGTCACTATTCCTCTGCAATGAAACTCTCTGGTACATTAGGCGTTGTGGGGTACATTTAAGGCCCTAAGCAGAAATCCCCTTCAACAGAAAACCGCATTGGAACAGTGCCACAAAAACGGCTGTGCTTTTGTCTTCCTGGCACATGTGTGGCGAGCATTGAACACTACCACCCAAAGAATGGCTCTACATTTGATTTACTTTCAGTTGAAACATAAGAAAATGATCTGCATTCAGAACGGCACTACATTTACTGTTCTGTCATCTGAATCCTAAAGTTGCGCACAACATTCAAGACAGCCTTGCATTTGTTCTTCAATTCTTTTAAAACACCACAAAGTGCACTCCATTGAAACACACTCCTGCATGCTTTATTTCATCCGATTGCCTAAAAGTTAGGCAATACATCCCAAGAACGGAATTTTCTTGCTGAGAAATTACATCAAGGGCACTTCTGCTTTTCACTCAACACGGCTTTGTTTCCCTTGGACGGGAACCATTGCACTCAAATTACAGTAAATCAAACAAATAACGTGGCGTTTCTTTTTCCATGTCAATATCAAAGAAATCCTGTGCAGTATCCCTGAACTAAGAGTACATGCAAAAACCCTTCAAAAGATTAATGGAAAAACAATCCCCGGTCTGCAGAACCGCGTTTTGCAAACTTGAAATGAAAGACCTTCACACGTGTGAATCTGCTCTTTTGAAAATAAGGAAGATGCTGCTTAAAAGTTAAATGTCAAATGACAGTTTTGCTCTCACAGAAAGCTTGTTGAATATGTGGGTTGGAAAAGGCTCAGAAACCAGTAAAACTTGGGTTTGGCCCAGGCACTGGATCCCTTGGCCAGCCCTGTCTCCCACTGAAAATTTGCATCCCTAAGTGAACCAGCCCACAATGACCTATGAGGACCGAGAGTGTGAGGATTCACTGCCCTGCTAGATTATTAGGCAGCCCTTGAGGAACGAGCAAAGGAAGCCAGTAGGGCTGGTGCATGACCGAGAGGTGTGTTTTCCTCCAGCACCCACTCTGAAGGAGGAACTGTCAAAACTTCAAAGGGCATCATAAAATTCCCTTGCTATAAGCAGAGCCTGGCAGAGACAGTTTGCGTGGGGGTCTTCATCACCGCCCACACTTGTGACAAATCCACCCCATTGACATTAAAGAACTTCTGTATTTTAAGACATTTATCCCAGCAAGCTGAATAAGGAGTAATTTTGTATTATGCCAGTTTTCCATGTGATTTTTAAACAAATGTAATAGACTAAGTACATGTTTCTAGCACTGGTTATGAAAGACGCATTTCGGGTGAATTATAAATAGGACAAATATGAAACTAAGTGGGAAGATGAAAATGTTATGGGGAATATGTGTAGTCATTGGCAGAATTTAAAATATTATGCATTTCATAAAAAAGGCGAAAATGTGCCAAAGGGCGATGCAACCTTGCACAGAGTCAGCAATGGGATTGTCCAATTCCCTGTGACCTAGTGAATCCGTCTATCTACTTTTCATGGCGGTGGCTAGTAGAAGTTTGATGTTTTGATCAATAACTCATTTTTGGTAAAAAGTATACTTGAGAAACAAAGAAATGTCATAAATGCACACATAAAAATTATGTAATTTCCCCTGAACAATCGACCCAGGGGGAATAGAGAGTACTGGTAGGCTGACCTATCCCAGGATAATTCCAGAGTACTTCCCCACCAGGTTGTAAATTTGAGATGTCATTTTGGCTATATAACGGGGAGACAGAGAAACACAAGTGACAATCCATTCAGAATCCATTCAAGATCCAGGAAAGCAGACAGCCATTCCATCTATAGCAAGATCCATGAAACCAGACACACCCATCCAGGCAGATCCACCCATCCAGATCCAGACCCATAAAGAAATCCAGGGAGAAAGGAGAGGAGGTAACTGACCCCATCCAGGAGAGCCCTATGACCAGATCCCTTGCCTAGCAAATCCCATCTAGGAGAGCAAAATGACGAGATCCAACCTAGCTGTCCAGCATCCCATCCAGGAGAGCCCAGTGACCAGATACCTTGGCCCAGCTGTCCCAGTGACCGGATCCCTTGGCCCCCTGTCCAGAGATCTCGCTAACTTTCTAGAATCCCAAACTCAAGCTTGCATTGTAAGTAGCACCTAAGCCCAGTCCCTAAACTGCTTATCCCGCTCTTCTGACCTTTGCACCCCATTGAAATCCCATTAAAATCCCAAATTGCCAGTATAATACGTTCACCTTTCTATAGACAAATCTGTATTAGCCTGTGCATGTTAGTGTGTTCCTTTTATATGTCCTTGAATAGTCTGTATAAATCCTTAGCATAATTATGCAGTAAATCAATTAATTCCCCTATAAAGAGATTCACAGTGAGCTGGGTGACATTTGAAATCAACCACCTCATGTCAAAGTGTCTTTCCTTAATAATTATAGCTATTAAAATATAGCCTAAACAGAATTAGTTTTTGTGTAACAAAAATCGAATATGCCCGTGTATTGGGTGCTTTCCTACCAATTCCGATTTGCTTTTGTCCCATAGAAAAACCCAACCGTAGTCCCATTAAGAGTAACCTGTTTCTATCAGAATCCTATCTGTTGTGTGCCTCTGTTCCTTGTCCTAAAAAATGATTTTCGTTTTGACAGCCAAGCCCTTTACGTGGCTGCCTGTCATCCCAAGCCCTGTGTAGAAACAAATTTCCATTCTGCCGCGTGTTTTCTTTTGCATTAGTTTTGCTTTTCAAAAAGCGATCTTCTTACTGTAACGCTCACCTGATTCCCGCAGAGGCGCCGGTCTTGACTGGGTGAATGCCGTATCTTCAAAGGTGATGTGTAACACTCGGTTGGCTCTTTGGGCTGGACCTCTGTGCACTGTATGTCTGACTCGAAGAGTAAGATGTCTTAGGTAAGTGAACGCCGAGCTCTCCATCTGCATCGGGGCAGGGTGCCGTAACCAGTTTCTTCACTGGATAAGGGTACAGGCCTCTTGACCTCAGAGGACTGCTGTCCGTCGTTAACTGCACGAACGGTAAGTTCTGGGCACTTCAAATGTCTTAAAAGTCTTTTGTAATGATATCTCTTGTTTTGCAGGGTTCCGGCGATGGCGGATGGCGGGCTGATGAGAGTTGAGGATCGAACCCGCGTGAGGAATAGAAGCGCCTGGAAGCACGTAAGTAAGCGCTTGTAGCCTGCTTCACGATGCGCACTAACTGTCCCTTTTATCTTGCAGGTACAAGTTCGGAGCTTTAGAGAAGCTGAAGGGTGCTGGAATACCCACTGGATTCGGCGTGGGAAGGAGTAATGGCACGTGAGTAATAAAGTTGCCCAATGTCTTTAAATGCACCTTCTTTTGTCTTTCAGATGCGGGATGCAGCGCCGAAGGCCTCCGGAGCGTGCGAAGAGCTGGTAAGCTTTTGTCTTTCAGATGCTGCAATGCAGTGCGAAGACCTCCGGTTCATGCGAAGAGTAGGTAAGCCTTTGTCTTTCAGATGCCGGAATGCAGCGCGAGGCGTTGGTGACAGCTGATGGACCAGGTAAGAGATGCGCTGCCACTGAAGACCGTAGTGCTAACCTGTTCTTTCTTTGTCTTTACAGGTGCTGCTGAAGACTGGATTCCAGGATGGTAAGCTTTTGTTCCCTTAGGCCCAGGATCAGAAGCAGAAAACACGATGAGCGTTCTGCTGCAGAGAATGCAGAATAACGCAAAGCAAGATTCATCCATCGGGTGTGGTTTAAATAGCCTCCTGTAGTGCTTAGGTGTCTCCTTCCACAGCCACGCCTAAGAAAAGAGTTCCTGCTTTCCAGAAGAGTTCCAGTGTTCTGAACCTAGGGAGTGGCTCCTGCCCCACCCAACAGGAAAAGTAGTCCCAAACAGAAGAGGATCAAGGGTTCAACTGGCAGGTAAGTAAGCAGCATGGTCTGCTGCAGGTAAGTCCACCCAAGCATTATGAGCCCGGCGCTTCCAGCGCTGGGACTGGGCATCTTTATGAGCCTGGTGCCACTGGCGCCAGGACAGGGTCCAAAAGGTCCCAATTGGGACTGGCTGGCACTCGGGGTTATGGGTCTGCTTCCAAGGGAGTCGGGCAAGTCCTGATCTTTTGGAAGCAGAGATCATGACACTTACCTTGTGTGCACATTGCCTTGGTGCACTGCTTAGTAGTCTATGAGCTTCCTCATCTCTGAAGTGTACCAACAAAATGTTCTGTCCTAGCTCTTCCACCGCAATTGAGATCCGATTATGCCATTTTGCTCCTAAATATGATTTTCATTTCTGGCCTCCCATTTTGGCATGGTGGGCTGAATTCTAAATCTGATTTTTTTTCCCTTTTTGTACTGACTCCTTTCCACTGCCTTCCATTGTGGTGGCTGCTGCCCAATTTTTTGATTTTGCTTGATTTTTATTTGACCATAAAATTAATAAATATATTGTTACACACCGGCCTGGTTCCTGGTCCATTGCGACACGGGGTGTTTTGTTAAGGTGGGTGCGAGATGGCTTGGGGCCCTTCTCAAATAACGAACCTGAGATTGGTTCAAGAAAGCGTTTTTATTGTGCGACACAGTCATTGTCAGTGGAAGGAGTCCCTGGCTGGAGTGTGCCATGTTATAAAACCATTACAGCGTACCATATTGTAGGCAAAACGGGGCCTCTTCGTCAGACTGCTCATCTTTAATTAAACAGAGACTTAAAAAGTATTTCCTAGGTTGTGGGGCATAAGTTTTGTCAGGAATCATGGGTTTTGACAATAATGACTAACGCTGGAGTAGTCACTGAGGCTTTCTTTATCGGCGCCATAGCTTTGACTGGGGCGCTCGTCGTCGATGGTGCAAAGATGGCGCAGCAGGCGTCAATGTTGATGGTTTGGCAGTCGTCAGAGGCGCTGCCGGCCGAAGGTGTTGATGGCGTTAACAACTTTGACTTGTGTTTATGGCTCGAGTGATCCTTCGATGAGACATCAGATCGAGGCCTCGAAGGCTCACTATACGGATCAGGCTTTTGCCCCGGGCTCCAGGGCACGCGAGAACTTTCCTTCCCGGCTTTTTTCAAAGGCGCGGTAGGAGCATGGCTTGGTTTTTGCTTTTCAAAAAAGTATTTCAGTCCTGAAGGCCTCCCACTCGGCCAGAGTGGATTTCTTGGGTGGCCAAGCAACTCTTTCTGGGGAAGCGTCCGAAGTCGACAAAGGCGACCTACGGTGCCTTCTCTTCGACTTCTGCGAGGACGAAGAAGAGTTGTGTGAGCCGCTCCTTGACCTGGACCACTTGCCCTTCTTCCTCTGAGGAGAGTCGACTCTCGACTCGTCAGGCGTAGGTTTCACGGATGTGGTAAGGGAATTTATTTTAGGGATTTTGCCTACCTTCAGCTTCCCCTTCCATTCCCTCAAGGCCTTTACAGTCATAGACTGGCACTTGGAGTAGTCGGAGGTGTCATGGTCTGCTCCGAGGAACCACAAATGGATTTGGTGTGCATCAGTCAGAGTGGATCAGTCATGGACATTTTCTATCCGCAATCCCGACAATTTTTAAAAGCAGACTTTGGAGTCGTCTGTGTCAATGATGAAGACATATTGACTGTTGAAGATTTAATAAAGCAGGCTCCATTTGCACTGCCTGTGTTCTTTCATCTGGCCTGAAAGGGACACCACGGGAAGCAATGGGCCATGAATATCACTGGGGTGGGAGCTATCACTGATAAAAGCAGGCTATGTACATGGTGGGCACACTTAAGTTTACCAAATGTGCAATTTACACTGGTAAAAAAAAAAACAACAAAAGACATTTCCAAACTGAAACATGCTTCTGGAATTTATACATTCATTTGTGTCCTTTGAAATGTGTTTATTTTTTTATTATTATTATTAATTGGTTGGTTGGTTGGTAATCAACCTTTCAATTTATAATATAACACAAATTAATCACATGGAACATCAAAATGAATTCAAAATAAAATCAAACTCAAAATCAGTACCCAACAAAACCCTACAACCCCTCTCCTTCAGCATTTCATCATTATACAACAACAGCAAAAGGTGGTAAAATCACAATTCATATATGTACATCATCTGGATTATCATTTAAAAAATCAATCTACAATAGGTTCGAATTATCACATCGTTAAAACCACTAGTAATCCACATGTGAAGAGGACGTTAGTTACATAACACACATATTTAAGCTGTACTTTCAGTTATCTCAAGATTTAGTGGTAACATAAATTGGACAGTAGCTATACGGACAGCTTGCAGAGGTGAGGAGAATATTCTAAACCAAAGTACATCTTTAGTTAAGCAGTTATCATCATAGGAGCAACCTACTATCAAGTGTTTTAAAGTTTCCTCACACTCAGGTAATTGACAAAACCAACAAATATTTTCTTGTTTTGTTATTTGACCTCTTCGAGATAAAATTTCTCTGGTGGGCCATAGATTAAGTCTAAATCGGAGATAGTTGTTTCTGAAGTGGGGCGAGGGGAATTTAAGTAAATAAGAGGCTGCAGTTCTCATTCTTTTCGTACCGAAAGGCAGACCGCTATAATCTTTATACCGCGAGCAAAACTCTAAAGTGCAAATCCAGTCATGCTGATATAGTTTTCTCTGAGCACGATTGGGATTAATTAAAAGCAATTCAATAGTAATGTCGGCTTCTACTAAAAGATTGGTAACAAAATTTCTCCACTTATTGGGAAAAAAATGTGTGGATTTCAGCATGTATATAGCCAATATATAAGATAAATCTGAACAATTTATACACAGCAAAAATTTCCTCATTAACGAACACAATTTCCACGCATAAAACACAAACATTGAAAGGACTCCTAGCTCATAACATATCAAAGGCCCTGGAGTTGAATTCGGTAACAAACACTGCTCGCCAAAATTTTCCCTCGAATCGATCCCAAAACACACGGTCTCTTGGTAATTTAGTTTCAGAGCCGTATGTTATGATCGGTAGAACTTTTTGGGCATAATATAAAAGTATCTGAGAACATGTAAATTTACGAAATTTATGCAAGAGGACTTTAGCTTGGCATATTAGTGTTTGCAACTTTTGTTTTATATCCTGGACATAGGGAATATAACACTTCAGATTGTTAATAATCACTCCTAAATATTTGTATTGTGGGGTAATAGAGATGAACTCTTCTTGGAAAGTCCAGATGGACGATTTTTAAGGGGCGACATTTTTTATTATGACATTGCATGATCTGTGTTTTGCTTAAATTAATAGCCATATGATTTCTTTGAACATACAGTGAAAGACCTTTTATCAGCCGCTGTAGACCTGAGAGCGTTTTAGAGATTAAAATAAGATCATCCGCATATAATAACCATGCAATTTGATGAGACCCGAGTTTTTGGAGCATCTGAGTTGATATCAATAAAATTCTTGCCCATGTCCAGTATAAACAGGTTAAAAATAGTGGCCGCCAGAATACAGCCCTGTTTCAGACCTCTTGCTGTCGGAATTTCAGTAGTTAGATGCCCAGCTAAAGTAGTTCTTATCTGAATTGCACTATTTGTATGGAGAAGCACAATCAGTTTAATTAGTGAACCGGGGCCGCCCATTTTAATCAATTTACTAATTAAAAGATGTCTATCGATTGAATCAAAGGCCTCTTTAAAATCCACGAAAGCTAAAAACAAGGGCTGATTAAGGCATTCACACTTAGCTTTAATCGCATTGATTTCTGTGATATTTATTGCCGTGCCCTTACCTGCAACAAATCTGGTTTGGAATACATCGGCATTACCAGAGGTTTCTATCCAAGCCCGCAAATCTCTGAGAATCAACCGGGCAAAGATCTTGCCCGGTGTATCAAGAAGGGCAATCGGTCTATAATTTGAGGGGTCTTGTCTATTACCCTTCTTGAACACCGGGACAATAATAGAGTGTGACCATGATTTAGGCAATTGTTGAGTGCGCATGATTGTGGAGTAGAGTTGATATAAAATCTTTGCCCATAGGTTCGGATCTTGCTTCATCATGTAATTAGAGATCCCATCTGGACCAGGGGCACACGATCTACTAGATTTATTAACATAAAATAAAATGTCTGCTACTGAGAATTGCAAAGTAAAAACTCCTGGATCACACTGACTAAGTGGTGAAATTGTAGTCTCAGGACAGGCATACAAATTTGTGTAATGTTCAACCCATTGAGCCTCTGCTACGTCATTGATTTGTAGTGAAATCTGTGTATTAGGGTTGGTCTTATTAATTAGTGCCCATATTTGCGCAGAGTTTTTTGACCCCATCTTTTGGAGCATACATTCTCCATCAGTTTGATAAAGAATAGATCGATGGGCCTTCATCCAATTTTTATGTTTTGTTTTCAATGATTTAAGGGCTTGCCATTTCACTTGGATAGGCAAAGCCAAAACTACCTTTTTTTCCCTTCTAAACCAGGACTTTTGGCGCTGAACTTCCCTGTCAAAAGAATGCAAGGGAGAGTACATAGTCTTCGCCTTGTTTGTTGTACCGAATGTATGCAATAAGTCACTATACTCGAGTGACTTATTGGTGCCTGAGATCCTCTCATACACAATTGTCTGTTCAAATACCCTGGCGAATTTCGCCAAATTGTATTCAGTCCAGTGTAATCTATTCATACCTTTGTTTACTAATAAGGGGTGGTATGTATTATATATCTCCTTTTTTCCCTGTGAAGCAATACAGTGCCATTTCACATTCAATATGTTATGATCACTGTCCTCAGTGGAGATCAAACAAAACAACTTAATATCAAGAATAATTCACGATTAACATAAATGAAATCAATAATGGCACTAGAGTGTCCTTTTTTCCATGTGTTCTGTGGCGGGCTATTGGCCGAGCATGAGCCATTTAACATAACCAAGTTTTTTGTCTCAATAAAAGTGTTCCAGGAGACCAGTCTGCTATCCATACGTTTATGGGGGGCATCCAGACAGTGCAAATTTAAATCGCCCGCCAGGATAACATGCGGGTATATAGGGAGTTTAATAATCTCTAACCATAACTCTTCCAGATCTTTAAGAAATGTTTTGGTGGACATTGCAGCTGGATTCCAATATATATTTACTATCGCATATCTTTGTTCTCTTATTGTGATAATTATCAATTGAGTATATCGATTTGGCGCAGACTGGTGTTCTAGAACAATTTCTGAGGACTTGTTTAAGGCCATAAGGAGACCGGACATGGGCCGACCTTTCACAGATCGTATTGCAGGATTAAAAACTATTTCAAAGTTGTCCCACACTGGCCGCTCCGTGAGCCAAGTTTCTTGAAATAAAATAATATCATGCTGCGATAACTTATTGGAACCATTCCTCAATAGGTGCCCGTGGCCTCGAGTGTTCCAATTTATCATGGACAAAGATGGCAGAGGATATTGAAAAGTAAGTTACGACTGCTTTGATACAGATTGAGATATTGGATGATAATTTTGGTTAATCGACTGAACACATAAACGCTGTCTCTGATTGGAGACATATGTCTGCGTTGATAGATTTTGCACCGCAGAAATAGGAACTTGAGTTGTCACAGCAGTGAGAAGCTCGAACCCTAATTCATATATTTCTCGTTTAGCAAGCCACAAAGTGTTTAACACAACTCGTGAGGACACCCAAAACCGTGCAACAGAGAGATCATTATCGAAGATAAATTCCACCAAATCAATATCGGAGGATTGCAGATCGTCTAACGCAGGAATTTCAGCTAGTATTGCAAGTATACTGGAGCGATTTAAATCATACTTCGCATAAGGTATATCTCTGCATCGGATGATCAATGGATATAGCGTTTGTTTGGGTGATATTTTCGAGTTTTTTGGTGGTAAAGATGAAAACCTATTAGAGTGCAACCAGCTTGTACCCAGTGAGTGGTTTTGTTGTTGAGGAAGTGTATCAGCCCTTGCAACAGGACCAGCTGGATATCGGCTCAGATCAGTTATTTGTGAATGCATAGTATGTTGGTCAGCCTCTGACTTCGTATGTAATGTAGCATTTTTGTTCAAGTTGGTCATATATTCTTCCACCGCAGTTTTTATTACTTGTTGTATAGGCATTTCAGATGCACCAAATGTGAGTTGCTTGGTGGTAGGTGTATTAGCAGAATTAGTAGGAATTTTAAGGGGAGCAGACATTTTTTTTTTAAAGAAGAGAGCTCAGGGATCAGGGGCGTAATGAGTGACTGTGCCACGATTATTTTCTGGACTGTTATATGGGGTATCTCCCGAATATTAGGATCCTTCAGCATCTCTACTTGGGCATTCAAGGGTCTTTGTTTAGACATATAGTAGTCAATCTCCTTTCTGATTTCATTCCGTCTGGCTTCAACATTCTTATCTGAGATCCTCTCAGGAGAACAAGGTGATGAAGCTGCAAGGGTAGCACCCTCTTTTATTTGTACCACCGCAAATTGGGGTACTAAGGGAAATGAAGCTTGTGTATTCACCGCCCTATCATGTTCGGCAGCCTCAACCAGCGCGTCTAGTGGGTCATAAGCTATTATGTCGGCAGGGCAGGTCATAAGCTTGTTGCTAGCTTTCTTAGCATTAGCCAAGGCGCTATTTTTTTTTGTACTGCTTCCGCAGCCATCGTGGTGTTCTTCCTGGGCAAGGATAGGGCTTTAATGAAGGCCTTAGTTGCTGAGGTTGCCGTTTTTGTTATATCTTTAGCATTTTTTGTTTTTTTACAAACCAGGTTCTTTTTTGGCTTAAGTATTATTTCGCGTGGCTCAGATCCATTAAGTGAGAATATGTTAAACACTTGTTGGTCTCCAGGAACTACAGGGTCCGACAAAGATTTGTCCTTCGGATTTTCAATGTTTTGGGGCAGAGAAAAATTGTCGTGAATTACATTTGGAAAGGCAGGTAAGGTCTTAAACTTTATAGCTTGTGGTTGTGTAATCGGGTCGGTAGGCGGCTTGTCAAAAATTAGTGATTTGTCGTTTGGATTTCGTTTTTTTCGGATATTCGTTTCAATACTATGTTTAAGCGTTGCTTGCCAATGTAATAATTTCTCAATCTGTTTATCATGTGCCTGCAGTTTTCGGTCGAGCGTTTCAAACAGCTTAAAAAGAGAAGAAATGGCCAAATTCATGGCATGCAACGTGGTCTCAATCAGAATGGACGGAGAGATGACTGAAGGCAAAATAGGGTCATCAGGTGGTCTAGCCGAGATGTCAGGGATGCGTCTGGGAGTGGGGGCAGCAAATGAGGCGACCAAACTATGTGCTGTGTCTGAATATATGAAAGAAACTTCAGGTAGCTTTAATGAATTCCGACAATTATCCCCTTCCAAAAAGGAAGAGTTCGAGCTTAACTCAATTACTGCAGGCTGAGGATCCGATGAACCGCAGCAGCTTTCGATCAGGGGTGGGGGAGCATGACAGTCATGTAATAATGGACTCCCCCCACCAGCAAGACCTGAAGAATTCTGACATAGTGTTTGAGGCTCTAGATTTCTGTTGGAATTGGTGTTTGACCCTATGGATCCAGGTGCTTCACATATTACAGGCATAGGGTGAAGCTCTTTTAATAGAGGGATTACGCCCTCTTTAATAAGAGTGTTATCAGAAACTCCCAAAAAGTTTTTTACATTCGAGCCTTGAGCGCCCGTGGTGAACTTAAAACAAGGGTCAATTGGTTTACAAGTGAAGTCACAGGATAAGGGTTTAGACTCAAAAAAGAAACATTTTATATCAGCTGGAGATGTATGTCTATTGATGTTCGAGGCACTAGCAGGGTGATGCCTCCGGGCGTACTGCCCATTTGTTTTCGCTTGTGTGTTTCGGCATTATCCTGAACCAAGATTGGCCCATTCAGAATTGCACTTCTTAGGGTACGGAGGTCACCTTATAGTAATACTATCACAGAGTATAAATACAAATAGATAAGAATTATGATTAGACAAATAGGTACTAAAACAGGATAGGTAAGTGCTGCTTAAAAGAGAGGATCCAAGAGTAGGATAAAAAAAATTAAAAATGGAGAGTGGAAGTGAATTCTTGCAAATGCGCCAAACAGTACCTTAATTATTTGCTTGTGCTGAATTTACATATAAAATCTTAGCCGTCTAGGGAACGCCCGATGGCTTGAGGAGCAGCCTTTGTCCGTCTCTCCTCCCCAAAGACCGGCTAAACAGATAAATGAATTAATACTCTTAAAAGATGTTGAACAGACCGTAGTTGATCCGAATGGGGACAACAAGTGGCAGATACTTGTCCGCTGACGGTGGTTAATCTGTACCTATCTTACTGCAGCCAACAGCCGACCACGCCAAACAGCCAAACAGCACCAGCCCTTACTGCCTCCAGGGCTCAACGCCGCAAGGGTGGTTGTGCCGGCTGTTTCTGGCCGAGACCAGTCACGTGATACGTCACGTGGACTTGCAGAACCCCGCCTCCTCCAGGAAGCAGGGGGGCAGCAAGAGCACGGCTCGCAGTGCTGCAGGATGCGAAGATGTACAGATCACGTTGGAACGTTAATACGTTCAAAAGCACAAAGCGCTCCTCACACAGAATTATCCAAGCCGCTCGGGCGGTTGTGCCTGCTATTTCTGGCCGAGACCAGTCACGTGATACGTCATGTGGACGTGCAGAACCCCGCCTCCTCCAGGAAGCAGGGTGGCAGCAAGATCACGGCTCGCAGTGCTGCAGGATGCGAAGATGTACAGATCACGTTGGAACGTTAATACGTTCAAAAGCACAAAGCGCTCCTCACACGGAGAATTATCCACGCCGCTCGGGCGGTTGTGCCGGCTATTTCTGGCCGAGACCAGTCACGTGATACGTCACGTGGACGTGCAGAACCCCGCTTCCTCCAGGAAGCAGGGGGGCAGCAAGAGCACGGCTCGCAGTGCTGCAGGATGCGAAGATGTACAGATCACGTTGGAACGTTAATACGTTCAAAAGCACAAAGCGCTCCTCACACAGAGAATTATCCACGCCGCTCGGGCGGTTGTGCCGGCTATTTCTGGCCGAGACCAGTCACGTGGACGTGCAGAACCCCGCCTCCTCCAGGAAGCAGGGGGGCAGCAAGAGCACGGTTCGCAGTGCTGCAGGATGCGAAGATGTACAGATCACGTTGGAACGTTAATACGTTCAAAAGCACAAAGCGCTCCTTACACAGAGAATTATCCACGCCGCTCGGGCGGTTGTGCTGGCTATTTCTGGCCAGGACCAGTCACGTGATACGTCACGTGGACGTGCAGAACCCCGCCTCCTCCAGGAAGCAGGGGGGCAAGCAAGAGCACGGCTCGCAGTGCTGCAGGATGCGAAGATGTACAGATCACGTTGGAACGTTAATACGTTTTTTTTTGTCTGTCACAAATACCCTGTTTTTGTCCTTTCCTTTGTGTTTTTTCACAGGATACACTTCTAAAGCTGCCATATGCTTGTCAAGCTGCGTAATCACAAATAAATGCTTCTTTTGCACTGACAGCAGTGATTAGGAAATTAAACTGTGGGTTCATGGGTGGCAATTTTTGATTTTCATTGCGTGAGCAAAAATTCCCCCACCCTTACCCTGAATATAAGCAAGCTAGCAGCCCAACATATCCCCTGGCCGCATACGTTTTATAGCACTTATTTTTATAAGGAATTGCAAAGTCATAGGATTTGCAGCCAGTTTTAAATATATAACATCTTAGCAACAGTCACTCAACCTGCTGAGCTACCCTGGTAGCTTTCTTCTGTAGCACCCGTCTATGAGTCATTAATGTATTCAAAAATCACTATTACCAACAGTGCAGTTCATGTCCATGACTTCAAAGTCAACAGTATTTCATCTCCATCCACACCGACCCTGTGCATACATTCTTTGACGGTGCACCACTGGCACTTCTCCATAATGGGCAAGGTTGCACCAACCCACGGCTCTATACAGAGAGGAAGGGAGAGGCTGTTCCAGAGTAAGGAGCCAGCCGAAGAAAGAGTTTGGCCACCAGCTTGCTGTTTAGAGAAGCGCTTGACACGCAGAGAGTTGGCTCTGGAGCAGTATAGAGATCTGGAGGGAGAGTATTTGGTGAGAGCCTATTGTAGATACCGTGGTCCCCAGCCCCAGAAAGCCTTATGGATGATGCAGAGGGATTTGAATTTAATCCTTGCAGAAACCAGGAGCCAGTGGAGACATTTTAGGGCTGGAGAGATGTGTCCCCAGGGTTGAGGCCAAGGATAAGTCTTGCAGCTCATTGGATTTTATCCAGTGAGCCATGTAAAAAAGGGGCATTTTGCTTCCCCAACCTTGCATGGCCCATTGGGGATGCTGGCTGATGAACTGCATGTGTGTATGTATGAGGGAGGGTCTCCTGCGCCTCCTACCACATACAAAGGGAGATGGGCTCTTAGTCATCAGCGCTCGGGCTCTTGGGTTCCTGTGCACGAACCAGGAAGCGCTCTTTGCTTCTTTTTTATGCTACGCAGGAGCTGTAGCACTGGGAGGAAACATCAGGACCAGGGCAGAAGGTACTTTAATTTAAATTATGTATGTCATTGTGTGTGCTTGCGTTTTAAAATTATTTCTGGGGTGGTGGGGGGGTGGGGGCTAGACCCCCAACACCCCCAACACCTCTTGATTGGTTTGGGCTCCCTTGCTACGCTCCATCACACTGGCATATTTGCGGGAAATATTTACACCCCTCCAATTTAGTACACAATTTTATCAACACTAGTGCTATAAAGCATGGTAATAAGCAGTATAGAAAAAAAAACTATATTGGTTATATTTTCTTTCCATGGCCTGTACACACCACCTTTGTATGATGCTTCAAATAAAAGTATTGTAAAGAGAACATTCATTTATTGCACCGGTGACAAAGCAATGTTGATAGTGGGTATTGAAGTCTTTTGTGGCAGTACTTCTGAAAGCAGAGGTGTTTTGTGGTGGTGTGTGGAGTCATGTAGTCAATGTGGGCAGATCACTCATCAGCCACATCTGCACATCTCTTTTTCACCTGCAGGACAGCCAGTTCTGTTCGGTTATTGCTGCTGGGCGTGAGGGATGATTCTGTTCTCACACTATTGATAACATGTTGAAGCCCAGGGCCAATTCAGTTTTTCTTCTGGCTTGTTAATAACGTGTACTACAGAATTGAAAGCACAAATAGCAATAAAGACAAGAAGTACACCTCAAAATGGCCATTTGTTCCCCCACATACTTACTATAAATGTCTGAAGGGGGGGGGTCGTAAATTCACCACATGCCCCGCCCAGCTACCCCACACAAACAATCTGGCCCCCGGTAGATAGCTTGTAAGGTACATTTAGTTGTGCACTCCTGCCCTAGACAGAGGCCTTCGAGGGACATTGAATCGACGGCATCGACGCACAGCGCCCTCTGCCGAGAAAAACATTTATTTCCGAAGCAGCTGAAGCTGGACAACATGCATCAAAAGATGAGTATTACGTGGGAGGACACAATCCATTCGAAACAGTATAATAACTAGAGTGAAAATAATTCCTGGCTTTGCTTACTTGTCCCAGTTAGGAATCAAATATTAAGAAAGGGAATACTTATTCAGGGGCTAAGCCTACTCGTCCCAGTGAATGGCACAATTTAAGCAAAGAATGTGAATCACTCAGGGACTCCAATTACGGGTCCTGGTGAATAGAAAGACTATAGAAAAAGAGACACTATGAGCTGGGTACATCCCACAGATCCCAGTAAAGAAACCAACGACCAAAGGAGCAAAGCAAGCGAAAGAGAAGAGAAAAAGTATACAGCTTGTTGAATTGTCATGTAAGAAACAGAGACGTCTATCTACCATTTAAAGGATCAAACTGGAAACATGCCTAGGTGTCAGAACACCCACAGAGAAGGTCAAAAACGCAGAGGAATTAAACAGGGTGTGGAGAAGCCCTTGTAGAGAACTGAACAGTTTCATATAAGAGATAATGAGGCGCTATCTGAAGATCTAATACTAATAAGAGTCTGCTGGAAAGCAACCAACGAGAAGGGAGTCACTCTCCTAGTCTTTAGTTGTTTTGTTTAGTAGTAGGGCCAGCATAGATTAGATTATGGGCAGAGTACAGACTTACTTTTGGACTTCACAACAGATGACATGCACTTTAGTTCGTTTTGTTAGGCAGGGAACTCCATAGACTAGGGTTAGTGAGGCATTTTCTTTGTTATTCAAATAAAAGTTCATTAGAAATAATGACAAATCATAGTCCGTCGTCTCCTTTTGACCGTCCACAGTTAATAGAAAACACTCCTACACAAGAGGATCCCATTTCGGTATGAAGAAGTGAAGTCTAACCCTAGGGGAGGCTTTGTGATGGTTAAGGGGCGTTAGGCAATATTGTATGGATTACCCTTTGGGTGCACTACAACAACCCTGACCTCCTGGCAATAGGAACCCAACCTTTGGTATAAGCTTGTACTACACAGGTTGGTAGCATGTTGAGCAGCCAGGCTTATCTCAAGAGGGGTCAATGTGAGCTGTAGGGGAGTTACACAGAGATTCACAGTGACAAGTATTCAAATAAACACTTACACACAAGGTTTCTTAAATAAACAATTATTAATTTATCAGTCCGTTAGAATGAGCCTTCTTCAGAAGGGAGCAATATACACAAATACACTTCAAAACTACACACTCCTAGTTTCTAAATCAGTAAAGACCCTTTTGGAATGGCTCACAGTCACAACCTACACCCTCAGGTGACTTCAATAGCTAGGGTGCTGAGGACGTTCATATCTTACTGTTTGCATTTAGAATACGCTTAGAACTTGGTCAAAGGAAAAGGTTATTAGAACAAGCAAGAGACCACCAATAATCTGAAGCAGGCAAATACTTTCGGATCCCCCAAGCAGAGTCATTCAGTATAACAGGTAAAGCCAAGTCAATGGTCAAAAGTCTTATATGGACTGAAGCACTTCTGGTAGGTAACTAGAAAAGTATTTGCACAATATTTTAGAAGTCTTTGAAGAAAAGAAGCATCAAATGTAGGGCCACAAGCTGTTTACACTTGTGAGTAGTAGAAGATGCAAGCAACACCACAATGAGAGATAAGTTCTCTCAGACTTTACAGTACCTTTGTATTGAAGAAAAAGTGCAGCAGATGACTTCTGTTCTTGTGCAGCTATGCAGATCTCACTGTTCCTGGGGCTCAGTCTTGGGAACAAGAGAGGGGACTTCTGGGGACTCCTGCTCTGCAATGGGACAGTCACCGCTCGCAACTGGCAATCTTTCCAACAAATGGCACTTCTTTGTTTCAGCTCCTTGGGACTATAGCAAATAGCAACACTGTGGTTTCTGGCCGTCGCAATGGACATTCCTTGCTTCTGGAGTCCCACACTCTGTTGAGGGGGCTCAGGCTCGGTCAGAGGATCTTCTTGGAGCTCTTGGCCAACTTAAAAGCAAAGCACACAATCTGGTGTTCCTCTCCCTGCCGTTTCGGTTTACAGCAGCAACTCTGTGGAAATGCAACCAGCTCAGAGAGAATGTCCAGGTGGCTTACTTTGGAGTTGATTGGTCCCACCAATTTAAGGGGAGAAGTCGTCCTTGCAGGGGCTTCTCTGTCGATACGAATTTGGAGTTTCAGCACAGCAGCAGGGCTTCACCGGGCAAGCCAATGGTCCAGGAGTTGCAGCAGGCGTCTTCTTCAAGTTCTTCTTCGGTTCCTTCGTCCAGTGGTCGACTCTGCCTTCCAAGCCAAAAGCCTCACCTTTTATTCAGTACTTTCCCATTAATTCCAGCCTAGCTATCAGTCACCCAGCAGGGTGGCTGTCCTTGCCGGACAGTCAGCTGGCCAATCATCACAGAGTGCCTTTGAGTCTCCTAGGAGACTAAGCACAAGGAGTTTCCGGCATCTCCCTCACTTTCGGCCCTCACCAAACACCCTGGAGCCAGAGGCGGACTTCACTTGTGAATCCCACCAAAGGCAAAGCGAACAAAGGGACCAAACTGGTTTGGTGCGCAGAGTAAATCTCAAGAAGTACCTTTCCACAAAGAAATGGCAAAAAAAGAAGACAGGGCCAGTTTGACAAAAATGGCACCCTTGGGTGCTTTACTGCAGCTGCGAACGCACACCTTGGCCTCGGCCTTGTATGTAGCACCTAACTGAGATGCTTTTCTGCTTATTTTATGCTGATTCGATTTTGAGATGGAACACCACTCATATCACACACCCTTTTCAAATACCCTGGGTCACAATGGACCATGAACCAGGCTGGTTGGTAAGATACAATATTTATTTAAAATTCAAAAGAAATCATTGTTTAATATGGGACAGCAATCACCAATGGGGTGATAATTACAATGTGAATGTGAGCAATGCACTAGGTTTAACCTCCTATTGGAACATATACACATCACAGAGGAATAGGAGCACTTTTTGATTTAGGAAAGATAGCACCCAAGTTAGGACTGCCACTTGCAATGTTCCCTCAACGCACAAATAATTAATTCTGAGTGGATCAAAAGAAGCAGCAGATAATCAGGAATAAGAGGCAGGAAACAGAATCCAAATCTGACCTTCCCTCCCCCAATAAGAGAGAAAAACAGATTTAAAACCCCTTGCAAGGTTATGAAATGACACTCGGAAACGGACAAATAAATAATGAATGTGTGTTAAAAACCTTGAAGCAAATACAATTCCTCACTAAAGCAACAATGCCAAGACACTAAAAATCACAAAGGATGGACTACCAAGAGCATAAAGTTCGAAAATGAGTGGAAAGTTTAAAACAGATTGCAGCCAAATGACAGATGTAAAAGTTGCATTTTTTCAATTCCCGCCTGAAATTATCCTAACGGTTTTTGGGCTGGGGAATAGAGGTATATCACAGGGATAGTGAAAATAGGTCTCTAGCTATGAAACTATGATTTATGCAAGATATAAAAAGGTGCGCTTTGAGTAAAATGAAGCCGTGAAATAGGAAGGAAAATCAGTTGTGACAAAAACAGTTTTACTTTAAACTAGAGTATTCAGGCTAGACCACCAAAGATGGACACAGTGTTAGGAACACCCCTAGAAGTCTTTGGAAACACTGGAAGATTCACCATCATCGGCGCACCCAGTGGAAACCAAGATGGCGCCTGTTGGATCACGTTTCCACTACCTAACAGTACAGGTCTAGTTCTCGCACTCAGTTTCCACGTGATCACTCCTACTTATACACAGGAAATCTAATACACTCTGCGTTGCTCCTCGCTCCCGTGAATGCATTGCTTCCTAACCCATGGTTCTGTGCTCTCCAGCAGTCCTTTCTCCCGCATTTTTCATTTTCCTTTCTTCAGTTCAGCTCTGCCGACCCTGGCATTGCGACGCCTTTTTTCCCGCTCGACTTTTGCCGTATTAGCTGCTCGCAGCACCTTTCCTCAGCTCGGCGTCTACCAATCTTTGGCAGTTCACTGCTTCCTTTTCCACACGGCTTGCCGTGTTAGCTGCTGCTAGCCCCACTCGGCATCTTCTTCTCCGCTCCGGCACCTGCCACTCCTGTGCTCGCAACTTCTGTTGCACTTACCTCTCTCGGTTTCTTTCCGCCGTCGGCCTCTCTCACCCGCGGCTCCTCTCCTCCTGCTGTCACTTTGTTTCTTTCTCCTCTCTCACCTCTGGAGTCTCGTCTCTCGAGTGTCAGTTCGCTTCTCCTGGTATTGTTGGGATTCTCACCAGCTCCTTACCTTGGATTATTCGTATTCCGCATCCAGTCTTCAGTTGAACAACAAGCTTACTATTCTACTTCTTCATTGATCCTGTGGACTACCGTTCTACACAATCAGAACCTGTCTGATTTTGGGTTTTCTTCCCCACGAGGGTTTCCCAGGGGGTGGCCCCTAGGAGCACAGAGTATTACTCACGGTCTCTGGACTCCTGGGGGGACGTCTCTCTACTCTACAAACATCCGGATAAAACCCGAAGATTCGTGAGTACCATTCCTGGCATAAAAAGAAGGCGAGGTGTTGAAAGAGATTGTAAGACACAGTAAGATCCAAGGTTGATTCGCGAGTTCAACCCTGTCGCCCCAGAGTCCAACTCTGGCAGAAAACAGTCCGATCACTTGAAATATGACTAATGGCGTAGGATTCCACAAGACAAAATTGAAAAGAGATGGCGCTAGCACTAGAAATCAAAGGCAGGATTGCACGGATAATTCTGACAGCTTTACAGGCTATCAGGATAAGGATAGGATGGCTTGGATAGTGGGCTAAAGACAAAGGCAAGACAAGGTATGTTATGTATTTCTGTGGGGGATGGATTATACTTACAGTCCACTTTTAGTTTTCGGATTTTTGGACCGTCAATAGGGTCTGATCACTACACGGAGGCGCGCCTGGCAAACAGCTGGGCAGTTCTGATCACCGGCAATGCTTGGGTTTTGCAGTGGGCCCTGGAGTAGGGTCAGCAATGCTTTGGCCTTGTAGTGGGTTCTGGAATCTGGATGATTAATGAAACAGGAACGCAGCGCAGGAACTTCAGGAAGAGTGTCTAGATTCTTGTCAGGGACTCTTATTTATAATGCATAGTGACATCATCGAAGTATATGATGGGGCAGGTTTAGCTAAACACGCCTTTAAACAACTGGATTGGACAAGGATGATAGACTCCGCCTCGTTCTCAGCTAGTTGGATTTCCAGAATTTATGATGTGAGTTTTACAATGTCCAAAATCTCCCACAATTACTTTACTTAAAATCCCGTTTTGCCCTAAATGGCACCTTCATACAGTGGAAACATCTAAACACTTACATAAGCAGGTTACATATTTTATGCAGCACATAGCAGTCCAATCCTCCAGTTTGTGAGACCTTGTTTCGCCCTTCTATCAGTATTTCGCGCTTTTCAATGGAATTTATATTACTCAAAATTCTATAACTTTATACATGGGTGTGGATTATCATAAGGGATGTATGTAGACAAATTTACAACATGGATGCTTTTCTTAGAGTTCCCAATACTTTGCCATTTCTGTCCCCAAAGCATCAGTGAATTCTACCATGTCTTAAAAGAAAGCCCATAAAATCATTTTTAAACTGCAACATTTTTACAAAGTCTTGCTGCAGAGATAAAAGTCCTTAAAGTTTATTTAAGAAATAGTCTCTGGAAGCAAATGGCAGTCCTTTGTCATTGGACCATTTTTTTTCTCTCTTCAGTAGCCACCAACTGTAATTTCGTCCAGAGCAAGGTGGGGGTTTCTCAGCTTGATTGAAGGTTTATTTCGCCTTCCCCTCTTCACACTTCCTCGCCCTGGGAGTTCCATGGTCAATGGGTTCAGCCCAGACTAAATTCTGTCCAAAGTAATTATCATCAAGGTGTTAGTATCTGCTGAGAGTTTATGGTGTGGCTCCATTCCTTAGGGGGAAGCTTTAGCTCTGCCAACCAGAATAACCCGTTTTTGACAGCTTGCAAATCCTGCCAAGGCAGTTTAAAACCTTTATTTTCTGATATTTGGTCCTGAATTAAAACAAGCCTGTGGAATAAAATAGCCCATGTATGTTTTTTCACCAACCACAAACTTCTTCACATTGCTAGGTAATGGCAGGCTTTCCTTTGACAGTTTACTTTTTAAACGGGCATTTCTCTCCGTTAGTTTTGCAATTACCATTTCTTTTTTTTTTTTTTGTTTTTTTTTTTTTTTACACGTGTTGAAAGCTGGTATTTCTTTTTAAATTCGTTTTTGCATCTCCATCAGATTCCCACTCTGTCCTACAGCCATGGTTATTTTCCTGAATGCAGGGGTTTTGTTTTGAAGCGCAGATACATTGAAATTGACATGGCCCAGATAGCCGAAGTTCCTTTGAACTACTGATCTTTGATATTTTGTGAAGAAAATGAACGCATTGCTCCGTGCGGTTAAAAGTGAAGTTCCTTGTTGATTTTAATCAGAGTTGGTTTGACAGGGCCTGTCATTCAGAAATCATGCCTGGTTTTGCTGAGGCACAATGAGATATACTGGGCATGGCCGGGCCTTATTAATCACAGTGGCTTAAGGAAGGACAGATGGAAAAAGTGTCAGAGAAGCATTTTTTTTAAAGGTGAAAAAGTTTCCTTTTCAACTGAGATGTTGGCTTTGCAGCAAGGCAACACTGCTCTTTCACTTTATTCCCTTTGTATATGTCAGAACACACTGGCATGCTCCCTCAGTGTGTCCCCTGCTTCCATCCTGCCCAATGGGTGCAGCCATTTTCTTTTTGTTGTTGCTGAAAACGCAGTTTTGAGACCCTGGTGCCCACCGGAGCCAATGCAGCCATTTTGCTGTTTCTGTGCAAATGCAGCTTGGTGATGTGGGGAAATACTGTTGAGTGGGTCAATATATCCCACAGGGTGCAACTCGCCATATGGTTGGCTGCTGAATCGCCAGACTCGCTGGCTCTCCTTGCAATAGACTTTGAAAAGGCGTTTGTCTTGGCAAGATGGGATTCACTTTGGGAGATCATGGGTTGCATGGGTCTTGGGGGGAACTTTTTGTCTTGGATCCGCCTGCTCTACCCATCTCCTGCGGTGATGATCAGGATGAATGGAGTCTCCTCACGGACCACCTCGCTTGGGCGGGGCATGAGGGAGTGATGCCCCCTCTCCCCATTGCGGTTTACGCTGGCGGTGGAGCCGCTTGCGATACAACTAAGGGAGAGCCTACAATGGGCAGGATTCAGATGGCCCTGGGGGGAAAAAGGGGGTAGAAAGAGTTTCACTCTATGCAGATCATCTCCTAATTTATATGAGCAACCCAGGCGTTTCGTGCTCGGTGGTAACACGTATATTGACGGCATACCAAGGCTTCAGTGGGCTAAAAATTAACTAGGTTCCAGGTGCAGGGGGGCGCAGATGCAATTCCACAGGACTGCCCGTAGGCACTTGCGAGCTTGGGTTTCAAATACTTGGGTATTCACCTGAGCCCAAACCTATCAGATTTTTCCCGGCTTAATCTCTTTCCTGTGGAAAACAGGTTTGCACTGGATATAATGCACTGGCAAACTCTCCCACTGACCTTGATTGGCAATGCGGCCCTCTTTAAAATTCGAACACTTCCTAAATTTCTCCATGTCCTGCAGAACACCCCACTCCTAATCCCCAGACAACTATTGAGATTGAGGGAACTCTGCGCGGGTTGCTCTGGGGAAGGAAGCAACCGCGGGTGGCAGGGAGGACACTGCAACAATCGGTGTGGGAAGGGGGTCTCCAAAGGTACTACTGTGCGGCACAGTTGGGGGTAGTAAATGATTGGCTGCATGGGGACTTGGCACTTCCTCACATAGCGCTCGAGTGTAGAAGGATTAAGGGACAGACACCTAAGCAGGTATTATATGGGGGGGGGGCAAGTAACAGAGGGACTCTCCCGGGTTTGCTGCAGCACACATGCCAGATATGGGTGGACGCGCACCGGGACATTGGAGGGGGGGGAGGGGCAGACTGACTTTAGACCAACCCATCTGGCACAATGCATACCTGATTGAATTGCTAAAAGGTGGGGCATCTTGGGAGCTGGGAGGCAAAAGGGATAGCCACCATAGCGGATGTGGTGCAGGAGGGCTGGCTTTGCTCATTCACAATTCAAAATTTCAAAATTTGTCCTGACAGAAAGCGAACGGTTTAGATATGTGCAAATAACACGCTATGAATGCTCAATTTCCCGCTTCAGAAGAAATTCCGAAAGAGCTCACCCCTGGAGGCTCACTTGTTCTCGACAGGATTCCCTCTCTAAGGTGACATCCACTCTATACCAGGTGATCACGGCCTTCGGTGCCAAGGAACTGACCACGCCTAAAGGAGAGATGGGAGCAGAAAATGGGGCAGTTGGAACCAGGAGCGGGTGGAGTCTTTAATGTTTCCAAGAGAAGTGGGAATTGCGGCCAGATTGTGGCTAATACAATTTAAGATACTCCACAGAGTATACTATTCACGTACTGCATTGGCCAGGTGTGGTATTGTGGGAAGTGATGTTTGTGTCAGTTGTGGATGGGTGGGCGGCATCCTCTATCATATATTATGGGACTGTGCACAGGTCCAAGATTTCGGGGGAAATGTATGCAGAAAATGGCCACTCTGATGGGGGATCAGGTGCCTCTCGAACCTTAACTGGCTCTGCTGGGGATTTGCAAAGAGGCCAGTTTACGAAGCACGAAAATGTGTCTCTGGCGGTGTCAATAGGGCTCGCCAAGAGACTGATTGCATGGCTGACTTTCTCCAGCTCAACCTACAGCCTGCGATAGATTCATAGCGAACGTCTCCCATGGCATTCCCTCCCTCTGACTTTACTGGGAAGGGCAGCCCTGTTCAAGATTCTTGCACTCCCACGTTTTCTATTTGTCCTCCAAAATTCCCCGCTCCACATCCCCTCAAACAGCTTCGCAGTGAGAGATGGAGCTCTCGACAGGCTGCTGTGGGGCGAGAAGCAACCCTGCATTGCCCTCAAGACCTTGCAGCGCTCTGTGGGGGAAGGAGGGATATGACTTCCGTGCCTCTGCACCTATTACTGGGCAGCGCAAATAGGGGTGGTCTGCGACTGGATACACAGAGACCCCATGCTCCCTCACATTGGGGCTGAGATGAACAAACTAGGCTTGATCCCCACTGCCCAGCTACTATATGATGTAGACGACAATATGATGGGGAAGTCTAAGATTACGCTACACATCCGTCAGGTCTGGGAAGAGGCTCACCAACATATTGGGTGGAAGAGGAGACCGACACTCTAACAACCACTGTGGCATAACAAACAATCTTCCCGAGATCCACAAAATGGGGCATTTCACGACCTGGGAAAGACGGGGCATAAGTACACTTGCAAATGTGATGCAAGATGGACGCCTTCTGGACTTCTAGGCCCTGCGGGGCAAATATGGGATCCCACAGTGCGAATACTACAGATACTTGCAACTAACTCATGCCATGAACCCCCAATTACCTGACCTAGATGAGATTCCTAAGTGTTCCCCCCTTGAGACCAATGTCCTTCCAGAACGCATCCCGACCAAAGTTACCTCCACACTATACCAGGTTTTCAATTCCTTTGGCACACAGGAACTGTCCAGATTACAGGCGAAGTGGGAAAGAGACCTGGGCCCACTGGAAACTGAGGGCCCACTGGAAACTGAGGAGTGGGTGGAGGCACTAATGTTCCCCGCGAGATATTGGTATCAATGCAAAGTGAAGGCTGATCCAGCTCAAAATACTGCAACAAGTGTACTACTCTCAAACTGCCATGGGGACAATGGTGAATGTTTGCGTTGCAAAAGAGCTGATGGCACCTTTTTCATATGCTGTGTGTATGTGAGGTGCTTCAGAGTTTCTGGAGGAAATCTATTCACAAAATCTCTACTGCTTGGGATCCCCGGTTCCACATGACCCAAAATTGATACTGCTGGGTATATGGGGCGAGACAGACTTTACTAGCCACGAGAAGACATTTCTCAAGTGGTACTAGATGCAGGGAAGAGCCAAACCACTTCAACCTGGGGCTCGCCTGATAAACTGAGTGCAAGCAGGTGGCTTAACGAATTGGACAGATGTGCTTCCCTGGAAAGGCGTATCTATAAAGCCAGAGAGTGCCCCGGGAAGTTCCAGAAGGTATGGGAGAAATGGGAAGACTCCTGTTGATCACCTGGAGTGGGGGACCCTAGTAAACCCAAGAGGCCACCCCGAGGCATTGATAGATTCAGACTCTGGGCGATGTGCCCCTGGCCAAAACTTTGCCATGTGACCAGATGTGTGAATTTAAGGTTATTATGTTATGTATTGTTTTTGTCTTAATAACCAGACTTATTTAAATTAAAAAATAGAGACTGCTTGCAGCATCCGGGGGCTCCGCGGAGTGCCCGAGACTGAGCCAGTGGACCGATGCACATCTGTGGAAAGGAGAGTGTATAAGGCGATGGGCTGTCCCCAGACATTTTTGAAGATTAACGGTTATATCCAAGGAGGGCAAAGACCTTCTGGAATGCGCCTCAAATAGACAGATTTCCCCCCTAAATACAATGACATTAAAATACTAGCAATGGTGCTAGCAAATAGATTGGATAGGCACTTACCCCTGCTCATCCATGAAGACCAGATTGGCTTTTTTAAAGAGATATAAGCTAATATTAGAAAAACCCTGTATGTGATCTCTCTGAGCTATTCCACCCTAATTTAACTCAATTTGGAAAAAACCTTCGATCGGGTGGAGTGGCTTTTTCGGACTTTGGTACTTGAAAGTTGGTTCAGGAGAGCATTTTTGTAAATGGGTTGGGGTAGGGTGCTCTATTCGGCACCAACTGGCAGAGTTTTCATTCGGGGGGGGGGCAAAGGATTAGTTTTCACTGACAGGAGGTACTCAAAAAAGGGTGCCCCATTGTCCCCCTTACTTTTGTTCAGGTTATCAAGCAACTTGCGTGTGCCATTAAAGCGAGTTGGGGTTTGCGGTGTGGGGAGAGAGAGATATCTGGTTAACATGAGTTTTTTTTTAACTTTATTCATAATTACGTTTTGGGACAAAAGGTAAAGTACAACCATAAAGAGAGATTACAAGAACTGAATTCATTCAACTCAGTACTTAGATTGGACAAAACAGTGTTTAATCATAAACACTAATCGACTCCCATTCTTATTGAGCGCAGGGAGTGCATGGATCTGGGATTTATTAGTTCCAAGCCCTCCTAGGTGGGCCTTTGCCCTTCGCTCTGAAAAACAAAGGTTCTCAGCATGAGATAGAGGGGGGCTTCAGAGATATGCTCGAGTGTCATAATCCCTGCAACTGGGCAATTAGATTACTGAAATATAGCTCAGCAAAGGTGGTTCAATGCCCAATGAAAACTGGAGCAAAGGTTCTGCAACGGTACCCATTCCTGGAAATATCATGAAAGACGGCCTTAATACTATTCCTGTGACAGGACATGCAAGTAATGTCCACCCCCTCCAACATGTGGGCATTAACGGCGGTTTCATTTTGTTCAAACAGGATAGATACATACACCATCTAAAAGGCACACTCCCTATTGGATATAGAGTGGGAGGAGTGATGAGCCCTATTCAAATCCTTCCCCCAAGTCTGCTCTGTGATGGGTCTGTTCCAGTCCCTCTCCCAGGCAATCATGTAGGAACATCTCTGAGAGGGATTGGATTAATCTAGCAGCTGCTATAACTAGGAGAACCTACCCTCTTTGTATTCCATCTTTCATTGAGAGTTCAAAAGATGTAGGCGAATAAGAAACTGCTTTGCTTTCCAAACTTCCGGATTTGTAATCCAATGTCTAATTTGTGTGCAACTCAAGCACTCTTTCAGAAACCTGAAACCTACTTTTGCATTCTGTGACAGTTAGAGGGACCCTTGAGCTATAGTTGAGACAATTCAAACAGGCCTCCTTTCTCCCATTCAATACAATCCTCCTTTCATAAGCCTGGAGTGAAGCCCAAATACCTAATAATGGGTATGGCGGCCTAGGCCATTTTACGGCTTTATGCCAGTAGTGAAGCAAAGATCGTGTGACAGTAAGGAGCGGGCAGAGGTGGAGTCTGTGTGGCTTATCAAAAGAGGGTAAATACTGTAAAAAACCCATCTAGGTTGTATATTGCTCCACTTCCATGCAGTGGGCAGGTGATTAATATTGTTCCAAGTCATTATTTGTGAGAGTTGTGCCGCCATAATGTATCTGCAAGGACCAGGCATGCTCAGGGTCACCACTGTGCCAATTTGTGAAACTAACTTATTGACCCTCGTTTAAGCAGCTCAGCGATCCGAAGGACCAGACCTTTGACTAACAGGTGTATGAAACCTGAGGGTATTCTCACTCCTACTCCCCTTGGATCGTCTGCACAGGTGGCCAAGGAAACGCCATTGCTATTGGATCCTGACCCCGTGGGTGGAGATGTGAGGGAGTATCACCTGGGTGGAGGATTCTTGAGGATTGGGAGTGAGGAACCCTTGGGCGAGACATAGTACCCCCTTTTTCTATTGATGATAAACCTGGTCCTCCCCCAACCTTGAAGGGCTATTAAAAGCCAGCTCCCTCATTTTTCCACACGTGACATTTGACGGTACTGGGACCAAGAAGAGACGACTAGGAGTTATGCACACCAAGATGCAGTTACACCACTTTGGTACTGAGATGAGGAAAAGGGCCTCAGAGGAGTACCATTGCAAAGACCAGGCATGTCTTACTAATCAGCCTAACTATAGTCGGCAATTAAGAGAAAGGACTCGCACCTGCCAACCTTTTATACAACCCAGGTGTATAAAAGGGGTGTGGGCAAGAAGGTGAAGAGAGAGAGGCGAGACACTGATGGCAGTCGTGGTGGTCCGTTCTGCAGCCGGAGAAACCTACTGAGGACCGAAGCACCCGAGGGTCCAGACAAGCTCTCTGGGGCAGAGGCGAAAGAAGGAGACCAGATGAAGGGCCGTCCTTCATTCCATCAAAAGGATTGCTCGTTCTCCCGTGGCGCTGAAAGAGAGCTAAAGTGTCTGAGGGGTGGAGAAAGACTCCCTGGAAGGAAGCCAGCAAGTTTGTGGTCAGCGCGATATGGAAAAGTACTTCAAAGTGAGCCGGTGAGTTTCCCCGATAGAGAAACCCGGTATTACTGTAGCCGCAAATCTCAATGTGTACCACTATTGTTAAATGAGACCAGAGACTTGTACAATGTAGCAGAGTGGTTGTGTGCCTTGTTAAAGGAAAAAGCATGTGTTCAAACGTCTCTGAAGTTTACAAATTCTTCCTTTTGAAGCAATAAACACGTTATTGAAGTGGTTGCATGCCTTAGAAGAAATGTTATTGAAAGTCTTCAACCAAGGAATGAAAATTAAAACACGTAAAGTATGTCAACTGCAATTTCACTGAAAGCCAATGCTTATTGAATACCAAACTAAAAGAGAACCTCAAGAAAGCCACTACATATTGAATACTGAACTTAAGGGGAATTTAACGCTGAAGTAAACCAGTCAACTTTGAATACTGAACAGATGTTGCACAACTAATGAACTCAAATATTAAAGCTGACTATAATTAAGCAACATAAGACTGTAGTAAACTCTGAAATACTGACTAATTGTTGCACAGCGAATGAACCCAAATTTTGAAGCTGAATACCCTAAAGGCTGAAGAAAGCCCAAAGAGCAAACTTTAATAAGTGAATACTGTGTGACAAGGCTACAGTTTGAAAAGGGGTGTGTGATGCATGGTGACAGAGCCACGCAGTGGCAAAGGAGAAACCAGAGGAGCCCAAGAGCACACCCGAAATCCAAAAACCAATAAAGGGAATCAAGTAAAAGTGACTTGGTGCACAGGAGCTAGTACCAAGGAACCTGTGTGAGACATTGAAATCTTGGGGAGGGAACCCTGAGACTTGGCAGGTCTATATGTGTTGTCTTGGGATCCGAGTCTCAAGACCCCTCTTTGTTTGGATTGTGTTATTTGAAACTTGGGGAAGGGAACCCCAGGATTGGTTCTGAACTATACTACCTTGCACTGGAGAAAGGTAAACTTCAATACTCTTTTCTATGGAACTTTCTTATGCTTGGGGAAGGGGAGCTGAGAGAAAGCTGTGAGTTAAACACTTTCTTTTGACTTTGGCATCCCTATATATTTATTTGTTTTAGTTGCGAGGGTAAGAGTAGGTTTTGGACACAGACAGACTATTAACCACCGTAAACTATAACCAGCGGCACAGAAAATTGGCTCTCCAACACTTAACAGAGCTGCAGAATCATGCGATAACCACAAACATGTCAGGAACCATCCTGCCTCTCTCCATGATCCATGACCAGGCACCTGGAAAATGTGCCCTCTTACAACTACAACAGAGCCTCTGGGAAATGGACAGTCCAACCGTCTAACACAACATACTCGACACCGGCCACAGTCTCTCTATTGGAAATTCACTACCGCGAACCACCAGGACAGACACAGCTGGCTCATCGAGCTCCGAAAGTAACCAGGAATGGGGCATCCTACAGGTAACCATAGACACTCATTCCTACCGATATGCTCACTCTTCACTTTACACCAACAAACATTATAATGCACCTATACCCCTTGATCAATTCAGCCTAACTGCACACATACCATCCCTGAACAGTCTGTTAGAACCCAACTATACCCCATGAGAAAAATCAGGCTAGCTGCACACAAGCTCCTACACAGTCCCCATGGCAGCAAGAATGCAGACTCGGAGACCACCCACCTTGCTGCACACATTACACTGATCTCTCAAAACCACTGTACCGCACGTAGCATTAGAACACAGCCAACCCACACAAACTACTCTGGCTGCACACATAGCATGTGCACCCTAAGCACTATATGCCACCCTGCCCTCTCCACTGAACTGGACTATGGTCCCCAAGGGAGTTCAACCCACATCGCTTTGAGATCATACTAATGGTATATAAGGCGCTATACAAATACACCGTAACATAACATTAAGTTGAACTCTATGATTCAGACTTTCCTTAGTTTTCATTCACATAGGGAAATCCCACCTTAGCATAGGGCAAGTTGGGCCTTCAACCATCCTGACATTTAAGATACTAAACATCTCTTGTTTGAACTTTAGGTCTGTTGTCCGGGTCTTTCTTCATGATGCCTTCACTAGCCGGTCCGATAGCACAGCGAGTAGAAAGCTTGCTTTGACATTTGTGCAGAGCCTGCTGATGCAGGTTCGAATCCCGGCAGGGCCAAAGTCAGCCTTTCATCTTTCAGAGGTCAATAAATGAACACCACACACTGTGGGTAATAATAAGCAGTGCTCAGATGCCTGAGGGTTCGTAGCGCTATATAAATGCTAAATTATTATTATTATAAGACAGAGACTGTATGGAGAAATCCCGCGAACATATTCAGTTTTATGGCTGCGATTCCCATTTTGCTAAATCACCTTAAAATTCTTTAAAGAAAGGGGCAGAAATTGGTGTGGTATAGCGTCTCATAAGAGGGCATTAGTTTTATACCCAGATAGTACAAGCCCCCATTACCCCCATTGGAAATGTTTGTTTTGGCAACTCCAAATTGCTTGGAGATTCAGAGGTCCGCATAAAGAGCGGCTGTGTGCCCATCTTGATTAATCGCAATCATCTGTATTTTGGTTTGAAGCATAATCTCTTGGCAAAGGGTTTGATTATAAGAGTGACGATCAATGGGGAAAGGGGACAACTTTCAGGCGTTCCTCTAAAGATGTGAATTTTGAGTGAGTGAAACCCATGGACTGATTCATGAATTTGGTAAAATTTGCCTTACACAGGCAAGAAATGTGGAACCAAATCCCAATGATTTCACTGTCAATCATATAAAGCCCCAGTTGACTGTCAAAGGCTTTATTCGCTTCCACAGCCAATAGGGACATGGGCCTACAATTGCGCATGAAGCATGGCTAGTCTAGTCCAATAAGTGATGGAAGAACTCCCATCATATCTTTGCATCCAAATTGAGGAGAGCAATCAGCAATAAGAATCGCATTGTGAAGCTAATTTACCTGATTTTAGAAGCAGAGTCGTTGGAGATTCTCCAATCGTATCCATAATTGTGCCCAATTGTAAAAATTAGTTAAATAGGGAGGTTAATGGCATAATGGTTTGGACCATGGACGTCTTGTTAAACAATGCTATGATGAAGCATCAGGACCGGGGGCATTTGAATTGTACATGGAGTTGATTGCTTGTTTGACTTCCTCTTTGGTGATTGGGGAGTCTGCATGCTCACGTTCCATCTCAGATATTTGTGGGAGAGTGGCCTGTGATAAATATATTTGAAAGTCTTCATCCAGCTCTTCTGTGGAAAGGCTGTGTGTTCCCTGCACAGTTTATCACATCAGAAATGTGTATTAGTAATAGTTTATACGAGAGGACTATGTTGGCCATATTGCTTTGTGCATAATAGAATTGTTAAATTCAGGTCAGAAAGGTTGCTGTTTCTGTGGACAGGTGTGCCTGTATGCTTGCTCTTCTAGCCAATTTGAGCTCCCTGCAAGCTTTCTGGGTACACCTTGTGCGTGTTCATGTTCCCTTTCCCATACTAGGGCCAGGCGCACTGATATATGGCTCAGCATGTCTCCATGAATGGCTGCCTTCAATCGCATCACATGTGATCCCTTTTGAGGTTCACCCAGTGTTATTTTTATTAACATATTTATCTATTGAGGTAGCCTTGCGAAATACTGGATCCTTGATCAAGGGGGTTGTAAACTTGCCAGTCAGGCTTGGGATGTGTTCTTGGTATGCACAATGAGGCAGTCACAATTGGAGTGGTCTGAAAAAAATTCTTGAATCTGTATCAATGTCGGACATGTATGTATCAGCGAGGCAGACAGCGAGATCAAGCCCATGCAGTACCTGAAGTGGGTGCATCCCTTCCCCACCCAACACCCCCATGCTTAAAAAGCCAGGCTAGAAGATCCAGTTGCTGCAGTAATCCTGCAAAAGCCACTGAATTTTTGAACTCATTGGGAATGAGTGTTAACGACTTATCCATCATGGGGTCAGGAAGCAAATTGAAGTCACCGCCTATTATGACCTCCCCTCAATGAATGAGGCTAATGTTGGAACAGATTGTATCGCATAGTCAAGCTTGTTACCGTTCGGGAGATATATAGAAATCAACAGGATTAGGTGGCCAAATAGAGTACCATTTAGATGTAAATAGCTGCCGTTGGGGTCTGTAAGCACTCCCTTTTTAACAAAGGGAACTTAGATAGGAAAATGGCTACCCCATTTTTTTTTTATTGTAGACGATTTAGATGATGCAAAAAACTGCTTAGGAAAGCTTTTACTACGAAGTCTGCATTCATCCTGTGGGATAATATGAGTCCCCTCTTAACTGGTCAATCGGGACTGCAAATGTTGTATCCACAATTTCCTGCTAACTGGAGAATTCAAGCCTTAAGGGGGTTAAGACCTTAAAGTTTTTCATTCCGTTAACGGATAATGAGCAAAGTTGACCATTTAGACAAGAGATGTAGTACCTTTTCCAGCACCTTGCAAATGTAAATCTAACCAACTGAACAACTATTTCTTGTGGCAAACTACGGCAGATCCCTTATATTATTTTGCTCCCTCACCCCGGGATCCGGAGTATATGCATGGATAACATGGGGTGGGCAAAGTAAGCCTACCTCCGTATAAAGGGACTGACAAAGGGGACTTGTGCCTGCGAGACCTCCTAGACCTCACAGCTTCGTTTGACAAGGTGTTCAATCACATACTACTCACCCTCCTTGGAAACAGGATGGCTACCCTGGCACAGTCCTGAGATGGCTTCTATCCTAACTATCTGTCAGACACCAGGCTGTCCGGATGGGCTTTCTCAGGACTGAATGCCACGCCATCACCCGTTTCCCACAGGGTTACATTCTCTCCATGGTCATCATTAACATCTATATGGAACTGGAGGCATCACTCCTAGACAACCCCAATAGTGCTGTATTACAGTTGTAATTAAAGGTCAAGGGTCCACAAAATGTCCTCGCTATTGCTCATGCTTTGCAACCATTGAAGTATGGATGACGAGCTTAATGCCACTCACCTAATTCGCATTCCAGCAACACCCATCCAAAAAGGAACCCGCTCAAAGTTTGTTGGACAGATTCTACCTTCACCTTACCCACTCAGCAAAATCCCTTTATTACGGTTAGTAATCTATCTTTCCAAAAATGCATCACAAAAAAGGCTCAAATCGCTTCGTGTCAGATCTCTTTACTCTGCAAGATTAAGCCCTTCCTCCAACCAGGACCTTCGAATGGTGGGGCAGGGCCTTGTAATTTCGCATACGACGCAGGTAACTCCCTCCACTCGGGGCTATGGCTGCTCATCCGGCCCTCTTCAAAGCGGCACACCTCATCGCAAACCCTAGGAAAAATGACCACTTCACACACACCTTGCACAAATTACACAGACTCACCATCCTGGATAGCATCTGGCTCAAAAACATGTGCCTCGCCTAAAAGGCCACCACCGCCAGTACACTGGCCTACTCGATGCCCAAACTAAAAATATTGGATGACGCTAGGTTATCTAGCAATAAGACCATTAGCAGGCTGTAAACTAGACTGGCTCGCAAGTAGAAAACTAGGAAACGGTCCTTCTCTTGCTACACTCTGTGACCAGAATGGAGTTCCAGAGGAACAATGTGGACTGCTCAGACTCTCTTCAGTTTAGGAAAGATCTCAAGTCCCAACTCTTCCAACACCACTTTAGTGTAACCTAGATTCCAGCCATCTTGTGCACACACTCCTCCATCTATTGTATTGTGATAATTATTAGTAATGTTCACTTGAGTACTTTGTTCAAATTTCCTCTAACAATGTTTTACTTTCTGACCTGTAGAGTACTCTGTTGCTCACGAGCAAGGTTTGTGCAATAAAAATAGATCTAATAAAAAATAAAAATTGATGCTTGGCCGGGGACTAATTTAATCCTGGCTGGCCATGGCAAAAATTGTTAAAATGGTATATGCGAAAAATGATCCAGAGAAGGGACACATGGAAATACGCACTTAGGGAGATCTTACAAATCATATGGTGAAATTGTAGCTCTTCATGTCTTGCATAGATAAATATGTTCAGTACCTTGCTATACCCAATATTAGTAATTACTGTTTCATTTTTTGCTGTTTCTGCTTTCTTGTTCTTGTTGTGAATTATACAATTAAATAAAGAGAACTATAACAGAGAAAAAAAAAGACAAAACAAAAAAAAAAAGTGTATGGCTAGGGGATATGCTCCCAGACCTGATGGTTTGACAATTGAACTGTATGAAGAATTTTGACTATTAGTCCTCACACTCTTACAAAGATTTTGGAAGGGAGGCAGAAAGTCTAATTACCAACCATTAATATAACAGCCTAATTGAGGTCTTCCCCAATGCAGGAAATCATCTCACAAGATAGCAATGATATAGATCACTTTCCCTTCTGAACTGTGATACTAATTTATTTGTCAAAGTCACTGCAAATAGAACAAATGAAGGCTAATCCATCCAGGTTGGCCAGCTAAAACACTTAATTTACGCTAACTATATCTGGAACTGGAGGCGGGTATGATATTGGTCTTCGAAGCAGTGGTTGCAACACTTAATACTGAAAAAGCATCTAGATGTTTATGGCCAAAATGGGCCACGGTTCTGATTTCATAACATAAGATACGTTATTATAGGTTTCTCTATTCTCCACGATCAAACTAATGGAGAAGACTCTTCTTGCGTTCCGTTATACAGAGGACAAAGGCAGTGCTGTCTCCCTCCACCCATGCTTTTTTCTTTAGGGATTCAACCACGCACAAGATCAGTCCAGTGGTAATGTTCTCAATTTGGTATGAAGGCAAGCAACCAATAGTTTGATTGCCCTTTATGAGAATGACATTTTACTGAATGCCACAGAATCAAAGGCCTTTCTACCTGAAACTGTACCAATTATAGAACTACTTCACCAGACTGCCAGGTTGAAGGTGAATTTGGCCAAATCTGGGGTTTATTTAAGGACTATAGCCCCAACGACATAGGTATGGCATTAAGTTGGACACAAATTAGATGTATATAATTATGATAAAGGTCACGCCAGAGACGGATTAGCTTCACAATAATAATTTGGGATGGTTACCAAAAGAACGTCCACATAAATGTGATCAATGGGCTACCATACGTATTTCAGTGATGGAGAGGACTGCACTACAGAAAATGGTGACCCTCCCCAAATTACTTCACATTTTCACTAAGACTTACCATTATATTAATATCTCATATCATGCATTGGATGCTTTGAGGAACATTTTATATGGGTGGATAAGGCTCCTAGAGTTTGATGGTCAGTCATGCAGAATTGTTATAAATTGATGGGTCTGGATATATTTTTCTATTATTGGAGATCACAATTACAGCATATGACCATATGGTTTAAAGGGAAATTGGCTAAACTGTTGAATGGTTTGAGATTTCACGCTGGCTTGGTTGAATTTAGTGTACATTTCTATTTCTGGAACTGCAGGAACCACATGGAATCCCTAGACTGGCTCCAAGAGCTGGTGTTCTGGGGAGATATTAATGAGATCAGGGGCAAAGTTAAACCAATCCTGTACAATACTCTGCTGAGATTTAGCCACCACTAATAGTGACAGGATATTCCGATACTTTACAGAGAGAGACTGGACTACTCTGGTGGACTGGTTTACTGATGGTAAATATTTTGCCTTATACGCGATGGTCGATAAATTGGACTTTGATCGTAGACTCACATGTTGCCACCTTCGGGTTAGGAATACAATGCACTTGACCATACATGACTTTGGCAATGTCCCAACAAATTATGCTGTAGTGGGTCATGAGGGATCTGGCTACTGGTTCTCGGAAAGTAATTGTTTTATGCTATACATAACAAGACTGAAGAACTATCTTAGTACCCAAGTAGAACGAATAGGTGGGGTCAAGAGGTTTCGACATTGTAAATTGCTCAAAGGGATTTCTATAAATGCTAACTTTAAACATGTTTAATTTAAATACGGTAACAAAGCCAAGCAGGATCACCACAGAAAGGTCAGGAAATGTTTTGCCATCTGTCTATTAAGAATACACAAGATACAAATAGCCAATTCCCACATCCCTTTCCCCTCTTTCCTTCCTTTCCCATGAGGGACACACTTAGGGGAACTCTCAGGGCTGTTTCCAGAGGCCCTGGAAATAATAGGGAGTTGATGGAGAAACATCTCATTGTTCCTCGTCACAACAATCAAAAATAGGGTAACCCAAATTGTGAACGTGGCTTCTCCTTCGGATACAACAAAGTAAGGCAAAGGAAAATATTCTCAAAGTTCCAAAAAAAGCGAATCAAAAATAATTCCACAAGATTCTGTCTCAAAAGTCCATTAGCCTTCCTAGAAAACAGTCAGGAGGTTTTTTGGCCACTGAACGTCTGGAGTGTTTAAGTGTACCCTGGCTTTCTTTCCAGTCATTGATCCTACTTAATCAGCTGAAACTTGCTCCATGGATCACAAGTCCCAATGTCCATTGGCAAGAAGCTGGGGAGCGGGGTTTGGAGGAAAGAGTCCACCAAGCTCAGACCCAAAGGCGTCAGGCTGGGTTTTAGCTAGTTAGCTGAGCAGTAATTAGGTTAGTCTAGCCTTGCTTAGGGGGTTTAGCTTACAGGCCCACAACGCCCTCTCTGTAACAATCTCAGTGATCCCAGTCTGTTCCCCTATGTTCTCGGTTTTTAGATTGAGAGCATCCCATATCAGATTTTTGCGATTCCAAAAGGTCCAAACGCTCCTATGTCGCGGAGTAACGAGATGCACCAATTAGCCTGTTTGGTTGACGTGCTCACACAGGTCCTTTCCTCTATGGCGAGCAGGTATACATGTACGCATCATCACATGCGCTCAAGTGATCCACATTTGGCTCGTATGGACCTCCATCCAGACCCAGGGCGGGCAGACCAGCACCGGAAATCCCCGCCCATGTAGCCTGTCCGAATCAGGCGCCATCACAGCAGGCACTGATGACAATGCCTCGGAAGGTCGGCAGGTGCTGCTTCACACAGATATCGTCGCCAATGAAATAAAGCTCCTTTGAGGATGAAAGTAAGTTCAATACGCTTTATTTATACATAAGACTTGTCGTGGTAGCCCCCAGCCTACCAAAGGACATCCAGCTCCAGGCCAACTGCTCCTCTGCAACGCAGCCAGCCTCATAAGTAAACCATACATTCCGCACACTACCATCATTCCACTCCCATTTGCATCAGCTTAGATATAACAGATTATCAGGCTCATATACGCCAATTCAATAACGAAAGTTGAGTTGAATGGCACATATTCCAGAATAGTGAACCTTAGTGGGGAAACTCAATGGGAGTGTCTTATCGTCAGGGCTCTTTACACTTGTGATAGAGCCACTGGCAATACAGATGCAGAATCAAGCGAGTAATAAAGAAATATATGTATATGGTGCGACTCAATCATTTTGTTATATGTAGACACATGCTGTTTTGTGTCAAAGAGCCCCGGGTGATAATAGATGCGCCCCGGGAATAGTAATCTAGTTTGGGAAATCTCAGGCTTAAAAATTTACTGGGCTGAATCTGAAATATTCTATCAATAAGGAGGTGGAGAGCAAAATTCCAGGTTGGCACTCAAGGATAGCCAAGACCGCATTCAATTATCTGGGTATAGATGTGCATAGAACAGTGAAGAACATGTTACATGTTTGAAGCAAATACATTGAAGGCACTGCAGATACTGGCACAAAAGGTAAAAAGGTGGATGGAAACCCTCATTGCACTCTAAAATAGTAATGCTTGCAAAACTGTTCTACCTGTTCGCCAATATCCCTTACTGGCCGCAGGACTCTTCTTCAACAGATGTAGTAGGAGTCTGATGACAAAGCTTGCATGAGCAGCGAAGGCCCCCATAGCGGCCATGGGAGCACTAGTCATGAAATTAGAAAACGATAGGCTGAAAGTGCAGGACTTCTATACGTAGTTTGTAACAACACAGCCACAATTTGATGTGGGCTAGCTGGGGGAGAGCAATAAGGGCCCACATATCATATTACAATGAGTGGGCTGCGCCGACGTTCTTGAAATTCAGGAAGGAACTCAAGGCCTAAGGCCTTACTCTACCATCAATACTTAGGTACCACCTAAACTTCTTGCGTACCCGCATAACATTCCACCCCCGTATCTGGAACATCCCATGCCACATGTTTTAACACGGTTCCTTTACTCAAATGTTACTGACATATACAGCGCTCAATTGGCTGCTTGCCAAGTTCACGTGATCTAAAACCCAAATACGAATTCACAAGTATAAAAGCGGGGACACTAGCAAGGTAAATGATCAAGTGGTTAGTGCAGAAACTTAAGCCACGTAGAGGGACAGTTCACCTTTAGAGTACACTTAGTGCATATATGATATAAAACAGTTAAGAGTTCAAGTGGGATGCAACTATACAATCCGAACATCCCTATACAGGAAAATATCTGGATGAGTGGGATGATGAAAGCAGCATCTCTTCTGAGATAGATTCCAGAGGATAGGTGTGACATGGGAGAGCTATATTTTGATGGGCCTTTAAGACCAGTGAGACACATTTAGGAAAGAGACAATGAACAATGGCTAATGTTTTCACATATGGCCCACTTAGGGAATTGGTTAGGAAGTGCTGGTCAGTGTTCCTGGGTGAATCCCCTATATCACAAGCGTTGCGTCATGCTCTTAAAGCGGGTATGCTCTCAGAAAATAGTTGCGTGTTCGTATGCCCTCCTACTGCATGGCAACACAGAAGGCATTCAGATAATTATGCATAAGTGGTGGATTTACTGCATGCAAGATGTCAGACACATTTTCAAAGGAAGGATGCACACTGATGCGAAAGGCATTGCTGAAAGTGAGATAATTAATGGTACACTATAACACTTATGATATGACCAAGTCACATCACACCAAACCAAATACACATGTATGACCGTCATTACAGCGCAGAGTGTGTGCTGTGTAATTACCCTGATGCTACTTTTTACCACTTAATGTGGGGGTGCTCGGAAGTACAGAGTTTTCGATTTGGGTGGTTCGTACTAGTGCAGTTTTGGGGAAGAAAACAAAAGTGGACCAAGTGCAGGTTTTACAAAAGGGAGCAGAGTATCTGTATCCCCTCCACCCCCCATACATGAATTGTGCAATCTGGCCATGCTAATGTCATTTTATGTTGGATCGATTTATACCGTACACCGATACCACCCAAGGGCAGTCTCCAGGCACTCTAATGGGTCAGTTTTGCCCACCCCCCTTTGCCCGCCCCCCCAATTTACCATTACTGCACTGCACTTCTGTGTGTGCCGCTGACTGCCTTGTACCCCTGAGGCGTCAGTTCCTCCCACTTACCTGGGAAGGTGCGATGCCGCTGGGTCCTTTTTTTTGTTTTTATTGTTTCCTGTCTGCCGCTTACCGTAATCTTAAGCAGGGGACACCCTGCAACACCTGACTGCTGTTACTGCGATCAAGGAGAGCGGGGGGACACCCCCCGCAACCACTGCTCCGATTGGGCGCAGTAATGGGAGTCAGAATACTGTGTAGGGGGAAAGTCGCAGTAACTGCGAGGTTGCAGTTATTTTAGCAACATGTTCGTATATTTCCTTTTCTCTCAATGTACTGTAACATTTTTTTGGGCCCCCAAAAAAAAAAAAAAAGTAGCCTCCCACCGTGCATAAAAATGATTGCGAGCATTAATCATTCTTTTTGGTAACGAGTCTGAATCTAAAATAGAAATCCAGGTCCAGAAGGGGCTGCACAAACTCAAGCATATTTGTGAACTGTCCCCTCTGTGCCATTAACAGAGAGATCAAAAATAGCCTCCCAAACAAAGGGCATTCAAACCTTCTCTAGAGTGAAAACAAATACCTGAATGCACAAACTTTAAAAACGATGCTTGAGGAACCCGAATGACTATGGTCAATGCAATGGTCGAATATTATTTGTGTCTGCCCTGTTCCTCTGCTGAATCTGGGGCAACCTTTGCCAACAGAATTATAGCTTCTAAAGACCCAGCAGAGGGGTGGGAGCACCAAAGACCATTTTACCCATCTCACAGTATTAAGTAGATAATTGGCTTGTAAATATTACTGGTTTCCTTAAACAATTGCCTTTACCTGAAAAATATGTTAGTTTATTTTCCAGCTCCAAGAAAATATCATCCGCTTCAGCTTTACAAAACAACGATGTGTAATCGCAGTCCAGTCCTTGAGATTTGATTTTTGTCCAAGTGTATGGCGGCCATGTGGCTTTTTCATTTGAGAGGAGTCCTCGGCTTGCATCGTCACATGTAAGCTGTGTGTCCATCAACCCTTCTTCTGTCTTCGTTTCCAGATTTTCCCGTTTCCTTTTTCCAGAAGTGCAACTACCTGCTGCTTTTATTACAAATGTATCCATGTCTTACTTTTGCTGTGTTCAATAAAGCCGAAGCAGCAATCGACATGAACCAATTCACCCAACATTACTTCCTGCGGAGAAAAAACATGGTTTTATTTGCATAGCCCAATATGCAGATGTGAAGGTTTGCTTAAACATTTTATTTTTCAAGTACCAATGTATTGTGTGTAGCATCAAACTGGGTGTGCTTACGATGTAAGGCCCATAGAGATACAGATATTATGCAATCTTTTACCCTCAGACAAAATAATATCCTATGTGATTAGTTGCATTTGGTACATATTTAAAAAGGAAAAAATGGTTACTTTCCAATTTTCTGCTACATGACAATCATTTGTTGATATAGTGGTTTTGCTTTTGATTCAGTAGAAATAATGGAAGTAGAAAGCTCTACTTTTCCACCAGTTTCCATCACCATGTGCGATCAGTCGAATGAGTGCATTTCCTATGCTTTGTCAAACATCAGCACCATTAATCTTTTTTTTTTAAACAATGTTGCTAAACATAAAATTGTACACTGTGCATGCTGACAAGTTTTAAGAAGCTCGAGTGATGACTTTCGGGCATAAAGATACATCAGTTTGCTTCTTTCCTCTATTCCCCCTGCCCGCTCCCTCCCTATCTCCTAAACTTCTCCTCACTGCACTTGCGAATGCCACGTGTCCTAGTAGAACAATGACTAGATTTTACTGTTTTGCCTTCGTTCTTTTTTCCCCCTTATCCCCTTCCCATTTAGCCTTGTTATGCTTTGAAACACTGTTCAGTTGTATAAAGCGCCTAAAAAATGCTCAATAAAATAAAATAAATTGCTCAGAAAATTGGTCAAACTGCTTGAGATTATTACTGCAGGTTAAACATGGTTTTGCATTAACATTTATTTATTGCTTTTTGGTACAAGTTAATGCTCGCATGTGCATTCACTTACAAACTGGTGACTTATCCACAGTGAAATAATATAATTATTCCTCCTACCGCTCAATCCTCCCTCCACACCATATCAGACAGCACTCTGACCTCCCTCCGTCTCTTCATGTCATGTAAATTCAGATAGGTGGCCTGACCACATCTCCTCGAATAGGCCGTTCTTCTGCCTTCAAACCATGACCTCCTCAATCAGAGAAGTTGCAAGTAGGTCCTGCACCCAGTCCTCCTTTGTTGGGGGCTTGTGACAGGTCAGAAATTAAAGCTGGACACATAGTTGTCATGTTATTGGTTAAAGACATTTATTAAATACAAATCGGTTTTTAAAAGGCCTCTCTGGCCCTATTCTGTAGCGGAACGTGCCTACCTAGAAACCAAAAACTAAGGATCTGCGTGTGTGAGGAGATCAATAACTGAAAAGCCATCCTTGTGTCCAAAACGTCCCATCCTAACCCTCACACTATAAACAAAACAACAAAGGGGTGCAAGGAAATGTCTTTAACTTGATGTTGGCAAAAGTGTTCAAAAGTATAAGAATGGCTCCAACGAAAATGTTCTCCAAGGTAAAGACCCCTGGATCCACAGGGTGGTCTTCTTCCCCTGGATTCTTAAACAGGATGGCAAAAATGTCTCTTTAGCTAACAGTTCCTTTGTCTCTTCACTGGACACACAAAGTTCTTGTTGAAGCAATAGGTTCTGCAACAGTCTTTCTGTAGTATTTCTTGTAACCTTGCAGATTGCCTGCTATACTCCCCTGCCAGGAATCTTTATATAATTTCAGTTGTTTGGTGTACTCGCCTGCCAGGACTTCTTATGCATTTCACAGTTCTTTGGCTATGCCACAATATCATACACCGTGAGGTGCTTGGTAGATTTGTTTATGGTAACATTTGCTCAAATGTTTCCCCCACACGGTCATCTCATGCATCTATATTTGATTGGGGTTTGCCTTTGTACTTTGCCTTGTCTGCATTCAAACATTCTTATTGAGTGTTGAATTTGTACTTTGACTTGACTGCATTCAAACAAACTTCGGGTATTTTCTGCATCAGCAATTTCGTACCATTCAAACATTGGTTGGCGCGCTTGTCGGAACACCCCGGGTTTCCAAGCTGCTTTGGGCAGACTCACTGGTTCCTTCCAGTGTCTCTGATGATTCTGCTTGAGCCTCTGTGGTGTGGTTCCTTCACCCGCTTTCCACTTTGGAGCGTGCAGACGTTCTTCCAGCGTCCTGAGCGGCTCTGCCGTCACTTGCTGGCTTTTTCTTTTCAGCCCGGACTGGTGAATGCCGTCTCTGCGAGCAACTCAATATCCAGGAACCCCTGCGCGGCTCCTAGCATCTCCATGGCCCTTCGTGCTCATATGCAGCGTTTCTCCTCCTGTCCAGTCGGCCTTCTCTGTTCCACCACACCTGTCTGTGTGCCTCACAGTCGTGAGCCACAGCATGGGGTTCAACGTCTTCTCTTGCACTGCTCAATCCAATAGTGCGGTTGCCATCGTCAAATGTACCTTGCACTGAAGACTTTGAAAAACAACTAGTCCACATGTTGTACTTCAAGCTCCTGTCACTTTGCACAATCTCCCTCATCCTACTCCTCGTCTGGGTGTTTATGGGAGTTGGAATACAAGGATGTCATTGGACATTTAACTCTTCAGTGTTTTTTCTCTGAGATGTCACATAAAGGCACATAAAAAACAAATGGTGTTACGTGTGAATTGTGGGCGTTTGGGTCAAAAGTTGGCATATAGGGGCATATACTCCAGCAGCAGCTGGGCATAAACTCCAGATTACAAATGCATTTGCTTCCCACAGTGCTCAAATCAACCACCTGTATGTTTTCTGAAGTTCCCCTTTCCAACATGCACATGGCCCTCGCAACAGCAGCCCTTCCCTTAAGTGGGATTACCGTGAATTAATCTAATCCAAAATGTCCGAAGGAGAAAAAACCTACGTTATTTTACCGAAAATACATTTTGGTTTTCTCTCCCCGGGACATTTCGGACAACCCCCGTCCCCCACCCCTTTACTTAACTGTGGGCGGCACACCTCCTTGTGTGCCGCCGTCTCCTGCATCCCTTTGCGATGCTGGTTCCCTTCACTTGCGTGGATGGGAACCAGTGCCGCAAGGTCCTCTTTTTTTCCTAAACTTTATACCAACGTGTGCGGGGGACACCCCCGCAGCCCCGCTGACATTACAGTTAATGGTGCGGGGATGCCTCCGCTGCCCTTGTTCACTGTAATTGAACCGAATGGGGGACATTTTCAAAATTTTTGGCCGTATGTAATTTTCGCACTGCCAAAATTCAGTCAAGTCTCCCTTTTTTTAAATTTTTCTACGGATCCCCCCCTAAGTGCACCCTCCAGCCCTTTGGTTGCACACAGCATCTGAAAGGGGATTTTCTTGGATCCAGGAGGCAGCCTATCCAGCTTATTCCACTCAGATACCTGCCCGCTAATAGACTGTGCTCATATACACTTATCACCTGGTTGAGCACACTGATACCCTCCATCCCCCCACCCACCAGTGTAAGTATAATCAAAACCCATCATTCTTCACATCTCTTGCCAACACAGACTCAAAAACTTAGTCAGCTCAGACATTACCTCTCTGTTGTGTGTCAGACTCGTCAACAGCACCATTTGTTCCAGGGTTCCTGAACTGGTCACTTCTCATTCTATCTATTCGTCAGCCTCATCTACCAAAAATATGCATGCTGTGTTTTTTAGTAAAGGCTAAATCGGGCCTTGCAAATTCTTAAAAAGCAGACTAGACCTGCAGGTCGAGCTCCTTAGTTTACATATTCTACACAAGAGAAATGCACTTGCCCCCTGGTGAAGGGTTACAAAAAATGTCCAACCGCTTTCTGTAAATGGTACATGTCACCATAAGCAAACTTCATATTTGGCATAATGCTGCCGCTGTTACGCTCACCTAGCTCCCACAGAGGCGTCGATCTGAACTGGACAGCTGCGGTCTCCACGAATGTGACGCGTAGGGCCGAGATGACGGACTGGACTGGACCACCTAGCTTCGTTTGCTTGGCCCGTAGGAATATTCTTCTGCAAATGGAGAAAGGGGATTAACCACCCGTGGAGTTGAGCGTAAAAATCCCCCCCACCCCCGCTGTTCTCCCCACAGAACACCTTTGATGTCCCCTCTTATAGTCTCACCTGATGGTTTGAAAAGATGAGCTCTCCATCCTGCATTGAGCGCAGGGGCGCGTTGATAACCAGTTGCTTCACTGGCTCGAAGGAATTGGTGAGTTCCAGAACAATATTGACTCCTAAAAGTATGTAGTTCGTAAGAGTTCACATGTCTGACTTACACTCTTGTCCGATTCCTTGCAGTTTGCAGCTTGACCCCAGCGAAGAGTTCCTCGTGGTAGCTGACGAAGTTCAGGTAAGGATTTGGCTTATCCTACACAGTTCAATAAAATAAGGCCAGAATGTAACCTGTTGCTTGCTCCCTTATTCAGGTGTGGAGAGAAAATATGAAGTTCGGGGAATAATGCCTCCGGCGGTAAAATTAGGTAAGTCTATTGTGGTGAAAAGAGTTCCCCTTGTTTGTCCCTTTGTCTCACCTTGTTGTCCTTTTGTTCCCCTTAGGGGCTGGGGTACGGCGAGGATGCAATGGAGACTGCGCCGACCCGTGAAGAGGAATAGTACCCCCGGCGGTAATCAGGTAAGTCTATGGGGGTAGTTACTATTGCCTCTGTTTATTCCCTTGGCTCACCTTTGCTGTTCTTGTGTTCCCCTTAGGTGCCAGAGTGCGGCGGGAACGTGCAGAAGGATGCGGTGGATCGTGAGGATGCTGCGAAGGCCGGTGAGTTCAGCGCGGCGCTGCAGCAGGCGAGGCGGCACGCGTAAAATGCTTCTTTCTTCCAGCTCGAAGGCGTAGTGGATCCGGAATTCAGGTAAGGATTGAAGGTTTTGCTCTTATTCTAACCTCTTCTCCTTCTGTTCCTCCCTTTTTCTAGGAGCTGCAGGCTCGAGGCGGGCGTGGCAGAAGACTGGATGCAGGCTTGCAGAAACGGTGAGCTTACGCTGCTGGATGCAGAATAACGCCAAGCGTGTCCTGCTCTTCGGGCATGGTTTAAATAGCACCCAAAGTAGTCCCAGGTGAGTATTCCTCCCCAGCCCCACCCGAGTAAAAAATAGTCCCTAGGTAAAATAGTCCCTTCCAAGCCTCATTTGGCTTGGAGCTCTGCAGCATGGTCTGCATCAGGTAAGTTCTACTCTATGAGCCTGGCGCCTATGGCACCAGGACTGACTCTCCATATGAGCCTGGCTCCATAGGCGCCAGGACCGCACCCAAACAGCCCCTACCAGGGGTTTTTGGGCTTGCTCAAAATAACATGATGCCTGCTTTCGGGGTTGCTGGACCTGGTCTGGTTGCCCGGGGGTAGGCATCATGACAGCCGCCCAGATGCCAGCCATGCACAGTAAAACTATTTGTCATTTACTGAAACCAAATTGTGTTTGCAGTAAATGTGAAATAAAAGTTTTAAACATACCCATACTCACCTGCAGGGTCGAGTATCATGCAAAATGTTACTCTACCTTTGTATAATCTCCTCCAATATGAGAGTTATCCCCCCCAGTCCTTTGAGATCTTTAATTTCCATAAAGCCAACCTCAGGGATTTTTTTCCAGACGAAGCCTTGGATCTCCTGGTTTATCTCATACAAGGCCTTTACAGGGCAAAGTGGGAGCATTGCCAAAATATAGTTTATCCTTAGAGCCGGTGTCCTCTTCATGGCATTCACTTTCCCTTACAGTGATAACTTCAAACACCTGACTTGGATTGATACTCTAGAAGAGATTCTGGCTGAGACAAATCTGCATCAATATAAAAACACAAAAGAAAAAACAAACAGTATTACGTTTTCAACGGTTATGTTGTTGGTGGATACATTGGAAATGTGCCACTAGAAGCTATGGTTGCAGCACCAGGCCACACCCACCATTACAGGAGTTCCCCAGTACTGAGCAGGCCATGCTTCTCTTACTGTTTTTACACACAGTGGGATAGGCGGTGGAAGATGTTATGTTGAGCATGGGACAAAATGAGGGCAGAGGTCTTAAAGCCCTGCTGCAGGCACTTGCTCTGCCACTTTGCCAATTTTGCCCACATTAGGAGGCATTTAAAAACATAGGACGTAGCAGTGACTGATGGCACATATATAGGGAACAGGAGCCAGCTTCCTGTTCTTTCAGAAAGGGTGGTATTACAAAGGTGTGAGGGCTTCTAGGACAGACTACTCATCTAATCTATGCATACTTCAAACTGCTTTCACAAACAGATGATTTTAGGGCATATAGCCTAACCTTTAGAGATAGAAATAGAGTAATCAACAGTATAACCCAACCAAAAGGAACCAGAAACGCAATCACTAGAGATGACCAGATATTCTAATGCATTACACAATACATAGGATTAGCTGTAATAAGTTATGGACAGTAAGGAACTTCTCTTTTCTTTAACTAAATGCAGCAGCAAAGAACACCGATTTATTTGAACTACATCTCCCATAATTCTTACACTTGATGCTCCTCTTCTAACCCATTCTCCAACAATGGAATACTGCTCCTCTTTACTAAAGTCCAAAGTCCTCTTTTTGAACCATGAAATCCATCCATCAATATCATCACAAAGGGCAGAAAATGTCCCTCAATCTTGATCCAACCACCATAAAATATCCAATGTTCACTACGAAAGGCATTCTTGGTTCTGATACCAATTAGTTTCTGATGAAAAAAGAAAATCTTGAGACCACCAGGGGGCGCAGAAGGCAATGGCTGCCTGAAGCTCAGCTCTCTACCCCAATGAGATGTCAGAGAGGATTCAGAGCTGACCCAAATCAATGAAACTACAAGAAATACCTTCATAATAAAGGGGACTTCGGAGCGCAAAGGATAAGGGCTCTTCGGCAGGCTGAAACTAGCGTTAAAGTGTGATCCTCCAAGACAGCCCATCCCCCGCCGGCAAAGGCTGAAAAATGGCGGGCTAGCAGTGCGGCCCGATCAGCCCTCAACGTAGCGAAGGGCACCAAGACCTGTGAGAGGCTCTGGCAGGAGGGACTCGCTCGGTGACAGGGCGACAACCAAGAAATGGCCTGGGGGCACACCTGGAGCTCCGGTGAGGAGCGGCGGGCACCAGGGGGCTGGGACGAGGAGACGCCGGAGTCCCGGCGTATGACGAAACATAGCCCTCTGCTGCGGGACCCACCGATGCAGTGGAAGATACAGTGCCGCGGGGGAACAGGAAGCATGCTGAGGAGTGTTGTGGCAAGAAGAGCCACCGACTGACAAGATCGCAGGGACCGGGAGGAGTCCCCCTGCAGGGCCCACACAACCAGGGGGCCAACCGAGGTGGAGGCACAGCCAGAGGAGGGAGGAACCGCTCTGACACAGATCTCGGAGAAGCACAGTGAGTGCGGGAAGGGGCTCTGTGGGGGTCCGCCCCAGAAGGAGCAAGAGCTCCGCAGAAACGTCTCCCCGCGGGGGGAGATGTGCAGTGTTGCCGGCGTCCAACCCCGGTCGCGGAGCAAGGATTGGCAGGGAGAAGGGGAGAGAGAGCTGCTAACCCCTCTGGGGGGGGGACTGGCATGCTGAGCAGACGATGAGCTACAAAGAACACTGGCCCGCTACCAATATAAGGGCTCTCCTTAGAACAGTGAGCAAGACAGTGAAAAGGGGTGAATGACTCTACGCATCAGGGGATAGCACATAAAGGGAACTTACAACCCTAAGAGCCCCCAGGAACAGTAGAAAAGTCAAACAGTGGGGGGCAACAACAAGGCGCAGTCACACAACCCCATAAGAGGCTCATCGAGGAAATGACAGACAGCCAGAACCACAGGGGTTAATCCAACGTGAGAAGCACTGGCAAAAGGGAGTGAGGCTGGAGACGAGAGGTGCAGCCAAGCACAGTGAGTGGAATCCAGAGAGAGGGATCACCACAGCCCCACAAAGGAGACAGTAACTGACCTGAATGCTTGGGTTTTCACAAAACAGAAATACAGAAAGTGGGGCCAATATAAGGCAGTACCCCTGGGAAAAGGAAAGCCAGCGACCTGGCCTGGAGCCTGCACACAACATCAACGTGGTGAAAGACCTGGCACAGGCCCCCAAGGTCGCAACCGCGTCAGGAGAAATCGGCCAGTCACGCGCGACCACAAAAGTGAGCGTTGAAAGGTTACAACAATACAGGAGATCACCAAAAAGTGACCCTCGCGTCCCAGGAAAGTCGTCAAACGATGGCCGCGGCAGCCACGAAAGAAGACATTGCAGGTATCATGGCGGAAATTAAAGCACTACGATCTGACATACAAACTTCTATCTCAGAGATACGGGGGAAAGTGGACATTATAGAAGGCAAAGTGGAAAACCTTGAGCACAACCAAACCAATGTGGAACTGATGGAAATGAACCTAAATGCCAGCATGACATTCATTGAGCTAAAGGTCGATGACATGGAAAACAGGGAAAGGAGACTCAACTTGAGAATACTCAGATGAAGGAAAAGCAGGTGGAAAAGACTGTGCAAGACATAGTAAATCAACTGTATGTGAACGAAGGAGGAAAAGAAGTCTCCATTGAAAGAACCCACATAGGGGGTAAGGCATTTGGTAAAGGGCCCCGCTCAATCATAGTGAAATTCCTGAGGTACAAAGAAAAGACAGAGATCCTTAACAGGGCGAAGCAGAACCAGGACATCACCTTTCAAGGCTTGCAAATAAAAAAATGTCCAGGACCTATCAAGCTTTACACTTGCGAGAAGGAGAGCATGTAGGCCCCTGACCACATGGCTTACAGACCACTTGATCCGATACAGATGGGGATACCCGTTCGACTTGACCTTTCATCACAATGGAGAAGACTTCAGGATCACAACACCAGAGGAGGCTCTGCAAGTCCTGAGCAGTCTAGAGTACCAAAAGTGAGGAAGGGGGCCCGTTGGTCCCTCAGCATCGCAGTCAACTCAGAAGCGACAGGGCCGAAATCCTGCAAAGACAAAAAAGGGGCAAGGGAGGGAGAAAGTACTTTAGACCAAGTCCGAATTCACCTGCAAAGCTCCCCTGAACAACCAGGCAGAGATCACTGCCAGCGCATCACAACACACAAACTGGCACATCCACAAAAAAGCTCTATAGGATATCATACACCAGAGTAAGGTAGAAGGCATACAAGGGGGTCACTACTTGCTCTCATTGGGGTGGGAGCCGTCAACCCTGGTGGCCCTCAGTTCCAAGGGGGGGGTCTCCAAACCAAAGACCAGAGGCTCAGTTAATGACTTCTGCTCAGTTGGCACGTTTAACCAGTTTTAAGGTTATGGGGGAATTGGAAGGGGGAGGGAAAGGAACAGGGAAGCGAAAATTTGTCTTAGAGCACGCTGAAAGGACAGGATGCCATGAGTTGGGGTTAGTGGCAATTATGTCACCAGGAGCGAGGGCAGGGGGAAGCAGACGGCCGGGCAAAAGCAAAATGTGGGCTGCACGATCAGGGGGGGATCTACGGTACGTAGACAACATCAAGCATTGCGAAACAGCGGAATGGGATCCAGCGTAGCAGAAGGAGGGGGTTGCAGCGCCCGCCCGCGGAGAGGAATTCTCAAAGTGGATGTAAAGGGACTCAACTCGCCAATCAAAAGATCTCTGCTGGTTAGGGAGTTCGAAAGGGCGGAGCTTGATGTACTTTTCATACAGGAGACCAGACTCAAAAAGGGTGAGCAACAGGCACTAAGGGGGAGAACAGCGGGTCAAACATATTGGGCATCAGGGGACAGCAAGAAGGGCAGAGTGGGAATCCTTCTCAGCAAAAAGCTAAGACTAGAGCACCCAACAGTGGAGGGCACATGCAGGGGTAGGCACTTAATAGTTGGAGGCAAATGGGAAGACACCCAGATTGTGTTGGTAGGGGTATACACATGCCCAATCGGGGACGGGGTCCATTTAATGAGGCTGCCCTAACTGCATTGAACGGGAGGGGTGACGACCTGGTATTGGTGGGTGGGGATTTTCATTCATGGGCGAACCCCCAAATGGATAGACAGCAGACCAGGGTAAGGAGCAAGAATAGCGTAGGGGAATATTCGGTCAGGTTCGGAACTACACTGGAGGTGGAAGGGTTAATAGACGTATGGAGATCCTGCAACCCAAGAAAGAAGTGATACACATTCAAATCAGAGGTGCAGGGCACCTTCACCAGGATAGATTATCTACTGATTGACAAGGAAAATCAAGGTAGGATCCGAGACAGCTCCATACGGCCAGTAGCCTGGTCAGACCATGACATGGTTATAACAGCCTTGGATCTAGAGGGACTGGGCCAGAGAGAAAGGAGATGGAGGTGTAATGACTCCCTGTGGCAGGATAAAATCTACGAGCAGGAGCTCAAGACAGAGATAGATGATTACTTCTGACTTAACAGAGAGGTGAATATAAACACAGTGTGGGAGGCGGGCAATGCGGTGTGGAGGGGTCACCTCATCAGAGAAGGGGCAAGACGGAAAAGGGAACGTAAAATCCTGGAAGGCAAGCTGAGGGGAGAAATAGTGGAGCTGGAAGGGAGATTACATGCACAGGGCACATACCGGGAGGAGCACCTGTCGACCATTATAAAGAAAAGGGAGGAACTGCGCTCACTAGGAAAGGATGAGGTCGTAAGGAAATTAAGGCTCCTTAAGCAGACCTTCTATGAAAAGGGGGACAAGGCCGATAGAATGTTAGCCACCAGAGTGCGAGCCCAGCGAGCAGACAGGTGGGTGGAAGCAATAAACACGGAGGAAGGGGCCCAGGTACGGTCTCTGAGGGAAATAGCGGGGCAGTTCGCCAGCTTCTATGAAAACCTGTACACCTCGGAGGGGGGTACAGCAGAAAATGAAATGAGTCTACATAGAGGGAGCAGGTCTGACCCAACTTAGAAGGGACGAGCAAAAATTTCTTGAATCCGATGTAACCACAGAGGAAGTCACAGCAGCTATCAAAAGACTCCCGCAGGGAGGGGACCCAGGTGAAGATGGATACACCATGGGATTCTATAAACGCTACGTGGATACACTCGCCCCACACATGGCCACACTGTACAACCACATACGACAATTGGGCCAGGCCACGCCCTCATTCCCGAAAGCTCACATAGTTGTGATTCCAAAGACAGGGAGGGACCTAGCGTGCTGCAAATCATACAGACCTATTTCACTCCTGAATGCAGACGCTAAAATATACACCAGAGTACTAGCAACACGCATGGAGGGCATCATGCCCCGACTGGTCCACCCAGACCAGGTGGGCTTCATAAGGGACAGGTGAGGAGCGGACACAATGCGGAAAACACTTGACATAATGGAACACACGGAACCATTAGAAGGGAATCACGCCCTCCTAAGAATGGACGCTGAAAAAGTCTGACAGGGTAGAGTGGGTCTTTCTATGGGAGGTGTTACGCAACATGGTTTTCGGGGAAACACTGATAAGAGGGATCCAAGCCCTATACAGGGAACCAAGGGGAAGGGTAGTGGTCAACAACACAACATCAAGAGAATTTTGACAAAGTGGACCTTTCTATTGTAACTTCTCTATATTCTCCTTTTTACATCGTATTCTGCTCCCCCTCCAGGTTAATTTTTACTCTCTGGGCAGTGTGAAGAATCACAGGAATCCGTCACTTCGCCCCAGGTGGGGAGCCTTTCCCTGTGAGGCTAGGTAGGTGAGCCCGCTCTGCATTACCCTACCTAGGGGTAAAGGAAAGCTGGACCTCACTGGGAGAGACTCCCGTTCCTACGAGGAACTCCCTAAGAACATACCAAAAATATACCTCCAAAAACATCCAGTGAAGAAAGGTATAAGAACATGCCAAAATATGTTATTGTCATCAAGAAACTGATTATTCCTTGGAAGGAAAAACTATATTGTATTGAGACGAGGAAAAATGTCTGTGGAGGAATACATACTGTAGGACAAACAAAGAGAAGGGACTGAAACATTACGCCAGGAAAGTCTCACAGCAACGTAATAAAACAAAGAGGCAGAGACTGGTAGGAGTGAGAGGGAACCCGTGAGTTACAAACTTGCTCGCAGACGTATGCTAAAGAAAATCTCGATGTGCTGCATCCAACGCAAAGGAGAAACTAGAGAGAAACTGGAGACATGCAGCGTCTGTAACAGGAAGAGCAGAGAGAAGCAGAGATGGACATGAGGCGTCCTCATCCCGAGTGAGAGCCAAGTGGTGGCATGACCACAATCAAGCACAGGTGGATCAGTTAACAACACGGCTACCACTTCCTTTGATTCAACACAGAATGAACCGGCAAACGACAGACCCGGGGGAGATCATATATTAAACAACAGGAATTACGAAAGGACAACCGGACAAGTGAAAGAGAAGGTTGCAACAATTCGAGAACCCCAGTAATGTTATCCCTGAACACCACAGGTAAGGGTAAAGCGGGATACCCAGAACAGGACTGAAGATAATTACTGGAACGCTCATACTCATCCCAGTAAAGATGAAGCATTAACATGGAATGATAATCCTTACTGGAAGGTTTACACTCGAAGAGGTCAAGGAGAAAAACCTGAGATATTACACAATAGGAAACACTGTGAAAGGGGAAAAGCTGAGGAGCAGATTGAAACAGAGAATAAGGGCCAAGCCCAAAGTGAAACCAAAGATTGTGAAAGATCGAGAACCCAAGAATCCAAGGGAAAAGTTCAAAGTGTTGAATAAAGTTTTCCCTAAGAAAGGAAAAGGACATACAAATGAAATAAGGCAAGAGAAGAAAGAACGAAAGAGTAATCGAGTGAAGGAGAAGGTTGAAAACTTGAAGAACCCAGTATAAGAACTGTGTGACTTAATAAAAAGTAGTTACCAAGAACTACTTCAGAATATATTCCTGAACTGAACTTGGTGAAGACCCAGTTTATAGGAGAAGGGAGTCATTCTCCTGATTTCTTTGTTGCTGTTATACTAATAGTGGTAGGTTAGTGTGGACAGTGGACAGATTCTGATTTGGACTCTGATGACGGACAAGCACCTTAGTTTGGTTAGGTACAGAAAACCCTTAGCGTAGAGAGATATAAGAATGTATTCCTTTCAATTAATAAAAATCATTAGTGAGATCACCAGCTACCTGGATATTCTAGAGGCCTGCTAGGAGCTTTATGGGGATGTTAACAGTGGGGTGGGAGGCCTGATTGCTCTTGGGCAGAGACTGGGCTCTTCTGGGAGTGGACCTGCATAATTCAGCCCCTTGTCTATCTTTCATAACCTGAACTACACTTAGCATGTCCTGTTAAAAGAGGGCAGCAGAGGGATCCTAAGTTTAACAAGGGTGTAGAGTCTGCTTTACATGTCTATTTTGTGTGTTGTGGCCATTTCCATGAACTTTGTTCCACTAATGCATTATTTATTTGGGTGTTTATGGAATACTACAAGTCACCTTCTTCACAGCGCTTGTTAGCGTCATACAAAATGAGGTGGAGTGCTAGACCAAAAACATAGTGGGGATATCCCTAAAGCAGAGCCGACACGTGGGGCTGGGGGGGGGGCAAAGCAAAAGGGAAAAAGAGTGATTAACTATTCAATAATCACTCAATACGACCAAATTATCTGTTCAAAGTATTTCATCTGGTGAGCAGTGGTTCCTGCTCGTATGAAAAATATAATTTTATTCTAAAAATAGTTTGTTTAAATGAAGAATTATATTTAGTAAAACAACCTTTACAGATCCAACAGAACAAAACACTAGCCAATTCACAATTAACTAATAACACAGTTAATTATCCTTAAATTGATTGATAAGGCATGATCAACACATATTCTGAATAATCAACAATTAATCACAAAAAACATACACAAATGAAGTGACAAGTTAAGAATATCAATGTCAATAGTGCTCTATTATAACCCAGAGTGGCATTATTGAACTCTCATATGTCCCATTTGAAAGTTTAAGTGTTGATTATTCGTAATACCATGTTGATCATGCTTTATCAATCAATTTAAGGATGAATAACTGTTATTGGTTTTTTACTAAATATACTGCTTCATTTAAGCAAATTATTTTTAGAATACAATTATATTTTTGATACGAGCAGGAACCACTGCTCACCAGATTAAATACTTTGAACAGATAATTTGGCCGTATTGAGTGATATTGAATAGTTAATCACTCGTTTTCCCTTTTGCTAATGCGCTCTCCCCAACCCCCCCCAACGTTTCAGCTCTTCTTGAGGGATATCTTTCCAGCAACTGGTCTATTTGTTATTTGGAGTGCTTGGCCAGCCAGAGAAGGCTCAGGTTGTCCCGACAAGGTAGATGTCGTTTACTAGGAAACTATGTGTACTTTGACGACATTTCTTCCTCCATAAACCACGGGAAAAACAACATAACCATTTGGTAAATAAGACCTCTCCTGCCATCCGTGCTATGCTTTGGTATTTAACTTACAGAGCCACCAAGCATATAAGTATACTGTATCTAGAGAAGTGCTCTAGAGTAATCTTGATAGACAATGTTCTCCGGTGTGATAACCCAGCAGGGTATCTTTTGATTAGGATTTTCAGAAAATATGTAGTGAATTGACGGGAGGATCACTCATTCTGTTTTCACTCTTTTGAACTCTATCGCTGCCTGTTCTTGTGCCTTGGAAAAGAACTAGTATGTCTATTCACTTGGCGCCCATTCTGATCCATACAAATGGGTGACCGTTTTCTACTATGAGATTCCATAAGTGACATATGGTCAGTTATACCAATGTCTATTTATCTTTGCAGGGGATGCCTGTTGCCTGCAGACCTTAAGGAGAACCATTGACTGGCTCTCTACCATTGAATTGACGCTTGGCTCCTGCGGCATCTCTATTCATTTACAATACTTGATGATTGAATTTATGTATAGTTCCTTTATGTATATATTTAGAATTTTGTTTTCCATTTATTGTGCAGATCTATTTCTGTTGTATGCTTTTTATTTGTATTAGTGTTTCTCCTGGACTACAGTTAGCCCCTGACGAATTTCCTACAAATTCGTTCTGTCTACTTGAAATAGGAGAGAAACATGTTGGTTGATTAGGTTACTAGTAAGAAGGAGTACGAGTGATTTCCGATTAGTATGAATGTAGTGTGTGATTGTGTTAGACTGTTCGAATTTGCACAGCACTTGACACTTTATGTGGGTTATCCACACATGATACCAACTCTTTTGGAACCCACTTACAAATAACCCTATCTGTTTTCCCTGACACACTGACTGACTCATTATCTAATAATGGTCTTTTATCAATCTTGTATATTGTGAGTTATTTGATTAATTAATTTGTTTTTTTCCCCAATTAATGGTGTTCTAATCGAGATTTAATAAAATTGTGTATTTTTTGAATTCTTAGTTGTTGAGTTTGTTTGAGGTTTTGGCCTCTGATCTTTAAGGTCACTTTATAGTCAGGCACCTAGCCCATGCACTACATATTCTTTGCCCCCTAACACACGAGTTTACATATTAAGGTCTTCTAACCTTTTCTAAGGGATTGTTAGGTTTGGGCGTTTTGTCCCTTTTACCTCTTTTTGTTTTCTTCCGTCCCGAGCTATAACAGGTGCTTGTGGTTGGCCCTCATTTAAGGCCAGTGCCTGCCCAAGGCACTGGCCAACCCACAAGCCCCCACTTGTCTGGTGCATGCCCATTTGCGTTTGGCACTGTGCAGTAATGTTTGCCAAATAAAAGTAAAGACAAGGTGCCCAGTGCCAGCCAGCACACCATATGCACGTACTGCTGCCTGACTTTCTGCGGATTGGCTATGGCAGGAAAGGGAGTCTTTGGTTTCTTGTTTGAGGGATGTGGAAGCATCAGAATTGCAGCGACTTCAGAGGAGTTCGCTAGGTACATGTGTTCACTGTCCTGCTCCCTGCAGGCTGGCCCATACAGCATTCCACCATGCTGCTCTGCCCCGCTGACTTTGACAGCACCCCTGATCGCACCAAATATTTGCACATCCCCAAGCCCCAGCATGCCACGTCACCACCATCTATCAGTATCAGTCATTTAGTCTGAGCCTCATCCCTGTTCACAAGACACTGCATCATATTGGCTCCATCGCTTGGTGCCTCCCTCAGCCTCCTCCAACAGTTCCATTCTCAATCCAGTCTCCAAGCTTCCCTCTGCCATGACAATTATATGTCACACCTTGTCCACAGCGAGTAGCATGACCACTGGTGCAGCCGCATGGACGTGACCACATGTCCATCCCAGTCTCCCGGCTGTCGCTTAACAGCAGGAAGAGCGACTCCATGGATCTGGCCTTTCTGCCTGTGGCTGAGGCTGTTCCATCTGCCAATCCAGGGACCTCGGAGAGGGATTGAGGCTCCGCCCCGTTCGTCCACAGCCAATCCCGTTGCTTGTGTCATCATTTTACAGCAGTTTCCAGGGCGTCCACCCGGGAGTACATGTCTAAGGGCAGACATTCCAATGTTTTCCCTGTTGGAAGATTACTGCCCGATCTTGTGTTTGTCACAGCAACTTGGTTTTCTGACTCCACAGGTCCGGATGCCATGCAGACGCTACCTCCTGGTTATGCTATACTGCAGGTAGACCGAGATGCCAAGCACCCAGGTGTAGGGGTAGCTCTGATTTACTCGCAATATGAATGTTTACTGCTGGCCAGCTCACTAGAGACAGAGCTAGAACATCTAGTAGTGAAAATTGTAGTGAACGTGGCGTGGATGTGTAACCTTGTATTAGGATATTGGCTGCCCTCAACTAATCTTGCCACATTTACGAGAGCTTTCTTGAATGATGCATCTAATCTGGCACTGCAGTATAAGAACTTCATTTTTCTAGGAGATTTCATTTATGGGCAGAGGAGGGACCAGTCAATATGAATAAGGATTTTCTTAGAGCCATGAAGCAATTGCAACTGGTACAAGTCATGGGCCCTAATTGCATTAAAGGCCATACCCTGGATCTCATATTTGCTTCCCCTTTCGCTTGTGAAGGTCTACCCAAGCCATCCTCTCACATGGTCAGACCCCTATGATGGCCTTTCACGATTAAAACTACTGGATCACCGAAAAATCTGCTAACCACAATATATCAACTTTGAAACGTAACTGGGTGAGAGTTGCTCCTGCGCTGGTTTTTAGTAAAAATTGCTCAGCAGCAGGCTGAGGATCCCCATGAGGTGGGCCCCACATTGCTGGATAAAGCTAGGCTGGCCAGCTTGATGGAGGCAGTGGCAGACAAACTGGCGCCACTTCAGCTGGCAAAGACGTCACAGCGCTGTGCCCCTTGGTACACACCAGCGCTTCGCATGCTACGTCTAGCAACTCGACAAGCGGAGCGTAAATGGAGAAAACACTATGATGCCCAACTCTTCTGTGAAGGTTATAGGCAGCAACGTGCAGCCTACCAGAAGGCCTTGAAAGTGACTCTTTTCAAACGACAGTGAATGCCCCCAAAAAACTGTTTGATATAATCAACAATCTGACAACACAGAGTTAGTTCACAATCACTATGTGATGATCTCTCTGGTTTCTTCATCAGTAAAATTTAAGAAATCAGGAGTGGCATCGCAGATAATGGGAATTTCAAAGACAGTAATCTTTGGATCCTGGAAAGCGAAACTTTGATACTGCCTAGAGAAGCAAATAAGACTCTGGGTTTTACTTCTTTTTCCGTAACGAATAAGGAGGAAATGAAGACGACGATAGCAGGGCTAAAATCGGCATCCCCTCATGATGCCATTCCATGGCATTTGCTTAAACTAGCACCAGAGGATTTTTATGACACGCTAGCTACAGCAGTAAATGTATCCCTGATCTGGAGCCAAGTTCCCCCTGAACAAAGAGAGGCCCTGGTCATATCGTTATTGAAAAAGCCTACCCTAGACGCCTCAATCCTGGCAAACTACCAGCCCCATTTCACTTCTACCCTTATGAAGGTGCTAGAAAAAGTGGTGACCCCTCAATTTAGGAGGTTTTTTGAAGGACAAAACATCCTGGATAGTTGTCAAATGGGCCTCCGCCCCCTGATGGGTATGGAATCGGTCCTTGTATCTGTACTGGATGAGCTCACCATGATCAGAGACGAGGGCGTCACGGCAGGCCTCATTCTGTTGGACCTGTCGGCCGCCTTTGACACGACCGATCATGAGATTTTGATAGCAAGGTTAGAGGAGGTAGGGTTCTCCGGGGCAGTACTGGATTGGTTCTGTGCCTTCTTGGGTTCACGCTCCCAAACAGTCTCCCTTTACCCGCATCGCTCATCCCCGGTTGCGGTCAACTGTGGGTGCCACAGGGCTCAGCCTTATCCCCTTTACTTTTTAACTTGTATATTCTCCCTTTGAGGGCTCTCATTCACTTGTATGGTTTCAGGGTCTCCTCTTATGCAGACGACACCCAAATTCTGCTTCGATTGGACCCGAAACAGGTAGCGATGAGCATAAGATTTAAAAAGTGTCTGGAATCTGTCCGGGTCTGGATGGAGGCAAATTGGCTCAAGTTGAATGGCGGGAAGACAGAGGTCCTGATCACTGGTCCGCCAGAGGCGCCCAGGGGATGACCGACGACTTCTGGCCATCGTCGCTGGGTCCCTTGCCCGAACCAGCCAAAACAGTTTGTAATTTGGGCATCAAGATACCGGAATCTCTGTCTATGGAGGCCCAGGTGAATACAGTATGTGGATTAGGGTTTGTTAAATTTAAAACAGTTGAAGAAAGTCCTCCCTTTTGTTCCTGATAAATTTCTCGCCCAGATAGTGGCAGCGTGCGTAAATGGAAGCATCGATTACTGCAACGCCATATATCAGGCACAACCATGGTTTCTTATCCAGCGCTTGCAGGTGCTGCAGAATGCAGCAGTGCACCTGGTCACACATATTCCAGCTGGAGTAGGATTAACAAGGGCTTGGCAATCTCTCCACTGGCTGCCGATCGAAGCCAGGGTCAAATGTAAGGCCTTGTGTATTATGCACCGGGCCCTCAATGGCAAAGGATGTTTGGCAATTAAGGAGAAACTGCACAGATATACTCCAACCCGGTCCCTGAAATCCTCGAATGCAGCACTTCTGCAGATACCTAAATACAGGAGGGAGCGTCTGGGTGGCCGAGCCTTCTCAGTGGTTGGGCCTACACTTTGGAATTCCTTGCCTATCCAGTTAAGATCCACTGTGGACTTTCTCCCATTTAAACAAAACCTCAAAACGTTTCTCTTCTGGTAAGGATTGGTTTCTGATCGGTCTCCTTTTTCTTTTGGGGTTGTCCTACTTTTAAGCGCCATGATGCCTTTGATGAAAGTGCCCTATATAAGTAGGCGATTGATTGAAGGCCACAGTAGCTCACTTTCTGTGCCAGTTCACACCCGATTGCATTCGTACCGTTCAGCTTCTTGGACATGCATAATCTCAAATGCTTCTCACAATGATGCTCTTTGCTTGCTTATTCCTCTTTTGTTCTGCTGCCTTGCCTAGGATTTCACCAATAACATTCCTGTTCATGTCTCCCACCCTTGATTTAAACATATCTCATGTTCAGCATCACACTCTAATCTTATCTATCCAACTATTCATGATTCCATAATTTCACCTATTAGTCTTGGCCTTTGAAATGCTAGCTCTATTTTGTCAAAAACAAACTTTGTTCTTGACTTACTTATTGCTCTTAATTTTTATTTTCTGTGCATTACCGAGACATGGATTTGCCACGTGATACTGTTACTCAAGAAGTCTTAACTTTATCCTGCTCCTCCTTCTCTCACTCACACCGGTTGACATGTCCTGGTGCTGGGACTAGTCCATTTCACCCCTACTGGGTTAATGCTCCTTCCTCCTTTTCCTCTCCTATCTTTCTTTGATTTGAATACCATTTTCTTTCATTTTGTGTCCCCCATCATATCTCACTCCATTGGTAATCCATCATCCCCCAGGTCTTCTCTAGACTTTCTTTATGCCTTTGAATCCTTCCTCTCGTTGTCTCTGTTCCTGCTATGCCATTTATCGTTCTTGGAGAGTTCAATATTCATGCGAGTCAATATGATCTTATATCCTGTCCTCTGATTTTCTCCACTTTTTATTATCATCTTAAATTCTTTCCTTCCCCTGCCTCTCACATCAAAGGTGGATTTTTAGGCTTGATGTTTATTTCTGCTGACTGTTCTGTCATTGAGCCTATGCAGACTCACGTCATCCACTCGACTGATAATCTGATTATTTCCTGCTCTTTCCATCCTTAATGCTTTCTGCATCTATCTCTTCTGCTGCCTCACCATCTGCTTCTACCTTTCGTCACTGCGATATTGGGAATCTTGATCATGCTGCCCTTATTGATTCAATTTCTTCACATTCAACTAGCTTCTTTTATACTCTTGCCCTGGGCATTGACTCTGGTCTGAATAAATGTAATTCTGCAATTTCCACATCGCTTGATAACTTCTGTCATTTGTCTGAATTTAAACCAAAATAAAAACCCTCTCGTCCTTCGGTTTACTCGTTCCCTTAAACAGCAGAGGATCCAGCTTCACAGTGCCAAACCGTAAATGGTTGAAATTTAGAAGCACTTCCAATTATCAATCCTTTTCTGTACTATTGCATCATTTTGTCAATCTCTTAAGCAAGCCAAAGCCAACTATTTCCAATCAATTATTCGACCCCAGAGGTCTTCTCCCAAACTTCTTCACCCTACTTTAAATAAACTTCTGTCCCTCCTCCTCATCCTTCCTCCCGTTTTGCTTCCTGCTAATGACTTTGCTAACTTTTTCCTTCTATATTTTAGAAAATCAGATCTCCAATACCTTCTCAGGTCCCCTCTGATTCTAACATGGACCGCCCTAAGCTCATTATCACCCCCGACTGCGACAGTCCTTTTTTCTCCTTTAGTATAATCTCAGAGAATGATGTTGCTATGCTGAGCCAGGATTGAAAGGGCACAGGTGTAGGAATCAGCCTCTGATTCCGGTTACTGATCACTATTCTCTGATGCGCGGCTTGACACGGCAGTTCCGCTTGCGAGCGTATAGAGGTCATTTCCTCAGATCTTTCAGCTGGGAGCAGCATGCATAGCGGAGTGGTACAAAGTGTTTGGCAGAGTTTGGAAGGAGTTCGCCGGGGCTCTCGTGGTCCACTGCAGAATTTGCTTTTTGGATCCTGCTGCCGCGGCTAGCCCTCCCCCTATACGCTGCCTCCTCCTTTCTGTTGCGCAAAGGTTAATGCGGTAAGACGTTGTACTTACTTTGTAAGCAACCCGCAATGCTATTCTAGCTGCCCCTGGTATTATTTTGGTGGCGCTCATGGCTAACATCAAAGTGGATATGTAGATTGTTCACAGTACATAAATAAGCATTTACATTGTGTGTGGATGCAGTTGTGCAGTTTGGCAGGAGGGGAGGAGGTAGTCTGGAGCCCCTTGTGAAGAACAACGCTGGTAAAGTGTAAGTGACTGACCCTCTTTTAAAAACTGCTTTCGTGAAGGTGGCTTGCTGCATCTATTGTATTTGTTAGAATTTTCCTGATGACACTTACACAAATTTAGACTGCTCCTGAGAGTGTGGGGAGACTGAATTACTCATACCCTGGGTTACAGTCTTCAGCCGCAGTCCGCCTTCCGGCGTCATTCGCTTTTCGCACATTTGTGTTTTCAATGTACGACTTAAGGAGCGGCAAAGCACGACTGAATAAGTCGGCCATCTCTTCATATATCACTGACACAGAAATGCTGCGAGCAGTGAGTCTCCTCCTGGCCCCCTCTGCCTCTGCCCCCTTCTCCGCCTGGCGGTTTTGTCATGGACGGAGGCCTCAAGACATGAGGCGCCCACTGTTGTTACAAACTTAAGGGGTGGTATGGGAAAATACATTTTACCGGGAGAGACAGGAGTGGCCCTCTCTTTAAGGGACACAAGAAAAGCCTTGATAACATCTTTCTTTTCTCCTAGAGGGTTAACAAATATGGCGTTGGACGTCCCCGTTATTTTACCTTATAAAGGTGCTCCTGAAACAACAAATGCTTCTTTGGACTACACTGGTACTTCTTTTATAAACGGGAATTATCAGATTTCACTGTGTGACTCTAATAACTTAATGAATGTGAATTTTCATGATGAATCGTACCATAACATTGAAAGAAGGAGGCAAGAAACAGATTGTTCATTTTTCTGCACCTATCCTCTGCCCTTGGACTCTGTGACAACCTTTGTCGGCTTCAGGCAATAATTTCCGATGGAATATACCGACTAATCAGACTGTCGGAAATTAATCAAGTTCTGTGCTTTTTGGTGAAACTTTATGAGGGATTGAAAGTTAATGATAACGCTGCCCTATTAAAACTAGTTCTTGAGAAAGTGGGGTTTTTATGTGACGTGAGTGGTAATGAACGAGGGGGGGGTTTTGTTAATGCATCTAGTGAATGAAAATGCTTACCTATAAATTAACAAGTCTTGGAGCCTGGTGTTAAACAGCGGTACATAGGTCTCCAAAAAGTAAAACGGGAAGAACAGCTTATATTGAGAGGATGGTGGAAACAGTACCGGATGATGGTATTTGTGTTGAAGCTTGGTCACCTCCTCCAACTATCCTTTCATGACCGAAGGTAATGATCAGTGGATGTGATGATAATAGATCCAGTCTTCCTACAGTTATTACCTATATGCCAAAAAATGAGATTAAAAGGGAAAGGTCTGTGCTGGAAAGAGAACATCACAGCAATCTAAACAGTTTTTACGCCTATTTTTTTTTTAGACAGCCCAGTGTGAAAGATGTGCTGACTAAAAATTCTGCAAAGAGTCTACCAAAGAAATGGGGGGGGGCTCTTTGAATGCATCGCAACATTAGATAAAAGCCGGAGGGAAAAGGAGGATTCAAGGGTTGTGGAAAAGGTTCCCGAGGTTGACGAAATGATAATTCATCATGGATACTCAAAGAAAAGATATGTCCCTCCGAGCAACAATGCTTGCAGAGGGGTTTGGACATAGCGAAGGGCTCTGGGGAGATCGTTGAACAGTGCCCCCAGGGGAGTGAGTGCTCATGTCCAAGAAGCTAGCATAAAGAGCCAAAGGGTGGTTGGACTGCAAGGGGGAATGGAAAGTGGCTTAAAATTCTAGATGTTTATTTAAAAAGGAAAGGGCTAATTCCATCCAGGCGCAAGAAATCTGTCTAAAACTGGCTTCCTCCCCTCTCCATTTAGGGGGGGGGGGAGAAAAGGGAGTGGTCAAATGACAAAAGATAAGAGGGGATTAGGATTCCAGAAGTAATTTATGGGAGTAGGCAGTGCAAAGAGGCATGGCAAGCTGATAAGGGGATCGGAGTTTAAACATACCCACCAAGAAATGAACTAACTGATTTGTCTTTTAGGGACCGAATGGAAAGATTTCCGAAGAGCCCATTTGCCCTACAAGATAATATGGAGCAGAAACGTACAGGTCACAGCACTCGCAAACAATTGGATAGGTGATCTTTAATTACTGTGTCCGATCATCCTCATACCATTGTACTTGAGTGTGTGCTACCATAAAATACATCTGTGACAATGGGAGGATCCACTATCTTACATTTGTTCTCCGAGATACCCAACCTTTCTGGGATTGCCTTTACGGATGTGAAAAGGGTCGACTTCATTGACCACCGGAAAACTGAACAGGATCTGGTAGTGCTAAACTCTCGATATGTCTTTGATTCAATTCTCATGGAGAGGGATAACATGCGAGTTCTTGGATTTGATGTTTGTGCTTAGAAGGGTGAAAGGATGGAGGGAGGTACAGAAATACCACGGGCTGAGATTGCATATCTAAAACAGAAAATGGGGCACTCAGAAGTCACAAATAACTGGGCGTGGCTCCTGAATGCGTTGCATCAGAATTAATAAATTGCCCTCACCCAATTAAATATAATTTTGTGGTACACGAAGGCCCATAGGCACTTGTTTTCATCACAGGACTTAGGGCGATAGCTGCAGTAGCCCCACATGATAGCACTGCAAGAAACGTGGTTAACACACACAGACGTCTTTGGATGGGTTTGATGTAAGGTCCTTGCTTGGCTGGTTGAAACCTAAGAGGAGGAGGTCTTCTTACTTTAACCAGGTTTTCCAGTGAAATGGAAGTGGTTAATTCTTTTGATATAAGCACAGGGTGCTGGCCACACACGTTCCATTAGGCCCGGGTAAAGAACATGAAGTACTATTGCTTAATGTTTATTGAAATGAAGGGATGGGAGGATTGGATGATTTATTGGCTGGCATTTCTGATAGTATATTGGAATGGTATGCTGGTGACCCACGCAGACACATTATGCTGGTCTGTGATTTGAATTCTGACTGCATAAATACAGAAACATGGGAAGAGATTGGGACAAAGGGGGCCTGGCCACCACAACGTGGACAAATGGGTTTATGAGATCCACTTTGGACTATGTATTTGTCATTGACGGGCTGGGCGTCTTTTGCTCAAAGTTTAAAGTAGATTTTAAACCCTACAGTGACCACGCCATGATAGAGGTAGGCTTTGACATCTTATTGAATAACTAAAAGGCCCTTCAAGTGAACTCTGAAAAATCAAAATGTTTCTCAAATCTTGATAATAGTGCAGGCAATCGAGTGTATTGGAATCCCACAAAATCTCAAAAGTTAATTATATATTAGATGCATACCTTAAATTGACGGATCAGTCCTGGAGATTTAAAACTCTCACACCTTCAGACTTTGGAAACTTCATAGGATCCTTGCTACAAGTGGGTGGAGTTTTTGGTAAGGGTAGCAAAAAGAAATAAAGGGTGAATCATGTCCACAAGTATAATAAGGAAGAAGTGGCCCAACGAAAGAGGGAGATGCAGCCAAAGATTTTACAATTAGGATGACATAAGGGAGTGAATAAGAAACATTCGGCAAGTTTACAGAAACAGAAACTGGGTAAGAATCGAAAGCAAATAGACTTCAGCTGTATGGGGAAGCAATGTTAATGTGCATAAAAGATAAGAACTCAAAGGTTTTCTGGCAAATTATAAATTCATTGAATCACCTCAGCCTCTTGCTCTATCTAGTCAATGGAGTTTCATAGGCAGATTGGATGGCATATTTTGGACAGGTCTTTCCAGAAAGGACCGAATCAGCTGGGGGAGTAAGGAGGGGGGCACGGGTAATGTATTTAAACACTCAAGAACTGACACCCATACATTTTGGGGAAGAGGTTGTTTTTGGGATGTTAAACTCCATTAGTTATTCTCATGCTCCAGGTGCAAATGGATTAGCCAACCATGTATTTAAATCACATAGGAGAGCTTGGGCTAAGGCACTATCTATTTTCTTTGCTAAAATACTTGCTACTAATCTCTTTCCTCCCTCATGGTCTAGGGCATATATAGTCCCCATTTTTAAAAGAAGGGAACGGAGCTAGTCCCTCTAGTTACTGCCCCGTAGCACTACTCAATGCAGATGGTAAGGTGTTCACGTTGATTCTGCTATGTCATCTTAAAGCCTGTGTTGCAGAAACAGGAAGAATATCAAAATGTTGTCAAACAGGCTTTAGATGTTGGATGGGGACATCAGTCAATGGGCTTGCGATAAATTGTCTTTAACAATTAACCTGGGGTAACAAATATTGATATATGCCGCCTCCCTTTATTTGATGGCGGCTTTTGACGCCCTGGATCGGGAGCTTTTATGGAAGAAATTACAAGCATGGGGCATTCCGCCAGGTTTGCTCAAGTTAATTGTCGGCTTGTATTCATGAACTGATATTCAAGTCAGATTAAATAACTTGGGTAATTTATCACGTTGAATACTTGCTGCCCAGCGGTAAGACAGGGATGTGTTCTTGCTCCCTGTTTTTTCAATCTATACCTCACTGACATTGAGGACGCTTTGCTTCCAGCATCATTTATTTCCCCTAAATTGCAGAATCTGTTTTATCAATGGTTTGCTTATGTGGATTACATCTTTCTGTTTGATGCTACTAGAATTGGGCAACAACGACAAATTAATATATTTGTATGGTATATGAAAGACCACACGCTGAATGTCAATCCTGCAAAGTCCAAAATAATACGATTTACAAACTCTAGGAAGAAGTGTACATTTCAATGGCATATTGGGAACGTATGATATGATATGGCATTTATAACGCGCCTATACGCAAGTGTAGCGGTCTCAAGTGTCCATTCACTGATTAACTTGGGTATTTTAGTGAACGCAAGACCCTCTGTGGATAATATTTGTGTCTGGTTTAACGCATGTACCTCTAAATTGATTGATATACAATTTGGAAAGTTTTCATTAAAACCAGTGATCAGGTATTAGGAGGCCAAAATTATTCCCAAGTTGCTGTATGGAAATGAAACGTAGCCTTTGTCTATGTTGGACCAATTACCTATTTTGGAGGGACGAATTTGGAAAAGAACACAGATGGTGCCAAAGGGCTTTCCAGTGGCAGCAATAAGATATGACCTTGGTTTGGTCTCTCTTAAGAGCCTACTGGAAAATGTTATTGCTGTTCCGAAAGATCTTATGCCCTGTAGAGGCATCCCTACTGATGGATTACAAGTCTTTCTATGAGAAACAATGTTTTACTAGGATTAAAGGTTTACAGAATTTATGTCATATTCTAGATTCTATAAGATGCTCTATACAAGTCTTGGTGGACCAACCAGCTCAAGTGAAGTCATTGCTGTATCAATATGACTGGATATTTACCAGTTATTCCATTCATATCCATCTTTAGCACATTTGAGGGGTGATAACAAAAGGAGCAGTTTATTGGCCCTGTTTTTTAGCATATACCCTGATAAACAAACTTGTGCACTTTCTCTTTGCTTCCGTTGGAATTTAGTTTATTCGAAGCAAATGATGATTAGATATGGTAAAATGTTGCCCGACAATGGTTCTTGCCGTTTCTGTAAACTAAAGGGAAAAGTGGAAACTACTAAACACTGAGTGACGGAATGTGTAGCATTAGTCAATTTGTGAACAATGTATTTGGGAAAAGTTTGCCATCAGACTTTAAGATGGGATGAGGATGTGATTTGGAAACATTGCTTGGCTGGACGTACTACCTCTATAGTGATGGGGAATCACACATGTTATCAATGCACTGCAAGTAGAAGAGTTTTAATAATGGTTATGAAATACAAACAGATTTTACGTACAGTTCTTATGTGCAAGTATTAAGTGATATGTTTTTTTAAAGCATGTGCTATTGCAATTTACACTATTTTATGTGACTTTGTACTGTTATTTTGTAGTATTTGATTTTATGTTATTAAAAAAAAGAAATTATGTCTCATTGACACCCTACTGAGGTTCCATCTGATCCTCTTCCTGACTATTATTAAATCTATCTTTCCTGCCTTTGTTCCCGTTTTAACTTCTCTCTTTAATCCACCTATTTCCTCTGGTCATTACCCTTCTTTTAATGTTGCTACTATAATTCCTCTTCTTAAGAAACCTCTCAGTCCTGTGGAAAACTCAAATTTCCATACGATCTCTTCTTCCTCAGCTCCAAAATTCTAGAGCAATTTTTGTCCCAGTTCCTAACTCGATTTGAATATCTCCTTTACTCTTACCAATCTGGTTTCCACTCTGGTTTCTGTGCTGAAACCGCTCTTCTTTCTGTTTCAAACTCCATCCTTAATGCTAGTCACCATAAACTTTCCTCCATTCTTGTTTGGCTGAACCTCAGTTCAACTTTTGACACTGTAGATATTGTATTCTTCCCTCTACACTGGCACTTTGAAACTGCTCTTCAGTGGTTTCTCTCGTATATCTTTCCGACCACTCATTCAGTTTTTTGGAAGAGTTCTGCATCCCGGTCCTATCCTCTTTCCTATGGTGTCCCTCAGGGCTTTGTCTTTATTTACTCGCTATACATCACTTCTGTCTTCTCCAACGCTTGATTTTGGTTTCCAGGTGCATCTATACGTGGACGACACACAGATTCTCATCTCCCTTTCCTCAGTCAATGACTATCCATCAACCAAGGATTAGGCTAAGCGCGTTAGCAAGCAAGATGGTGCCTGGCCTCCAGTTTGCCTCTGGGTCTCGTTCCTGGTCAGTGTGTTTGTTTTCATTTCTTGCCTGCACACAGACTGCGTAGCAATCTTTCTTCCCCGTCGGGTCTGCAGGCCACGGGGATTGAACTCTGCAATACTATGTGCCTAGTTAGACCTTTTGGGGGTCGGAGGCGCACAGATGGGCGCAGCAGGGGCGCACTTTGCGCGCTGATGTTGCGCCTAAGTCAAGCCCATCTGTGCCCGTCAGGGCCACAGCCAGCTCAGGTGGCACTTTTCCTTAGGTGGAAACTGTAAGTAATGCGCCGACTATGCTTTCACGCAAGCAGTTATTACAACTTGCCCCTCCGTCCACTGTGAGAAACCTGAAGATGTCTCAATTGTTAGTCCCCGGGGATCTGTCATCCAGGTGGCCAGGACACGGCCATCACTATTGGATCCAGTTCCTGGGGGTGGACCAGTGCGGGAGATCACCTGGATGGGGGTCTTCGGGGAGTGGAAGTGGGACACCGAAGGGTGAGACGTGGTATCCCCTTCCTTATAACACCATTTCCCCATCCTACCAGGTAGGATACCTAGAAACTCAACACCCGCCCCCTTTTTCCAACACAAACACTTTCTCACGGACAGTTCATCGTGAGCGACAACGGACTAACACCATAGCCATATACCTGACATGTCCCAACACAAGAGTCAGGTAGAGACAGGCAATTACTGATAATTACACACACCTGGCTTCCATCACACTTCCCCACGCGGATAAAAGGCGGAGCACGAAAGCACACTCTGAGCAAGGCAAAACGCACAAGGAAGCAGAAATTCCGAGATTGCAGTTTAAACCAAGGAGAAAGGCGGCAATACCGGAGAGGACAACAAGAAGGGAATTACCCTTGTCCTTTTCAACAAAGGACCGTGACTTTTGTAGGGAAGGGAGGGTTGGTTGAGCCCCCCTCCAATGCATTCTACACAGGAAGGCCCGTTTGCTCTTGCACTGGTGGGGGGACGCCTCCACTGCCCTTTTGCTATGGCAAGGGACAAGACCCCGACATGAGCAGAGGTGGGTCCATTGCAAGACACACTTGGACTCCATTTTGTGTACCCTCGACTCCATCTTTGGACTAGACCGCATTCTGACAGTGCAAAGTCGCCTCTCCCTTCAGCAGCACCACGCACAGCGAACATGAACAGCCCCCACCTTTTTCCTCCGTTGCCTTTGCCTCCCAAGTCCCTTTCTCACGGATGCTTTACTAACTGCTACAATTAAAACAATGTATCTTCTCACTCTTCCTCTGAGATCACTGTCCTATGTGTGACCGGGCCGAACCATGACTCGTAGTTCATCCATCTCCACAAACCCGCTCCTGCACCCCTCAGCTGGAAAATTACTGCCTGCTCAACCTTGTGCCCCTCCAAAGGTATTCTCTTGATCTAACAGAAGGGTGACCCTGCTGTACTGCCCACCCTAGAAGTGTCCCCAATAAACCCAGACCCTAGGCACTGTATATTCTGTTCTGAACAAGTGTCACCCCACTCCCTTCCCGCTCTGATGTGCCAGACCAGACAGCTATCAATCCCAGCCCCCAGGTTACGCAGGGGCAAGGCCCCACTCCCTCCATCTCATGAATGACCCAAGGAAGGACAATGCAAACACACGTGTACAATTTATAGGATTCTAAGAGTTACTCAAAGGTATATTAATGCTCATTGTTTATTGCATGTCTAGAATAGGTATGCAGGTCAGCTTAGTTAGATTCAACCGCATCTCCGGACCTGCCCCAGCCTTCACCTCGCCCGGACCAGTCCAGCTGAACCACGCAACCGCTACCCTCCCGCCAACCCATCAGCCAATCCTACGAAGCCAGTCCCTTAAGACCTATATGCGTACTCCCTTCTTGACCAATGAACATGCAACTTGTAACCTATATATCCGACGTCATTGATGACTCTAACCTTTTCAAACTTGTATCTGTATTGTTTGCCAGAGCACTCTCGAGACAGCAGAGTTCTCTGGATGCTGAATCTTACATAAACTTTGACAACTCGCAACCCAATCTCTTGGTCTCATTCCCTACCGGGATGTGTCCTTTATTCTGAGTGTTTACTGGTATGTAGGGAGTGAGCGCCTTCACTTTCAAGAAGCCTCATGGAAAAGAAACATAAGACCGGGAATTGCAGCTGACGAACGGTGTAGTGTGCGTCAAAAGTACACAGGCCCTCCCGCATTGAAAGCAGAGGTGGGGAGAAGTGATTGCCGCTGTGGTACTGTCCTGGACTCCGACAGCAAAGCAACGCCAGCAAGTTCAGCACAGCCGGCGAGTTGGAGAAACTGCGGACTGTGTTATGCTCAAGGTTGCAAGAGGCAACATTGTTTGAACAAAGAGAACGTGTATACGATTGAACTTTATGAAACCAAAATAGGTACCAGATACAGAGTGTTCCGGCGCCACGTGGATGCTCACTCGAAGGTCTCTGTTTGGCGCCTCCATGAGCAGGTTAGAATTATTCAACTGTGAAATCAAAGTGGTCCTACAGCAGGTTAAGTCAAAGCCTGTGCACATTCAATTGTCTTCGATTGTCTGTAAACCGAAATTGGTTTGAGCCCGGCTGAGGGGGACTAATTGTAGAAAAAGGGGCCTGAGCCCAGAAGAGGGGTATCCTGGGTGAACAGTAAAACACCCGAGAAGATATTGCTGTGGCAAATGTGAACCTGACTGAGGGATGGCTGCGAATTAAAGCTGGTCTGAACCTGACTAAGGGAAGCTAGTTGTGAAAATAGGATCCGAGTCCAGCTGAGCCCCCAGGGTGAAGGGTGAATCACCCGACTTGAATATTTGGAAAGGAACTTTTTTTTCATTGTTTCTGGCACATCAGACCCTCTAAAGGAAGAGACTTGAAACGAAAGACTTGGGCACAGATGGCCCCGATGTCAGTAAGAGGAACTGTGACCTTGTGCCAAAGAAGCCCAAGAGTGTACTGTGCTCAAGTGACCCGCCTGGTCCCGAGCTAAAAACGTGGGGAAGGGAGGCCAACAGCCTAAACATCCTGACTTATCATTTTGTGAACAATTCATTCTTTTTGTGAATATTATCCCACAATATTTGTAGCATAGCGGTAAGGATTGGCAATTTTTCATTTTTAGTATAGGCCCTTTTTATTTGACTAGACTGCACTAGGACTGTATTATTATTATTATTTGATGGTCGTAGCTTGCGCCCATCTTAGATTTAGGTTTTGATAGGCGTTTTTCACACCCCTGATAAAGTTCAATAAACACCCATGAACTCTGATCACTTGTGTCTGCCTTACACCACTATATTCCCAAACAGCTTGTATGAAATGGATAACGTTAATACTATCTGACACCAAACTCAATCTTTTTAAAGTTTTTGCTATTTAATGTGCGTTCACATGTGACGCACACTTCACAGTGTTATGATTTATTATCGGATTACTTCCTCATTTTGTGTGTGTTTCAGAAACTTTGCTACGCGATTCCTCGGGCCTTGCCCTAGTACAACTATTGCTGCCTAATTTTAAAATCATGCACCTAGATTGTCCTCAACCTTGTGTACGTGGGAGTGTTGCCATTATTTTTAACTCTTGTTTCACTTGCACATTGTTAACACTGGATCACTGAATCCAGATGGAGGCCCTGCTTGTTCACTTCACAGTGTCCTTGACTCTTAGCATTCCACCTCTGTAACTAGACCTGTGGATTAAGGCACTCTTTCCTCTACTTTTGTGGCGCTGGCCGAATTTCTGGCTCCTCTTAAACTTGTTAAACCAAGAGTCTGTCCATCTGAGCCCTGGTTTTCTGACAATCTGTGTGCCCTCCCTCTTCAAGGCAGACAAACCGAGCATAAATGGTGTCTTGCCTAGGATCCTTCTATTAAAAAGTCCCTTCAGCAAGTCTCCGCCGATTACCATAAAGCGATTTGTATGGCCAATCGGGCTTATTTTTCATCACGCATAGAAGCATCTATTAACCATTCTAAAGAGTTAAGACGGGCTCTTCTGTCTCTCCTGATTCTATTCCACCTTCCCAGGGGCTTTGTGACGCCTTATCTGCTTATTTAATGGAGAAGATCGATAAAATCCATTTTGGTATCCTTTCTTCTGGATTTAGGTTGCAGCCTCCACCTGTTATTGCCATCACTTCTACCTCTTGTATTGTATGATCGACATTCCCCGTTTTTGCCGTTGAAGATAGCTTAGCTTTATGTTTCCAAATTGAAATCCGCGTTCCCTATAGCCTCTATTCCACTTGGTATTCTTAAGGATATCTTGCCGCAAATTTCCCAGTGCTCACAGAAGCAGTGAATGCCTCTTTTCAAACTGGACATATTCCAGCCTCTCTCAAACAAGAGACAGAATTTCCCCTTGCTGAAGAAACAGTCCTTGTACCCTCTTATTCCCGCCAATTTATCATTGGTTTGCCCACTGTTTAGCTCCTTTCTGGAAAAATTCTCGTTCTTTCACCCCTCAGTATGGTTTTCGAGCAGGGTGGGGAACCGAGAGTGTGCTGGTCTCCGTTTTGGACCAACTGTCCCAGATATATGATCAAGGCGGCATTGGGGCTCCCTTCTTGACCTCTCCACTGCCTTTGACACTGTTGACCATTGCACAATCGTCTGACGGAGGCTGACCTCTCCAGTGCTCTGCTATCCTGGTTTTCTTCCTTTCTCTCAGATCACTGTCAAAATATTTCTCCTCCACCTTTTCACTAAGCCTATGGCTCTCACTTGTGGTGCTCCCCAGGGGTCCGCCATCTCACCAGTGCTGTTCAATGCGTATATTAAACCTCTGACTATACTCATCTTCTCCCACAGTTTCCCCTGCTATTCATACGTATATGACACTCAGATCCTGGTTTGCCTTAACCACTCCCTTCCGGAGTCGGCAGCCAGGTTCAGGAATTGTCTCGAGGCCGTGGGGGAATGGATGTGTAACAATTGGCTCAAGCTGAACGGAGACAAAACTGAAGTGGTGGTGGGCCCGCCTTCTGCGTCATCCTTTTGGACTCCTGCCTTTTGGCCATCCTCCTTTGGTCCTTTCGCATCTCCGGTTCCTGTAGTCAAGGATTTGGGAGTGAAAATATCTGCTTCACTATCAATGGAGCCTCATGTTGGTGCAGAGTGCCAGCTGGGGTATTTTCACTTACAAATGCTTCTCAGGGTCCTCCCATTTATCCCTGTGCAACTTCGTGCACCCGTGGTTTCAGCTTTGGTTACATCTTCTATGGATTACTGCAACTCATTGTTCTGGCTCAGCCTGCCTACTTGGTGCGTCGTCTCCAAATTCGGTAGCTTGAGTAACTACTTCTACACCACGGTGCACTCATATCTCGTCTGTGCTCTGAAAATTACATTGGCTCCCCGTAGCCCAGGGCATTCAATTTAAGGCATTATGCCTAATGCATCGTGACTTTCATGGTCTTGGTGCCGAGTACCTGCAGGCGAAATTCCCCTGCTATTTTCCTGGTCAAACACTGCGTTCTGCGGACGCTTGTCTTGTCCCCCATTCCTAGGTTTCAGTTTACCCAGATTGGTGGACCACCTTTTTCTGTTGCAGCTGCCTCTTTGTGAAATTCCCTCCCTCGTGCGCTTAACGCTACACAATCATTTCTCCTTTCATTGGGCACTGAAAACGTACCTTTTCTAGCCCATCTTCCCAGCTGTCCTGCCGAGGAGCGCCAAGATGCCTCGTTTGGTGAATGTTGCGCTTTATAAATAATGCTAACATAACATAACCTCTCTCTTCCTGACTGTTATTGAATTGTGGATGGCTTCTCAGTTTCTCTTTCTTAATCCCCCAAAAAAAGGAAAGCTTGTTTTTTCCAGCTACTACTTCTATTCAGCGTCCTCCAACTTTTTCTTTTACCCCTTGTCAACTTCCAGTTGGTCAAACAGCCTGCATTCTTGGATTTCTTTTTGATTCTTCTGATTCACTGCAACCTCAAATCAAATTGCTTGTACAATCAGGTTTGTTTTATCTTCACAATATTAAAAAGATTTGGCATTTACCGGAATCCATTTCTGATAAAGACTTGAAAAAAACTCTTCAAGAGATGTTTGCAGAACTTTTGGGTGAGGAAAACTTTGAGTCGATTGAGTTAGATAGAGTCCATAGAACAGGGCGGATGGCCAAATGGCAAACGGCGAGGCCTCGCAACGTTTTGGCTGCCTTTGCCAGATATGCGCAGAAGGAAGCAGTTCTCAGAGAGGCAAGGAAAAAGGAACCCATCATGTTCAAAGGGCAGCAGATTGCGCTCTTCCAGGAACTGGTGGCTAGCACTCTGATCAAGAGGAGGCAGATGGGGCCGGTGCTCAGGATACTGAACGAAAAGGACATCCAATATAAATGGACTTTCCCCATTTGGTCTAGTTTTCGAGTGGGAGGGGCGCCAGAAAAGGACAACCTTGGTACAAGAGGGGGTGGATTTGCTTCACATCGAGATGGCAGAGAACCCCTCAGGCCCGGACACTCAGGGTTCAAGCAGCCGGGCCAGGCCAAGACCGTGGGAGTGGAAATTGGTCGTAGAGAAAAGGAAAAAGAGTACAAAAGAGGGAGGAACGCCGCGAAAAGGGACGCTCAGAGAAGAAGAGAAGGAGACCTAAACGAGCCTCAGGCATGAAGTTGAATAAAAAGGGTCGGTGGGCTGATAAGGGGAAAGATGGGGCTGCGGGGAGACCAGGACACAAACATTTTGGGAATGGAAAGGGCGGGAATACCCGGGTTAGGAGGGTTACGCAGACGAGAGCAAGTCGTTCTCTTTTGGGAAGTGGGGTTTTGGGGGAGGAGGGGCATCGGAATAGGGGCAATGGGATCCTTAACAAAGGGAAGAGTGATAGGGCTGTGGAGTGGGCCAAGGAACACTTAGTGAGGAGCACACCCTCAAGTGGATAACTCATAATGTGAGGGGGCACAATACCCCTCTCAAGAGGAAAAAGTTGGAGTTTTTCATTGGGAAAGAGAGGCCAGACTTTATGGGGCTGCAGTAAACGCACCTGTTACTCAAAGACCAGGGGAGGTTGAAGCTACAGGGTTTTGACCAGAACCTGCACGCACCCAGTCAAAGCAAATCGAAGGGGGTTGCGTTGGCCATCAGAAACACAGTTGGATTCAGAGTCAAGGAGGTAATAAGGGATAAGGAGGGCAGGTACCTGGTGGTAAAGGGCAAATATCATTAGGTCCCCTACATGATAGCAGTTGTTTACGCACCAAATGCGGGGCAGGAACAATTTTTGCAGCTAATACTGAAGTTATTGGAAGAACTAGCTCCGGGGACAGATAGTATTGATGGGAGATCTCAATATTGCCTGGGACAGAGAAAGAGATAGGATCGGCAGACAGGTAAGAGGAGGGGGTGCGGTTATGTCAAAGGACCTGAAAGATAGAATAGACAGGATGGGCTTAAGAGACTCGTGGAGGGAGCTGAGGGGAGAGGAGGAAGGCCATACTTTCATATCGGGGGTCCACAGATCTCAGTCGAGAATTGATTATATATGGGTCTCAGCGGGACTAGTGGGCAGGATTCGGGAAGTGAGTACGGGCCCAATAGGGATCGTAGATCATAAAACAGTGGCAGTTACTTTGGACATGGGGTGCAGGGACAAGGGCATCTGGGGCTGGAAATTCCCGGGACCCCTCCTAAGGGACCCAGAAATTCGGAGAGAAATTGAGAAGATCAAGATTTTCTTTGCTATTAATAGGAAGGACGACACACGGGAGGATGTGAGATGGGACACCTTCAAGGCCACTCTCGGGTGGGGGGGGGGGGGGATCTGATAGCATTAGCCGCCCACCGCATAAAACAAATGAAGGCATTAGAAGTACAACTAGAAGCGGAGGTGGAAGCGGCCAGGCAGAAAGTAGGATAGACGCCGTCTAGGGCGGCTATGAGGGACTACAGGAGAGCAGTAGGGCAGCTAGACATCCTTCGAACCAAAAAAGCAGAAGGGGCACTCTTGGCGGTACAGCAGAAATACTACGCCAAGGCGAATAAAGCGGGTGTGCTCCTGGCGCATCTCCTTAGGGGGGGCAAAATCGAGATTGCCATTAAAGCGCTAAAGACCGCCTCAGGAGAGAGGGTTACGAGGGGCGGGGACTTGCAGGAACTATTAGAGTATTACGAGTCCCTATACACGTTGCAGAAACCCCAGAGTAAGCTGCAGGGTGGATTCTTGGGGAGGGTGCAGTTGCCGAGCATTGGGAGGGAGGCCCGTGAGTTCCTTAATCAGGAAATTACAGAAAAGGAAGTGCAAGGGGTAATTAGGGCTTTACCGGCAAACAAGGCCCTGGGCCCGGACGGGTATACTGCAGGCTTTTACAAGAGGTTTGTCTCACAGCTGGCCCCACAGTTGACCTTACTGTTTAACACATTCCGACAGACGGGTAGGATTGCCCTTTCTATGGAGGAAGCTAAACTGACTCTGATACTTAAGCCAAATAAGGATCCAGAGGAAAAAAACGTCCTACCGACCCATTGCGTTAATAAATATAGACGCCAAGATATATACAAAGATTCTCGCAAATAGACTGGAAACATACCTCCCTCAGCTGATACACCCTGATCAAGCAGGTTTCGTTAAGGGCAGGCAAACGTCAGATAATATTAGACCGGTTGCCCACCTGGTAGAAAAAGCGCAGAAAACGAGCACTCCCGCAGTCCTATTGGCTTTGGATGCTGAGAAGGCATTTGACCGCGTAGAGTGGTCTTTTCTGTTTCGAGTGATGGTGAAAATGGGAATCCGGGGGAATTTTTGAAGATGGTCCAAGCTAACTATCAGCCCCAGCCGTTAGGATAGTGGTCAACGGGCCAGTATCGCGGTTGGTACGCTTGCAGAGGGGAACAAAACAAGGCTGCCCGCTATCTCCCCTACTTTATGCGGTATATCTGGAGCCCCTATTACAGGCAATTAGGGAGGCGGAGGAAATACGGGGCATCCCCTTTGGAGGAGAGCAGCAAAAGGTTGTAGCATTTGCTGACGATATGTTGCTTGCCTTGACGTCCCCGGCTGAGTCCATCCAAGCTAGCGCGGACCTGTTAGGGGAGTTCGGGAAGGCTTCAGGGTTAACGAGTAATGCTAGTAAATCTGAGCTCCTAAACCTCACGCTGAAGGCTCTGAAACGGGATGGGTTGAGGGAGAACACTCCTTTTATTTGGAGCCCGGGAGAGGTGCGGTATCTGGCGGTAAGGGTAGCAGCACACCTCACGGGTTGGTACTCGGCTAATTACCCCTTGCTGAGGGAAATCAAGAGAAACTACCATAGATGGAAAACCCTTAGAGTCTCATGGTTCGGGTGGATAGCTGCAATTAAGATGGTTACACTCCCGCGACTGTTATATTTTTTCCAGGCAATTCCCCAGCCGATTCCACTGGGGTTTTTTAAGGAGTTAGGAAAGTTGACTAATGAATTCCTATGGGAAGGGAAGAGGGCCAGGGTGGGACAACGCTTGCTTACGGCGTCCAGGGGGTGGGGGGGGCTGTCGCTACCAAATTTTAGGCAGTACTATGAGGCGGCACAATTGTGGGTAATCAGGGAATGGCTGAGGGGCGGGGAAAGTGACCAAGGCAAGCTGTGGGTGAGGATGGACCGAGCGGTAGCACATCATGACCTGGCGGAGGTGTTATGGTTGCCAAAAAAGCAGAGACCTAGGCACTTTTTTTGAGAGCTCCATTACCAAACTTTTGGCGGATGTGTGGGATAGGTTAGCGAGATCCAGGGGAATCACTTCATTTCCATCACCCTTTACTCCTATTTTTGGTAATGGGGACTTTACCCCGGGATTGGAGAAGGGGGCTTTTAGGCTGTAGGAAATTGTGCGATATGTTCCGCAATGGGGAGATTTTGTCTTGAGGATTGTAAGCGGGAGTTCGCTATGCACGAGGGAGAGAGGTTAAGGTATGGACAAATACGGCATTGGGTTTTACAACCAGAGATTAGATCGGGAGCTACCAGGGAGCCGACCCACTTTGAGAATTTTCTCCTGACCAATGATGGAATGACAGGACTAATATCTAATTTATATAGGACCCTAGAAGAGGGAGGTGAAGAAAATAGATGGCCATATATGCAGGATTGGGATCATTTCCTGGGAAGGGAATTGAATAGGACAGAGTGGGAAGGACTGTGGAGGAAAATACCCAAACTGGCGAAAGCTTCCCAGCTACAAGAAATATGTTATGCGGTATTGATCGGGTGGCATTATATGCCTGCCCGCCTCCAGAGAATATATCCGGAGACCTCGGGGGAGTGCTGGAGGGGCTGCGGGATGACAGGGACGGCGGTTCACGTCTGGTGGGACTGCCCCAAAATAGAACCATTCTGGAGGGTGGTCCGGCAGGCGCAAGCACAGACCTTTGGTCTGGGTGATGGAAGATCCCTGGCCCAGATTCTTCTGTGCGTCAGAAACGTCACTGAGGTGGGGGAACCCAGGTCAAGGGAAAAAGCTAAAGTGATACTGACGTTGGCTGCTATGATGTTAATAGCTCAAAGATGGAAAAGCCCTGAGGTTCCCATGTTCCAAAACTCGCTACAAAAGATTTGGGAACTTGTGGCCCTGGAATGGGCAACATACGCCTTGGACAACAAGGTCCAGAACTTTGCTGTGGAGTGGGGGGAAATAATGTCTTTCCTTAAGAATGAATTTAGAGTGATGTGGTGTCTGCAGCGCCTGAGACTGTTAGAACTGGAATAGATGGGGAGAGTGAGCCCAGGACAGTCTGATTTTTGCGAAGGGATGATCCGATGCCTCGGTGGAACGGAGGCGGGGGAGCTGGGGAGGGGAATGTTTTCTTTCTCATGCTGTTGCAAAATTCAAAAGAGTTTTTAAAAAAATGTTGGCATCAACTAACTTAGCGCCACTAAAATACTCCTTAAAACTATTGTTCTTTCTCACCTTAAGCTATTCTTCTTTGCGTTCAATTTTATATTCTTAAGTACGAATTCAGTTTTGCTTACCCAAGTCAGACAGTATTTTCTCCTTATTTGGCACGTCTCCATTGGCTCCCAGTTAAACGGTTTGAGTTTCAGTTCCTCTGTGTAGTCTTTAAGAGTATTCATGGCCTGGCCTCCACATACCTATGGTCCTTGATTTCTTTGTACCATCCTACTCACGAATAGCATTCTGCCTTTGTTTATTTCAACTTCTTGCCCCTCTTCTTTGCAATGCTCTCCTTTTACAGATTTGTCCTTGTCCTAGGCTTTCTCAGGTTAAACAAATTCTTAAACTTCTTTTACAGTTGTCTTTTCTTAAAATCTCTCTCATTTGAAGTATTTCTGTGTGATTGCTATTTTCTGGACCATGCTTTTACCTTTACATTTATTGTACCTTTTTTTATATTGTTCAGTGCTTTGGATAAAGCAATACAGAGGCTTCGTAAAATAAATAAATCATCCCTGCTCCCCAACCCAACCACATCATGCAGTGCTACCCCTCAAAGTCTCCATCCACCACCCTCCCAACCTGTGCCACCACAATCAATCCTACCTATTCCCCAAGCCCCTTCCATAGCTCCCACGAAGGCTCCCGTCCGCCATCTGGCACATCCTCGCTTTACCCACCTTAGTGCCAGCACAATCACTATCATCTCTGTTCCGCAGGTCCCTTCCCCCCATGGCTCCATCCACCATCTGGCACCCCTCCCAGCACCACAATAAAAGCCAATCATAACACTGCCTCGTCTGGTGGTCCTGGGCAAATCATGTTATCCTTCTGTGCCTTAGCCACAGGAGTTCTATGTGAGCTTCATAAATCCTGTTTTGCCACAAATTGATGATCTAATAAACAGAATGGGGGATGGTGCAGGGACAGGAAGATCGAGGTATTTGCCGGTGGACCGCCCCCAACCCCCGAGCCCCCTCCCTGAAAGGGGGTTGTGAGATAGCGGTATGAGGGCAGCCCCACATTAAAGCAGGTGGGGACACGGCACATCAGCACAACATGCAAGTATAACAAAACCGTCATTATGTTTAAAAAACGAGGACGGTGTATAAATCACCCAAATAGTAGCTAAAGTGATTCCATAAAATACACATAAGTGAAACTATACTGCCATCGAGAAAATGAGTTGCCTTCGCTTAAGGTGCACGGCGTTTCACTGCTAGAGATACATAAGTCACAACAGCAATTTAAAATAACTGCATGCAGCATAATTCACTGACTAATATGCGAAGGTACCACGATTAAACGAAGCGTTGTGTTGCGCTGCACCTGAGCACGATATGAAATAACGTAACCCCGTTCTAAGAGGTAAAGATGGGAGTGAATTGCGTCCATCGCTGCAGTTTTATGCCTCATTTCGAGAGTTAGATTTTTATTTTTTTATTGTTGTACTTTGTGTTCTCCAAACACTTCCGTTCGATAGCTTTGAGAGGTCTGGCATGAACACCTACAATTAAAGAGACTCCTTTTTCATCGAAATGTGACTGAATATCTTGAAAATCTGAGAACGCACGGAAACCACCACATAACTTACCAGGAGCAGATAGACGTACAGATTCCCACTGCTGTCCTGCCCTCCCCAATGGGGATAGAAAAAGGACTAACAGCTATAGAAACAAATGAGAGACTAAAATGTAAGCCTTTAGGTATGCACCGAATGCACCGAGAAAAGTAAGCATTGGCAAAGCCAACAGTTTGGGCTATACAAAAATTAATAATAAAGGAACTCAATCAGCCTTTGTTAGGCATTACAGTATATGCTTAGATATTCTTCTTGCATGAGTGGCAAAGTGTGAGAGTCCTCTCCTATAAACTGGTGATGTATGTTGCTTTCAGGTATATGCCCTCGGGAACCCCTGCATCATAAGCACCATACCTTGAGGAAACACACGGACAATCGTCTTATGCTCACGGGCTCCCGGTGGCAACTGCTGCGCACGGGGTCCCCTTTATTAAACGTGCATGCGCGGCCCGAAACGGGGCTCGCGCATGCATATTGGAACACAGATTACTTGCAACATTCCTCCTTTTTCATAAAGAACAAACAGCCTAATGGAAACAATAACATAGTGCGGTCCTACGGGCTGTAACATTAGTGCAGGCATACACTCAACCATGGGGATCCAACGTGGTGTTGTAGCTGAATAATGCCCCAGGCCGCCCACACAGCACGCACGCACCCCAAGTGAAGAACTCACTGACACGTCTGACTGGTCCTCGTTTATTAACTGTGCGCATGCGTGAGCGGCACGAGGCTTGCGCATGTGCACATGGTACAGTAATACGTAACATCACTCCTTTTTTAAAACAAGAAAACCTGACATATATAACATAACAACAACTCAACGTGCGTTAACAAACATAGTTCCACTTCTGCTCTAACATAGCTCTCAACTCACACGCTTTTGGCGGGTGTCACCCGCCTTGTAAAGGGCTGACTTACCCGCCGAGTCTCCTGCACGCCCATGCATTCCAATGGGCGTCTCACCCGCCAAAAACAAAATCGGATGGTTTCACCCGCCTTTGCAACACAAACGGTTGAGAGCTATGGCTCTAACCATCAGAGTCCATGACATAGTCTTGAAATCAGACAGGGGGTTGTCGTCCCACTCTGCTCGGATACCTGCTGCTACTCCCTGAGGTCGGCAGTGGTGCTTCAATTGGTGGGCTTTCTTTTCCGTGTGGGTTTCCTGGTGGTTGGGCTTCCTCCGGATTGGACTGCTCAGCCACCTCCGCAGGTCAGCTGCCGGCTCGCTTCAATTTTTTTGAAGAATGACCTGTTTCTGGTTACCATCCCTCGCCCATTGGCAGCCGTCACCATAGAACCCCTCACCTGGGTTACCCCGAGGGGTTGTGGTTCGTAGGCGAGAGACATCTTCCCTTCGGGACGTTGATTCCATACTAGTATAGTGTCTCCCCACACAATGTCTTTCTCTTGGAGGTTCCTCCGTCCGCTCTCTCTCTCATTTCTGTCCTTCCGTTCCTGCCTGACACGTTCGTCATCAATCACCTCCGGTGTTCTTCCGTCAGCTTCAGGAATCAGCCCTCTCATCAGCCCTCTCAGACAGCATTTGAATAGGGCTTTCGCCGGTGGGACGCCTGTGGACTGGTGAGGAGTTGTCCGGTATTCCCACAGAAACTCAAATAGGTTTTGTCGTAACTCCCCTACCCCATTGATGGAGATGCAAAAAGTCTTGTTTAGGGTTCGCATAAACCGTTCTGCTTCTCCATTGGCATTGGGCCAGAGTGGTGTCACTTTCCTGTGCTTAATCCCTCTTTCTTCTAGGTACTTTGCAAATTGGTTACCTTGGAATGGTGGGCCATTGTCCAAACAAAGTACTAGCGGGAACCCATGGGTGGCAAATATTTTTTCTAGTGCCATGATAGTGTGGTCGCAGGCCATCAATTCCACTAGTTCCACCTCTGGATATCTTGACCATTGGTCTACAACAGGTAGGAAGTACATGCCTCTTCCTGTTGACCCAAAGTCTGCATGAACAGTACCCCAAGGTTGCTCGCTCCTTTCCATGGATGTGATCGGGGGCGCACTCTCTGCGGGGCTCGCCGCTTCACATGGGACACATGCACACAAAAACCTGTCCACTCTGTTCTCCAGGTCAGGAAACCATACTTTAGGCCTTAAGCAAGCTTTTGTTTTTGCCGCCCCTTGGTGTCCTGTGTGTGGTAGCTCCAGCACTCTGGTCATCAGTGATCTCGGGATTACAATTTGTCAGCCCCGTAGGATGAGGCCATCCTCAGACATTGACAGCTCATGTCTGACTTTCCATAGTGCTTGCATGTCTCTTTGAGCCTCATCATCCCGCCTGGAATTGTGAGCGAGCACATCTTTCCATTCCCCGCTTCCAATGGCTGCTCTCATGATCCGGAACACTTCGTCATTGTTCAAAGCCGCAATGATGTCCTGATGTGCTAGTGCTATTGGCATGGCAGCCTCCACTATGTTGCGTATCATTTCCAGGCTCTACATCACCTCTACTTGGTCAAGCGCACGACTTGTGCTGGGGTGGCGTGACAAATAGTCTGCGGGATTATGAGTGCCAGGCCTGTACTGTAGTTTCACCCCGTACTCGATCAATGATAACATACATCGTTCTATGCGCGGGCGTGGTTTTGACGAGGCACCAGCCATGATGGGTATGAGGAGTTTGTGGTCAGTGATGACCACCACTGGTTTTCCTAGAATGTACAATCGGAAATGTCGGCAACCCCACAATATTGCCAGGGCTTCTCTCTCAATTTGAAAGTACCTCTTTTCAGTTTCGGAGAGGGACTTACTGGCGTAAGCAATTCGGCACATGTTTCCTTGCACATTGGCTTGTAATAGTACAGCACCCAAACCTATAGGGCTAGCATCAACCACAATTTCGGACTCCCTCCCTGGGTCGAAGTACGCCATGGTTTCCTGGTCCGATAATGCCGACTTGATGTCTTGAAATGCCTTTTGTTCCTTCTCTGTCCATGTCCACGCCACATCTTTTTTTGTTAGCACCCTTAAAGGCTCTGACAGCGATGCCAGGCCCCTGATGAATCTGCTGCAATAATTTACCATTCCTAGGAAGCTTCGGATTTCTGCTGGTGATTCCGGGGCGGCTGCTTCACGAATGTCATGGACCTTTTCGGGATAAGGAGAAATTCCCCCGGCATGGAAGACGAAGCCAAAAAAACTTGATGCGGTCTTTGAAGAATTCACACTTAGTTTTGTGAAGTGTGAGACCTAGGGTGTTCATCCTCTCCAGCGTTTGCTTCAGCCGTTTCATGTGGTCAGCCACTGATGCTGCGAAAACCAGGATATCATCGCTCATGTTGATGACTCCTTTCAGTCTAGCGAGTGCTCCCATGATGGTGTTTTGGAACACCTCAGCCGCTGATGATACTCCAAAGCTCAGTCTCTTGAACTGGTACAACCCTTCATGTGTGGTGAAAGTTGTAATATATTGAGACTCTGGATGCAGTTCTAATTGGTGGTATCCAGACCGTAAGTCCAATTTCGAGAAAACTTTGGCACCCTGCAATTCACTGATGATGTCATCTAGCGTCGGTGTGAGGTGTCGTTCCCTTTTTCTGGCGGCATTGGGTAGGCGCATGTCGACACAAATGCGCACTGCTCCAGGCTGCTTAGGTTTTGGAGCCACCACAATCGGGGATACCCATGGTCAATGTTTGGAGTTCCTTTTCCACTTGGGCCTTTAAGTGAAACAGTATTCTGCGATGTTTAACAGCAGTGGGTCTCACTGTTTCATCGATGTGAAGACGTATTGGTTCTGCTTTCAGTTTACCCACGCCGTGGAACTAATTCTTGTATCTTTCTAGGACCCGTTCAACATCAGATTGGTACACCGACATGGTGAAATGTACAATATTTAGGGCCTCCGATGCAGCGCAACTCAGCAGAGAGTGGGGACTTAGGTCGGTCACAAAGAATCTGTCCTTGATTGCATAGCATCCATGGGTGACCGGTGCCACAAAGACTCCTTGTATCGGTAACGGTGTGCTGCCACCAAATGTGTAGATTTTCGCTCTGGAGGTTTCGAGTGCGGGCGGGCCAGGGAGGGCTTTCTAATGTTCTGTTGCTAAGACGCATACCGATGCCCCACTATCGATCAAAACTGGCGTCAGGGTGCCACCAATATCTACTATGCATGTGGGTTGCCTCCTCTTCTTGACTCCCGTGGCTATGTTGGAGATAAAGAATACCACCTCTTCGTCTTCTTCCTCCTCCGCTATGTCAAGCTCTTGTATACCTTGTTCCACGGCTGCTACATTCCTGGGCCTTCTGAATGTTCCACCGCTCACTCTCGCAGGACCTCTTGAGGTTGCGACCGGTGTCGCTGCCCTGCACATCCTGGCATAATGTCCTGGTGTGCTGCAGCTGCCGCACTCTCTCGTCTTCATAGGGCACTCTCCCACATGTGGCAGATCATACCAACAGCTATTGGCATGAAGGTGGAGTGCTGTGGGCAGAGGAACTGTCAGTTCGCTTTTGGCTCCACTGTGGCTTGGTCGAGGTGTTTCTTCCCAGTGCAAAAGCGTCTTCATTTTTGCTCGGGCGAACAGCTGCATCGATCTTTGCTCCTCTGCTTTCTGCAAGTTCATAGGCCCGACCAGTGTCCAAAATTTGTGTTAAAGTCAGCGTGCCTTGCTGCGGGCGTGTTGTCTGCGCTGGGGCAATGGCTGCTCCATCATGGTCACTCATCTCTGCAGGTCTCACAGGCACCCCACTTTATGGTGTGAGGCCGCAAACCTGAGCTGTGTAGACTATGCAGGTCGCACAGGCACCCCACTGTATGGTGTGAGGCCGCAAACCTGGGAAGTGTAGACAAAGTTGGCGCTATGGCACTCTCCTGTGCCCCTGATTAGCCTTTGTACTGCTGCAGGTGTCCCAGATGTGCACTGACCTTATTGATAGAGCTTCAATTGTTGGCAGAGCTTGTCTTGTCCTCCCTCAGCCTCCTGGATCAATTTGTGCCTGACAGTGGGCACACACCTTCACTGATGTGAGATCACGGCTTCCCAGTGTAGGAAAACCGTGAAAGTTCCAAAAATAGAATTTAAATCATCACGCTGACAGCGCACGAGCACCCTTTCGGGCAGCAACTGTCACGCGTGAAATTTGAAGATGGCCGCCAATTGCTGCGTCGGGTTCGGAGCTATGCATTATTAGGAGATGCCGCTTCCACCGTGTGACACGTGGAATGGCTCCCACACACCTGCGCAGCGCTTACTTCCTCGTCGCCAAATGTTGTAGCTGAATAATGCCCCAGGCCGCCCCACACAGCATGCACGCACACCAAGTGAAGAACTCACGGACACGCCTACTGGCAATGGGGTCCCGGCGCCAACTGCTGTACCGGTCCTCGTTTATTAACCGTGCGCATGCGTGAGGCGGAACGAGGCTTGCGCATGCGCCCATGGTACAGTAATACGTAACACGTGGGTCATTACCATCCTCCCTGGGCCTCATGGATCAGGGTCCATTATGAAATCCTGGAACCTGGCTCTCCCGGCTTAGATACCTCCTTACGCCACCCTGGGATGGACGTGGAGAGTCCGTCGGTACCGGGCCATCTCCGCTCCCGCTGTCCATGGGTGCCTGGCTGGCACTCGGAGTCGCCGGTTCAATTTCGGTCAGGCTCCCCTCTGTCGAGCGGACATACATTTTCTTGAAGTAGCATGCATTTCTAGTGACCATTCCTCTTTTATCCGCCGCTGTCACCATCGATCCGTTGACATGAGTTACGCCCACGGGCGTTGGTTCATATGTCAGGGATAGTTTTCCCTACGGATGGCAGTTGCGCACTAGCACTGTGTCTCCCACTGTGTTAGTGGGCTGTTGGAGCTGTCTTCTGTCGTTCTCACGCTCGTTGCGTGCTTGTCGCTCCGCCATTGTCCTTTGGTCGTCGATGGTGCCCGGTGCTCGCCCCTCCATCTCTGGTTTGAGCCCCCTGGGGCATCGCTTGAAAAGCGCTTCCGCTGGGGCCACGCCCATGGATTGATGAGGAGTAGCATGGTACTCACGGAGGAATTGGTAGAGGTTTCTTCGTAGCTCTCCCCCTTGATTCTGCGAGATCCTGAATACTTTATTCAAGGTGCGCATGAACCTCTCGGCTTCTCTGTTGGCCCTTGGCCAGAGTGGGGTCACTTTCCGGTGCTTTATTCCACACTCCTCCATATATTGAGCAAAGAGCTGGCCCTGAAAGGGGGGTCCATTGTCTGAGCACAGTTCAAGGGAAAATCCATGAGTGGCAAAGATCCTCTCTAAGGCTTGAATGGTGTGGTCACTGGCGGTGGATTCCACCAACTCGATTTCCGGATATCGTGACTGTTAGGGACAATTCTGATTTCATGGCTAATTTCCCTTACCTAGTGAGTCCCTCAACAGCTTTGCTGGATCTCTGGAGTTGTTTCTTTTCCACTTGGTAAGAGTGGGAGCTTTTCACCACTATTACCTGTATTTTGCTATGTGTTTTTACCTGTTTTTGGGATTGTGCGCTCTGGAGTACACCACTTCAGTAGCCCCCTTCTTTGTGTGTGTCGCACAGCACCTTCTGTGCAGTGGCACAGGGTTGTCGTTTAGACTTCCCACTGACTCCATTTCTGAGGTGACTACTGTCCCCCAGAAAAGGGTAAAGTTACCATTAACTTTACTTAGTCAATACTAACCACAGATCCACTACACCCCATCTTATGTGGAGTACTGGAAGGGTTAACTCTTAACTCTTTTCATCTGTACCTCTTAGAGCAATGTTTCGCTCTTTTAACATTTAGACATGGCTGGTGGCAGTGGTATCTACCCTAACTTTTCTAACGCAATTATATTAGATAAACGTGGTATTGTTCTTGGCTATTATATTAGCTTCGAACATAAACCCGCTTGACCAAATTGTCTTTCTCTTGGCTCCGGTTGGGTTTATTCGGCATTTCTTTTTGTTAAGGTCCTTCTTGTGTTTTACTTTGCGTGGCAAACTAGGTTTGCCTTCTTTGTTCACTGTCTTTTGGCGGGCTTCTACCTAGAAGCCCTCCTCAAGGCGCCTGGGTGTCTAGGTGGGCTGAATGTGAGGGAGGGGTGTAGTCACCCCCTGCACAGGGTATCCTAGGAAACCCAAGTCGCACTGTCATGATTGGCCAGAGTAGTTGTCCGGGCTGGACAACCCCCCTGCTGGGTGATTGACAGCCAGGCTGTGTGAATGGGGGTTTTTCACATAAAAGGCAGGACTCTTGGGCTAGAAGTCAGAGAGTCACCACTGGAACTACAAGGAACTGAAGAGAAGCGGAGAGAACGGCAGCTGCTGCAACTACCCGTCCCAGTGAAGCCCTGCTGCAGTCCTGAGCTATCTGCCCTTCAACGACTAAGAGGAGATCCAGTCCGGAATCTTCTTCCCTTGAGCCTGGTAGGGATAACCAGCTTGTCTTCCACAGCCAGAGGATCCTCTTCCTTGGTCGAAATCGCTGCACACAGTTGTAGTAGTCCGGATAGCCATTTGAAGAGCCTCTCCTGTGTTTTTAAGGAGCGCACCTTTTATTCGTTGTCGCTGCTGCCGGCTTCATCCCTGTGTGGTGCAGACCCCCTTCAGACGTCCTCCTTCACAACGAAGCTCCAGGAATCGTGGATCTGCGGGAAACCAACAGGAACAACTGCTAGGGCACCAGCTGCATCATTGGAATAAGGTACTGTGTTCTGCTTGAGGAAACTGGGTGAACCCCTTTTCTTCATTTCCAAGGCTTGCCCTTGTCTTCCCTCCTTCTTATAACTTTTGCTTCCGAACATTGACAATATCGAAGTACTCTTGGCAACGTTGAATCGGGAACTATCTGACTGTGTGATCTTCGGCAACAGGCCCCGGTGTCACTTGACCCTGGCTCCGGCCCTTTGACTTTTGAACTCTTGTCTATGAGTGTTTCTCGATTCTGTCTGCCTAACCAAAATATTGCCTGTGATTTTTGCCTCCAACTCCCTCTGAGTATCTCAGGTGCCAAGTGTGTTTTTGCCCCGGTAGCAATTCATTTCACGGATACGCGTTTAGTTAGTATACCGAACTGTCAAAAAGTGATCGCAATCGTATTCGCGGTAACGTGTTTTGTGTATGACACCGGTTCATTCAAACACAGGGTACTTACCTTGAGACATACTGTACAAAGTGGATTGGTTAGTTAGTATATTTAACGTGTGGTTTTTGTTTAAGTTTAATAGAAGTGTTGCGTTTATAACGAATGGTTTAAAAATAAATGTACTTATATTTTTCTACCTGAAACCTTGAGTCAGTGTTTGCTTGAGTCACAGTAATTGTGGTCCCTATGTGTAATCTCTGCTTTTGCTCATATACTCTTGAGATAAGCCTGGCTGCTCCGCCACTGCTACCACTCTGACATAGTAGTACAGGCTTGTACCAAAGGTAACACTTGTATTGCCACCTGTAGTCTTAATTGTGTGTAGTGGTCCCTAAGGGCACTACACAGGATTCTGCCTAACAGTGACCATTGGTCTATTACTGCCAGAAAGTAGGTGCTTCTCCCTGTTGAGCCAAAATCGGCATGCACCGTACCCCAGGGCTTGTCGCGTCTCTCCATCGATTGTATATTGGGCTCTCTTGCTGCTGGACTGGCCGCTTGGCACCAAACGCAATGTTGCACATACTCGTCCACCCGATGTTCCAGGTCAGGGAACCATACCTTGGCTCTCAGGCGTGTTTTAGTTTTTGCCGCGCCTTGGTGTCCACTGTGGGCCAATTTCAGTACCTTATCCACCAGCATCTGCGGTACAATGATTTGCTGACCTCTCAAGAGTAGCCCTTCCTCAGACACAGACAGCTCATTTCGGGAGCGCCATAGTGCTTGTTGGTACTGTTGGGAACTCTGCGTGTTACGTTCTCCAGTGCCCTCTTCCAGTCTCCCCTGGCCATTGCAGTCTTTATGAGCTGAAAGCACTCATCCATCATGGACGCATCCACCACGTGATGGACTACCTTGGCACAGTCATCCTCCTCTGATCCTTCCTGCGCTCGGCCCTGTCCAGGATGGCGGGCCAGGTAGTCTGCCGGGTTATTTGTGCTTGGCCTGTATTGAAGTTTAACTCCATACTCCATCAGGGATAGCATCCATCTTTCAATCTGTGGGGGGTTTGGAGGATGCTCCCGCCATGATGGGAATCAATGGTTTATGGTACGTGATGACCGATATGCGCTTGCCCAATATATACAGGTGGAAATGTTTGCAGCCCCACAGAATGGCCAGCGCCTCCCTTTCTATCTGTGAGTACCTCTTTTCTGTATCTGTTAGGGCCTTGCTGGCGTATGCTATCGGATGCATCTGTCCCTGTGCGTCCGGCTACAAGAGCACTGCACCCAGCCACACTGGGCTGGCATCCACAACCAGTTCAGAATCTTTTTTTGGATCGAAATATGCCATAGTCTCCTCCCCGGTCAGCACCGCTTTGATGGTATTGAATGCTTGCTGTTCGCGGGCAGACCACTCCCAGGTGGCATCATTCCTCGTAAGGGCCCTCAGTGGCTCGGAGATGGATGCCAGATCTCGAATAAAACGCCCACAGTAATTCACCATTCCCAAAAAGCTTTGAATGTCTGAAGGGTATTCGGGGGGGGGGCTGCCTCCTTGATGTCTCTCACCTTCTCGGGATCTGGGGAAATGCCTCCTGCGTGGAACACAAACCCGAAGAATTCAATTTTGTCTTTGAAGAACTCGCATTTCCCTTTGTGGAGCGTTTGCCCCAAGTTTCGGATTCTCTCCAGGGTCTTCTCCAATCTCTTTACATTTCTGCCTCTGAGGATGCGTATACGAGAATGTCATCACTCAAGTTTAGTACCCCTTTTAGGCCAGCGAGGGCTCCCCTGATCACGTTCTGAAAAAAATCTGCAGCCGATGAAATTCCAAAGCTTAGCCTCTTACATAGGTAGATGCCCTTGTGCGTGGTAAAGGTGGTTATGTTGCAGGATTCAGGATGGAGCTCGAGCTGGTGATATCCTGAGTGAAGGTCCAACTTAGAGAATACATTTTCACCCTGAAGCTCCCCAACAATATCATCGAGAGTCGGTGTTATATGACGTTCTTGTTTGATAGCCATGTTGGTCAGATGGGAGAATGAGGAGGGCAGATACGCACCTCACCAGGTTGTTTGGGCTTGGAGGCTACTACGATCGGGGGTACTCATAGGGTGGGGCCCTCCACCCTCTCAATTATGTCCATATTGACAAGGTTTTGTAGTTCTTGTGCAACCTGCGCCCTCAGATGAAATGAAATCTGATGATGTTTTAGGGCGGTCGGTCTCACTGATTTGTCAATATGCAGACGTATGGGATCCTCCCGTAATTTGCCGACCCCTTCGAACAAGTCGGCATATTGCTCAGTGATGTTTTGGATGTCTGACATGTACACGGACATGGCAAAATGTACTATGTTTAGGGCTTCAGACGCCGCACAGCTTAGCAGAGAGTGCGGACTGACCTCCGTTACGAAAAATGTGGCCTTGATGGAGTGTTGGCCGTGGGAGACTGACTTAGTAAAGGCACCTTGTAATGGCAGGGGTGTGCTATTTCCGAACGTGTATATCCTGGCCTTGGTTTCGTCAAGCCCTGATGGGTCTGGCAAAGCCTCATAAAGTCTGGCGGCCATAACACACATGGAAGCTCCAGTGTCTATCAGCACGGGCGTCGGTGTTCTCTCAATGTCGACCACACAGGTGGGTTGATGACGCTTCTTTGGGCCAGAGTCAATGTTTGAGATGAAGAAGACTTCTTCGTCCTCCCCATCTTCTTCAGCTAGGTCTAGCTCTTGCATGCCTTGTTCGACTGCAGGGACACTCCTTTGCTTTCGTGGGCCACTGCTGCTACCACTCCTCGCTGGACCTCGTGATACAGCCACTGGGTTGGCCGCCCGGCATACTATTGCAAAGTGACTGTCACCCCATAGCGTCCTCACACCCTTGCCTTTGCCGGGCAGTCTCCGGTATGCGGAAGGTCAGACTTGCAATACTGACAAAGAGTTGGGGATGTTCAGGTTTTTTAGATTGTTTGGGTTTCCTTTGGGCCCATCGAGGTCTTTGGGCCGGGTTAGTTGTAGAGCGCCCAATGGCATAGGCTTCCTCACTTTTATCTGGGCGGACGGCTGGGTCCATCTTGGCACCTATGCTCTCCGCAAGTTTGTATGCCCTGCCCATGTCCAAGATCTGAGCAAGCATCAAACCTGGTTCTCTGAGCACCTGGTGCCTGAGCTTCCCTGAGCTGCACCTTTGAATGAGCTGATTGCGCACCATGCCCTCCTCATTCTCCCATCTACACGTGCTAGCTAAATAGTGCAGTCTCCCGCAGAAATGATCTAATGTTTCATCGCCAGCCTGCCTCTCACTACACATCAAGAACCTGTCAAAGTCTTGGTTCGCTAGGGGCAAAAAATGTTCTTGGAGGACGTTCTTGATGTCTGCATACGTGGCTGCTTGAGAATTCTGAGAATCGAATATGCGGTGGACTTCAGAACCAGCTGCATACAACAGCGTCGCCACTTTGGCATCATCGTCTGTCTCTCCAGTGGCTCTAAAGTACAGCTCCAACTTTTTGACCCATAGGAGCCATTTGGACCCTAATTTGGACTTGGGCCAGATAGGTCAAACTCAGGCATGGGTGCCAAGGTACCTTGCTGTCTCAGTGGTGGCTGTGCTGGAGCACCCTCACCTTCTTGATCCCCCATGACCTCAGACCGTACAAGCACCTCCTCTTGATGTAGAGGCCGCTAGTCTGTTCAACACGTGGGTGATGCACTGCTTCAGGGTAGTGGCACTACAAAGAAATCGACTCCTGGTGCGAGCAGCGCTGTCCAGTTGGTCTCTGGAGCGAAGAGTAGTGTGGAGAATGCTGTTGGCCCTTCCAAGGGCCAAAGAATGACCAACTGCCTAGATTGCAGGCAAAGTATATGTGACCACAGCCATCTGGGGTCAGACAGCTGTGGAATGTCCAAAAATTATGCAAATGCCAGCACCGAATGGCGCAAGAGCACCTGTGAGAGCCGCAATCATCAGCGATCAAAGGGATGGCAGCTCGCGTGTGCAGCGTAGGAACCGGCGTCTAGTGGGCGGCATGAAAATATTGCTGCGGCACGGATGTGCTGACCAGGATGTCCCCCCCCCCCGGACTCAGGGCCGTCCTCGTCGCCAATGTTGCTTTCGGGCATATGCCCTCGGGACTCACCGCATCATAAGCACCGTACCTTGAGGAAACACACAGACACGCGTCTTATGCTTACGGGCTCCAGGCTGCAACTGCTGCGCACGGGGTCCCCTTTATTAAACGCGCATGCGCAGCCCCGAAAGAGGCTCGCGAATGTGTATTGGAACACAGATCACTTCGTAACAATGTAGAGGATCCAGCTGATATCATTTAAGTAGGCGCACAGCCCTCGAAGCAGGGACGCCGAGTACACGGATGCGCCACCCAGCCCATCCCCCGGGCAGAAAGGCCAACTTCGTGAAAGTCCCAAAATGTTGCAACAGGACTATTTAAAAAATAAATTCTAAAACTGCCAGCTCAAAGCTGGAGGTCAATCTGCAACGTTCTGCCCAAACTCAGGATTGGGCGTAGCGGTAATGCGGCGGTAACTTTTTACCGCTCCACCCAACCCGTGATGAGGCCCACAGTGTCCAAAACCCCTTCTTGTATTTGTGCAGAGATAATCAAACAGCCCAAGATGGGAAAGGGAAGCACCATCAAGGTAGAGGCATGTAGAGATGATCTGATTTTATGTCTTTTTTACTTTCAGTTTGACATTTTTTAAGCTTGCATCAAGTAGTCTTTTGGTAATCATTCTCCTTTTGCATAACTAGTTTCTGTAGGGATTATTTATTTATTATTTATTTAAATATTGTCATGTTGAGGTATCATCAAACATTGTCAGGTTCACAAACCGGTATTATTTTAGATCCTTATAGTAATGCTTAAAATGTCAAAATCACCAGGTCTTAAATATTTCAATATTGTTAGCCCCTACTGGTGTTTCACTTCTCAAGGTACGCACTTCAAAAAGCCTCACTCAAGATCTAACTGCTGTACTATTCCTTTGTGTATAAGTATAGCACATCACAGTCATTATGGCCCTCCTCTCAGCCAATCAGTATGCTCGTAATGCAATTAGTTACTGATGCTATTGACAGCATTCTGAGAATTGTGATTTTAGAAGCAGATAGGGAAACAGCAGAAAGCATTTCAAGACTATTCATAGCAAGACTTCTTTCAAAAAGAGACAAACTTTCACAAAACCTTCAATGTGAAAAGCAACATCCTGTTTTATGATAAAGTGTAAGCTCAAACGTGGAAAATGTGTTTACTTTCATATAGAGAAACCATTTACTTTTACATTACACCCAATTCTATGTCAAGACCCGAGCCTCGGATTATGCTTTCCCATAACTTTACTTCTCGAGCAGCAATGAGCGAAAGAACGCAGGGAAGTGCACCGCAAGCAGTGGAGAGCATGGTGAAACATTCCCCTTAGGAAGTGTTAGGGAGAATTCTCAGAAATGTGCAAATTCCCTCCACCTTAGAGACCCCCAGCAACTTTGCTGGATTTTAAGGACTTGATATTTTTTGACCTGGAGAGAGTGAGACCCTTTTCCCCCACTCTGTCATGTATTTTAATGTGATTTTGAACTCTGGGTTTCTTTTGGTTGTGGAGTCTGACAAACTCCATAGTCATCATAATTTACATTGTGTCACAGAGCACCTTCAGTGCAGTGGCACAGGGAAGTATTTAAGGTTTCCCAAAGGTTTAAATACCTTCTCTTGGATAAACTACTGTTTCCAAGAGCAGTAAAGTGAAATTGACTTTACTTACATTTGTAACTTTCTAGACCCTGCATACACTATCTTACAATAGGGTGCTGGAGGGGTTACCTAGTATCCCCTTTGTCTAGCTTCTCATGTAACATTTTTTATGTTACCCTTTTCTCACAAAATGGCTGGTGGCAGTGGTTTCCTTTTAACTACTGTGGTGTGCATTTACCGCGGGCTGCGTTCACAGCTAAAGTAAAGCATCCAAGGGTGCAATTTTTGTCAAAATGGCCCAGCTATTCTTTTTTCACCATTTCTTTGTGGAAAGGTCCTTCTTGAGATTTACTCTGCGCGCCAAACCAGGTTTGGTCCCATTGTTCGCTTTGTCTTTGGCGGGATTCACGAGTGAAGCCGCCTCTGGCTCCAGGGTGTCTGGGGTAGGCAGGAAGTGAGGGAGGTGCCCGAAGCTCCCTGTGCTTAGTCTCATAGGAGACCCAAATGCACTCTGTAGTTATTGGCCAGCTCACTGTCCGGCAAGGACAGCCACCCTGATGGGTGACTGACAGCTAGGCTCGAATGAATGGTAGAGAACTAAATAAAAGTGAGGCCTTTGGCTTGGAAGGCAGAGTCGACCACTGGATGAAGGAACCGAAGAAGAACTTGAAGAGGATGCCTGCTGCAGCTCCTGGACCGTTGGTTTGCCCGGTGAAGGACTGCTGCTGTGCTGAAACCCCAAATTCGTATCGACAGAGAAGCCTCTGCAAGGACGACTTCTCCCCTTGAGTTGGTGGGACCAATCAACTCCAAAGTAAGCCACCTGGACATCCTTCTCAGAGCTGGGTGAATTTCCACAGAGTTGCTGCTGGAAACCGTATAGCCAGAGTGTCAGGAATAAGGGCTGGTGCCGCCGGGGAGTAACTAAGTTTACTTATTAAAGCATTGGTAAAGAGAACTACATTTTCCAGCATTCCGGGGAGGACCTGTAGTTCAGCGCAAGTTGCCGCGTGTTGCCAGCTGCAAGTAATGAAGGGCAGCATAAAGCCAACACGCTCGCACCCGCAGGTGTGGCTTATTTTGTGTTCCTGGATGGGTGCGGTCGGAGCGAGACGTGAGCGAAGCTTTCCTTACAGCCCGTAAGACTTTGGAGCAAGACGAAGCTGGCGGACTGGCTGGCAGTTGTTACAGCGTTTTCTTCAGACTCCGAGTGGTCCCGTGGGGCCGCTCGGAGCTCAGATAAGTAATGGGCACATTACGCTGCTAAATACTGGGAGCAGGATGAATGCGGGCGGGCTGGCCGACAGTGGTTACGGCATTTTCTTCAGACTCCGAGTGGTCCCGTGGGGCCGCTCGGAGCTCAGATAAGTACTGGGCACATTACGAGTTTACAGCAAAGTGTGTGTTTTCAGTGAATCCTTGTTAAGGACTTCGAGGCTTAATACTCGTGTGTTTAAAGGCACACGGCAGAGTGCGGACCATGTTTAGGATTGCTAAATCAGCAACATACAGTACAGGACATTCAGGGTTAGGGGCTGTTTGGGCACAACAGTGATCTGTGTCCCTGTCTGGGCATGTACATTATGGCTATATGTGTTCAGTGTTGCTTCAGCTTGCCCAACGGGCAATGTGTCGTGTATTTCATGTATGGAATCTAATTCCATTGTTGGTGTTCATCTATGCTTGCTATATGTTTATCTTGTTACATGTTCACATGTATTAAGGTGTGTTTATACGATTTAGAGGTAGGCTGGAGGCAAGATTAATAGCGCATACCCTATGTGTTTGGTTTAGTAAAAGAACTAGATAAGGAGGTTTTTTCCCTGTGCTTCCCCTTTCCTATCCACCTTAGGAGTTCCCTAACCCTCTATCCGGTGTTCCTACATCCCTACCCTATCCACAACCTCTTCCTAACTCCTCTTCCCCCCATTCGCTGCCACGTGGTGTCCTGTGTCTATAATCAGGCGCCTGTGCCAACCACAGGTGGAGGGTCGAATTCATTCGGCTTCTGTGGTTCGTGGAGAGTGTTGATTCCTCTCCTCCATTATTGTGTGCATACTGACACAGAGAGAGGAACACCAGATTGTGTGTGTTACTTTTAAGTTGTCCAAGAGCCCCAGGAAGATCCTTCGGACTCCCAGTAAGCAGGATTGAGCGAGCCTGAGCCCCCTCAACAGAGTCAGGGGCCCCAGAAGCAAGGAAAGACCATCTCGACAGCCAGAAACTGCTGTGTCGTTATTTACGGTAGTCCCGAGGAGCTGAAACACTGAAGTGCCACTTGTTGGAAAGATTGTCGGTTGTGACTGTCCCATTGCAGAGCAGGAGTCCCCAGAAGTCCTCCCTCTTGTCCCCACGACTGAGGCTCAGAAACAGTGAGATCTTTAGAGCTGCACAGGAACAGAAGTCATCTGCTGCACTTTTTCTTCAATACAAAGGTACTGTAAATCTGAGAGAACTTACCTCTCATTGTAGAGTTGCTTGCATCTTGCACTCACAAGTCTAATCAGCTTGTGGCCCTACATTTGATTCTTCTTTTCTTCAAAGACTTCTAAAACATTGGGCAAAGACTTTTCTACTTATCTACCAGATCCCCTAAGACTATTCTTAGGGGATCCAAAAGTATTTGCCTACTTAAGAATATTTGTGGTCTCTTGTTGTTCTAATAACCTTTTCCATTTACCAACTTCTAAGAGTATTCTAAATACCAACAGTAAGATATTAATGTCTACATCACCCTAGCTATTAAAGTAACCTCAGGGTGTAGGTTGTGTACGTGGGCCATCCCAAAAGGGTCTTTACTGATTTAGAAACTAAGAGTGTACAGCAATGAAGTGTATTTGTGTGTTAGTGTTATATTGCTTCCTTCTGAAGAAGGCTCATTCTAACTGACTAATAAATAAATTAATAATTGTTTATTCAAGAAACCTTGTGTGTAAGAGCTTATTTGAATACTTGTCACTGTGAATCTCTGTATAACTCCCCTACAGCTCACATTGACCACTCTTGAGATAAGACTGGCTGCTCAACACGCTACCAAAACTGTGTAGTACAAGCTTATACCAAAGGTTGGGTTTCCTATACCTGTAGTCAAGGTTGTTTGTAGTGTCCCTAGAGGGTACTGCATACAAACTTTGCCTAACAGGAAGCCTTTGGTTTCTGCGGTGTGCCGGCGCCTCTGGCGACTGCAGTAACCATTGCTGTTGACAGGTGGCAGATCGGTCACAGATGTGTTCGGATCACTTTGGATGTTTAGTTCTGGTGCTCCGTTCATTATACATGACTGTTAGAGAACTAATTAGCCACAGTCTCCAGTGTTTGACAAGTTCTGCATCGTGGACTGCATTCTCTCCCTATTATATTAGAATCTGCATGATCGTACGGAAGGACAGTGGTCCAATTACGATTCACAGCGCCCCTGCTGGCCAAAGGAGTGCATCAACGCTCAGTTCAAGACAGGCTCAGTCCCCTGTAAAACCTGAGAGCTGAATTATCAGCAAATGGACTCACCAAATTCCCAAAAATGAGTGACATCAGTGATGATAGCAGGGCTCAGGCGAGCCAGAAGAGAAACTACCCCAACATGGGACAAATAATTCAAAAAGCTACGGGTGCAATGGGTCATGGGTCATGGGTCACAGCAGATTACTCTGATGGAGGACTGCTTAAAGTTCTCCCAAAGAATGGAGGAGATTAAGGGTATTTAGCACGGGAGAGGTAAAAGTGGGAAGAAAGGAAGCCTGCAAAAAGAACCCTTCTCCCCCACCCGGGCATGCCACAAAAGAGGGGCAAAAGTAGAAAGGTGAGATCCAGATCGAAGAGCAGCAGGTGGCATGACTTTTCAAGGATGACGATTGGCAAGAGTCCTCTGAGGAGGAAGTGGTTTCAATATCATCTTCGGATGAGGAACACAGTAAAGCGCCAAAGAAAAGGAAGGCTAAGGAGGAAGATGTTGAAGGGGGTGATGAGTTTGACCAAGAGGGCCTAATACATCCCTGATCCTCAGAGTGGGAGCCACCTAAGAAGGTGGCAACCTATCTTAAGAAATGCCTTAGGGCGCCCATGGCGAAGGAGGTCAGAATTAAATTTACGGCGGAATGCCCAACACCGTTCCTCCCCGATGGAATAGCTGACACACCAGAGATCGACGAAAAGATGGTCATCTTCATGGGGAAATACGTGAAGGATGTGAGGAAGGGGTTGGATAGGTCTTGGCGTTCATGCTAAGACAAAATGTTGGACATCGTAGGCCCTCTCACGAAAATCCTCCAGATGACAGAAGAGGCCCGAGAAGAGAATGAATCAGTGGATCTGGTCATTTTAACCAGATGATTAAAGAGGGCATCTGCATGCTGGGCAATGCAATCTATGCAATCACTACTGAAAGGAGGAGGTCCCTGTTAGTGAAGATAGAGCCCAAGCTTAGCGAGCTGGCAGCCTCAAAGTCTACTGCAGTCGCAAAAGGGAAATTGTTCGGAGATGCATTTCTAAAGGAACTGACCATGTTTGCCAACCCGTACGCAGCCCTCGTGTTTGGCAGGTATATTTTTGGGAGAGCTAGTAGAGGCAGGGGCCGCACTTCCAGCCGATACCACTACAACAGGTCTTTTGGCTAGAGAACTCAATGGAGGGATCAAGAAGATCAAAAACCAAACTCCTTCTTCCCCTCCCAAGGAAGAGGAAGCGCCAGAGGATGGCGTCAAGGAGACCGCCAACAGAATAACTCAGGTGAGAGCAAGCAAGGTCAAGCGCGCTGTAGGCACAGAACCTCCCGCTCTAGGAGGGAGACTGGCAAGGCATGTAGGTGCCTGGCTATCCATATCCAGAGATGCTTGGAATTTAGATGCAGTAAAGTGTTTTCACACAGATTTTCACACAACACCAAATCAGGTTTATTTCCCAAGTCATATGCAATCAAGCATAGAAGACCAACAGTTTCTAGAGCTAGAACGGAAAAAGCTAGAGCGCAAAATGACCATAGTACATGTATCAGGGACTTTGGTAGGGTTTGTGAGCAATGTATTCCTAGTCAAAGGGAAACACAAGTTAAGACCGATTATCAACTGAGAGCCCTAATCAAATGTGTGGTGTACAGACACATCAAAATGGAGGGTATCTACCTCCTCGGGGACATATTATTGCATGGGGACTGGATGGCCAGGACAGACCTCAAAGATGCTTACTTGACGGTGCCGGAGAAGCACCGGAAATACCTGAGGTTTCTCTGGGGAGAGGCGATGTGGGGATTTTGTTGCCTTCCTTTCGGCCTGGCATCAGCACCATGGTGTTTCACCAAGCCGATGAAACCCGTAGTGACGTACCTGAGGGAGCAAGGTGTTCATCTCGTAGTATTCCTGGTTGATTTATGCCTGATGTCACAGGACAGGGAAACGCTCATAGGGCAGGAGAACATTGCTCTAGAGCTACTCCAGAATCTGGGTTTTCTGATCACCTGGGAGAAATCCAGTGTACACCCTGAACAGTCCATGCAATTCCTTGGATTTGTGATAGATTTGACACAAGGTTCTCTCAGTTTGCCGATGGCCAAGGTGAACGACATCAAGACACAGATCAGGCAGACGCTGTTGAAGAGAGAATTATCATTACGAGAAATTACCAGACTGGTGGGGCGGTTAGCCTCCTCAATTCAGGCGATGTTTCCGGGCCCATTACATTACAGAGCACTCCAGAGACTGAAGATCCAGCATCTCAGGAGGGGCGCGTCATACGAGCAGAAGGTCCCGGTTTCCCGGTTGTATACGAATTGTTCGTATCACAACTGTTCGAATGACAATTGACCTTTTCACAATTGACCGAATTGTAAAGGTCAATTGTAACATATATGCGGGGGGAAAACCCCCACAACCCCCCACCCAACCCCACCCAAAACCCCATATATATATATATATATATATATATATATATATATATATATATATATATATATACAAAATAAGGAGGAAAGGCGAGCCGCACTCCCGCAGGCACAGCAGCAATTGCAGCAAACTCCAAAACACGGGCAAAAAGCAAGGAAACACCGTATTGAAAAACGGATGTATTTTAATGGTTCCATAAAGGTAAAACAATTGTACAGAAAAACAATAGTACAATCAGCAACCACACAAAGACACACAGTGGCAGGACGCCATGGTACACAACCTGTACACAACGCGTTTCGCGCTCCACTGAGCGCTTGATCACGTAACAAAAGGGGAGGAATGGACTAGTAGAAATACAATGAAAACTACAGTCCTATTACTCTGTTGATTAACTCGTGGATCCATGGCTAAAGAGGAAAAGGGCTGGCGGCCATGATAGAGTGTGGTAAAATGCGTGCATGAGTAGGAAAACAGGTATACATATATGAGTATATATATATAACAGAAATACTACATACAGATAATAATGCAATTGGTAACGGATTTTTCAATTATAGTTAATGCCTCAGTGGCAAAAAGAATGACCATGAACGCGCAATCAAAGTAACCAAACACAAATGCAGTCAAATATTAATAGTAATTCCTGAAAAACAATTATTCATGCACGCAAAATGTTAGTTAATAGAGCCACACGGCTGTACAGTGACTGCATATAAAACCCTAAATGCAGCGATGACGCCTTACAGTCAGGATATGCTGCACATGCCTGTGAGGGATATAAATAATGGCATCGATGACATGTACATCGCCAGCCAAGGAGTGCAACGGATAAGCATGAACGTTGCATACCGGCTGTGTGTAGGGACAATGGTCCAACAGGACTAAAGTGCATAGTGCATCCAGAGGGCCAGGCTCATAATAGAAAGGGGAATAATAATATTAACCCCAAATTGCAGACTCTAATAAAACATTACATTAATCAAGCTAAAAGATATATGCAAAATTGCAACCAGTTAAAAAAAGCCGAAATAATGACTCTGCGATGTGATAATGGAGCCGAGGCAAACCTCGTCATGAGCAAAGTAAAGGAATGATTACACCTACACATTTCATCAACAGGTCGGACAACACTCCCAAAATAAACAATGGTAAAAGCTCTCATTATCGAATCAGTGCATAAGTAAATTGTGCTCGTAATATGAATGGAAATAAAACGAGATACTGGCTAATCAAGTTCAAGGTAAAAGGCATCAGAATATTAAAACGGCCTAATGATGTTAAAGCCATGGTAAAGTGCAAGTGCATTCATGGCTGGGCCTTTCAACAAGTATTAAGGTACACATACAACGGCAGTGGAATAGCAGTAATAAAAGAATGGCCTCAGGATATATATATATATGCGGTCAATTGTGAAAAGGTCAATTAATTTTTAAATTTGGTCAATTGTTCATTCGAACAATTGTAAACGAACAATTTGGGTAATACCGGTTTCCCGAGAGGTGAGAGAGGAGCTGGAATGGTGGCACCAACACATGGATGCATGCAATGGGAGAGCTATATTTGGCTCATCCCCAGATCTGATTATAGAATCGGATGTCAACAGATGGGGCTGGGGAGCCCGGTGCGGGAACCTGTCGATGTGGGGCAGGTGGTCGGATTCAGGAAACACCACTACACATAAATGATCTAGAACTTCTGGCAGGGTCCTTCGCTGTACGATGCTAGACTCAAGAGAGAGCACAATGTTGCGTGCTACTCAAAATGCACAATGGGCCTCATTACGAGTATTGCGGTAGCCATGCCTGTATGGCAGTCACAGGTACTGCCATGCTCGCTACCTGCACCGCCTACCGCGATTGGGCATAAACTGGCCCATTACGAGATGAAGGGGCCGGTAATTGCCCATTCGCGGGAGGCGGTAATGCCGGGTTCTCGATCCCCATTCTGCCCCATAGGGCACAATGGGGGTGGGGAGCGTGGTTGCACCAGCACTGTTGGTAACGGGGCCAGTGCAAACACGAGTTCTGCTCAGTCAGGAACCCACGAGCAGAACTCGTAATGCGGAGGCCCGGTATGAACGGTGCCGGTGCCTTACCGGCACCGTTCATACCGTGGCCGCCACTATTGTAATGAGGCCTAATGTGTCAGCGGTCAGGTGTATAAACAGATGGGGTGGCACAAAAGTCCAGACTGTTAGCAGAAATAGTGAAAGAGTTCTGGCATCTCTGTCTTCAGAGACAAGTATCAGTGATGTCAGAATACCTGCTGGGTCGTTTGAATGAGGTAGCCGATTGGAACTCCAGATTCCTCAGGGATGACAGCGACTGAAAGCTGGACGAGGAGGTGTTCCAGGAATTGATGATTCGTTGGGGGTGGTGCCAGATCCACTTATTTCCAGCAAGGTTGAACAAACCAACTTTCGAATGGATTGTGTCCTCCCACGTATTCCTCATCTTATGATAATTCGTTATCACCAGCTTCGCTGCTTCGGAAAAAAAAATTCGGCAGAGGGTGCTGTGCTCGATTTCGTGATGTCGATTGTCCCTCGATGGTCTTGGTACCTTGTCGACGTCACTGATGGTATAAATAGCTCGACCCGCGCCCGTTGCTTCAGTTTCGTTTTTCCGATTGCTTCGCTCTCGAGAACGGCGCGCTTCGAAATTTTCTGCTGAAAATGTCGTCTTCTTCTACACCTTCTACACCCAAGACTGGGTTTAAAAAGCGTATCGACTGCGGATCGAAGATGTCGATCACGGATCCTCACCGCGTTTGTCTCTTTTGCCTCGGTTCAAGTCATCGAACCGGCGACTGTGGCTCCTGTTAGTCAATGACGGAGAAGGCCCTTTGTGAGAGGAAAGGTAAACTGGCAGTGGGGAGGGAAGCTTCTAATGCCTCGAAGGCTGTGTCTAAAAAACATAAAAAATCGAGCGATTCGAAGGAATCGGACCGTCATAGACGCTCTAAGAGATCTCGATCTCATAGTAGATCGAGGCGCTCTTCATCTTCCTCTTCTAAAAGAGCGAAAAGGAGACATAGATCTCCTTTGTCATCTTCCGATTAATCGACCGAAGAGATTCGATGCCTGACTAAATCGGATTCCCCCAGAAAATGGGAGGAATTTCGAAAGAAGATGATGGAGGTATTTGAGAATGCGGCCTCGACCCCCTCAAATAAACCTCAGAAGAGCCATACCCCTAAAGTCACTCCATTGGACGACAAAGGAAAGTCGGGAACTACTGTGGTAAAACCCAGTAGTATCGAGGATACTCGAAAAACCTGAGTCGACGCCAAGTCGTCGAAGACTCATCGAGAGTCGAGTACTTATCCGATACCGCATAAAAAACAGAAGTCGTCGAAAGTTTCCACGACTTTGTCGACGCCATCGGCGCCGGCTGCTTCGACATTGAAGCCAAAAGCGTTTTCGACGCCTGTGTCAAAGCCTTCATCGGGATCGTCGAAGATTCCTTCGACACCTTCGAAGAATTCTTCCATTCCTTCGACGAATATTCAGGAGGAAGAGAGGAGATTTACTCCATTACCAAGATCAGACTTTTTTAAGTCTATGAGCCTCATTATGACCCAGGCGGTAAGGGGTTAATGGAGCCGTAAAAGGTGTCGGAGCCGTTAAACCCTTACCGCCTAATTACGAGGTCCCTTTGTGGGTCCCTACCTTAACGGCTGGTTTTACCAGGGACATGGATTTCATGCTCCCAAACCAGCCGTGGCGCAGAGTATCGCAGCGACCCTGCAGCAGCGCCAGTAACGCCCCCAAGAACGCCCTTGCGCAAGGAAAAGCCATCAAAATCGCTAAATCATCGCAAAGGGCTGCGCTAACCCTGGACCAGTTTACAGGGCTGCCAAACAAGGAACGCAAAGCGGGAAACGTGCATATCAGGGGTACACGTGAAGTCATACACGCGATTAGCCAGGGTACGTGTATTACAGGGGTACGCAGGAAGTTTAACACGCGATTGGCCAGGGTACGTCTATTACAGGGGTACGCGGGAAGTTTAACACGCGATTAGCCAGGGTAAGTGTATTACAGGGGTACGCGGGAAGTTTAACACGCGATTAGCCAGGGTACGTGTATTACAGGGGTACGCGGGAACTTTAACACGCGATTGGCCAGGGTACGTGTATTACAGGGGTACGCGGGAAGTCTAACACGCGATTGGCCAGGGTACGTGTATTACAGGGGTACGCGGGAAGTTATACACGGGATTAGCCAGGGTACGTGTATTACAGGGGTACGCGGGAAGTTTAACACGCGATTGCCCAGGGTACGTGTATTACAGGGGTACGCGGGAAGTTTAACACGCGATTAGGCAGGGTACGTGTATTACAGGGGTACGCGGGAAGTTTAACACGCGATTAGCCAGGGTAAGTGTATTACAGGGGTACGCGGGAAGTTTAACACGCGATTAGCCAGGGTACGTGTATTACAGGGGTACGCGGGAAGTTTAACACGCGATTGGCCAGGGTACGTGTATTACAGGGGTGCGTGGGAATCATCACACGCGATTAGGCTGGGTGGGTCCTCACAGGTGTTCCCTGTACACCCTCCACGGCCCCTGCAGGCAGCCTACAAAACAGGGGACTACCCTGCACACCTGCTCATGTCCCCCTGCACCCCCACCCCCCAGCAGTGCAGGGGCAGCCTCCACCAGGCCCCCACTCATGTCTCCCACCACCCCCACCCTCCCGCCACCAGGGGCAGCCTCCACCAGGCCCCCACCCATGTCTCCCACCACCCCCACCAGTGCAGGGGCACCCTCCACCAGGCCCCCACCCATGTCTCCCAACACCCCCACCCACCAGCACTGTGGGGCACGTGGCCAGCAGGCAGTCAGGCAGCAGCAGATGGCAGGTGGGAGCGTGCTCAGGGCTCTGGGGGGCAGTAATTTGGCCTCCTGGCCAGGAGCGTGGTCTCTCGTGTGTGAACGCGTGGACAGCCTGATAGGTAGTGAAATCCCACACGTCAGCAAAGGCCCTTAGCGCGTAAACCCGTCAACAGCATATGTGCAGGAAATTGTTGCGTGACACGTCCCAGTGTCAAAGCGTGTGATTGGTGAAAATGGATCTACACGCAGAAGTGACAAAGCGTGTGATTGGTGAAAATGGATCTACACGCAGGAGTGACAAAGCGTGTGATTGGTGAACGTACACGCCGCGTAAGTGACGCTGTACGTGTGGGCCTGTATATAAGGTACATGTAGAACACCATTTCCTTGTACGTGCTTTTCGTGGAGAGCGAGTGGGTGAATTCTGTACTTCTTGTCGTTTCACACGCGATTTACTTCACGGCGTTTCCAGTTCGTATTCCCTGTTACCTCTGACAGCTTTTTCTCTTTTTTCTCTTTTACTGGTTTACCTGGGCCTGTTCCCTCAAACAGTGTCCCCTTCTACTGTTGTCCTGTCTTCTCAGACAGCGTACACATCTTCTTTTGGCGGGGGTTTAGCCAGCCAAACGCGCTCATTCTTCACGCTCTTTTACCTGGCAGACGGTGAGTCACGCACGTATCCAACTTCTGTGCTTGCCCCGTGTGTAGCCTACCCCTTCAGAGGTCATTCTAGGCTGCGTGTGACACGCATACGTTCATTCTTGTGTTACTGGGTGCCACAGCGTAGTGCAGGTTTTTCTTTCTGCACACGTGGTCTAGGAGGGGTTGCGTGCACGTCATCTCCCTTTTTTGGGCCTCCTGTGCGTTGCGTGACCCGTCATCTTTCCCCAGGGGTTACAATCAGCCGTGCTAGAGCACTAGGGTACAATTACCATCTGGTACCCAACCCCTTTGACCCCCAATTGCCCAGGACAATTGTCTACAGCCACTCCCATACGCACATTAATATCAGTGCCATGGCTGGGAGGCGAGGATTCCGTAAGGGTGGCAAAGGTGGAAGAGCCACAAGTGGTGGCCGTGGTGGATCCGGTAGGGGACGTGGTCGTAACTTGCAGGGTGAGCCTGTCCCCCCATGTGTGGAGGACCAGTCAAGGGCACCCATCATCCCCCCTCCCTCCCCCTGTCCCGTTGAGGCTGAAGTGGCTGACACCATCCATGCTCAGCCCTTGTTGGACCAGCCCATTGTGGCACCAGACCTGGCTGACTCCATGGCTGACTTCCAGGTCAGCAGGGCTACGACACGTGCGCTGGTGCACGTTGATGCCATCATGCCACGTGGATCTGGGGCAGCAAGGTCATCTGCTGCACCAAGGAGGCAGGGCGGAGTGGCTGCAGGGGCAGCTGCGGCTCCATCCACCCCAGCCCTCACACACCCAGCCAGGACAGTGTCGGTCCTAGTCCATGCTGCTGACATTCCCCCTGACACCATCACACTAGAGCCAATGCCTGCACCAACTCCCATGCTGAGTGTGCAATCCCACACTCCTGATACAGAGTCCACCAGGGCTCCTGCCCCTAGTGTCCAGAGCGGCGCAGGACACTCAGGATCACCACCACCTTCCAAGCGGAAGAGGAAGAGTGCTCGTCCGGCACAGGCTGATGCCCCAGACACGGCTACACAGTCCGGCCCGTCCAGGAAGCCCAGCTTCACGGATGACGAACTGAATGCACTTGTCGAGTATGTGTCCGGACATGACAACGAGATGGTCATTGTTGCAGGATCCAAGCCCACACCTGCACAACGCCAGGCACACTGGCAGACCGTTGCGGACATCGTAAGTGCCCTTGGAATCGTGAGGCGCACAGCCAATGATTGCTATAAGCGCTGGAATGACCTAAAGCGCAGGGCAAAGAGTAAGCTGGCCTCAAGTCATGCCGCAACTCTAGTGACTGGAGGTGGGTCTCCAGTAGTAGACATGGAACTCACTCCACATGAGTCAGTCGCTGGGACCTACGTCACGGAGGAACAGATCCAAGGCGTGGGAGATCTGGCTGATTACGAGGCATTGTCCGGTGAGTGCACATGCATGTGTGTGTCATCCATGTGCATGGTGTGTGTGTGAGGGCTTCTGTTTGGGTGCCAGGTGAGAGTGTGTGCGCCTCAGTCGTATGGGTCAGCCATGTGCTTCATGCAATACTTCCTGCGCAGCTGCATTTGGCCATAGCAGTATCCCTTCTGCCAACAGTAGACATCTAGCACAACTGCACGCCAGTTGCCCTTGAAGTGTCACCTTGACACAACATATTTGCTTATTTTTCACTGTTCATTCAGTCAGTTTGTTTGCATTCCACCACTTTCACTAGGCATGTCGCTGTCCACTAGTCACATGTCTGACATGGGTATGGTAAAGGGGAGTGACTTTGTTACCTGGATATCATTTGTACACACATGTCCCTGTGCAATTTGACCATTACAGACTGGCAGCTCCAGGTGAAAAATCTGACCTGTTAGAATCAGAAAAGCTATTACATGCGGGAACTGGACTGAATGAATAGGTGCTGCCCTCCTCTCCATCTTCACTCAATAGCAATGGTACATGCCATCTGTGTGATGGCATGTGTGTTTCACCTGCCAATCACAGGCCAATGTGTGATGCCACTGCCAGGCAGCATGCAGAAAATTTGTTCATCTTCCATCTTGGTGTCATCAGTGTGTGCCGTTTGCCTGCACTTCATACGCAGTGAGGGTGCATGCATGGGAGGGTTTTAGTCATGTGGGACATGTGTCAATCAAGTACTGGTTCTCTTGCTTCTCAGCCCTCAATGTGTGCCATGGTGATAATGCCTGTTTCCATTACTTTGTTTTCATGTCTTTGCAGGGGAAGACGCACCTGATACTGCTGGGGTTGTGGAGATGGTGCAGACCCAGGAGGTGTCCCAGGGCCGACCAACCACCAGTGAGGGACGTGGTGTGGTGGTGGGGGAGAACCCACAAGTGCTGCAGGTCGTGCTCTCAAGGGGTGTCTCTGGCTGCACCTCCCCCGAGCTGTACTCAGGTGTTGATTCGGATGAGACCTACGTGCCATCGCTGGTGAGTGTTCCAGGGAGGGATTCTGTTCTGTCTCACCCACCTGCACCAGGGTCAGTACCCTCCATGGGGATGTCAGTGTTGGCAGCTACGCCTTCGGTGGTTACGGATGCAGGGTCACACTCCGCAACATCTGATCCTGTTCCTGGGCCAGCAGATCAGAGGGGGAATGCAGTCCTGCAGCCTCAGGCAGTGCCGGCACAGCAAGGCGCAGTTCGCCTTGCCCCAGACAGGTGTGGTGCCCGCCGACGTGGTGGCCGTACGCCACCCGGCAATACCGCATGGGAGCAATCCATTTACGGTATGGCTACCCAACAGGCTGCATCATCCGAGATGATGGCTCAGGCCATGGATAGGGTGGCCACTTCCATTGTCCCCCCAGAAAGGCTGATGGAGCGACTAGAGCAGGCAACCGACTCCATCTGCCAGTCACACAGGGAGGACATGTTGGGGTCCAACAGGGACAGGCGGGCGGCACTGGCGACTCTGCAGGAGGCCATCTCCATTGAGTCCCAGGGCCACAGGGAAGCCCTGAGGCAGGAGCTCCTACACCTCAGGACGACTCTTGTTGAGCTTGAGGCTTCAACACACCAAAGGACAGAACAGCAGCTGGAGCGTCTCACCCGTACGCTCTCAGCTGAGATGCAGGCAACGAGGGCGGAGGTCCGGGCATCCCGTGAGTTGTTGCATGGGGACCTCCGCACACTCATCCTCCAGAACCAGACCTACCACACCCGCATGCTTGCAGCCATGGAGGAGCAGACTAGGGCCTTGCGTGGGCTGCCTCCCATAGTGCAACCACCTCCGGATGCAGCTGCACAGGGTGATAATAGCGACAGCAGTGACACTCCCACAATAGGGTAGCCGTGTGGGCCATGAGCCCATGGAGGTGTTTTATCTTCCCAGGATCCACGCAGGTGGGTTCTGGTGTGCATCCTGTCCTCGGACCTCCTGGGTGGCCTCCCCAACCCCCCCGGGCCCATCAATGGCCATTTTTGATTGTTTCTTATTTTTATTTTTATTTTGATTTCTTTTATTCCCAATTTTTTTGGGAGGATCTGTTGGCTCCGATCTGTTGGCTCCGATCTGTTGGCTCCGATCTGTTGGCTCCGATCTGTTGGCTCCGATCTGTTGGCTCCGATCTGTTGGCTCCGATGTGTTGGCTCCGATCTGTTGGCTTCGATGTGTTGGCTTCCGTGGTTCCTGTGGGCATACGCTGCATTGTGGCTGGGCACATGCAGGCTTGTAATGTATTTGGTTCAGATGCTTGGGTTTGAGTCACACACACCCCTCCTGCTTCCCGTTTCCATGGGCTTGCAAAGGGTGTGCCCAAGTGACAGTGAATTACACAGTGACGTTGGACTCCCATGAGCTGTGTGGCCAGTCTGTAGTCAATACTGTGTATACATTCATAGTGCATATTGCTGTTGTGTTGTACACTGCATGTTGCATTGATGTGTAACTCTTCTTCTGTGTCTACCTCCCAATTTGCAGGTCCCTTCCTCAAGTCCACACAAGGACCTCTAGTCTGGCGAAGGGGACCATGTTGGCAGCAGTGCACCTACAACTCTACATGGCGCCAACACTGCACAGTTGGTAGTGGTGGGAGTGCAGGCATTTCCAGGTGGTGAGACTACTAATATGTAACCTTTTTGATGTCATGTTAATGGTACTACGTGCTCAAGTATGTTGTTGGTCCGGCATTGCTGTGAGCATTTCAGGTGTTGCAGGTTTCTAATAGTGCCACTGTACATAGTGAGAGTGATGTCATGTTGTGGGGATTACTTTGTTTACCTGCAATTAGCATGACATGGCACGGTGTGTCGTGTGGCAGTGCTGGGGTTGGGTTGGCTGACATGGCACTGTCCTCTTGTTGCATTTTGCAAGTGGGTATTCATTTTAGCTGCTTCAATGTGTAACTTCACAAAACTGCATTGGTGGTGTCTGTGTGGGTAGGGATGCACACATTGTGACACTTCCAGGTGAACAATCTCAGGCTGACATGGAATTCCCGGTTCATTCTCCACACATTCAGGATCAGTGTCAGGTTGAGTCATCATTGATTGTCAGATGGAATGTGCCAGGGCAGTGTGCACTCCACAGGGGTGTGATTTCTATGTGAAGTAATTAGCCACTAGCTGTGTACGGGCTGCCTCCCCCCGTGCCCTTTCCCCTCCCATGCGCAGCGGCTGTGCATGTGGTTGGGGATGTGGGGCCACCACCATGTCCACGGCCAGGCCCCGGCGTGTTGCAACGTTGTGCAGGACACATGCTGCCACTATGATCCTGCACACTACTGGGGGAGCGTATAACAGCTGCCCGCCAGAACGGTCAAGGGAGCGAAAGCGTGACTTCAGCACTCCGAATGTGCGCTCCACTATGCCCCTGGTTGTAATGTGGGCTGTGTTAAATCTTACCTGGGGTGGCGTGGTGGGGTTCCGAATTGGCGTCATCATGTGGGGGCTGAGAGGGTAGGCACTGTCCCCTGTGGAGGTGGGGATTGGTATCATTGGTGAGGTTGTGACCTTGCTCAGTATCCAACATGCATGCATGTGCAGTGGCATACATACTCACCAAGCAGCCATGTATCGCCATGCCGCCCAGCTTCTAGGTCCCGGCTTAGGGTGGACATTCGGTAAATGAAGCTGTAGTGGGTGGAGCCGGGATAGTTGGCATATACTGAGGTGATGATTCCCTTGGCATTACATGCTACCTGCACGTTGATGGAATGCCAGTGCTTGCGGTTCCTATAGATGTGCTCAGATGCCCTGGGGGGACGTAGAGCCACATGGGTGCAGTCGATGGCACCTAGCACTTTGGGGAATCGTGCCACTGCGTAAAAATCCAGGGCGGCAGCATGCCTTTCTGCAGGTGTTCTGGGCAGGTATATGTGCCTGCGGACTGATGGGCGTGCAGTCATGATGTTCAAGACCTGGTGTAGGCAGCGTGACTGGGTGGCCTGTGACACCCCACCCACTATGGCACTTGTCCGCTGAAATGATCCAGTGGCTAAGAAGTGCAGTACATTGAGGACCTTCTCCAGGGGGCTGAGTCCTTGGGAGCACAGGGTGGGTGATGTGAGGTCATCCTCCCACTCACTCACCAGGTCCAGTATGATGTGTGGTGGAAACCTGTACCTCCCATACACCTGGTCATCAGGCATCCCGAAAAGGCTGGTTCTGGGTGTGAATATTCTGGCCCTGACTATCCTCCTCCTCCTCCTTTGGTAGCCCACTGCCACTGCTGCTAGGAACGGTATGTTCATCCTGGCGTCTGAGCTTGTTATTGTTAAAGTCCGCAATTTATGCTTAGCGCGTGTTCTAGGCGAGCGTGTGACCCGCGCACCCCTGGAATCCAGTTCCCAGTCCAATAGCGTGTGGAAATTCACACGCACCACGGGATACAGCGTGTGACCCGCGCACCCCTGGAATCCAGTTCCCAGTCCAATAGCGTGTGGAAATTCACACGCACCACGGGATACAGCGTGTGACCCGCGCACCCCTGGAATCCAGTTCCCAGTCCAATAGCGTGTGGAAATTCACACGCACCACGGGATACAGCGTGTGACCCGCGCACCCCTGGAATCCAGTTCCCAGTCCAATAGCGTGCGGAAAATCACACGCACCACGTGATACAGGTTCGCTGACGTACTTGCGTGTGTAAGTGGCCGCGCACCCATTAAATACACGTACATAGGCCAATCGCGTGTACGCGCACTTTTGTCCAATTACACGCGATGACACTCTGACGTGCAGTATCTCCACGTGTGCCCCGTCATCACGTGCTGAGTGGGGAACACCCGTGCGGGTCACGTCACAGACGCGCTTACGCGCTGAGGGACTCTGGTCCAATAGAATCGCGTATGCGTGCTGACGCGCTTACGCGCTAAGGGCCTTTCCTCGGATTTCACGCTGACGTGCAGGATTTTCACGTGCCAAATCACTCCGTATCAAGCTGGCCACGCGAAAACACACGGAAGCCCACGCTCCTGCCCAGAAGGCCGAGTTACTGCCCCCCAGTGCCCCGAGCAGCCTCCCACGTGCCATCTGCTGCTGCCTGCCTGCCTGCCTGCCTGCTGCCACCGTGCCCTGCCATCTGGTGCCTGCACATCAGCCATCTGCAGGGGTCCAGTTGCTGTGTCCACCCCTGCTGGAACAGAAGACTCCCGACTGGTATTACATCGCTCCACAGCCCAGCCCCAGGACCCAGTTGCCCACCCACACCTGCCTCTGGGGTTGCCATGTCGGGCACTTCCACATCTGGCACCAGTGGCAACCCCAGGCCAGAGGGGCAGAGGGGCACCAGCTTCACTGTCACCGAAGTTGGTGTCCTGGTGGAGCATGTCCTGGGGCAGTATGATGCCCTCTTTGGATCGTCCCGCGCCAGCAAGGAAGGACGGCAGAGGATCTGGGCCGACTGTGTGGTTGCCATCAACGCGGAGGGGGTGGCAACCCGCGACGTCCTGAAGATCAAGAAGCGCTGGGAGGACTTGAGGTCCAGGACCCTTGTGAAGGCCCGGCGCCTCGTGGAGGGGGGCCGGGGCCGCATGAGTTCCATCCAGATGAGGGTCCTGGAATGCGTACGCCCAGCGCTCCACGCCCAGATCCTTGAGAGGGAGGCCCGTCTGGAGTTGAGCGGTAAGTGTCCATGCATTACTGTGTGAGACAGGGCATGTTGCGGTGTGCTGGTTCTATGATACTTGCCTGTATGTGTGCCATAGGCCATGTATGCATGTATGTGTGCAGGGACATCATGGTAATGCATGTGCGACCAGTGATGTGTGATGCACATGGTTGTTGCATGTGTTGAAATGCCGCATGGGGAGCCCTATTCAGATTTTGAACATGAGAGCATGCCAGTCTCTGTACGTGGACATGGGTGGGGGTGAGGGATGGGTGCTGATGCCAGGTACATATATGGTAGCCATGTCTGTGTGCCTGACCTGCGTGTCTGTGACTTGTGCATGCCATGGATGCATGACACATGTGTGTGACAATGCAGAGATTCAGTAAAGCAGCCAAATTACCCTTGTAACCGCTGTGTTTGGTGTGTTTGGGGCCAGATGGATGTGACTGAGGTGAAGTGTGTGCATGTGATGGGCATGAGGCATGATGCATGTGAGTTACATATCATTGAATGTTTCAAGAGTCCATTGGACATGCATGGAAATGTCCATGGCATGCACCATGCCTGTTACTGTGTGTGTTTTGCCTGGACTGACCCATGTGTTGTGGAGGGACATGATGGAAGTGTACTTTGACAGTGGTGCTCATCTGCTATTGCTTCCTATCTAGGGGACCATTGTACAGTGCCCTGATGCTTGTGTTCTTTGTCTCCCTCTACGCAGCGGCTAGTGAAAAAGAGGGCGGAGACGGCGCTGTGGAGCAAGGCGGCGGGGATGCCCCCACGGCTGCAGCGGAAGGGGTGGGTGAGCCCCCACAGGGGCCTGCTACGGTGGGAGACGGTGAGGAGCCATCCAGGTTGGTGGTTTGCACAGAGGAGGAGGAGGCCGCCACTGGGGCACACATGGGGCCTGGTGGGGGCATCCCTGCTGGTGCAAGTGGTGCAGTCCAGGGCCAGGGGCAGGAGGCAGCACAGGTCACCGTGGAGGGGCCTGTGCATGTCGCTGTCCCTGACCCTGTGAGTGCACCACCATGCACCAGCAGGGATGCCCCGTCCCAGGCCCGTCCGCAGGTAGAGGGGATGTCCATGTCACCTGACTCCCCTCCACCTGCGGACGTGGGAACCCCTGGCCGTGCGGAGAAGGTCCTGATTGGGGTCGCGATGCGCACGGCTGTGATTCGTGATGCCGTGCGTGCTTCCCGGGAGGAGCACGCACGTCATCACGAAGTGCACCGTGCCGACGTGGCCCAATTGGGATCGGCCATGTTCGGGGGTTTCCTGCATGTGTTGGCCAATGTGGCGGCCCTCTCCTCCTCTGTGCAGGCTATCCACCAGTCGTTCTCCTTGCCGTCTTCCAGCCCAGATGCCACCAGGGCCCCCTGTGGACCTGCCCCGACCAATGCAGCCAGCTCGGTGGGGATCCCATCCCTGCCACAGTCGGGAGTCAGAGATCCAGCAGGGGTGGACACCAGAGCAACTGGACCCCAGCAGATGGAGGATGTGACGGCATCATCGGGCAGGGCACGTGCACGACGGCGTCGGTGGTTTCCATCAGCCTGGATGCCGTCGTGCTGGCACAGGCAGTTGCGTCGGAGGCAGCAGCAGGCTCAACGTGGGAGGCATCATGGCTCGGGGCCATCAACATCGGGGGTGCAGGCATCGGCCGGAGGGCAGGAGAACCCTGGAATGGGAGTGGCTTCCGTGTGGGAGAGGTTGTGCCAGCGGATAGGTGCGGAGCGGCAGCGGGCAGAGGAGGAACGGCTCACGATGGTCAGGGCGGAGGACTCCATGCGGAGGGCGCTGAGGCGGGCTGAGTGCCTCGAGGGTCTTCGCAGGGAGTTAGAGCTGGACACTGCGTTATCCCTGCGGGACCTCGGGGCCAGGGAACATGCCCGCCTCCAAGCCATTGACCAGGAGTTCGATGATGCCCTGGCCCATGACAACAACCAGTGAGCCGTCCGAATAGCCCGCTGCCTTTGTATATAGTTGTATAGTTAGGGTTAGGTTTCCTTTGTTTTTTGAATTTTTTTTGGTTGCGATTGGACAATGCACCACTTTTTTGTATATAGTTCACTTTTTAGTTAGTAGTCAGTTAGGTTTAATTTGGTAGGGCTCATGGACCCAGGATGATCTTCTTAATTTCCTTATTTTAATAATTCAGAATTTTTTCTTGGACATTCATCTTGTTTAGTTTGATTTGCTTTGTGTTTTTTCTTGTTTGCTGTTCAATACATAATATTTTTTTATTCTTCAATGTGTCGTATCATCTCATTGCTTTCAGGCATGTCATGTTGGGTGTTTTGTCATTCACTTGCAGCCATTGTGTGTGACAGACATGTGTTAAATTGCATTATTTACATTGTGGGTGTAACATGTAATTGCCTTTGATATGTGGGTGGGTGTGATAGTTGGTTGGGCCTTTTGGCAGGGGAGGATGGGCATTACGGACATGATTGGGGAATGTTGGGACCCAGGTGCAGGGGGGCATGGATTGGACATGGGTGGGGGCCTGCTGGCAGGTGCCCCACAGTGCTGGGGTGTGGGGGTGGTGGGAGACATGAGTTGGACATGGGTGGGGGCCTGCTGGCAGGTGCCCCACAGTGCTGGGGGGTGGGGGTGGTGAGAGACATGAGTGGGGGCCTGGTGGAGGGTGACCCTGCACTGCTGGGGGGTGGGGGTGGTGGGTGACATGAGTGGGGGCCTGGTGGAGGGTGCCCCTGGTGGCTGGGGTGTGGGGGTGGTGGGAGACATGAGTTGGACATGGGTGGGGGCCTGCTGGCAGGTGCCCCACAGTGCTGGGGTGTGGGGGGGGGGGGTGGGAGACATGAGTTGGACATGGGTGGGGGCCTGCTGGCAGGTGCCCCACAGTGCTGGGGGGTGGGGGTGGTGGGAGACATGAGTGGGGGCCTGGTGGAGGGTGACCCTGCACTGCTGGGGGGTGGGGGTGGTGGGTGACATGAGTGGGGGCCTGGTGGAGGGTGCCCCTGGTGGCTGGGGTGTGGGGGTGGTGGGAGACATGAGTTGGACATGGGTGGGGGCCTGCTGGCAGGTGCCCCACAGTGCTGGGGTGTGGGGGGGGTGGGAGACATGAGTTGGACATGGGTGGGGGCCTGCTGGCAGGTGCCCCACAGTGCTGGGGGTTGGGGGTGGTGGGAGACATGAGTGGGGGCCTGGTGGAGGGTGACCCTGCACTGCTGGGGGGTGGGGGTGGTGGGTGACATGAGTGGGGGCCTGGTGGAGGGTGCCCCTGGTGGCTGGGGTGTGGGGGTGGTGGGAGACATGAGTTGGACATGGGTGGGGGCCTGCTGGCAGGTGCCCCACAGTGCTGGGGTGTGGGGGGGGTGGGAGACATGAGTTGGACATGGGTGGGGGCCTGCTGGCAGGTGCCCCACAGTGCTGGGGGGTGGGAGTGGTGGGAGACATGAGTTGGACATGGGTGGGGGCCTGCTGGCAGGTGCCCCACAGTGCTGGGGTGTGGGGGGGGTGGGAGACATGAGTTGGACATGGGTGGGGGCCTGCTGGCAGGTGCCCCACAGTGCTGGGGGGTGGGGGGGGTGGGGGACATGAGTTGGACATGGGTGGGGGCCTGCTGGCAGGTGCCCCACAGTGCTGGGGGGTGGGGGTGGTGGGAGACATGAGTGGGGGCCTGGTGGAGGGTGACCCTGCACTGCTGGGGGGTGGGGGTGGTGGGTGACATGAGTGGGGGCCTGGTGGAGGGTGCCCCTGGTGGCTGGGGTGTGGGGGTGGTGGGAGACATGAGTTGGACATGGGTGGGGGCCTGCTGGCAGGTGCCCCACAGTGCTGGGGGGTGGGGGTGCAAGGGGACATGAGTTGGTGTTCATTAGTTCAAGGAGACATGTGCCTTTGCTGGGGGGCATGCCCATGGTGGGTGGGCTGCCTGCGGGACATGACCAGGGATGCAGGGTAGTCCCCTGTGGTGTGGGCTGCCTGCAGGGGCCGTGCAGGGTGTACAGGGTACACCTGGGAGGACCCACACTGTGAAATCACATGTGGAACTTCCCGCGCACCCCTGAAATACACGCGCCCAGGCTGTTCGCGTGTGGAACTTCCCGCGCACCCCTGAAATACACGCGCCCAGGCTGTTCGCGTGTGGAACTTCCCGCGCACCCCTGCAATACACGCGGCCAGGCTGTTCGCGTGTGGAACTTCCCGCGCACCCCTGAAATACACGCGCCCAGGCTGTTCGCGTGTGGAACTTCCCCCGCACCCCTGCAATACACGCGCCCAGGCTGTTCGCGTGTGGAACTTCCCGCGCACCCCTGCAATACACGCGCCCAGGCTGTTCGCGTGTGGAACTTCCCGCGCACCCCTGAAATACACGCGCCCAGGCTGTTCGCGTGTGGAACTTCCCCCGCACCCCTGAAATACACGCGCCCAGGCTGTTCGCGTGTGGAACTTCCCCCGCACCCCTGAAATACACGCGCCTAGGCTGTTCGCGTGTGGAACTTCCCGCGCACCCCTGAAATACACGCGCCCAGGCTGTTCGCGTGTGGAACTTCCCGCGCACCCCTGCAATACACGCGCCCAGGCTGTTCGCGTGTGGAACTTCCCGCGCACCCCTGCAATACACGCGCCCAGGCTGTTCGCGTGTGGAACTTCCCGCGCACCCCTGAAATACACGCGCCCAGGCTGTTCGCGTGTGGAACTTCCCCCGCACCCCTGAAATACACGCGCCCAGGCTGTTCGCGTGTGGAACTTCCCCCGCACCCCTGAAATACACGCGCCCAGGCTGTTCGCGTGTGGAACTTCCCGCGCACCCCTGAAATACACGCGCCCAGGCTGTTCGCGTGTGGAACTTCCCCCGCACCCCTGAAATACACGCGCCCAGGCTGTTCGCGTGTGGAACTTCCCGCGCACCCCTGAAATACACGCGCCCAGGCTGTTCGCGTGTGGAACTTCCCGCGCACCCCTGAAATACACGCGCCCAGGCTGTTCGCGTGTGGAACTTCCCGCGCACCCCTGCAATACACGCGCCCAGGCTGTTCGCGTGTGGAACTTCCCGCGCACCCCTGAAATACACGCGCCCAGGCTGTTCGCGTGTGGAACTTCCCCCGCACCCCTGAAATACACGCGCCCAGGCTGTTCGCGTGTGGAACTTCCCCCGCACCCCTGAAATACACGCGCCCAGGCTGTTCGCGTGTGGAACTTCCCGCGCACCCCTGAAATACACGCGCCCAGGCTGTTCGCGTGTGGAACTTCCCCCGCACCCCTGCAATACACGCGCCCAGGCTGTTCGCGTGTGGAACTTCCCGCGCACCCCTGCAATACACGCGCCCAGGCTGTTCGCGTGTGGAACTTCCCGCGCACCCCTGCAATACACGCGCCCAGGCTGTTCGCGTGTGGAACTTCCCCCGCACCCCTGAAATACACGCGCCCAGGCTGTTCGCGTGTGGAACTTCCCCCGCACCCCTGAAATACACGCGCCCAGGCTGTTCGCGTGTGGAACTTCCCGCGCACCCCTGAAATACACACGCCCAGGCTGTTCGCGTGTGGAACTTCCCCCGCACCCCTGAAATACACGCGCCCAGGCTGTTCGCGTGTGGAACTTCCCGCGCACCCCTGAAATACACGCGCCCAGGCTGTTCGCGTGTGGAACTTCCCGCGCACCCCTGCAATACACGCGCCCAGGCTGTTCGCGTGTGGAACTTCCCCCGCACCCCTGAAATACACGCGCCCAGGCTGTTCGCGTGTGGAACTTCCCGCGCACCCCTGAAATACACGCGCCCAGTCTGTTCGCGTGTGGAACTTCCCGCGCACCCCTGGAATACACGCGCCCAGCCTATTCGCGTGTGGAACTTCCCGCGCACCCCAGAAATACACGTAGCCCGCTCCCCCAGACCCGATCGCGTGTGAAACTTCACGCGAACTCCTGTGATGCACGTACCCTGCTGAAATCGCGTGTTAGACTTCCCGCGCACCCCGTATACACGCACACGTATTTTTTGTCAGCGGGTGTCCGTGTTTGTGGGTACCCCTTTGCACGTCTTTGTTCCTGGAGGGCCACAGTATGGGACATTCATCATGGCAGTATATAGGTGCGATTAGTTGGCGCACCTTTTGGCGCACATTTCTTACAGCCGCAGAGACGCTACCGCCTGCTTTCTTGTGGCGGTCGTGTTTGTGCCTGTGCGCTGGTTTGAGCGTGCGCTTTTTTCCCCTATTCTATTCCATGAATACATGTTGTAGGCGAGCGTGTGGGCGTTCCGCGCACTTGTGCCCTGTACTTCCCCCGTGACGCCCACGTTTTGGCAAGTTGTTCCCCATTCCGAGTGTTACGCCCGTGTTCCGCCTACTTTTGTTGCGTGCGCCGCGCTATGTGCGATTTTCGCTGTGGCCTGTGCGATTTTCGCAGTGACCTGGCGCACGCTGTTAGATGGCCTGTGCGCCAACGTGCGCCGCGCACTTTTTATCGCACATCCGCTGGTTTTCTCGCGCACGGCCTTCCATGAATCGACGTGCGCTGCTTTTCGTGCGATTTTCGCAATTGCACTGCGATTTTCGCTATTCCACTGCGATTCGCACGTTTTTGCCCACTTGCGCCGCGCTAATTATTCCATGAATCGGCCTGTATGTCTCTAGTATAAGACATTTTTTCACAATTGTTTAAATTCAACGGTGTATACACAAGTGTTTACTTTGTTTTTGTTCTAGTTTTGATTTAACAAACACATGGAACGTGTGTCACTTTTCCTGTGAATGTATAATTTTTCTTTTGAATTAAAAACCAGCTGAACATATTTGTGACCACTTCCCCATCTACTTTGTTTAAATTTACCACATCTAGTGGTCTCTGTATGGTTACCAAGCGCAGCCTGTGTAGATGGTAATCCTCAACAATTTGATGCCTTTTGATGGCTTGAGGCTGTTTGGTAGTAAGGCTGATGAAAGCCTAGAAAAACTTCAGACCTCAAAAGCGGCAGCTAAATCTCTTAGCGCCTCCATGCGTCAGCCTCAGAAACCCTTTTCCGACTCAACTTTCTGGAGGGGTCCTTCTTTTCGGTACTACTCCTCTTTTGGTAGAGGAAGAGGACAGGCTTTTCAAAGAGGCAAAAGGAATTTCCCTCGTGGTGCACGAGGAAGAGGTGCAAAACCAGCCTCAGGATAGACATCTTTGCCCTCAGCCACTCCTGCAGCCGCCTCCAAATCACTCTGAGACCTTGTTAGACAAAACCCCAGTGGGAGGCAGAATCTCTCAGCATCTGAAGGAATGGCGGGGCATTACCTCAGATGCTTGGGCACTGGAAACAGTAGCTCAGGGTTACTGTCTCCCCTTCCTAAAAAGGCCTCAGAATCATCCACCGGGAACCAACTCTGTCAAAATTCCAGATCCCCTCCTGTTGCAGGAAATTTTAACCCTGCTAGAGAAAGGTGCTATAGAACAAATACCTGTAGCGGAGAGGAACAAGGGTTGGTACTCCCCATACATTATCATTCCAAAAAAGGACGGAGGATTGAGACCCATCTTGGACTTAAGAAACTTGAACAAGTTCCTCCGGAAGCACAAGTTCAAGATGGTGACCCTTTCTCAGATCCTTCAGGCTCCAAGACTGGTTGGTATCATTGGACCTTCAGGATGCTTACTTTCATGTGCCAATCCATCCCAAGCACAGAAAGTACCTGAGGTTTGCGATTGGCAATTCTCACTATCAGTTTCGAATTCTGCCATTCAAGTTGACCTCTGCCCCGAGGGTTTTCACCAAATTAATGGCGGAGGTGGCAGCGAGTGTCAGGTTGGGGGGAGTCACGTCTACCCCTACCTGGACGATTGGTTGATCAGGGCACGTTCAATATTTGTGTTGCCTAGCGCACACCTAGGTTTAAGGTTTTTTTACAAAATTTGTTGAAAATTTACGGGGTGCCGGGGAGAATAACAACCTTGACACTGGGTTGTTTTAACCTATGTAAATCCAACAGATTGTCCACAAGATTGTGGAACTCTCCCGTCCCCTGCACACCCTTTATACTGTAGAAACAGTCAATATTTCTATACAATAGTAATATTCAGTTTCTTTCAGAAAAAAGAAGAAATTAATGAGAGAAGCTAATTCATGACACTATTATAATAAAACAGAATGATGGGGACCATCGGTTTTAATTGAATTTTAAATTAATTGTTACAGATATGAATTTCAATTCATTCATCATCCAGTCTTTGTAAACATAATAACATAAATGTATTCATTTTGAGGTTACATTCAATATTATAATACAAGGGCATACAAGGTACTCATCACACTTTCTATGTAATAGGCTTTTCACATGATATATCCAAAGAAAGTAATGATGAATATTTTCTCGACGCGTTTCGGGGTGTCCCCTTCTTCAGGAATTGATAGCCCTCTTCATTGCCGTTAATCTTTGTTTCGTCTATAATGTATGATACAATGATCAGATTTTAGATTCTCACTGATAACTGTCATTTAACTCTTGGGAGAAATTTTTAATAATAATCACCTGGATGTTCAATGTGGAATATCCTAACTGGATTTGTTGTCAATAGCAATATCAGCTCAATAATGGTTATACAACCTGTAGATGTGATAAAAAGACAATAGGGAAAGCTCAATTAAAAACGGGATCTTAATTCATGAAGGAAAATCTAGTCATGTAATATCTAAGAAAAAATATTACCTTTCGGTATTTCTGTAAGAAGCTACTACATCCATGGAATGGGTCGCTGTGGTATGTAGAGAGTCCTCAGGTACGGAGGTAGTGCAGTAATGGGCGATTCCTCAACTCGTGTCTGTAAAGACGCGATCTTGTATACTATATAAGATATAAGAAAACAATTGGATGGGATAATTGTGTAGAGAGTATTCTGTGAAGGCCTCTAGGCTCATGGTATGCAATTGGGGAGCTGTTTACAAAGGATTCTCTTACCTCCTTCCTGAGAAGATGGCCGGTGCTGTAGCTCGAACCGTTCTACGCGGTTTTTCACTAAAGATGGCCACTATTTACATTATGACGTCATCACGTCGAAGCGTGACGACGTCACAATGTTTAGAACGTCAACGTGTGACGGGAAAACAGACGTCATACGGGCATATTTTAGAAAACAATGTGTGATTAGCCAATAGTATATAGGTGTATATCTATACCGGTGCAGGGAGTTTGAGTCAAATGAAATAAAGATGAAAAGAGTCGGAAGATCAATTTGAGGAGTGTCTCATGTAACTTCTGGGATATCTATTGTTTACCACGGACAAAAATTAATCGAATATTGGACATCCGTGTGTTTACTATTTCAAGAGAAGCATGCTCACATTCTATGGTCTGTAACTTAATACATCCTATGTCAGTGAAAAATCATCCTAAGTGAACTGAACAAATTCAAAAATGTATTTAACAGCAATTGATATTGTATCCACACTGGGTTTCTGATTGGGTCAGGGGAAACAGTATTTAGTTACAAAAATGAGGCTAAACTGTAATCTTCGTTCATCCCATTGGGAGCTAGACTGTTTAGTCTCTCTATCCAGAAGATTTCCCTCTGGTTCATACGTCTGGCATGATTGCCACCTCTTGAGGCTCTGTTCACAATTTCCAAAATCACAACCTTTAGTTGAGAAATATTATGTTTCTTTATGGAAAAATGTCTTGCTACAGGTGAGTTAACACTGTTGGTACGTATGTTACTTTTGTGTTCATTCCAGCGCTCCTTGGCTTTCCTTTGTGTCTGTCCAACATAGTAAATGCCGCATGGGCAGCTTAAACCATAAATGATTGATTTCGTGTCACAAGTGGCAAAATCCTTAAGTGGGATTTTTTGGCCATTTGATGGGTGTCTTACATAGCTTCCCTTCATTATGTTGTTACAATTGCCACAACTGAGACAAGCAAACGTACCTATTTTCCTCTTGGTGAGGGTTCTTTGATTGTCCACTCTCGGTCTTTCTGCTTTAACTAGGCTATCCCTGAAGTTCCGACCCCTCTTGTAGGCGATTATGGGTGGTTCAGGAAAAAGTCTCTTTAGTTGTGGATCCAATTTGATTATACCCCAGTTCTTCTTGATCATCCTTGTTATGTGATGACTCTGTGCTGAATATCTTAAAGCGTAGAGAAATGGGATCTCCTTAGATCTATTTCTTGATATACGGAGGTCTTTCCTCTCCAATGTGAGTGTTTTTTCTTCTGCTTTCTTGATGATAGACTCTGGATAACCTCTTTCCTTGTATCTTTGTGTCATCAATAGGTTTTCATTCCTCAGGGTGTCAGTTGTTGAGATAATTCTCTTTAGTCTAAGGAATTGACTGTAGGGTAAATTATTCTTTAAATGCGTCGGATGATGGCTCCTGAAGTGTAACGTGTTGTTAACATCGGTGGGTTTGTGATAAATATTGGTGATTATCCCATCTTCCCCAATCTCTAGTTCAACTAAAGGTTGTGATTTTGGAAATTGTGAACAGAGCCTCAAGAGGTGGCAATCATGCCAGACGTATGAACCAGAGGGAAATCTTCTGGATAGAGAGACTAAACAGTCTAGCTCCCAATGGGATGAACGAAGATTACAGTTTAGCCTCATTTTTGTAACTAAATACTGTTTCCCCTGACCCAATCAGAAACCCAGTGTGGATACAATATCAATTGCTGTTAAATACATTTTTGAATTTGTTCAGTTCACTTAGGATGATTTTTCACTGACATAGGATGTATTAAGTTACAGACCATAGAATGTGAGCATGCTTCTCTTGAAATAGTAAACACACGGATGTCCAATATTCGATTAATTTTTGTCCGTGGTAAACAATAGATATCCCAGAAGTTACATGAGACACTCCTCAAATTGATCTTCCGACTCTTTTCATCTTTATTTCATTTGACTCAAACTCCCTGCACCGGTATAGATATACACCTATATACTATTGGCTAATCACACATTGTTTTCTAAAATATGCCCGTATGACGTCTGTTTTCCCGTCACACGTTGACGTTCTAAACATTGTGACGTCGTCACGCTTCGACGTGATGACGTCATAATGTAAATAGTGGCCATCTTTAGTGAAAAACCGCGTAGAACGGTTCGAGCTACAGCACCGGCCATCTTCTCAGGAAGGAGGTAAGAGAATCCTTTGTAAACAGCTCCCCAATTGCATACCATGAGCCTAGAGGCCTTCACAGAATACTCTCTACACAATTATCCCATCCAATTGTTTTCTTATATCTTATATAGTATACAAGATCGCGTCTTTACAGACACGAGTTGAGGAATCGCCCATTACTGCACTACCTCCGTACCTGAGGACTCTCTACATACCATAGCGACCCATTCCATGGATGTAGTAGCTTCTTACAGAAATACCGAAAGGTAATATTTTTTATTAGATATTACATGACTAGATTTTCCTTCATGAATTAAGATCCCGTTTTTAATTGAGCTTTCCCTATTGTCTTTTTATCACATCTACAGGTTGTATAACCATTATTGAGCTGATATTGCTATTGACAACAAATCCAGTTAGGATATTCCACATTGAACATCCAGGTGATTATTATTAAAAATTTCTCCCAAGAGTTAAATGACAGTTATCAGTGAGAATCTAAAATCTGATCATTGTATCATACATTATAGACGAAACAAAGATTAACGGCAATGAAGAGGGCTATCAATTCCTGAAGAAGGGGACACCCCGAAACGCGTCGAGAAAATATTCATCATTACTTTCTTTGGATATATCATGTGAAAAGCCTATTACATAGAAAGTGTGATGAGTACCTTGTATGCCCTTGTATTATAATATTGAATGTAACCTCAAAATGAATACATTTATGTTATTATGTTTACAAAGACTGGATGATGAATGAATTGAAATTCATATCTGTAACAATTAATTTAAAATTCAATTAAAACCGATGGTCCCCATCATTCTGTTTTATTATAATAGTGTCATGAATTAGCTTCTCTCATTAATTTCTTCTTTTTTCTGAAAGAAACTGAATATTACTATTGATCAGGGCACGTTCTCCCGAACAAGCTCAGGAATATCTTTCGATCACCTGCCACTTCCTTCACAAATTGGGCTTCTCCCTCAATTTCAAGAGGTCCCACATGATACCATCTCAAAAGCTCTAGTTTATCAGAGCAGTCTTGGATACTTCCTCGAGAAAAGCCTTGCCTCACGAGGTAAGAGCTCTCCACATTCTGAAGATGGTAACAAAGTTCCAGAATGCCCAGCATCTACCGGCCTTCGATTTTCTGAGGTTGCTCGGCCTCGTGGCATCCTGCATTTTCCTAGTGCCAGAGGCCAGATTGAGAATGAGATCCCTTCAATGGGCACTCAGAACTCAGTGGTCCCAGTTCTCAGGGAATATGTCGGATCCTTTGCAATTCCCGAGCACAGTTGTTCAGGATCTACTATGGTGGGCTTGCAACGACAACATCCTCAAAGGAGAATCTTTTTGGCAACCATGGCCGGAGATAACAGTAGTAACGGACGCCTCACTCACGGGGTAGGGAGCACACACCAACAATCTGACAATCAGCAGTCGTTGGTCTCCATCGGAGTCAAAACTACACATCAACCTATTGGAGCTGAGGGCAATCAGACTAGCGGTGAAGGCTTTTCTGCCCTCTGTACAGGGAAAGAATGTCCTGATAATGACGGACAACACAGTGGCCAAGTACTCCCTCAACAAGAGAGGAGGCGTAGGGTCACTACCACTGTGCAGAGATGCAATGCAGCTCTGGTTCTGGGCAATGCAAGAAGGAATCTCTCTATCGGCAGTTCACCCAGCCGGAGAGCAGAACATGGCGGCAGACGCTCTGAGCAGGCGGAGCACAGTTTCCCACGAGTGGGAGCTAGCTCAGGAAGTCCTTCTGGATATCTTCGCCCTTTGGGGAACCCCTCAAGTGGATCTGTTCGCTACCACGATCAACCGGAAGTGTGAACAGTGCTGCTCAAGGGAATTTCCCGCGAGAGGAGCTCTGGGAGACGCATTCATAGTGGAGTGGAAGTTCCCACTGCTGTACGCGTTTCCTCCAGTCCCCGTGATTCCTCAAGTAATCAGGAGGTTGAGAAAGTTCAGGAAACCTATGATCCTAATTGCCCTGGATTGGGCCAGGAGGACGTGGTACCCGGACATTCTAGACATGTCCATCCGCCCTCCAATACATCTTCCGCAAAGAAAGGATCTTCTCTCGCAAGAGGAAGGTCAGGTTCTCCATCCAGAGGTCAAGACATTCAACCTTCACGCATGGTTTCTGAGAGGTTGAGATACAAGGATTGGTATCTTCCAGATGATGTTATGGAGATTTTGCTTTCGGCCAGAAGGCCAGCAATGAAATCTTTGTACCGATGTCGTTGGAACAAGTTCAGTAACTGGTGCAAAGATAAGGATGTGGACCCTTTTCAATGTGACACCCCAATGGTGCTTTCTTTCCTATTACATCTAGCAAATCTGGGGCTCCAGACCGGAACAATTAAAGGATATCTTGCTGCGCTGTCCATTTTCAAGCGCTCCTCGGAAGAGGTTTCGTACTTCAAAATTCCATTAATCATTCATTTCCTGAAAGGGCTTACTAACATATACCCTCCAGTACCTTTTCATGTCCCAACTTGGGATTTAAATCTAGTACATAAGTTTCTAACTTGTATACCTTTTGAGCCTCTGCACGCTTATCCCTTGAGGCTTCTAACATTAAAAACTCTCCTTCTTGTAGCCTTAACATCAGCACGCAGGGTTAGTGAATTACAGGCTCTCTCATGTAAACCTCCATATACTACTTTTTATAAGGACAAGGTAGTTCCTAAAGTTAAACCTTCCTTTTTACCAAAGGTAGTTTCTGACTTCCATTTGTCACAAAAAATCATATTACCAACATTCTATCCTCCTCCTCATTTGGGAAAAGAAGAGAAGAGACTGCATAGACTGGACCCCAAAAGGGCTCTCAGTTTTTTACATTTCAAGAATGCCAAAATTAAGTCAAGATGACCAACTCTTTGTGGGTTATACAGGTCATAAATTGGGATTATCGGTGACTAAACAAACCATATCCTGCTGGATCAGTCTGGCTATAATTGAATGCTACAGATTGGCGGGAAAGGACCCCCCAGATGGGCTTTGAGCCCATTCTACTAGGGGGATGGCTACTTCTGCAGCTCTGAAGAGGGGAGTTCCTGCCGCAGATATTTGTTCAGCTGCAACATGGAAATTCATGCATACTTTCATCAAGCATTATTGCTTAGATGCTTCCTCCTCCAATGAGGGGTCATTTGCCAAGGCGGTACTTCATTCCGTCCATGAAAACAGTATCTAGTACTCCCACCTCCAAAACTGCCACTGCTATGGGAGTCTATCATAAGATGAGGAATACGTGGGAGGACACAATCCATTCGAAGAACAAGTTACTTACTTACCAACTGTAACGTTCTTTTGACTGGATGTTCCTCCCACGTATTCCTCATCGACCCTCCCATCCTACCCCGCAGTACAGTTTGCGTTTTCTTACACTCCTCTCACGAAGATTGCATCAGTCATGAAGCACGCCTGGGTGTTCCTCCAATATTTCATCGAAAAAACAGAACTGAAGCAACGGGCGCTGCTCGAGCTATTTATACCATCAGTGATGTCGACAAGGTACAGAGACCGTTGAGGGACAATCGACGCCACGACCTCGAGCACAGCGCCCTCTGACGATTTTTTTTTCCCAAAGCAGCGAAGCTGGTGATAACGAATTATTGTCGTGCTTTGAAACACTTGTGTATAGGCACGTTACAAATGCCATATCATATCATATCATATCATAAGATGAGGAATACATGGGAGGAATATCCAGTCGAAAGAACGTTACAGTTGGTAAGTAACTTGTTCCTCTCGGTTCTTCAGTTATATGCCGGACCCGGAGGAAGAAGAAACAGATTCCTTCCTTCAATCGTGGGGGCAGGACAGATGTTACGCGTTTCCCCCATTCACGATAATCGTGAGGACATTCGCTGAGGTGAGGAGGCAGAAAGCCTCTCTGATTCTGATCACGCTGGATTGGAAAGGGCAGGTCTGGTTTCCGGGAGTATTGGAGCTAACGCACAGCATCCCAGTAGCGCTACCCAGACACAAATCTATCGTACGAGACCCAGGAGGGCGGAGCCATCCGCTAGTGCAGTCAGGCAAGCTCGTTCGGATTGCCAGGCCGATGTCAGGAGATCTTGAGTTAGGCTGGGCTTATCAAACGAGGCTGAGCTCATCATCAATGAAACCTGGGCACCAGGGACTCATAGAGCATACAGGCCTGCATGGACGAAATGGTGTAGTTAGTGCATGGAAAGGGACGTTCCTCCCGATGGAACAGATGTAGTTGACATTGTCAATTATCTGGCGCTGATGGCAGCGCAGGGGAAAGCATATAGGACCATTAATACAGCCCACTCAGCGATATTGGCGAGTCATCCGAAGTTTGAAAGGGTGCCGATAGGAGAGCACTCGCTGATATGTTATGTTATGTTATTTTGCATTTATATAGCGCCTTATATACCATTGGTATGGTCTGAAGGTGCTGGTAGGTTGAACGCCCTTGGGAACCGAAGTTCAGATCAGTAGAGAGAGCAGAGAGAGTCAAAGGTGCGTGTGAGCACCGGGTATCTGTGCAGCTGGTGCGGTATTGTGCATGCTGTTAAAAGGGATAAGAATGACCCAGAGAGAAAAAGACTCAGCTGTGGGATATGGACACATTACTGAAAATGTTTCTAGCATGGCCTGAAAATAAGATCAATCTAGGAAAACATTATCTGCTAAACTCACTATGCTCTTGTGTCTGCTACCGTGCAAGAGAGTATCAGATGTCAGGGCCCGAGAAGTGGATAGGAAATCTCTATCACCGATCGGGGTGAGGTTCCACATAGCGAGAAGGACGAAAACAGGGTTAAGATCAATTGCATACAAGGAATTCCTGAATCAACCAAAGTTATTCCCAATTAGATGCCTAGCAGTTTATGAGGAGATCATGCGCTACGTGAGACCTGCAGGAGTATCTCAACTGCTGATAGCCTTGTGTAAGCCATATAGCGCAGTATCACCTGCGACGCTAGCCGGGTGGCTAAGATGGGTAATGAGCCAGGGCGGTATCAATGTTCGTTATTATGGGGCCCACTCAGTGAGGGGAGTTATGGCCACTAAGGCTTTCAACGTAGGTGCCAGATTGGAAGATATCATGAGATCTGCGGATTGGTCAAAGAAATCCACTTTTGAGACCTTTTATTTCAAACCATTGGAGAAGATGGCAACATTGGTGATAAGTAAGTTTTGAACAAGCATAATATGGGACTCCGGTCTTGACATAGAATTCAGATTTTCAACACATTCATTCCAGAAATTCATAATTCTATTAAAGACATGGAGGCAAAGGATTATCCCACTCTTGTAATCGTGTTGAGCTATGTATTTGTGAATGAGGTATTATAGTTACTGTTACTGTAATAACATGTTGTATTTCTATGACACTATTCCCACCCTCTTAATATGGTACACTGAAATGTGATTTTGAGATTCGTCTGGGAATTTCACGTCCACCGGTTGGGGCGCATGTTGGGACCAGCAAAAGAAAGTGGGAGGTTCATGGGAGTTCCTGTGTTTAAGTGGAGACATGACAGTTGATTGGACATTTTTGACACGTGTTTTCTCAGGAACAAATAATACCTGGACTATCAAAGACGTGAATCAAGTGGGACTTGTAGTCTTCATCTTTGTTATGTATTGTATTATTGTTGATTTTCATTGCTGCTTGAGAAGTAAAGTTACGGGAAAGCATAATCCTTCACCCCTGTGTCTTTAATAGAATCATGACTTTCTGGAACGATTGTGTTAAAAATCTGAATTCCAGCTCATGTTAAAACCGTACCAGTTTAACCAAGCTTACAGTTAAAATGCTCACAATATAAAGACAGCCTCAACAATTAAATACTACAAAAAAACATATAATTTACTAACACGTGGTGTCCATTTACTTTACTCATTTACTCACTGTTAAACCAGTGTTTTTACTACAACATTGCATCTCGAAAACATGCATTGCTACTACTACTGTAGGCTAACAGCCGTATAGACCTCAGGAGGGGTTATTATGGCTTTTATGAGGTGGTCATAGTTATTATTATAATGACGCTTCCCCAACGTATGGACCTAGGGGAATAATGACTACCCCACATACTGATTTCCATCAAAATACTATAGCCATGAAACTCCCTTTTAAAAGCCACACTTTGGAGATTCCTTGGAGGACAAATTCCACAAAGTATTTAAAGCTGAGAAACATGCAGGCAAGTTTCAAAAGAAGATAGATGCACGGCCTAAGACACATTCATCAGCCACAGGAGGACAAAGGTTATACTACCCATAGAGCCAGCGGGGGTGAAACACTTAAATTGGCTACAAGAAACAGACATCCACAGTCACCACAATAATTTTTCTGCCGCTCGGTAGGCGCCCGCCTGAGATGTGAAAATGGCTTCAGCTGTCCAATGATGCCAGGGTCAACCAGATTGTCGGATGGGGATACCAGATAGAATTCAATGCAATCCCGAGGCCCTCAGAAACAATTCAGACCCATTTGTCCATGAACAAGGTCAAGAAAAGGGCCAGGCGGTAACCCATTCTGGGCTTGTTTAGGAAGAAGGTGAATCAAAGGATTCCCACGAGGGAGAAAGGACAAGCAATGTGATCCATTGTGTTCCTGGTCCCCCAACCAGCAGGAGGATTCCTCCTTATAACAGACTTAAAAACCTTGAAACTTTCAATTAGGTCACAACACTTCAAGATGGAATGCCTCCAGATGGTCATCCCTATAGTCCGGGAAGGGGATTTCTTAGCAGTTCAAGATCGCCAGGATGCATACTTTTACATTCCCACATGAAAACATCATCAGCAGTACCAGAGATTTGCTGTACAGGGGAACCATTTCCAGCTCGAGGATCTTCCCTTTGATTTAAAGTCAACACCCAGAGTATTTATAAAGGTCTTGGGTCCAGTGGTGGCATTTTTGCATCTGAAGGGAATCCAGATATTTCCATATCGCAGACTGGCTCTTCAAGACCTCCTCACGGGACACATTACTCCATCACGTATGATGGACCTGCAGGACCTTGGAGAGAATAGGGATCTGTAAGGGTGTCCAAGAAGGAAGCTGACACAAAGGTGGCATGATATTGGTTATAAATGTTTACTTCTCAAATTGGCGCTTCTGTTTTTGTGTCTGTTTCTTTATCAATATAGTGTTACAAATGTGCCTGAAGTTACTTTAACTTGAGATAGAACAATCAGTGGAGTTCACTAACCTGGGCAGCGGGCAGACTCCGTAAACAGCAACACCGCAGAATGTAAAGGCTTCCCGGGACACCCTGTTCCCTCCCAGCCGATTAGTAATCTCAGCCGCGGAGGAAACACAGTCCCCAGGGAAAACCCTCCGGGGAAGAAAAACCCTGCGTAGCGGCGAAAGCGGATCAGGTCTGCAGTCGGCTTCCGGGAGGAATCTGCCAGGCTTCCTTCAAAGAGTTAGGTGCGGGCGAGACTGGTCCTGGACGAGAGAAATAAGAGGTGAGTCTTCGTCCATAGAAGGTAGTCTGAAGCTTAGATCGGAAAGTTATGACCCAACTTACTCCGGGTACGGAGTTAATTGCATTCAGTATGCTGAGTGGAGTCTTCCAAAAGGGAGTGATTCACTAGTCCTAAAGGGATAGAAAGACCGTTTCCGGAGACCAGAAGCGGAGATCAGTATAACCGCCAAGATTAGGGAAGAAATTAGATAAGGTTAGAGATAAATCCCCGGGAACTCATTTTTCGGGCCGGCATAGGGACCTAACGGATGGGACAGATGGGTGATGGGCGGACTGATGAAAGGAGAGGCTCTAAGGGGAGAAAGGACAGAAGGATCAGAAATGATTATAGGTTCAGAATGCAAAGAATAATAGAATGGGGATATGAGCAATATTCCCTAGGAACGAACTTACGAAGCGCCGTGCTGGAGAGTAGCGACGCACTTGCTGAACTTCCTGGTCAAACTATATGGAGTCACATGATCGTTGCGGCACGAACGTATAGAACGTGCAACCTCTGCACCGTTGCCCGCACAGACGGATTCAGAGGCGTCAGCCATCTTGGATGAGTAAGGTTGCAGCACATTATAAACACGATGTTGTCGCCAGAACGACCATCGGTGCAAGGGTGCAACATATAGGGGCTTGCTGCTGACAGGTCTGCGATGCTTCGGCAGGTGCCAGTGCATCTGGTTTCAAGAGTTATGTAACTTTTCGTGGTTGAATAGCAACCATGAGAAGTCACAGAGCTCTTGAAAGCACGTGGGGGGAGGGGGTCAGCAGCTCAGAGCGTGGCCTCCAGGACGTCATTCTGCCACGTGCCTGCTTCATTCCCAGGGTTTGCTGTGGAGCCTGGATCTCTCCTCCTTTCTCTGTAAAGATGTTCCCGGCAGCAGGTGCAGTCCTCTCCCCTCTGCTCATTCTCAGTGTCCTGTATGGATTGGTGAAGGCTGCTGATCATGTGCCTCTGCTTCTTTGGTCTACTCACAGGTAGGTGAAGAAAGAACGTCAAAACCACAAGGGTGCCATTTTTTTAATGAACGTTGTACCAATAAAATCAAATGGCAAACGTTTTGCAAAAGGTTGCAATGCACTCAACAGGACTTTTCTAGTCGTGCTGTTTGTAAATGATAGTTTAAGAAGCCTAGTTGATCATTGTTGGTTTGTTTGTTATGCAGTTGTCTCATATCTCCGTCGATGGCAGGTAGTTTGCATTCAAAACACCTTTTTGCGACAGACCCTCCCTGTCAGTTCATTATGATGGGTAAACTAAGGGATTAAATCACTTCTGGTAACATAGTTTTACCTGCTAACTTCGCCCCACTGACCTGTACCACTAGACACCACCCATTACGCGTTAAATGCAGACATTGGATATGTTTAGGGCAGGTACTAGACATTGCACGCAAACTCGTGCACACACCTTCAAGTTACCTCACATCAAGTAGCATATTTGAGGAATACCTGCAAATGGGTTAATAGGCCATACAGTTATGCCTTATTGTATTCATTAGTGTGCGGCTCGCATGCCACCTCATAACTGCTCAGCTTTTAAGGAGATTTTAGAAGGTGGGGGCAGCATCTGAGATGGGTAGTTCTCGAGAGGAGTGGTAATGCATTAGCAGAGATGCGAAAAAGACATAGGAGCTGGAATGAGCACTGCACAGTGGCCAAATTTAATACACAGCTATGAACCCTCCCAATGGTATGTATTTTGCCAACCTCTGATGCCTAATAAAGTAGATCCACGTAGGCTTGACATGTGGTCAACTTTGCACCAAACCTGCCGATGAACTGGCAGCTGTTAAATCTCAGTTACTAGTTTAATGGTATCCGCTACAGAGTGTAATTCCCTTTCTGACTTTGAGAACATTCAGACATGTAATTGGTCATTTTACTATAGCCGGTAAGATAGATATAGGTAGTAAGATAGCTCAGTGGGTTGATTGCTCGCTGCTGCAATATGTGTGTGACCTGCAGGTTGCAGGTTCAACTCCAGACAAGGCCAACTCAGCCTTTCATCCTTCTGAGGTTGATAAATGTGTACCAACACAGGTTGGGTGATATTGTATGTATGTTTGTTCTATATAAAGCGCTTAAGTGTAAGTCGTATATAATAATACATCATTATCATTTGGCCTTGAATGTCTGCATGCATTCACAGTAATTTGGTAATATGGGCCTATACACACTGATATTAATGGTACATATGGTAATCCTTTCTTGCATGAAATGTATATCACATTACAGTGATATCGTATCATATTTGTTGTAGTGTACTTGGGAACAATGCTATGTGATGCCACTTTCTGTTTTGGCAAGGGGTGAAAGGTCGTGTCCATCACTCCCTGTGATGTCACTTCGTGATGGGGTTAAATGACATCACTTCCTGTGATGTCATCAGAGGTCAAGGGTCATGTGATGTCACTTCTGCTACCGCTGGCATTTTGGTGAAATTACATCTCTGGTTCCACCGTCCTGTGTCAATTCCTACTCTAACCCTCACACTTTAACTAAAAGATAAACTAACAGAAAGTTCCTTCTTCGGGAGTATGGCTCCCTTCTCCTGCTTCTTGAACAGTGTCCAAAGAATGTTGTCTTACAACAGAATGCCTCCCTTCCCCTGGCTTACGGGTTTCACCCAGTCTTTATGCAATTTCACATCCAAGAGAATGGCTCCCTTCTACTGGTGTAGATTTACACAGTTTCCAACAAAACCACGGGGAATGACTCCCTTCCCTCAGTGTCTGCAGTACAAATCTCAGGCCAGGACTAAGTGAATACCTCCCTTCTCCTGGTATTACTTGATACAGTTCACCACAAGGCCAGGGGGAATGACTCCCTTCAACTGGCATCTTCAATACAAGTACTAGGCCTGCACCAGGAGAATTAATCGCTTCTGCTGGAATTGCTTGCCACAGTTCTTTCTCACTTTTGGGGTCCCATGCCCTTCTCTGGTGGGCAGGGGTTTCCTTGCTACCACTGCGCCTAGGACAATTTCCTCTGATGCTCACTTTCTCAAGGTTGGGGTCGCAGGCCTTTCTCTGGTGGCTAGTGGTTTTCTCGTTACCACTTCGCTGAGGAAGATTTCCTCTGATGCTAGCTTTCTCACTGTTGGGGTCCCAGATCCTTCTCTACTTTTTTTCTTTTAAACCTTTATTTATAGAATTGGTTCACCTCATACAATACTTTGATCAAATAAAACATTTCTCCTGAACTTGATCAGAAGCACAGACAAATAGGTGAGCACCTCTGGTGCGGATGTATCTTACCACGTAAATCACAATGCATTTATGCCAATAGTCTCTTCCCACCCCTTTGTGCTTGCCGGAGCCTTTGCGACAAATATTTCTACCCAGCTGGCTTTAGTCCCTTCCTGCTGTGGCCATGGTTCATGATCTGGCCAACATCCTTATCTTGGATTCGTTTCCCTCTATACCATCTCATTGGTCCATCGCTGCCTCATCTTCATCCACTGCGCCAGCCCTGTTTCTGTCCTCTCCCTCCCTAGCCAGCAGAAAAGCACAAACTGGGACCCAAATATCACATGGCCTGGAGCGGGCCAGCATCAGTCTGTGATATTCCTGCTCCATATCACAGCACCAAACATGGTCTTTGAGTCATTTCCCTATCGTCCGAGCCACAGGGCTTGAACTCAGCATAAGACCGCATCGCTTCGCCAATAGCATGCAGATGGAAAGTACCTTTCTGTTCACTTTAGGAATCCCCGGCAGCCAATCAAACAAACAGCAATTAATATAAAGAGGCACCTCTTGATAAATCATGGTCATGTTTGCCACCTGACACCAAAAACTGGACAAAGCAGAGCACTCCTATAAAATATGCATAAAGCCTGCCTCTTCAAACGTACACCTAGGACACATTCCAGTACATGAACTATCAAACATTTTCTGGACAGCAAGGGGCAGGTAGACGTGGTGGAGAATCCTATATTGGATTAATTTAAACCTAGAGTTTATGGCCACTTTTTTAGTATAAGAGCACATATACTGCCATCTCTTGTCATCGAGATCCTGACCCAAATCAACCTCCCACGTCATACTGCTAACAGGGGCCTCCGTTGGGGACATACTCTGCGCTATCTGATAAACCGTGGACACAACACGCTTTGCATTCGCTGAGTTGGCAAGCTATTTCACAAGAGGGAATATTTCGGGCTCAGAAGGGAAGGTCAGTGAGCAAGCCCTAAACGCCTCCCGGATCCTGAGGAACTGAAACACCAACCTGAATACCCTCCCCATCTTAGCCTGCACCTCTTCTAAAAAGACAAACCTCATCAGCGTAAAAGTCATAGATATTATTAACTCCAAAAGCAGACCAGTCACATTGAATCACTCTATCACAGGTGGTAGCAAGGCACTGAATATCCCAAACCTTCAACTCGGGGCATACGGGACTCGAACCCCCATTCTTAGGCAAAGCCTTTTCCAAGCATGAACCGTGCAAGCTGCCTGGTCGAAGGGGCACATGTTATTAATCTGTCTAGAAACCAGTGTGCGCCGACCTCTGCTCAATCTGAACATGTCGGAAGTGCGACGAGCCCGGCATCCATTAGGACACAAACGAGACCTGGGCTACCACTAAATATAGTTGCATATCCGGCACATTGAGCCCTCTGTTGCACTTCACCCTGAATCGTTTTCCCTCACAGGCGCTCGCTCGCGCAGTAATAATAATAAGCGGGAGCCGAGATGCAGTGCGACCAACTTTATTAAACACTTCGGCGGGAACTGCCGAACCCCTCCCCTGTCCCCCCCCTTCCCCTGATGTCACGTCCGGGGGGACGTCATGTCCTTTGGGCCTCAACGGAGGCCCGCCCACACAACGATGCGGACAATCTGACATCTCCCCCCTTTTTAACATGCGAGTCCCGTGACTTCACGCGTTGGCTTCATGCGGCTCCTCTGGGGTCGTTTTGCCTTACTTGGGGTTTGTCTTTCCCTGGCGGAGGTTGGGAGGTGCGCCTCGCCTCCTGACTCTTCCCCATCTCCTTGATACGCTTCTTCTTGTGGTCTGTCTTCATCACTGTCTCTGTCCATTGTCCATTGACCTTCCCGTGTCGGTCTGACACGCTTGAAGTGCGAGCTGTTCCTGGTCACCACGGAACAGTCGTCCCTTTGTGCTGTGACCATGGTGCCTTTCTTTTGTGTTACGACGAGAGGGGTGGATGCGAAGGTGGCTTCTTCCTTCCGATTCTTGGGTTGCCTAAGCCAAACTTCGTCCCCTGGCTGCCTTGTGCTTTCGCGAGCTCTTCTTTTCCCGTCTGTGATCTCTTTTGTCTTTGCTTTCCTCGTGGTGTCATTTGCTTTCACTTCTTGTGGTCTTGGGTCCTCAGGCAGCCTCGTGGTGATCGGCCTCCGGAACAGCAGGTCTGCTGGGCACACTCCCGTCGTGCTGTGGGGCGTGTGCCTGTACTCTTGGAGTAGTTGATTGAGGGCCTGCTCGAACGGCTTATTTTGAACATGGGCGATTTGTAAAGTTCTCTTTATGCTGGCCATGAACCTTTCGACCATGCCGTTTGCCTGGGGCCAACGGGGGGTTATTCGTCGATGTTGGAACCCCATGTGTTTTGCAAATTTCTGGAAGTCCTGACTTATGAATGTGGGGCCGTTGTCCGACTTTATGATCTTGGGGATGCCATAAGCAGAGAGCATCCTGTCGAGTGCCGAGATGACACTCGATGTGGCGCTGCTTTCTACTATCTGAGCGTGCGGGTATCTTGAGTCTCCATGAGTACGACCACGTGTGACCCGTTGCTCAGTGGTCCAAACAAATCTACCTCTAGCTCCTCCCACACTTTGTTCTGCAGCGGTGATGACTGTAGTGGGTTTGAATGTGGCGGGGTTTGGATGTGGCGGGGGCGCCACTTGCGCACAGATGTGGCAGCTTCCTACAATGGTTTCTACCAGGCGGTCGAGCTGCGGGAACCACGCTTTCTGGCGAAGGAGGCGCTTTGTGGCGACTACTCCTCTGTGTCCTTCATGCGCCAGGTGTACTATCCTCTCCCGGAGTGATCTTGGGATGACGACCTTGCATCGCTTTAGTATTACGTTGTCCTCTACCACCGTTAGTTCTTCCCGGACCTGGTCCAGCCACTTCACGTCTTCCTTCGTTGTCTCCGATTCTCCTCTGGCCTGTTGTCTCATGAGGGTCATCTTGTCCGTCTGTAGGCAGTGTCTTGCGATTCGAAGCGCTGGGTCCGCCTCTGACTGCACCGACAGTTCAGGCCAGCCCACCGGAAGTGGTTGCAGGTGATGTATGATGTAATTTATGTACGCGTCCGCTATGGACGGTTGAGACATGGTCGTGGACATGGGGTGGAGGGAGAGATAATCTGCGGGGTTCTCCTCTTTCCCCGGGCGGTGCTGTATTTGGAATCTGTAGTCCTGTAGGCGCAGACCCCATCTGGCTATTCTCTGCGGCATCCTGGCTTTCGGGCTTCCATATATGGACAGCAATGCCTGGTGGTCGGTGATGATGGTGAATTCCTTGCCAAACAGAAAGAGATGAAAATACTCGCAAGCCCTGACTACCGCAAGGCTTTCTTTTTCTGCTTGCGAGTATGCCTGTTCAGTGGTTGTCAGGCTCCGGCTGGCATATGCTACCACGTGTGTGATGTGTGGCTCTCTGGGGTCTTTCTGGGTCAGTATGGCGCCGAGACCCACCGGGCTGGCATCCACGATTAGTTCGGTGTTGCGGCTGGCATCAAAGTATGCCATGTCTTCGGCTTGTGATATGGCCTTCCCTATTGCCTCGAAAGCTTCTTTGGCACTCTTTCGACCATATGAATGGCGGGTCCTTACCGGTAAGTAGGCGTAAGGGATTACTGACGGTGGCATAGTCTTTCAGATACCTGGAGAATTAGCTGGCTAGACCTAGAAACGGCCTTAGGTCTGTGGTGTTTGCGGGGGGCGTGGCTGAGTTGAGGGCCTCTACCTTATCTGGATCGGGTCTCATACCTTTGTCTGAAAAAATGTGCCCGAAGAATCGCAGCAAACCTTTCGAGAATTCTCACTTTGATTTGTTCAAGGTTAGGCCTGCTTCGTCCAGCGCCTGACATACCCTGTGTAGCGCTAAGTCGTGTTCTTCCTGTGACTTGCTGTAGACTAGGACGTCATCAGAGTAATTCAAGCAGTTGGGGACATGTCTGGTCACCTTGTGAATCTCCTCCTGGAAAATTTCAGCGGCAGAGGATATGCCAAAACTGAGTCTTTTGTACTGAAATAGACCGAGGTGGGTAACAAATGTGGTGATATATCGGGATTCAGGCGCGATTTCAATTTGGTGGTACCCTTTCGTAAGGTCTAATTTTGAGAAAACTCTTGCGCCGTGCAGGAGATGGATCATGTCAGTGATCCTGGGCACCTGATGCTTCTCTCTTTCAATGGCGGTGTTGGCTCTGCGCATATCTACGCATAGGCGTACGGATCCTTCAGGTGATTTCTTGGGGACAGGGACAATGGGGGATACCCATGGTGTTGGACCCGACACAGGTTCTATGACATTCATTTTGATCTGCTTGTCCAGTTCTTCTTCCACCTGGCTCTGGATATTGAATGAAATTCCTCGATAGTGTTGGGCCACTGGTTTGACCTGAGGATTTATGTGAAGATGTACTTTTCTGTTTCACAGTTTGCCAAGGCTGGTGAAGAGCTTTGGGAATGAACTTTCAATTGCATCTGGTTTGGCAAAGTACTTGTGGGCCATGCACCAGTCCCATGTCTACCGCGGTCTAGAAACTCAATATGCATACGCTATTAGCTTCAGTGTCCAAGATGTATAGCGGGACCTTTGCGGTGTGCCCTTTGTGGGTGCACCAGGCTGTGATCATGCTCTTGCATGGCAGAGGGGTAGTGGAGCCATAGGGATATATGTCTACTGTGGCTTTCTTGATTTTGGGCTGTGAGGCCAGGGATTGGTATGCTTGTTCACTGATGATGTTGACCGTCGCTCCGGTGTCTACGAGAAATTTTAGTGGGGTGTCGTTCACTTGAAGTGTCAGTATGGGACTGTGTTGGGTGGCCGCTATATTGTCTTTTAGGGCCCACACGTATCCTTTTCTCCTTTGATGATCCTCTGATGATGGGGTGTCGCTGCTGGTGGGGGACCGGGTTTCTACATACCTTACGAACTGCCGTCTGTGGGAGCGTCTCATGTCCTCTGACGAGCGTTTATCTTCACGAGTGTATCGGCTTCTGCGGTCGCTGTCTTCCTTTCTGGTGGACTCTGGTGAGTGTATCGGCGCCTGTCTTGATTTCGATGTTTAGGTGGTACATGTGTCGGGGCGTTCTTGCACATGGCCCTGTAATGATCCATTCCCCACATGCAGCGCATTTTTGACCTACGGCTGGGCATTCCCCTGTGTGTGGGTATTCGTATCCACATTTATAGCATGTGGCTTCGAGGTGTCTGTTGCCTTGAGTGGGGTGAGTATACAGTTTGTTGATCGATTCGGTGTTTTCGCTGTGTTGTTGTAAAGACACCTTTCCTAGACTGTCCAGTTGAGAGTCCACCGCAGCTTCCATGCGGGCTAGCGCTAACATTTCTTCCAGGGACCTTTGTTTCTGTAGGAGTTGTTTGCGAAATGGTTGCGAGAGGCACCCAGCGATTACTTGTGACCTGAGTGCTTCTTCGTTAGAGTATCTATGGAATTCACAGTGTTTCGGTTTGATGCGGAGGCGCATCACAAAATTGTCTATCGACTCACCCTTTTCTTGTCTGGTTGTGTGGAACATGTGGCGTTCGTAATCGACATCGGTATGTGGTGCAAAATATTCAGACAATTTGGCATGTAGCTCCCCATATGTGACTGTGTCCACGTTTAGCAGCTCCCCCGCAATGTCTCTTACCGCCGGTCCCACTGCCAAAAACATTGTGTTTTTCAGCCTCGTGTCATCCGTTAGTCCTATGGCGCCAGTGTAGAACTTAAAGTCTCGGAGCCAAATGTTCCATCTGGGTCCTAAGTTTGATGTATCTCGTATTTCAAAGGGGTTGGGCATGTGCATGACTTGGGATGTACCTCCCTCATTTTGTGCATGTTGGCTGTTGTCTTGTGATGCATCGACGTTTACTGGTGCTGTTGCCGCCGTTCCCACCCCTCCAGAGGAGAAGGCTGAGGTGCTCGCCGTGTCTGACATGGCTGCAAAACTGTAGTGGGCCCGTGTGCGGGCGAGTGACTATGGCACTGGGAGCGTGCTTGCGATGGCCTTGATGCTAGCAGTTCTGTTACTGCCTCCTTGTTACACGTGGAGCGGGGGGTCCGCTTTTCCAACGCTCCTGCTGTGCACTGTATGGGGTGACTCCTACCTTCACCCTACTTGTGCACGCGTTGGCGTGGCTCCTGGTCACGGAGCCCGCCTGGCTTCCCGTCGTGCTGGGAGGTGGAGCGCTGTGCTCCTCGATGTAGAAAGTGAGGATGGGCTCTCCGGAGCTCTTCCCCTGGCTCTCTGTTTCCTCTCCGGGTTCACCGGGTCCACTGGGCGCGTGGCGCCACTTCCGCAGTCAAGGAGGCGGGCACGGGATGCTCGGGCGCTCTTCCCGGGCCCTCTGTCACGCGGGAGGCGGGGCTGCACTGACTTCGCTTACTGTGCCCGAGGCTGCACTGCTCGACCGCAGACCTTGGGACGGTGCCAGCAGGGGCCCGTACCCGCTCGTCGCCAGTGTTGCACTTCACCCTGAATCGTTTTCCCTCACAGGCGCTCGCTCGCGCAGTAATAATAATAAGCGGGAGCCGAGATGCAGTGCGACCAACTTTATTAAACACTTTAATACCCCTCCCCTGTCCCTCCCCTTCCCCTGACGTCACGTCCGTGACGTCATGTCCTTTGGGCCTCAACGGAGGCCCGCCCACACAACGATGCGGACAATCTGACACCCTCCTTGCTTCCATGGCCTCATCAATATTCCCACCTAATTCTGGTAGTCTTTGGGCTTCAGACAAGTATGGTTAGCAAATACTTCAGGTCTTTAAAAGACTGGGAGCCAGGCCAAACTAGTATATTGAGAAAGAAATAACGCAATTTAGAGAGGATTACCATCTTAATGATTCCAATTCTTCCCATAGGGGAAACTGGAAGAGATAACCATCGGCTGATTTTATTCCGTAATGTCTCCATGTAGGCCTTGTGGTTGTCCTTTAACAATTGGGGACGACTCCTGCTAATCACGACACCCAGATACCGGGTCAAGGCCTGCCCAGCGGTACCGTTCCATAGAAGGCGGTTGCTGCGTATCATCATTTAGTGGGAATAGGATTGACAGTTTACCCACAGCCCTGCAACCTCGCCAAATGCTTCAATCTCATGAGAGAGAAATTGCAGATTCCTACCTGGATCTTTGACATATAAAATGACATCATCGGCACAGAGGGATATCAACTCACTGGCGCCCCCCACTGAGTATAAGACTTTGATGTATTGCATAAAGTATGATGGAACACCCACCTTCACAAACACCAAGAAAGGATATTCCCAGGCAACAGAGTTGAACGCTTTCTCCATATCCAGAAGCACCCCGACTGCTTGCACCGAAGGGTCTATCTGGGCTAAAATCGCAAATAGATTAAGGGCCTTGGAACAACCTGGCACGAGCCCTGCCTGATCTGGATGTGTCACCGAAGGGAGAAAAGGAAACAACCTGTACGCCAAGATTTTAGAGAAGATTTTTGGATACACATTGATTAAAGAAATCGGCCCGTATGAGACACATTCCATTGGATCTTTATCTGGCTTTAATATTAAAGAGATGATACCCTTGCGCATAGTACCAGGAAGAGCTCCTGTCCACAAAGCCTCCTGCCACACCTGGAGTAAGTAATCTGCAACCTCTGGCCATATTCCTTATAAAACTCTGCAGTGATCCCATCAACCAGAGAGCCTTTGACGTCGGGAGATCTTTAATCGCTCGAAGAATGTCAGACTTGGTAATGGGGGCCCCCAACACTTCCCTAGCCTGCCAACTGAGTTCAGCCAACTGCGCATCTTCAATAAAACGTTTCAGAATCTCCCGATACACACTAGCCCTAGCCGCATACAGTCTGCTACGAAATACCTGAAATTCCTCTAATGTGAGCTCAGGGTCCGAGACAAGAGAACTGTCCCCCCTCCTAAGTACTAGAATTTCTGTATGGCACCTTTCATCCTGCATCAGTCTAGCCAAGTAGTGGCTCGGCCACCCATCTTCACCATACCATGCAAGATGCAAAGTGGCCAGATAATGCACCCCTCTATCCGCCTCAGACTTAAGATGGTCATGGGCAGTTCTAATCACCACCAAGCTGCCGGCAGAGGAGTGCTGCACATCACCAGACTGCAAGCTCTGCAGCTCGGACTCCAGTTGTGAGAGCCTCCTCCGGATTGACCGAAGTATGCTGCATTCCATGGAGATGCACTGCCCCCTCAAGTACACCTTAAAAGTCTCCAAGAGAACTCGCTGCGAGTCCACAGACCCCACATTGCACTCATAGAAGGTTGTTATGATGTCAAGCACTTTGCCACAGAATATGACATCTAGTAACGCCTGACCCTTGAAACGCCAATGCAATCTTTGCGCCTCATCACGAGTTGGGCAGTATCCCGACTGGGATGCTGCTCAACTTTATTTGCATTACCACCCACCCGTCCGGCAGTATTACTGCCGGATCATGAGTGGGCGGTAAACATTATTCCCCATTGGGTCTGCTGGACCCAATGGGGAATTTTCGGTGCAATTACCGCCACCGCTATTAAAGCGCAGTAATTGCACTGAAAATCAGCATGTTTACCCTCAGCTTCTAGCTGGGGGTAAACACGCCATACTCATGATTGGGCGGACCCTTAAATGCGGCAGTAATCCGTTACCACCACATTTAAGGGCTACCGCCCAACTTGTGATGAGGCCCTGTGAATCCAGAGTCCCTCCACACGGAACTGCCACAAAAGTGGGGAGTGGTCGGACAGCGTCCTGAAAAGGATCCTAAAACTCCCTGTACTATGGGCAAGAGGTTGCCTTACCAATATAAAGTCTATTCCGGACTGCATATCATGGACGGAAGAGTAGAAAGAAAACTCCCTGCCCTCGGGGTGTCATGTTCTCCACAGATCCATTAGCCCAAAGTCTTCCAACCTGTCCAGTATCACTCTAGCTGCCAAAGACAGCGGCCTTATCCCGGGGGTGAACCTTTCTTTTTCGGTGTGTAGCAGGACATTAAAGTCCCCTGCTATTATAAGTTGGGTATGCAAAAACGCTAGGCATTTGGACAGCAGGGAGTCATAAAATCCATCACTATTCGGGCCATATACATTTATGAACGTGAATAAGTTTCCTGCCAAAGTCCCCGATACTATGACATACCTCCCCTCGGGGTCCAGCGCTAGGCATTTGAACCCTATGGATCTGTGAATAACAATCGAGACATAGGAATATGAGGAATAGGAGGTATAAAAGGATTTGGTAAACACCTCATTTCTTTGTCCTTTCAAATGTGTTTCTTGGAGAAATAGGATCTTGGCCCCATGCCACTCCCCATAAGATAAGACCTTGAACATTTTAGCTATATTATTTAACCCACAAATATTCCAGCTAAGGAGAGTGCATTGCCGCATTCCCTGCCACTCAATCATCATGTACCCCTATCACAAAACTGCCAGCTCCATTGCGGCTCGCAACCAGAACTGCCCACTGATCTCGAATCGTACCTCAAGGTGAACCATTTTACGTAGAAACCAACAAGGAAACCACCCACCAACCTTGCCTGACCCACTGCTAGCCCCCAACCAGCAGCCAAAATTCTGCTTAACCCGACCTTCACCCCACGGCCAGGAGACTGCCTTTCGAAGAATGTTGTCCCTATCTAGATAATTTAGAAGGCGGGCTATAACTGGACGTGGGCTCTGGCCTGGCTTTGGCACCACAGGGGACCACAGGGGACACCCGGTGTGCATGCTCAATCAGAAACTTCAGAGAGAGCTGTGGGTCAGCCAGGGCCTCCTTAATAAAGCTTTCAATGAAGACCTCCATGTTCTTCTGCAAGACTGACTCAGGTATGCCCAGCACACTGATGTTATTACGGCGGGCCCTCGCCTCCAGGTCTTCGTTCTTTAGTTGGAGTGCCTTCATGGCCTGTTGGAGGGTACGAAGGGTCATGCTTGTCTCCTCATACACATCCTCCAGGGTCCTTATGTGCCGCTCTGCTTCAGAAATCCTGCCACTTTCCTTCTCGATTCAGTGCTGCATATGGTCCATTTTAAACGCCAAGTTATCCAGTTTATTGTTGACTGAATCAAGCCCTGTCTTCATTTGGGAAAGGATGACTTCCATGCTCGCGCTCTGACTTTGGGCTCCTCCTGCCACCTCATGCTCTGGCCTGCCGTCCGCTGCTTCCATGCCTCCTTCGTCTCCTCCAATGGTACCTGAGTGCTGGTCTGTCGAGTACCTTTTAAGCAGAGAAGCTTACTGGGAAAAAGACAACGTTGCTTGTTTCTTGCCTCCCTTCACCATCTGCCCAACCCTGCGTAGATATTCATCAACTCCAGGGCACTCAAAACGTTCTCTCTTGGAATGCGGTGTAATATAGCTAGTTTCAAAGTCTAGGGCAATCTAATAGAAGTGGAAGCTACGTTAAGATATGGGGGACCCTCTACTGACCGCTGTCGTGAGGGCGATCGGGTTAAGGAGCCTACGCACTTCACTCCGTTCACTGTTCGCTGACTGGCTGCACCGCAGCTGTGCTGCGCTCACCCCACAAGTCTTCAGGGCAAGCAAAGTGTCCAGCCCGGGGCTCTCATAGAGATGCTCCTGCAACCCGCGCCCTCCGTGCTGATATAGAGTCATGGGCCTCTCCTCAAACTCATTGCTCCTGGTCACCCACTCCAGCAGTCCTCAAACCGTTCTGGCATAGCTGGGGGGGCATCAGCATAGGCGGGCCGGGCCACTCGGCACTCCCTGCCTACCCAATACCACCTTCAATGGAGCTCCGGCAATCCGCGCCTCGCAATCAGTCACTGAGCCCCCTGTTGCACCCCCACCGAAGTCCTCTAAATCAATGCCCCACTGCAGCCGCAGGAGGGGGGACTTTAATGCGGGGAGTGAGGCCACACTGCTGCTCCCCCCCGTGCCTCCACTGCCAGTGCCTCCACATTGGGCCACACTGCACTCTCGCTGTCCTTCCCTGCTGTCGGTGACTCCAGCCACCGTCAGAATGCTGCACTCTTCAGGGGACCAGGGCTCACCTTCCCAGCTCCTGCTGCCAGGCCGTGGCAGGTCGTCACACTGAAAGGCACACCCCAGGGGGCCAAGCGCCACCAGCGCCGCTCTATATGTCTTCCCCCTTCCCCACAGCCCTGCGGGCCCCCAGTGAGCTCGACCAGGGCGAGTCTACTGGCTCACCCGGCCTGTTGAAGAATGCTGCTTCCCGGTGGCAATTAGGCAGATTAATCTTGCAGCTGCCACGACTCCACTCTGAGTCAGTCTGCACAGTTTCCTAAATCCAGCGTGGGCACCGCTCGCACCCAGGTATCAGACTCTGCATCTCCCGAAGGGCCGGAACTCAAGCTTTCGCAGCCATCTAGGCCAGTTCCCCCTAGCGTCTCCGACCCTTCTCTCCTTATGCCCATTAACTTCCTCGCTAATACTGGGCTGGGGAAAAACCACCTTAGCCTCTATGTCAACCCCTGGGTCTCCTCCTATTCTCGTGTACCTCCTCTTACAGGGCTATGGTACGTAGCTGGGACCTCCTGGGACTGGGGCACTTCTGGCTGCGTGGGATTATCTCCTCTACACTCGTGGCTTTGCAGCATTTCTTGACGCTCTCCACTTTTCCCCAGCTGTCTGTCTGCATTTGAATCTCCCCTGATGAAGAATTCGGAAGCTGGCTGCTTTCCCCAACAGGACTGGATACCGCTGTGCCTGTCACCACTGTGCTTCTCGTTAGGGCTGCTTTTGGCTCTACGGCCGAGGTTGACACATCTGATAGTCCTTTGTTCCTTTTATACATTGTATCCAGTTCCTCCACTGCAGATTGCACAAGTTCTTCTTTGTTACTGACCTAATCCTCATGCCTCCTTTGGGCTAACTCGTACCAGTGTTATCATAGCCAATGATCTTTATGTCTCCTGCGTTTTTCCTCATCCTAGTCCTTTTGCTTTAGTCACTGTGTTACAACAATACATAGCTTTGCTTTCAATCTAGTGGCTCTGGACATTAGGGGGCAAAGGAATGTTGGGAGTAGCAACATTCAATGGGCTGTACCTCAGGTGATTGTCCTTATCCCCAGACGGGAGTCCCTCCTCATGAGGCCCTTCCGCTTTAAACCACACCTAGATGGACTATTGGGTAGTGACTGCACCTCCTTATCCTCCTGGAAAAGGGCTCCCCCCTGGGGAGAAGTGATGACACCTTGTGAACCGTCACAGTTCTTAGTCCTGTGGACCCATCTACATATGAGGCTGCGTCTGTTTCATCTTCACAAGTTTTAGAAGGACATTTTGAGGCATGGTTCCCAGTGACATCATCCCTGATATTGGAGCTAGAGTGGTGGCTTCAACAGAACAACCTTTTGGAGGGATTTCCTTTAAAACAGCCCTTGCTGACCTTTCTTACCAAATACACCAGTACATGGGACTGGGGAGTGATGGTAAGAAAACAGTCTCACTAGGAAGAAAGGTCAGTACAGGAGGCATCCGATTCCTCCAATTGGAGGGAGCTGACAGTGGCAAATCGAGCCCTGTGGGCCTTTTGCCCAATTCTATGAGGGAAGGCTGTGTTGCTTCAGACAGACAATACCACAACTGTCTCGTACATCAACAGGCAAGGGGGTTCTCACTCTAGGTCTCTGGGTCTTGGAGCAAAGAGCCTGGGATCTTGCAGGGGTGTGTTCCTTAGTTTATGCAGGAGGATTGGGACCCTCTGTTTAGACCTATTTGCATGACCCCAGAACAGGAAGAATACCATGATTTGTACACAGTTCCCTTGTCAGGGGCCATGGGGCGAAATGCTAAGGCCAGCCCTGTATACGTTCCCTCCACGTCCTCTCCTTCCGAAGATCCTCTTGAAGCTTAGGGAGTCAGAGACAGTGGTCATTTTGGTGGTCCCTTTCTGGCCCTGAAGCAGGCTGGTTTCCTCTTCTGCTGGAGCTCACAGAGGCACCTGTCTCCCTCCTCCCGAGACATCAAGTTGCTGTCTGTCAGGCTCAGGGCAGAAGTATTCTAGCTTGGAGAGCTTGGAAATTAAGAGGGAAGGCTACAGCTACAGTGATTAGTGAAATACATTCAGAAGGATAAGAGGCCTTGAAGGCATATGAAAGGTACTGAAGGGTGTTGCAGGATTGGTGTTTGTAAAAAGGGATCGAGTTGACACACAGCCCAACACCTAGCATCCTGCAATTCCTACAGGAAGGTTTTGATCGAGGGCTTGATGTCCCCACCTAATGGCCCAGTGGCCTGAAATAATGTCTGACAGAGTCTAATGGGTTAGGCTCTGACTGACGGCTGTACCTTGGTTAATAGACCTTTGAAGAGTGTATCCCTGACTAGACAAGTGTCAGCTCCAGGGTTGCCTCCAGGGACCTTTTCTTAGTACTGGCGCAAGCAATTCCATAGACCAAAAGGGATACAGGTATTGACCAAGCCAAGAGTGTGCAAGCATTTCCTTAAGCTGAAAGAGACTGACAACAAGGTCCATGAGTAAACTACTCTGGTTGGCAAGGATGCAAAGAAGCAAAGGCAAGGTTGGGAAAAAAGAAGCTTGTTGCTTGTGATTGTTCTCTAGAAGTTGATATAACTCACATTGCCAAAGCCAAGAGGAGAAGGGAGCTATACATCATAGGGGCATTTTGTTTGTTATTGGTGTTGCAGACAGACAAGAGTGGCAAAGAGGCTGCCCTTCTGGAAAGTGAAAGTTCCGGAGAAGAATGCCTTGCTTACTTGAAGTGGTTGACTTGCACTTTAATCTTGTCTTTTTCGTGAAAACTGTTCAAAGTCACAAAGATACAATCTACTGAATCTATGGTGATATTGTATTGGTTGTCAGTGGATTTGAAACTTCAGAAGCGCGGTTGAATGTGGAACACTATGGGGCAGGCGAGTAGACCCGCATTGTGAAATCTTGCAGAAGTTAACCTGATATGAGAGTTGTTCAGGTGAACGTGAAGTGCTGTGAAGTCATCCATGACAAAGATATAAACTGTAATTCCTAGTACTATAAAGAAAGGCTGAATAATCAGATGCTGTGTTTCTCTGAATCATACAAGACGCTGTGTTCCATTAACCTTACCGGGAGAAGTGTCTATTTGAACTGTGTTTCTTCTCTGACATTTGTAAAATTGTGACAAAGCATCTCGGTCTGAAATAACACTGATGCTATTTGATGACGTGGAGAATTGTTGTTCAAGGAAGAAAAGAAATGTTTCTTTTATTTGAACTTTGGTTAACAGAACTCTATGGTGACACATTGAAGGAGCCAAGAACTGAATTTAGACTTTATTACAAACCCAGATTTCCTTGTTTCTTTTTGTTGAACATTGGAACTAAATCCATCTTGGAACCTGGGGAAGGGGAGTTCACCCAGGCTACCAAGAAAGACTGTATATTGAAAATACCATTGTGGATATTTGTTGCGAATTACCATGTTTTCTTGTGTACTTTATGTTTAAGTGTGAGGGCCAGATATCATGTGTTAGAATGTTTTCCTTTAGTTCTGATAGGCAGGGAAATCCTCATCAGGGTAGGGATAGTGAGGCGTTTGATGAAACTTATAATTTAATCAAATGCCATATTTTGAGAAATCATCCAAAATTATCCAAGTAACATTTCTGACCCCTCACAGTGCTGGTAGAGAGAGAGTGGGGATTGTGCAGTGGCTAGACTGAGTGAGGGTAAGGTGGGTGGGTGGGTGGGGGTAGAGAGGGTGGAGGTAGAGTGGGTGTGTCTAGAGAGAGTGGAGGGTAGGGTGGGTGGGGGTAGAGAGGATGGGGCTTTGGTGGGTGGAAGCAGAGACTGGGTGCTAGTGTGGGTGGGTTAGACAGAGTGGAAGTAGGTTGGTGTGGTAGGGAGAGTGAAAGTAGGGTGGGTGGGTGTAGAGATAGTTGGGGTAGGGTGGGTGTGGGTAGAGAGAGTTGGAGTAGAGCGGATGGGTGTCGGTAGAGAGAGTGTGGATTGGGTGGGTGAGGGTAGAGGGGTTGAAGATTGGTTGGGGGTAGAGAGGTTGGGGCAGGGTGGGTAGTTGTAGAGAGTGTTGGTAGGGTTGGTGGGGTAGAGAGTGGGGTTAGGGTGGGTGAAGGTAGAAAGGGAGGGGGAAGGGTGAGAGGGTGGGGTAGGCCTGGTAGTTGGGGTTATAGAGAGTGGGGTTGGGTGGGTGGTGGTACTTTGTTGGGGCCAACACAAGTTGAAGAACAAAGCAGCCTTTGGAGGACTTGTCAAAAGTAGCCCAAAATTGCCTAATCAAAACCCAACCAGCAAACGTAATGGGGCTGGCAGGTTGGAGGGGGTAAAGAGAGTGGGAGTGGGGTGGGTGGGTGTAGAGGGCAGCCTCAGGAGGACAAATAAATCTGCTGTCAAAAGTAGCCCAAACTAGCCAAATTGTCCCAAACAAATAGCCCAAAATAGCACAATATGAAATCATTGCGCAGCTGAGAAATGGAAAGCCCAGCACCTGACTTTTGTTAGGGAACTTCTCATTGGGTAGTACAGCGGAGGAGTTTGGAAAATGATTATAGTGATTTGGTAGTTTCATGCCATGGCATTGCCCGTTGCTATGCCAACTAAATATTCTCAGTTCAGAACCCTGATTCCCTCTCTCTCTTCTCTAACAATGATTTATGTGGCGCAAGCGCCACACACATTCGCCAGAACCAAAAAAAGAAAAGAAAGATGCAAGGAATTACAGTTTATCCACCAGTAGATGGCGAACCCACAACTCGATGGTCAGAATGGAAAGAATATTGGGGCAACTAAATAGAAACAGTTGAACAAGAAGGGCTAACTTCTGAAAAGAAACACCCATTACTACTACATGCATTAGGTCCAGAGGGACAAAGGAAATACAGAGAATTACCCCCCTTAGCTTTGAATGAGTCTGGGGCAGTAGACATGGACATATATGACAAAAACATGACGCAACTGGGTTTGCACTACGCACTTCGATGAAAGTGGCCATGAACAGATTATACTTCTACTCCAGGTTCCAAAGCCCAGAAGAGTCTACAGAAGAATATGTTTCGGCATAGAAGGCTTTGTCACTCCCATGCAGATTCGCCATTGGGATAATAATGGAAGAACTCATTTGACAGCAAATAATCATTCATACATATAACATTAATAAAAGAAAGATTGTGAATGTGAGGAGATCCAACACTAGCAAAGACCATAGCAAACGCCAAGAAAATTGAACACACTGAACTGTGCTCTAAAGAGATCAAAGGGGAAAAAGGGAAGCCTCTCGACTGAAGGAAGAAGGAGAGAACATGCCGGGCGCAGTGAGTAGTATGCTGATAAATTGGATCAAGAAGAGAACAGAAGGAAAAATTAGAGAGAAAGAAAACAAGAAAGAAAAATATATAATTTGAGTGGAGAGAAGGAAAGTGGCACAAGCAGAGGGAAAAAATAAATGTTTGCGGGGCGGCAGAGTCTGTCGTGAATATCAGGGTTGGTTGAACTATCCCCTCCTTCCTCCTCACCTGAATCGACTGTGGACCTTTCCTATAGTTCCGGCCTTCTTCCAGGACGTCTTTGGGTCTGCGCTTTATCAGTCTTCCTTGCTTCCTTCTTTTGCCGTAAGTAGGGGCGAGCTCCCTGGGATGCCACACTGTCGGGTAACTAGAGAACACGAACAGCGGGTACTCCCGGGAGCCGGCACCTGAACAGGGAAAAAGCCCAAAAGGGCAGAAAAAACCCTGCAGCAATTGTTCCGATGAAAGAGTCAGTGGCAATGAGAAGTCCAGGCGAACGATCCTTCAGCGTAGAACAGTACCATAGAAGGGATTGGAGAACAGCTGTGGTAAGTGCACCTGAAGTAGCCCGAATGGCTCACAAATAGCTCCAGGAGGAATGGAACATCTAGCGCTCAGGCTATATGAATGTAGAAGCATGGGCGAGGGGAGACAAGCCGAAGGGCAGAGTGGAGAGGGAACGGAAAGAGAGAGAGAGAGAGACCAGAGCGAGCTGTACCGAAGCGAACAGCCCGAGAGAAACAAAAGGAGGACGAAAACACGGGAAGCAACACAGGAGAGAACACACGTAGGAGGGATACACCAAGCGTTACCTTCGAGTCGGGGAAACACAGTGAAGGTGCAACGCGAGGAACGCCACAGAGAGCCGGCCGTAAGAAACGCCGGCGGCCATCTTGGAAAAACACTAGAGCGGTGCTCTAGACGGCCGTCAGACGTGGTGGAACAGTTAATGGTGGCTTCTCCATAGGGAAAAGAAACGCCGCCCGACTGAAGTCATGACAGTATGCCCCCTTCTACATGGGGGGCCCCCAGGCTTGCCCGGATACAGTCTATGAAACTTTCTAATGAGTCGAGGGGCGTGAATGTGTCTCACGGGCTCCCATGTCCGTTCTTCGATGGGATAACCCTTCCAGTGAACCAAATATTGTAGACTACCGTGATGGTAACGGGAATCCACCAGATGTGAAACCTCATATTCAGCTGGTCCAGACTGCACATCAGCAGAATGCCTCTTGGATCGTCTCTTGTATGGATCCGGAAGGTATGGCTTCAAAAGGGAGGTATGGAACACGGGATGCACCTGTTTAAGGGAGGGGGTAGCTGAAGGCGAAATGCAACAGGGTTTACCTTCTTCTTGATTTGGAAAGGCCCGATATATCTTGGTGCAAATTTCCCTATGTGCGTCCAGCGAGGTAGAAATTTAGTGGCTAACCAAACCTTATCACCTTCCGACCAAGAAGGTGCAGCCTTCCTCTTCTTGTCAGCCCATAATTTATACACATGTCGGCTAGCGTCCAAGGTTTCACTGGCTAGCGCATGGGTGTCTTTGAGTTCCTTCAGGAGGTGGTCAAGAGTGGGTGACTTTGAGGGTTGGATGTCTGCCAACGGCAGATGTTTCGGATGGTAACCAAATGTGCAAAAAAAAGGAGACATATTAGTGGCTGAATGTTTGGTATTGTTATAGGTGAACTCGGCCATAGGGAGAAAGACGTTCCAGTCCTCTTGCTTTCTGCCACAGAAACATCGAAGATATTGTTCCAGCGTGTGATTGAGGCTTTCCGTCTGACCGTTGCTTTGTGGATGGAACCCAGATGAAAGGGCTCGTTGAATCCCCAGTTGTTTACAGAGGGCACCCCAAAACTGGGAAGTGAATTGAGGACCTCGATCGGACACCACGGTCTCAGGAAGGCCATGAAGCCGCACTATATCTTTCAGAAAGGTCTTGGCTGTTTCAGGGGCTGTAGGTAATCCTTTCAAGGGAGTGAAGTGAGCCAATTTGCTTAGAGAATCCACAGTCACCATGATGACAGTGTTCCCTTCAGAATTTGGCAGGTCCACAATGAAGTCTGTAGAAACGTGGGTCCATGGTTGTTTGGGAGCAGGTTCCTGTTGCAGAAGACCTAGGGGTTTGGTTGAATGATACTTATTGGAAGCACAGATGGCACAGGTAGATACATAAGAATGTACGTCTTGGTTCCAACCTGGCAACCAAAATAGCCTGGACATCAAATCCTTGGTGGCTCGAATGCCCTTATGACCAGCCATGGGCGAATCATGACACCATGAAAGGGCCAGCCTTTGGTGTTTCTTGTTGGGCAGGTACAAGGCTTGACCCTTGAAAAGGATTCCCTCTCTTTCTTCCAATTTGGAGGATGCTTCTGTCTTCATCGGTGCACGGTGTTGTTCGCACTGGACTTCGCGTAAAAAAGTATTTGCCACAGTCCGTACCTCTTTGCCCGCTAACAATAATTCGTGGCTAGAATCTGCCTCATAGTCCGACCCCAGATTGCGTGACAGGGCATCAGCTAAGATATTCTGTTTGCCTGGTAGATAGGTAATCACAAAGTCAAACTGAGAGAAAAAATATGCCCAACAGGCATGTCTAGCATTGCGACATTCCATCTGTTGGAGTATACGAAGGTTACTGTGGTCGGTACGAACTGTAAACTTATGCATGGCTCCCTGAAGAAGATGACGCCATTCTTCACAGGCATGTTTGATAGCCATTAATTCCCTCTCGATGACAGAATAATTCCTTTCACTGGGTGACAGAGTCTTTGAATAATAAGCCACAGGATGTTCAAGACCGTCCTTGCCCTTTTGCAAGAGGGCAGCTCCTATGGCTCCTCCTGAGGCATCCGTCTCTACAATGAAGGGAAAAAGTTGATCCGGTTGTTCCAATACGGGAGCCGAGGTGAATGCCTCCTTTAAGGTTTGGAAAGCTAAATTCGCTTCTTGTGTCCAAGTGAAGATAACGCCCTTCTTCAAGAGTGATGTAATAGGAAGAACCATATTGGAGAAGCCTGAAATAAATTGGCGATAGAAGTTGGCCAGACCGAGGAAACGTTGTACTTCCTTAACGTTTCTTGGAGCGGACCAATGGGTGATTGCTTGTATCTTACAGGGATCCATACGAATGCCCTCATGGGAGAGGATAAAACCCAAATAAGACACTGAACAGGCCTCGAAGACATACTTTTCAGGCTTTACCAGTAACTTGTTTTCCTGTAGACGTTTCAGCACTTGTCGGACCTGTCTTCTATGTTCAGGAAGAGAGGAAGAGTAAATGAGGATATCATCCAAGTATACCACCACTGAAGAGAATAGGAGGTCGGCAAACAATCTATACATAAAGCGCTGGAATATGGCAGGGGCGTTTACCAAACCGAAAGGCATAACTCGATATTCGAAATGCCCTAGTGGGGTTCGAAATGCCGTCTTCCATTCGTCACCCTGTCTTATACGGTGCAGGTGGTACGCACCCCTGAGATCCAATTTTGTAAAGACAGTCGCACCTTGGACAGCTTCTATTATCTCTTTGATTAGCGGCATAGGGTAACGGTCTTTAACAGTAAGGCGATTTAGGCCCCGGTAGTCGATACAAGGACGGAGTTCCGATGATCCCTTCTTCGGGATGAAGAATAGCGATGCTCCAGCGGGTGATTTGGACTCCTGGATGAGCCCATTCTGTAGATTGCAGTCTAGGTATTCCTTAAGAGCCTTCCGCTCGGGTAAAGATAGGGGAAACATCCTTCCAAAAGGAACAGACGCATCTGGTAGGATCTCAATTGTGCAGTCTTCTCTTCTGTGAGGAGGAAGGGAGTGAGGTTGTTTGTCCATGAAGACCTCAGCATACTCCTGATAGTGTTCCGGTACTTGATGGAGTGAAGCTGTCAGCACGGATTCACTCTTCTGCAGGGAGTCTAGGGGGTATTTGTTGTTTAGACATTCATTAAGACAAAGATGCGACTGAAACTGGATAGTATTGTTTGACCAATCGATCTTTGGGTTATGTTTACGCAGCCACGGGATCCCGAGGATCACCAGGAAATGCGCTGCTTTAATGAGATCGAATGCCATTTCCTCCTGATGTTGAAACAATTTAACCCGAAGTGGCAGAGTCTCTTGAGTAACAGGTCCTGAGGACAGAGGCTGGCCATCCACCGGAATGGGTAGATTCTTTGGGACGATGGGCACACCATTCTCTTGAGCCCAGGATACATCGATGAAATTTCCTGCTGCCCCACAATCCAACATGGCTAAGGCTTCCCAGAAGGTAGAGGAGTCCCGGGACAGTATAACCTGAAATACCATAAGACGATTGTCTTCACGGGGAAGAGGAGTCAAAGTGTTGGCACAGGGATTCATCCCAACACCCCCGGACCTATCCCTGTTTAGGTTCGGGGTGAATCGTTTCCCTGGCAGCGTGGAGGAACCTCAGGGCAGTTACGGAGCAGATGTTTGCTAGAACCGCAATACATGCAGAGACCTAGCTCCCTTCTTCTCTTCTTCTCTTCGGCTGTTAAAGGTCCTCGGGTGGTGCCTATTTGCATCGGTTCTTCCCCAACGGATGAGGTTGGATGTTCCCTAGAAGGGTTTGGGGAGAAGGTTGAGGGAGAAGATCGTGGACGTTTCCTTTCTTGTCTTCTTTCTCTCAATCTATACCCAATCTGGAGAACGAGGGACACTAGTTCCTGAAATGTCTGAGGTCGTGCAATACGTGCCAGTTCTTCCTTTATCTCTTCATGCAAGCCGCGACGAAACAAAGTCTGTTGAGCAGAATCAGGCCATCCGGCATTTGTGGCAAGCTGCATGAAGGAGGTAACATAAGTATGTACGTCGTGCGTACCCTGTCTGATATCGAGGATTGCTTCATAAGAGGCATACTGTACCTCGGGTCGGTCAAAGCGAGACTTTAGGAGTTGCACAAACAGATCGTAATTAGCAGTGGCTGGGTCAGCCTGTAACACCAACGGTGAAGCCCATGCCAAGGCACTTCCCATTAAATTAGACACTAGGAATCCCACCTTGGCCCTGGTAGTCTCATAAGTACGAGGGCGGAAGGTGAAATATAACTGACAGGCGTCCAGAAATGTCTTCAATGTTTTTGGATCTCCGTCGAATTTCTCGCAAGGTAAAGGAAGGGGAGGTAGATCTCCACGGGCATCCTCACGAGCTGCTACCTGTTGTCGCAGAGACTGATTTTCGGACCGGAGGGATTGCACTTCTACGGTAAGTCCCTGTATGGCTGTCACCAATTCTTGGTACTGCTCGAGAGATGCCATGGGGGTCCTTAGGCGTTGCACTCTGTCGTGAATATCAGGGTTGGTTGAACTATCCCCTCCTTCCTCCTCACCTGAATCGACTGTGGACCTTTCCTGTAGTTCCGGCCTTCTTCCAGGACGTCTTTGGGTCTGCGCTTTATCAGTCTTCCTTGCTTCCTTCTTTTGCCGTAAGTAGGGGCGAGCTCCCTGGGATGCCACACTGTCGGGTAACTAGAGAACACGAACAGCAGGGACTCCCGGGAGCCGGCACCTGAACAGGGAAAAAGCCCAAAAGGGCAGAAAAAACCCTGCAGCAATTGTTCCGATGAAAGAGTCAGTGGCAATGAGAAGTCCAGGCGAACGATCCTTCAGCGTAGAACAGTACCATAGAAGGGATCGGAGAACAGCTGTGGTAAGTGCACCTGAAGTAGCCCGAATGGCTCACAAATAGCTCCAGGAGGAATGGAACATCTAGCGCTCAGGCTATATGAATGTAGAAGCATGGGCGAGGGGAGACAAGCCGAAGGGCAGAGAGGAGAGGGAACGGAAAGAGAGAGAGAGAGAGACCAGAGCGAGCTGTACCGAAGCGAACAGCCCGAGAGAAACAAAAGGAGGACGAAAACACGGGAAGCAACACAGGAGAGAACACACGTAGGAGGGATACACCAAGCGTTACCTTCGAGTCGGGGAAACACAGTGAAGGTGCAACGCGAGGAACGCCACAGAGAGCCGGCCGTAAGAAACGCCGGCGGCCATCTTGGAAAAACACTAGAGCGGTGCTCTAGACGGCCGTCAGACGTGGTGGAACAGTTAATGGCTTCTCCATAGGGAAAAGAAACGCCGCCCGACTGAAGTCATGACAGAGTCGTACACTATGCCAACTCAAATCAGTGTCCACCACTGAATTTGAAGTGTGCAAACTGTGGCATAAGAGGACATTTCGTGGTTGTATGCAGACACAAAAAGAAAATTGCAAGAGGGCTATACGTCCGAAGAGGAAAGAATCATGGTCATATGAAACAGAGCATAAGACTCAGAATTGAAGTGTCCTAGCTGCAACATATGTGTAGATGGCACAAAAGTGATTGTGTACAGTTGCTACCCATAAACTATTATTGCTACAAAGAAATGAGAAAAGAAGTTTCCACTGCAACGCTACAAAAATCAGATGTGATGAACCCTGGAGGATTTGAAGGGATGAGTATACAGATGCTGAGATATTTTCATGCAGTGGCTGAATTCAAAGACAGGATGGCAGCTATAAAGATCTATGTAGCTAAAAAGGGAGTTGAAGTACTGGACTAGAGGGACCAACCTGAGCTTAAAATCAGACTAGATCCATGTCTCGATAAACCAGTTGTATGTGTACAAGCCAAGTTGAGCACAGAGGCAGAAGCATTTGGAGAGATTTTGCGTTCCAACACTGGTTGCCTGAAGGGATATGCACACAAGATAATTGTCAAGAATGGAACCATACCAGTAGCCCACAATGCAAGGAGCCTTCGATTTGCACTCAGTCAAAGTGTAGACAATGAATTAGAAAGGTTGGAAAAATAACAAATCATTGAAAAAAATAGAATCGTTACAGTGTTAATCTAAGAATCTAAGAGTTATAAATAAAAACATTCAAGTTGATCAGTTTCCCTTGTCAAAAATTAAAAAACCGCTGATTTGTGTCAGTAGTGCGCACAGCTTCACCACCTTAGATATATCAGCGGCGTATCACCAGATACCCATTATAAAGACAGCAAAGACATCACAGCATTCATATCATCATACGGGCTGTACAGATACAACAGAATGCCGTTTGGATTGGCAACGGTAGCGCCTGTGTTTCAACGAATGATGTTGCATGTTCTTAAAGGGTTGAAAGGGACGTCAGGACAATATGCTGAAATATAGAAATGGCATGAGAGAACACGATGAAAGACTTGGTGCTGTTTTGAAAAAATTTAAGGAAAGGGGTCTGACTACTGAGATCTCGAAATGCAAATTCAGAATTCAAAAATGTAGAGTATTTAAGGCATGTGTTGAATGGCCAGGGATATAAATCCAAATTGCATGCACTTAAAGCAGTCAGAAATGCACAGGTTCCCACAGCCTAAGAAGAAGCGAGATTGTTTCTATGATTGGCAGAATTCTACAACAAATTTATGAAGGACTTTGCTGAATTGACACAACCATTAAGAACATTGTTAAAAAGGGATGTAAAATGTGTATGGAATGATGAGTGCGAGGATGCTGTAAGAAAGATAAAAATTGCACTTTCTGAAGTTCCTAGCTTAGGGGGATAGATCATCGGGATATGCCAGTGAAGTTGACAGTTGATGCTAGTGGAAAAGGATTAGGTAGTAGCAGTCATGTCACAAGTAATAGATGGTTCAGAAAGGATAATATGTCATGTTTCAAGAGCCATTTCTGAGACACAAGCAAAGTATTCGGTCATAGTGCGTGAGTTGCTAGCATGTGTCTAGGCAATAAATCATTTTTGGGATTATTTGTGGGGAAACAAATTTACTGTATGCATGGATCATAAGCCACGAGTAGAGGTACTGATAGTCAATGGACTGACCAAAGCGTCTCTCAGAATCGACATATTGAGTTTGAATTTACAAGAATACAATTTTCAAGTAAAATATCTCCCAGGGGCAGAGAATAGAGTGGCAGATTGTCTTTCGAGATTACCGCCAGAGGGTGAAGAAAATAATGACGTAGAAGAAGTAGTAGCATTGTTACAAGCTAATGAGTTGTGACATGACAAAGGAAAAATGGTGTAAAGAATTGACCAACAATGTTGACTTGAGGAAAGTGATGGAATGGAGGTGTGGTGGTTGGCCAAACAAAAGTGGAATTGAAGAAAAGGTAGTTCTGTATTAGATTGTGAGGGATGAATTGTCAGTTGATGATGGGTTACTGTTGCATGGACAACAAGTGATTCCTCCCAATATGTTAAGAAGTTACATTATGCATATGGGACACAAAGGTCATCCTGGCATAACTGGTGCTAAAAGAAGTATTAGCAATAGAGATTGGTGGCCAGGCATAGGTAAAAGTATAGAAAGAATGAGCAGGAGTTGTTGGCCATGTCAACATTCTGAGAAAAGTTTAAAAAACAAGAAAACTATTTATTAACCCTGTGGAACTGCAAAGTGGTGCATGGATAAAAAAAAGTGGGACTTGACATTTTGGGTCCATATCATGTATTAGGAAGAAGATTCAAGTAAATAATTGTGATGGTTGACTACTATTCAAAGTGGCTAAAGGTCAGGGCAGTGAGGGATATTTCGTGTGCAGATATCATAAAATTCATGGAGCTAGTGTTCAGAAAAGAAGGTTATCCTTCTTTTGTGTAGTGGTAAGTGACAGTGGACCCCAGTTTAGAATATGCAAAGGGGGGATTCCGGAATGCAGGCAGTGGATGCAGCAGCATAATCCTGTAGCTCCTGGCCCTCTCCTTCTACTGATAATATTGGGATTATGAACTCTAAGAAAAAGATTGATATTACTGAAAACCCAATCCCTTAGAAGTCCAAACCAGCTTCAGAGATGGGCGAGGTTCCTAGCACACAGGATATCTATTCCTTGCTTCTAAAAGTGGCACAAGATCTGGGAAAAATGGCACAAGAAGTGGGGGATGTTAAATCCTCCATGGATGATCTTTCCCTGAAAGTCTTCCAGCTGGACAGCCGAGTTTCTGTCCTAGAAAGTGGCTCAACCTCGATGACTACAGAAATTGCAGGAAGTTTCAGGGCATATAACAGCCTGAAAGATGAGTTGCAGAAAGGAAGAGAGAAATGCTTGGAGATTGACTTGAAAATTAGAAGCATGAACCTGAGACTGGTTGGGATTGAGGAAGAAACCAATGAGGACTTGTTACACTTGGTGATGGATTGACTGAAGACATGCTACAGTTGTGATCAAATTGTCCCAGGAGATATAGATAATGTGTACAGAGTGGGCAGGAAATCTGGCCCAAGAGCTAGACAGATTTTTATCTCACTCATGAATACAAGGACAAAGGAGGACATCCTGAGGGCAGCAAGAAAAAAAGGGAGTGCTCGCTTCAAAAGTAATCACATTTTTGTATATCCGGACTATCCTAACGAGTCTTGTTGATCAGAAGGTCCTTTAAAGAAGCACAGGATTTATCAAGACTTGTGGGTGTGAAGGCATATCTTAACAGAGCTAACTTGCTGACTCTGGCTCTTCCTGGTGGTGAAAGGAGCACTTCTGATCCTAAAGAAGCTATGAGTTGGCTGGAGTAATTGAAAGATAAGTGTAACTGATATTTATATGTGCATGTGCTGATTAACTTTGTCCCCACAAGTTTTGGAATTATAGACATAATTTTCAACTTTCTTCGATGCTATTGCATTTTAATTGATGTAAAATGGCGCTGGTGCGTTGATTCAATTAAACAAATTTACATTTCAAAGTTCGCTTAATGAGTCTGTGGTTCTCTCATCGAAGCGCAGAAGAGGGAGTTTGAAGTAAAGGACCCTCCGACGTGCCTTTTATGTGCCTCATCTGACTTGAGGGTGGGGCATATCGCGGATATGCTTCAGTTGCCGGAGGCTCCTGGAACTCTCAATTGCAAGTCTTTCCGCACCTGTGCTACGTTAATTGGGCGATCGCAGCCCGCGGGTGGTTCTTGGATGTTCGGATGATGGATTTGCTGCCAGGACCTGGGATCGAGCAGCTGACTTGGCAGGTAATGTCTCTAAGGTCAACATGCTGCGTAGTTCCGGAAGCGGTGGCATTGTGGACTTGGACTATTACAGTCTACGCGCCCAGCTCAATCGGAGGTCAGCGGTTGCTTATGAGCTGTGTTTTTGGTACTGCATTACGGCCTCATGTTAGTAGCTCCCCATAACGTACGGTCGAGCTCTGATAGTGCACTTTGTATTCACCCATATGAAAGTGCGCTGCTTTAAATATTAAGACTTCCAGACCACGGTGACTGACCTTACTTGCTTAGTTCGGTTGCTGATCAAACAGCATATTGTACTCAACCCCTGCACTGGGCTCACATATACCGCCCACATAATGCAGACTAATGATCTGTGTAAATTTCACCACATGCTGTTGGCTTTCAACAGTGTTCTTAGAGGATTTGTTACGTGATGGCTGTATGTTACTAGGCTGTTTCCAAGGTTCATATGCCTTAATTTTACTCGTAGTTCGGTCTAGTTGGTAGATTATTATCTGTGGGGGAATGTATAGTTTACACCATTTACACCATTCTCAGTGTGCGCTATATTTTTATTGGTCTAGACATTTTCAGCATGATTGATATGTTCTCAAGTGAATGTATGATGTAATGATTGATCATATCCAGTGAAGGTTGACACGATATTCTGTTCGACGAAAGATAGGTGGACTAGACGTGATGGAAGGGTTGACTGATTAGGGTTTAGGAAAACTGCACAGGAGACGTGTTGTCTAGTATGAATATTGAGCACACTGACTCTTAACACCCTTTATATCGGTTGTGATGAATACTCATGGCTGATAATGTATAAAACAACATGTTTGTATTTGTATTTATTTTAATTTATATAGCGCTTTAATCCAAAGCGCTTTACAAGAGGAACAAGTTAATACAACAAGCAATACATGACAATGAATCTAAACCAGAAAACAGTACAACAAACATTTACATTTATGATGAGGTTAAGTACTAATAGAGGGACAGAAGGTAGGAGGAGAGGGTGGAGGTGGGTTAAGTAGTGAGAGAGGAAACAATGGGTGCTGGGGGAGAGTGGAAGAGATAGGATTTTGGAGAAGTGCGAAATAAGGGGTAGGAGGTGATGGAGCGGACGGGAAGAGGAAGGCGGCTCCAGTGGAAAGGAGTGAGAAGTTGGAAGGAGCGGAAGCAGGAGGGGGCACAGGGGGGAGGTGGAGTAGAGAGAGGGTAGAGATCCACAGAACATAGAGAACGAGAAGGAGTATAGAAAGCGAGAAGGGGGGATAGGTAAAGAGGGGCAAGACCATAGAGGGCTTTGAAGACTAGGCAGGCGAAGTTAAATTTGAGCTGGGAGTGAAATGGGAGTCAGCCTCTTGAGTTAAGAGAAGAGGAGATGGAGTTGTGAGGTGAGAGAAGGCAGAGGGAGCGAATGGCAGAGTGGTAGACAGATTTGAGGGGGGAGAGATGAGAGGAGGGGAGTCCAAAGAGAAGAGTAGAGCGGTAGAAAAGTCTGTAGAAGAGGAGGGGGAGATGAGGAGTTTGGTAGCTTGGAAGGTTAGGAAAGGACACATTTTGCGGATGTTGTAGAGGTGGAAACTGCAAGATCTGGCAGTGAGGGAAATGTGATGAGAAAGAGAGAGGTGGGTGTCAATGTGCAGACCAAGGTTGTGGGCATGGGGAGAGAAGGGGAGTTGGGAAGGAGGAAAAAGAATGAAAGGAGGAGGGGAGGGAGGAGGAAGAGTGTTGGCAGTGAAGAAAAGGAGTTCAGTTTTATCTGCATTAAGAGTAAGAAAGTGAGAGGCCATCCAAGATTTAATAGCAGAGAGGCAAGAAGAAAGTTCATAGTGGATGCAGGAAGAAAGGAGGAGAAAGAGAGGAAGATCTGGGTATCATCAGCATAGAAATGATGTGAGACATCAAAGGAGGAGATTATAGAAGAAAGGAGGGAATTATATAGCGAAAAGAGAAAGGGGCCAAGGACAGAACCTAGGGGAACGTTGTGGTTGAGTGGAGTGATTGGGGAGGTGGAGCCACCCTAGGAGACTGAGAAGGTGCAGTTAGAGAGATAGGAGAACCAATTAAGAACTGAGTCTTTAAGGCCAAATGAAGAGAGAGTGGTAAGGAGTAGAGGATGGTCGACAGTGTCAAAGGCAGCAGAAAGGTCCACTAGGCCCAGAATAGAGGAATGCTTAGAGTAGCGGGCAGAGAGGAGAGAGCTGAGAACAGAGGTAAGAGCAGTTTCGGTAGAGTGAAGAGGGCGGAAACCAGATTGGGGAGGGGGGGGGAGAATGGTTAGAGATGAAGGTAGAGATTTGAAAGTAGACAATGCATTCTAGGAGTTTAGAAAGGAAAGGTAGTAGAAAGATGGGACGATAAAAGCGAGATGGGGATTAGCCGTAGGTTATCTTAAGTAGTCTCTGCATCTGATATTAAATACATGTTAGGTGTGGAATAAAAATAAAAAAAATAACGAATATGCAAAGGAAGTTGTTGTCATAAAATGGAAATTCACATCTAATGATCACCCATAGGCCAACTGGTTAGAAGAAAGGTTTAACAGGGTGTTTGTTTAAACAGCTGAGTTAGCTAAGAGAAATAACTTAGACATGGTCAAGGCTATTGAAGACAGAGTATGGGCTGTTAGGTCAACCCCAAATGCAGTGACCGGTGTTACTCCTTTCAGGTTTATGAGAGGAAGAAATTCTAACAACAAATTAAGTCCTGCATGCATACTTGCTTGTTTGTTTGTTTATTTATTTATTGAGCGCACCAGACCCTAGGGTAGCAGGGCGCAAGAGAACAAGGAGGTTTACAGCTTAGTTAACGTTTACAGGTTACAGATTAGTTAACGTTACAGGTTACAGGCATAGTGGACATTTCGAATCTGCAGGGTAGGGCAAGTGCAAGTGCAGATAAGGCGTAGCTAAACAGTCGAATCTATGGCGATCAAACAGTAAAAGCAGGTTAGTACAAACATTATAAGAAGACGTTACGTATAAAGTGACTTGCCAACGCTACAGATTTAAGGCAGTAGGCTACTGCTTTTTAAGCAGTCCTACCGCCTACAGATTTGGGTGACAGATCCTACCGCTTTTTACAGTGGCAGGTCATTTATGTGACTCTAAGGCAATTAACGTCTGTGCGGTGGGTGGGTAAGTGATATATGTGAGTGATGTTGTCATGCGATCCCCTGCATGGAGATTGTGGCGGCGGTTCCGATGAAGTGGACATTAGAGAATACACAGGCTTTTTCTCTTTCTCTGGTAACGGTCTAGTCTTTGCATGTTTCTCTACGTTGTGACGTAGCCATTGCCGGAAGACTTACTCCGTGTCTTCCTGGCAAACGGCACGTTGCAACTGTGTGTTTTCTCGCTCTTGGTTGCTGTACACTGTGTTGTGTTTTCTCACTGATCTCCCTGCTCATTACGACCCCTGTCGTTTCCCATTTTCCCTGCCTCCTCTATTCCTCCATTTTCCCCTTCCTTGCTCATGTCCTCTCCGCTTGTTCCCGGCTATGGCTCTCTGGGTCCCTTCCGGACTCCGCTGCTTCCGCGTTCCTCCTTCATTGGACCACAAGCTCCCGGCGCTTCCTGGATTAGGACTTCACCTCCGCTGCCTACTACTTGGACCATCAAGAGGGGTTTTTTGTACGCCTTTGGCTTTTTCCCCTACTTTCACCTGCCTGCGGTGACGGGGCTGCAGAGGCCGCTGTTCACTAGCGACCGCTGTGGCTTCCCACCGCGGTTGGGATACTGCCTCCGCCGGCTACCATTATCGTGAGGCTCAGCAATACTCTACAGACTCAAGCTCATCAGGTGAGGAGTCAGAGGAGGGAAGTGGGACTGACGAGTTTGAAATTCAGATTGTTAATACGGAATCTGACGGATGTGCTCAGATCAATTCACTGACATGAATCTGCCTTGCACTCTTGCCAGGACAGACTTTAAGTGAACCACCAGTGAAGGCAAGTGGCAGAGCGTAAACCATCACACAGCATCTGCCTATCAGACTGAAGGGCTATCAGTCGCTATGTCATTCAGTGTTCAACTTGCACCGCAGGAATACATAGGTATTGCCCAGGCTGCTGCCACAGAGCAGTGGCAAACGTTCCCTATCAGCTCTGTGTGATTACCTTCTGTGTAATTGAATTTGGTTTTAACTTACCATTCAGAATTATACATTTTTAACATTTGAACATCTTTCCATGTTGTGCTGTTTGATGGGTTGTGTATTTATGAATGCTTCAATGGTGCCAACAATGTATGTTTTGTATTTTCCTGTGATGTCATTGTTATGCAAATTATTATTTTTGAAACTTGAAAAATCATACATCTTTTTGGTCACAGAATGTTGGCAAGTATGTGCATGGGTAAATGCCATAACTAAGGGCAAGGAAGTTTGTAAGGCCGAGGTGAAAAGACTAGTCGAAGTTACTCAAAAAAAGTACAAGTGGAGGTATACAGCTGAAGCATTTACACAAATTAGAGATTTCGCAACCAGGTGCTTGGGTGAGAATAAGAAAAGGTAGGAGAACAAGTTAAGGTTTATATACGTTTTTGGATCCAGTTCAAGTGCAGGAAGTGATGTCTAATGCTTTGAGAGTGATGGACGGATCTATATGGAACATTAATAGAATTGTGAAATGTATAGGAGAATTTGAAAAAAGAGGGCAAGCAATGTACAAAGCAGTGGGATGGTGTGAAAGGTGGCAGTCATTAGGGACGTACTAAAGGAGTTGATGATGTGATAGAAGAAAGAGGTTTTGCTAACTTGGGAATCTCAAGAAATTTGACAAGAGAATTTACGAGAATTAGAAAACCACCTAAGTGGACTAAAGACTATTGGATGCATTTAGATGTTCATCTTCAGAGCTCAAGTAATCGTGTTCTTTGCTACTTATCCACATGTTTTTTGGTTGTTTCTTTTGAATACCTTAAGTTATTTATGTGGTGATTTTCTTCTTTTTCACTCATTCAATTGTTTAATTTGTTACTTTTGTACACCTACACTTTTTGTTTAAGTGAAGCAACAAGGAAATGTAGAGTTTCATCTGCCACCAGGCTCTGGGAGCCCACAATTATATATTTTTTTGATCAGACCTGCACAGTTAAAGGCACTGGCTGATGATACTTTGCTTTCCAAATTACAAAAAGAAGTATCTATCAGAGCACACCTAATTACTCAAAAACTAAATAACTATTTAGAGAAATTTTATTACAATTCTGGGTGCTGGGGAAGAATACACGCCCTGACACTGGAGCATGTGTTAAACATAAAACAAAAAGTGTCTAAACTTAAAAACACTCCCGTCCCCTGCACACCTTACAAGCTGAAATAAATCAGCCAAATTTCATAACATTTGCACTTTTATATATAGAAAGAAATGTCAATTTAGAACATAGGTAACAAAATATCTTCATAAAAGTACAGAAAAAAGGTATCAACTGACTTCCAATATGGCCAGCATGAAAAACAAATCAAACCAGACAAAAAAATAAGCTCCCAATTTTGAACTGCAGCTTCAAGCTCTACGCGTTTCGGGGACTATCCCCTTCTTCAGGAGCAAAAATATCTCACAGTGGGAATGTTGTCAAAGAAAATAGAGTCTCTGTCTGTGCATCTGTCTGTGCACGACGTACACAGATCCAGGATCCCTGCGAATACTCCTGCCGTCCTCAACAAGTGAAATGTGATTGCCGAACTCTAAGGCAAATCAATAGCCAATCCAATCCAAATTCAGGACTTCCAGTACCCCGCATCCAATGTAAAGCATCCTGCTGATTATAGAAATGTATAATGCAATTCCAGAAGCGCACCTCTTCACCTCAGATTCAACGGCTCCTCTCCAATTCACACGTGTGAATTGGAGAGGAGCTGTTGAATCTGAGAGTTGGAGAGGAGCCGTTGAAGCTGAGGTGAAGAGGTGCGCTTCTGGAATTGCATTATACATTTCTATAATCAGCAGGATGCTTTACATTGGATGGGGGGTACTGGAAGTCCTGAATTTGGATTGGATTGGCTATTGATTTGCCTTAGAGTTCGGCAATCACATTTCACTTGTTGAGGACGGCAGGAGTATTCGCAGGGATCCTGGATCTGTGTACGTCGTGCACAGACAGATGCACAGACAGAGACTCTATTTTCTTTGACAACATTCCCACTGTGAGATATTTTTGCTCCTGAAGAAGGGGATAGTCCCCGAAACGCATAGAGCTTGAAGCTGCAGTTCAAAATTGGGAGCTTATTTTTTTGTCTGGTTTGATTTGTTTTTCATGCTGGCCATATTGGAAGTCAGTTGATACCTTTTTTCTGTACTTTTATGAAGATATTTTGTTACCTATGTTCTAAATTGACAATTCTTTCTATATATAAAAGTGCAAATGTTATGAAATTTGACTGATTTATTTCAGCTTGTAAGGTGTGCAGGGGACGGGAGTGTCTTTAAGTTTAGACACTTTTTGTTTTATTTGATACTTTGCTTTCCATCAGGCTTAAGGAAGAATATGCATGTTATTTTGCTATGTAGTGAGAAGTGCCAGAAAACAGGCTTGGCAGAGTTACATGTTTACACAATAATTTCAGCATGGAGAATTATGGAAGTGGGGAAAATTACAAAGGGGCTGGCATCGTGCCATTTTTTGTTGTTGTTGCAAATATTGCATATGCGTTTGTGTGCGTGAAGCAAATACATTCTAATTTCCACTTGCTGGTGCTGTGCTAGATTGGATGCAAAAAGTTAACTTTTCATTTAAGCAAATTCCACGGCATATAGAGTAAGGTTTCCGAAATTGCCTTACCATTTACCAGAGGCATTAGAACAAACCACAGGTCTGAATCTTAAAAGGTAGGGATGTAGCCAATGAACACTAGGGTGCAGGAGTCTGCTGTATTCCACCGCGGCGGCCATCTTCAAACTATTGCCATTTGGATTCATTCCACTGGAGAGACCGAGCATATAAGAAAACATTATGATTATTTGGTTGGTGAATTTAGTTTTGAATCATTCCATATCCTTTGAAAATATACATTACAAAAGTACTGTCTTTCTATTTATTACACTGCTGTAATACCGCTGTAATATTCACAAGAAATGAATACATACATAGCACGACCGTAATTTAGAAACTAAAACTATTTGTAGTCAACGAGAATCGTTGTTGATCCACGTAAGCAATCGACAAGTGCTGTTTTTGTTATCAGCCATGGCGGCACACACAGTTCTGCAGTTTATTAATCTAGCCGAAAAGGTTCTGCGCATGTGTTGATTTTTCGCGCCAAATTCGTCCCCTGCTTTGGTTTAGTTGCCGTATTCGGTTTCTAAACCAGTGAAAACACACAGGGGTATTGTGATCTTGACTCTTATCCAACATTAAAAGAACGGCAGCTAGAATGATTGGTCAGAAAACCATTCAATCGTTCTTTTTGCCCGTTGCTCAGAAACGGACCTCTTCAAAGGCATTTGACAAAAAGGAGAATGCAGCCCCTGGAGAGGTAGGGGAGAAACTTGGGCAGGATTAAGGTTTACAAACAGGGTATGGATGGGGTAGAATTTACGGAATGTTAAAGTTAGTTTCTTATTCCAATAATCTTTTGGTAGTAGAACTAGGTACATGAGTGCAGCGGGGGATGCAGCTAATAGATTTAATACGGCTGCTGGTGGAGTAAGGGTGTACGGCTCTTGCGAATGTGCTTTGGAAATATACACAAAAATGCCGTCGGGAACGTTAGTGCCATGTTATAGCGTACCTTGTTCTAAGAGCTATTGGAGAGGTGCAGGTGTGCAACTAGACATTTCGGTTGAGGGGGCTAACGTCAGAGACTGCTAGAGGGACACACCTCCTTGTATTGGGGGCATCCAACTTTACACATTAAAATTAGACTATTCTGGTGTAGCTCAATGTTAAAACGGCTTAATCTTTTACGTCTTAAACTACATACTTGAGGACTTTTTGTGAGAATTGGCTTTCTCCTGCCCCCCCACTACCCCCTTTTAAAATCCCCCTCATACATACAAGTACTAACACCCCATCACGATTTCAATTGCCTAAAAATCCATGCATGCGAATGCAGTTGTTATTGTCTGTAGTTTTCTGTCAAGGTTGTGTAGGTCAACTAGGTTTAATCAACGTAGCAAAACATTTCGAGGGGAGGCAATGGTCGCTGTGCCACTGGAGCGACGTATGGCAAATAATACAGTTAACGAAGCGGGTACGTCCTCTAAAGGGAGCGCATGCACTTTCCACGGGAAGGGTGAGGCGTGTCGTGCGCCCTTAACAGCCAATGAGACGTGATCATCTGGGCGTGGGTTACTTTGGACGTGAAACGCTAGTGGATGCTTGTCGTCACCCTCTTGGAACGGTTTCGAGCTGTCAGAATCGGTGTTCTGTGAGGATTCACTGAATGCCCTTTATTAAGGGGGTGGTGCTTGGGGGGGAAATGTGATGGCGGGAGCGGGATCAATGCACTAAGTCATCAAACTCGTTTGACAACTTTGATGGGTGTTTTGACGATATTAGCGATCTTGTAACTCTGTAGCCCAGTGGGACAATATTACAAAAAATGGTTCGCCTCCCCCAGATGGCGTGTTGTTGCTTTTCCTGGCCGATGTAGTGGTTGCCACTAATTTGCGTTACTCGCAGTGTGGCATGCTATGCAAAAAACACGGAGATCTCAGGCAATATTCGTATCATTCAGACTAGCTCTGCAATATTTGTCCACTTTTCTTTACCATTTAAAAAACTATTTTTGATTTTGTGCATTTCCTTTGGAGATTCCAATTTTAGATTCCATCTGTAAACTAGGAGTCATTGGAACCTTTTGCTGAACAACATCTGGTGTAATTCTGGAGTAAAACTATGCTTCTTGCCTGGACCCTGCCTCGTTTCTTCCGGGGCAGATGCTTCACTTCTTTAAGAATTGCTGGCTATCGCCCCCTTCTGATTCGTAACTTATGTCTTCGCGGCCCACAGACTACCCCAGTGAAGCGGTTCAGAGCTGCTAAAGATGACGACGAGGTCCTGGCAGTGGTGTCGCCACCTCTCAGCCCTGATCAGTTGGGCCGTATTCAGCGGAACAAGCAGGCAGCTCTGCAGAAACTCGCCACACGGAGTGTACCGGAAGGCTTTGGGGAGACCTGGAAGGAAGCCCTGAGCGGAGAGTTTGTGAAACCTTATTTCGCGAAGGTAGGTGAAGGAAGGTATATCGTGTATGGTGGCATTTGCATCAAGTGGAAATTATACGTTGAGTGGGTTGTTATATTATAACCTGGGCATTTGGCCATTTGCTATGCCACATACATCACCATGTTCTCATTCGCATATGCCCCTTTCATTCCCTTCGAGTAAGGTGCAGAATGAGACAGGTTTTCTTTTTTGGCATAAAAAGGCCTCAGATTTATTTTCACATCTAGTAACCACAGCAAACAAATATTGAAAATAGCTCCCAAGGTGCAGCGACTGCTCCATATCCTGTTCCCCCCCCCTTTTCTCCATGTCCATAATAGGCCCAAGACCTTCGAGTCTGAGAACCGCCTGCCCGTGCAGGTTTTTCCGGACTGGGGACGCCGTTTGTTGGGGGGAAGCTGAGCCCTCATTGCTACCACCAGACGCCCCTGCTGTTTTAGGCTCCCAGGAGGCGCTAATCCGAACGAGCAAAGCCCCTTCCGGTTTAGCAATTGCTCATTCGGAGTCTGTCTCTTATCCTTGGTCTCCAAAACGCTGCCTTGCCATCCTGCGACATTGACGGCCAGGCCCTGCCATAGCTGTTCCTCCTGAATGGTGGGTGGGTGGTAAAACGAAGTCCTCTCCTCGTTGGCGGACGTCCGGCTGCTGGAAAAGCTGCAAATGCTTTCCTGCCGGACGCCTGTTGTTTATATTGGGCTTGCCACGCCCATTCCTTTTGTTCGTCCTTCGCGGGGTTCTTGTGTGTTTTGGCACCCTTTTGGGGCTTCCCGGCCTCTCCCCAGCCCCCGAGGGGGGGAGGGGAGGGGGAAGGAGAGAGTCCCCTGCCCCAGTTATCGGGGTGCATCCTCCATTTTGTGCTTTCCCTTCCATCGTCGCCTTCATACATTATGGCGCCTGTTTTTAGCCCCAGTGTTGTTGTTAAGCACACCGTCTTCTTTGTACTAAGATTATTAGAATATGTTTATAGCTCAAAGGAGCATTATCATAATACAAAAAGGCAATAAATACGTTTAAGTTCATTTAAGAGATACAAAAGTCAATTAATCACTTATTTTATTTTTACATTTGTAGAACACACACACAAACCCATAGGTATCGGGGCGCTTTTACCAGTTACATGGGCCCAAAGTTGGGCATAGGCATAAGTGCTCACATTGTTTCAGTCATGGGGAGCCGTTAGATGGGCTGAACATTAGGGCATAGGTACAGAAATATATATTTTTGTATCGTTTTGGTTTTTGGAAAACCTTAATCTCATACAAAAACACAATAAAAACTCAATACAGTATCTTTACAAAAGACAAAAACAAGATCAACAATAAATCTGTTTTTACCACCATAATCCAAAAAAGAATAGAAAAAGAGAATTCATTATACATACTCTTAAACTTTCCATTTGCCTTAAGTTTGTTAAAGCCCCTCACCAGAGCATGTTTCAAGGAATATGGATTTAAGGAAGGCTGCAACTTCAAGTCCGCCTTTTGTGCTATTGTCACACACATCTTTGCCATACTTGATCAACGGGTAGCATCATCCATAGACTGCAGAATTTACTCTTGTGTATTTCTTGCTTTTACCAAGGCCAAACAATGCTGGACCATATGTCTACTCTACGTGTTTCAACCACCCCATCGGTTCCACAGAACCTACATGTTCCATCATTCTCACATAGCATTCCTTAAGAGAACTTCCTTGGAATCCAATGTATTCCACCTTAACCTAAGGAGTTGATTCCGCATATATTTATTTGGAAATTTAACCATAATCTGCGATATGGTTCCCCTGGACTTATGCTCCATTGATAGATGATGTTCCAGAGTGTCGCACCAAAGAGGGATTTTTTTTTAAAAAACTTTTCCCGGATTGTTTAGTAACAGATCTATATCCAATCCCAGTCCCCCCAACCTATTCTCACATTCCTTTTCCAATACACATAGAACATCCTCCTTCTTATCCAATGACCTCATTGTTACAAGATGTTTTTTAGTTTATAGAGCGTGTCTTCCATAGTCAACTGTTTTTGCTAGTAGTAACAATTTTTTCCAGCACACTCATGCCTTCAGTGATATCAGCCCAAGTTCAAACTGAATTGCTGGCATCGTGATTGCATTGGGCAATTTCAAGCACCGCCTCCAAAGCAATGCTTCCAGGCACTTCAAGCCTTCAACAAGGGTGGCCCCAAGCTCTTCCCCACAATACAGCAATTTAGGGACAATTTTCAGCTCTGAAACTGGACAGCCAGCTTGATGAAGAACCTACCAAATCTGCCATCCAGCTTTGTTAGTTGTATTGCCAACGCTTCCGCCTTTACTTTCACCCCAGCCCAGATTTTTCCACTAGATGGCGGTCCAAAAATTTTCAAGGCCAAATAAGTCATCTGGTCTGGTCTGAGCATCCGATACTGCACTCCTCTTGGGACCATGACATATTTTCCCCTTCCATCCTTCTTGAGCAGTATGGAATCTTAGTCTTTGTGGTGGTCGATCATTAGCCCATTTTTGGAAGCCTAGTCCGAGAAGTCCTCGCAAACCCTTCTTTGTGACATTGAATAGCAGAAAGTCATCTGCATAGGATAACCCAGGTACTCTTCCTATTTTTGGGTACACAAAACCACACTTATCTAGATATTCCCAGGTGTCAGATACGTACAGATTAAAGATGCATGGGCTAAAATGCATCCCCGTCGAACCCCCCCCCTTTTACTTCAATACGTCTGGATAAGTCACCTTCTGTAATCTTATTTTGATTGCTGAATTAGAGTGTAGTTTCATCAAGATCTTCAATAAGTCATTGTAAAGCCCCCATTCATGCAGCTTATGCCATCAAATCTTTCGATCAACCCAATCAAACGTGTTTGACAGGTCTATGGCGGCTACAAAGATTGATCCTTCCTTCGATGCCCAAGCGGACTGCTGGAAAATTCGTAACACTACAGCATTCAGGGATGTTTAGAGGCCCTTTTTAAAGCCCGTTAGGAGCATGACAGCCTTTAGAGTCCCTAACCCATTCGTTTAAGTGACCCAAGAGAACAGGTGAAAACAATTTGCAGTCAGCGTCAATCAGTGAGATTGGTCTGTAGTTCTTGGGATCACTTCTTATTCCCCCGCTTATAAATGATCACAACCTTGGCCAGTTCCCATGATGAAGGGAACACCCCTGTTCTCACAATGCCTCTAAATCTAATCGTCGGGATCTTCCCACAGATTTCCGGTTGGGCCTTGGAAAGGGCATTAAATAGGCCATTTGGACCTGCTGCAGGAGAGTTACTACATGCCCTTATCGAGGCCATGATCTTCTCCAACTCCATTGGCAAGGATCTCTCATCAACCCATCCTTCAACATCTACTGCCTCAGTCCCCCCCTAATACTTCCTCCCATTCCTCCCATTCCCATATAGTTCTTAAGAAGGCCACCCATTTCTGCTCTGTGACTACATTCAGTTGTTTTAGAGAGTGCCCCATGTTTCCTCGAATTTACCAATTGCCAAAAGGCCCTAGCATCTTTCCTGATCAAAGTACCTAGCATAGATTGTGCATCCCTCTGCAGCATATTCGCTCTCCTACTCTTACAATAGTTTTGGTATTTTTGTTAATGGTTTTCGAGTATTCCAGCTGATCTCCACTCCCTTCTTCTCCTTTTTGCCTCTGCCAAATCCTTGTCAGAGACATGTTTGGGGTTGCTCTTAGTCTGCTTAGTACCCTTTCCCCCATTATGTGGTGCCCCTTGTTGGAATTTATTCAGGAGCTCGTCAAGGGCCTCTGTACAGACAGCTTTAATTTTCCACTGCAGGTCCGATTGTCCATATAGGCTCCCCAAGTAAGACCTGTAAAGTTCTTTAACACTTCTAGTCTATTCCCCTTTGCGTTTGAGATTGAAGCTGCCCTTCTGAAAGCAAATTCTGCCCTTAGTATGCAGTGATCACTAAATTTGCTCAACACTTTTAAATTACCTGCATTTCTCAAAAGAAATCCAGTTCTGTGGAGACATAATCGATTGTAGAGGTTATGGACCCCCTGTGCCATGTATACATTCCTTTCTTTACACCATCAAAGGAGTCATTCAACACTACCAGACCTACCGCTTTCAACATCTCCAACCATTTTCTTCCAGCAATTCGCTTATGGTCATTGCTCTTCCCTTTTGGTCCACACCAGCCACACTTAACTGGCTTCTCACCCCCTGTCGGGACATGATCATGAATTACGCTGTGTTCTTGGCACAGATCAAAGGCCTAGCCCGCAATCCCGGCACCCAAATCAATGTGAGTAAGTCCCAAAACTTTAACCTGATACACGTTCTTGTTTGACTACCAGTTACTAGGTTGAAATAATAGTCGTTCAAGTTTTTCTTAATTCAGTAAGCAAACGATAGGGGTTGCTCACAACCACTTTTCTTGTGCGGTAAACCTCGTGCAGATCAAAGGCATTTGCCCGCAGTCTCTGCAATACAAGGTCTGATTGTAAAACCCAAGTGTGATCTACACCCACTTTGCGGCCACCCCTAGTTGAACTCTGTATCCAGAGAAATACTTCCTTAGTGCCGCAGATCAAAGGGCTATGCCTGCAGTTTCTGGACCTGACTGGAAGATGATTAACTGCAGACTCCAAATATAGGTTAAGGGCTGCCTTAAAACGCTTCTGTCAGAGTGAAGTTAAGGCCCAAAGCTGGATCAACAAGTCTTTTAGCCTCCCACCTGCGATTTATCAAAAAGTTAATAAGCGAACGCAGCACCCTTCTTGCTGCTAGTGAGATGGAGCGATGATTGGAGTAATGCTGCTTCAGTGATTTTCTTAGCAGTCCTTCTGGCTTGTAACAGCCAGTATGCGTCTATTGTCCAGATAAAAGATAATTCACCAAGATAAGATTAAATAAAGTAAAGCCACAACACCCCCACCCCTAACACCACACCAATTTTCACTGCTTTGCTTGGGCAAAGTCCTTATGAGCAGTTGGTATGCTGGGTAGGCCGCTTAAAGAAAGGTGACAATAGATCTCTGTATGCATACCACAGTCCATCAATTTCTGTCTTTCTATTTTTTTGCATAAGCAGTTTAGTAGGGTAGTGTTTACATAACCAAGTATGGGAATATGTACATATCATCTGGTAGCTCAGTTTGGACCATCAAACTTCTCATAGTTCAGTTCACTTTTCCCACCTTATATATATTGTGTTCCAGATGTTCAAGAGCGCAATATGTACAGATGTATTTCCCGTATTAAGGCAGTACCGCCAAAAAGCCTCACTCTTGATGCTGTTGCAATCAAATACGTATGGTCCCAGCAACTTCATATAGAGTGGGCCATATTTGCAGCACCTCGTCAAATACACGCTGAGCGGTCTCTGGTGTTCCAGAAAGCCCACAGGAGCAAGAGAGTCTTCCCTCTTTAGAAACACCCAACTCTGGTCCAAAGATGCCATTACCGGTAGTTTACCCATTCGCAACAGCAGCACAAACCTTTGTAATTCAGGGGTGGGGGTATAGTTTTATATAGCCTTGGAGTTTTATATTTGTAGGCTAGCTGGCTGATGTGAGCAATAGGTCCTCAGGGTAGCGAGGTGGGAGTAGTTTGTGCACCAGTCCTGTTGTTCAAGCTTGCTAGTAGACTTCTTAGTTTGTGTAAGCTGTCCTCCCAGACTGGTTTCCATCCCATGTTTCAATATTCTCCAACGCCAAAGATGTCTGTGATTCATAATGTGCGTTTGGAACTTGTTGACCTAACCAGTGCAGAAGTGGGCATCTAGGTGCTGTGCAAAACCATACTAGTCTCCTTCTTAGTGCCATGGTAGACTGTGAGGTAAGGCCATACTCCAGACAAATGATTTCTACAGGAACACTAGGGCCCAGACCCTGCATTATTTGCCAGAATTTGCCCTCCAACGCCTCTAACCACTAAAGATCATTCATGCTAAGGGATTCCAAGCCATATAGAACCGAAGTGCAAAAGCATTGCTTGTAGAGAGTAAGAATATCTTGGAAGCTATAACCAGAGGCTGCTCTCACACAACTATACATGCTTATTTTGGACTTTGCATTTCGTTTCCTGATGTTAATTAGTTCTCTATAATCTGTCCTAGTAGGGAACTCTACACCCAGGTATTTATAGCAAGTGACATCATCAATGATGTTTCCATCAATGACCAGGTTGGAAAAAGATACCGGTCTGTATGAGAAATGCATAATCTTAGTCTTATCATAATTCATGATACGATCATGCTCCTTTGCAGCTCTTCGAGAGATCACCTGAGACCAGCAAAGGGCGGCCAAATAAGACTAGGTTGTCTGAATATGAAAGGCACACAACCTTTTCCCCCATATTCTTAGCGGGCAAATATTTACAGACTCAGCACCTCCAGTATTTCAGTGATCTATATGTTGAAAAGCAGGGGTGCAAGAGCACACCCCTGCTTCTACCCCTCTTGTTTGTTTTGACCGGTACAGAGACTGAACCCCTGCTATCGAGCCTGATTTGGACTGAGATGTCCTCATAGAGACCCATTATGGCTATTAATGGGTCTCGCGGGCAGCCCAGACAGTTCATTTTGGCCCATTGTTTATTCCTATTGACCATGTCGAAGGCCGCCGAAAAGTCTATCATTTTCACATAGAGGCCGGGGTTCTTGATCCTTGCCGCCTTAGTAAGGGAATCGAACAGCCAGAGGCATTGGGTGGTTCCTGATCCTACCCTAAAGCCCATTTGGAACTTGCTGAGTAGTCCTATAGTCAACCCATTGGGTTAAAATACCCAGCAATAGTGACGCATAGATTATTCCAGTAGTATCTCACATTGCTAGAAATCAGAAGTTCTCAGGAAAAGTTCTGGTACCCTTCTTATATGTAGGCACAAGAATTGAGCACCACTAAGACATAGGAATGCATCCCTCCAAAGATACTTAATAGACAAACTTGGCTCTCCCCAAAATGTAGGATTGTTTTTTTTTTTATTACATTGGGGAGGCCGTTTGGGCCAGGAGCTCTTGAATCTTTGAGAGCTTTGACTTTAGATATTATCTCTGCCCGGTCAAAGCTTGAGCTTGTTACCTATCATGGGCTGGGTTCCCATATGGGCAGTAGGATTGTGGAAAGTATTACTGATTTATTTCACCCATGCCTGCTCCCCGATTACACAGATCTCGTGTTTTATGACTCTGGAATTGAAAGTACTCCACATTTTCCAAAACTTGCGAGAATCTTTAATCTTAGCAATAGCTACCAGTGTTGCCATTGGGCATTGTTGCTTGAGGAAACCCAATCCTCCCCTGTAGAACGCAGATTTGTGCTGCTGTTATGAATGGGTAAACTACCGGTAATGACATCCGTTGGACCTGAGTTGGATGTTTCTAAAGAGAGAAAAGACTGTCACTCATGTGGGCTTTCTGGAACACTAGAGACAGCTCAGCATGTATTTATGAGGTGCCGTGAATATGGCCCACTCTATGAAGTTGCTGGGACCATACGTATTTGATTACAACAGCATCAAGAGTGAGGCTTTTTGGCAGTACTGCCTTAATACAGGAAATAAATCTGTACATATTGTGCTCTTCAACATCTGGAACGCAATATATAAGGTGGGAAAAGTGAACTAAACTATGAGAAGTTTGATGGTCTGAATGTAAGGTATCAGATGATGTGTACTTATTCCCGTACTTGGTGATATTAACACTACCCTACTGAACTGCTTATGCAAAAAACTGAAAGCCAGAAATTGATGGAACGCAGTATGCATAAGGACAGATCTTTTTTTTTTCTTATCGTTTTTATTACAAGTGATTGACTTTTGGTGATTGACTTTTGTATCTCTTAAATGAACGTATTGTCTTTTTATATTAGGATAAAGCTTGCAAATAAATAATAAAACTACTCTTCTCCAGCTGCATAGGTTGAGCTCAGTCATCAACTTCTAACTGCCACCTGGCACATGGTAACATTCGTATAGAAGACTACGAATGACATCACCCTCCATCTACTAGCTATTGAATTATTTGCTTATCCTTGTACAAACAATTCTGAAGCCACATGAGTCTCAAAATAGCAACTTATGCTGCATTGCAAGTTATTTAAACTATGTATCCCATAAGGAGCATATCTTAATATATTACATTTCACAAGTCTTTTGGTTTCGGCTTTGTAGGATGTTTTAATCTGGTGATCTAATTCAGGGCTACTTTTCATCCACCCCAAACCAGGTGTGCACATAAAGTTTTTTTATGAATCTGTGTCCCCCAATTTAATATCATTGATCCCTTAACAGCTTTCCTCCCCTTTCAGGACGAGAAACGTACCGGGTTGCACAGAAGGTATATTTATAAACCCAATAGAAATAATTAATTTAAAGGAAATATGTTACTTACATTAAATCCAATTGCTTTGATGTTATGTTGATTTGCACCGTTCACCGCTACCACCCAAGGCAGTCTCCAGGCGCTCAAGTGGCTCTGCAAAAAAAGGGGTTTGGGGAGGCAGGACAGGGTTAGAGTATAGATTCAGAACCAGGAGAAACTAGAGTCTGTGTTTTTTGCCTCTGGTAGTTTGAATGAGGTCTCATGCATTGCAACCTTATGGGTAAGATTCCGTGCCTTGGGTGTGTGGTAGTGCTTTGTGGTTGTGATTGATGGTGTCCATAGGGGATCCAGAGTCACAGATGGTCGTAGCTAGAAGATAAGGCGGCATCTTGGTGTGTAGTTGCAGTGACTTTTTTTTGTTGGACAATTGTGGTTCACTCTAGGTGTGGGCATAGTAATGGTTATCTGTTTGTTTAGGAGTGTGGCTAGTCGAAGACCAGGTATAGAGGCATCGGTTATGTAGAAGGAGCAGGAAGAGAAAGGGGTTAGTAAAGTCGGGTCAGTTTGTTATGGTCCCTCTCTGGGGGGGCCCTTTGGATGCTGCTTGACGGAATATAGCCAGGTACTTGTTTGTGGTTCTTTGGCCAATCTTGTCTCCTCTCTAGATTGTTTGGCTACAGTGTTGTTGTTGCCAGTGTCACTTGTAGGTTGTCATTGTCTACTGAATAGCCAGGTTTTGAGCAGTTTCCTGAAGGTGATGTAGTTCTGATTACCTTAGGCATGTTGTTCTAGGTGTTAGCAATTAGACATGAGAACGCCGTTCTGCTGAATTTCCTTTTTTCATGTTGTTTTTCCTCCATTTGTAAGTCGTAGCTGGATCTTAGTTCCCTTCCTGGCCGATACTGGCTAATCTTGTCTTGGAGGAATTCCACTTCTTGTCTGTGCAAGGCTTTGTGGGTGATGCAGAGTGCTTTGAATTTGATGCGCTTTTTTACTGGTAGCCAGTGTAGGCTTTTCAGTGCTGGAGTGATTGGTCTTGTAGGATCCTGGCTGCTGTATTTTGCACCCTGGAGTTTCTTGTTGAGTCTTTCTGGCATTCCTAGGTAGAGGCTTATTGCATAGTCCAATCTTGTGCGTATCAGGGATAAGATTGTGAGGGTTCTGTGGGGGAAGGAGAGGTAGTGGAGTAATTCTGAGTAGTCGTAGTAGAAAGAAGCATTTTTTGGCGATTGCGTTCACTTGCAGTTCAATTGATAGTCCAGTGTCCATGAGTATTCCTTGGTTGTTCACTACATTGGTAGTCTCTGGTAGCGTTCCTGTGCCGATCGACCAGTCCAGTTGTGGGTTCCCTCCATCGAATCCTGCGGGTGAGAACATTATTTCCGTTTTGCTGGGTTCATTTTGAGGTTGTTCGTTATCCAGTTGTAGATGTCTGTGAAGTTGTTGAGGTTATTTTGTTCTTGTGTTTGTTTGCCGTAGTTGTAGGCAGTAAGTCCATGGGATCGAATGATTTTCATCAGTGGGCACATGTAGATGTTGAAAAGTAGGGGAGAGGCTGGAACCCCGTGGAACTCTGCTGGATATATTTTTGATGTTTGAGATGAATGGCGGTAGGTAGGTTCTTTAGGTTCGGTTTGTTAGGAATGAGGTAAGCCACTTTAGTGCAGATTTCTTCATGCCACATGACATCTTTTTATTAGTGTTTCTTGGCTGATTGTGTCAAAGCCAATAGGATGAGGGCTGATTGGGTATTGTCGTCTGCGTTTATTTTCAGGCCGTCCCATATCGGTAGAAGTGCGGATTCTGTTCCTCTCATTGGTCTGAAGCCAACTTGTGTTCGGTCGAGTATTCAGTTTGTTTTGACGTGTTTAAGAAGGATTTTGTAGACATGGTTCTTCAGGATCTTAGATGGCTAGGACATGTTGGATATCGGTCTGTAGTTGCTTTAGTCTTCTGTGCTTTTTGATTCCCTTTTTACCTGTCGTTTATTGTATGGTGATTTGAAGGATTGTTCTATTCGTCTTTTGAGTGATAGATTCATTAGGTTCTAGAAGCATGTCGCTGGGGTTCTGTGGTTCAGGATTGCTTTGAAGACGTCTAATGGGTAGAGGTACCTTGGAGATCCTGCAAGGTTGGTGTCTTTGATCAGTGTGACAAAGTTTTCCTCTATGTTTGGTTTTAGGCAGATGAGTTTTGCTGTAATCTGTGTTCTTGTCTGGTGTCTGTGGTCCGGTTATTTATATATAGTTGTTTCTGTGGATTGTTTGCCGATTCTATTCTTGTGGCGTAGTAGGTTTTTGTTGTTGCTTTGTACAGTGAGTCGTCTTTGGTATTTTATTTGGTCTTGTCAGTTGTAGTCCTTTTTATTTTTTTTAAATTCTTTTTTATTTAATGTTTTTCCTCTATTTTTGTGGTTTATTGGAGTTTTTTTTTAGTTCTTCTGTAAACCATTTTGCTGCCAGTTCCTTTTGGTGTTGCTTTGAATGTTTTAGTTGGTGCTAATTGGTCAAAGGCCTTGGTGATCCAATTGTTGAATGTGTCTTCTGTATCTATGCTTGTATTGTTCGGTTATTTTTAGCTTGAGACGTTTGTCTAGAAGGTTTGTTAGGGCCTCTAGGTCCAGGTTCTTACAGTTTCTTTTCTTGCTGGTGGGTAGTATTGCCATCCCGGCCGGTAGGCAGGTTTGGGATGTGATGTAGAATGTTATCAAGTAGTGATCGTTCCACATCATTGGTGCAGGTGGTGCAGATGCGCAAAGTCCTTCCCGGCAGACGGTTGCATGCAGGGTGTGTCCGCGTCGTGGGTGGATCTATTTATTATTTGCTTGAAATGCAAAGTTTCAAACAGTGCAGAGTGAGTTTTCTGTGGACTAGTTTTCTTTTTCGAATCCTATGTTGAAATCTCCAAGTATGACTAGGTTGTCGTGGTGGGTTGATAGTATGGCGGCCTTGTCTGCAACTAGCGAAAGTGGTCTGTGTTGGGACTGATTTCCTATACTCTGGCCTGGTGGACAGATATATCGAAGGCCAACCTATATTGTGACTGGAACAACTGTGGGAAGCTGTAGCCAAACCAGTTTAGGTAGCAGTGACAGGCGGTCTAGGGTGGTGAGCGTGTAAGGGGTCCACAATGAGGTCACACAATGGGAATCACAGATTACTCTTAGACAGGATGTATAAAGATATTTATTTGTGGACAAAAACACTATACAAAAATGTCTACTAGCAGGTAGACTTATCGCACAACAGTTTCAAACTAAATACATATATACATTCACTTTGTTATAGGGCATAATGCACATCAAACTCCTGCAAAGGAAAGGTTAGTCAAGTATTATGCACTTAGGGTCCACGGAGATGATCCCTAACTAAAATTGTCCAGCCCTACGTCGTCTGGGGCATTTTGCCCAATAGTACAGGTTAGGTACACAGAAGTTGGGATGAAGGAACAAATGCAGGTAGGTTCTCTGGGGTCCAGTGATGGGTTCTTAGGGTTAGCATTCAAGTTAGACTAATGCCCAAAAGTAGCCCCAACAGTCAGATGTCTTGCGCAAGCAATGGCAAAACCAATATTATAAATAAGCTTTATTATAAGCCCATTGACTTATAATGGCAGTATAGGGGTAGGTTAACAACTCTGTAATTTAGCCGTACTCCTATTCTTGTAGAGACTTGGCAGAACAAAGGAAGGATGTCTGTTGCTTTTCCAATCGAACTCTGTCCTAGATTCACAGGAGATGCAGGTTCGAGCTGATCTCCGGTTGGTGTCTTTTACTGTTGCAAGGACTCTCGAAGAATGCAGAAAAACTTGATGCGGCACCCCTCTCGGGACTGGTCACTGCAGCAGAGCAACGCAAAAGACAGCAGCCAGGGTCAGACTTTTCCTTCCTATCTCGGGTCCCCTCTATGGCAGGACGCCAACATTTCGCAGGAGGTAGTCTCATAAGGCCAGCTGAGGGTCCCTTAAGTTTCAGACCGAAACTCGGTACGGTGACACCAGCAGCACGGTAGCCCAAAAACAAAGCTGGTCAGCCACAGGACTGTTCCTGGGCACTTCCGAAGGCTTCCTTTGGCAGGGCACTGAGCAGACGTCTGGAATGGATGGTCCCACCACTCCAAGGGTTGCAGCTCCTTCGCAGCACTACTAAAGATCAAGAGCAAGACTGGGCTCCTCCAGGACAGCAGCAGAATCTGGTTGCCAGTCCTCGTTCAGTCGGGTCTCACAGCTGGATAGAATACTTGGCTCCTTCAGGTTTCTCCAGGATCTCTGAATAATTGGTGCAGGGGTCCTCTTCTTATCCTAAAGCCAGGTAAGAGCTGCTGCCTTCCCTAGCCAGTAGCAGGACTAGCCCACACACATACCCCAGCAGTGGTCCAATCAGGACCACTGGTGGTAACATTCATGCATACCACTCGGACACACTTAAACCAGTAAGTGGATTGGGGTCAGACCGACCCAGCCCACATCATGCCAGCAAATGCACACAGCCCTCCAGTAGCCCGCCAAAAGCTTCAGCTTTCCCAGGCACTGCAAGTCGTTATAAGTTTCCTGGCCCCTCACGCCAGGCAGAAGGCAAAAGAACAAGATGGCAGAAGAACAGGTGAAAAACCTTGTCGCATGGGGGGGGGGGGTGTGTGTGTGTGTGTGTGTGTGTGTGTGTGTGTGTCCCAGTGTCCTTGGTCAATGCATATGATTGGATAGTGTTCCCAAAAGTGACATCATAGTATACCTACCCCTTCGTAGTCATTGGGCATATTAATGAAGAGGGCAGTCACATGGAAGGTACTGCACACTATACTGTGAAAATTAGCAATGAGTAAACTCATGATATTAGCGAAGTTAGGAAGATCTGATGATCTCAATCGTGATGTTTAATACCTTTTTAAGGTGCCCGTCTATATGACACTGTAACATATTATAGAATTTATATGAAGAGAACATTTTTTGCTATTCTAACCGTACGGATTCACATTAAGAGAGTCACAATGTGTTATTATCCATTGTGTACATATTGTGATATTTTAATATTTGCTGCAACATAGATTTGGTACATGCTTTAGACAATTCATATGAATCTTTGGAAGATGTTGTTTTTTTTTCTTTTTTTTCTTTTTTTCTTTTTTTTTTTGTAATAGGCAATGGTTTTCCTTTTTTATCAGGAAATGCTATTTGGTTTTTGCAAGAGACATGATAGTGTTTTCTTAAAACAAAGCAGGAATGTCCTTTTGTCACTGTTTATTTCTGTGAATAATTTTAATCTAATTGTAATTTTTGTAGTTTAGATATTAACAAACTCACTCGGTTCACAGTGACCGCCACTTTGCCTGAAGTACTTTTACTTGAACTTTGACTTGGTACATTTCTTTCAATAGGCAGTCATTTATTTGGTTACTCCGTCCTCCACTTTTATTCTCTGCATGTGTCTCGCAGCTTTCAGATTTCTCTACAGTCTTGGTATCGGAGGTTTTCTTTATTTTGACACGCACTATGACTTGCCTGCAGGACTGATATATTAATTTCTATATTTTACATTATTTTCATAACTGTATTCTTCCAATTGGTTAATCTGGTCTTCAGCACTATACTCTAAGCATCGCTTTATGTAACCTTTTCCGACTTGGCATTGTTTACGCCACCTTGAGGGGAAAACAGTAAGTGGTTACTCTTTTTCTCTCTTGGTCGCTTGTTGTATGACCATAAGATCTCGATGATTCTTTTTAACTCCCACTTGCAGGCCCGCCGAGTAGATTGTATTCTTAACGTTGGAGATGGGTACTTAATCTTTAATCACGCATACTCGCTTGATAAGTTTCTAGAAACTTGTTTCACTTTCATACATTATCCCATTGAGGTAAGCAATGTTTTGTGTTGCAATTTTAGATTAGATACAGCCCTCTGAATGTGTACAAGATCACGGGCACAGAACAGGCATGGAGGTTCTGACATTAAGCCATCTAAAAAAAATTCTATCATTACACTATAACCCTTGTCTGAAATGCTTTCACTTTTTTGTTTCTGCCTCTTCACACGTGATGCCACGAATAAGCACCAATAAAAGAATTTTGTCTAAGGATGCTTAATATGCAGTAGTTTTTACTACACGTGTGGCATCTCTGGATCTGATGATTATCAGAATTTCTCTGTAGCGTTTTGTTCTCCCTGGAATTGTGCTTTTCAGATTCTAGAGGAAACTTTGAAGTTGTTTGAACTTTGTTCAATTTGATACATATCTCTTTGATGCCCACACCCATTTCCCTTAATTAGTCAAGTCTACACCCAGTTTCCCTCCCATTATTTTTGTTAATGTAATGTCATCTTGGGGATTTCTTGCATTAAATATTATAACATTTTGGGATCATAAATTCCACCCATGGGACCACTTTGCTAATCAGCTCACAGGATTTCTCTCCCTGGTGCGAGATCAATTGATGCAATTGTTATCATGATGGGACCAATGGATAACTACTTACATATTTTGGTTCATAACTTATGGATAATCTTCTGTACACATTATTTTTCCATCTGAAAGTGACAGGCTCAAGCCTATGACGTATGACACTAGTGTGCGCCCTTTCTTTGCGACAAAATACGAATGTGCCTAATTTGCATAATTAAGAATCCCATTAATTAAATGGAACTTTCCAAAGTGAGCATTTCACAAAGTATTATTGTGCTGCAACATTATGTTCCAGAATTATTGGTGAATTAGTAAGTCCCTATGTAGCATTTAATACACTTTTTTAAATGTATTTATTTTTCTTCTCACTTTAAACATAATAGTCCATAACCGAGCATCTGGTAACCCCACTGTTAATGGAGAGCAGCAAAGTATTTATGACAGTGCCTGGATTTAGTACTGCTTGAAGTCCAAGGGGCAGGGTGGGAAGGCTATGACTTTTGTCCTGACCCTCTTGGACAGTTCCCTGTTCCGTTAGATTTATTTTTCTTCTTTCAGGAGAGACTTGGGAGATGGAAATTTCAGATTAGGTAACACAGATCTGATTTTCACCCCATCGTCAGCCCCCCCGCCAACATACACGGATACAAGGATGCAATCCATAAAAAAAAAAACGGCTCAGGATTGCTCGAGCCCCGCCGTGACTTAAGTTGCAGGCTAGTTTTTACCTTTATGGCTGAGCGTCCGCCAGTTCATCTCTGTGAAAAAGCATGGATCGTTTTTCACATGGGAGGTGACGTGAGCAGAATACAGATGTCAGAACTGTTCTGGCTTCCTTTTTAATGTGGTCCCATTCACACTTCCAGCTATTAAAATGTGCATTTTCCTGTTCCTTTGATTTTACATTTCCCCCAAAAACACAGCAGCATGAAATGCAATTTTTTTTCTTTTCTCCTCAGGTTAAGCAGTTCCCAGATTTAACAAACGTTGCAGGTTATTTTCTGGTACTTGAACTGTTCATCTCAGGCCTTGTCAATTATAGTTGTGGCTGTAAAACATTGCACATTTCATTAACGCGTGTTTTCCAAATGCTCTGTGCAGGCTGCAGCTTGCATGTTTTTTTTAAAATGACGCCTTTCTCTACATATGAATTTGACTTCCCTACAGCTTCCACGCTAGTGTTCCCCCTCCTTGCTTGCTCATCGGTTAATTTACAACACACGTCCAAATCCCGGTCTGAATGTGTTCCTACACTTGATCACCTTCCACATATTGTTTGCTACCTTCCCTTCCAGGTGTCCCCTCTCGCTCATCCCTATTTTTCCACCATCTTCCATGTAACTGCTCATATCGTTCCTTGACTACATATAGAAGTATTGCAGCTTTCATGTTCTTCATTACAGCTTCTCGGTCTTTATTCCATTTCTTCCGATCCTTGGTTACAATATGATTCCCTCCTACCTCTTTCACCTCAATGAATTCATAATATCTTGAGGACCCTTTCGTTGGCTAAGTCCCGATCCGAGTACTGAAATTATTCCAAAAGAGCCAAGGAAAAATGAATGCACAATATATGAGAAGAACAAAAATGCATTAAACTGCCTAGGCAGGGAAACATCTAAGCAGACATTCAATCACACAAAAAAATGGCCAGTTTTATAGTGTTACAGAAAGGAAAAGACATCCAATGTTACAAGTTACTTGCATTTTCTAGGCTTCTGATTCGCCTGCATCATTTGCACTAAAAGAATTTCCATACATTTCCTAACTTTATTGGATCAATCCAACTTGAATTAGGAATAAGGTTAACTCATTTGCATTAAGCTCATTGTTCGCACGCTTTGTCATTGGCTGAGTCACTTTTAAAACGGTATCTGCTCAATACTACTTGCAATTTGTTGCTTCAAAAAAGTATGACTGGATTGAATGATTAGGTACATTTTGACTTATCCCTATGTGAGGTGTTGACAGTGTGGAATTGAGATAGTAACACAACATCCTCTCGGGTTGACCTAAGCGGTTTGGCACAATCTTACTGTTCTTATTATTGTGAAACATTTATCTTTGTTACATTTTGCGACTCGCCGTTGAAAACATCAGTGCCCTGCTTCCTTTTCTCATGATTTCACCTATCCTCTGTTTGACCTTTCACGCTGGGATTTTGCTCCTTGCGAGTGTCATTGTCTTAATGACGAGGATATGTGAATGTGTTTATATGCTTACATGGTTCGTGACTTTACAGAGTGGTTTTTATTTCCACTATGTACATGCAGTAAGAGTTGAGCTTCTGGACACCAAATCCAAATCAATTATTCCTAATCAATCCTACTTCAGGTGTAATGGTATTCTGTACGACGACTTCCTTACCAAATGGAACATTAATAGTGTGCTTTATCCTACAGAGGGCAGTGTTGTACTTTAGTCTTGGACATATCTTCCACTAATTGTTTCTCTGCTTTTACAGGCTTATGACCATCCTTGTATTACATTTTACCATCCTGTTCAGGATCCCAATTTGTCTTTCAAGTGCTTGCCTGGGAACTCAACCAGGCCCAAATATTTTGACCAATTAGCATGCGGTGTTCTGTCCTTCTAGCACTGGGGTCTGCTATTTCTTTGTTGCTCCTCTTATGACATAACTACTGCATCTCAAGCTTGGGAACCGGTTCCCCTCTCTAGTCTTAACCAATCAATGTGCAGCATTTCACTGGGTGCTCAGGATAGTTACAAGAGATGTGTCTATACTTTCTTGCAACGGTTTGTTTAATGCTATTTGCTGTGGGGGTGAGGATTTTCATCCTTGTGAGGTGGCTAACTACAGTTTGAGGCCTACATGTACTGTGTTCAGTTTACTGTATAAGGCAACTGTCATTCATTATTATTGTTAATAAGTTTTATATTTCCCTAAGTGATGCTAAATGTAGCAGTAAGTGCTATGGCACGGGTTTAAGTTTGGCTATATGGCGAACCTACTATGAGTCACTAAAGCATGGCTACTCGTGCTTTGTTGGGCCATCATAAGTGATTCTCTGTTATCTGTGTGGCTGCTGATTTCACGCTGTACACCCATGTTATACAGACTTTCTCAGCTTGTATTTTTGTGCACATTTAGGGCGCCGAATGTACCCTCCAATGCTGTTGTAATTGCCCATATTCTCATACTCCCCAACACTTTGGTACTCTGAAAGGTTTCTTCACTCTGTCTCCCTAGCACACACAGGTTTCGTTATATTCTTCCTGTATTCTTGATCTTCTCCACCCACACATCTTTTCTGTTATAGTGCAATGTTTTCTATAATTATTCCACACACTCCCCAGCATCCAATGTGGGTAAACATTTGATTTCCTTTGTCTCCGTCAGGTTGTCTGAAATGGTGCTACGCATGTTGCCACATGAGTGTCCGTGTATGCCACCACCGTTCTTTTCTAATCTATTAATTTGCATGTGCCATCTGTATTGAATCCTTAATTCTATTTATGCGTTCTACTAATCCGTTCCCCTTGCATTGTTTAGTGCAGTTGTGCAGTGATTTTTCTCATGTTCGCCTTGGTACTTTTTGCATTTCATGCAACACCAACTCAACTCCATTGTTAGTTTAGGATAATTTTCTCTCCCAACTACATCTTCCATGAGCTCAATCCCCCTTGCTCTTATATTTTCTATCCAGCCTACCTCAAACCATTTCTATGCATAATTCACCAATGCAGTTGCAAATCAACGCTCCGGACCTAGCCTTCACATAGGTCCATGAAGTCGATTGCAAGTTTCTTCAGGAATTTCCACCCTCTCTGCCTTTGCGTTTTCAACAACTTATCGCTCATTGCTCATGGTATGCACGCCCCCACCTCCTCATCCAACATTGTGTGCATTCCTGGCCTCCAGAACCTTGCTCTCAATCCTCTTCCAGTCAGATTCTTTCCCATATGACCATTTTGTGCTAGTTTAATTATTTCCAGAAATTCCTGGGAGGCAAGTCTTTCCCCTTTTGCTACGCCAAACTCCGAACCCCTTAACTCTTCTTTGACTTTATAATAGTGACTTTTTAGCATCATTGCTCCCCCAGCTATTTCTTCCATGCAACATCACCAAATCACTGCCTCTATTTCCTGATCTCCACATCACTTGACCCTATCGATAGAAGCGACAGTAGCTAACATTATCGAACTATCTGTGCAGTCCACTTGATTATCTTACTTGATATTTCCACTAATCCGGCGATCTCGATAAACAATACTCTTCCCTGGAATATATTCCACTATGAAATTGTACTCTTGCAATGCTGCCAGTAATCTTGCTATGCATGGAGTTGCCTATCCACATCCCCTCATCAAAAATAATTACAACAATGCTTTATATGCATCTTTATGGGGAATGGTATTCCCCATAAAAATGTCCTAAAATCAATAACCTGCTTCTGCTTCCTTCTTAATAGAATATTTTGTATTACTTCCTGTCAATGCTCTGGATGCAAGCGCTACTGATGCCTCCACACCGTCACAAACTTGACTTAGCACTGCTCCCAGCCCTTGCATGTAAGCATCAACTGTCACTATTGTCTTAGCTACTGGGTCGAATCTATATACAATTGGTGTATTCGCCACTACCTCTTTCAGCTTTCTGAAAGCACTATCCTCTTCCTCACCATATGAATTATTTCCTTTGTTTCAACAAATCACGTAAAAACAGACACCTTGCCACAAGGTTCTCTGTACATTTTGCATAGTGTTCAGTTAGGCTCAGGAATGATCTTGACTCCTCTTTATTCCCAGGCGCTTTTACTCTGCAAATTGCTTCACCATTTCAGTATGCGTTTCAATGTCATTTTCGTTGGCACATGCCCAAGGTATGGTACCTACTTTAAACGGGGACATCTCCTTTTCCATGGTAAGACCCACTTTCTCCAATATGCGTAACACCGCATAAACCAAGTTGTCATGTTCCCCCTCAGTTTTGGCTCGCACCAGAATGTCATCCTGGAAGCACTTTCCTGGCATATCCTTGAACAAGTCTTCCATTACTCTTTGAAAGGATGCTGATGCTAATCCAAATGGCATACTTTGTTACGAATAAGTTTCCCATTCTGGTGATAAATGTTGTTAATGCTAGTTGTAATTCTACCCGATGTTACCCTTAGGATAAATCTAGTGTACTGTACAACCTGGCCTTGTCCACATGGTCGTTTACAATCCATTAACATTTCGTAATGGTCTACCCATATCTTATGGTTTAGGTCTCTGAGATCTACATATAACCTTATGTGCCCATCGGATCTCTGCATAACCCCTATTTGTGACAGCTGTTCACTGCATTCAAGTGGTTCGATTTATCCCAGCCTGTCACAACCACTCCAAAACCAACTTTCCCTTTTCACGCACTCCCAGTGGTACAGCGATCCCAAATCCGCCAACATCTGCAACACTTCTGCCAATTTAATATCCACCTCTGGCGGCATGTATTCTCCATCCTCATCCTCCATACCCACTACATTCAGTACCTTGTTACACCACTCATACATGTTTTATTCCCACGTACATATGTTATGCCTTATCACCTCTCTTCCCCGCATTCTATTGTGCACTATCTCACAAACTGGCCCATTTTCCCACACTTGCAACATGTTCCCCTCATTGCAGGGCACTCTTTTGCCTTCATAGGAGGTTTCTTAAACCCACACCTTGTGCATTGGTCTTTCTTCTTTCTGTCCTGTGACACATACACCTTCTCTTCCCCCTCCACCTCACACTTGTTCCGATCCTCACTTACAACCTGTATTTTCCTCAGTTTCTGCGTAAGTTCCATTCCCATGGCAATTGTTAAGGCGTCCTGCATTGTTGGATTTTTAGCCTGCCACAATAGTTCTTGTATTTTAGGATTGGATGTATGCATCATTAACTTATCTTTTGTATTCATCTGCTACACCAGTAAATTCACATGATACACGATAAGGCATTTATAATGCTCCTGTACACAAGTGTTTGTAGGCGCGACAAGACAAGGAGGGGGTAAGCAAAGGGAGGACAAAACAACGATCTTACTAGGCCCTGTGTCATTCATATCGCGCATGAGCAGCGAAGAGGAAAGGGAGAAGTGCAGGTAACTCAAAAGTGCAGCCATCAGGTGGCTCATAGGTGCAGAGAGAAGGGACTGTAGGGTTGCAGATACAGACCACAAGTACTAGGGTAACTTCATGATTCTCACTGCCTCAGTTCCTAAACAAATATAATGTTGAATACATCACCTGATAATCCCCCCTGCCACCCGCCCCTCGATTGCAACAAGATAAAACATGAAGTCTTCCCAAGGTACTGGAGGCTCTCCTGTTGTCAACCATTTCAGAGGCAGTTCTAAATGCTGCATTTCTGTCAAATATATCGCACCCATCTATTTCTACCCCTCAGCGCTCTGGTTTATTACAGGATACTACTTGACATACCACCATTATGGCTCTGACACCTTATTTTATCCACTGACAATTTTTTCAAAATCCTTCTCCTTACAACATCCTTGTCCGTTGAGCCCTGCACGTCCACTTCTTTGGTCCTCTCCTCGCTGCACACTGTTGGCAGGTCCTCTAAAACCTTGCAGTCCAATGCTCTTCATAGTCCTTTTCCTCACTGCTAAACAGCTGACATGTTATATGAATTTTGTCACGCTTGTACTGCGCTCGCAGGCACTCCTTCTGCACTCACCGGCACTTCAGCCTCTGAAGCACTAGTTTTCACTACTATCTTTTGCACTGACCGGTACCTCCACCCCCCCACTGGCCTCCATCATTTTCCCACTCCTCACCATTATGTAGCTGATACGTTGCTGGGTTGTTGTTCCTGCACATGCATGTACACCAGGGTTGCACCTCCACATTGCAACAAATATTAAGCTCACAGTCTTCCTTGATCCTACTGAGTTTATTACAAAATGTATAGTAACCCCAGTTATAACAGTTGAGCGCGCAGTCAACCAATGTCATCAACTTCTAACTGCCATCTGGCATGTGGTAACATTTGTATAGAACACTACAAATGACATCACCCTCTGTCTACTAGCTATTCCATTATATGCTTCTCATTGTACGAATTTTCAAGCCACAAGTTATAAAGCAACCTATGCTGCACTGCAAGTTATTTAAACTGTGTATCATATATATATATAATGAGCATATCTTGATACATAACATAGTATTACATTTCACAGGTCTTTTGGTTTCGGCTTTGTAGGATTTTTTTTTTTTTTAATCGGGCAATATCTAATTCGGGGGAACTTCACCCACACCAAACTGGGTGTGCACAATTTCCTTTATTTAGTTAAGTTCTTTTTTATCCCCGATTTCATATCGATTCCTGAAACACACTGGGTTGCACAGAGCGAGGGGAGGAGCAGAGAGAGGGTAGAGGGAGCAAGGTATGGGCAAGTGCTGGTGAGGGCCTGTGAGGGAGCCAGGGGAGGAGGCTGCTGGCTAAGTGCTAGGGCGGATGAATCCCAAGGGTGGGATGCACAGCTGCCAGGTAGGGGGCCCACACGGGATGTGCTGGGGGAGGGGGTGCTGGTGTTGGCTGGGCAGGGGCCTGGTAACTGATGAGATTAAGGACAAAGCCACCAGTCTTGGCAGGAAGTGGGGGTGGGGGGGTAATTGGCAGGGAAGGGGAAGAGATTGAGGTAGCAAAAGGAGAGTTTTGGGAAGTTTCCGGAACTTGGGGAGGTCCGGTTCGGGAATGGAGGCTGTTCCAAAGAGAATCCAGCCGAAGAGAGGGACCTGCCAGCCACTCTCTGCTTGGAGAAGCGTTTGACAAGCAGAGAGTTGGCGTTAGAGTAGTGGAGTGCTCTGGCATGGAGGTATTTAGGGACAGAAATTTGGCGATAGCCTGGTCCCAGAGCCATGGTGATAGGATGGAGCCCTGGGGGACACCACAGGTAGAGAGTGAAGTGGTGGAGGAGAAAGGGCCCAACTGCAGCTGGGAGGGGCGGTTAGTTAGGAAAGAGGTTAGTCACTCAGTGCCTGAATGTCTTCACGGGTGTTCAGGAGAGCAGTTTCCGTGCCTCTGGATGCCTGGAATCCAGATTGATGTTCGCTGACGCAATGAGTGAGTTGTATGAAGGATCATTTGGGGGACGTCCAACTTCTCCAAGAGTTTACCCAAGAAGGGGGTGGTGGATATGGCATGATTGTTAGCCGGGCAGCAATGGTCAGCAGATGGCATTTTTAGGAGAGGGTGTACAAGGGAGTGCTCAAGGATAGAGGGGAAAGAGCCAGTGGTGTAGGAGTGGTTAGAGAAATCGGCAAGAGAGATGTTGTCCCTAATGGTTCTAGAAGAGTAGTGGTGCACCTGTTTGGGGGAGACCTTCGTAGAGCGGACAACTTAAGCAACCTTATCAGGTGCTATAGGCAGGATGGGGGGGTTCGGGGAGTGTCATGATGCATACCCCCGGGCTTCCAGACCACGTCCATCAGCCCCGGGAGCAGGCATCATGTTGCCTTGAGCAAACCCATCAACCTCTGTTAGGGGCTGTCTGGGTTCAGTCCTGGCTCCTATGGCGCCAAGCTCATATGGGACATCAGTCCTGGCGCCATAGGCGCCAGGCTCATAGGTGCACACTCACCTGATGCAGACCATGCTGCAAGAAGATCCAAACCCATATGAGGCCTGGAAGGGACCACATTACCTTAGGGACTATTTTGTTACTTGTGTGTGGTCGGGGAGGAATACCTACCTGGGACTACTTTGGAGGCTATTTAAACCACGCCCGAAGAGCAGCACACGCTTCGTGTTATTCTGCATCCAGCAGCGTAACGTTCACCGTGCCAGCAGCAGCATCCAGCCTTCTGCCACGCCCGCCTCGAACCTGGAGCACCTAGAAAGAAGGCAAGAAGCAAAGGTTAGAACAAGAGCATTACCTGATTTCTTGCCTGATTCCGGATTCATCGCAACTTCAAACCAGAGGAAAGACTTTTTTGTTTTAAACGCGTCGCATCGCAGAGCAGCACCGCGCCATACTCGCCGTTCCACGCAGCATTTCTTCGATCCGGCGCTGTCTCCATCTTTACATCGCCGAATCCCGGCACCTATGGGGGGACAAGAAACAACAAGGTGAGCAGAGAGAACAGACGGAGACAATCTCTTTAGCCGCCATATGGTTACCTGATTTTACCGCCGGAGGTATTATTCATCAGCACGCCACATCTTTTTATGCTGCACCTGTAAGAAAAGGAGAAAGCAGCAAGTTTAACCCTTGGCATTATTTACCGGACAGTGTTGGGTAACAGACTTTTACCGGAGCGCTTTCAACAGTCAATCTTCTTATTGGGTCAAAGTTGCAAGATAAAAGAGGAATTGGGCAGGAGTGAATTCCAGACATTTTGAACTCTTACGAACTATATACTTGCGGCTCTTCGCCAGGACCTTTTGGAGTCGGGATTCGTCTACAACTCTTCCAATATCTTCAGGCCAGTGAAGTAACTGGTCATCAACGCGACCCTGCGTGCTTCGCAGGATGAAGGGCTTATCCTTCAAGAATATAAGGTGAGATTGCTGAGAGGGCACCAAGGTGATTAGTGGGGAGGGCAGGGGGGTGCTATCGCTTGAATCCACAAGTGGCTAAATCCATCTCTCCGCTTGTAGGAGAATATTTCTACGGGTCAAGCAGACAAGATTAGGAGGGCAGATCCAGTCAGTCATCGCTGCACTACGCATCATGTGGGTGGAGGCCGCAGCAGTCCGGGTCCGACCGACGCCCCTGTGGGAGCCAGGTGAGCGTAACCGGGAGCATAAGTGGAGGTGGAAAATGAAGACAGGACGCCCTTAGTTTTTGATGTCAGGCTAACGCGGTGCTGAGAGCCTGGGAAGGAAGAGAAGAGGTGGAGAGTGCAGTTGGATTGGCGAGTTCCTTGCAGATTTTGAAATGTTCAGCCATGTTGGTTGCTCCAGAGATGCGGGCTTGGGCCCTCTTCTTGGAGTGTATAGAGAAACAAGATTGCCTTTGGAGCAAGCGACAGGCCAGTTTGTCAGAGGGTGAATCGGAGTCTGCTACTTCCGTTCGGCAGCTCTGCACTTAGAGATGGCATATCAGCGTCATACCCGCCGTTGCACATGGAGGCAGGTTTCAGGCGGATCCTCGTGATATGGGCGCGGATGTCGCGGGTGTTTTGGAGAGGTGCAGGTTAGCAAGGACAGAGTCCAAGGGAGAGTCGGAAACGTGGGTCGGAGGGGGATGAAAGTTGAGACAAAATCAGCAACTGACATGCGCTTCATTGGTGAAATGACGGCAAAGGAGGATGGCAGAACGGGGGGTGGCTCAGATGGAGGGCCCGAGGGTCCCCAAGCGGGAGGAGATTGGTCAGACCAGGACAGGGGGGTGGTGACTGGGTTAGTAATGGGGATGGATCTATAGATGAGGGCATCCAGAGTGTTTCTGTCTGAGTGCATCAGACTGGGGGGAGGAAGGGAGGGGCAGAGGGAGTCGGGGGAGGGGGGCTGGGAGAGGGAGTGAGGGGGAGACCCCCCACCTGGCAAGCCTTATGGACGATGCAGAGGGTCTTCAACATGATCCTTGCAGCTACCGGAAGCCACTGGAGATATACGGTCCGTGGGCTTGAAGCCAAGGACAAGTCTTGCAATCCTGTTCTGGATTAGCCACAAAGGCCAGAGAGTAGAGCAAGGCAGATGGAGAAAGAGGCTGTTGCAGTAGTCCAACCGAGAGAGAACCAGGGATCTGGAGACAGTGAGCTTCTGGGGTAAGTGAGAAAAGGAAGGAGGTGCAGCTGATGTGGCAAGGTCCGCGATCTGAGGAGAGAGTGGATTGGAAGATGACACCAAGGTTGGAGGAGAAGGTAGGCCAAAGGGGCCAAGTAGACATTGAAGAGCCAGGGTGAGAGCCTAGAGTCCTGGGGACGCCCACATGTGGAGAGAAGGAACCCCAGTTGGACCTGGGAGGGTCAGTCATGGAGGAAGGTCAACCAGGCCAGGGCCTGATCCGTGATGCCCAGGTTGTCATGGAGGCGATTGATCACGATGGCATGATTGACTGTGTCAAAAGCAGAGGAAAGATCAAGGAGTTGGTGTATAGATGGAAGGCTAGAATCCAGATCAGAGGGCAGATCTTCAGAGCAGTTTCCGTGCCTCTGGCTGCTCTGAAGCCAGACCGATGGTCATGGAGACAACAAACATGTTCAGTGTGGAGAGTAAGCTGGGTGATGGCCAGCTTTTCCAGGAGTTTGCACAGGAAAGGAGTCGTAGATCGGGTGGCAGTTTGCCGGACAGGAAGTATCGGCAGAAGGCTTTTTCAAGAGTGGGTACACACAAGTGTTTGAGGGGAGAGGGGCATGTTCCAGTGGCAAGAGTGATTGCAGAAATCGGCCAAGGCAGGAGTGAGGGTATCAATGTGGTCCTTGATGTTTCTAGAGGATCAGGGGAATACCTGCTTGAATGGCACTTTCATAGATCGGACTGACTAGATTGGCCAGTTCCTTACAGATAGAGTTCGGCCATGTCATTGGCCGCAGAGACATCTGCTTGGATATGAGCTCTCTTCTTTGACAGGACAGAGAGTCTGTATTGCCTTTGGATCAGCCAGTAAGCCAGTTTGTCAGAGGGTGAGCCCAATGCCATCCACTTCCTCTCAGCCACCCTACACTTTAGTTTCAGGGTGGCCCAATCGGAGTCATGCCAAGAGTTGCACTTGGAGGTAGGCTTCAGGCAGATTCTCATGACTGGGGCAAGGATAAACAGATTGTTGGAGATAAAAAGATGCAGGTTAGAGAGGGCTGTGTCGGAGTGAGAGTCAGCCACAGGAGTAGGAGGAGCAGGGAAAGTAGCGGCAAAGGCCTCCACTGACACACACTTCATGGGCCGGATGACCGAGAAGGTAGGTGGCAGTGTTTGGGTTGGCGTCGCTTGGGGTACAGAGAGCTACAGGTGAGAGGAAAGCAGAAAGTGGTAAGTTCAAGAGAGGAGTGGTGAGAGGGTTAGAGAGGGGATGTCTGAGGAGATGAGAACATCCAAGGTGTGCCCGGCAGAGTGTCAGACCAGGTAGTAGAATGGGAAGTGTAGCAGAGGTTGCGTAAGAGCCCTGAGGAGGGATTAGAAGCATCCGGATTGATGTTGAAGTCTCAAAGGAAGAAGAGTTGAGAGGTAGACTAAAGGCAGGCTCAATAAGACCCGACAGACCAGCAAGCTCCACAGCAGATCTGCGTGTGATATGTGTAACTCTAGAATGGCAGACTGAGCTAGGAATGAAATCGAACTTTCGTGTAACCGCCTGTCATGAATTTATCCTCGAATGTTCAGATACATGGCATTAACGTCCCTGTACGTACTAACCCCAAGATGGAGTTGCGCTCTACTCGTTGTGCCGCTCTAGTGTATCACGCAACTGAGCTATCCATGAAGGCCACGCCCGCTTCTCGTCTAGCATATCTGGAAGGAGGATTCAGGGCTCCTCGCGTCGCTACTCATAGGAGTTTTGCAACGCTGCGTGAGTTTGTGTAGTCTCTGTTACGAAGGTCCTTGGGGAACTTGTCTTCTTTCTACCTTGTGATAACCTCCTCTCCTTCCTCACACAGACTTCCTGTGAACCGGTCCCAGTTCCACTGGTCCAGTTCAGGACTTGGATGTTTACCTCTTTCTACACAGCGCACGGTCCACCCACACCGCAGTGTGTATTCCTCCACTAGCTCCGCCCCCGTAGAGTTATCGACGAGTAAACTCCTTCCGGGTAGATAACACTCTCCTTTTGCTGTAGGAACGGCTCCGGCAAATATCCTCCACATTCTGATCTCCGTGATCAGGAAAGCACGAGTGCTTCTGATCAAGGAACACCTCTTTTCTGCCGGTAGGAATTCTGATTGTTCGATCCTCAAACCTTATAGAGTTACGAGTTACCAACACTCCTCTCATTTCCCCAGCTGCTCAGAACTCACCCTCTCATCTCTTGGGCACAGAATCCATTACCCTTTTGTTACTACACTCCAGGGGTAAGAAAGGTTACTGGGGATTGGGGACATAGCTTAGGGAGATAATTTAGGACATGGTATTAATGTCCCTTCCTTTCCTTGTAGTTTAATCTCTGAAGATTCCACATCCAACTAACAGCCAAAACCGTATTTGGATCTCAGGTCTTCGGTCCTCTTCCTCTGAAGACTGCGCATAGGATACTATGTACCCCAGCAGCTCTTCACAGGGTTTTTTCCCTTCAGGGTTTCCCGGGGTCCTCTCTGCACCTGAGCCTTGAGCTGGGTCCCAGAGGGGATTGCGGGTAGACTCCGCTATACTACAAGGCAGCAGTCTTCTGCAGAGGCCGAACTTGGTACAGGTAGGTGATCTTCCATTTCATGAGTTCGAAGGAGACAAACGAGAACAGCACAAACAGTCATGATGACTTAAGCGAAACAAAAAAAGAAATTCAGTGTGAGGTGGAACGAGCAAGAAAACAAAAACGTTTCAGCACTCCCACACAATCATATAGTCACAGATAAGGGAAAGGTCACTGCTAAGGCTGCTTTCACGGACAAATTGAAACCGGCCCCGGTAAGGATATCAAATCAAACAAACCTGCGGATTCTGCAATTTATACTTAAAAAAACAACGGCAAAGGAAATTCAGGAGAAAAACGACCAAACCAAAACTCCTGAGTGATAAGGCACTTAAGAAGGATTTCAACATCGCAGGCAGTTCAACCCAAATTACAACAAACGGGAAGATAATTTGAAAATCATCTGACCTACAAGAAAATAACTAAGGGGTCCCTGCTCTCAGCAAACCTTGCAAATTATTTCCTGAAACAAAAACCTAAAATTTCAGTGGAACAGGTTGCTACACCAACAGCTGAATTATCCGATGCTGAACTCCTGGAGTGAGCAACAGATTCTAGGGTCGAATGCCTGATACGAAAGAGTACTGCCGACAAAATAAAACCCAGACAAAATAAAACCCAAAAGTGGAAGAATACCTAAAGTAAATGAGCTCCATTTGAAAGCACAAGAGAAAATACAAAGCTCATTGCAAAGGAAGGAGAGCCAAATATTTGCAGAGAATGACTTGACGAATGTAGCCAGTGAGCTACAAGACGGAAAACCACCACAGTGAAATGAGAGATCTTTCTCCTGGGATTGAGAGTATGTGAATTTGGTATCACACCAAGTGAGAGTGGGACAGGAACACATAACAAATGTTGCAATGGCGTCCCTGGGGGGGAGTGGGGGGTGGTGATGCCAGTCTCAAGCAACCCTATAAATCTTCGACAGGAGTTCCAAGAGGAATGGGATATCGGGACTGGCATGATGGACGCAAATGGTGACAAAGTGCCCTAGTAGTCCCAAGTAAAAATAAAGACAGGTGAAATATACACCCAACGAACCTCAGGAGAAACTGCAGATTATGGCGCCAGGTTGGTCCACGCAGGGCAAACATTAACCCCAGAATCCTCTAAAGAAACAACCGAGGTAAAACGCAAGGAAATCTTGTGATGATTAGTCGACTAAATCAAAAGAATGCAAAAGCCCTCACAGTCCCCTTTAATTGAAATAAGTCCAGTGAAAACTTGTTAAGGCTCAAATACTACATTAGACACTGAAAGACGAATAGGTGAACAGACCGATCAGAAAAACGACACACCAAGAAAACCAGATCTCCATTCCATTATGTTGACCGTCAAAATAGCGCTGGCCCCCTTCTCTAAATTATATGAAGCGATTTAATGAAACTAAAAAAGACCGTACTACAATACGCTATGATGCATACAAAACTGGTTTTTCTGGAAGGATACATCACCGCAAAGGAATAAGCAAAATATTTAGTTAAGAACCAGCAGAACAGCATGGATAAATCCAGCCAGACAGTTTCCCTGAAAAACCAGCTAGGAGAAGCATCATGTAAGGCTACGATTGAGGAACCAATGGACCGAATCGACCTAACCATGGAGTCTAGGAGACAGGCCAAGGAAAGAAACATTAACTACTGGTCAATCGGGGATAATAAATGTAGTAACATTAATGATCAAGTCAAAGAAAGGAGAACAAACAACTTGAACAGAGCGGGCACAAAGTGAGCTGCACAAAAAGAAAATGGTTGCGTGGCCCAGAGGTCCGACTAGCTAATTGACGAAACGCAGCCTAAACAACCCACAGATAAATTATACCTGACAAAACATCGGTCTCTAAACCAGCAGGACTATCCAATTTTTTGAAACTCCAAAAAATATTAATACCAAGGATAGACTAAACGCCACAACCACCCTAACTGAGAGAAATCCCTGTCAAGGGGAACCCTTGGAAAAAGAGTAAACGATGATCAGGTGCTATCCATCCCGGCCCAGAGAAAACAAAAAATAAAAGCAGTTGGAAAAAACTTGGGCATAAAGACAAGATTTGAACGAAAGGACAATGTCAGACCTTCAGCCACCTCCAAGAACTATTAATGGAGTTATCAGAATACTCGTTTTTAAAAATCAGAATCGGAAATTCCACAACTTCATGAAACAAAAATAAAAACAAACATGGAAGAGGCACCGGAGAGAAGAAACAAGCAATAAGCTAGGAAACTGGCTCAGTGGAACCTACTTTCTTAACGTTATCTGAAAAAAGAAAGAATTGCGAACGTTTTTGAGAATGGGTCCCGACGTCCATTAAGAATAATATCAGATCGCATCAGCCGACACGAGAAAACTCAAAAATGCAACCAGCAAGGAAACGGATGTAACACTATCGTTCACTAACTCTAAGACCTAAAACCAGAGATGTAACATCTAAGGATGAGTCAGCCAACAGGAAGAAAACAAAGACCAGCCATCTCTATGAAGAGCGGAATCCTAAGAGGAGAAACCAGCTTCCCCCAAAGGATAATGATAATTGCAGAACTCAGAGTTCCAGGAAAAGAGGGTGTTCAAAGGACACTTAATTTAGAGAGAGTACTGGATAAAAGGGACAACTTGATATGGTGTCCAGTCAAAGGGTCAAATACATTGTTTCGAACTGCAATAGTTTCTAATCAAAAGGACGGAAAAAAGAATTTAGATTGCCTTTTTTTAAATGTATTTTTTTTTTGTTTCCTTCGAATTGGTCTAATCCTTTTGCTATTTTGAAAGGTGAAAGACAGAGCAACATGCTAGTGTTGAACGGCTATTGGAATCCACAGATCATTAAAACCTCTGATTTCATTAACATGATAACAACAATAATAGATGAGGCTTACGTAAAAGAAGATATAGTATGCACGTTGATTTGTGGAGATTTAAACTCCACTTGACAGCTCAAAACTTGACAGCTGATAAAGGTCCTTGAGACCAGCTGCCATCAGAAGCCAGAGGGATCTATTGGTCGAGATTGAGGAAGTCCCGAGACTTGCATCAGTTTAAAACGGAAATTTTCGGCAAAGTCCAAGAAGTTCCAACTTGGGGAAAGAGGAGTTCAATCTGCTGACATAGGTCACATCTACGTGTCTAGAGAGCTCTTATACCAGCTTGAAGACTTTGCCGTTATCAAGACAGTAGTAATCATAATTTGCTATTTACATCGTGGTTAACACCGTCGAAACCGGTAGAGCCACAAATGGAGTTTGAATTATAAGTGACCACAAATGGAAATCGGCTAAGATTAAAAAATAGAGACTTTGGAGTACTAACTGATCAAGTGCATTTATCAGTAAGTAACAAAGAGGCGGATAAAACAATCATCCAGGTGGAGTATAGTCCCTTGTTGGAATGTTTTAGAGAAAAAGAATCGGAGGAAAACAGGTGGTCACAGAATCATAACACGCATATGACCAAATCTTAATCAAAAGGGAAATGAGACGTATAAAGCAAATAACAGCTATATCACAACTGGAACATCACAAAAAACATCTTTGGTCCTGTTTGTGCATACGCAGCAAAGCTCTATCGCCTGCTTTTCACTCGTTCTTCTCTCGTGTGGCTTTTCTTCGGCACACCTGTCTTCAGGTCCCGGTATGTGAAATGCTGCTTTCTTCGGTTGCCGAACGCCCAGGAGTTTTCCCCTTGGCATCTCTTGCCTGTGCAGTGTTTTCTCTTTCTTGCTGATGAGCCGCTCGGCTCTGCCACACCAGTTTGTGCTTCCAAGCTCCACAAGCCTCATAGAGAGGTACAACGACTTTCTACCAAACAGCAGCCGCTTCTTGGAGTTTCCTTTCGATCTTTAAATGTCCTGCGCACAGGTGCATTTCCAAAACAACTAGAACACTCATTGAGCTTGAGGCTGTCTGCTCTGCATTGTTCTTTCCTTCTTCCTCGTACCAGTAGTAGGGTCATTGTGGCAAAAGTAGTCCATTCATGTTGGTTGATAGTGATAGTTTGGTTAATCACTTTCAACAGTTCTGTATGATGAGCCAGTTCTATGCGGTGGATAATTAGAACTTGAAAAGATAGTCTTGGAGCTTTTACATGTTAGACCAGGGATGGAGGTTTGTCTTATGGGGTTTTGGGAAAAGTTATATCTAGATTCCCAAAAGGCTGGTGTAGGAAAACGTCAATTGGCCATTAGGGTATTTGGTATCGAGGGATTGTCTTCATGGACAGGACAAAGACTGATATGTAGTGGAAATTTCTGTTCCGTGAAAGGATGGTGAGCTAAAGAATCTGGTTGACACTCTAACCCAGGATATAGGTCGGTAGATGGAGATGCTCCCAGAACCCCCCCCCCCTTACTTGTGCAATTGGGGATACCTTGTCTCATCGAATAAAGCCGCAACCTCTCCCCGGATGCTGTCTCCTCGCATGTGATCCTCCATGTAGCCACCCCCAGGAGAACGCAGTGGCTGCCGTCCCATGACCTCAAGGAATGAGGTTACCGCTGGGAGATAGGTGATGACTCCATTGGATCCATCACAGTAGACTGACCAGGGACTCCTTTATCCACCCATAAGGATCATGGGAGGCAGCAGCTTCTTAGCCCACTGTCCACCATAGAGATCTGAAAACCAGGCGCCCATCCCATTTCTTCCCAAGCAAGCTGGTTGGCAGACCAGAACTGCTCCAACCCCATCTTAACCTACACAGGACCTGAGCTGAGTGGGGCCTGCTGGTATCTTTGCTATCACCGACAACCTCTGCCAGATCAATATTGGCAACGGACAGGCAGAGTTGGCGAGATACTTTTGCCTGCTCCTCCCAGAAGTCTACCAGTGTTCCAAACATTTTCTCGTAACAGCGCACACACCAGTCAGAAAGGAGTCCCCTACAACTGCTGTTGCCTTTTTCTGCCCATAGCTTGATGTGCATCTTGCGCATCCACCCGTGTAGTGAAATGTGACACCAGGGATGATCGGAGACGAAGTTGGGCCGGCAAGGAGCTGTCCAGATTTCAGTATCAACAGTGGCACAATTATACCAGCTGCAACTAGAAGAGTGGGCACCAGCCGATGTGATGCAGTTGCGAAGCAGTGGAACATCAGACGCCAGTAAAATTATCTCTAGTGTAGTCCAAGAAGTACTATAGCAAGTAGGTGATGCAGTGTGCAGTTGTGGAACAATATATCAATCTGGAGCAAACTTCATAGGCAAGCACTATGGTGCCAAGGATAAGTAAGGGGTGTGCTGTCTGAACACAGTACAGGTATCTAAAGATGGAGCATGAGTATCTTATGGATTGTAGTTCAGTGGAAAAGGTATTAAATGGGGCAAGGTGATAAAGGATGCAAACCTAGCGTTGTGTAGCTGGGTCAAGGAACACTTTTATAGGCTGAAAATCTGCACTTATACTTCTTGTTGATCTGAAGAGAAATTTCACGTATTTTAATAAAAAAAATAAATTAAGAAAAATAGATGAAAAATTTTAACTTTAGAAAAGTCCTTTAAAACTTAAAACAAATAACAATTTATACATAAAAATTAAATCTTGCGGGGGCGTGGCTTTGCGGCCATGCGGTAGGAGGCACGACTAAGAAGCTCCTTCGAGATCCTGAAGAAGATCCGATCAAACTGGTACCAAAACGTTGGGGATTTATTTGAAAATGACAGAATAGATGTCGGAATATCTGCAGAACATTCGCTGAGTCTCCCGAAGGAAATCTGAGGTCGGATTGCAGAGAAAAGGCAAAAGAAGAAGCTGCCCGCATGAAACAAAATGGCGGGCGCGAGGAGCTGAACGGCCGGGGAGAACGCCAGAGCCTTGTGAGCGAGGAAATCACAGGCGTGCAGCTGCAGGCCGGAGTCAAAGCAACATCCAGCTGGCCCAGGGGTCTGCCGAAAGGGGATCGACAATCGGCACAGGCGACACAGCAACGAGCCTGGCCTGGCCACTCCTAAAGACACGAAAGCGGAGAGAGCACGCCGAGGGCCCCACCCTGATACGGCGCAAGGCGGGACGAGGCGGCAGCAGGAAGGGGACCTGCATAGACCAGTAATTTGCAGCAGACACCAGGTGCACATACGGCCGGGAGAGCGGACTCTAACTCGGCAGACAGGATGCCGGAACATCTGCACAACAAGCGAGGAGTTCCCCAGAACAAATCGGCGCTCTGAGCCCGGGGAGGAGGGGAGCGGCCTGCCCGAAAAACAGGCAACACCCGGAGCAGAGGCTGGAGACCCAGGAAGGGAAACCATGCGCACAGAGGGGAACATCCAGGAAGCGACAACCGCAGGCACGGTCGGATTTCGGATTAACTGAGGGCCGGGCTGCACCAAGTGAGCCCCGACGATATAATGCCAAGTCGAAAGACAGAGGGGAAGGCAAAGCAGACAGGCATAGAAACGTTCACTAGACCACCTGGAAATAAACAACCTGCCCAGCCTACTACGGCAATGGCCTCCTCAGCTACTGGACAACAAGCAGAAAACACTACGGAAGGACCGATCCTGGAAGCTATAGCTGCTCTGCAAACATCCCTTGAAGCCAAGATGGACGCGGCGATGGGGGCCTCAAGGCTTCTTTAGAGAACAAACTGGACCCTGTCATGGTTGACGTGGGCCTTCAGCAGGACGCCAGAAACTTGACAGAAAGAGTAACAACGGCTGAACAGCAAGTGCAGCAAAACACCACGGACGTTGCGGTCACACAAACACAAAGGTCGGAGGCAGTACGGAAGATCAAGATCCTGGAACAGAGGGCCGAGGACGCGGAAGGAAGGGCACGAAGGAATAATATTCGCATAATCGGGCTTCCGGAGGGCAAAGAAGGCAGAGATCCCACAGAATATGTCAAATCTATGCTGCTCCAAGAGATTGGTGCCGGATCACTGTCCCAGGGCTTTGCGGTTGAGAGGGCACATAGGGTATTGACCAAAAGACCACGGCCGGGTGCCCCACCAAGAGCGATGATTGCCAAGATCATGAACTTTAGGGACAGGGAGAAGATACTAACATTCTCAAGAGAAGGGGGAGAGATTATAAGGAACTCTAAGATCGCTATTTACCCTGACTTATACGTTCATGGTCCAGCAACAAAGAGCAAGATTAGGCCCAACCAAAGAACGTCTCCGGTTGGCAGGAGTGCGATACATGCTCTTATATCCGGCCAAACATAAGGTACTACACCAAGGGAAATCATGGTTCTTTGACTCAACGGAAAAAGCCCACATATGGATGGACCAGCAGGGACGGAGAAACCTGAACAATGAGAATCGGCCCCGGTGAAAAGGAGCACAGACCCCCAGGAACAAGACGTCAAGGTAATTTGACCAGGCCAGATGTATACACGAAGGAGCGACTCGCTCTAACCCAGCTGGGATGGCACAGGAAAACCACCCCCCAATTCAGAAAGTTCTACAAGTTCGGATGCCAGTTTGGAGGCATCACGCTGCGGCGAGCCAGTCCCTCTTCCAGGGCCAGAGCAAGAGAAGCGTCGAGGCCCAAGCAGGGGGAGGGTGGCTGGGCGTTAGTTTGAAAGTTATGGTTTGTGTTGGTTGGATGCAGGCAGGGCCGGCTGGCCCATGGTGTCAAGGGTGGAAGGAACAATGTATATGTACATGAAACCGCTCGAGTGAGCAGGTGCCAGGTCGACAGACCGCAACGTAACAAAGGAAATCACCCCAAGCGCAGAGACGAAAAGGACATGGGGGGAGGGGGGAGAGGGGGGGAGGGGCACGCCCCGAAGACCGGACGGAAAGAGAAGAAACAGGGGAAAACATGAATGGAAGGCTATGGGACAACGGAACCAGAGTAAACGAATACAAATGTGGGCCTTGACGAAATAACTATAGCAACCTGGAATGTACGAGGACTCAATGCTTATGTCAAAAGACTCAGGGTGTACGCCTGGCTGAACAGAATGACAGTCAAGATAGCAATGCTACAAGAGACCCATCTGACAGCGGATAAACAGGCCAGGGTGAACAAGAAATGGGGAGGACAAGTATACAGCACAACATACTCTAACTATGCAAGGGGAGCATTAATATGGATTGCACCGGGAGTACCGTTCCAGCTAATAAAGCAGGAAAGTGACCAGGAGGGGAGAATTGGGCTGGTGCATGGGATGCTTGAAAGCGGGAAAATATGCTTGATCAACACCTATGCCCCAAACCACGACGCTAACGCTTTTTTCAGGAATCTAGCGCCCAAACTGGCTCAGTACAGCGGAGCCACGTTCATCTGGGCAGGAGACTTTAACTGCACTCTGAACCCGCTTCTCGACAGGTCGGATGACAAGCACAGGAAGCCAGCACCCCCTGCCAGGGAGCTTCAGAAGACCCTCACAAGATTGCAGCTGGTGGACGTCTGGAGGCAGGTACATGGAGACGGGAGAGGGTACACACATTATAGCGCACCCCATGGGGTATTTACACGAATAGATTACCTATTCACTGGCAGTGACACTCTGATAGAATTCACGGGAATCGACATTAAAGCATGTACACTTTCAGATCATGCCCCGATACTGGTAACATGGGCGTACACACACAGAAAAACCCCAACACCAACATGGCGTCTCCGCGCAGAAGCACTAGGAGAGGGCGACTTACTTTGAGGCATATCTGCAGGAGGTGATAGAAGATTACTTTGAACAAAATGAGGGGAGCGTGGAGAGCAATGCCACGCTCTGGGACGCCTTCAAAGTAGTGATAAGAGGGGCGGCAATTGGGAAAACGGCAGGGTTGAATGGTGCAATCGTGGTTGAGCTGGACGGAATAGAAAGGGAGGTTAAAACAGAGGAACGAAGGGCGGAAAGGGCAGGCCGGGAACCCAGGGAACTACTGGAGCTAAGAACGAGATGCATAGTACTCTGGGAGAAACTGGGGAAGCTGAATTATGGGAAATACTTAGAGATTGCATGCAGAAGGGGATAAACCCAGTAGACTACTAGCGTGGCTTACCAAATGGGACAACAGGGGGGACCCCCATAGCAGTATTAAATGATGATACAGGAACAGAGGTGAGGAATCGGGAAGCTATAAATAACCTGTTCGCCGGCTTCTATGAGCGGCTTTATGCTCCTAATCCAGAAGTGGAGCCGGAAGACATCTCAGACGCCCTAGCAGAGATTAGGTTACCGAAGCTGACAGCAGACCAGGCCCAACTATTGGACGCCCCGATTACCGTAGAGGAAATTGAAATGGTGATCTCGGAGCTCCCCTCGGGTAAAACCCCGGGCCCGGATGGGCTCCCAGGGGAGTTCTATAAGACATACAAAAGTACCATTGCCCCAAAACTGCTAGAAACATATCAGGAGGCATACGAGGAAGCACGATTGCCAAATAGCATGTCGGAAACGATAATAGTCCCGATCCTAAAGCCAGGGAAATCCCCAGTAGAATGCACGTCATATAGGCCGATCTCCCTCATCAACCAGGACACCAAAATACTTACAACGGTTCTAGCGAACCGTCTGAAATTGGTTATATCCACGTTGATCCACTCAGACCAAACAGGCTACCTCCCAGGGCGAAACACGTCATGGAACCTCTGCAGATTACACTATGTGATAGAACAGACAAATCGGAGGAGAGGGGAATGCGCAGTAGTGTCATTAGACGCTGTTAAGGCCTTTGATTCTGTGAGTTGGAAGTGGTTGCTGAGCGTCCTCGCCCACTTTGGTTTGGGGGAGGGATTTCTCAGATGGATTAGACTGCTGTCCAAGGACCCTAGAGCGAGAGTAAAAACGGGAAGGCACATTTCAAAAGCTTGTAGGATATACAGGGGAACCAAACAAGGCTGTCCACTGTCACCGATGTTGTACATACTGGCTTTGGAGCCGTGGGCGGTCTTCCTCCGGGCAGAGTATGGGGACACAGGGATACACCTAGACGGGGTGGTCCATCAGATCTCGCTGTACGCGGATGACATCCTTCTTTTCGTTGAAAATCCGCGCGCCAACCTAGCCTGCCTACTGGAGGCGGCGGACGCATACGCCAGACTTTCAGGGATCGCCATCAATAGAGAGAAATCGGTCTTATTCCCCTTGGCTGACTTAAGACCGGTCCCGCGAGACAGACTCCCAGATATGGGGCTAGCTTGGGCTCAGGGCTCCTTCCGATATCTGGGAATAGAGATACACCACAACACTGCAGAGTCACACGAATATAATACACAGGCAACCCTAGATAGAATACAAAAGGCAATGGGTTTCTGGGAAACACTCCCATTGGGGATGATGGGGAGAGCAGCCATCCTGAAAATGGTAGTACTCCCACGGTTACTATACTATTTCATGAACATTCCCCATGCCATACCCAGAGCTTTTTTCATGAACTTGAACACACTGACACAGAGGTTCCTATGGGGAGGGGGAAGGTGTAAAATTGCCATGACAACATTGCAGAGGGACCACGAGGAGGGGGGGCATCAGAGTACCGGACTTCGAAAGATACTACCTGGCAGGGCAACTCCAATACGTAGTTAAATGGCTGGGAGAAGATGAATCAATAGACAAAATACTCTTCCAACCAGCACTGAGATCCTTTTACCTACGGGAAATCCCATGGATAGACAAACTCTGCTCAAGCCCCTACCCAACATGCTTAGGTTAACAGAGCTCTGGTCGAGGGCATGGAGACTACAGGGTATCAAAGACCCTTGCTCGCTGCAGATTCCTCTAGCGGGAATAATAGGCAAGGACACAAATACACTTGCAATGTATAGATCCCACTGGGAAGCCAAAGGAATAGCGCAAATAGGAGATTTGAGGAGGGAAGACCAATGGGCGGAGTTCCGAGATATGGTGGAAGAATGACATACACGAAGGCCAATTCCTCCTATATAATAGAATGATGCTGACAATCAAGAAGAGGTGGCCGGAGTGGCCAGAACCAGAGGACACAGGAGGAGAACTAGATGCATGGTATGATATATCGGAAGGGGGACACACAACCTCCAGGCTATACGAACAGTTGCTAAAATCCAAGAATTCACAAGTCCTGCAAACAAGAGGGAGATGGGAGGACAAACTAGGAAGACCCCTCAGTGATCATGAATGGGCTAGGGCGCTGAGATACCCCAAAAAAGTATCAAGAAACGCAAGGTTCAAGCAAGCACAATTATACACTACACACAGGGCGTACCTCACACCTAAGAGAATGAATGGGATGAAGCTGGGAGATCCCCGCACATGCCCCCGCTGCCCGGAAGAGGACGCGGACATGATGCACATGTTCTGGACCTGCCCAGTGATGCAGGTCTTTTGGGATAGAATCAGAAGCAAGGTGGCGGGAAGTGGACTCCAAATACAAGCGGGAAATCCAGAAATGTATCTGCTGGGCCTCTTCCCAAGAGGAGGCAAGAATAGGTCGCACCTCGCAAAAATGAAAGACTTGATATGCATACTAGCCAAACGGCGGTTAGCGATGGCTTGGAAATCGAGAAAGGGCTCGAGGATAGACTCATGGTGGGCAGATTTTCAGAAATGGGCGATGACTTGAGGCAGTGTGGATGAGTGCAGTACAGAAAGGTGAAGGGGAAACGGAACAAAAAATAATGGCATGGAACTCACTGATGCAGAGCTTATTCGAAAACAGGGAGGAGAGCGGAGAGGAAGAGCCAGGAGGGGAGAAGGAGCGTTAAAGGGGAAAAACCAGGTCAAACATCCAAGCAAGGGTGGCCAGGAACTAAGACACTTTCAAAACCACTGCGGGGAAAGAGACACCTTAAAGCGAAGAGATTCCTTGCTTACTCGAAGACTGAACAGGCGTACGAATACCCGCGCTTGGGGCCAACAGCCAGCCTTGTTTTTTTGTTTGTTTGTCTATGAAGTGTTTGTTTGTAATGTTATCTAAAAACCCAATAAAGAATTAAAAAAAAAAAATTAAATCTTGCATCCAATATAAAATGTGTGGTTCCATGTGATAATGTCACCAGGTAGGTGACTTTTTTTTAATTTTTATTTTTTTATTTTTCTGACCAATAAAATTCTTTCCCCAAATATTCCACGAGGGGTATAATTATATGTTACGTCCAATCCTAGACTATTTGGGGAAGTGTTTGTTTCGGGACATCCTGTTTTGGCCCTGCTGTTTCGCTGCGGGCCGGTTTAGCATGACCGCTTTGGCGCGGTGGCCATTTCGGCAGGCCCATTTCGGCGCAGAAGCCTTTCTGGCGCCGTATATTTTGCGCAATGGACGTTTGGACATGGTTGACATTTCAGCCACGTTTAAACACCCTCACGCCAAATACAAATGGATTACTTGCCGCAAATGATGCTCATTGAATGGTACTATACCTGTTAAAGTGTTTCGTTTGACAATCATTTTAAAAAAATAAAAAAAAGGACATGCAGTCTTAAACCCTGGTCTAATCGCTAGGCCACAATGGCTTAGTGCTTCGTTGGAATACATTTCACATCCATAACCCTCTGGTAACAAGGCCAGATATCTCTCAAAAACCCTAAAGATTGCGGTAGAAGGACATGAAAGTATACAGAAAACGCTGAATAAATGTTTGGTATAATCCAACATTGATTTCTGTCACATCATAATTGCTGTGTAGACGATGCAGAACCTGATGGCCATTTGTATGTGGAGTATGAATGCCATCCAGTGCTGTACAATGCATTCGCCACCATATATTCTAACAAGTGACGACACAAATGTAAAACCGGCGTTTATTTATAAACGTGCTTGATCGATGCCTTATTACAAAACTCTTATTTGTCTAAAAACAAAATACTAAACATTGTGTATTACATTACACAGATAAAATATCCTGGTATGAATCCCAAGTGTCCGTGGCATGGAAAATAGTAATTAAGCTGAAGTGTATAAATGAACATGTCATGAATAAAAGCAGAATGATTTTGAGGGGCCTAGCCACCACCATGTTTAAAGTAAGCATTCATCTGACAAGTGTCCTAACAGTATCAGCATATGGGCTAATGGCCAAGAAAGAACCTGTGCAAATAGAAGGGCTTGAAACTACTTGATCGTGAACTCAGTTAACCTTGCATGAAACAGTTTTACAAGTAATGCATGAATGTTCAAGAGGGTCTCTCTCATTCTTCATTTGTTTGGGGGCTTGCCAGGGCTAAGCCCCGTGTGATGCCACAGTTGAGGCCTGCAGTGCTGGGAATGATGGTGCATTGTGATGTGCGCATATTGAAATATGTAACTTGCGCACATTGAAACTACAATATCAGTTTGGCCTTGTGGTTAAGTCATCCGCCCCATAGGCTTGCATGCCATGGTTTGCACCTGAACCAAACCTTTATTTTCTTTATTAAAATGAGCCGTCGCGCCAAAACGTACTGGCACTGTAACGTCCCTGCACCAAACTGGGCACACCAAAACGGGTTGTGCGTCCAGACGAGCGTGCCGAATTGGCCCAGGTGGTCTTGCTTCAAATGCGAGTGTTGAATGGGTTTTGTTGTGTTATCACCTTAACTCTCTCAACAAATGTTTTTTCACTGAAAATATATAGTGTGGCAGTCGCTGCACTATAGTTAAGCTGAGGAGCATGATCAATAGGAAACTTGGAATTGAGTTGCTAGTAACTTTGTACTTTTAGGACGGATTTGGCTGATCTTTTGATAACTGCTTTGTTCCGGCCCAAATATCACCACCGATAGGGAAGAAGAGTTCCTTGCCTACCTGTAGAGGTCGCAGAGTCTTGTCTTTAATGCCCAACAATCCTAAAACACAAAGTTACATATAAATACCAGAACTGTGGTTGTGTATAATACTGTCAAGGAATGTTACATTGAAACTGGGTGAAGTTGTAGCATACTGTGGAACAAAGAGTCTGTTCCCAAGGTAACAGTAGTAGAAGGGTGGTTGTCGAGAGGAAAGCAACCTCCCAAGAAGAAGCGTCCTGACAATAGCAAATGTACTGCAGAGGTTATGAACACATGTAGAATTGTAGAAGTATGTTTTGTAGTTTATGGATGGGATGTACGTTCCAATCATCCTGTCCTTAACATCCTCTGCACTCCTCACTCCCTCCTTTCTTTTGCTGTACTTGTTTATCTTTAACGTATGCGCCCCAAAACTGGTAGATGCTGAACTTTCTACATCCCGCTCATCTCTTAATGACCCTGCCGGCTTAACTTCTACACCTGTTGGAACACGCAAAAAACATAGACTTGCTGGTGATTGGGTGGGCAATCCCTTGTTTAACTTTAAAGATTACATTTATTGAGCATTCGATAAATATCCTTTTTATCCACTCACTCTCCATTTAGCAATTGTAAGGGTGGGATAATCCTTCGCCTCTGTCTTCAGAGTCATGACTTTCTATAATGCTAGTATGGAATCTCTCTTGTATGTCAAGACTGGAGGCTCGGATTTTGCCTGTTGATAGCTTACTCGCCACCAGCGAAGATACCTGGTCGAAAAGAATGTTTTTTTTTAAAAAAACATTGTTTATTTTTTTATTTATAACATTTTATTGGATTTTACTAGTATACACAACATCAACATTACAATATTCAATGGATGGTACCAACACAGTAATACAGTTTATGCCGTGAGCTAGGCCTATTTCAATGGCTGTTCCGATTTATCCGTGTCCATGCCTTTTCATGTTGCCAAGGGAGGCCCCATGCGCCCTGGATTCTCCCCTCCTGCTTCTTTGGCTTAATAGTTCGCGCTGCCCTGGAACCATCTGGTAAGTGGAGGTCTTCTAGTAAGAGCTGGAAACTTTACTGCGTAGTCCATAAATGGGGCCCATATGTTTAGAGCTTTGTTCAGGAAGCCCGACCGGATTGCTGTGACCTTTTCAGCGACGACTATGTCCCAGCATTTGGACCACCATAGTGCTACTGAGGGTCTGTCTGCGTTTTTCCACACCAAAGCCATCCCTATTTTTGCTGCCAGGAGGAGGTGCATGCACAGGCGAGGGATAGGGCCTGAGATTGGGAGCGCCCCTCCCACTGTTTCACCCAAGAGGATTATGCCAGGGTCTCAGGGGATGGATAACCCGGTAATTTCCTTGATCTGGTTCTTTCCAGTAGGTTTCTGCTTTCGGGCAGGCCCAGACCATGTGGAATAGGGTGCCTCGGGTCGGGCATCCGCACCAGCAGTTTGTGGGGATATCAGGGTTGGCCTTGTTTAGTTGAGCTGGAGTGACATAATACCTGTAGCAGAGTTTGTAGCCCCCTTCCCTGTTCGTGTTGCACTGTGTGCTTTTATGTAGTCTCGTCCAGATTTTCTCCCAGTCCTCCACATCTATTCCCCGGCCCAGGTCTTTCTCCCATTCAAGCATATATATTTCTTTTTTAGAGGGGTCTGATCTGTCCAAGAGCCGATAGAGCGCTGAGGCCCTACCTCTCGCAGCTGGGGATGTTAGAGAAAGTTCCAACGGCGTCAGCTCTCTAGTGCTTTTTTCCCTAACTCCTCTGTGGGACAACAAGTGTCGAATTTGGGCATAATGGAATCTTTCCCGTTCACCCACTCCGAATTTTGCCTTGCATCTCTCAAATGATATGGGGAGTCCCTCCTCCAGGAAGTCCCTCATTTTTAATAGTCCCCCCGCCCCCTCTCTCCAAGGTTCAAAGCCAAGCGGTGGATTGCCTGGTGAGAATTCGGGGTTGTTCCAAATGGGGGTAGGAGGGCCCAGTGTACCCCGGACGCCCCATTTCCGTGCCGCGGCTTTCCAACTGCGGACGGTTGTGTTTGTTGCGGACAGAGGGCCACCGTTCATCTGGGGTTTTATGTTTGCCAGGTGTGGGAGGTCCGATGGGGCGACTGGGCACCAGGCCTCCTCTAGCTGGTTCCACATCGGCTGATCTTCCATTTGAACCCTGGTGTATGCATGTGACCGCTGCGCCGCAAGGGCATACCTGGCCACTTCGGGTACTCCCAACCCCCTCTGTGCTTTCCCCCCGCACCATGATCTTCCTTCCAATTCGAGGCCCCCTCCCCCCGAAAAATTCCTGTATTTTCTTTTGCAGGGAGGCCAGAGCGGAACCCGGGATATAAACCGGTAGTGCTGTGCAGTAGTACAGCCACCTGGGGATTCTATTCATTTTTATGGCTGTGATCCGCCCAAACAGGAGATTTCCTGGGCCTTCCATCACTTTAGGTCACTGGAATTCGTTAATCGGCTGCGGGAAGTTACTGGAGTACAAGCGTGATGGGTCTTTAGTAATTTGCACTCCAAGGTAATCGATCTCTCCTTTCGCCCATGGGATTGGCATTAGGGGGGGTCAAGGCTGGTTCTTTCTTGCTTGGGGAGATTAACTGCTAATGCTGAGGATTTATCTAGATTAACCCTGAACCCGGAGACCACCCCAAACTCCCCAATTTCCTCCGAGAGGGACCCCATGGAAGCCGCCAGGTCTGTTGCTGTTACTAGTACATCATCCGCATATAGAGCGATCTTATATTGGTGGTCTCGGACGGTGAGCCCCTTTATCCTCGTGTTCTGCCTAATTCTCGCCTCAAAGGGCTGCATTGATAAAGCGAAAATCAGAGGCGAGAGTGGACAGCCCTGCCTAGTGCCCCTAGTTATGCTTATCGCCTCGGACCTGGTGCCATTGACCCGTAGTTGTGTGGTGGGTGTCTGGTAGTTGGCCATTACTCATGTTGTAAAATTGGGGCCAAAGCCCTAGTGCTCTAACACACTCCGAATATACCCCCATTCCACCAGATCAAAGGCTTTATGCGCATCCAGGGATATGACTGCCTTTCCCACACCCAGCCTAAGAGCACTTTCAATGAGGTCTATCGTTCGCCTTATATTGTCGTGGGTCTCCCTCCCTGGGATAAATCCTGTTTGATCCTGTTCTATCAAGCTCGGGAGAGTCGCCCCCAGTCTGCGTGCAAGGATCTTTGCAAAGATGTTCCCGTCATTGTTCAATACTGTACTTGGCCGATAAGACGCAGCCAGTTCAGGGTCTTTCCGGCTTTATGTAGCCTCACTGTGAGCGACTCTGCCGTTGATTTAGTGACCGATTTGGATGACCGGAAGGAATTGAACAGGGCTGACCACATGCAGTGCTAGTGTGCTCGCATAGATTTTATAGAAGTTTGTGGTTAATCCGTCTGGGCCTGGGATTTAATGACCGCAATAGTTTCTTCGGCTGTGATGAGGGATTCCAGGGATGCCAGTTGGGCTTTGTTTTGATGCCGGAAGGTTTGCAGGTACTCTGATAGGCCGGCCAGCGGTGTGGGTTGCCCTGTCGTCATAGCTTTGTGATGTCGCACCAGCTCTCTAATTTTGTCTGCCTCTGAGTAGTGGGCCTTGCCGTCAGCTCCCACCAGTTTGTGGATATTGTTCCTACTATGAACCTTTTTTAATTTATGTGCTAGTACCCGGTTGGCCTTATTCCCTTTACTATTAGAACTGTCTCGTGAAGGCCAATGATTTGGCTGTCCGATCAGCCCAGTGCATTTCCAGTCCTATTTTGGTTTTCCTCAGGGCCCTCTCCGTTTTCCTGGAATTTCAGGATTTCAGCTCCGCTTCCCAGTGCTTTACCTTTTCCTTGAGTTTGGCTGCAGCAATGAGATCTGCCTCTGTTCTGACCCTGAACTGATTAGGGACCCTCTAACCACTGCTTTCATAGCGTCCCATACAATGTTGATGGGGGAGTCATCAATCGTGTTCTCTCTGAAGTAGTTGGCTAGTGTTTCGCCAATTTCCTTTCTGATGCAATCATCTAACAGTAAGGAGTCGTTCAGTTTCCAATGTCTCTGAGTGGCGTGCCTTTGGCCAGATATGCTGAGATTTGCGGTTACTGGGGCGTGATCAGAGATCATACATGTGACTATATTTTATTTAAACACGGGTATAGAACCCCAGAGATTAGTAAGAGGTCTATTCTTGAGTACCCTTTATGTGCACAGGAGTAGTGGGTGTAGTCTCTGGATGCTCCGTTCAATAGCCTCCAAGCATCGACCGATTCGGTTTCCCTGAATACCTTTGCCAGGGATAGTGCTTGTGCGAAGTCTGCAGTTGTGGGAGGCAGAGTTTTGTCCACTTGAGGGTTTGGCGTTGTATTGAAATCCCACCCATAATCGGGTGCCCCTCTTGAAAGGCTAGGATGATCGGAATTAATTCGGAGATGAACTTGCGTTGAGACGTGTTGGGTCCGTAGAGTGAAATAATAGTAATAGGCAGTTCCTCAAATAGCCCCTTTAGTAGGAGGAAGCGTCCTCCCGTGTCTCTTCTCACCGTGATCTTTGATAGGGGAACCCTGTCACTCAGCAGAATTGTCACACCCCTTTTCTTCTCTCCAGACGTGGCGAAGTAAGCTTTTTTTTAAAACATTTTTTTTATATCTGCTGAATCTGACCCGATGTTCATCTGCCTGCAGTAAGTGGGTTTCCTGGAGGAGAACGATGTCTCTGGCTAATTGTACCAGCCTGTGTTCCACTGATCTGCGCTTCCTTGGGGAATTCAGGCCCTGGACGTTCCAGGTGAGGATTACCGCTTCGTTTGTCAGCCATCCCCTCGATCTTTGGCATTCGCTATAATGAGCTCTTTGTCCCCTGACAATTCCAGATCATTCGAATGCGGGGCGAAACCGCTGCGTTGGCCTAGCGTAGGCGATAATGTTGATGTATCGTGTTGTGAAGTTGGCTGAGGAGACGGACCAGATGTGATTTGAACTTGTCCCTCTCCCCCCGCCCCCCTCTTGGCCTAGTAGGAAGAACCTCATCCTACTACCAATGGGTAACTGGTGGCGCGTGTGCACCGGAGAATGGCCAACTGGGCCGCCGAAAACCAAATAAGACCGAACTCAAACATGGCTCCCGCACTATAACTGTATGGGTAGGTTCCTTTTGCAAAGAATTCTGATCGCCTTCAGTCGCTGGCTCTGGGAGGACCATCGCTCCCCCGACCCCCTCCATTGGAATTTGTGGGTTTCTTGGAGCCCACAGAACTTGATTGGCAATCGATATTGCTGCTGTTCATCCTGGGTTGGACTCTTTCCGGGCAGGACCTTGGATCCTGTGCCTTCTACTGACTTTTGTCCAGGTTGCTTCTGTTTGTTTTCTGGGGGCTGCCCAGCCTGCTCCCTCCGATTCTGACTCTTCCTCTCCCCCGCCAATGCCCATAAATGTATCTGCCTCCTTTGGTGACTGAATCTGTTGCTGAGCCCCCTCCCAGGTGAATCTCACGGAAGTCTGGTAACCCCAGTAGTATGGAATCTTCCTTTCGCGCAGCCATTCCGTGAGTGCCCTCATAGCTTGCTTTTCGTTTTTGAAGAGTGGAATTTGCTAAGTCCCGATAGAAGCAAATTGTGGATCCTTGAAAGGTGATTTGGTGCATTGTTCTTGCCTCTCGCATGATCTCTTCCTTGACTTGAAAGAAATGTACTCTCGCAAGGACATCTGGGGGGTGAGCCGAAGCTTGTCTTGGGGTCGTTCTGTGGACTCGGTCCAATTCCAATGGCGAGTTGTCAGGGAGAGTGATTATAAATCTGAGCAAGTCCAACACATAGCTCTTTATGTCTGTGTCTGGGATTGAAGATGGAATCCCCCGCAGGCGGATGTTTTGTCAGCACCTGTTCTCTGCATCCTCCTGCTTTGCTTCTAGGAGGTCGCACCTCGCCTCTGGGGCTGCAATTCTATCCCGGCCTTGTTCCCATTCGATTCTTTGGTCGCAGATCTCAGTTTCAATTTCAGCGGCAGGGAGTTAATCTTTTTCGTGACCTCCTCCGTGCCTTTTTGAAATTCTTTAGTTGGTGCAGACAACAGGTCTTGGAGGTCGGCTTTTGTGACCAGATGTGCTGAGTTATGGGCTGCTAAGCTGTGGGTAGAGCTGGTTGCTGGATCCTCTGGTGGGTCCCCCCTCTTGGACCTTTCCGTGGAGGTGCTACTCATCAGGGCGGCGATGTCTGTTTGCCCAGTTTTCCCACTTTTTGTCACTTCGCTTGTGATTGACGCTTTAGTTGTGCGGGATGCAAGATGCCTATGGCGCCTCACCCCATGCAGGGTCTGCTGGTGTCTGTGATGGCGCCCCCACCCCCGAACCTTGACTCCCTCCACTGGGCTGTGTTTGATAAGCCTAGCGAAGGAGAGTGATTTGGCAGTCAGTGATTTTAGCCTTAGGGTTGGAGGGTGCTGCCGCTAGTTCTTCGCGCTTTCACCTGGCTGCGGGCATCCCTCTATATGGGGGAGGCTCAGTGAGCAAGATAAAGTCTGCTGATGGACAGACCAAAGAGCGGGAGCCTACACAGGACTGAGGGTCTGAGTTTCCAGCCCCACCACTATATTGTGGGGCCCCCTTGACAAATGAGTCCTTATCAGCTCCCCTTGATGGATATAGGCAGGCTGTGGGAGGGAGGTTGTGGGGGGGGGGGACTGGGGCCTCTGCTGTGGTCGTCCAGGTGGTTATACTTATTTGTTGTATGAAGGGGGTCCGGGGCTGATGTGGGAAGCAGGCCTGGGTTTCGTGCAGGCCACAGCAGAGCCGCCCCCTTCCCCCGGCTCCTCACCACGCTTGGTCCGGTGTTGCAGTTCCCCGCTGCTCGGAGTGGCCGCAGGTGTAACCTGCGGGGGCAAGGACCGTTGATCTGCGGGCGGCTGGGCCGATGGGTCCGCGCTGCAGATGTTTGTGGCAGGCGTCAAGTGTCAGTGCTCTGATCTGATATGCAGAAGGTGGTCCGGTGTTGCAGCTCTGAGGCGCCTAGGGCTGCAGGCTGATGAGTTGATGGGGCCGAGCTGCAGGTGGCCGTTGCATGTTTCGGCTGTTGGTTCGCTACTGCTCCGGGACGTCTGGCGTGAGGCCCCAGGCGCAACGATGCAATGATCCTCCTCTGGCCCCTCGGGCGAGTGCAGATGCAGCTGGTGGGACGCGAGGGACACTGGACTGCAGCGAGGTGAGTCCACCCCTGTGCCAAGCGTCCGGCAGGCTCTTTATGGGGCGCTCAGTGCAGTGGAACCGTTCAACAGGATTGGGGATCGCTGCTTCCTGTTGCGCGTCGTGGACAGAGGGGCCGCGCACAATGGTAGAGGAGGAAAGGAGCTCCAACCAGGCGCCCCCGGTCCCTGTGTGCAGGTTTCCCACAATGAGGACGCAGGTTGCTGCACAGTCTCCTGTCGAGCTCCCCCTTGCCTCGGCTGAACTCGGGATGGTCTATGCTGTTTGGGGCAGCTGGAGACGTGGCATGTGGTGCCTGCAGTGCGGGAACGGTTGCGACTTCGCAGAAGGTGCTTCGCTCCCCCGACTCCCGCGATTGCTGGACTTCACTATGGAACAGAGTCAGAGGGAGGCAGTTGGAGTGCTGGAGCATCCGATACAGTGCGGGTGCATGAGCTGGTTTTGTTCGGCGGCCAGGGCTGCTTTAGCCCGCCTGCAACCTCCCCTCTTAAAGCTGCTGTATGGGACGCCTGGTGATGGCCACCATCTTTTGGCCGCATGGATTTCGGCTGGGATTTCGGTCCGCATCTTGGAGGTCTGACCACGAAGCTGGACAAAATTTGGGCGACAGCCGCCGAAGCTGTTCCCCCAGCTTGTCTTAAAATTGCGGGCATAATCGGGGCTTGGATCCTGCGATTGACACGATGCACCGCGCCAAACAGGAGCTCCTAAGGAGACATACTGACCATGGTAGCTCTGAGCCACGCCCCCCTAAAAGAATGTTTTAAAAAGTTTACTAAATCGACCAGTTTGCTGCCTTCAATATGTCTTCCAGACTAGCTCCAACACTGTATGCTTTAGATACCATTGTGCCTCTAACTAAATGAGCTCCAAATGTTCTAATATCAGTGCATGCCTGTTGCATACTCCATTTTACCCACCTGGCCAAATTCGCTTGCGTACCACTGCAAAGGGTTTTTGCAGTGTGATCAGTAGCTGGGATACACAAAATGGTCTAAATTGTTCTGCCATGGTTTCATATGCTGCCAGTCCTCTGACTGGGCACAGTTTAGGTTTTTCCAGAAATGATGCATAAGTCACTGACCTCCTGCGTTTGTCGTTCTGGTGATATAAAATGGGACATCAGGAATTCGGATCAACTTCCAACGCTCTGACATCGGATTCTCTTTTTCAAGAAATCAGACCGAGCAGTGTTGGCGTTGTCGATGGCGCTTTGATCGTCAACAGGTCCTTATCCGACCAATTATGAATTTTCAAACCTCGTTCACATACCACAAGCGCATGTACTTAGGAGCTGGTGGTTTTAGGAGCCTTATGCCCCTGAGGAGTCTGCAAACTAAAGCATGGCCCCCACCCTCCCTCCCTATCTGGCGGGCTTCCACCCGAGTGTGGCCTGCTGATATTTCAGAACAAAGTGTTAATCGTTCTGTAAGCCTTTCTTTGAGCTGCTAATGTAATACACATAGCAAACTTCCTAGCAGCATCTGCTCCAGTGGGATGTATGTACCTAGCCAGACAACAGCTATGCCACATTGCCCAAGCAGCTTTATATGCTGTCCTAGTTCCTGGCACCCATGCTTCTTTGATGATTGGTTCAGCCTCTTCGAAAGCCCTGGCATGCAGCTCTCCGGAAATCACCAATGCCATTAATCTCAGATTCCCCTCTTGCATCAAGGGGTGCAACTCACTCATTGGTCCCCGTAATATTCCCTTCATTTTGGGTTCTTGCATGACATCTCTAGAAGGTCTGGGAGCCAGGCTTGACCCTTCCAGTCTGGTGTCACTAGCACTAACACCAACCTCTGTCTCTGCGCTAGAATTCCTGGGATCATGGCAAAAGGAGGAAATGCATACTCTTTCTGGACCCGATATCTGTAGAAATGCGTCTGTTGCTGCCGCTTCTGGTCTCCAGCTGTAGAAGCGTGACAGCTGTCTGTTCAGTCTCGATTGTGCTGTGCTGCGTACATTGCATGTCAAGGATGTGGAATATGTTGGAGGAACATCCAGTCGAAAGAACGTTACCAGTTGTAAGTAACTTGTTCATCTCTCTCCCGTTCCAGGCCTCAATTTGTTGAAACCACCAGCACAATTCTGTCCTCTCCTCTGGAGATTTTGGGATTCTCTGCTCGTATGACATCCCAACCCCCCCAAAGATGCTGGATCTTCAGATGCTGCCTGGCTCGGTAATGGAGTGGTCCTTGAAAAAATCACCTGGATTTAGGAATCAAGGGGACACACTAATCTGCATATTAATTCCATCGCTAGAAATGATTTGATCTTTCGTGATCATGCTTACCTTTTTGTTAAGAGGCAAACTGAGTTCTCTGCCCTGGTTCGTATCCCCTAGGAGCCCAGAAACACTATCGATTGCGTCAGTGTTCGTTCTGACTTCGCCCAATTGATCATGAAACCCAGTTCTTGTAGTAGTTCGGTAGTGATTGATGTGTCAAAGCAAGGAATTATTAAAAACAGAATTTGACAGACAGAAGATGTCCTGGTAGACTATCCGTCTAATGCCCTGTTCTCTTAAACAGCTGACTACTGGTTTCATCAGCTTGGTGAAACAGCAAGGTGCCAATGCCAGACCGAATGGGAGGTTTGCAAACTCCCATCTCTGTCCCTGCCAGAGATGGGCGTTCTTCCTGTGCAATTGGTATCATCTGGTGTGCATCCATGAGATCTCGTCGGGCCAGCCATACTCCCATCTGCAGAACATCACTCATGAGATGGATTCCCTCCATCTTGAAGTGTCTGTATACTAGAAACACATTTAGATTCCTGAGGTGTATCACTACTCTTTAGTCAGCGTTTCACTATGAACATATTGCTCCTGTTCTGACTGATGCCAGCGTAATGACCCTCTTTCATTGTAGTTCTGTAATTTCTGTCTATTTCCTCTTCTCTATTGAAAGTGATTGGCCTGCGCTGGTTCTTGGTGGATACCCTGAACTGTTTGTTATCCAAGAGTCCAAGAGTCTTCGGATAGGTAGAGCTATCTATTCGATGTACTACTATTTGCCCCCAACTTTTGGGATTACTGTCCCTGCGTGCGCAATGCGCATAGTTTGCATCGTTCTCACCTGTGTTACGTTTGTTGTCTACTGTTGGATCTCCAACCTCTTCCTCTACCCCTTCTCCAGGATGGGAAGAAGGGGTTGGGCTTACGGGCTTCTGGTTCCCTTCAATTATTTCTACCGTTGTAGGTGGGCCTGTAAATTGCTTAATTGGTGGCTGAGCTGCCTCTGCCAGCCCACCCAAAAATCTTACTAGTAAGCCCTTGTTTCAAAGATAACTGCGCCTTGTCTAGCACTGCATATCTGTTGGCGAATTTTGACATGCCTTTAGTAAAGGAGTCTCGAAGAGTTTCCCTTTTGCAGTTGCCGCTGCTTCGGATGTTGCCAATTTCCCCCATTGTGGGGTCTATCTTGACCAATATGGATCTTCTCCTTTCTGTGGTTATTGCGCTGTTCGCATTGCCTAACAGGCAGATTGCTCTCTGCGCCCATTTGGCTTGTATGTATGGCTCCATTTTCTGCTTTGTGGGCTTTGCGTCCTCTACCATCTGCCAAATCTTCGTTAGCGAGCCCAGCAGGTCCAACATCAAGATCTCCACGACCCGTCAATACCCTTTTTTATCTTTCACTCATCTTCCCATGAATGTGGGCATTCTCTTAACTCTGGCGTGTCCACCACTTCGCAGCCTTTTCTTTATATATGCTTTGCTCTTGCTTGGAGGTTATGTTGGGAAGATTTATTAAGCGTACGTTCAGCCGTGGGCATCATGGCGCTGGCGGAGGAGAGAGGACAGCCTAGCCTACAATCAGCTACTAAAACAGATGGGTTTTCAAGGCCATTCTAAAGCTAAGGTAGTTTTCCAGATTTTTCAAAAACAGTGGAAGATCATTCCAGAGCCGAGCGGCAGAAACGGAAAAGGCACGCCACCAATACGGCAGCAGTGAAACGGAGGAACAAGGAGGCCAGCTGTGGGCAAGCGAAGAGAACGTGAAGGTGAGTAGCGAGAGAATTTTTCAGATATTCAGCATGTTGAGCATGACGGGCGCGATGGATCAAGCATAGGGATTTAATAACAATACTCTGGGCAAAGCGCAACAGAGGTATATGTGCAGCATAGGGGGAACCGGTGGCAACCCGAGCAGCCATATTTTGGAGTTGTTGAAGCAGCTTAATTTGACCCTTACGCTGAGATGGATATAGAGAGTTACAGTAATCGAGCCGGCTAAGCACAAGGCCGCCACTACTGGAGAGTGCAGATGGGAAGGTAACAAGGGCAGCACCTTCTCAAGATTCTAAGATGGAAGTGCCCTGCTTTACAAACAGCTGCAACCTGGGGTTCCATCGAGAGTGAGGCCGAGATAATAACTTCCAAATTGCACAGGAATGGAGTCAAGAGAAGAAGGCCAGAAAGATGACACCAGGAGTGAAGGATCTGGCGGAGAGCCCACCACCAGCACCTCTGTCTTATCACCGTTCAGATTGAGCCAGTTGTGGTTCATCCACCCCCCTTACGGAAGCCAGGCAACCCTGCAGGCATGACGACATCTCAGCCTGATCAAGATCTAAACGAATCAGGATCTGAGTGCTGTCGGCATGAGTAGCACCCGACGCCAAAGGAGCGGATAAGACACACAAAAGGCCAGATGTAAATATTAAAGAATCACGGACAAGGCAGAGCCTTGGGGAACACCACATAGAAGTGAGAAAATAGTAGAAAGGTTCCCATTTAGAAGATCTTGAATGTATTGGGAGTTTGGGTTGAATACATCGCCCAGCTCCTTTTACTCTCCAGATCTCTTCCTTTTCTTGGAAGCCTTACTGTTAGATAGGGTGCTCTGGGATGACTCTCTTCTCTTCAGCACTTTCGTCTGAGTCATCTCAGTCTCATGTGTCTGGCTTGCCTGAGCACGATGCTTTGTAATTATGTGCTCAGCCCCCTCTCACCCGTGACCTTGCTTTTATACTGCCACTTCAATTAATGTGGGGCAAGCCTGGGTTTGGGAGGGTGCTGCAGGCTTTCTTTCGTCCCCCTTTACCTGCGTAAGATAATTTTGGGGCTTTGCCCCTCTTTTCCTGAATTCCCTGAGAAAATGCAAGCCAGTCTTCAACCAAGCACAACTGTTCAGTAATCGGCCCTAAACCTGCGCATATGGCCTTCTGTACCACTGGACCCATACTGGGTTCCAGCCTGCTAGGACTTGAGGCTCGCTGGACTCCTAATAGTTTTTCCAGTCCACCTGTTGAGCTAATACAGGTGGGTATTTGCAGGTAGTTTGCGCCTGCTCGCGGTACTCTAGTATGTTGCAGCCTTGAAAAGCAGGTCAGGGGCACTCTTCGCAGAGCTTAACAGGTTTTCTTGGGACTGTGCCTGTTATATATAATGGGCACTGCCCGGAAAGAAAAGATCAGCTGTTGCTGGAAATAGTCTTGCTTTCCTTATGCTGCATGTAGATGGTGCTTCCGCCTTTGATGTTATAGTCTCTGCTTTCATTGTTCTGGATTTCGGAAGCCTTGGTTTTTCTCTGCTCCTTGCTCATTATATTCGTTGTTGCCTGCCCACAGTAGTGCGACATGAAAGTGCCAGAGCTTCTCGCCCCATCAAGCTCTGTCTGCGACTTCTGTGGAACAGTGGCCCCCTTAACTGGTTTGTGAACCTGCAGGTGCTTTACCCTGTCGACGTGCTGCACTCTGCTGTTTTCTCATTGCGTTACGTAAATTCTCCACCTTTGTCCGCTCCTGAATGAACTTCAATGTACGCTGACGTCTATCTCGCGCGACCCTATATATTCTATTTCGCTGTTCACACCAGCACTCGTACACAATTATGAACGCAAGTAAATGTACTTACTTGAAGCCCGAGCAGCAAAGAAAGAAAGAGGAGGCAGTGAGGAGTGCAGAGGATGTTGAGGACCGTAAAGGAGGATTATTGGACAGGTGTCACGTGAGAGTGTTCATCTTATCACTAACAAACTACAAAAAGACTGAATTCTTGGGAAAGTAGTTGTCTTGAAGCTTGTTTTGATTGTCATAAATTTTTAATATGCTGCTCGAGTAGTAAAGGAAGGAGTTGAGCATAATCTGAGCCTCCGGTCTTGAGATAGAATTTGATACCAGCATTGAAATTGGTTAAAAGCCTGTTCCATTTGCCATGACAAGTTGTACATGCCGTTAACTGTTTTATCGCTGCTGTGGTGGTGGTGGTGTTGCAGGCTGGGATCCATATTCCATTATCTCAAGTTTGGTGGACAAAAGGCAGGAGGGAGAAAATGAAAATGCATACTTTAGAGTTCAGTTTCCATTTCATTACCGTTTTTGTAATGGTAAAACACTTTCCATTTCTTCTGCATTTTGCAATATAAATGTGAGCTGTACGCAGCGTATGAGTGGGCAGTGGGGCGCCACACAGAAAATCTATATGCTTCATCAAGTTGCCTATTTCTTTTTTTTTTTTACTGTGGGAAGTTTGGGATTTTGTGTAATGTGTTTCAAAAAAAAAAAAATTACATTGACATTTAAAACTATGTATAACATTCCCCTCGAATACTCGAATATGCCACGCGCACCTCTTCCCCCCCCCCCCCCCGGCTCCCACCCACAAAATCCGTTCCATGAACAAACTGGACAGCTGATTCCTTCCCAAATCTCCGCCTTTCATATTTCAAGCCAGTTCCAGCAATCTTAGTCTCTGTGGGCTAAAGGCTATTTTAGACTCAAGGGAGGATGGGACAACATCCCAGTCTGCCTCATGATCTCCGTGAACATTCATGGAGTAATTCACTCGCTCTAGGGCAACAACATTCCAATTCTTGATTATCCAGTCTTGTTCTGAGGGTGCAGTCTTATTTTTGAGCCCCCGTTAATAGTGTTGCTATGCAAATAATCGTGTAAGCTGCCTTCTTTAGTAAGTCAACCTTCCAGTGAGCCTGTATACCAAAGACTTTTGACATTGCCCTTCGTACAGGTTCCCAGAAGGGCTGTAACTACGCACATGTCCATCACATGTGATTCCCAAGTACTGGGCAAGTCACCTCTCACCGCCCACCCCCCCTTCCAACATCTATTGGAGACCGCTGGGCAACATTTAGGTAGTCTTACAGGGGTGAGATGCCACTGCACCATGATCTTGAGCCGCATCTCGCTAACTTGCACCGCCCTGGTCAGCTTGGGAATGTTCCCCCACAATTGATACCATTGGTGGTCCTCTATTTCATGTCCCAGGGTATCCTTCCAGCGTTTCATGTAGGGCCACTTCACTACTGCCCGGCAGTGGAAAATATCCTGTAAAGCGCTGCCACCATGTGGGAATCCCCAGTATTACTCGTAACATACTTCTCAAAAGGGGTGATGTCTCTGGTCGTCACCTGCAAGAACTCAGTTTTTTAATCCAGTGCTTAAGTTGGAGTACATAAACCTCTCTCCCTCCCCCAGTTTGAAGCTTTGTTTACACTGTATGGAAGTCTTTACATCCTGTCCCTCCATGTCCCGCAGTATATGGCACCCTGCCGTTTCCCATTTTGCCAAGGCTCCCACCTTCCATCCTAGGGCAAATGGCGAATTCCGAAATATTGGCGTCAATAAGGATGGGAAAGTTGTCGGGCCCACCAGACGGACCTGGGAGTCCCACACCTCCCGCACTAGTGATGATTTCCCACTTTATATACATGTTCTTGGTTCTTTCTACCCAGGGACACCAAAGCACCTCTTCTGGGGCTTCCCCACCACTGCCCTATCCATATTCCTCCATATCTTGCTCAGTCTCCTTGAAACCCCTTCCGAACCACCCGGATCTGGGCCGCCAGAAAGTTTGGTACCCCAAAGCCTCCCTTGTGAGTAGGTGTCACCAGCAACCCCATGGACACCCGTGCTTTTTTGTTCCAAATTAATCTGCTCATTTGTTTTTGAAGATCCATAAAGAATCTTTTGGGATTGGGACCGGCACCGAGAGAGCCTGAAGGTAGTAAAGGACCTTGGGGAGGATCATCTTTTTTAAGCTGTTCTCCCCAGCTCCGATATCGATATGGGTGCCCAGTCAAGCAAGAGTTGCTTCCCCTTCTCCAAGAGAGGCGGGTAATTGGCCCTATATAATTCCCCTAATGAACTTGTGAGTTTTACTCCAAGATATCTGACACTGTCTGCAGCCCAATATATAGGGGCATTTCACCTTTGGGCCCTCCACCCTCTCCTCCAGAACGGTCGGGTTAAGTAATTCTGATTTAGGACCATTGATCTTCAGGTCTGCCACTAAGCCGAACTCTCCCAGTTCCCTTTCTATTGCTGGCAGTGTTGTCTCTGGGACCGTGATTGCTAGGAGCATATAGTCTGCAAAAGTGATCACTTTGTCATCCCCCACCCTCCCAATTTAATTCCCACGATATCTGATGCATCTTGATTTGGGCATGTAGGGGTTCCAGATGGATCGCATAAAGAAGCTGGGAGAGCAGGCATCTCGGTTTCGTACCCCGAGACACTTGCATCTCCTTAGAAAGCTGACCGTTGATAGCTAGGCAGAGGGTTGGACCTTGGTAGTTGGCTCTCGCCATACGCAGACATTTCTCCCCGAATCCAATGGCCCCCATGGTGTGCAAAAGGAAGCACCACTCCACGCGGTCGAAGGCCTTCTCTGCGTCCAAGGATAAGATCGCAGTCAGCGTTTCGGTTATGTTGGCTTTCTCAATTAACATGCCCTGCGTGTATTATCAAATGTCTGCCTGTGTCTGATGAACCCAGATTGGTCCGGGCCAGTCAGCTTGGGGAGCAATTTGTCCAGCTAAGAACTTGGCATGTATTATTTCGCATCCTTGTTAATTAGGGCTATGTGCCGATATGACTCGCATAGCTAAACATCCTTATTGTGCTTGGGGCGCAGGACTACTTTGACCTCCTCTGTAGACTGGGCAATTTGTCCAGTCTTTCCAAAAGGAGTTAAATGGGGGTACCAGCAATGGAATTGGCACCTCCTTTATAGAAACTTCATGTGTAACCATCTGGCCCTGGACCTTGCCACTTTGTAACAATAAAATCGTGGCCCTCCCTTCCTCTGGGGTGATGTCCCCTACCAGTTCTTCCTTTTCCCCCTGTCGTGATCTTCTGTAGGGGCATTCCGGCAGGAACACCCCCTGTGCCTTCCCCTCTAGCGAGTTTGAGGTGTATAGATCCAAATAAAGGTTTAAAGGTGCCTATGATGCACTCTTTTGAGGAAGAAAACACCCCTCCCTGGCCTGTTCTAATCTTCAGAATGGTCCTAGATGCTTCTTTCTTCCTTACTTGTCTCGCTAAGAGTCTTATCTGCCTTATTCGCTTTGTAATATCTCAGTTGTAGGTCTTTTTTTTATTGTGCTTTTGTAAGGCTCTTAGAGCAAGAAAGGTATAAGAGGGATTGTTCGGCTTTCCTGGTTTGAAGTACTTGGCCCCTGACTAGCCTGTTTTCCTTCATGAACGCATTACTCAAGTCCTTCTCCATTCTGGCCGTTACCTGTTGGTCTTCGATTTCTCTTTGCATCTCATGCACCTGTTTATCCCTTTTCACTTTCTTAGCTATCAACTCCCCCCTCATTGTAGCCTTAAATACGTCCCAAACAATATGCTCTTCCGTCCCCCTGTGCACTATCATTTGCAAAATAATTATTTCATCATTCGCCTTGGTCATCACGTATCACCCGATCCTTAAGGAGGTGTTGGAAACCTTCTTCCTGTGTAAGTGTAATACTAATGGGCGCGCGATCTAACACTATTACTCACAAGTCTACCTCCCCCACATATCCTAAAAGGGTATGAGACACCAATGCATAATCAATCTTTGAAAAGGACATGTGGACATGGGCGTAGGTGTGCCCTCTTTCCTCCAGGAGTCTACCAGAGCTAGTCAGCCATGCAGTGTTTCGCCCTCTCGGAAGGGGCCTCCTGATTGTGGTAGATCCTCATGGCTACCATCTTTTTCGGGGTCCCATGCTAAATTAAAGTTCCCTGTAAGAATTACCCTACCTCTCGCAAAAAAAATCCCATTCATTTCTTTTTTTACCATGTTAGCCAAGGGTACTAAAAGTTGATTTAAAAAAACGCATTGATACCTATGTCCTTTTTTATTTACAAGCTTTGGTGATGGTAATTTTGTTTTTCACATCACTCGTTCAGACACAGATGGCATTACACTTTAAAGAAAAACCAGACAATTGAAACCGTTGTCTCTGTAATTGTTAGTCTTGATTTCTGATTTGAGGTTTCTTCCCAAAGAGTCCTGCACTTCAGAAGTTTACTCCAAGCACTGTAACCTGAATGACTTAAACTGCCATTGAAAGGCTGCTCTCGGTGAGGGGTGAAGAGATTGGATAGTGTCGGTCATGGTAGGTGCAAACCTATTGAAGACTGATTGGGTCCGAGGCTCATTTCGACTGAGTCTGTTGCCTGCCATGCCCTTCTCTGTTTAAGCTAGGAATAGGAAAGTGACACCCGTTGGGACAATTGCATTCCGAAGATCAATCGGGCCCTGTTCACATTTCCAGTTCTTGCGAGATCGGTGGTGGCATTCATCCAAATGCTGGGCTTGATCCTCCAGAAGATCAGTGGTGGCTTTCATCCACATGTTTGGTTCTTCTCTATAAGGCTGGAGGGGGGAAAGAGGGGAAGCGGGTGCAGACAAACCGTATGTTTGGGCGGCCTTGTGAATACTGGTGTGACTAGGCTGAGCTCACATGTATGGAGATTCTATGTCGAAACCAGAGGGGATCATTATGCTGTTCTTTTTTTAATATGAAAGCTAGACCAAACTAAGTGCACTATTGAAACAAATCTAAATTTCCCATAACACTGGGGGAAATAGTTTCATGCCATTCAAGCATGTGAGTTACACTGCCCAATCAGCATTTTCCTTCCATATTAAACCCTTTTTGGATCCTACTCATTTCGTCTTCCTTCGCTGCTGAAGCAGCAGATGGGTACCGATTTTCTCTTGGTTGGGAGCATTGTGCATAGTTTTGTACTGTTCTAAGTGGTGAAGGTGGGGTAGTCAGCTACTCGGGTAGAATATTTGTTTCTTAAGTGTATGACCAGGTGTTGCAGTGGAGCTCAGTCGGGTGGCTTTCCTGCAGTTGATTGGAGTAATGGGTTTTCGAGTCTGGGTAGGGGGGATGATGCATTAAGTTCTGAGGGGAGGAGATTATTTTTTTTTTGGGGGTCAAATACATGTTCCTCTTCAAAGAGTTTCACAGTGTCTAGCAGGTGTGCGCCGTGAATTGCTGCCTGTTGTGCCAACCCTAGTGCTGATCAGGCAGCACTTGTTCTACAGAGGAGCGTTGGAGAGGAACTCTTTATGCAGGTAATTGTATGGCTCTACTCTGGGAAGTGGGGCCTGGCTTCTGCTGGCGGCCATTTCAGTATGACGGCTGTGAATCGTCCACATGCACGCTCACCTATTCTGAAAAAAATGTTGCAGCCTTAAAAAAACCTGCTGGGGTGAGACAGTTTCCGGGAAGTGGGCCAGAGGCAGGACTGTGATCTTCCTTTGCCAGCAATCTAGGAATGCCCTTACACAGGAGCCTGCTCATACACTCACCAAAAAAAGAGGTAGATATTAAGACATCTGTGGGACCAGAGTGCAGGCACAATATGGAACTGGCAGTTGCCACATGCAAAGGTTTTGCCCAACATGGAATATAGCCTGATGGTGTATGTTGACCCCGAATAGTAAGTGAATGAGGGGCAGTATGATCAAGACCTGTCACTAGTTGCTTGGCTTCCATGGAGAGCTCAATAAAGAAGGGGTAGCGAACATCCAAACCCCATTCCGTTTGAACTTGGTGATCTGGTGAGACACATGAGACGCAACATCATGCTATAGAAAGCGTCAAAGAGTAGCACATTGGTTTGTAAAAGGCTCAAAGCCTACCCCAAGGCCCTTCACAAGGGTTGGTGCATACACCAGTAAATATGGCCAAGTGCGTGTCTCATGCCTTTGACCGATTGATAGGCCAATTTGAGGAGCAAGGTCCTCTATGCTCACACCCAGAGGTAGACCAAGTGAACTTTTCTAGTTAGGCCGCTGTAATGTAGTTGGAGCTGATTCACCTAAAATGGTCATGGGGGATTGTGTCCTCCCCCACCCCTCGTCTGCCCACCTTTCAAGGTGCAACCAGACAGGGAGAGGAAAACTGGGGAGAACAAGACAAACGATCTTCCTAGGCCTAGTATCGTTTAGATTGTGCAAGTGCACAGACAAGTGCAGGGGAGAAGAAGTGTGGGGGGGAGGGGAGTGCACCCAGTGGAACAGTGCCCTGGGTTAAGTGCAAGGAAGGCAGGGCCTCCAAGTTGTCACAAGTACAGGTATACAAAAGATGTACAGACTCTCATTGCATTCAAGTTATTCCTAGATATACGTTACAATTCCTTCCTTAAGAATGAATTCAATTTTATTTTGCAATTGCTTATTTTATTCTTATTTTGAAATCATAAAGACGTTGTACAAACGCAGCAATCATTAAAACATTAATGAAAGACATACCATAAAGTCTGTTTGAGCACTTTCATCCTATTGACCTAATACCATATTGTAATCCGACATACCGAATCATCCAAATCACTTGCATACCTACTCCTTCACAAACCAATCCTACCTGTGCAAAAAACTCGCAATAATAATGTCTGAAAACCATAAGGTCCAACCAATAGACCTATGATGCAGCGTGATATTTAGTTGTCTATCAATGCATCAATGTTCTAATATATTTGGCATATATCATCAATTTTATTCTGATAGACTCAATTGCCACAGTTATTTTTGTAACCAAAAAAGAACAATCGATATCCTAAAAAATGGAGCTTGCATTGTTGTGATGGCTACTCTTAGTTTCGGGCATGGTATTGGGTGTACTTTCTCTACCCATGCCCTCATCAGGACATAAACAAGTATCTTCATTTGGATCACAATAGTAGGTGTTGAATCTATTTGGCAGATGGTAGGTCTGTCTTGTCTGTATCTTGCATGGTCCAAAACTAACCGGCTTTCTTGAAGGTACTCTTTTTAGGGCATCCATCAATAAGACCGAGTAGATGTCCGCGTGCACACACTGGAGAACATTCCTGCCTGATAGAAGACCGGGCCTCCAAGTTGAACATGCCTTGGAAGTGCAAGGAAAGCCAGGTGGCAGTGCAGGGGGGGCCGAGAGCAAGTGCTACGGACTGGCCAGAGGCAGTCGGGGGGGGGGGGGGGGTGGGGGGCAAATCAGGTGTCCTATATGACTCAGAGGCAGCCAAGCACGTAACTGAGCAGGAGGAAGGGGAAGGATAGCAGAGGGAAGGCGGAGAGAAAAGGTGGTGGGGAAAGGTTAGCAGGGGAGAGGCAGCGAGAAGGCAGAGGAGAAAAAATGTCTTGATAAGCTTCCTGAACTTGAAGTCCAGCTTAAGGCGGAGAGAGGCAGGGAGGCACCTGCAGAGGGAAAGATCTACCCACCCAGTCTCTGCTTGGAGAAGCAACTCAACCACAGAGATTTGGAAAACAGACAAGCAGAGGGCTCTGGAAGGGAAGGTACTTGGAGATAGTATGGGCCCAGACCCAGAAGACCTTGTGGATGATGCAGAGAATCTTGAACTTGATCCTTGCTTCCACCGGGAGCCAGTGGAGGAGTTTCAGAGCCGTAGAGATATCCTTGGGCTTGAGGCCAAGGGTAAGTCTTGCAGTCCTGTTTTGGATGAGTTGCAATGGGCAGAGGGTAGAGGTGGGCAGAGGGTAGAGTTTGGTAGATTTAGAAAGTCTTTTGCAATAGTCCAGCCTTAGACCGAACCAGGGTTCTGGAGACAGTGAGCTTATGGGGGTAGGTGAGAAAGGGTAGAATACCTCTGAGGAGGTGCAGTTGGAAATTGAACTTTTTGGAGATGTCCGTCATGTGTGCAGAGAAGTAGAGAGTGGAGTCGAAGATGACCCTGAGGTTGTTTGCTTTACAAGAGGGCACAGGGCCAAAGCAGGCGTAGGGGTCCCAATGATAACGATTTCCATCTTACTGGCATTAAGGCAGAGATCAGTAGAGGCGCACCATGTCTGAATAGCGGAAGGACAGTCAGGGATGAGCAAGGAGGTGGCCAAGGGTAGCCTGAAAGAGAGCGGAGTGGCATCCGCATAACACAAAGTTAGATAAAAAGGTAGAGATCAGGCAGGCCAAAGGGGGCCAGATAGACATTGAAAAACCAGGGGGAGAGGATAGATCCCTTGGAAACACCACATGTTGAGTGTGATGGAGGAAAGGAAGATCCCAAGTTCAACTTGGGAAGGAGGGTTCAAGAGGAAAGGAGGTAGCCACGCCAGAGCCTGATCCGTGATGACTGGGGTGTATCGGAGACTGGTGATCAGGTTGTTAGGTTCATGTCAAAAGCAGAAGAAAGGTTGAGGAGGATGAGGACAGAAGGATAGTTGGAGATCTAATCTTTAGGAGTTCAGAGGCTCCCTCGCTAGACATTCAATAGCTTGTCTGGGTAAACCTTGATACCCTGCCAATTAAAACCTTCACTGACCACAGCGGCAGATTGCAACTCATGGTATCTGTGGGCTACAGCCGGTCTTCCAGCGACTAGAGCTGCACGTGAGGTCTGTTTTCCAAGGACCAATTCACACAGACTCTTCGTTCAAATTCCCTGTTTGTATGTGTCCCTCACAATCTGCCTGAACCCCACCAACCCCCCGCTCTCCCCCCCACCCCCAAGTTGGAGACTCCATCCTGAGGTTGCTGCTTTGGATCCCTTTCTGCAGAAGTGAAAACTGGGAAGAATTGGCCATTCCTATTGGCACTTATTTCCCGCACTCTGCCAAAGAAATGCAAGGAGCAGTAGAGGTGGTGATGAGCGTTCCCTCATGGGCACTGCAAGCGTGGTCTCCAGTTCTGTTGTAAGGATGGTCTGTCAAAAACTTTCCCACCATCTACCTCTGTCAATCTGGAAAAATGAATACCCTTCATTTGAATGATGGACGTAACTTGATGGCCGTGGGCCAACCGTCTTATGCACCGAATTGGAGAAATATGAACTACTATGCTTGACCGACGAGCGGCCATTTTAAATGTAGTAAGAATCGCCATTTTGCTTGTTAACCATTGCTCATTGCTTTTTGTCTAAAAACTGCTTTGCAGCTTGCAATTCTTGCGGATTCTGCTTACTCTGCTCAACTGTTAACATTGTTGTCTGAATATGAAAGGACAAGGTCGCGGGACTGAAGAGTTTGCTGAAACTCCTCATGAGTAGCCCAGAGAGGAATGCCCACGCTCCCTCTCTGTAGCCTTGGGAGGAAGCTGCAAGGCATTTAATCACTTCACAGCTGCCATCCAGTCTTGTATGATGGTAGAATATGTTAGAATAATACAGTTAAAGGCTTGAATGATGCTTCTCTTACGGCCCCCCCTCGCAAAACCCTTTAGAACGTGTCGGCTCCCAGGACACGAATAGTACCTCATAGATAGCAAAGCTTGGAATGTGGCTCTTCCCCCGTGTACAGATTGCTTCCAAGAACAGAACCACCGTGTTCTAAAAGATGCCTCGGCACTTTCTAAACGGCACATTGTTACTAGAATAGACATCGAAAGCATTATAATCGTCATACTCGTCGGATATGTCCATCGTCATCCCGAGTTCAAAGGAACTTAATACAGAGGGGTGTTGAACATGACTTTGCTGATTTTATGATATGCATTTTGTATATATGTAACTGATGTACGTAATTCGCTCTCTTGCGTCCCTCAAGGTCTGGGAAACTCACGTCGCGGGGTGAGAGATCAGAATTGGCCAATTGATACTATCTTTTGCTTGCAATAAACCCTAGCATTGGGAATTTGAAACCTTGTGTCTGGCGCATCTTTTCGTGTATGGTCATTGCCTTGTTTCCATAGCACGAGGGACCCCTAGGGGCCCCTTTCAAGATAGCGCCCGAATAGGGACCCTCCCCCACTTGCCCCATCATATACGTTGTAACGGAGTAAAGGCGGAAGAACGGCGAGGACGGGACGGGCGAGCCGGGATCAAGAAGTGTATGGGGCGCCCTGTAGAAGAGAGGAGAGATTCCTTCCGCAGATCTGCACACATCTGATCCCTGATCAACCTACTGGGCCAGAGGGCAAAGGAGGCGAGGCTCCCGAGACGAGGCAGAAGCCAGAGAAGCGCAGACACGACGTGGGGAGAGGTTGCGTTAGAACAGGCGACTTGTTTTATCAGGTGAGTCATTCCCCGATTCAAAGAGAAACCTTATTTTTGGTAGAGTGTTTGTTGATTTTGCAAACTCAAACGTCCAGGTAAAAGTGGCTAACCAAAGGGGAAGGTTAAAGAAACATGCCTGGAGTACTGTCCACTTTAGCGGTGCTTTTCAGCTGCGTTAGACAGTCCTTGGAATATGGCCAAAGTGCACCGCCTGGGGGAACGGCGGCTTATGATATGTATGTGAAATATGGTGTGGGTGCGATAACATTTTGTGAAATTTGGCATAGGCAAACTAGAAAGCAACCCGACCATCAGTGGCCGATTATTGGTAGTTTTGAGATTGGGAGGATAGATAACCTAGAGAGGGTGCTGATTAGAAAGAAAGCGCGACCTGCAGTTTTTGAGACCGTTAAAGATTGGAGGAGGGAAGCGATGCTCCGACTAAGGAGTAGAGAGAAGCATGCGCGTAGGCATAAAACGAAGCTTGAGATAGCAGATGAGAAGGAAGAGGAGGAGTGGACTGAGAGTCTAAGACGGGAAGGGAGACGGGACCAGATGAACATAGACAGAATATACCCGCAGCGGGAACTACACATAGCAGATGAATTAATGGAACATTTGTTAACTAACACGGGTCGAGGCCCAAAACCAGAATCGAAACCAAACACGCCAGCAGTGACTGCGCGGGCCCAACCAATAGCTCTCATACCCCCTCCCGCAGCCCGAGCACTTCCCCTCACGCAAGCGTTAACCCAAGCCCCGCCCACAGCATGAGCACTCCCACAAGCGCAGACCGCGGACACACAATTTCCCAGCACCCAGCAAGGCCCTTCACAGATGCCACCTGTGTCACTTGTCCCATCCGCACCTCTCGCTCTAGAGACAGATTCAGCACCATCCGCCCCTCCCGAAGTCGAGATTGAGACTGGAGAGGCGGGGCTGAAGGAACAGGATTTGGACGGGTAACTTGAAGCGCAAAAAAAGAGAGAAAGATTGAATTACGACAAGAGGCAGAAATAGCGGTTGTTAGATTTGAATGAGTTAACACGCAGTGAGCAAAGAGATGAGGATGTAAGAAAACATGTGCACAAACTGATTGAAGTAAAAAATGAAATGGAAGACAGATATGCTGAAATGTTTGCTACACCTGAGTATAGTAGAGAGTTTATTAAGAAAGGTAGGAAGGAGGCGTCAAGGTTGAGTATAAAAGAATCATGGCCGAGAGTTTTTCCAGGTGGTACAAAGCATTTGCCAGTACCGGGACAGATAGGCGATAAACAAAGATTGCAGGTATGGGTAGGGGAAACAATGCGATGGATGCCAAACAAAAGAACGTCAGTAAAAGAAGTAAGTGAGATATGTAATGGGTACCCATTAGAGATGAGAAGGGAAGCGATGCAAACGATAGTAGGGGTGTTACTGCAGCAGGTCATTGGATACAATAGAGGTAATGCACAAGGCCGGGGAAATTTGAATAATATGCATGGGGTGTCATTGGGATTAAATCAATGTGCGTACTGTAAGGAGGAAGGACACTGGCGAGCGCAATGCCCGCACCTACAGAATAGAGGAGGGTTTGGTCCGAGAAGGCCTCATAGAGGACATCAAGGGTCGAATGGCCCAAGCGGAAGTAACATGCAGCAGCAGCAGGGATATACCAATGGAGGTACTCAAACCCAATCATATGGCCAAAACCAAGCACAACAGAACCAGACATTGAACCAAAGTGTTTCGAACCAAAATCTGGACGGGCAGGGCCAACGGAGAAATGATCAGAGTGGAGGACATGGAGGGGGAAATGGGAATATTTTTGATACACAACCAAACACGTACTATAGCAGTAGCGGTGACTACACATCGGACAATGTGTTATTTTCGCGATAGGACAGCCCACGACAGGGGTCGGAACCAGTGTCTATTCCCGTGAATCAGAGAGGACCCTACGTAGAAATGAGTCGGGAATAAGGAGCACCGTTTCCTTGTAGATACAGGGGCACAGAAGTGTTCAATAGACCACCACTTGGTTCCGGAGATACCACTGTCTGGGCAGAAGAATGTTTCTGTAGGGTTCGCAGGTACACCAGTAATTAACCCCATGTCCGAAGCTGTCCCAATTACAATAGGACCATTTATGGAGCAGTGTCCATTTCTTTTGACAGAGAATTGTGGAGAGAACTTGCTAGGATTAAATTTGTTGAGAAATTTGGGGGCAGTCATACATTGTACGGCAGACGGGGTGTTCCTCACGATGTGGCCTCACGATGCACCAGTGACGGAATTCATGTCAAAAGAGTTGCCAGAAGAGTTAAGTGGAGTACCAACCTGTCTGTGGGCAATGCATGATAATGATGTAGGATGCTTGAAAATAGAGCCAGCAAAAATAACTTTGAAAGAAGGTGTAACACTACCACGAATTCCCCAGTATAAAATTTCTGTTGAAGGTGAGAAGGGATTGAAAAGCATTGTTACTGACCTGGTGAGATTGGGGGTGGTTGAGGAAATTGCAGGGAGCACGTGCAACAGCCCGATTCTTCCAGTTTACAAGAAAGGAGGCAATGAAGTACCCTATCGTTTCATAATTTATCTGCGCGCATTAAACAAAGTGGTAGACCCACAATTCCCTTTTGGTCCCAGATGTCACAACAATACTGACAATGATACCGGCCACTGCAGAATACTTTAGTGTAGTTGATTTGAAGAACGCATTCTTTAGCATCCCAGTGGATAAAAGCAGTAGATAGCTGTTCGCGTTCACTCTAGGAGGTCGATCATTCACATGCATTCCACAAGGATACACAGAAAGCCCGAGCAGTTACAGCAGAGCGCTAAAAGAGCAGCTAGACATGCTAGAACTACCCGAAGGTTGCGTACTCTTGCAGTACATAGATGACTTGTTATTAGCTGCTGACATGAAAGAGATCTGCAAAGAAAGTACTGTATTACTCTTGACACATTTAGCGACCCATGGTCATAAGGCAAGTTTGAAGAAATTCCAGTATAATCAAAAGGAGGTGTCTTATTTGGGATACCTACTTTCGAAAGAAGGGAGAGGATTAACACCAGAACGCTTAAAAAGTATTTCTAGTATGCCTATTCCGAAAAACTCAAAAAGGAGCGAGAGCTGTAATAGGCATGGCCTCTTATTGTCGGCAGTGGATCAGTAATTTTGCGTTGATTGTGAAGCCGATGATAAAATTGACTAAAAAGGATGCAGAGATGCCTTTGCAGTGGGATGAGGAATGTCAGAAAGCGTTTGAGCAATTGAAAGTTGCATTGTGTGTTGCGCCAGTTTTAGGCACTCCTAACTATAAAAAGATCTTCAGACTATTTGTGAGTGAGAGTGAAGGATGTGCATTGGCGGTTTTGACACAGGAACAAGGTGGAAGAAATAGGCCGTGCGGCTATTTTTCTTGCGCATTGGACCCTGTAGCGCGCGCACTACCACGATGTTTGAGATCCGTCGCAGCGGCTGCTGCGTCAGCGAAACAAACGGAAGGAATGGTATTGGGGCACACTTTAATTCTGATGGTGCCACATGCTATAGACGTTCTATTAAATAGGACGCAGACGCAACACCTCACCTCAGCTAGACTGACAAGATATGAGCTCATCTTGTTTGCACCCCACATCCAAATTGAGGTGTAGCGCATTGAATCCTGCAGAATTAATGCCACTGCCCATAGCAGAAATTGGTGACAACGAATCACCACCCCATGATTCTTTAATGATCACTGAAGAAGAAACAAAGGGAAGGATTGATTTGAGCGATATCCCACAAAAAGAGCCAGATGGGGAGTTATTTTGCGATGGCTCTTGTTTTAAATTACCTGATGGCACATCAACGGCTGCATATGCAATTACTACCCTAAAGAGAGTTGTAAAGAGCAGAAGGATCCCCTACAATTCGGCACAAGCCGCAGAAATAATAGCACTGACCCGAGCCTGTGAACTCTGTGAGAATCTGAACGTAAATATTTATACTGACAGCCAGTAAGCCTTTGGCGTGGTTCACAATTTTGGCCGACTTTGGGCTGAGAGGGGTTTCTTGACCTCACATGGAGCCAAGATTCAGCATGGCCCTTTGATTGTGCGATTATTGTCTGCGCTCACGTTTCCAAAGCGCCTAGCTATAGTAAAGTGCGAGGCGTATAAGAAAGTAACATGCAGAGTGGGAGAGGGAAACGCGTTTGCAGACAGGATTGCGAAGCAAACGGCCACAGATTTGGGGAATAAAATGATGACCGTACAGACTGAGGAAGTATCTTGTATGATGGAGAATGGAGTTGCCACAGTCAAAGAAATGCAGGCTGAGGCTACGACCGAAGAGATTCAGGGGTGGGCTAAGGGCTCTGCTGAGTTAGATTTGGAAGGATGTTGGGTGGACAAGGAAACAAAGAACTGGATGTTGCCAAATTGTTACGTAACTGCAATGGTTATAATGGTGCATAGCCCTACCCACATTTGTGCAAAGAAAATGGTACAGCATTTATCCACAGTATGGAAGAATGTGCACATAAAAAAGAATGCACAAAGGCTAGTGCAGAATTGCATCACGTGCCTGCAACACAATGTAGGAAAGGGAACCGTGACTCCAGCAGGTAGTTTCGGCCCACCCTCTATGCCGTTTGAGGTGGTCAATTTTGATTTCATAGAAATGGAAAGGTGCCAGAACTACAAGTACGTGTTAGTGGTAATCTGTGCATTCAGCAAGTGGGTGGAGGCATATCCATTAAAAGACTGTACTGCCATGTCCACAGCAAAAGTAATGCTGAAGGAGTATTTCTCCCGGTTTGGGTTGCCTCGTGTCCTGTGGTCAGACAACGGCCCCCACTTTGTGCGCACAGTAGTGCTACAGATCTGTGCAGGTCTGCAAATAGAGAAGCGATTCCACTGTTCCAGGCATCCCAGTTCTGCCGGGCTTGTGGAGAGACACAACGGAATCCTGAAGTCAAAGATAGCGAAAATTTGCGCTGGGAGCAAGTTGATTTGGGTGGATGCATTACCCCTAGCGCTGTTGTGTATGCGCACGTCTGTGCAGGCTAAGGCTGGGCTCTCCCCTTATGAGATTATAATGGGGAGACCAGCAAATGTATGGTGCGCACCGCAGCCCAGAAAATTATGTGAGGTCGAGCATCCTATGTTAAGCACTTACTGTGGACTTTTAATACAAAAGTTGTGTTTGATTCATCAGCAGGTGCAGGAGGCGTTGCAGATGCGATATACAGGACCAGGGCACTCACTGGAGCCTGGGAGCTGGGTGCTAATCAGAAACTTTGAACGGAAGACAGCATTAGCACCCAGGTGGCGCGGCCCCTATCAAGTACTTTTGGCAAGACAGACGGCCATCCGAGTGGACGGACGCAAGGCATGGATCCATGCTACCCATGCCAGAAGGTTCCCAGCGTCACTGAAAACTTTGCCTGATCCAGACGACGAGAAAAAGACAACGGTCTCGGAAACTAAAGAAACTGTTGCCAGTCCAGTGCCACAGCATCAGCCTGAGCGAGAAGTGAAAGTTGAAACAAAGCGCAAACGAGAAGTGAAACTCGAAACAGAGCCTGAGGAGGCTGCCAGTAAGGGGGAAGGGCGAAAAGTGCCCCAACATTGCTCAGCGGAAACATCACTTCCGAACGACGCAAACCCTGCATTGCAAACACGAGCAGAGACAACGCGTGCACCCCTTTGGCGCCCACCAGTTCTCGCGAATGCACCAAAGCCAGAGAAAGAAACTACATCATTGCCACGACGCCCATCGCTGCCCATCATTGTGCCACAGGCTGACACTTAGCCTGATACTGGAAATGCAAGGGCACTATTAACGGATCATACAATAGCAGGAGTGAATCGATATCTGCGGCCTCGACAGGCAAAGTGATCCACAGATCTTTGGTGCTTTTCTTTTTGGCCTTTGGTCCTACTCGCGGATGGAGTAGGAACCAGGGGCGTAGAGGAGAGAAGTGTGAGAATTGTGCAAGTCGAACAATTCAAAACTCACAGCTCCTCGGTGCGCTTATAAAGTACATGTGTCCTAAGCCAGAGCGGGACAAGCTGGATGCACATGGTACTCTATCAATAAAGAACTGTTCAGAAATCGTCTGAGCAGTGGGAGAAAGAACAACTAATCTTGCTCGGGAGTGGATAAATGATCCAGGCTGTGAAAAGGCTGGGAGAATTGAACTGTGACATTTTTCGTTGAACTTTTCTGGCATCAAGAACGAGAGACATTGACAACGAACTTCGCCAGCAAGAAGGACGATGAAGAACAAGTCAAGACCGGTTTCAGCCTCCTCCTGCACCCCTGCTAAAAAAATAATAGATTTAGAGACTGTAAATTTAGGGAAAAAGCATGGTAAAAGGAATAAGATGCTGATTTGGACATAGGTCCAATGTTAAGTTTGATAGTACCAACAATAACAGCTATTACACTATGGTTCCTGGAGTACGTACACCCATTAGAAACACTTTTGCCAAAAACAGCTACTGAAAGCCCGGTTCATGTAATCACTGGTACTTTGCCCCCAATGGAAGAAAGACATAGAGAAGGTTACGGCAACAATACATTGTTGCTCATCATGAACATGACCCATGCGGTGTTAAAGAAAAAAGATTGCTGGTTTTGCGCCCATTTACCACAGCACAGTGGGAAAGGGATAGGTTGGTATGCACAACCATTGCCATTGAGTTATTCCTGTGAAGTAACGTTAAGTGCAATGTTCTTTGGGAAATGTAACAAGAGTAATACGGGTCAGCTAGATGAGACCAATATGAATGAATTTGAGGAAGTAATCATGAGACCTGTGGGTTGTTCCATATTCCAAAAAGCTCGCGTATTTGCACTAGAACCCGTGAGAAAGAATATACGAAAAATAACAAGACTAGATAGATTACATAGGCAGAATAGACCAACCCCGCCAACAGAAAGAACATCAGTAATGACATTTCGGATGAGGGATGAATGGAACAAAGATGCTGTGCCCCCTGCCTATACAGTGGATCACAGCCCCAAAACTGCTCCCCTATGTCTACAGAAAAAGGGTTCCTATAAAGTAGGAACGTTTAGCAACTGCCTGAACATAGTGGTTTTAAAACATGAAATAGAACCCGTGTACGTGGGAGACCCTGTTTATTTTGTATATGGTTACCTAGGAACTGGGGAGGTACATGCTACCTAGGTCTACTGTTTCCAGGAGTGTTCCTCTTGGAGACAGCAGAAGTAGCCAGACGAACAAAAGGTAGAACTCAAAGGAGTAGTGAGGATGGAATGATAGAAATGGATATAGCCAAATCATTTATACCGTTCTTGTCCCAAATAGAAACAATATAAGAAAACTGTCTGGAATATTACAAAAAACAATAGATTCCACAACGGATATTTTATTGAATATGACGTTAGAAGAAAAAGGAATAAGACTGATGGCACTACAAAACAGGATGGCTCTCGATATAATATTAGTTGATCGTGGGGGAGTTTGTAAGTTCGTAAAAACGGCATGCTGTGTGTATATAGATGACTACTCCCCTACGATATTTAAAGCGATCCGGAAATTACATGTCATAAGTTCCACACTCTCTACTGAAGCAGGGGGTTGGGGGATAGAATCCTGGTTATGGGGATTATTGCGGTCTTGGGGATGGAAGTTAATTTCGATACTAATGATGGTACTCGGGATATTCATAACATGCCGCTGTTGCATACAATGCTTACCAATAATATGCACTGAAATAACTGATGGATGTACTAAGGGATATATGCACATGGTGTTGAGAGGAAAACAAACGCATGGCCGGAATAACAGAGACACTGAGGAAACAAAAATAGTAAAACAATTCATGGCGATAGACATTAATGATGGAGATGATTCAGATGCAGATACCCAGACTCCTCAGAAGAGGAGGATACAATTAATAAATAAGACGTTTGGCACACGGCCAAAAGGAGGGTTTGTCAATCTGGAAAAATGAATACCCTTCATTTGAATGATAGATGTAACTTGATGGCCGTGGGCCAACCGTCTTATGCACCGAATTGGAGAAATATGAACTACTATGCTTGACCGACGAGCGGCCATTTTAAATGTAGTAAGAATCGCCATTTTGCTTGTTAACCATTGCTCATTGCTTTTTGTCTAAAAACTGCTTTGCTACTTGCAATTCTTGCGGATTCTGCTTACTCTGCTCAACTGTTAACGTTGTTGTCTGAATATGAAAGGACAAGGTCGCAGGACTGAAGAGTTTGCTGAAACTCCTCATGAGTAGCCCAGAGAGGAATGCCCACGCTCCCTCTCTGTAGCCTTGGGAGGAAGCTGCAGGGCATTTAATCACTTCACAGCTACCATCCAGTCTTGTATGATGGTAGAATATGTTACAATAATACAGTTAAAGGCTTGAATTATGCTTCTCTTACGCCCCCCCCTCGCAAAACCCTTTAGAACGTGTCGGCTCCCAGGACACGAATAGTACCTCATAGATAGCAAAGCTTGGAATGTGGCTCTTTCCCTATGTACAGATTGCTTCCAAGAACAGAACCACCGTGTTCTAAAAGATGCCTCCGCACTTTCTAAATTGCACATTGTTACTAGAATAGACATCGAAAGCATTATAATCGTCATACTTGTCGGGTATGTCCATCCTCATCCCGAGTTCAAAGGAACTTAATACAGAGGGGTGTTGAACATGACTTTGCTGATTGTATGATATGCGTGTTGAACATGACTTTGCTGATTGTATGATATGCATTTTGTATATATGTAACTGATGTACGTAATTCGCTCTCTTGCGTCCCTCGAGGTCTAGGAAACTCACATCGCGGGGCGTGAGATCAGAATTGGCCAATTGATACTATCTTTTGCTTGCAATAAACCCTAGCATTGGGAATTTGAAACCTTGTGTCTGGCGCATCTTTTCGTGTATGGTCATTGCCTTGTTTCCATAGCACGAGGGACCCCTAGGGGCCCCTTTCACCTCTACAGATCAATCCCAACTGGGTGTGTAATCCATTGCTAGCAAGTGGGTCTCTGACTCTGGGGTTTCAAGGGGGACTGGAGCATACCAGGACTGTGGAGCAAGGTTACCAATATCATCAGAGAGCTGCCCTCCGTCAGCCTCAATACTAGAATGCTACTAGGATGGTCTAGGCTTGATGGTGTATGTAACTGCACCTGCATCCGGTTAGTCATTGTAGATGGAACTTTGAATCTGCTTCAGTGTGTGTCTGTGTCTGTGTCTCTGAAGGCAAACAAGCCTACAGCTCCACTTTGCAATGATGCTAAGGCACAGTTGTTGATGGTGGTAAGGAAGCCTTTCAAAGTTAGTTTCTTACTGCATTAGTACACTGGGTGTGGTGGGCATTCGCTTAGGCGGTGGTTTCAGCACTCATTTAGCCAGAGGGGTGATGGCTTCCAAGCCATACCAGGACTGCGTAGCATCGACAGCCGGAAACATGTTGGATTTTCAGGATACTCCTCAATTAATATTCATGAGATTAATTGCATGCAAGGATTTTTTTATTTTTTTTCATTCAAAATTTTCTTTATTGGAATAAAAACAATCTGGGCAATTTTGCAGGCAAATACATGTATTGTTAGTAATTGTAACCTTAAAATAAAATCATAGATTATGCATTACCACATTGTTCCATTAACTGCCCGCAGAGTAGGCTTTCTTGGCCCTACTACCCAAGGGCCAAACAGTATCAATTTATCAACAATCAATAGACAAGTGAAAAGAAAGGAGCACGTAGAGGGTGGATATTTGGTGGGTTACTGTGCATGACCATCGGTTGTTACCCCACGCAATTACCTCCTTCTCATTGTTGCATGTGGCATATTCCAGAACCATCATGCTGGTTCACATGGGTAACAAGGGGGTGGGGGGCCCATTCTTGGAGATATTGTGCCAACTCCCCGCTGATGTAGCATCAATCTTGTGCATTGCAGTTACATACCAGATTCTGGACCACCATTCTTTGATGTCTGGGGGAAGGGAGGACTTCCAGTTTAACCATTTTAACGGCCACTAAAAAGTGGGTTATTAGTTTAGATCCTTTCGCCTGCAGTTTGTACTGACCTTGTGGATCTTCATCCCCTAATGGTATCACCAAGGGTTCCTCCGGGAACCCCAGACTGGTGGTAATTTTTATCTGGGCTAGCACTTATTCTGAAATGCCTGGGTGATCGGGCATATCTACCACATGTGGAAAAAAGTGCCTGTTGCGTTCGAACATCTCCGGCATGTGGGGTGCATCTTGTGTAGACATTCTCTGCTTGGATACCATCTCAGTAGTAGCTTAACACCATTCTCCTTGAGATTAATTGATTTGGAATATTTCACCATCCTGGTCCATATATTGTACCAGGCCAGCTCGTCTTTAGGTCTCCCTTTATCTTCCTCCCATTAGGCCATGTATGTGTGAGATGAGTTGAACCTTTTGGAGTGGAGTATTTTGTAGATGGAGGACACTAGGCCTTTCGGAGTAAATGCGTCTTCAAATTGAGTAGTGTCCCTGTTAACCTGGGTTGCTATTTTTGTGCCAGCGAGCCAATAAATGAGTTGAATATATCCATAATATATCAATATCGGTCACCAATAAGGTTTGTTTGCATTGGTCAAACTTTAGGGGCTAATCATTAGCAAATAATTGGCCCCTCCTGATTATGCCTCCCTCCACCCATAGGGTAAACCTAATGTCCTACCCAGGGGGGAATTCACAATTATTCAAAATTCGGGTGAGGGGGAGGGCAAAGTGACTGTCCCATACTTCCGGGCCACCCCATCCCAATATCTAAATGTTATAGTGGGTGGAAGTCCGTTCCCTTGGTGTTTCCTGGTTCTCTCGGAGTTCCAACACCATTCGTATAGTGGTCCACCGAAGGCAGATTGTTCTATATGTGCCCAATATTTAGTATTGGGTTGTTGCTTGACTTTCCAGTATCTGGGCAATTTGTGCCACATGTAGGTAACGTTCCACGTGCCAATCCGCCCCTCTCCCTTGCTGCCATCGGGTTTTCCTAGCGACCTTAGGGAGCCTGTGTCTCTGTGTGAAGTTAAATGTGTCTGAAGTCCTTTAAGGACTAATCTGGGGATCCAGATGGGCAGCGCCTGGAATATATATATAATCGCCTCAGGAGTAATGTCATTTTCACAGCTGTTCATTCTACCTAGCCAGGAAATCTCAATCTTTCCCCATTTTACCAGTTCTCATTTTGGCTGATACTAAGAGCTTCAGTATATTAGCCTCGTATAGTTGGTCGTACTAGGCCATCAAACAGACCCCCAGGTATTTATGGGAATTTGTCGCCCATGCGAAATCGAAAGCACCCTTCCGCATTTGTACATGTTCACCCGTTTCGGAGATGTTGAGCATGATGGATTTCGTAGAGTTAATTTTGAATCCAGAAAAACTTCTGAAATTGTGTTAGAGAAACTATATTAGGGAGGGTCTACCATATAGAAAAGCAGTTAATCTGCATATAGTGCCACTTTGTGTTGATACCCAGCCTGTTCTAGCCGCTGTAAACTCGCTGTCGAGCGGACCAATTTTGCAAGAGTTTCCATGGAGAGGGGAAATGGGAGCGTGGGATAGAGCAACCCTCCTGCGTTACTCTTCTTGGCGCCACTGGTTCGGATAAAATGCTCTTTATTTTAATGCGTGTAGATGGGATTGTAAAAGTTGCTAGAAACAACACCATAAAGCTGGGACCCAAACCCCATCCGCACCTTGGATAAATATCCTCAGTCCACCCGATGCAACGCTTTTCCTGTGTCAATTGATAGTCAATTGATAGTATTGCCATTGCTTTCTTGCAATGTCTGGCCAGCGTTTTACATCTATCGTTCTGCGGATGTTATCAAAACCGGTCTGATCTGCTCCAATCACCTCTGGGAGCATGGAAGCCAATCGGGTGCCATGATCTTAGAGTAGATGCGTGCATCATAATTAAGAAGTGCGTTTAGTCTGTATGAAGAGCATTGTGTAAGGTCTTTGTCCGGCTTTCCGATTAGAGTTAAAAGAATGGTTCCTGTGTCCACGAAGGAGTTGAAGACGAGTGCCATCTGGGGTGCATGTACATCAATGTACATTTTATAGAATAGGGCTGTATAGCCGTCAGGGCCTGGGGCTTTCTTAGTCAGAAGGGCCCGAACTGCTTGGTTAATCTCTTCAATCGTGATGACAAGCTCAATCTGCTCTAACTCAGTTTATGGTATCCTCAGGAGTTGAGCATTTATTTATTTTTGTTGCTTGTAAAGCGTGTAAAGCCCAGAGGCATCTGTGCACTAGCTTACATAGGAAAGATCACACTTGGTACACATGTTAGTCATATATACATTTTACTTTACTTTGCATTTATTGGGATTTTTACATATTTTACATGTCACACCTATCCAATTTGTCAGATATCAGAAAGTTAGGTTGGTTTAGTACAGTGGTATGGACTAAAGGGGGGGGGGGGCACCAGTGAAGTATGTTATTTGTGCGGTTTGTGTGTTAAGAGGTGTGTTTTAAGCTGTTTGCGGAAGATCCAAAAGGGGTCCTGGGCTCTGAGATGAATGGACAGGGCGTTCCAAAGTTTTCTGAACATTGACGGGAAGCTTCTGCCACCCGCTTTTTGGAGCTTGAATTTGGGGGTGGCAAGGAGGTGCTTGTAGGCTGCTCTGGTAGGTCTGGCTGATTGGGTTTTGGAAATGTTGTCTGCCAGATAGGCTGGGGCTACCCGGTGAAGGCATATGTGTGTCAGTGTGAGGGTTTTGAACCAGATCCGTTCTTGAATGGGTAACCAGTGGAGTTTTTCTGGTTTCTGAGATGTGTGCTGATCTGGGAATGTTGAGGGCTGCTCTGATAAAATTGTTTTGGAGGACCTGGAGTTTGTGTATGTTGTAACTCGAGGTAGTCTAGTTATCACTAGTGCTCTCGCCAGAGTGATGCAGCTGTCGGGCGCGAGGAATGGTCTGCAGGAGTTGATCAGCTTACATGTGTAGGAGGTGGCAGAGGTGGTGGCGTTCACTTGTTTAGCTACTGTGAGGGAGGAATCTAAGTAGAAACGTAATGTTTTGACATGGCTGGAGACTGCTATGGTATCGCCGTCAATTTTGAAGGATTGAAATGCTGTGCTGAGTTTGGCAAGCCTGAATTGAGAGCCTAGGTGGAGCAGCTCAGTCTTGTCGTCATTGAGGAACAAACAGTGCTGTGCCATCCAAATCTGTATGGTTAGGTAGATGGCGTTGAGAGTGGTGTTATCAGTGGCCTGGTCTCCTGTGATGGGTATGAGGACCTGGGTGTCATCTACATAATTGGTATACGAGATGCCCAGGCCATTAAGACGGTCATACAGCGGCTTTGTAAAGATGTTATACAAAGTGGGAGTCACACATGAGCCTTGCGGAACTCCACAGGTGACTGGGGTAGGTGGTGCTTCTGCCTTGGGTAAGAAGACCTTCAGAGCTCTCTCAGAGAGGTACTATTTTTTTTTTTATCCATTGTGTGGCGTTGGTTGAGAATTGTGCAACTGTGGTGAGGTGGTTGCATAGGATGTTGTGGTCCACCAGATCGAAGGCGGCCGAGAGGTGCAGCAGGAGTAGCTGGGCAAGTTTTCCTTTATCCTTTAGGTCGTCCATTTGGACTTTTAAATCTTGGAGAGCAGTTTCTGTCCCATGTCTGCGGCGGGAACCTGATAGTCGGAGTCTCAGGATGTTGTTTTCTTCCAGGTATTTCTGAATTTGGATGTACTACTTTTTTTAGTAGAAAAGGGACGGTGGTGATCGGTCGGTAGTTTGTGGGGATGCTTTAGGTCGAGGGAGTTTTCTTTTAGCAGTGGTCGGACCCAAGAATATTTTAAATCCTTAGGGACACAGTTGTTGAGCGAGGCGTTGATCAGGTTGGTGATGAAAGGGGCAATTTGGGGTGTGCAGTCCTTGGTGACTGAGGGTGGGCAAGGATCCCCCTGGCACCTGGAGGGTTTTAAACTGGAGATGATCTGGAGAACTCAAGAGTTAGTGACCTTAGTAAATTCGAAATGAGGCGTTACGGGATTGTGGCTGTGGGGTGGGGATTGACTGAGGCTGTTGGGTGCGCTAGAGTTTCCTTTTTAGTTGCTATTTTAGTCTGGAGTTGGGTGATTTTTCCTGAAAGGGCATTATGGATGCCCAGACACCAGCTTGCGTTTTTGTTGGTTTTCCACAGGGGTATGGGGGTCTCCATCTGTCATGAGGATAGAGAATAGTTCCTTAGGTTTAGAGTTTGCCTTGGCTATTCTGTCATTGTAGAGTGCGCTTTTAGTTTGGAGTACTTGTCTTTTATATTCTCTGGCAGTTTCAAGGAAGGCTGTTTTCTTTAATTCTGATGGTGATTTCTTCCATAGTGCTTCAGCCTTTCTTTGTTTTTCTTCTTGGAGTGTTTAGCGAGGAGGTGAACCACCCATTAAGGTGAGTGGGTTGTTTGGCTTTGCGAGGGGCCGGGGGGCCAGTTGTTCAATGGCAGCCAGCATGGTGTCATTGTAGTGTTTGGTCATCAAGTTCGGGTCGGGGTTGTCCTTGAACTGGGTTGCAAGGAGGGGTTGCAGCAGAGGCAGTAAGTTGTCAGCCATTATGTTGCACTTGTTTCTGGTAGGGATGGCAAGAGCTAGTATAGGGGCGTAGGCTTGTTGCTTAGTGTCTGAGTGGTGAAGGTTCTAAGATGATGGTCGGACCAAGGGCAAGGAGAATTGGATGAGATGGTGCACTTGCAGTGGGGAGTCCGAGAGAGGAGCCCCGGATTGACTGGGGGCAGGGCTGACGGTTGGGGGGTTGGGGGGGGGGAGAGAAAAGCTTCCAGGTGACGCTCGGAGCACAGTGCCTGAAAGAGCAGAGCCACTGACTCGGGTACTGTCCGGCATCCAGACACGAAGCTTGAATACCCCAAGCGACATAACTATTGCCTCCGTTAGAGCGGCTGTACTCTCTGGGCCCAGGGCCCCAGGAGTGGGGTACTGAGGGGACCGAATGTGGACACTGGTACAGCCTGCAGGGGAAAGACGGGTACACCGCTGGAGGACCCTGCAGACTGGCATTTACTCGTCTACCCCTCACACACATACCTAAGAGTGCACAGGGGGTCTACAGTATCGCTCCCCCCTCAACCCAGCTAGGCTGGTGCAGAGCACAGGACCACCGCAGACAGAAGTCATGAGGTGCTTCTGTTCAGGGAGGCAGCAGCGCCAAAATAAACAGGCACCTTGGCTGAAGAGGTTGGAGCAGGAGCTCCCTCTCCTACATAGCTGCTGGAGAAGCCCCATGCAGCCTCAAGCATTGGCTGGCGGAAGGTAAGCCTGGAGGCTACACCTTTGCTATTAAGCAGCACCCTTGCAATATTCAGAAAATCGAAATTTCCATCTGCTAAATTAAGCCTGCCACCCTGTGCTGCCTGTTACCTTACTCTTAGCCCTTGTGCTGGCTGGGTTAAGAAACATAAATTAAACAGCACCCAGATTTGTAATTGTAAAAACACAAGGTTTTTGCCCTTCTAAGATGGCCGCTACCGCATTTCTGGAGGATTCAAACTTCCCTGCTGCCATCTGAAAACCAACTCACACCGGATTGTCTGGCCTTGGCTTGATAGCCAATCGGGGAGCACCGGCAGGTGAAAGCCGGCCCCTGACAAAGGCAATCCCAAAAAGGCTCCACCTCACTGAGCCTGACAGAGCTTGGACGTGCTCGAGTGCTCCAGTCCCTTTGTGAGGCAGTCGCCTCTTTAATCAAGGTGAGATCCGTGATTGTTACTTTCGCGCCGCTCTCTCTCCACCCGCAATTGTGATTCAGTCTTATCTCCAGGACATCCCGCCTCCCTTATAGTTAGTTCTGCCTGATCGCTGTCCCATGCCTAGAAGAGCATGTCCGCTATAACTTTGCATACTATTGCATTTCAGGCTACCGTCACCGCTCCTCTAGCGTTTACTGCTGTGTGTAATTCACCCGCTATACTACATGTGTGATCAGCCATAGCACTCGCACGCTCCATTCGCCATCTGGATTCACGGCACCAGAACTGTCCTAACACTACCAGTCAACTAACGTACTCTGCGGATGAACATTTGAAACGTTGTCAAAGTTTTAAGCTTGCCTCTAAACTTCCGTCTTACGCTTGATAACGCAATGCTTATACCCGCCACTCTTATGTATGTGTTAGTGCCCCTTATATATCACTGACACCAACTGGTTCGGCGGTAGTCTGTTCCGCACTGACCGCGTGTTTATCAGATGGAAACCTGTGAGTTAGTCTAGTGGTCTTATATGTTGCTTGCTTATTCTGGATTTCAAACGGCCTGTACCTGTAATGACTATTCTAATTGGCTGTTTTTTAACCCATCTAAAACTAGACTGGTGTCGACTATGCCTGCCTGCCTAACCTGTTATGCCGCCACTGTATGCCCATTCAACCCTTCTGATACTTGCTTAAGAATGCCATTGCTTACTCTCGTTCGTCTATTTCCGCTTGCATAACCTGACCCATAGCGGCCTGTATTGCACTGGTGGCATATATATGATCTGATCGATTGCCTCCCCATGTTTGCCTGCTGTCTGCCAACCCGCAAAGTTCCCTTACAACTCGCTAGCCTACCCTGATGTGAGATGACCTGCGCATGTACTGCCTGCTCTATACGCTTTAATTGTCTGGCAAAGTGTAAAGTTGATGAAGTAGAACTAACATCTATCACCCGCTCTGACTGTCGCTACCTGTACTAGGTGCTGCCCATTCATTGCATTTTAGCCAATTGCTTTTATCTTGATTTTAGTTGCTGCCCTTTGCTTTTTAGCCAATTGCTTTTATCTTGAAACTAGATGCTGCCCCATCTCATTAGCCAATTGCTTTTATCCTGATTCTAGGTGCTGCCCATTGCATTTTAGCCAATTGCTTTTATCTTGACTAGGTGCAGCCCCATTTCATTTAGCCAACTGCTTTCATCCTCATTCTAGGTACTGCCCATTGCATTTTAGCCAATTGCTTTTATCTTGATTTAGATGCTGCCCATTGCATTTTAGCCAATTGCTTTTATCTTAAAACTAGATGCTGCCCCATCTCATTAGCCAATTGCTTTTATCCTGATTCTAGGTGATGCCCATTGCATTTCAGCCAATTGCTTTCATCCTAATTCTAGGTACTGCCCCTTGCATTTTTAGTCAATTCCTTTCATCTTGAATCTAGGTATTGTTCCACTGCTTCCCATCAAATGTATTAATTTGTGCACTAAGGTGTGGCCCCACTGCTGCTATTGCTCAAATTAACTACTGTGAATATAGGCGTTAGCCACTGCATTTCAGCCTAAGTGCATCACCTCGAACCTAGGCACTGGCCCATTGTTTTCTGCCAAATGCATCATTCTGAACCTAAGTGCTGCCCCATTGCAGTTTAGTTCAAAGGTACTATTCTGAAATTAGGTTCTGCCCTATACCCATGTCAATCGGTCATTCACAAGCCCTAGTTAATTTGCTCTTTAAGCCTGACTGGGTTACGCTAGTTGTGTTCCAATTGATCTGAACATTCAGAGCACTAGGCCACAACCCTTGCCTACAGGCACCTCATACCTCCACTATGTATTGGTGCTTAACTACTCTCCTTCACCTACTGTACATCTACACCAGACGCTGGACATCTCACCTACATACTGACCACCACACATCCACCCACACACCTGAGACAGCTAACACCTACACCTCATGGATTTATACTATGGTCTGTGCTAACCCTTATCTGGATGATCTAGCACTATGGATACGCCACTTTGCTACCAGACCAACACCGAATCAACCCTGCTCTATTACTTATAGAAACCTTAGACTAAACTCCAGCGCCACCCCATTAAAAGTGTTCATACTCGAAGCTCTATAATAGCTCACCTTCACCTTGCAACAATATCGCAAGCAACCATGTTCAAACCACACTACGCTCCTATAGGGGTGTAACGGTATACCGTTATACATACCGTGAACGGCTTAATTGAACTATAATAACAGTCACGTTGTTTATACCGGTATACCGGTTTAGGGCCTGCAGCGAAGTGAGCTTTTCAATCTGATTTGGAAAGGCTGCAGTAATCAAGTGCTGTGCATTCTGGATCTTGCACTGTAGGATGTGGCGTTTGGCAGACAAGAGCACAGGGAAAGTGAGGCCACATTAATAAATGCAGCTTTGGTGCTGTGACCGCTCTTTCTCTGTGATCAGTAGAGTCAGGTTAAAGATCAGCCAATTTGTAGTTTTCCCACCAATTTGAAAGATGGGGGAACTACAGATCCCAGAATTCAAAGGTGGGAATGAACTGGATGCCCTTCTGATGCATTTCCACAAAAAAACGTTAGCTATGTAGACTGTATGAACACTGGGCCTATCAGTGCTTTGTGCTAGTATATAAACTGCACCCCCCAACTGTCTTCCGTGTAGATTTACACATTGTCACTAGAGTTGTTGCTTCAGTTGATACTTCACCTGCCTTCTGCATATGGCACTGGACTCAAGCAGGCAGGACAGATTCTACATTCAATTTGAAGTAGCCAGAGAAATGGGGGTGAGATATTTCGCAGGTCTATCGTAGATTTGTGACCCTACCCATGAAAGCATTCCTCTGTCTCAACTCACATCACAAGGGTCCTAATGCGCTCAAACCTGGGCAAAATGGTAATGATGGGGCTGTGGTGATTTGGTGGTCTAGGCCATATTTGTGCCGATATGTATTTTAACTTTGACATTTTCAAAAAGATTTTGTACCACTATCTATAAGAAGGTAAATGAACATGTATTGCAAGAATCAAGAGACAGATGGTAAACAAACTATAGTGATTTGATAAATATGCAACCGTTTGGTGAGTGTATGTTGGCTATGACATTTTGACAAAAGAAACACAATGACATGGGCTTTCAGACCTCACATGAGTGACTTTTCTCTCTTTAATGGGATAAAGCGTCAGCAAAACAAACTTTTATGACTGATCGCAGCGAGGGGTCATGATGCCCGTGCCATGTGGTTCCAAAATAATGCAGGTCGAGGCCGATTTTCAAAGCGATGACCTGTGACTGAGCAGCAAAATGTGCATTTTAACACTTCCACAAGTCACTTTCATTCAAGGCGATCAACGAGTGAGCGCCATGAAAGACCAAATCTCCAGCTGCCTTAGATTTCTGGAGGATCAGCTAAAAATGTGCAGACAAGTTTCAAAATGCTGACAATTTATGACCTTTAAGAAAATATTTAAGATTAGTTAACTCCACCTACTATACTGTGATAACCATGATATACCGTCATTTGGCAAGAAGGTTATCATACCGCCATAAAACCAATACCGTGACACCCCTACGCTCCTACACCCGAGCATCACACTCAGAAACTCCAGAAGGAGCTAGAGCTCGACTGTGCGTTAGGGAGAATTCTCTGTAAGGCTAATTTCCCAAACCTAGTGAGTCCCCCAGCAGCTTTGCTGGATTTTTTGGGGTTTATTTTTTTCTCTCCTGCGAAGAGTGAGATTCTTTTGCTCCCACTCTTAGACATGATTTGAGGTGTTCCTTTCACTTCCATGTGTTTTATGGGCTATGGGGTCTTTTACTCCATAGGGTTTCATGTGGGGTACACGGCACCCTCCGTGCCGTAAGCCAGGGGTGTCGTAGTGACCCCCAACATAGACTCCATATCCTGGGACTGACTACTGTCTCCCAGGGCATGTAAAGTCACCATTAGCTTTACTAGTCCCAGATTATGAACAGAAACAAGTACAAACTATCATATTGTGACGTACTGGTCGGGGCAATTCGATTGCCCCGGGGTCTGTTGTTCGAGGGGGCACGTCTCGGTCCCCCCTGATCGAGTTTTGGCTGGTGGCAGTGGATACTACTCTTTATATTCGACCGCAAATATATCTCTATGGGATTTTCCCATCGTTCGAGGCTACCAACTTTAATTATTTAATTCTTATAGCCTCGAACATACCACCGGTTTATTTATTTAATATTAATTCACTGGTTGGTATTTTTTGCCAGAACACTATTCTAAAATGGCGTTTGTGTTCTCTTCTGTGACTCCAACCCGAGTCGAGCCCTTTGTTCCACTTTTTGGCAGGCTTCTCCACAGAAGCCTCCAAAAGTGGTGGCACTCTGTCTGGGTACCACAGTGGGTGTGGGAGGGGGTTTAGGCACCCTGGACTGAGTTACCTTGGTAACTCAAGTCGCACTCACCACTTAGCATGTTTGATTGACAGCTAGGCTGAGTGAATGGGGATGTGCTGCAGAAAAGCAGGGCTTTGGGGACTGGAACTTCAGGAGTCGCCACAGGACCTAAGAATCCGAGGAGGGAGAAGCTGAGCCGACCTGCAACGATGACACCACCGGTGGAGCCCTGCTGAACCGTCTCTCCACTTTTCCCGACGACAGAGGAGATCTCTAGTCCAGAGAGTCTTCTTCCTTTGACTGGTGGGGATAACCAGTTTCGCCTTCTTTTCACCTTCCTGGAGCATCTCGTGGCCGCCTTGCCCGTGCCAAGCACCCCGGCAACCGGAATACCACGGTTTACCACTACCGCAAAGAGAAGGGTAGTGCCTTTTAACCGGAGAACTCCGCGGCTGGTTTCCTCCCTGGCAGTGCAACGACCTTCATCTTTCCTCCACGGCGAGACCACCTTCCTCGGGACGAAACACCGACTTGCACCTGCTGCCAGGAACAACTGCCCCCGCTGGAGCTTCCTTCACACTTAAGGTACTGTGTCCCGCCTGGCTTCCCTTGCGACAGATTGTTCAGGGTGACAGTAAAGCCTCGACTTGCTAACCTGGGCTGGTCTGGGACAACCTAGCTAACTTTTCCTGACTTTAATTTCATCCTTTTTGTGCAAACTATCTACAAAGACTCTTTGGGCATAACCCCACTGGTGAAACTGGACCCCTTCTGCTTGCTCTCTCCAAGAGTGGGCCTTGCAATTGACTTCCTTGCTCTCCAGTAGAACTCTGCCTATCCTGCCTTACTGTGGTTCTTTGAGAAAGTATTGAAACTTGTGTGCTTCTTTAACTCTGCCTTTTTCCCCTCCCTTTCTTTACAACTTATTAGTGTCATCTTATGTTAAGCGCTCACCTCTGTCTGAAAATAAGTGGTGTTTCTCACTAAGACTTTTCTAATAAGTAAATAGGGTTGTATATATATAATAGTGACTGTGTGCTGAAATTACTTACCTCTTTTTTGCTAGTGTAATTTACAAGTGTGTTTTGGGTTACTGTTTTTCTTCTGCGCCCTTATGGAAAGAAAAAATATGTATACCAAACTTTTTTCTTGATTTTGTAATAAATAGATATCTTTTATTCAAACATATTGTTATGTTTGTTGAATTGCCCTCTATGATAACACGTGTTTCGGTGAAACCATCGCCTTTTTCAAATCAGGGCTAGTTAGTAAATCAAAATAGATAGTGATTTTTTGAAAACATAAATTGACAATCATGAATCAGGTTGTTGAAACATTAAAGTACATGAGAAATGAAAACATTTTTGTTATATTCATGCAATAATTAAATGGTTCAAAACAATATAAAACATTTGGTTGGCCATTGGGGAGGGGTGAAAGGACGGATTGGTAAGGGATAAAAAATAAAAAAACAGAGAAAGAAATTTACAAAAAATAAAGATTAACAAAAAAGTTTTAAAGTACATTGTATTTGAAGGTAATTCAAATATTCATTTAAATTTCATTGAATTTTGGTTTCATCAAATTTCTTACCTAATGTTTTAATTTGGATATTCATAATACTTGAAACGTTCATTACTGTGGACTCGAATAAGTCATGGGTTAAATCCCTGTAAATTTACACAAAAGGTAATGTTAAGCTTTACAGGTTGATTTCCCTTTTAATACTTAGATACTTCTGCTTTTTTTATAATTGCGTCAATATTCCAGTACACACTACTGGTACATTAAGGTGCTCATTTTTAGTATTCGTCTACGGACTTTAGGTCCTCAAAAAATGGCCTCGGCTTAATTCAAATGCTTGTGTTGGTTTTACCATTCTAACATTCTGTTGTCGCTTAAAATTGCAAATGTCAAATGGGGTAATCTTTAAGCCTCAACGCTGTACTGACGTCCTGATAATTTTTCAAAAAACCCCTTTTTTCATCTGCATGTGTAATCACATGTTTGCGCTAGTTCCTAATGCAGCCCCCTAAGGGGACCCGTCTGTGCGCTTACCTTCAGCCGCGAATACTGTTTCAAACGGTCCTTGCGGTTCTTTGTCGTCTTCCTATTTACTTTCAGCATGATGTTAACTAGTCCTATCATTGTGTTTACTATGCTCTCCATGTTGGTTTTCTTGCCTCACTTACGGGGAGGCTAAGGACCACTTAACAACGTTCTTTTTACATATTAGCATGAAAAAATAACTTTTATATGTACGTATATTTGAAACATTGTGAGATATGAATTAAAAGAAAATATTTGTTAATCTCGTAGTTACGCACCAATAGATACTACGTGTTGCTAAAAAGTTGTTTCCGACCTTGTGTTCATATCCATGATGGAATTCTATGCGGGTAAATGATTGTGTCTATTTATAATCATAGTAACATATGTGTTCCTTGCTTGTTTACAATTGGTCCTTTTTTTTGTTTTCTTTGTCACAGCCATCTTTTGGTCAAAAATGCACAGAAAAACGTCAAAATGGTGACAATGGTCATTGTTAATTGACACCCTGAAGTGTGTTGTTGTGGTCTGCCCCTGATTTAATTGGAGCTGCGACAAAATAAATAAAAAATTGGAAATGTGCTGGTCTGAAACAAGCCTATTACAGAGAAAGAGAGAATTTAAGTTCTTTCAAAATATGTGACAGCACCAATGTATAAAAATGATCAATTACATTAAGAGAGAATCCTTCAAAGGTCCTGATTTTTGAAACAGTCAATTTCATAAGAAAGAGGCCATTTCATGGTCTGAATTGAGACCCCTTTCTACTGTCCGAAATTTACATATCAATTTCGCTTCCTCTTGTCTGAGTTTTGCTTCATGAAGTGTGTTGTTGTTGTCTGCCCCTGATTTAATTGGAGCTGCGACAAAATAAATAAAAAATTGGAAATGTGCTGGTCTGAAACAAGCCTATTACAGAGAAAGAGAGAATTTAAGTTCTTTCAAAATATGTGACAGCACCAATGTATAAAAATGATCAATTACATTAAGAGAGAATCCTTCAAAGGTCCTGATTTTTGAAACAGTCAATTTCATAAGAAAGAGGCCATTTCATGGTCTGAATTGAGACCCCTTTCTACTGTCCGAAATTTACATATCAATTTCGCTTCCTCTTGTCTGAGTTTTGCTTCATGATCACCTCCTCTTGGGCCCAAAGTCACTTTCTTAAGGCCTAGGAATTTTAATTTTTGTTTGTCTGTTAATTGGTGATTGCTTTGCCAGTGTTGTGCTAATGGTAAATTAATGTCCTGGCTTCCTATAGTTGAAAGATGTTCTCTTACTCTGGTCCCGAGTTCCCTAATTGTACTCCCTATATAGATTTTCTGACAATCACAAACACCATAAACTTCGTTTTACAGTTGATGGAGTCTAGAATTCTTTCACTTATGCCATATGAATCTTTGAATATCATCGTGTTGGTAAGTGCATATCTGCACATGGAACAAGTACCACATTTTCGGAAACCTGTTGGTGGTGGAAGAAGCCACGTGATAGGATGGTCTTTTTTTAACTTCTGGAAGAAAAGAGGGACTGAGAATGTTTTTGATGGTTTTCGCACGTCTGTAAGTCACTGTTGGATTCGTTCCTATGTACTTCTTTACATTTGGGTCCAATTGTAGCAAATGCCAATTTTTTTCTCAATTTTTCTTAGTACCTTATTGTTTGCACAATAATTGATGAAGTTGATCTCTTCTTTTCTCACTGGAACAACATTGATCATTTTAAGAGTGCTTTCTCTTTTCAGTTTTGATGCCTTCTCTTTTGCTTGTAAAATTATTTTATCTCCATAGCCTCTTGTTTTGAATCTGTTTGTTAGCAATTTGCATTCTTCATTGAACGCTTTCTCCAGCATGGGGTCTGGCATGGATTCACATGCTCATGAATATTCCCCGTCGTCAGGCTGGGAATCCTCGGTAAAGAAGAAATCAGTATCAGTTTCGTTTCTGATCTGTCTTTCGTAGTAGTAACCAATCACTGATCTCTGCGTCATACTGACCACAGCCAATGACTGCCCTCTACCTAAGCCCCGCCTCTGGCAGCCATCTTCAGATTTTTACCGCACGTTCAAGTGTTGGGAGTCCTCGTGCTTAGCTCTCGAGCGTTTACCGCATGTTTCGCGCTTTCTCCGGTGAATTTTCACATTTTTTTCGGTTAATCGAGCCTCAAGCTCCACCGTTTCTACTCCCGTTAACGGCTACCCGTTGTGGGATTTTCCTACGCCCCTCAAGGGTGAAGATTTCGTCGAATCAACTTCTTGGAGGATTCCAGAAGATTCGCGGCCTACTTCGAGATGGCCCAGGATGCGAGTTCGTCGCCCGGACCCAAGCTGTTTCGCAGCTGCCCTGGATGCGGGCTGCAGAATGTGTTTAAGGAAGACGAACATTCGCAATGCCTCTGCTGTCTTCATGGGGACAAGACTCATGTAGAGAAGGACTGCCAGTTCTGCAAGAACTTGTCGGAGCGGACCATGAGAGCCCGTCTCGCCAGTTGGTTGGAGAAGGGCTCAACGGGTGAGAAGAAGAAGAAAGGGTCCGAGCGGGCTTCTAAGTCCTGTGCGGGCGCCCCGGCGACGGGGGCCCAACATCAGGCTAAGCGCCGCGAGTCTGCTGGCTCCGGGAGCGCCGAAAGGTCGGGCTCTTCGGTCGCCAGGCAGGGCGCACCTTCCCGGCACCGTCAACCGCGAGCCAGCGCTCCAGTTCGGGGAAGAGGAAGTCCGAGACCCCGGGTAAGCTTCGGGAGAAGCCCTGTCCGATCTCGGAAGAGGGGGGAGCGAGGCGTCGCCCCTCCCCCGAAGGAGAAGGCCCGGGATGCACCTAAGGTGGTGAAGGCCCCTACCCAGCAGGCAAAGGCCTCTATCGAGGTGATCGCGGCGACTCTGGCCAAGCCGGCAGAGACCCCGCCAGCGGAGACTGCCTCCGGGACTAGAGTTTCCCTGCAGCCAAGGAGGGAATCCTCTTTTCAGCCCATCGTCGTGGCCGCCATGATGGAAGAAGCGAGGGGGGGCACTGTAGCCTCCTCGAGCTCGGAGTCAGCCTCGGAGGAGGAACTGACCGAGGCCGTGAGGAACCTCTAAGTCCAATTCGAGAAGGTTCGATCCTGTAAGGAAGATCCTCGGGAGATAACCGAGGAAGACGACGATGGCGAGGAAGAGCAGCCTTCTCTTCCGGCGCAGCCGGAACCTAGGCCTCAGGATGGCTCGGCGGCCATTTTGTCTGCGATCCAGTCCTTCTGCTCTGAGATAAGGACGAGATTCCCACGGCCCAGCCCGGAGGACCCGCAACCTGGCCTGTCGGGAAGTCCTCAGAACAAACGACAGAGTACCCAGCCCTCTCCTCCGCTCGCCCCCGTAAGGCCTACAGTTCCCTCCTCATCCTCCCACGAGTCGGGAGATGACGGTGCGTTGGGCTCGACGACGGGTTCTGAGGGCGACGACGACGGAACGGGTCTCCGTCTCCCGTCGCACGGGCCTCGCCGCCCGACGAGATTCGCTCATTCCATGGCATGATCACCAGGGTGTCCGAATTGTTCCAGGTCTGCCCGGAGGAGCAGAAAAAGGAAGGTTTCCTCTATCAGCGCCGGGAGGCCAAGAGGAAGACTGTCATCGCGGTGTCTCTAATCGATGACATCTGGTAGGAGGGCCTGTCGGTTCTCAAAAACCCCTCCACGACACCAGCCAAACGGGACCGGTACGAGAAGAAGTACCGGGTCCCCGAAACCGCTCCCCTGTGCCTCAGGGCCCAGCTAACGCCAGACTCGGTCTCGGCAGCGGCGAAGAAGAAAACGGCGGGGTCAGGAGCCTCGACGTCGAATTCCCCGCCGGACGGCAAGGGAAAGAAGTTGGACGCCATAGGGCGGCGGGTCATTTCGTTGGGGGCAACGACGATCAAAGCGGCCAACGCCCTGGCGATCGTGGCCCGTTACGACAGGGAGCTCTGGTTTAAGCTGGCCCCCATATTGGACTTCCTGCCGACGACAAGAGGTCCGAGGCCCTGGAAATACTGCAAGAGGGGCGAGGTGGCGTCGGACCACGCCATAACGGTGGCAACCGATATTGCCGATACTGGGTTCCGCCAGCTGGGCAACGGTGTTTGCCTACGACAACGGGGTTGGCTCTGGGCGACCGACTTCCGTCAGGACATCCAGACCAGGGTGTTGGACATGCCGTTCGACGGCAGCAACTTGTTCGGGAAGGCATAAAAACGGAGACGGCACGCGCCCTAGGAGCCCTTCAGCAACGTCGGCCCTTTCGGAGCTCCGGAGCCAGACAGGGTGCCTCCAAGGGATCCAGCGGTGGCTCGTCGTCCTACCGCCAGGCGGCACGCTCCTCGTCTCAGGAGGCCTACAGGGGTCGCGGCAAGCAGGGAGCGCCTCGCCGCCGTCGGCAAGGTGGCCAGGGCGGCAAGGCCACCACCTCCAAGCAGGACTGAACCGGCCGTGGTCTCGGGCCCCCACCGAAGCACCCCGGTGGGAGGCCGGCTGACGAATTTCATCGGCGTGTGGAAGTCCATCTCCACCGACCGTTGGGTGCTGGATACCCTGGCAAGAGGACACTCAATCGAATTCCTGAAGAAGTGCCCTCACGTTCCACCTGTGGCCAGGAAGGAAAATCACGTCCCGCAACTGCTGTTGGAAGTACGGGCGATGCTCAGGAAAGGCGCCATCGAGCTTGTCCCGAAGAGGCTCCGGGGTGTACTCAAGGTACTTCCTCGTCAGGAAGAAGACGGGCGGCTGGCGCCCCATCCTGGACCTTCGTCGTTTGAACAAATACATCAGATCACAAAAGTTCAGGATGGTCACCCTCCAGCACGTACTGGGACAGGTGGAGGAAGGCGACTTTCTATCGTCGTTGGACCTGGAGGATGCATACTTCCACGTTCCCATCCTCAAAAGTCACAGAAAGTTCCTCAGGTCCGTCGTCCAGGGACGCCACTACCAATTCAGAGCACTGCCGTTCGGATTGAAGTCGGCCCCCAGGGTCTTTACCAAGTGCCTAGCACCAGTTATTGTTGTTATTTTGCATTTGTATAGCGCCTTATATACCATTGGTATGGTCTGAAGGCGCTGGTAGGTTGAACGCCCTTGGGAACCGAAGTTCGGGTCAGTGGAAAGATTAGAGAGAGTCCAAAGGTGCGTGTGCGCACCGGTATGTGTGCAGCTGGTGCGGAATTCATGTGGTAGCTGCTTCTTAACGGTAGGTGTGGTGGTTGAGAGATCAGGGATATGTGTTCGGTCTGGCTGGAATTATCCAGACCGAGTGTGGCGGCGTTAGGCCTGAGGAGAAACGCCTGGCTGGGGGTGTGAGACCAGCCATGTTTACTTAGAGTGATGGGAGGTGAGCGGCAGATGTTGATATGAGAACAGTTATACCGAATGGTTTCATAGTATCTCTGTGTTCTAGTTGAATGGTGGTGTAAGGAGAGAGTAAGCATGGGGTGTGATATGCAGTATGCTCTTTCAAAGATTCCTTGCATTCCAAAACAAAATATGCACGTCGCGCAATTCTGAGCGGTCAGGGGATTCACGTCTACCCCTACCTGGACGACTGGCTCATCCGCTCAAGGACGAGGGAACTCGCCGTCGAACACACTGCGAGGACCGTCCAGCTACTCACAGACCTGGGATTCGCCATAAACTACCCAAAGTCCCACCTGGTGCCGTCGCAGGTGGCCCTGTTTCTGGGAGCGAAGCTCGATACAGTGAGGCGCCTGGCGGCCCCGTCTGAAGAACGGACGAAGACCATTCTAGGCGAAGTGCAGCGCCTGCTAGCCACGGACGTGGCCAGGGTGAGGTCTATCAAGTCCCTCCTGGGGATGATGTCCTCTTGCATCTACCTGGTGCGCCTCTGCAGACTACGGATGCGCCCTCTTCAAGAATTTCTCGACGCCCGTTGGATGCAGGCGACGGGCACCTTCGAACACAGGGTCCCCCTCAACGAGGTGTTCCAGCGGGAGATTCAGTGGTGGGGCGTTCGAGCGCACCTCACGGCGGGCTAGGACTTTCAGACGCCGGCGTACCAGGAGACGGTGATGACGGACGCCTCCCTGGAAGGTTGGGGCGCCCACACCGGAGATCTCCACGCAAGAGGCTTCTGGCTCCCGGAGGAGAGGCTCCTGCACATCAACGTCCTGGAACGCCGAGACGTGTTCTGGGCTCTCAAATCGTTCCTCCCGTCGCTCAAGGGCAAGGTGGTGCGGATCTTCACGGACAACACCACGACAATGTTTTACATACGGAAGCAGGGAGGCACCAGATCCCCAGCCCTATCCAAGGAGGCACAGGATCTGTGGCACTGGGCGGTCGCCCAGGGGATGTTCCTGGTTCCCTTCCATCTGGCAGGAGAAAGCAACACCATCGCCGACTCGCTCAGCAGGGAGCTGCGCGCGTGTCACGAGTGGGAACTGCGCCAGGATCAGGTGGATCAACTCTTCCGACGATGGGGCAAACCCCAAATCGACCTGTTCGCAACAGTGACGAACTCGAAGTGCAAGAGGTTCGCCAGCAGGTTTCCCCAGCCGAGAAGCATGGGCGATGCGTTCTCGTTCCCCTGGGATGGCCTATACCTGTATGCGTTCCCTCCGTTGCCGTTGCTGCTTCGACTCATCAGCCAGCTCAAGAGGTCCCGGTGCAGGATGATCCTCGTCGCACCGGCGTGGCCGAGGCAGATCTGGTTCCCGGACCTTCTGGACTTGTCAACGTCCCCTCCCATCAAGCTGTCGGCGGACGCGGACCTTCTCTCCAGAGAAGGAGGCGCCATCTTCCACCACGACCCGGCGTCGCTGAACCTGCAGGCTTGGCTCCTGAGGTGCTAGAGTTTGGAGGCTACGATATACCGGCCGATTGCAGAGAGGTTCTTGCAAAGGCCAGGGCGTCCTTGACTCTCAAATGCTACGGTCATAAGTGGAAGAGGTTCTCTATCTCTATTCTCTATGCCATAGTTAGATTTGCAAGTGCTGGAGCATATTTCTGACGTTATTTCTAAAGACGTTATTCTGTAGTGTCAGCAATAACATTTCTTTCAGCATACTGACTAAGGTCTTTTTATTCAATGGGCAATTCTTCAAACAAACCAGAGGAGTAGCGATGGGAATCCAATATGCTCCAGCACTTGCGAATCTAACTTTGGCCATGTTTGTAGACAAGCACATCTATACAGATGAAGCTTACGAACAACATGTAAATTTATGGACCAGATATATAGATGACGTTTTGTTGATTTGGAATGGGGGAAAAAGGACTAGAGAATTTCAGATTAAGAGCAAATAAAAACACGATGGGAATTGAATTTACAGGAGAATCAAGTAAAGAAGAGAAACTTTTTAGACTTAAATATATATGTTGCACAAAACCATCTTAACACCAGAACCTTCAGGAAACTGACAGAGGCCAATTCGACTTTATTTTCAACCAGCTGTCACTACACTTCCGTGATTAGGAATATACCCAAGGGAGAGTTCATAAGAGCACGTAGAAATTGCAGTGAACAAAAAGCGTTCAATGAAGAATGCAAATTGCTAACAAACCGATTCAAAACAAGAGGCTATGGAGATAAAAGAATTTTACAAGCAAAAGAGAAGGCATCAAAACTGAAAAGAGAAAGCACTCTTAAAATGATCAATGTTGTTCCAGTGAGAAAAGAGATCAACTTCATCACAAATTATTGTGCAAATAATAAGGTACTAAGAACAATTTTGAGAAAAAATTGGCATTTGCTACAATTGGACCCAAATGTAAAGAAGTACATAGGAACGAATCCAACAGTGACTTACAGACGTGCGAAAACCATCAAAAACATTCTCAGTCCCTCTTTTCTTCCAGAAGTTAAAAAAGACCATCCTATCACGTGGCTTCTTCCACCACCAACAGGTTTCCGAAAATGTGGTACTTGTTCCATGTGCAGGTATGCACTTACCAACACGATGATATTCAAAGATTCATATGGCATAAGTGAAAGAATTCTAGACTCCAACTGTAAAACGAAGTTTGTGGTCTATGCGATTGTTTGTGATTGTCAGAAAATCTATATAGGGAGTACAATTAGGGAACCCGGGACCAGAGTAAGAGAACATCTTTCAACTATAGGAAGCCAGGACATTAATTTACCATTGGCACAACACTGGCAAAGCAATCACCAATTAACAGACAAACAAAAATTAAAATTCCTAGGCCTTAAGAAAGTGACTTTGGGCCCAAGAGGAGGTGATCATGAAGCTAAACTCAGACAAGAGGAAGCGCAATTGATATGTAAATTTCGGACAGTAGAAAGGGGTCTCAATTCAGACCATGAAATGGCCTCTTTCTTATGAAATTGACTGTTTCTAAAATCAGGACCTTTGAAGGATTCTCTCTTAATGTAATTGATCATTTTTATACATTGGTGCTTTCACATATTTTGAAAGAACTTAAAATTCTCTCTTTCCCTGTAATAGGCTCGTTTCAGACCAGCACGTTTCCAATTTTTTATTTATTTTGTCTCAGCTCCAATTAAATCAGGGGCAGACAACAACACACTTCAGGGTGTCATTTAACAATGACCATTGTCACCATTTTGCTGTTTTTCCGTGCATTTTTGACCAAAAGATGGCTGCGACAAAGAAAACAAAAAAAAGGACCAATTGTAAACAAGCAAGGAACACATATGTTACTATGATTATAAATAGACACGTAATCATTTACCCTCATAGAATTCCATCATGAATATGAACACATAAGGTCGGAAACAACTTTTTAGCAACATGTAGTATGTATTGGTGCGTAACTACGAGATTAACAAATATTTTCTTTTAATTCATATCTCGCAATGTTTCAAATATACGTACATATAAAAGTTATTTTTTCATGCTAATATGTAAAAAGAACGTTGTTAAGTGGTCCTTAGCCTCCCGTAAGTGAGGCAAGAAAACCAACATGGAGAGCATAGTAAACACAATGATAGGACTAGTTAACATCGTGCTGAAAGTAAATAGGAAGACGACAAAGAACCGCGAGGACCGTTTGAAACAGTATTCGCGGCTGAAGGTAAGCGCACAGGCGGGTCCCCTTAGGGGGCTGCATAAGGAACTAGCGCAAACATGTGATTCCACATGCAGATGAAAAAAGGTTTTTTTTGAAGACGTCAGTACAGCGTTGAGGCTTAAAGATTACCCCATTTGACATTTGCAATTTTAAGCGACAACAGAATGTTAGAATGGTAAAACCAACACAAGCATTTGAATTAAGCCGAGGCCATTTTTTGAGGACCTAAAGTCCGTAGACGAATACTAAAAATGAGCACCTTAATGTACCAGTAGTGTGTACTGGAATATTGACGCAATTATAAAAAAAAAGCGGAAGTAGCTATTAAAAGGGAAATCAACCTGTAAAGCTTAACATTACCTTTTGTTTAAATTTACAGGGATTTAACCCATGATTTATTCGAGTCGACAGTAATGAACGTTTCAATTATTATGAATATCCAAATTAAAACATTAGATACGAAATTTGATGAAACCAAAATTCAATGAAATTTAAATGAATATTTGAATTACCTTCAAATACAATGTACTTTAAAACTTTTTTGTTAATCTTTATTTTTTGTAAATTTCTTTCTCTTTGTTGTTTTTTTATTTTTTATCCCTTACTAATCCGTCCTTTCACCCCTCCCCAATGGCCAACCAAATGTTTTATATTGTTTTGAACCATTTACTTATTGCATGAATATAACAGAAATGTTTTCATTTCTCATGTACTTTAATGTTTCAACAACCTGATTCATGATAGTGATTTTTTGAAAACATAAATTGACAATCTATTTTGATTTACTAACTAGCCCTGATTTGAAAAAGGTGATGGTTTCGCCGAAACACATGTTATCATAGAGGGCAATTCAACAAACATAACAATATGTTTGAATAAAAGATATCTATTTATTACAAAATCAAGAAAAAAGTTTGGTATACATATTTTTTCTTTCCATGAGGGCGCAGAAGAAAAACGGTAACCCAAAACACTTTTGTTTTTCAACCAAAACGGAGTAGAGGAACCAGAACTCCGTTGTTACAATCTTTTGCGACCACCCCGAAAATCAGTGAACATATTAGTAAAACAAACAGGGCGCTGAGGTCAAACCCTTGGGAAACCCACACCAGAAAGGTTCCTCAATCATTATTTAATTTACAAGTGTGTTTTTAAATAAATAATTATATACTTTTACACCAAAGCTCTGGTCAGTGTTTGTTTGTGCTACTGTGTCTCTGTACCTATTGTGTATACTCTGCATACTGCCTAACTCTTCTTGACTGCTCAGCCACAGCTACCAAGTGAATCTGTGTGGTACAGACTGCTACCAAGTGGGTTTACTGCCAAACACCTGTAGTCTTAAATCTTTTGCAGTGGTCCCTAAGGGAACTGCATAGGTTGCTGCCTAACACTGTGGACCCAAACTCTTCAACCTCACCTCTACAAGAGAAATAAACACTTGTGTCGGCATAACAACCTAGCCAATCAGGCCAATGAATCAGACATTAATCAGGCCCTTATCACTCTGCATGACCCACCCCTACCACCACAGAAAACCCCTGCAAAAGACACCTTCATCAAAGCAGCCTTGGCAAATGTTAGCCCCCCCCCGCCCACGCATTGGACATTGCTGATTTCATAACTTCTGAAAAGCTTGATCTCCTTGCGGTTACAGAAACTTGGCTAAATGCAGCTTCCGGCCCTTCCTTGGCCCTAGCCATACTGAATGACTATGCTATCATTAGATGTGATAGAAATACTAACCAGGTGAAGGGAGGCGGTCTTGCCATCATCTTCAAAACACCATCGACATTAGTCATTCAGGATTTACAAATTCCCTCTGCTGAATCCTTGTCCATCAAACTACCATTATCACCCAACCACACAGCAACAGTGCACCTCATCTACCGACCACCAGGACCCATTTCTACATTCATTGAGGACATTGTATCCCTTATCTACTAATACCAAACCCAACTCACAATGTTTCCTACTTGGGGATTTTAATCTTGGTCTTAATGACCCTGTGAATACTAACGCTCTTGATCTAGCCAACACCCTATCTGACCTTGGTCACGCCCATATCATTCATGAGCCTACACATACTAAAGGAAGAACATTGGACTGGCTCACCAACCTTAATTGTACTATTGATCTTCTATCTAATGAACTATGTATTTGGTGGGATCACCATAAAATAACCTTCTCCTTCAAAGCCACCACACAACGTCCTGCACCTATCATTGCTCCAGCTACCCACACCAGGAACAAGAAAGACATTACACCTGATAAACTCCTCCCTTTATTACTCCCCCTTCTCAACAATACTGCCACCTCCAACCCTACAGTCCTAGTGGACACTTACAATCAGGCAATACTTAAAGCTCTGAATACCATCGCCCCTTTAAAATTGTGGAAACCTTAACCACAACGCCATCTGAATTCGTGGTTCACGCCGCATCTAAGAGAATTGCGTAAAATGAAGAGAACTGCAGAAGCACATTGGAAAAAGTGCCCTTCAGTAACTAATAAGAATGAGCTAACCCTAGCATCTTCTAACTACAAAGAGGCCATTATACTTGCTAAAATAGACTCTTTCAACAAAAGGATCATACAAGCGGAATCTAATACAGAAGAACTTTTTAAGATCCTAAAACAACTGGAATCTCCTATCGCCCCTGTTGACAAATGTATCACAGATGCACTATGGTGCACTTACATTCAGAAGGTGCTGTTAGATAAAATAGCTCTGCTACAATCTAAATGAATGCAAAAAAAGTTTGCTACTCTCTGACCCTGAATACAAACAACATCCTAATAAGACTTCCACCTTTGAGCCTACCTGTAAACCATTTAGTTTCTCACCCATGTCAACTTGGGAAGTGGAAAATATCATTAGGAAACTCAAACCATCGAATTGCCAAGGTGACGCCTGCCCTGCTCCGATCATCAAAGCAGCAGCACATGACCTTGCCCCATTTATTACTAACCTATAGATGCCTCCTTGAAAACAGGAGTAGTGCCTGATCAAAAAACTGACTCTTGATCCAACCAACACGTCTAATTATAGACCTATAACAACGGTACCCTTTCTTCTAAAAATATTGGATAGAGCAGCCTACCTGCAAATACAGCCATATCTAGAATCTAACAATCTATTGGGACTAATGCAATCTGGTTTCCGACCAAGACATGGCACGGAAACTGCCTTGATCTCGCCACTCAAATTCAAGTACTAAAAGACAATGGTAAACTAGCACTCCTCTTACTGCTCGATCTGTCAGCAACTTTTGATTTGGTCAGCCACCAAACACTATGCCACCATCTTAAATCTGCAGCACATTTCTCTGACTCGGCCACCTCTTGGGTCAGCTCCTTCTTGGCGAACAGAACTATGAGGGTCTTCTCTCCCACTGACTCTGCTGAACCTTCCCCGGTACCTTTGGGGGTTCCGCAAGGTTCTTGTGTCTTCCCCCCACGCTCTGTCTTCACAAAGCTCCTATTTGATATCCTTGACTATCTGGGTGTCACGTATACTAACTATGCGGACGACACCCAGATACTCATTCCCATCTCTGGAGACTATACAATTGACAGCAAAACCCTTAACGAAATATACTCAGTGATACAAGCATGGATGGCGCAACATGGTCTTTGTCTTAACGACAAAAAAACTGAGCTGCTTATCCTTGGTACACACGCTAAGTTAAAAAAACTAAACACTGCCTTCAAATCATTTACTATAGATGGCAACTCCATTACCGTCTCAAACAACACAAACTCTTGGCATTTACTTCGATGCCACCTTATCCTTCTCCAAACAAACTAACGCGGTAGCAACATCATCCGCATGTACTTGCAAACTAATCACCGCCTGCAGAACGTTAATTTCCACACCTAATTGCATCACTTGCTATAACTCTAGTTCTGTCCAAAATCGATTATTGCAACGCCCTCTATTTAGGTACTAGCCACAAAAACATTAACAAGTTACAAGTAATTCAGATTAATGCCATCAGGGCTGCCCTTAACGTCCCCAAGAAGTCGCATATCTGAGACTAGACGTAACCTGCGCTGGCTCCCTGTAGAGCACAGAATATCTCTCAAAACTCTTGCCCTAAAAACACACAAAGCCAGGGCTAACCTCGCTCCACCCTACTTTACTAACCAACTGACCTCCCATACGTCCTCAAAACCACTTAGAGCGGCTCAAGCAAACGCACCGAGATTCAAACTCCATAACTCTGGTGGTGCTAGCTTCCCTGTACGGGCATCAAAGTTATGGAGCACACTCCCTGCTTCCCTCAGATCAGAACCCTCCTTCCACTTATTCAAGCGCAACGCTAAGCGCTGGCTTCAGGATTTGGATACAATGACAGCTTAAGTTCCTTGATCTTAGGTCTGTCTGCCCTACTGTATTTACAGTAAATACCGTACTGTATTTAACTGCATCTTCCTTTATTTACTGTATGTAACTGTAACGTTCTGCAACCTGTATTTCAAATGATGCGCCCGGATGCCTAGGGGCCTGGCTGCGCTTTATAAATAAAACAAATACAAATGTCTGCGAGCCAATCAAGAGTATGGCCTTTAGCATGTTTCGGATTGTGAATCCTATGTGATGGCTCGAAGGCTGTCATGGTATTAGCGAAGGCGTATTTGTCTGATGGGTCACAGAAACATAGGTTGAAGTCGCCCATAATAATGGTTTGGGATTTGGGTTTGGAGTTTGAGGATCGAATTTGGGTAACGTCTTTTTCGAATGCAAGTGCAGGCCCGTGGGGTCTGTAAACCAGATGGATGTCCAGGGTGGCGGTTGAGTTTGTTGATATTTTTACCGAGAGGAGTTCCTCAGAGGTGAGGGGGGTGGTGGGAGTCTCTCTCATATTCAGTGAGATTTTGGCGATGATGGCAACACCTCCAGTTTGAACTGTGGGTCTGTCCCTTCTGCAGATAGTGTAGCTATCTGAAACGCCAATGGACAAGGCCGGGCCGGCAGCTTGGTGCAGCCAATATTCGGTTATTTGCATGCTGTGATGTCTGCAATGTCGAGTCTGTGGGCTGGAAGTGAGCTGACGTTGATGAGGGTGCCTAAATTGTTATGGGTTGTCGAGGGTGAATTGGTATGCGAGTGGTTGAGATGGAGTGCCTTGGGGTGTGTGACCCGCAGAGTGAAAAGGGAGTTCCTGCGCAGGATGGAAGGGGTGTGGATGGAAGGGTAGTTGGAGGTGTTTTCTCTAGAGAATTTAGTTGGCAGATAGGGTTTGTTTGAGAGAGGTTGTGGTGGTTAGAAGTTAGGGCAAAGGTTGATGGCTTGGAGATTGGTTTGAGTTGCATAGTGTGGATGTGGGAAGAAGGCTGATCCAAGGCCCTGCAAGTATCAGGTTGGCCATGTTGTGCAACAAGGGTGGGAATGTACTGTAATGGCGTTGGTGTTGCTGGGCGTCACACTTCTGGCAGGATGATAAGGATCCCTGCTTGTAGAAGTGTAAGGGTTGGGGTCAAGTCTTTAGTGTAGTGTATGGGAGAACGTAGCAGCACTGTCTATGCCAGACAGGACTTAACGAGGTGTGAGGTGGCAAATATACAATGCTTGCGCTAAAAGCGATGGTGCGCCTTGCAGAGTGGCCCTGTTATAGTAGTAGCATGTTTTGGCAGTAGAAAGAAATGGCACACATGATGCAGTAGGGGTAAATTGATTAGCAGTGGAAACACTGTAAACAAAGTGCTAGGTTATGGAAGTGGCGCATATTACTGGCTAGAACATGATGTGGCACGTGGAGGGCATATGTGCAGTGCTGGGCTAAGGCGATGTCGCAAGTTACCATAGTGGCAGGTTATTTTGGCAGTAAAACGCAATAAACTGCTGGGCTAACGCAGTGGTGCACCTTACACAGTGGGCAAGTTACCGTAGTGGCAGGATATTTTGTCAGTAAAACACAACAGTGTAAGGATATGGCCGAGGGCATCATATGTGGTTGATTGGTTGGAGAGTGAACATTTTGCTAGAAGGGAACATAGGAAATCGGGTGTATTATTTGTTTAGCCAGTTGCGCTCATAGCTTGAGAGGTAGGCTAGGCGGGCTGTGGTGGAGCAGAAGCCGATCCGACCAGAGGAGTGGAACGTTGTGTGTGGCATCTTCTGCCGAGAAGTGTTCTCTAGTGCTTCATTTCTGAATAGGGTTTTGTAATATTGTGATGATATTCAGTTTCTCGGGTTCCCCTACCAACAGTTTTCCCATCCCTTAGACTCTTGATTGTGTTCCTGTTCCCTTGGGCTCTGTTTATAAGCGAGGATGCGTGAGGCCTTGTCAGAAGTGTTTTGTTTTGAGCATTTTGTGGGAGATGTCGGCTTTCACCTCTGCTCTAGCTGCCTGTACGCCCTTTGAGTGCCCTCAGTCTTCTATTTAGTTTCCCATTCTTGCACTTTCTTCTCCGCTTGCTGTTTTTGGGCTAATAAGGTATGCTTATGTGTCGAAGCTAGGCTAATGATTTCCCCCCTTAATGTAGGTTTCCATACGGTTGCTATAGGAACTGTCATTTAGGTTTTCTTTGAAATATTGTGATTCTTTCTGAAATGGCCCTCTAAACAGCGGATCTGTTAGTAATGAGTCATTTAATTTCCATAAGGTGGTCTTCCTGACCCCTGAGGCTAGAGGTTTTAGTTGTAAGATGATTAGGGAGTGGTCTAAAACGAGCACTAGTTCTATGCTGGCAGAGTTAATGAACTGTAGTAAGGGTTGGGAGATCAACAAATCTACCCTCGAATAGCTCCGGTGCACATGAGAAGTGTGTGTAATCGTGGGAGTGTGGATGTAAACAGTGTCACATGTCCAGTAGCTGTAGATCGTTCAAGGCCTGCTGGAGTGAAATCACTTTTGAATCATCATCTGAGCCAGATGTAGGGCCCGACCGATCGACTGCTGAGTCTAGAACCGCATTTAAGTACCCTCTTACCACTAGATCCTGTCTCTGAAAATACACTATTTGTGGGAACACTCGAGCATAAAAGTTATTGTGTTGTTGATTTGGGACGTAAATTGAGACCAGGGTCAGGTCTTAATCTCCCACCCTAATATGTACCCCCACATAGCGATTGCACATTACATTTATTTTTTCAAAGCCAATAGAGCCCGATACTAGAATTGCCACCCGTTCCCTCTTCCGGGAGGCTGAAGCAAAACATTGGTGTGGGAAACATTTTGGATCTCCGCCTCGGCCAATCCATCTTTAGTAAGTGGGTCTCTTGCAACAATACAATGTTTGCTTTTGGTTCCACTAGTCTGGACAGTACCCCCTTTCTTTTTGTTGGGGCTTTCCCTGAACGTTCATAGACGCAATTTTTAGACCTGCCATTTCCGAGTCATGGACCAGTCTGTGCGGTTCCAGCAGCTGTTGGTATTGCTATCGTCCCTCATTGTTGTCAGTGTTTGGGGTCAATGCTACATAATGTCCAACCCATCCTATAGTCCCACCATTCGTGCAATGTCTAAATTTGCAAATAACATACAAAGTTAATAAAACTAACAAAATGTAAAAATTACGATACATCCCCCTTAGGGTGAGCCACCGGTCAGAAATGCATGTCGGGGAAGTGGGTGGGGGGCTAGGTGGGTGATGTGCCCCTTAAACAGTCAGTAACCTATGAGATGCAGCCATTAATACCTATGCAGCATTATGTGCTATGTCTAAAACAGTTGTACTATGCCTAAAATATTTTAAACAGTTAAAGGATATCTTTCGGGTTTGGTCCGCTGCTCGGGAGGACCAGTTACTTGGTTAATGGGAAGTCTCGTGTCTGATCATTTGGGTCTCTGTTTTCTTCCCTTCTGTCCATGGATGGGCGCCTACGATCTTTGTTCTTCCTAGAGCGTGAAGTAGACCATCCCTCTGGGGAGGGCAGGAGGGGGTGGCGCCTGTTCCTTCCTCTTTCTGGAGCTTTATGCGCCCGGAGCGTAGTGTATTGATGTTGGTGGCCATCCATTTGAAACATGATGCAGAATGGGAATCCCCATCGATATTTGGTCTCTTTAGTTGCGAGCCATGTGGCCACTGGCCTCCTTGCCCTTCGCTTTTGGATGGTCGCTTGGTATAAGTCTTGGAATAGCTTAAGAGTGCTACCCCTGAAGTGATAGATTCATGGGTCGTAGCTTTTTGGAAAATTTAACCTTGTCAACATGTCCGGTAGGATTTTTTGGCGCTGCTAGAAGCTTGAGTAAACTGTCTGATCAAGCGTGAGATCCAGCTTTGCTTCACTTAGAATTTCCAGAAACAATGCCTGGACATAGCTGTCTTCGTCTTAGACTTCCCTGGGGATAGCTCTTGTGCGAATGTTCCGTCGCAAGCGGTTTTCAGACTCTTGCCTCGTCGCAGAAGGCAGTTTCCAAGTCCCCCAATCTGGTTTCAGTCTGGTGGACATTTTGTGCTAATTCTTGAAATGAGCCCTTAATTTCTTGGAGGGTGGATGCCATCCCCTGGATTGATTGGAGCAGACACTTTACATCGTTCTTTGTGGCTAGCTGAGTATATGAATCATCTGTGGGGGGGGGGTGTCAGTCGGGAATCGCAGGGCCGCTGGCGGGGGCTCTTGATTGCTGCTGCATTTCTTTAATTGAGGCGGTCCCCTTCTCTCTGGTTTTCCCAAACTTCATTATTAGATCCGCTCATTCTGTTTTGGCCTTGGTGTGGAAAGCAGTGAGTGGTGTTTAGTGTTCTTGGATCCCCCCACAAGGGACCCGAGGAGGCCATACTGATGCGCTGGTTCTAGACGGGGAGTCATCGCCTGTAGAGATGGGGAGCCATCAGGCTGCACCGCTGGTGGTTCTCTTGACCTCCTGACTTGCTGTGGTTGCCTGGCCACTCTGCTTGCTGGGGCTTGAGTTGACGCACTAGCTCCTTCAGCTCTTAGTCCCCCTGCGGCATTGGATGCCTTCTCTGGGGTGCTCCAACGTGCATTTCCCTGGAGAGCTCGATTGGTTAGGGTCTCTCCATGTTAGCTAGTGGTCCAATCTCACTTGGAAGCCTCTGCAAGGGGCGGGAGAGGGAGCTTGTCCAGGTCCAGAGCCCCAGTTTTGGATCACGCTGCTTCCCGGGTCGTCAGCGTCTCGTCGGCTGTCTTCCTCCAAATCAGGGAAAGTCGTGGAGGGCCAAGTCCTGCTTGCCTTTTATTTCTTTTAAGAGGAGAGCCCCTCCTGGTCCTGGGCACTGGCCGTAAGTTGCACCACCTTATGGGCATCCCTCAATCTGATGCCGCTTATGCGATGAGGGAGAGTTCTGCAGGGTCAAGGCCTGCTTACTGCTACTTGGAGGCCCTCTCGGCAGTTCTCCCGATCCGGGCTGTACTGCGGGCTGCTGTCGTCCCTCAATCCGGGGCCTATCGTTGGGCGAAGGAGTCGGGTCCCGCTTACCGTTTCATTGGGGCTCATAGAGGAGGGGAGGAGGAACCCCCCCCCCTGAACTCCCATTTCGAGCCAGACTGATACGTGAGCTGGTGGTGTCCCTCAATGCGGCGCCTTCACGGTTGGCCTGTCTCCCTTTCAGCCTTGGCTACAGCTTTGATTCAGCATCGATGGGGACGTAGGCTCATTATCTGATCCGCCTACCATGGTCTGGAGCAGCTGTTGGTGGTGCATGCTCAGGCAGGCGGCTCCGTCAGGAGGAGAAGGCTGTTATGGATACTCAGGCGGCCATATTGCTTCTATGTTGCCCGGAACATCGTTCTTGTGGAAGGACGATTCATGATCTTGGAGAGTCGGTTCTTCGGATTCCAGTGAGATTCCGGTTCAGAAATCTACTATGTGGGGTTTTCTGTTTGCTCAAACGGTGGCCACATCTTGTGATTCAACAGTTAGACTGCGGAGCTCACAGAGCTAAGCCGCCATCAGTCTCCAGCCAGACCATACCCCCGCATGCAAGGATTTTAAACGTATGTCAACTTTTTCTCATGAATATTAATTGGATAGCCTGACGCCCCATCAGGATTCCGGCCCTCCAGACCAGGAGTTGGGCAACCCTGGCTTAAAGGCTATCATGAAGATGGCATAAAGCAGGGTTTGTTGGTGATGATTAAGCTTTAAACAACATAACGCTCGCCTCTGGTCTTGACATAGAATGTAAAGTTTCCTGAATAACTGAAGGCAGGCATTCATCCACCCAGTATGACTTTGATGGTGAAGTATTGACAGATGTAACTACCTGTATTGATATTTGTTCTGCTGTCTTGAGCGCTAGAGTAGTAAAGCAAGTACTAAATTAGCATTTTGCCACAAATGGCTTGACACATTTCCGAGACCCTAAAGGATGATTCAGGGTCTTTATTTTCTCAAGACGGTATGGTTTTCTCAGAATTTTCATGGGCAAAGGAAAGGTCAGACTAAGGGGGCATCCTCTTTCTTCTGTGGGTTCCCTCCACCATAGACAGGACTTTCCTTGCCCAGAATGGATCCTTAAAACGGACAGGTATCCCCCTACTGCTTAAATGTTTTGTGAGGGCCTAAAAGGCTGTGGCCTGCTCTGACTCACTCCCTCAGACCTCTTACGGGTTCTCTGCTATCGAAATCTGGTGATTATCCAAAAAGGATATTCTTTGTACTAACGTTGGTGGGGGGGGGGCACTCTCCTTGAGCCATGGTCTCTTTGCAATGGGGGGCCAGTGTGGAGAGCATTCTGAAGTTTGCAGAGTAAGTCCATTTGTGTTTCTTTTTTAACCTTACCACTGCCACCACCTCCCTCATGTAATGTTTAAACAATCATAATGCTGGCCTCCTGTCTTGCTGTAGATTAATTAAAGATCACCCATTGTGGCACTTTGCTCCAGAAATCTCATGACTATTGCAATTTTCTTTTCACTAGAAATGAAGTAGGTATTTTGCAAGTCAGTGGGAGTTCAGACTCGGGTTGGTCCCTGTAGCTTACCTCGACCTGCAAGTGGGCTTCCAGCTCTGCCTTCCCTACTCGCCCAGAGTGATTCTCAAAATACTAATGGATTACCGCCAGGTGACCCCATACTCTCTGGATCCATCCCTTACCATAAGGTCCTGACTTTATCTACTCTCGCTCACGGACTTAAGAATGGACCTAATGAGTTGCCTGTTTGTTCTTGCTTCTGGTCTTTTTAATAATTAACTCCAGACTGCCCTCTCCTGCCTCTCGTCTTTCAACCCCCCCCCCCCTCCTTTCTCTCTCAGGCCTTCTCATCTTCTTCCACTGACCGTACTGTTCCCTCATAGTTCTCTATCCACCCTCCAACGGATCTCTACGCTCCCTATGCTTTCGCTTCCTGGTCTTACCTCATTCCCTCTTTTCCCCACTCTTTCACCTGCATGCTCTCGCACTCCATCTAATCTCCTCTCTTCCACCCGCATCCTCTTGATTTTTGCTAAACTCTCCTCAGTCCCACTACTACACCTGCATTATCTATCCTTTCTCAGTTAAATCTCACATACCCTCTCCGACCCAATATATTATCCCATTTTGGTTGCTTCAATTTCTTTCTCTGGGTCGGTATTCCAGGTTGCAGTCGGGTTCATTCTGGGAGTTGCAGTTCCAGTCTCCTGCTATTTGTTCTTATTGCCTGGATTGCTGTCTGGCTTTGCTGTCTGGCTTTGCTTGGGTTAGTTGTTGGTCCTGGGACCTTCGGCAACAGACCTGATCGGCTCTGGGGCTGATGGGGTATTGTGGCCGGTACCAATAGCCCTACACATCATCAAGCACTGAGTAGCCAGGGACTGGGGTCCCTCTCAACTCGCTGCCCAAGGAAAAGTAATACAAACCTAAGTGAAGAAAGTTGCTACCAGCCTATGAATTGGCTTGGACTGAATAGAATTATCTTTTGTGTTATACCACATTATGTGATGGGATTGGTAATCAGATTTTTACATTCTTCAGACATGTGCAAACATAGTTGGGGGGGGGGGGGGAATAATTTTGAAAGATTGACCAGCGAAGGTAGGTTTTCAACTCCAGGAGTCGACACGGTTTGTCTTTGGGACTCACTTAGAGAAACAGTTTAGAGCTAATGATGTCCACTGTGGAATCTCCCAAGGACATCTCCCGACATACCACTTCTAGAAAAGATTGCTGATGGAGCCGCCAGTAAAATATGTACATGACTGTTTAATTAACGCGATGAAGACATTTAGGAGATTAATATTGGAAAATAAATAACAATTTCATTGTTTGACAAAGGTTTATTTTCACAAGTCCTAAAAAATTGATGCATGCAGCAAAAGACTACATTGAGACTAGGATACCAAGTGTCTCCTGAAGAAATGGAATTGTTCATTTAAGATTCCGTAATTGTAAAATCTGAGGCAGGCATAATTTTACCCCTATTTCTTGTCAAGTAAGGATAAGTTGTTGCCCTTGCACTAACTTTTAAAACACTTCACTGCCTTGAAAAAGCTTCAATTGAAGGTTATGACACACAGTAGGAGTATTTACATCTTGCAAACATTTCTTCATACATAGTACTTGAGGGATAATTGTATCTGCGCCCATAATGCTTAATGTGTACTTCATGTTTTCTCTTTATGATCTGCCCTCCATTGCTTTTTTGTTAATTTCTAACAAACGTTGAGCATTTGTTATTTGTAGAGTTTGCCCCACCTTATATATGCCTCCTAATGAATCTATGAATCTGTTTGCAAGTCTTATTTAGAGCAGTGTCAATACTGTCTGTCATGTTTTGCCAATCCTAATACAGAAATAACAAATTGAAAGAATTGCAAGAGGCTATAATGTGTTAATCTCCTGTCTGGGTGCATTAGGTTGCTTGGAGCACATCACTCTTAAATTATTTTGCAATTATCTTTTGTACCAGTTGACCACATTTGTTGCAGAAGAAAGAAAGCGAGGCACAGTTTACCCACCTCCACACCAAGTCTTTACCTGGACGCAGATGTGCCCCATTAGAGATGTAAGTATTAAGGGGGACCTCTCTGTATAGAAAATGTGTACTTTTGCAGACTGCAGCCCTCCAGTCATATACAAGTCGTGACGTCTCTGAGGCATGTGTTATGCTTCAGCTTGTTTAAATGAATCTCGGAGCTGCAGAACAAACAGCCCACCATTGCTTATGAACTGTCTTCAAGCCAAGAACAATGAATGCCAGTCACCTTGATATGCTAGGATTTACTTATCACCAGATCTGAAAGACTGAAACAAATTGCTCTACAAATCCAACCTTCCATGTGATTTAGCCACCAAATGGTCTCTGTCCTCACTTCTTCCGTCAGAACTGTCGTAGATTGCATTTTCCTGAAATGTCACGCTTTTGAATGCAATCGAAATGTAGCCTGATTGGAACATGAAAGGAGACCTAACAACATCCCTATTCTCACGAGGATCGCCTGCTCTCTCCCGAACCAGAGGCACATTTCTTTCATGAGATTTGTCTACCCTCCTGGAATTTCCAGGACATAGTATTGACCAAGAAACCCAAAAGTTATCTCGAATGGGGACCAGTTCTAATTTCTCACAATTTAATTAGAAGCCTAGGTTTTGCCATAGTCATGCAGCTTCTAAAACCTGGTCTCCTATGCAGGCTTTGTCTTGCACCATGAAAATCATAGTGTGCATATATTTGATCATCCTGACTACTACACTGCCCATCACTTGTAATTCTTTTACATTTATCGCTGGCTTCACTTTGTCTCCCCTGTTCACTGCAAATAGATTAATATGAATAACCTGGGTGTCTCAATGAGAGCACTGTAGCTACTTTCTCACCAAATCTTGCACCTTCCCGCCAAAAACCTTTTGAGAGTCAAATGAGGGGCAGGTCTCTGGCGTGGAAAGGCTTCCTCTAAAATGTTGTTCTGAATCGCCCAATATTCTCCTGTAATGTGCTTCCTTTTTATGAACGAATTTGCCATCTCCTTTTGCCCCAAAATCAGGCCTTCTTGTACGAACGCTTCCTGCGCTAGACCTTGCATGCGATAATCTCCAGGAGTCCAGTATCGCCTATGTCACCTCTGCTTCTTTTGAGATGGCTTCTGGAAGGGAAGAAGACTTGAGCTTGTCTCTGATCCTGCCACTTTTAGAACTCTGCTCCTTCTTGAGACCCGAATGCCGGTAAATGTTGGCCAACGGCATGACCGGGCTTCCAAGCTGATGTAGAACCCCCCACACATTTCCTCAAATTTCTCCCTCCGACTTGTCAGGTCTCGTAGTTAGTCTCTTCACTGGGATGCTTCTACACCTCTGACAATATGGCACAGTTTACATTGCCCAGAAGGTAATTGTTCTCTGGGTTCAACCTCCCAGTACCAAGGGAGTATCTCTGGTCTGTTTACTTTTTCAGCTAGGTCCAGAATATTTAACAGCCTTGGTTGGTCCAGCAATTATCTTAACAGGTCCAGTAATGTATCCTGTGATAACCCCGGGGACCTACCCTTTCTTTTTTCAGGTCTTTATGTTGCTTGGTGACAAGTTACATTCCAAAACTTTCTTTGCAGTGCTGGTGATATTGCTAACTAGGTCTTTCCTTGAACACTCCGCTCTGGGCGCATTCTTCACTTTACAGGCGTTTTTAATTTTTCTAGGATCATGTTGTGCCATTCTCGGAGGAAGGTTCCCAGCAACTGGACCTGTATGGAGAATAATATCTGGGCATATTATCTCCATTGTACTGGTTCATATCTGTTTTCCTGAGCAGACTTTGCTTTGACTTTCTTGAGGTTGGATTGGGTGCCACAGGAAGCATCTAGGTTGCCCGCTGCCCCTACCTCTGAAGTTGCAGATGACCAAGCAGTAATACTGCACTGTGATATTTCCACCAGATGCTATAGTTTAATTTCCTGCTTCAGCTGGTAAAAGGGGTTTCAGGGTGCTTGGTGGATTTTGTCCCCTTCGTTCACCTTGGGTGTCGCTGGAGAGAGTACTGTCCTATTGAAGTGCCTGCAATTCCCGTCCAGATATTTGACCCCCAGTTCTCTGTTCTTCTGATATTTGACCCCCAGTTCTTCTTGTTAGCAATGCTCCTTTGTTAGCTTGCATAGTGGTGAGACCTGCTTCTTCAGCAGGGTTGCAGTGTCAGTCTGGCCTTCAATCAGGGCCAGCTTCTTTCCAACTGGCTTTGATGTCTAACATGGCTTTCATCAGTCGGGTCCCCTGAGGCTCCCCCAGTAGCGAAAATGAAAGACACAACTAGTGAATCGGCAGAATGAAGCTCTGCCAAGATCAGGAAAGGGGGCAAAGGGAAGCGTTTAACTCAGCGAGACCAGGCCTGAGCTCCTGCTACCCAAACAGACAAATCTCTATGCACCTGTTCAAACCTCCTTTATCCAGAATAGTACAAAGAAACATTACCCATCTGTGATTTGAGCACCGAGACAAACTGGGGTTTAGATCGAGGGCCTTCAAGGTACATTTTGCTGGAGCTGTGATCACACGACTTTGCAAGTGTAGTCATTCGGTGAGTTTCTTCGCTCTGATACAAATGAATTTGACACAATTCGAAGCCTACCAGCTTGACATATGTGAATCGTTGGCACTTGATGCTATAAGAAAATATAAAAGATTTAGGAAGTTTCAATATGCATCGCTTGGAGCTTTCCAGGTTAGGCTAGTAGTCGGATGCCTTTTATTTATTTCTCCTACAGACCCGGTCATTGCAATAGTGCCACGATGTAGTGGCAAATTATTACAGAACTGGTTTATTGTCCTCCGCACAGAACAAAGAAGGGCAGCACTCCCGAAGCTGAAATACTAAATGTGCACAGAAAAGCCATGAAGCTCTTTGTTAGCAAGATGCTAATGTAGTCGCAGTTGGAGTAAAAAGGCAGCGAGGTGGGAACGCTACGGGATACTGGAAGGCCAGAGTGAGTTGAAGGCAGCGGAGACGGTCCTGCTGCCATACACACATTTATTGTAATACATTTAAGTAGTTGAGAACTGCTAACATGGGGCAGCAGCTAAGGGGCGGGCTTTTAGGATCGAGGCCCATTTCAACGAAGGGGTGCAAGACACTGGCGCCGCCCGAATGGTTGAACTGAGGTTATAGTTATTTATTTATTAAAATAGTTTTATATACTTTTTCTTTCAGGTTAAGGTCGTGATCCTGGGGCAGGACCCATACCATGGACCAAATCAAGCCCATGGACTTTGCTTCAGTGTGCAGAGGCCAGTGCCGC